>NC_065921.1:24866634-26101634 GCF_024586455.1 Bactrocera neohumeralis
ACAAAATGCAATCGCTGTGAGTTTACTGTAAAGAAGAAGAGTAGAGAGATTTATTTATAGCAGCAATAATGAAATTGGATATAACGTATAATATAAAGATAATAAGAATAGAGTATAAACTATACTGAATCAAATAGTTGCTCCGTACTTCACACTAAACATTTTTGGAAGACTATCTTGTTTTAATTAATAACGTTTTTTTTTACTCCGGTAGTTTGAAAAAAGAAAGTTTTATGTAAAAAGCAAGTTCCATTTAGAGGTTCTCTACTTTTTAAACAAAAAATACAGAAACTTCAAATTTAATGGGAAATGTTATCATTCGAAAGAACATTGAGTTCAATTTTCGATAGATAAGGCTTTACAAGCTTTACATATTCGCCAAGTCGTTCCATACGCAAGTCCAAGTTGCTGCGAACCGCCGAATCGACTCTCTAGGGTCTTCGTGTACATGCTACGGATGGTACAAGGTGCGTTCCAAAGTAAACAGCACCCCCTGGTGGCGCCATCTATATAACTCCCATCTTCTGGGCGATGTCACGAGAAGCCACATGCCGGTCTAACTCGATGTTTTCCATGATTTGATCGGTATTCGTCGTCACAGGTCTTCCGCCGACTAGCTTATCCATGGTGTCGTTTTCACCCGTTCTGAGTCGTCGCAGTTCGAGGTGATAGAGAACTCCATGTTTACATGTCTATAACGGTTGAACGCAATCTCCAAAGACAAAAAGGCGGAAGGGAGATATTTGACAACCCAATGTTTTCTTCACTAAGTGCTGGACGTGGTTTATTCGGTCGAATATTATCCAGTAATGAATGCTGGGTCGCAGGATGGATGATGGTGTTGCGAATAGTATGCTCAGGAGGCCGACTATATTGACCATAAGTTGAGCGAAGCACGCGATTTTTGTAATAAAGTTGAACGATTTGTAAACGTTGTACAGGCATAAGTCTTTCCAAGATGAAATACCAAGAGATACTGAACAAAATAACATGACAGCTTGACACGACTCACGCGTGATCTGTCACAAAAATAAGTACCTCTACTTGGATCATCTGTTGTTTACTACAGAACAAAAAGTGGAGAACGATTAAACCCATTTTTACAAATGCTTTTCCATTTTGTGCGGTCCATTGTTAAGTTTACTAATAAAAATTTAGGGAATGGAAAATGAAGTATTCTTATTTCAAGAATACCTATAAATCAACGGTATGAAAATTCCTAAATATGTTGTGTTTTCTCACTTAAGAACATAAAAAGAGTTCTTAATATTTTAAAGAAATTTTATACACATAGTTCAATGGATTTGAGACTGATTTCTGAAATAATAGGATTTTTATTTCTAGGTCTTCAAACTATTTCATATTTGTTTTACAGTTTCGTTATAGGTACTTGCGGTTAAGGTTGTGAATGAAAAAAAAAGTTCTTAAACTCATAATATTGTTTCTACCTTCACCATTTTACCGCCAAATATCACTCCCAGAAGCATAACTTTAGGCGTATATGGTGTTTCACAAGTTCAGTGTACAAATACATGGACTTCTCACTCAGTTTATGAAATAGTAAAGTTCTATAAGCTTAGAAAACAGCACTTTTTCTATTACTAGTTTTATTATTCGTGAGAAACTGTCACGTTTACTACTAAAATAAATACCAGATAATAGACAATTTCAAAAATACCTTCGTAAAAAACTCCATTCGCTGTGCACTTACGCCTACCACCAAAGTAAATTGACAAATTGTCATTATTAAAATATAAGCACATGACACAGGCGAAGACATTTAGCGACATAAAAAGGACATATTGCGATACACTTCAAGTAGAAAAGAAAAGTTTGAGAAGATGCGTGCTCGTTGATGAATGGCATGGATAAATAAATACACTTGTATGCGAGTTTATCTTACAGCAGAAAGCCATACACGCGCAGACGGCTTACGTGCGAGTTTGCCAAGTACCTGAGCCTGCTTAAGAAAATTCGTAAATCGCCGTAACGAAGCGTGAAATATCCTTTACGCCTGGAGCGGGTATGTCGAAGCATTTTCCTCATCTTCATTTATACAGAACATGAACAAAACAATTTGTCGCAAGAAAGCTTACAACACAAATATACAGTTATAATAAATGTGTGTATATCTATACATGTGTGTTGCATAATAAATTCCATGGCTGATTTTCGAGCGCTTTTCTTGCGTGTATCTGTCACGACAGCGACCCGGCGGCGCTTGTCAGCGCAGACACACCTTTCGCAGCGTGAGGCGCACACACGTGCTGGCTGTCAATCGCTAGCTGCGGTTGCTGGATAAGGCGGAGCTGTGGCTTGCTGCTTGCTTATCAGCGTATGTTTACTTGTTTGTTGTAGCATGTTTTATCTCCTAAAAGTATGTTAAGTCATTTGGCATTTTCAAATTCCCATTTATGTCTTTACCCCAAAAACCAGCAAAGGAATTTGCCGGGACAATTTATAACCGCAACGAAGGTGTTTACATATACAAAGGCATATATATGTATTTCTGGCTTACATATAACATATATACACACACATTGTCACACACGTGACTCGGTTTGTCTCTGCGTTTGGCCCAGAATGTGCGTAAATTGAAATTTATTGTGCCCTTTTTTGACGCTTCGTTACTTCCGAAGTATCACTTGGTAATATATATACGCTTTGTGCATTTGTATTTGTAGTTTTTTGTTATATTGAAATCAAGTTGTCGAACTACAACAACTACAAACGCGCATAAACTTCTCTAACAAGAAATTTATTAACCGCAAGCGTGGCGTAGACACAAAGGAATTTAATGCAGTGCAAAAAAGTGCTGCTTATTACTGAATTAATAGTGGATGTACATATACATATTTGTACACACATACACACGCATATCATTTACACTGGCTGCTTTTAAAGCAAAAATGAGTAGCAATTAAGGCTATATTACTTATTAATTCACTGTTGGTATAAAAATGTACAACAACAACACCAACAAAATTAATGCAAATAACAACAAAAATAATAAGAGTAAATTGCTAGATATATATTTTCTGCTTTAAAGCAAATATTATTAAATTTTCGTTGTAAGCAAGTCAATTTTTAGGAAGCGCTTGTATGACCGCTATATGCTATAGTCAACCGATTTGGTTGATTTTCACTATGCACTTTTCATTCTTGTTAATAAACCAAACAACAAAATTTTGTGTTCTTAGCTGCAAAATTAAAGGAGTTATACCACAAAGTTTTCATATATGAGCAATCAGTTGTAGGGAAGCTATATGTTATAGTCAACCGATTTTGATAATTCTTAGTAGCGAGTTTCCAGTCTTAAAAATAAATATTATTAAGAAATTGTGTCTTCTCAGCTGCTAATTTCAAGAAGTTATAAAGAAAAAGTGTCATTTCTGAACTATCGGTGGTACGACAGCTATATGTTGTAGTCAACCGATTTGGATGATTTTCACTATTAATATTATATGCTTGAAAATAGATATTATTATGAAATTGTGAGTTCATAGCTGCCTAAATGAAAGAGTTATGCTGCAAAAGTTGCATATCGGAGCAATCAGTTGTATGATAGCTATATGTTGTAGTCAATCTATCTTGATGATTTTCACTACTAATATTATATGCTTAAAAATAGATATTATTAAGTTTTGTCAAGCTGCTTATTTAAAGATTTAAAAAAAGTGTCATGATTCGGTTACGACAGCTATATGTTGTAGTCAATCTATCTTGATGATTCTCACTACTAATATTATATGCTTAAAAATAAATATTATTATGAAATTGTGAGTTCATAGCTGCCTTAATGAAAGAGTTATGCTACAAAATTTTCATATATGAGCAATCGTTTATATGGCAGCTATATGTTATAGTCAACCGATCTTCATATTTTTTTACTAACAAGATTATAAATTTAATTCTAAATAATATTACAAAATTTTGTGCCGTTAGCTGCTTATTTGCAGAAGTTATAACGCAAAAGTGTTATATTTGAACAATCGGTTGTATGGCAGCTACATATCGCAGTTAACCGAACTGGATGATTTTCACTATCAACACTTTATTTTTGAAAATAAATGTTGTTAATAAATTTAATGTTCATAGCTGCCTATATGAAGAAGTTATACTGCAAAACCCTCATATCTGAACAATCAGTTGCATGGCAGCTATAAGTTATGGCCAACCGATTTTGAAAATTTTCACTGGCAACACTTATTATACATTATAAAAAATACTTTGACGAAGTTTTATACTTTTAGCTGCTTATTTGAAAAAGTTATAACACAAAAAACTTGTAACTGAACAGTCGCTTATATGGCAGCTATATGTTATAGTCATCCGTTCAGTTCCATTTTAACAAATGTTGTACACATTATAAAAATACAACTTTGTGCGAAATTTCAGTCAACGAACTGTAAAATTAAGTATATTATGGTTAGTTTAACTCAGCCATATAAATCGCAGCTTTATTTAAATGAACTTATCTTGTCTGCTTCTTCATTGAAAAAAAAAAAAAACAAAACATTTCACTAAAAATTATCTTCATGAAGGACTTAAAACTATCCCGCTCAAAATCAGTATCATGGCGACGTTGTAAGTTTCACAACCGCAAGCGCACAGCAATAATCGTTGTAATCAGTACAAAAAAAGCTAAAAATGAAAAATAAAAAATAAACATAACCGAATTACGAGTATTATGCGTTGAACTGGTTGAGAAAGCGAAGAAACACACACACAGACACATATACACACACACACATAAGTAAGAAACTTGCAAATGTAAATTTATTCAAACCGAAATTGTTGCGCTCCCTCATACACTTTGTATGGAACGCCATGGCGTATGAGTCACAATTTATTTTATTTTTGCAAGCTTCGTATAATTCAAGGAAAATATATACGAAAACTGTTGGAAGCTGTGGAGAAATTGTGGAGAAATGCAAAGTAAATATAATATGTAAATGTGGAAATTCTTCTTCTTAGTCATGAGTTGCCGTCAAGGACATTTGAGTGCAAGCCTTTACATAAGAAATCGGTTACACGCATTTTATTACAGTGCTTGAGATTTTACGATTTTTTTCCCTGGCACACTTTTTGCATTGCTCTGCAGTGGTGTTGTTGTGTTCTTAAATGTATTTGGGGCAAAGTTAAGCTGAACTTAAATTTTTGAGGAAATTTAAACTTCGGACATATTCCATCATTGTCAGGGACATCCGGGCATTTTACAATTAATTGAATTCTTCGAAGGTGGAGCACAAAAATTGTAAATGTCCTCAACAACAATAACAAACATGAATTAATTGAATTGAGCGGTTTGTGAATTTTAATTAGAACATGCTTATACAAATAGTAATTCAATTTAGTATCTATATATTTCTATTTGGGCTCTTAATTATGTCTGGTCATCTCTTTACCTCCCTCTTGCAGTAAAGCCCAACCACACTTTGCTTATTTGCATTATACTAATTAATTCAAGGAATGGTTTAAGCTTTTCTATTTACCTAAAACCATATTTTTAGATTACAGTCTATATACATATGCACAAGCCATTAATTATTTCCAGGAATCTAAATGGGCGAGATAACTTTTTGATGGCTTTTGAGATTGAGGCAAATTCTTAGAAATTTGCAAAGCTATAAGAAATTTGTTTTGTTTTTGTTTTAAAGAGAAGCATGACTTTTATAATTCCAAGTCTCGAAACTTCGGAACTGAGTCAATTGAAAGAAAAAACAGTTGAGGATTTTTCGACATTAATATTTTGAAAATGTTCGGGCCTCCAGTATTTGAAATGAAATGAAATTTTGCGATTGTGGGTCGGCATTTATTTATTTTTTTCATCATTTAACAATTTATATATTTCTTATGAGCAGTTAGTTAAGTCTTTCAGTATTACAACTTCGAGTCCCGAAAATATTTAGTCCCGAAATTTCGGGATTGAGGTTGAGCATTTATTAATATTTTTATGTTTTAACATATGGATTTTGATATTTTACTCAAAAATTAGGTCTTTCAGCATCACAACTCCGAGTCCCGAAATTTCGAAATTGAATCATAGAAAGGAAATTAAAATTTACGATTATTATTACTTTTGACAAATTTAAAAATTCCAATTTTTCATTTCAAAATTTCGGGAGTTTGTTTTAATATGCATCTTTTCTCAGTACTGGAAAAATGTATTTTTTCTACACAAAAATTTCGGTACTGAAACATTTATAGTAATATCTTAGATTCTTCAGTGCCATAACAGCTGACTTTTGTACTATCAAAATGTTTAGGTCAACCATAATTAAAACGTTAAGTCCCGAAATTTCGGGATTGAATAATATCATGTTAAGTCCCGACATTACGGTATTGATGGTGAATATTTGTTTATATTTTTATGATTTAACAATATGTGTAGATATTCTGATATTCTTCTTAAAAGTTAGATATTTCGGTATTACAATTTCATGAGTCCCGAAATTTCGGTATTTTGTCGTTTAAAGAAAAACACAATTTACGAATATTTCTGGAAAATTTTAGAATTAGAATTTTTAGTACCGCAATTTCTGGTGTTGGTAATGAAAATAATTTATTTTGTCAATAGTGGAATATTTTATTTTTCTCCACCCAAAAATGTCGGTATTGAATCATTTATAGTAATATTTTTAATATTTCGAGATTGAGTTATTTAAAGAAAAATAAAGCTTATAATTAGCTTCAAAAAATTTAGGTATTAACATTTTTAGTCCCGAAAACTCGGGATCGAGAGTTGAAATTTGTTCATTTTTCGGGATTGAGCCGTTTAAAGAAAAACAAAGCTTACAATTAGTTTCAAAAAATGTAGCTATTAAAATTTTTAGTCCCGAAATTTCGGGATTCAAGGAAGAAATTTGTTAATTTTTCTCATTTCCTAATAGTGAGAATATTAAATTCTTGTCTTGCAGATTTTTTGCAATTTTTAGTCCCGAAACTTCGGGATTTCAACGATTAAGAGAAAAATTTTGTTTAAAAACAACAATTTCCAAGAATTTTAGTTTCGAAATGTTGAGATACATATATTTAGTCCTGAAACTTCTGTATTTTAATGATTAGGAAAAAAATTTCGTTTAAGAATAATTTCGAAAATTTTTGGTTTCGAAATTTTGAGATATTGAATATAAGTACATATGTACATACATATATGTATATCATATAATTTTCTCGATATTTTGGTGTGTATAGTTGTTTTATAAAGAATGCGTAGAGAATTCGTAAAGTATATTTTTTTCAAAAAATTTCCCTGAACAAATGAAGATTGTTAAGTATATCGTCTTTTGTGTTTTAAGTCGACGACCCTTCGGCAGACAAAGTCCAAACATGGAACAGAGCCTCGCCCCATTTCAAAGCCCTCAAATTCGACAAAAAAAAAACCCAAAACACGAGTGCAGCTTAATCAACCTATCCTGCCTTTTAAAACTTCCAAATTTTCCTAAAAATTTCATTAATCTCCTCCCAAAAATAATCAATCAACAATCTAGCACTCAATTCTCTTTTTACTTCCACCAAGTCACTAATTGTAAAAAATACATAAACTTTTTTCTCCTGGTCTCTCTTCCCATACTTAAGCAATTATTTCGATAAATAACTTCCAAAAGAGTTGATTATATTTATATCAATGATGATACTGTAATTTTCAAATAACTCTTCATAGCCATAATATTTGCCGCTCCAGCTACTTTTCGCAATTGATTGCAAAACTTTCTTTTGCTTTACACTTTTCGCACTTTTCTCTTCATTTCTCCCGTTCTCTCTGACTTGGGGTGTGCCCAATGCGAAATGTAAATAAAAGTTATGTGGCAAAAATTGTTGTTGCTTATTTACTTAGATGACCAGTGAAGGAATGAAAGTTGCGCTGCAAGAAGTTTGCACAAAAAAGTTCTGGACATTTTTTATTTACTTTTTATTTTTATTTTGTGCTTTGCTTTGTCTCTGTCGATTATGGCGAAAAGTTGGCAAAGCGCCTGCGGCCATAGCTTTGCGATTCTTTTGCAGTTTTTCCAATTTTTCGTCTTTTATTTCACATTAAAAGCGGAGCGTTGCTTCAAATTGTCAGTTTTAGCACACTTTTCGACGGTTTTGCCTCGGAGCGCAATGTTTGGAATGGGAAAATTAAGTTTATGGATTTCTGGAACTCGAAGTAGCGCACATAACCTTCAATTTGTACTAATGAAACTATGCCATTTGCTCGGAGAAATTTAGCTAAACTTTTTAATTTAATTTTAATGCACTATATGGACTCCAAATACATGTGTATGAATATTATGTACTCAAAAACTACCATATTTTGTTACTAATAAAAATAAGTGGTGGCAACCCTATTTAGAAGATATTTTACGACTATTCTTTGACAGTTTAAATTTGGTTGAATGTTTTTTATTTACTAACTTTTTATATATTTGAAAAAGGTGGCAACTCTTTTCAGTAAATATTTTTTTGAAACATTTTTATTAACATTTTCAATTTGCGACCGATATTCAAGTTTTGATCATCTTACCGTACTTTTTTATTAAATATTTAAATATATGGCAACACTTCTTAAAAATATTTTTATCTACTAACTTTTTATATATTTGAAAAACGTGGCAACTCTCTTCAGTAAATATTTTTATTCTAACTTTTTATTAACATTTTCAATTTGCGACCGATATTCAAATTATTTAAAAATATGGCAACACTCCTTAAAGTTTTTTTTTTTAACCGCAAACAGTTCTGAAAATTTTCATGTTACCGACTATGTTAAAGTTTTTTTTCTAATGTTTATTTTGATTAAAAATGTTTACAGCTGGCAACAGTTTTAAATATATTTTCAACTGTAAGCTTACTTGCCACTACTTTTAGGAAATATTTTCTATGAAAGCAAATTTTCTTCCTTTCTTCATTTTATATTTTTTTATTAAACATAAAAAAAAAGTGGCAACCTATCTTAAAACTTATTTTTAAGTGAAAGCTTCTTAAACCTCTTCATTTTGCTGTCCATGTTGCAGCTTTTTATAATCTAATGTTTATTTTAATTATTTTTTGAGAGATGGCAACACTTCTTAAAAACTAATTCCAACTGTAAACTCACTCCAACATATACAACTTTCACGTTTGTCTTTCGATCGTTTCTTTATGTTTTCTCGATTTTACTACGCATTTTAAAAAGGTGGCAAATTGGTGGCAACAATTTTCCTCAAACTCACAATTTATTTTCCATTTCTTAAGTTTTATTTATAACAGCGCTTAATTTATTTAAAAATACAAAACGGGTGGCAACCTTCTGATTTTTTCTAAATTCTTCCCCACACTTTGATCTTTATTTAAGATCAGTTAATTTAAAAATATGAAACAGGTGGCAACATTCCATTTTTTTAAAGCATTTTTTCGAACACAAATTTTTTATCTTTACCTATTCGATATTTTTTATCATAACGATTATTTTATTTAAAAAATTTAAACAGGTGGTAACATTCCAGTTTTTTAAAGTTTTTTTCAAACATAAATTTTTATACCTTGACCTATTCAAGATTTTTTTATCACCACAATTATTTTATTAAACAAAATGTAAACAAGTGGCAATATTATATAAAATTTTTAAACTAATTTTGCCCCTAAATACTCAATATTAGAAAAAAATAATAAAAATTTAATAAAATCTTTGATTTTTTAATTGCACTGCCCCAATGTGGCACACACACACATAGGAAAGCTTAAGTAGCATTAGCACTAGTCCGCTGTCTAAGTGCTCTGAAAGCCTAAGTATCGCCAAGCAAACGCTACTGGCACTTGGGGAAGCGCAGTTAGCACCCGCACTTGGTTTAACGTCCAGGCCACAACAACATCGCAGCTTAACTACCACCACTGCCACACGCCACATACAGCCGCTTTTGTATTAAATGAAGCTAATGATGCATATGAACGCTGCTATCAGGTCCCGTTACCAGCAAGCGTGTTTGCAGACACACACACATGACCATACCCTGAGGCAGTCATACAGCCTTTAAGGCAAGAGATCTGCATAAGTAAGCAGAACAGTGTAATTCGCCAGCATCAGCTGAACACACACGCATCAGCGCATGGTTGTATTTCACGAAACATACATGTAATTTACACACACACACACACACACTCTTCTACATACAAATCCATTGGACAAGCATTGTGGACCCTTGAGCTTTCCTTCCTTCCTTCCTTCTTCTCTTCTTTCCCATCTCACTAAATAGCCCGTCGCTTCACTTGCAAGACAGCTCAGCTTCAATGCATCAGTCTTCTGCCGCTCAGCTGCCCTTTCGTGCAGCAACAACTAATCGTATTCAACTAAATGGACAGCAGAGCTCAAAGCTCAGTGATGGACACCTTGCCACATAAATTTACGCATACATGCTCAGACACCTACATATATTTGTATGTATACTCGGGTGTGTAAGGCAGCTGTTGCTGGTAGTTGCGGTCAGCAAACAGCAGTTACACACACATACACATATATACTATATCTATTTGTATGCATATACATGTGTTTGTTTTGTGCTTTGCATGTGGCAGCTCTGCGCTTTAATGCCATCAATGCATTAACAACAAATAATAACGGTAGTTTTGTTGTCATGTTTTTGCGGTTATCTCATTGAGTGCACGTTGAGATTTGCAATTTACAGTTACATATTTTTACATTGAAATGGGTCGCATATCTAGAAAGCGAGTCAGAAACCACAGGAAATTCTCAATTCGCAGAAAACATAAAGGATTTTGCAAATTTGTTATGTAAGGTATGTAAATGAAGGAAAGATTTCGTAGAATACTTTCTATTAGCTATTCTAAGCGCAATAAAACAGTCTGTAATAAAAAGCTTGTGTTTTTTTAGTCCGTCCTACCATCTGTCTACTTGTATATACGAGAACTAGTCTCACAGTCTTTGAGATATGCCGCTGAAATTTTGCACGCATCTTTCTTTCACAACGATGTAGTAAATTTGCAGGTATCGTCGATATCGAACCACTATAGCATATAGCTGTCATACAAACTGACCGATCGGAACCAAGTGCTTGTATGGAAAACTTTTTCATCTGACGGAATATCTTCACGAAATCTGTTAGAGGTTATCACGCAAGATAATGCTATAATCTCCTAAGAAATTATTTAGATCGTACTACTATAGCACATAGCTGCCATGCCAACTGAATGATCAAACTGAAGTCTTTGTATGAAAACTTTTTTATTTGATAAGATATCTGCACGAAATTTAGCAGGTGTTATTGCCGAAAGCGACTCTTCACTATTCAAAGAAATTATTCAAATCGGATCACTATAGCGTATAACTGCCATACAAACTCAACGATCAAACTCAAGTCTTTAAATAGAAAACTTTTTTATATGATAAGATTTCTTCACAAAATTTAGCAAGTGTTTTTGCCTAAAGCAACTCTACAATATTCAAAGAAATTATTCAAATCGGATCACTATAGCGTATAACTGCCATACAAACTCTACGATCAAACTCAAGTCCTTGTATGAAAAAACTTTTTTATTTGATAAGATATGTGGACGAAATTTAGCAGGTGTTATTGGCCAAAGCAACGCCACAATCTCCGCACTTTTCGTTCAGCTCTGACCATTATTTCATAAAGCTGCGATACGAACTGTCTGGTCAAAATCAAGGGAGAGATTTAATTCACCTATTTTAAGATTTAATGAACTTTTTAAGCGAGCAACTGTGGTGTTGGAAGCTCATGGCATTCACATCTAAATAAAAATTGAGCACTACATAAGACCTGCTAGTAAAATTCTATATTCGCGTTTATAGAACCCATTAACTGCTTCCATAGACTAACTACGTTTCGAACCTGAAGTTCACCACCCAGCAGTCACGCACATAATGCATGTAGGTTGATGATACAGCTTCCTCACACACATTCATAACAGCATACATAATAATGTAAAAACATCTCATTTCCAATGCACTAAGCACTTGACCACATGTTACTCATACGCCACGTCATCCAATCATACAAGAAGTAAAGCATTACCACAAAGTTAATTAAAACAGCAAAAAAAAGCAGAAAAGCTGCAAGTAGCAAGTAAATACATTAATCAGATACCTTTCACGAGCAACTCAGTAGTATACTTGCTTGCAAAGTTATTAAAAAGCAAAGTTTTTCAAAGTTCACAGACGAAAATGCATTAAATATTTTTATTAAACATTAACCTTATAACAATTTTTCACCACAGCGTGACTTAATTCAGTTATGACAACACAATTATTATTCATACAACCTAAATTAGTAGTCATATTTAAGCAGATCATGTCAATATACACGCCAGCAATGACAAATATTGTCAACAGACATGATATTGAAGCTACGCGTTATACAAATATTGAAAACAAAGTTAAACATTTACGCGTAAACAGTTATTTTTGGAGCATACATTTGCATAAATCCTGATGCGCTGTAGAGTTATGCAAATAAGTAATTTCATGGAGCACAAACATATCGAAATTCAGTATAAATATTTATGGGAACGGCTTATTTGCATGAAAGCAGTGCGAGCTAATATGGAATTTAGTTGGAAAATTGAAAGCTGCAGTTAATGCAATTGTGTGATAGAAATTACTAACTATATATTTTTATTTTTGTTTATATTTTTATATACATATGTATCTATATATTATTCTGTAAGTCATAAGTGCACTAATATTGGTTTCTGCAGTTAAAAATTAAAATTAAAATTTTAAAGTCAAAAAAATAATTACTTCATACCGCTTCATTCGACGAAAATTTCTTCCCAACGAGCATTCTTTTGAGATCTGAGAACAGAAAACAGTTGCTGGTGGTTTGATCTAAAGAATACGGTGGGTGCGGAAGTAATTCGAAGCCCAATTCATGGATTTTTGACAGCGTTTTTACTGACTTGTGACTCTTGGTGAAGCAGCACTTTTTTAAATTTTGGCTATTTCGTCCTACAAAGGGTCCAATAACGCTTTGCAATATTCGCTGCTATTGATGATCCTTTCTTTTTCAAGGTTGACTACCATAAAAATTATTCCATACGCATTCCAAACTACAGATGCAACAATCTTGTCAGCCGACTATTGCGTTTTTCCACGCTTAGGAGCGGATTCATCGTGTGCAGTCCACTTGGATGACTGTCGATTGAACTTCGGAGTGAAATGATGTAGCTATGATTCATCCATTGAAACATATCGACTCGAAAACTCGGGTTTATTACATTAAAATGGATCCAAACATTGTGCCGAGGCATCAACTCATCAAAGCGTTCTCAGACCCAAATATTCGTGAACGATATGATGCACTTAAATGTTCAGTTGATATCTTTAGAGTGCCTGCTTTTTCGAACAACTTCACTTTGTGGTCATACAAAATTATTTTGTGGACATTTTTGATGTTTTCGTCGGTAATAACCTCTTTTGGGTATCCACTGCGTTCACTGTCCCGTCGTCGGTGATCATTTCACCACGACTAAAGTTAGCATACCAATGCTTGATGGTTGATTATCCTAGGGCAGTGTCCGGAAACTCGTCATCACTTACTTATGTATGTATATATGTCTTTTCGAGTTTTTTTTTAATATTTTCTTAAAGGCGGCAACCTTACCGCCAACATATTTTTAACTTTTTTCTATTCTGAAAATATCATATCGGTTAAAAAAGAATTAAAAGGTGGCAACTTTACCGTAAACATATTTTCACTTTTCTTTCACTCCGAAGTCATCATAAGAATAAAAAAAATTACCGAAAAAATATTAATTCTTCCATTTTTTCAGTTCGCTGCTTTTTCCGATTTTGTTTACCTAAAGAATTTAAATAAGTGGCAACGCCATTTTACAAATATCTTCACAATTAAAGCTTATTTAAGCTCTTCAATTTGATGTCCATATGAATTGGTCTTTTATATTACCAATTTATTGAATAAATATTTTTAAAAAGGTGGCAACTCGCTTAGAAGTGTATTTTAACTGGATATTATTCTCAAACAGCTTTATTTTAATGCTGATTTCACAATATTTATGTGTTTTACAAATTACTACAAAAAAGTTGCTAAACAGGTGGCAACGCCTTTCGAATAGTATTTTTAACTTTATGTAATTTTTAAGCTCTTACACTTGATGACCATACAAAATTTTTTATTAACATATATGAATAATAATATTAATTTATTAATTAAACATTTTAGAAGGTGGCAACACCAAAAATTTTTTCGCTTTTTTGTATTTTTTAAGCTCTTACGCTTGATGGCCTACTAATTTTTTTACTTACATATATAAGTATATTAATTTAAATATTTTAAAAAGGTGGCAACACCAAAAAAATTTGTTTTATTTTAAAACTTAAATAGGGTATCGAATATCTTCTTAGCTCCTCAAAGTAATCCCACTTGGCCCCAATACACTTATGCCAACGTGTTTTCCAATCCTCGTAACAGTTGTTAAAGTTAACTCCCTTCAATAGCCTTCAATGCGGGTAGCGCTTCACGTACAATGTGCTCCATTGATTCAAAACGGTTTCCCCGGAGCGGTCATTTGAGTTAGCAGAAAAGTTGGAAATCACACGGAGTAAAATGAGGCGATGATGATGTTACGGCACGATACTGTTTGAAAATTTGGCTAAAAACTCACGAAGAATCAATGATGTATGCGACGGTTTATTAGCGCGGTGCAAAAACCAAGAGTTGTCACCCATAATTCTGACCTCTTTTTACGAATAGCTTAGCGCAAACGATGCATAACGCTCAAATAGTATTTCTTGTAGACAGCTTGGCCGGTCGAAATGAATTGGGAATGCACCACACCGCGCTAGTCGAAGAAAACTGTCATCATAACCTTGATTTTTGACCTTTTGCCACGATATTCGACCGATTGATCGTTTGGGTACGGGTCGTAAGCATAGATCCAAGACTCATCGGCAATAATAATACGTTTTATGACATACTAGTAGCCGTAAAGCATTGTCTCACAGACGTACCCGCGACGCTGTTTTTCGAAGAAAATTAGTGATTTTGGAGTCACTTTTCTTAGGCCCAAATGATCTTTCAAAATGGTTTTCACTGATCCTTTCTATATTCCAACGATGTCAGTGAGATATCTGATTATTAATCGTCGAATTTCAAGCACCAATTTCTTTATTTTATTGACGTGTTGATCATCTATTGATGTTGATGGCTGTCTTGGACCGTCTTTGAATAATTTGTACCAATCAGAAATACTTGCTCGCGGCAAACAATTATCACCGAAGCCATTTTTCAACATTCTGAAGGCTTCTGCGCCAAAACTTTGATTTTGCACAAAAAATTCAATGGAACTTCTTTGAAAATTTTGAAAAATTTCACTCATAGTAAAAAATCACCGAATGCACTTTATGTACTCTTCAGACAGACAAACATTAATTATTATTTTCATGTGACATTTGCAACAGATGTCATTGACAGTCATAAGATGAAGAGATGAGGGTTACACTGCGACCTTAGGTCTGTGGTGCCCACCCACTGACACTCATACCAACCTTAAAAAAAAAATGTTTCGACAATTGGATTTTTGAGCGAAATTTTAATTGAAAAGTCTTACTATTTTTTGCCCACAGTAGTATGTGTATGGAAATCACTCTCTAACGGATTTCATTAATTTTCAAAACTAGCACAAAAGCATTTAAAAATTCTCTTTAAGCTGCGACACACTTTCGGAAACTAATTGCATTTCGAACGCATAAATTTATAAATGTGACACATGCCAACACACGCTTTTATTTACATACGTACATTGCTATACACATATATGTATGTGTGCATAGCCTTTGCATATACATACATATTTCAGTATTTGTTGTTTTTGTCGTAATTAATCTCTTAAAACTCACTTTCGACACAAAAGTTTACCGTAAAATGATTTAATTAGCAAGCAAAGCCACAAGCTGTCAACAATTTGTTGTAACAACAAGTACAAAGTTATAAAATGCACTTACAACAACAACTTCCAACTAGCAACAAGAACTTTTGTAAGCGACTTGCGAGCGAGAATGGCTGACAGCAGCACAAAACTTGCAAGAAAATGTTGATGATGCAAATTTGCAACACCAACAACAACAACATCCAACTAAGAGAAGAGCAGCAAAAACAACAACGAAAATTTGTGTTTGTTATAATGGATAAGCCACAAAGCATGCAGTTACAGACTTGCAACAAGGAGCTACTTACATATTACATTTTTTGCGTGTGTGTGTGTGTGTTTGTATATTTTTATGTTTTGCATTTGTGTGAGTTTGAAACCCCAAAAAGAACAACGACTATAACATAGCCAGCTGTCATGCAATACAAGGCAGTTGCATGTTGCACATTGCAGAAAACAAACAAAAAAGACAAAATTTGCATGAGTTGCACGCTTGCAAGTGGCAGGCACACATACATATAGACATGTATGTATATGTAAGTCGACACCACAAAGTAGTCGTGTGGCGCTCATTTGCTATTCGCCGCGCATAGTGTCATGGTGATATGTGGCAAATGTGGCAATGAGAGATATACAAACACACATATGGTATGTATGTACATATGTACAAACAACAACAACAACAATTGTCAGTAAAAGCAACAACAACAAATTTCAGTTGCAACAACGCCAACACTAATAATTTACACAAAGAACTACAACAATAACAACAATTATCAACAACAACAACAGCAACAATGCGCAGTAACAACAGCTGTCAGCAATAACAAATCTACAACTGTCAGCAACAGCAGTAACAATTTGTAATAGCAACAACAAAAAATAGCAAAGAGCAACAACAACATTTGGCAAAAACAACAACAAAAATTACAAAAAAATCAACAACAACAACATTTATCAAAAACAACAAGAACAATTGAACAAAACCAACAACAACAAGTGGTAATAACAACAACAATAACATTTTCCCTCCAACAACAACAACAAATCTACAATCAGCCAAGAAAGACAGCAAATAACTGTTGCTGCTGTAGTAACCAAAGTCAACGGTGATCGCAACTGTGCGGTAGGGGGGAGCAAGGGGGTATGCGACATGCAATTGCAACTGTGACACGAATCAAATTAGTGGGCGACGCGTTGAAATGCCACCAAATTCCAGCTAAACTGATAATAAAGCATGCATATGTATAGGTGTGCCACTGTATATGGAGTATGTGTGTATGTGAGCATGTATGTGTGTGTTTTAGATAGTCAGCTTGCATGTCAACAACAATCGGTGTCAGCAATCGCGCTACAAATGCCCCACAAACCAGCACACACACACACACAGACGGATGCCGCAAAGCAATAGCAACAACAACAACAACAACAAAACTTGACAACGGTGCATTGCTGCTGGGTAGTGTGTGGTGTGGGTACATCGTGAGTTGGCGACAGGCATGTTGCAGCATTGCCAGCAACACCCGCAATAACAACAAAACCAACATATGCACAACAAACAGGGTGATAGCCATGGCAATTCAGTGCTCGAGCGCTAGAAATTGCATGAATTTGAATTTTAATGCATTTGCTTTGAACACAATCGACGTATGGTCTACATATGCATATTCCTGTGTATGTGTGTGTGAGTGCTATTGGCTTTCTTTGTGTGCGTTGTATGTTGGTGTTAGTGTGCATTGGCACAGAAAGCAATAAAGGGAATGTGAAAATCGAAGCAAATTATTGGCAAAATAATAAGCAGCATTTTATACACACATACACCGACACTTGTGCACACGCATAACTGCATTTTACACACCCATAACGTTTTTTTTATACATACATATGTGTAATATATTTGCAATTCCTGCTCGCTGATTCGTTTTATTTCTTCTGTAGTTGCTTCGGCTTGCGCCAAGAACGATTTGTGAATTCATTGATTGTAAACACGAATTTGAATTAAATATTTATCGCGCATTTGTATTGCAAATTCTGCAAGTTCATCAGAAAGCAAGACAGCTGGAAGCATTTCTTTGTAGTCACATCAACACAATTGAACAAAAGAATAATTTTTTGAGAAATTTAAATGAAAAAGTCTACATAAAATCATATTTTTTGAACAGTTTGAGAATATCGAATATTTATCTATTAACCCTTTGATGAACACGGGTTAGTCAGATGCACCTTTTTATAAAAAAATGGTTGAAATCAATAATAATATAATTTTCGATATAAATTGGGCAATCACTAGTTAAACTTAGCTCAACGCTTTCAGTTGAAATAAAGATTTAAAGATTTTAACTCAGATTTTTGACCGACTTTTTGAAAATGAAGCACTAATTTTGACCGGGAAATTAAAAAAAATATTCAAAGTATTAAAAAATTGCTTTTTACACATTTTGACCACCTTTCTGACAATTTTTGGTTACCAATATGGATGCCAAGACAAATGTTCGCCTTTTGAAGCAAACCAATCAGACAACCAATTTTCGAATTAGCGTAGGAAACGAATTGTTGCTCAGCCAATGCATGTCCCATCGATGAAAGGAAATGTTAATCGGAAGAGGCCAAGTCTGATGAATATGAAGTAACTACATGTGTCCTGAACCGTTTTTGTGTGCAAACTTCTTTTTTGAGTACCATTGTGAAACTTAAATGTTTTCCAATATTCTTACAGTGCATTTAGTCAAGACCAGAGATCATATACAGCTCATTTAATCAACAAAATAATAATAACAAAAAAAACAAAAATATATATATAGGTATGTAAATGTATATATCTTAAAGAATGTGTAAACAACAAATAAGGAAGTGCTTATTTCGGGTGAAACCGAATATTTTGTACTTTTGCAACTCGCGGGAATCAAATCCGGCGAAATACTTAGAGATAGATATTGCCAAAACTTCATATTAAACAAGTCACTATATGTGACATAAAGTCAACTGGAAGTTCGAAAATCTTTATATTAGGTATATGGAGGCTAAGGAAAGTATTGAGAAATCAAGACACAAGTGTATATTATAATATTATATTATAATCAAAGACACTTTTTCTCGTGCTTCAATACTATATCTCACAGATTGACCGATATTTTCGGCAAAAAAATCAATCATACGCACTGGCGTCCACATATTTGACGTCTGGGTGGTCGAAAAGTTATACTACAAAGTTGAAAATTTTTGGGTGTGAGATGGAATACCTTGAAAGCGCTATTTGAGCAAAAATTTCACCGGATACATTGGTTCTTGATATGTGTACTGGAAAGTGATAGCATCAGATAAAATTTAAAATTCTGTTATATGGGAAGTAAGCGTGGTTGTAGTCCGATTTCGTCCATTTTCGCACTGTAATGTTGGAATGTCAGAACAATATTATGTACTAAATCGATCAAGTAATTTCCGAGATGTGGATTTTTACTTAAATGTCGGCTGTACCACGCCCATCGTCTTATTTTGACATCGACTCCTATAACGCCCTCACTTGCCATCTAGAGTGTAAAATTTAATGTCTCTGGCGTAATTTATTTATTTATTGCGCCTTTACTAGTTTTTAACAACAAGGTTATAAGGGGAATGAAGTTCTTGTAATATTCATGCTGGGCGAATTTGGTTGTTGTAGGTTTTGTGGTTTCGGAGATATGTACATTAAACTTAGTAGAGGTGTCCACGCCCACTTTTTAAAAAAATGTTTGCCCACTTTATATGGTTTCGGTTAATGGTGACAGTGGTCCGATTACGATCATCTACGAACTCGAAATTTTTTTTTGTACTAAGGAACCCACATACCAAGTTTCATCGAGATATCTCAATTTTTACTTGAGTTACAGCGGACAGTTACGGACAAACAGACACTCAACCGGACTTCAACTTTTCTCGTCGCCCTGATCATTTACATATATATATACACATACAAGTATATAATTTTTATAGAAAGAAAGTAACTTTTTAAATTATTTTTAAAGTCATTCAGCTGCAATAATTCATTAAATTGGCAAAAAAAATCATATTTGGTACTTCGCTAAGAACTATAGATAGCATAAACAATTTTTTTCTTTTTTTTAACTTACGTAAAAATCCAAAAATGTAGTTGTATAGTTAAGAGAGTCCAGTAATAAACTTTAAAATAACTTCCATACCCAATTCTATCTACTTAGGCCATGAGAAGACAGCAAGAGTCAGAAAAAAGTTGAATTGTTTAATCGATTTTGTTTTCAATTCTCAGATACGTTAGTTTTAAATGAAGCCTATAGCTTTGTGACCCCAAGACTTGTCCATAGAGTTAAGGGGTTATATACAGTTAGAATTTTCCAAAAATCGATTTTTTTTATTTGATTTTCTTAATGTATGTACATATATTTAAGAATACACACAGAAAATTTAATATCGTTCCGTTGAATATTTTCGAAGTTGCACGCAAATTTGAAAAGGCGTTTCAAAGTGCTTGGAAGTACAAGTCCAAACTTTAAACGCGTTTTTATCAAAATGGTGTTTTCAAAGTCCAGCATGGGACCAGCACTTCTCGAAAACGGCTAAGTGGATTAGTCTCAAATTTCATCGTGAGCTTCTTAAATATATTTTTTAGTAATTAAACGAGGATTTTTTCTCATCGATAAATAATTTTTTATAAACGATTTAAGGCCAAAATTTTGGTCAAAATTGGATTTTTAAAAATCTGCAAACTTAATATGGCATTCAACAAACCTTCGTAAAGTTAAAAGGTTATATCTTTATAAAATATTTTATAAAATACAGACTTTAGAACTGCTTTTGGTTTTCAATACGAAGTCGAACAATCTATTCATTAATGGCTTATAAAACATTTTGGTTTAGTTCAAATTTTAGTTCACCCAGGAACTCTTTAGTAAGCTGATAAGCACATAAGCTGAATTTTTTGCTTCAAAAGAATATATTCTGAGACAATATAGACATTTGTAAATGTCTTCAGAGCAAATTTGCTACTAGAGAACCTTACATAGACTCGTATAAAAAATATTTAAAACAAATATTAAGCTCAAAATGGTAAATCGCGACACAAACATGAAAACCGCAAAATGTTTCATACAAAAAACATAATATGTATATAACAACAACAGCAAACAGTATTTTATATCGCGATTACTTCAGCAACTCAACAGCGTACGCTTTTTTGAATTTTTTTGAAAACCATGTGCTGCCACACCTACAAATTGCAGATCACAAGGCCAGCTAAGAGCATGCAACAGACGCTCAGACACATTAGCGGTTTATTTTCACGCGATTTAGCGCACAGCACTTGTGCAGATAAAGCTGAAAAGATGTTTGCTTATATATATATGTATATGCATATGTATACTCATATGTTTGAATGCGGTTAACACCAGAAGGTGCTTCATGTGGCAAACAGCAGACTTGTGACGCGCAGCCAAAAGCAATTGAGACAAGCGTATATATAAATTTATATATATATATATACATATACATACATATATAAATTTATGCATGCTTCCCCTGTAAATATATATAGATATGTAAATCTTCGCACACACTCTCACAGCATTCACACAAATTCCACTCGCATGTGTTGATGTCATGAATTTAGAGTACTTGCGGCTTCCTCATGTCGCAGCGCGAATCGGAAGGATATGCAAATTGCTTTGTTATGTGATTTATTGCTCATCCGTGTGGATTCCAGATTTGCGACGCCACACTTTAAGCATATTTTACACTGCTCGCCATGCGTGTGTAAACATAACAGAAACTTATGTATGCATGTACATATATATACGTATGTATGTGTGTGCCCTTATGCATTGTCACGCTCTAGTACTTACACTATTCAAACAAATATTACAGCAGCGTTTAAAATGCTCACACCGAAACGGGAAAAATCGTGCGAAAATAGTTTGTGTATTATACATACAAGCGAAAACACATACACATACACGGTATGTAATACTTATACTTTTAAGCGCATATTTCCGCTAAGCTACTGCTTATGCTGCGCACTTCTCTTCAACTGCACCCGCTCCTAACCTTAAGCTATTGCGAAAATCTTTACAGCAGCTTGGCAATACTTCACATACATTTATATACATCTATTTATATATATGAGTCTAAACATATACATATGTGTGTAAACTTGAATACATACATATGTGTGTTGAATATTCACATTCCTCACTGCAAGTACTCCCACGCGTCTCCGCGCCACCGTGATTCATTTCGACCAAGTTCGCAGCTGTTCGTAACCGTTATTTCTTCAATTGTGGTTTCCTCCTTGTGTGACCGGCTTCT
This sequence comes from Bactrocera neohumeralis, assembly GCF_024586455.1. Taxonomy (NCBI): domain Eukaryota; kingdom Metazoa; phylum Arthropoda; class Insecta; order Diptera; family Tephritidae; genus Bactrocera; species Bactrocera neohumeralis. The sequence goes on from NC_065921.1 coordinate 24,888,832, forward strand.
TTGATAGTTTTGTGGTTGTTGTTATTGTTGTTAGCTCACTTAAATATAAATAAATTTTCACGCTGCTGTGTACAAGGTGTAAATACAGCGATTGTTGAGAGGAAATTTTCCATTTTTGCATACATACAAACATTCATAATTACATATATACGTATACACATATGTATGTACATATATGGCTCTTAAATTTCATAATTTGTCGGAAAATTTATTCCGTAGTTGAGACACTACGATAACAAGAGACAAGTTGAAATGAAATATAGTAAGACAAATTGAGATCAGATGAGATAAGGTTAGAAAAAAATAAATGAGATCGGATTAGATGAGATGAACTAATGGAAGATATCACATCAGAAGATGCGTGAGATAAGACAAGGCGAGGTGAGATACCTCAAACTACACTTCACAAGTAAAAAACACTTCTTACAAGAACTTCATTTTTATCGGTCAGTTTGTACGGCAGCTATATGATATAGTGATCCGATCTGAACAAATTCTTCGGACATTGAAGCATTGTCTTAGGCAATAAATCATGACAAATTTCGTGAAGATATCTCTTCAGATAAAAAAGTTTTCCATACAGGTATTTCATTCCGATAATTCAGTTTGTATGGTAGCTATATGCTATGGTGTTCCGATATCGGTGCTTTCGACAAATGAGCAGCTTTTTGGAGAGAAAAGAAAGTGTCCAAAATTTCAAAGCGATGTTTCAAAAAATTAAGGTCTAATTCTTGTATGTACAAACCGACAGACTTGGCTAAATCGACTGAGCCCGTCAAGCTGATCACTTATATACCATATACCTACATGTATATTATATAGGGTATACGTCGTTTCACTCTGGCTGCTATAAGTTTCCTAGCCAACATAATATACCCTGTTCAGGGTATATTTAAATGAAAGAAGGTGAGTTGAGATGAGCTGAGATGAGTTGAGATAAGATTAGGTGAGATGGAATGAGATATGACGAGATGAGATGAGACTAGATAAGATTAGGTGAGATGGAATGAGATGAGATGAAATGAGGTGAGATGAGATGAGATGAGATGAGATAATATTAGGTGAGATGGAATGAGATGAGATGAGATGAGAGATGAGATGAGATGAGATAAGATTAGGTGAGATGGAATGAAATGAGATGACATGGTATGAGGTGAAATGAGATGAAATGAGATGATATAATGTCAAATGACAGAAATTAACGAAGGTCTTATAGTATTATATAATTTTAGGAGGGATTCGGTTGGGAAAGAAGAGAGTCAGAGAAGGGGTCAATCCCAATAGGGATCTCACTTGGACGGCACAGTATGACGGTACGTTGTGATACCTATTAAATATCTTATATAATAGATCATAAGGCCCTTACAAATGGATAAAGCGCTTTGAGCCTATCACATATACATATGTACATATGCGAAGACGATGGAGAAAAAAGTGCGTAGATGCTTCCAACTCAACCTTCTCTATACAGCTTTAACAACTAGTGTCAGCCTTTGCCTTACCGCATAGATGCCTATTGGCCAGTGTCCCGCAAGGACTCTTAAACTTGCGGCGATATGAACTTTGCTCAAGGCAAGTAGTTCAGTAGATTTCCTGCGTTCTACTCTATGTCAAAATGATATGGGTGAATTTAATGTTTCTTCACTTCAAAATAAATTACCATAATCTATATGAGTAATTTTCGCTATCTCTGTAATTCCAAAAAAAAATTGAAAATCAGTTTTTAGTTGTTTTTTAGCATTACTACATTGATACAATAATCAGAAACTAAGAAGACTTAAAGCAAAGTTTATAATTTTCAAAATTATTTCATGAGTGGCTCTTCACTAAGCTGAGTGAGTCAACTCTTCGTCAGGTATAAAATTTGGAGGTTAGGAATTGGGTGAGATGATGAAGATATAAATGTACTTGTACAGTAAGAGCTAGCTTCAAAAATCTAACCAAAAAAATACGTAAGATATTAGTAAAACTGAGAAATTTCAGTATCAACTCAGGTATTTAAGTGTAAACTTTGCTCCAGAAGACTGTGAAACCAATGCCGAAGCAATGTTTAAGTCTTTATACAAGATAATCTCAAAACAAACGCTATGAATCTAAAGTACTTCAAATTTAAAGTACTCAAACGAAAATAGTATTCTAGCGCTTGCGTCTGCAATGAATTTACTAATCCGCCTGGCGTTAACGCCTTGAAGCGCACTTAGACATCTAACGACGGGTATTAAAAATCCATTAAATGCATTTTCATCTTAAAATTTGCGCAAACCCAACGACAAACGCTTCAGCAATTGCAAGTGCTGCTGTGAAAAGCTGCCTTCACTTGGAAGTAATTGTGAAAGCGCTAAATGAAGAATAATTAAATCAGAAATCATTGCATATCCGCAGGCGCCACCAAGAACAGCGCGAAGTGATGATTATAAAAAATTAACGCTGCAAAATTTACAAAGTTTCAGTGGATGAAAGAAGACTCTAGGGACGCACAGTGAGAAAATTGTGTATAGAAAGTATATATATATGTATCTATATTTGTACGCGTATTAAGCTTCCAAGCAGCTTATCGAAACAAAGCTGGCTTAAGTGATCATTTTAATTGCACCAAAAACATAAATCACTGGCTTTCAGTGGCATAATTTGCACAATTTGGTGATTGGATATGTCAGCAGAAATTTCGAAATTTATTTTTGTTTCACATTTAGAATAAATTTCCAATATGCTAAGCTCTTAAAAGCCCTTGAAGCTTTGCTGATGGCGCTCTAATGTGCGCAGTGAATGCAATTTATATGCAGCTTGGCATGAAATATGAAATTGAATTAACTCTGATTGCAAAGTTAGACGAATAGTTCAAAATTGCATTCATAAATATGTATGTGTGTATGCATATAGACTTATACGTATAATAAAATGAAAGCATGCTAGTTTGACTAGTTGACTGCATTTAGTTTCATTTATGGCATATTGGCAATAATTTAAGCGCATACATATATGTATACATAATTATGTCAGCGAATAATGTTGCCGTATTTGTTTGTGTAGATTATACCAGCAAAAATTTCAATAATATTGTATATAAGCACTCATATGAAATTGTATTTTTAGTTGTAATTGATAGTAAAAAGAAAATTTTTTGTGCACCTAGAGTCTTTTCCTTTTTGTTTTTAAATCTAACACTTTCGAAACAGGGTTGCCATCTGTATTTAAATTAAAAAAATCGAAATTTTGAAAATTCACAATTGAAAATCTTATGACCAAAGCAAAGTATTTAAGCGAATTTTTGACAAAAAACAATAACAGAGTTGCCACCCAACTTTCAAACGAAAAAACAACAATTTCAATAATATTGTAGATAGCAACTTAAATGCATCCATTTTTAGTTGCAATTGATAGTAAAGAGAAAAATTTTTGAACCTAGAATTTTTGTTTCTAAATCTTAAGTTTTTAAAATAGGGTTGCCATCTTTATTTAAATACAAAAAATTAAACAACTTGAAAACTCACAAAACATATTAAAATTATAATAACCAAAGCAAGTAATTTAAGAAAGTTTATAACAAAAATATAACAAAGTTGCCACCCAATTTTCAAACATAAAAAAATATATATAAATGCAATATTTGATATTGTTTATATGTGAAATACTAAACCTTCAGTGTTACATTCTAAGTACAAAAAATTCAAAGACGTTGCCACACTGATTAAATTTTTAATAAGTATATTATATAAATATATTAGCAATAAATGAGTGCTTATCGCAAAACATACATATATAATATCTAATATGATTTAATTAAATAATAAATTAGCCAAGAGAAAATTTAGAGTTGCCACTTATACATACATATGTACATACATATAGAGATATTTGTGTGTAAATGTTTTGAAAAGTAGTAAGAAGAAATCTTCTTAAGGGTTTCCTTAGTGATACAAATTGGAGTGATTTTGCAAATATTTGACGCTTAGAGCAAAAGGCTTGCCGCTTGCTTTAAACAAAAAAAATTAAATTATCCAAAACTTAAACAATAATAAGCAAAATGTGCACCCTTCGCAAGCTGGTAACGATTATTGATAAAAAAATATTATTGAACAGGGTTGCCACTTGACTTCAAAAAAAATTTCAACGGAGTTAAGCTCTTTAGAGTAAGTAGGCCACAAAGTTTTAACTTTTTTCAAGGAATTGAGACAATAAAGAGTGGCCCAAAATAACCGCAAAGTTAAAATTTAATATAGGGTGTCGCAAAATGAACGCACGAGTTTAATTTGCGGCCATTTATGTAAGACAGTTTTGGCAACTTTAAAGAAAAAACCAAATCGACAGCTTACAGTTTAGACGGAATTGAGTGTTAATTTCGTCAACTGTGAAGATTAATTGAAATGGCGGCAAACTTAAATCTTGCGTTAACTTTGCGGCACCCTGTAGTAGAAGTGCATTGCCATATTTACTAAATTTTCCAATAAATTATAAAAATAATATATTAATTTTTAATATGGAATACTTTCCAGCCTATGCTTATTAAGACAATAATTTGGGGAGTTGCCACCTATTTCGCAAAATATTTTTTTTTTTATAAAATGGATGCTTTCTAGCCTATACTTATTATGAAAATAATTTGGGGAGTTGCCACCTATTTCGCAAATTATTTTTTTTTTAGTTTGAAATATTCGCAATTAGAAAGCTGTATTAAAATCTTATAGTATTATAACTAAACAATTATAATTAGTAATAATTAAGAAATAAAAAACCAAAAAAAAATTTAACTTCGAAAAAGATGTTCGAAAATTATTTTCGTAAATAATTTTTGATTTGATATTAAACTTTATAAAATGTGGTAACATGGTTTAAATAGAAACAATGAGAAAAAAATTAATGTAACTTACTATGTACATACATATGTTTTTAATATACATATGTACATATATATGTACATATAGCTTCTTAATTGACTCAATTAGGAGTTTGTTCGGAATAGCGTGGACAATTTACTAATTCCGCAAATTAAAGTGCGTAGAGAGTTCTCAATAGACTTCTTCTAGAATATTTCTCTTTATAACGGCAAATAGTTCTCAATTGTCTTCCTCTTACTTATTTCTTTTTATAACGGCAAATAGTTTCTCAGAAGAGCAACACTCTCCTTTAAAATGAATGAGCAATAATATTAATAAATTTTCTTCTCCATAAAAAAATTAAAAAAAAGCACCCGCAATCATTTTTATTCCCTTCACAACAACAACAACAAACAATTTTACGACAATTGAGCTAAACACGCACTTAAAAGCGCATAAAAGCTAAAAGCGAAGGGCACTTCCAGCACTTTGTGTCCCTACAATACCAAAGGGGATAATCAAAAGTGAATATCTCCCAACTGAAAATAAAAAAAAACACTTCAACAATCAAAAAATGTATGGTGTGTGTTTGATCCGAATGCACACCCTTTAAAATATGAAGTTCGGTCAGCATTCGGAGAGTTTATCATGTAAAATTTCCGTTTAGGGTTAACTCTTAACGGAAGTTGGGACAAAATATATACTACATAGTGTCATATACAAGAACATACACATATATGCATACATACTTATACAAATTGAGAGCTGAGTGGGGCTATCAAGTTGGTAGCCACATAAACACACAGAAGCAAGCCATATACGTGCATAGTACACTTGTATAACACCAAATACAACAAAAACAAATGTAACAACAACTACAGCAAGTAACGGATATCCATCATTGTGCAGACAGATACAGATGATGAATTATCTTAACGCTTGCAAAAGTGAGTTTGTGACAAGAGGCGACACGACACACTTCAAATTGTCGCTGCACACTGACTCACTGACATACTGACTGACATTATTTACGGCACTCGCCTGTCAAGTGTTGAAGCGGTTGAGGAGTATTTGTGAACCTTCTCGTTTTTTTTTTTGTGTTGTTTTTAACCATTTGTCTTAGATGTGACTGTGTTTGTGTGAAAGGCGGGAAAGTTTTGTGGTTAGTAGCGGCTGAAAATAACGGTGTAGGGATTGAGAAAGATGATATAATGGAAGGAGAACAAATTTTACGTGTTTGTGTGTATGTGTGAGAGCGCGGTTTATTGACTTGCAGGTTAATCATCAATCATATTTGTGTCGCTTTGCGTGTGTGTACTCGTTTACATATGTCTATGTCTGCGGTAATGTGACTGTCATTAATAAGACTGTACTCCGATATCAGTGGAGCAGAAATAGAGTTTATTTTTATAAGCGTTTAGAAATTTAGAAATTTTTTTAGTTAAAATTAATTAGAATGTTTTGATAATTGAAATACAGAGGGTAGAAAATAAAACACTTTTTTGCTCTGAGAAAAGTAGTTCAAGAAAATATTTTATCGAGTTGCATCTTGCAAATTTGGGGTATAAAAAATAAACAAAACATATTTATAACAAATGAGTTATAAAATAAAAATTAAAGTAAATAAAAAAACTAATACTAAAAAAAATACTCAATTCAATTAGCCAAAAATTACAAAAAACTCAAATCCAAAAAATCACTCAACTGAACGTTTCAAAAGTAAAAAAAATCAAATTTGAAGAACACTCAATTCAATGAGTCAAAATAGAAAAAACTCAAATCCCAAAAACACTCAATTCAATGAGTCAAAAATAGAAAAAACTCAAATCCAAAAAACACTCAATTCAATGACGCAAAAAAAATAAGTCAAAAAGTACTAATATTAAAGGGTAGAAAACGCTCCCTTCACTTAAACACTCAAAAATTCAAATGAAATTGCTCAGTTTGCACTTTCGCGCTCTTTCTTGAACATTCTTTGTTGGTGGAAAAATTTTAACACATATGTGCATATGTTATGATAGTACTAAAAGTGACATTGAGATTTAAACGTAGTATTATTCAATATTAATTATTAATATTATTATTTAATATTTTATATATTTGCACGATTTTCATTCAAAAAAAAAAGTATTACCAATAGATTTAGATATAATTTTAAGGTATTCAAATTTTTTATTAACAGCAAAGTATTCGCTTTAGCACAAATGTTTATTTCTTATGACATAAATGTATTTATAATCTTAAAATATTCACTCATTAACACGCTATGTAGGAATATTAAAACTCACTCTTACACCAATTAACTGTAAAATAATTTATTTTAAATCACTCAAACTCACTTCTATTGCTACTTCAGTTTTTAGTATTTATACATACATCGGTATATACCCAATTATAACTCACTCAATTCCTTTTTGTTTATTATTTTTTATTTTCACCCAAATTTTACAAACAGACAGAAATATAATTCACTGAAATCCATTTTTGAGTAGAAAAAAAATCTCACTCAATTTATTTTCACTTTTACAACAGTTCTTATCGATGTATATATACATACATATACAAATAGAACTCACTCGAAACCATTTTTAAGTAGAAAAAAAACTCACTCAAATCGAATTCACTTTAACTATATTTTTTTTTATACTCTTTGAAGCACTCACTCAAATTTACGATATTCGCTTCTCTTGCTACGTGAGTTTTTAGTGTTTATACAAATATACTCAATTATAACTCACTCAACTCCTTTTTGTTTATTACTTTTTATTTTCACACAAATTTTGCAAACAGACACAAATATAATGTACTGAAATCCAATTTTGAGTATAAAAAATTTCACTCAATTTATTTTCACTTTTAATTTAGTTTTTTTAGACTACTTAAACAACTTACTCAAATTGTCACATCCGCATTTTTACTACTGTTTTTACTGAAAATTCACTTTTGAGTAGAAAAAATTCTCACTCAATATATTTTCACCGTTACTAAAACTTTTCTGAGACTCCTTAAGCCGCTCACTCAAATTTGCTACATTCACATTAATTGCTACTATGGTTCTTAATGTTAATACAAATATACTAAATTTTCACTCACTCAATTCTTCTGTTTATTTTTTTTCTTTCTTACAAACCTTTTTCATACTTTGCATTAAAATTGATTATTTAACTTATATCGACTGGAAATCTTTCATATTTATAAAAGTTCAAAATTTTTAATAAATTGAGTAAAATTTTTATTCAGATTTTATTTTAATTAAAACTCCACTCAACATTTTTTATATTTGTAAGTTTTCACAAATTACCTCTTGGCATCTTTTTTCTTTAAAAATGTCATTTATTTTCTCTGAAAATTTTAATTAAAATTTCACTCAAAATCCAAAAATTTTTTATTTTTATAAATTTTCACAAATTTTTCCCCACCTTTTGGCTCTTTTTTCTTTAAAAATTAACATACTTTTATTTACTCTATAAAATGTTAATTTATATTTCATTCAAAATGCACTCAAAATTTTTTTATTTTCATAAATTTTTCACAAACTTTTACTCCTTCTTTTTGGCACATTTTTTTAAATCAACATATCTTTTATTTTCTCTATAAATTCTCTAATTAAAATGTCACTCAAAATCCACTCAATTTTTTATTTTTATATATTTCCACAAGTTTTTGCTCCCACCTCTAAAAAAAGTTCTAATTAAAATTTCACTCAAACTCCACTCAATTTTTTTTTCATTTTTATAAATTTTCATAAATTTTGAATCCCACCTACCGCTTACCTTTTTTCTCTAAAAATTAACATATCGCTGTAAGTAAAAAAAATTGCACTCAAAATCCACTCAAATTTTTTTTCTTTTTATAAATTTACACACACTTTTGCTCTTACCTTTTGGCACTTTTTTCTTTAAAAATCAACATACCTTTTATTTGCTCTGTAGAAATTTGAATTAAAATTTCACTCAAAATATTTTATTTTTATAAGTTTTCACAAATTTTTAATCCTTTTTTGGCACCATTTTTCTTTAATTGATTTTTAAAAATACTTTATTTTCTCTGTAACTAAAATTCCACTCAAAATATTTAAATTTACACTCAGTTAATCTTTTCATTCAATTATAGTTCACTCTTCCACTCAAATTAGCACTCAGTCGCAAATATTTTAACTTTTTGTGGCAACTTTCTAACTCACTATTTTTTATTGATTTCCCTTTTAAGTATTTTTTTAAATATAATGAATAAGTGAGATTTTTTATTTTTCACTTAATTGTAATTATCGCAATTCAAAATGAAACAAACGTAATTAAAAATTATGCAAAATTATTATCTCATTTTTCAAAACCACTCAAATTTTTGCAATATTTTCACTCAAGTACTAAATATATATTTATTAATTTAGCAAAGCATTTTTTAATTGCTTGCAGTACCCAATTGCACGTTATCTTCACTCATTTAATCTGCCACTCACACTCACATTCACTGACTCACTCAACCCAACTCCAATAAGCACTCATTTCTATTCGAATTCGCTAAAAATTATTCTACAAATATATATGTATTTTTGTCTATTTTTTCTTCTCGTCTAATTCTAGTTGTGATTACTGTTTTTATTTAAAAGCGAAATGGTTATGTTGATGCAACAAATACAACACAACTTGCACCAAGTGATAAATGCAAAGTCTAATAAAAAGAGATAGCACTAATTTTACTCATAAATTTACATACAAAACTATGCTTTAAGCTGTGTATGACACGAATGTAAGAAAGCGTAAACTAACACCAAATAAACAGAGAAGAAAAACAAAAACAGAACAAGAAACATTTTAATAAAAATAAATTTAAATAATAAGAAATGTAACTATGACACAGAGCTAAATGAGTACGAACTTGTAAATGCACGAAATTAAACAAAAAATATATAAATAAATAAAATTGCACTCAAACAAATGAGCTTTCGAAAGCAACTCAACACCAAGTAGGAAACACAACAACAAGGTGCTTGGAAAAGTGAGCGTTACAATAAGCAAACGAAGAAGAAGCGGAAACTGATAAGCAATTGTGAAGCAAAAACAACTCAACTCAACTCAACTGAGCTCAACTCAACTCAGCTCAACTCAACTCATTACAAATAAAACACTCAGGCGTTCATGAGCAACAATTAACTCACACGCTCACAAATGTATTGCGCGCACAATCGGTAACAACAACAACAAACAAGCATAAGAAGAAAAACAAAAACAACTCCAATGTAGTGTGTAGCCGCTCTCAAACACTCATGCCAGCACGCACGCTCACATCGTATTTTACATATAGATAGAGACTCACGCATAAGCGCTTCCAATAGAAAAGTAAAAACAAAGTAAAAAAAAAAGTAAAAGAAAAACAGTAACAATAATAACACTAGAAAGGCTTGAGTACTTATTTTGAGTAGAAATATATTTTGCAAAATTTAGTTGTCGCTCGCTCGCTCGCTCACACGCTCACACGCTTGCTTGCTCATACACTCCAATACAGTTATATGTGCGCTACAAACGCTTGAACGCTTCCAAAACCGAAACCAAAATCAAAACCAAAACCAGAAACAACTCAAAACATAAATTGTAAAGTGTGTCTGAGGATTGCGTAGGCCTTTTTTTACTTTTAACGCTCATAACGTAATGTAATTGTATGCAAGTTGCTCGTAACATAAACGCACCCAAGCAATAAACCCAGCTAGCTAGCAAAGACACCTACCACCAATAACACCACCATCATAATTATCACTATAAATAGAGCACCTAACCGTTTGATAAATATATATATATATTTTACCACCAACAACACACCAATTTTGCTTATAAAGTCCAGTCCTTCACCAAATCAGCACCACAACCACCAAAACCACCACCACCACCAAAACCACAACCTCCAGCCAATCACCAGCCTTTTGTAAATCACCAGTAAAGCAAGTGTACGCAAAATTACCGTCACACCAACGCACTTTAAGTGTCACCGTAAACGTAAGCGTAAACGTATACGTAGTTATCAACGTTATCATAAACGTAAACGTAAAAGTAAGAGTAAGAGTAAGAGTAATAAGCATAACAGCTAACGCCTTGTACATCAACGTCATCGTAGACGTAAACGTAAACGTAACATTTGTTGTATTTGTACACCGTAATTGTAATTGTAACCCTTCCCGCCCGCCAAATCCCACACCAGCACCACAATTGCACATTACTATAATAATAGGCACCCCTACTACCACTATTACTACCGTATGGAGCGCGGCGCCAGCGGTAGTAGTCACCATCATCAACATGCTGCCGCCGCCTCCACCGCTGCTGCTGGCCACAGTTACATGACCCACCACGGCGCCGCCATCGCTGCTGACCTTGATTACGAGTACAATACGCCGGGCAAGTCGTCCTTTGACAATCCCGCCACCAAGAAAAAGCCACCCAAACTGAAAGCCATCAGTCGTTCGCTATCGATGGCCATCGACAATTATGCGCCACCTATTGGTGGTGGTGGTGGTGGCACTGGCTCACCACCCACAATGATGCTGGATGACACGATGATTGTCGAACAACCGCTGATACATCGTTCCGCCTCACCGCTGCCGTTGCGTTCGGCGCCGCCACAAACGTTGGCGATACCGACGCATCAAATGCATGGCGATGGTAGTCGCGTCGTCTCGCCCGCGCTGTCGGCGCGTCAACAACATCACCAGCAACAGCAACAACACAGCCTACATACGTTTCAAAATATGGTGGCGCATGCGCGACATCAACAACAACAACAGCAACAGCAGCAGCAGCAACAACACCAACATCATTCGAGTTCAACTAGCTCGCCGACGTCGCATGCGGTTAGTCCGTTGCCGGTGCGCGTACCGTTGGCACATCAGCCGGACATCTACTTGGTCAGCAGCAGTAGTCTGGGCGAAGATGTGGGCGCGCTCGGTGGTGGTATACGTGGCGGCAGCAGTTCGCCAATACAATTCATCGATGACTATATGCTGCCGCCGTCGTCGTCGTCTCATCGACATACGGTCAGCGCTACGCACCCGCTTAAAAAGAATATGTTTCGACGCTCTGACACAATTGACGTACATCCGGCTTCCACTTTTCAGATGAAGAAAACCCATTCGTTTCACGCACAGCAAGATTCCGCCGCCACAATGGATCAGATGCTGTTGTCCGCAGCAGCGGCAGCGACGCAAGGCTCATCGGCGTCCTCGAGTAGACGTACAAGTTCGGTGCGCGGCAATTTTCTTATGCCCGGACATCCCAGCGGTGCTAGTGCCGGCAAAGAGTTGAGTCGTTCGCCATCGCCTAGTCGCCGTGGTTGTCGTTCACATCGTTCGTTCAATGATCCTGGACGACGACCCAGCATCAAACCGGAGTCGGTTGTCGAATCGCAAATACGACATCCATCGCTTAATGACGAACTTATGGAATCGCTGGAGGGTCGTACAGCCGCATCGCTATTTCCACAACAGAACCTATCATTAGAAAACGAGCTCTTCGTCGAATCACGTTCGCGCAGCAATAGCAGCACAAAAATGGAGGATATCGGCATGGAGGTGGCTGCAGCACAACGCGCCGCAGCTGTTTTACTGGCGCGTAAGAGTTCGGGCTCCTTCGAAGATGGCAGCGGCGCAGCAGTCATGACACATGGTGGCACGCACCCGCCCTCAGCGTCGTCGAGCAGCCTCAAGAAGCGCGGCGAACATCCACACACACGTCAGCATAGCTCACAAAGCCTAGAATTGGATGCACGCCCATCAACTTCGGCAGCAGCAGCAGCCGCAGCTGCAGTACATGGTCACTCACCGCATGCGCTGCAACTGCATAGCGCCGCTGCCGCAGCCACGGCCGCCTATCACTTTAAACGCGGCGCACAACACGGACGCTCGCTCTACCTATCGCCAAACAACCTCGAAGAGCTGCAAGTACATCAACGGCCCAGCGTACTTGCCGCAGCCGCCGCCTTTCAGGGCACCAACGCCAGCGCCAGCGTCAAACAGGCGAAAGCATTGCACAGCGCCAGCATGCGTTTACGCACCTACCGCGAAACACTGAGTGCGACCAAGAAATCGAAGAGTTTCATTGGCGATAGCGCCTACCCACCCACCGCTGTGACGGGCAACGAGTTCGAGCTCACATCACCCCACCGACGCAACAGTCGTCCATTGTCCAGTGCGGTCGGCGGCACGGTAGAGGACATCAAGCGTAGTCCACGTCCGTTGGCGTTGACGCCAACCTCTGCTACAGCAGCTACCGCCTTCATGGAGGAGAAACGTCCCTCGTTCGAACGTAAACCGTCGCTGACGTACGAACTCAGCGATGCTGCCTTCGAGCAAGTGCTACGTCCATTCCATCACAAAGTGGCCGGACGCAAGGCGTCGATGAGTGGCGCTCAAGCGCACAAGGCGCTCAAAAAGAAATCGCTCAGCGACGAAACGGACGAAGATGAGGAGGCGCATCGCAAACGCAAACGTATCGTTTGCATTGTGATGACTGTATTTTTCTGCTTGGCATGCGCCAGCGTACTCGTTGTGGTGTTGACGCTAACACACTCCTCCAGCCATGCGACACACCATCCGGGACCGAGCAAGAAGATACACTCAATGTCGCGCGAGACACCAGTACATTATAACGGTACGCTTTGGGGGCTCAAATGTGCCATGTTTGATAGGGGCGTGGGCCGGAAGCGCGGCCGTGAGGAGGACAGTCGTGATGGCAAAGAAGTGGGGAGGTGTCGCATGTAATGAATGTATGTGGCATCAAATATGCGACGCGCTACGCTTACGGGATTGTGAAAAAGCACTGACCCGCACGGAATTTGCAGTTGGGCCTTCAGCGACACACTCATACACACATACACACACGCAAATATTTATGTATATATACATATATATACATAGCTTTGAACCCCAGCGCATAGTTGCCATTGTCATCACAAGTTTTATGCAAATGACGGTGGCGTTGTTGCAACCTTGTGACATGGCGTGTGGCACACTAGTTACACATACACACACACACATATGTATATACAAAACGAACGGATTTTGTGAACAATAGGCAGCCACGCTCCCCAGCTGCGCTCATTTGCAACACATTTCCGGTGGCGGCGCGCTGCTCATCCATCCTTCAGCCCAACCAAGCCTCAACAGCCTCAGCTCCTCACTTCCGCCACCGTCCAGCTGTCCACCGTTTGCCGCCGCTACGGCGCCTCAGCTCTCCAACTAGTGTTTATGGAATATTTATTTATACACCGTTACACATTTGTGTGTATGTTTGTGTGTGCTCTTATTTTCGAAACGGCAAAGTAGGTTATACAGTGTTGCCACTAACACACTGCCCGCCTTTGTCAGACTACTGCTCCTTGCTGGCAGTGTTGTTGCCACTTGTGGTGACATTGGTTGCACGTTGCTAGCTGCCGACTGCTTGGTTGGCTTACATCGCCTGGTGTGACGTGCAAATATTAAAAAGCGCACAGCTGTAAACAAGGCAAGGAAACCAAAACAAAAACAAAAAAGAAGAAAAAAAAACAAACAAAAATACCAAAAATGAAAAAAAAAAACCAAAAAAGTAAAAACATAAAAAAAATAATAAATGAGAAAAAAACCAAAAAACAACGCAAACTAGCTGTTGTTGCAGCAATGTTGCACGTTGTAGTCACTTTGCAGCTCGGCAGTTGCCACATGGCAATCAACACTAGCTGCATTTAGGGCATGTCAGGCACGAGGCTGGCAGCGCAGTGCTCTTCTGTGCAAATAGTGATATTAAAGTGAGTGCCGAAAAGCAACAACACAAACAAACAGTGTGCGACAACAAAAATATGAAAATGCAAAAAAAAAAAAAAATCGCAGTGCGGTTGCGAGTGTTAGTTGGAAATATATGAAAATTGTTGCAAAAATACGAACAAGTGTGCGTCATGCAACAACATGTGTGCTCGGAGCGGCGTGGTTGCCGAGACATGGTGTTTAACTCGCCATGCTGCAAGCCATGTCAAAAGAGCGTATGCAGTCAATGCACTCTGTTTGCGCAGGCAAATACATATTTACATATATAGAAGTGTGTATAAACTCTTGCTCGCTATAAAAATATAATATAAAATATGAATTTTCATGATGTTTGCTGTTTATACTTTCGAAAATGAAATTTTTTTCAACGCACATAACCTTAAAACACCTCAAATTCATTTCAAGAATTAGTTGCGGGTTTTGTTTGTTTGGAAATTCACAGTTATCATTGTTTTCGTTCGTGCGCTGTTTTTGCCAGCAATTCTCCACGTGTTTATGTTATTATAATTATATAACTTAAGTCAAAGTAAAACTTGAAATATGTGAATTTGAATAAATAATTGCTAAAACGGACATCTTAGAAGACTAACTCATGAAGAAAAATTATTATACCGACGCACCCACCCACTCTTCCAATAACTATAAAATAAAAAAAATACTATAAATTAAGTGATTAATTTATGATATCATCCATTGGAAATTAACAAATATATATTATAGTCATTTTTGTAATTTTTGCTTATTCCAAATAGAAATAGTCCAAATTGTATATTGTAAGACCATTTTTTTTATTAAACTTTGCCTTGATTCAAGCTAAAGACCATATTCCAGAGTAATCGTGAAAAAAATTCAATTTATTACATCTCTGTCATTATATATTCTACTCTCTTTATGCTTGCCATACATTTTACAGCAATAGAGTATGTTCTGAACGTTCTGAACTAATTTGATGAAGAAATTAAGTTGACTACCTCGAGACATAGTATTTGTACAAAAGGGTGGTATATTTCGAGGTTCCCCACTTTTTTTAAGAAAAATCATATAAAACTTCAAATTTAATGAAGAATGTTTATTATAATTCGAAAGAACATTATTTGGCACTTATTATACCCTGAACAGGGTATATTGAGTTTGTCACGAAGTTTGTAACACCCAGAAGGAAGCATCGGAGACCCTATAAAGTATATATATGTACAAATGATCAGTAGGTTGAGTTGAGTCGATTTAGCCATGTTCGTCTGTCTGTCTGTCCATCCGTCTGTCCGTCCGTCCGTACTAGTCCCTCACTTTTTAAGATATCGTTTTGAAATTTTGCAAACGTCATTTTCTCTTCAAGAAGCTATTATTTATCGGAACTGCCGATGTCGTTACCACTATAACATATAGCTGCCATACAAACTGAACGATAGGAGAAAAGTTCTTGTATGGAAAACTTTCACATTTGACAATGTATCTTCACAAAAGTTGGCACAGGTTATTTTCTAGGGCAACAATGTAATCTCCGAAGAAATTGTTCAGATCGGCTTACTATAGCATATAGCTGCCATACGAACTGAACGATCGGAATCAAGGGCTTTTATGGAAAACTTTCATTTCATTTGACGTGGTATCTTCACGCAATTTGACATGCTTAAGGTAATAATATAATCTCCGAAAAAATTGTTCAGATCGGATTACTATAGCATATAGCTTCCATACGAACTGAACACATACATAGTTACTAAAAGAAATGCACATGTAAAGGGTATATTAGCTTCGGTGCAGCCGAAGTTAACGTTTTTTCTTGTTTTAAGGTTATCTCTTTCAAATAGTGGCCGCATTTACTTCTCAGATAGTCCATCCGTTGAGTCCAATTTTCGATGACTCGTTCGAGCATTGCGACTGGTAACTGGTGAATGACACGCATGATGTTTTGCTTCTAGGCCTGATTCGATGCGGGATTATCGGCATAGATTTTAGACTTTACATATACCCACAGGAAGCAGTCTAACGGTATTATATCACACGATTTTGTTGGCCAATCGACCGGCACAAATCGTGAAATTATCTGACCACCAAAGTGTTCTCTCAATAAATCCATTGATTGATGCGATGTGTGGGAAGTGGCGCCGTCTTGTTGAAACCAAATGTTGCCGAAATCACGAGGTTCAACTTCAGTTATGAAATAGTTGTTTATCATGGTGCGATAACGGTCTCCATTGACGGTTACATTCTGACTGCATAATTTTTGGACATGTGAATATGGACCGACGATTCTACCGGCGCACAAACCACACTAAACCGTTGTTTTTTCTGAATGAAATGGCAGCTCTTGAATCTCTTCAGGGTGCTCTTCGTCCCAAATGCGACAATTTTGCTTGTTTACATATACATTGAGCCAGAAATGGGCCTCCTCGCTGAAAAAAATTTGGCTCGAAAACGTCAGATCTTCATGGAACTTTTTATGAGCTCTAGAACAAAGCGATGTCGCTTGGGAAGCTCGAGCGGCTTCAGTTCTTGCACAAGCTGTATTTTGTACGCTTTTAATATAAAATCTAGACGTTAAATGCGCCAAGTCGATCCGTATGTAATCTTTTGCATCTCAATAATTGTTCCGCAATAAAAAGTCGCCACAAAAATTCTTTGAACTCATAAACACAATGGAAATGGCGCATTGTCTCTCCTTACCACATGATTCGACCAACTGCAATACCATGCTAAAATGCTAAAACAAAAGTGCGCCAACTTCACCTAAGCAGCTGCCTAACCACTCTCTAAGAGTGTCTACTTTTAACCAAAGCACTGCAATTCTAAATATTTTGTGAAAATCACCTGACAAAAGTTGTATGCTGCAAGTTGCATGAATAGATTTTAATTTTTTATTTAAAAGTTTCTCAGCTCACTTTTTGTTGTTAACAACAACAGAGTTTTTGCTTGACAGTTACGCTGTTGGGAATCTGTGCTCCAACTCTCGTTTCTAGCTGCATACCTTGCTCAACTTTGTCATAGTTTTTAGCAGGACAGCTGGTTTTTGTTGCTACTTGTTTCGGTTTTCTTTACTTTTTGTTTTGTTTCTCTTACTTTCATTCAGTTTCTTTTTCTTTTATTTTGTTTTACTTTCCTTTTTGGTTTTGTTTTGCTTTTGCTAATTTTTGGCATATACTCCTTTGATGTTTTGTCGTGCTTTTAACTTTTTTGCATCTTAAGTACCTTTTAAGTCAAATGTTCTACACGCGAGTGCGCAAAACGGTGAAGATATACGGGTCGCGGGCGAGAGTGAGTTAGGGTTGCAGTAATGTCGTCGTCTCGTGATGTCCTTCGTTGTGTATCTCTGCTTGCTTTTGTCCATCCACTTTTGAGTGGCAGTGTTTAATGGTGCGGTAAAAGTTTTTCCCTAAAAAGTGTTGCGGTGTCGACTCGGTTCGGTGCCCAGCGGGGCAGGTGTAGAGCATCAGCTTGCATGTCACCGGCACTCGAAATATTATAGTTTGTTGTATGCCTTAGAGTGGGTGTGTTTTTGCTTTTCCATTTATTTCATGACGATTTTGTGCAGGTGAAAATGTGTTGAACGAAGTGTGAATTCGAGAAGATTTTCCTTTGCTTCGGTTATTGTGGTGTGAAACTTTACTGAAAGAGTGTTAATAGCCAATTTTAACCAACGCAATTTTTCTATTATTAGCTCTTTTTAGTTTTCTTGTTTCTTATGATTTTCAATAGAAAACTTTTCGACATGATTTTACAATCAATAAAGAATTTCATGAAATACTCGAAGGCATTTGAAGAGGACATTAAAAAGATTTTATTTGTTAATGAAATACCTTATATTATTTATTATTATATCATCTGTAGAAATCTATAGAAAATCTGCAGATGACGAATATATGTATGTACATATGTATGCTTGGAACGTCCGGCTCAACTTTGGTACTACTTGAAACAGATCAATACGATTTCACGTTATACATATACTATTTAAAGGGCGATACCTTTCAAGGTTTCCTACTTTTTTAAAGAAAAATCGCAGAAACTTCAAATTTAATGGGAAATGATTATTATGATTATTTTTTGATTATTCATTTCTTTCAAATGTTGGCCGCGACTTCGTCTCAGAAGTTCCATCCGTTGAGTTCAATTTTCAATGACTCGTTCAAGCATTTCGACTGGTCACTGGCGAACGACACTCGTAATGTTTTGCTCCAAGGCCTGAATTGAATCGGGATTGTCCGCATAAACTTTTCAGGAAAAAGTCTAAAGGTGCGATATCACATGATCTTGGTGGCCAATTGATCGACCTAAAACGTGAAATTATCTGCTCACTGAAGTGTTCTCTCAATAAATCCTTTGATTGATGCGATGTGTGGTAAGTGGCGCCGTCTTGTTGAAACCAATACCGCCAACATCACGAGTTTCAATTTCAGTCATCAATTAGTAGGTTTTCACGGCACGATAAGGGTCGCCATTGACGACCGACATCATTTTTGAAGAAATATGAACCGATAATACTACCGGCCCACAAACCACACCAAACCGTTTTTTTTAGATGAAATGGCAGCTTTTGAATCTGTTCAGGTTACTCTTTGCCTGAAATATGCCTCATCGCTGAACAAAATTTGGCTGGGTCTTAAGATGGGTGATAGTGTTGCGAATAGTAGGCCGATTATGTTGACCATAAGTTGAACAAAATACGGGAAACACATTCTTTACAGAACGTGAATTTTCGTAATAAATTTGAACGAATTTTAAACGTTTTTCAGACATAAGACTTTCCATGATGAAATGCCAAACAACACTGAACAAAAATAACAAGACAGCTTGACATGACCAACGCAGGATCACCCCTTACAATAGCTTAAATGTTTTGACCCCGTTAAACTACTTTTTATTGGATTTTATGGCCGATCTGGAGAATACGGTGGATGCGGAGGCAATTCGGAGCCCAATTCACGGACATCATTTTCTCTGACAGCCGTTTTCGGCGATTTCGTCCGGCAAACAATTCAATAACACTATGCAAAATTCGCTGTTTCTTCCCTTTTCAAGGTAGTCAATTAACATTATTCAATGCGCATCCTAAGATACACACGTTATAACCTTGACAGCCAACTGTTGCGTTTTTCACGCTTTCAACATCGTTTGCAGTCTACTCGGAGGACTGTCGATTGGAGTTCGGAGTGAAATGATCGTCGCTATCAAGCCAAGTTCTTGCTACAACTATATTTTTCGCCTTTAAAAGGAAGTATTTTATCAACACGCGAAATTTCTTTTTATCCATTTTTTTCACAATAACAAAAGTAGCTTCACTTAAAATGATATAATTCACAAAGTAATGCTCCGACAGCTGTGAAATTCATACAAGCGCCTTTTCAAGGTTCAGACTAACTAAAAATTATATGGATTTAATTCTGGTAGCGCCATCTATGTGCCAGGCCGCGATTTTTCAAATGACCTGTTAGAGTGGCCTTTATAGAACTCAATGGCGGGATAATTCTCCACAATTTTGTTCAAAAATTAAATGCCATAAAATTTACGAATTATTAAAGACTAAAAATTTGGCGTTTTAACATTCGCCTGTGTTTTCTTTGAAGCAAAAGTTCCATATCACTTAAAAACAAAATGTTACAAATGTATGTACATATGTATGGATATATGTATATAACTACATATAAATTTCTAAAATATTTCAAGCATATTGTTATCATATTTTTGCATGCCGAAACTATGCAAATACACTTACTTCGCACCACTTTCATTTTTGGCACTTTCAACATGTTTTCCGCCACAAAACCATCAACCACCAACCACAAACCGCAATGCAACTACAAATATGCTATAACAAATATAACAGTGAGAAAAATCACTTAACAATATGAAGTAAAACTTCGACGACCGAGTGAGGCTTAAAGTCTTTAAGAAACAATGGCACTAACACAAACACGCACACAAGCACACAAACTGCCATGCAAAGCCACAAAACTGCTGCCGGCGCAAGAACACACAAACTTTTTGAGATAGGTGTAGATGTATACATGCTTCAGGACGTGTGTGTGTGTGTGGGAGGCGCAAAACATACAGCATAAAGTTGCCACATTGTGGCACACAAGTGTACAAGCGCGGCACAGTGCACATTGGCTGCTTGCCTGACTTGTCTTCATAATAGTTTAAGCCATTTAAACCAATTTGGCCGCAAGAAAAAGTATAATTGAGTGAAAATTGGCAGCCGACGTCGACCATTGTGGCAAGTTTGCAAGGCAACAAAACTATTACACATGCGCGAGAGTGTCTGTGTGTGCGTGTGCATGTACTAATGTGCGCCTATGATAGTGTGGCTATGTGGTGTTGCATGTTTACACGCCACTCAACTTTGAAGTACAACTTCGAGCAGCACAAAACAAACAAATTAACAACACTCTTGCACACAATGGCTGGCAGCGAAGCGACGACGACGACGAAGCTGCCAAGCTTTAGCAATTCAGGCAACCACCAGCCAACCAACAGCAAGCCGTTCAACCATCCAACCATCCTCAATCCAAGCATGCTCAATCCCAGCATCACCAATCCAACCATTCTCCATGCGCCATGCTTCATGCAACGCTCAGCCTTCAAGCAGCCATCCAACAGCTTGCCACGAGCAAAAGTTTGCTCCTTTGCATTGCTGGCGTGCAAATATGCGGCTTCCTGCCACTATTTATCTAATTGAATTAACTGAAATTACAAGCAAAACCCGTGCAGACGAAAGTTACACTGATTACTATGAATATTTAGCCAACTTTTTGTATGGGACTTTTTTGTTTTTGATTTTTGAATTTTTTGTTTCAAGGCTATTGGTTACATAGCCAGCCAATATGTTCATGCTGCGCTTCATACTTTTGTCAAATACTGCCCTTGCTGTGGCATATGAAATTAATAAAGCTAAAAATGATGGCTTTTATGCCTCGGCCCCTGCTGCCATGCACCGTTATGCGAAAAATTCGCCATTGTGGCAACTTTGTCGTGCGCATTTTTCAACTCTTTCACCAGCTTTGGGTGTGCTGGTTTTATGCAACACGCTGCACTTTTTGCTTGCCGTTATCTGGTGGCGCGTTGTCAACCCCGCACACCGGACCCCGCGCCACACTAGCTTGATGATTAACTTTGTTAGCTATTTTGGGGTAATTTTTATTCGTTACTTTGTCGGGCTTGGCGCTTGGTTGTTGGAAGTTTTCAGTTCGGCTTTTGTGCTTTACCCGGCGTTCGGCGGCGTTGCCAACAACGTGTGCAAACAAATTTTTAATTAAATTTTCAGTAATTTGTATGCACACACGTTGCGTGTGTGTGTGTGTGTGATTTTGCAATGGTTACCGTATTGACGTGCTCGTTGCATGCCACAGCGACGGCAGCAGCAATTGTGACACTTTATAAGGCTGCGCGCTTGAGTGGTGTAACTGTGAAAGTGTCGTTGTTGTTGTTCTTGTTATTGGACATTTTATTACACGTCACTTTCTAATAGTTGTTGTTGTTGTTGTACTTGTATGGGTTATTTGATGTGGCGACACGAAAGCAAACAGCATGGAAAGTGTGCAAATTAATTTTGAGCGCTGCTCCGGATGCACGGAAGGGGGGTTAGATAGTGCAGGAGGGGTTTGTACATATTTAAGTGAAGTAAATACGAGTGATATAACACATTTATTGCGGAATTTGCAATTTCTATGATAGTTTACAAATGCGCGCACTTAAAAAGCAAATAAAGCTCGAGGAGCTTTTAAGCGGAGCTTTTTAGCAGTTTTTACATTGTACACAAGTATTGGCAGCAATGCCTTTGTGAACTCAATTTTATGTCAAACGTTTTAGTTGCGCTCCTTTTGCGAATATGTACTTATAAAAAAGCTCCAGCTTGCACAAAAGATCCAATTCCACAAACATTTATATTGAAGCCTTTTCTCTGGTTGGGTGGTTGTGGTAAAATACGGATACGGAAGTTGTCTACCATCTCAATACTATGCTTAATGAATAGTCTCTCATTTGAAAATTCTAAGCAAACTAGAAGGGTCCGAAGTCAAGCTTTCGTTCCCGAAACTTCATATTTCAATACTTTAGTGTATATAGCAAATCTATTTTAATTAAACTTGACCGGAAAGCTGTATACTGACTCAACCAAAGCTATAATACTCGAAGCTTGATACTTCTTTAAATCAGAATTTTTTTGTAAAGAGTCTCTAGGCTTGATCGCAAAATATCACACTTAATTAGATAAGCTTCAAAGAATAGAAAGATAATTAAAAGCTCTCATTTTTGAGCCTTCGCAAACTTTTTAGCGAGTCAATTAGAAGAGCTTCAAAGCTCTGTAGGACTAGAGATCGCTTAGAGCTTACAAAGCTTATCAAAAGCTCTTACCACTGAAGTTATATACTTTACTATTTATGAGTTTCTTTATAAATAGGTGGTTTTAATTAAGCTTGACCGCAAAACTTCGAACTGAATAAAAATGAGCTTCAAAGCCCTATAGGATTAGAAATCTTTTAGAGCTTAAAAATCTCTCTCTTATTTTACCGAATTTTTGAAGAACATACGACAAACAAATAGGAAGGAGTAGATTGGAAAGAAGTATGTATACAGATATTACACTCCGAAGAGGGTATATTAAGTTTAACACAAATTTTTAACAGAAGAAGGTCTCGGAAACCCTATAAAGGATACATACATATGTATATAAATAGGACCGAAGATATGGAACCATGACGCGGGCATGATTTAATGAGTTTTTGGAGCATTGTTTTTTTGAACATTGTTGCAGAGTACTGAACGCTTTTGAGAACTACCCGATCTCCCTCATTGTTCATGTCCGTCTGTCCCGCCTTGTTTTCACTTGGAGATTACAAGTGTAGTCAGGCAATAGATTCAGGAAGTCGCACGGTAGGAAGTGGCCTAGTCTGAAACCTAGCCTAGGCCTAACGAACGGCTCGGAGAGGTCCTTCTCGATCCTGTCGAAACTTTTGGTATTGCACATATTACATATTACACAGCCGTGGCAGTTTTGCGGGGATACCAAATTCAGACATCGCGGCATAAAGGCAGCTATTTTCGTGCTGTCAAAAGCAGCCTTGAAATCGACGATAGGCTGCTGTGTGTTGATTCTCTTTTTACGGGTCTTTTCCAAGATTTGTCGCATGATGATCAGTTGTTGAATGTCCAGTTGGTCAGTTGGTCAGTTCTCCAGGTGTAAAGCCAGACTGATAAGGTCCAATCAGTTTGTTGATTGTTCATACAATACGCTCGATAGAACCTTATTTTGAGGAGTCTTATCCCACGGTAGTTGACACAGATCCCGGTTTGTGAATTAGGCAGAGCTTACTTAAATTCCAATCGTCGAGCAAACTTTCGTCCGACTATATTCTACAAAGAACCTGATTCAGATCGGACTACTATATCATACAGCCACCGTACGATATAAAACTATCTCACTTAGGATTGGGTTATCAATTTAAGCTTATTTCTGTATCTAATATTTTAATTGAAACTTTTACCTTTGTTATTAACTGAAACTTAACTTTCATGGTCATAACTTGCATAAGAAACACAAAAATACCAAATTTAATATTAAATAATTATTTCACTTCGCAAAATATGTTAAACTGTGCTTAAAGTAAATAGTCTGGATTGATGAGAGTTAATAAGGACTCATCAACAGGCATTTACTTCAATCGCAGTTCAAACAAAAAGCTACAAACGAAAGCCAAATTTTAGAGAAAAAAGTGATTGTGAACAACGAAAGTGTACATTCCCGCCCCAAAAGTAAAAAGATAATAAGAAATAAGAGAATAACACACAAAAAAAAAGAACAGCTCGAATGCGTAAGATACGACGGTGCAACCTATTAATTATTTGTTTTCAATTTGAGTTAACCTTTTCAATAAACGCATAATGAACCTTGACCAATTATTTACCCTCAAAACTAACATTGCTCTCTTTTTCTCCCCTCTCTCTCCCATTTGCTATTACTCACGCACGTATAGTACGCCAAGAGAGTGAACGCCTACTCAAGGAGTCGCTGGATCGTGCGCGCTCCAACAAAAACGCAACGGAAGCAGCGGCGCATTTGGCATTACAACAAATTCCATAACACAACGGCGATTCAGCGGAGCGTAGTAGAAAATTCGAGTTTCCACCACAACTGTTGCGACACCAGCAACCGCCATTGCAGCAGACACAAGCGCAGCAACTGCATCTGCAACAACAACAACAGCAAGAGGAACAGCAGCAGCTACAAAACGATGGCGCAGTGCTCGGTTACGTGAACGGTGGTCTCGTGCACTACTTGGCACGCTTCGCTGAAGAGAAGCCAAAAATCGACGACGACAACAAAAACAATGAAATAGAAGAGGGCAGCAGTAGAGCTGCTGCTAAGAACGGCATATACAGCGGTGCAGCAGCAACAACCACATTTACGGCAGCATCCACATCGCTGGCGGCTTATGCGAATCGCGCCCAAGCCACCTACGAGCCGGCTGACACAAAAGCGCTCGACGGCAAAGCGTTGGAGGCGCAAGCAATAGACGATTTGCCAATAAAGAGGGGTGTAAGGAGACGCAGAGTTGCACCGATGCAGAGTGCAATGTTGGAGGGTGCAGCAGGCACTACAAAGCCGACCAGCATGCATGCGCCGCACTCACTTGCCACACACCTTGCAACACGGCGGCAGCAACACCAGCAAGTGCAGCCAGATGCGTCGCAGCAACAGGCGGCTTTGCCAGCTCAGCTGTCAATTTCAATGTTCGCACAAATTTTGTAGCATCGCACACCGTTAACGTGTGTCAGTCTATCGGCTGGGCAGCGATTTTGGTGCGCGGCTGTACTTTTGTTGCTGTCGCTTGCTTGGCGCAAAACATGGACCAAGGCACATCAATTAACGAGTCACCTCTGTTGCAAGGTGTACGTAGTCGCCAACAACAACAATAACCACTGTCATACGTGCAACATCGTTGCAGTTATGCAACGCGTTCAATTGCTAAGGCCGTAAATGGTACAAAACTACAAAGTCAAACGAGCCTTGGACCCAAGGCACTTTTCAGCACACTAAATGGAAACTTCCATATTTGCTTAGACCTTATGACAGTCAATCTGCGCATCCGGCGACGAAATTGTAAAAACTATTAGATAAGCGTTCGTGCACTGTTGTTATTGTATTGATGGTTAGCGAAAATCCCCGATGTAAACGGGGTTTGCATATTAAAAAAACGAGTGTTTTAAATATAAGCTTTTGGACAAGCGAGCATAATGTTTGGCATTTCGTGGTGGTTGAGTGGTAGTTTAAAAATATATAATTTTTGATAAAAATATTAACTTTAAGCCAAAAATCGAAAAAAGTCGGTAATTTCCTTTGTTTTACTTCGAACAAAATCAGTGTTGGAACCAAAAAAAATAATTCTTTCCAGCCTTTGTTTTCAAAAAATATTAATTTTAAGGCGAAATAATTCGGTGGTTTCGTTTGCTTTACTGAGAAAAATAACTGTGTTGGAGCTAACTGAGATTGGAATGATCGCACAATAGGTCTCAGCCGAGGACTAAACGTATTTCGCACATGAAAAAGTTTTTTTTTTTACAAAAAAAATATGAAAACAAAAGCTTGTAGGTCACAGCAATAGTGAGATAACACCAAAATAAGTTTTTTTTAATTTGAGTTTAAGCTCGACAAATTACAATTACGTAAGGAGACTGCTTTACCGCAAGATTTAGGCAACCGACAAATCAATAAATTAAAACTTTCAAGGTTAATTATAATATGCTCAACTAAAAATTTCGAAAAACACTCACCGCAAGAGATACAATTTCAAAAACATCACTTCACCGGAAAACTGTAATGATGACGCGCAACTGCTGTAATGACTTTTATATTCACTTTATTTTTACCATCACTCGTCCGATAATTTTTTCTGTTATTCACCATGCACAAACTCTCTTCGAGTACCGTACGCGTTTGTAAATATTGCATAATTAATTGTATGTGTAATTTCTTGTGAATATCACTCTCCCCATAAAAATGGAATGCCACCAATCAAACACCTGCAACCTCCAAGGATCGCTACCCTCAACCGCCGCCTTATGTCCCCGTATGAGTACCTACCTGCAAAAAGAAGATTGTGTTATGATATTAGCATTGTTATTGTAAATAGATATGAAATATATAGTATAAATAAATTATAAAATGCAAATGTTTAAAGTTGAGCATGGCAATTTGCCTGAGAGCTAATGCAAGCAGATTGTGTTTTTGTTTGGGCCAAACGAGCAAACTATTGCGTTTACCTACTCACTTGTATGAGTAGGTAAATAACTGATTATTAACAAATATGTAAAACAAATTAGTATCCTAAGTAGCAGTTTATCTGCCGAAAATTTTGTGTATTATTATGTAACGTAAAATTTGTAATATGTATAAAAAACAAAGGAAAATCGAATTTTTTAAGTGCTAAAGGTAGTTGAAAGCAGTAGTATGAAAATTACAATAATTTAAATAAATAAAATAACAATACTAAAAAAATAAACAAAAATAATAAAAAAGGAATTAAAAATACACATTAAATAAATAAAACTTAATAAACACAAATATAACTGATTGATGAAAACACAGGGAATATGCTACGTAAAATTCAATAAAATACGTATTACCTGTACTCTAAATAA
This sequence comes from Bactrocera neohumeralis, assembly GCF_024586455.1. Lineage (NCBI taxonomy): Eukaryota > Metazoa > Arthropoda > Insecta > Diptera > Tephritidae > Bactrocera > Bactrocera neohumeralis. The sequence continues at coordinate 24,916,063 of NC_065921.1, forward strand.
AAAAATATAGTAAATCGATGAAAGTACTAAGCAACCTAATAGTAACAATAGAACGAGTATTATTTGTAATTGTGCAATAAATACGATATTCAATAGTTGTAGTTATGTATGTATGTAAGTAATTGCAGTAAAACGTTTATCATTAACAATAATTAGCGGTAACATTGCATAACGAACATAAAACGTAACAAGCGCCTAGCAAAATATAAAAAAAAAGAAAAATAAACACATTAATGTACGTATATATATGTACAAATGTGCATAAAAACTATGTACAATGAAGGAACCGCTGCACTTTCAAGTTTCAACTACCTATTTTATACACTTCCCTTCACAGTGACATTAATTTGAAATTGCAATTTTCAAATTCTCATTAAACGATGCAAATATTACATTTGTAGCCACCTAATTAACATAAGACTTCCAAGACGTTGCTTGGTGCTCCTTACCTATCACACAACCGATGTGGCATTGGAATTATTTTGCACCAGAAATAAAGCATTTTCATTTCAAATTCGTTAAAACGGATGCTCTTCGACATTAATCTCCGGTTAAATTTAAGAAGATTACATTTTAGCAACTTTTACGTAGAATAGTCCACTTTCACTAAGGGTTAACAATTGTAAAATGCAAATTTTTCCAAGAAGCGAATAGTAAACGTACAAAACATAACGTCTCCATTTAAACACACAAGCACTTTACTCTTATTGCTTAAAAAACTAAATACTACACACTTTCAAAGCAAACACGCACAGATTTTATTAAACAAATTAAAAATTTGCAGTAACCGACGCCGAAGTACGATCAAAAGGAAATGATGAATATCGCCAAAATCAGCTGTTGGTTGCAGTAATGCATTCGCTGCATAAAAGCACTCTGTGAGGATACCGTTATACACAGGAAGTGCCCAAATATGAGACAATTAATTTATTTAGAACAGTTGAAACTTGAAAGTGTAGGGTTTGAGGAAAATGTTGACAAAATTTTATAACTTTAGCGTAAAAAATTATTTAAAAGTTTTGGTGTGTGTTTTTACTTGTAAGGTAGCTTAGTAGAATTCCGTTAATAACTATTATTGTTGCAAATATGGTACTTTGAAATTTGTATAATCGAATGCAAATAAGAAAAAAAGTGAATTAAAAAAAAATACTTAATTATCGGGGTGGCTTAGTATATTATCATTTTTAATGTACGATTATCTTAATTCTCTATAATTTTATTTTTTTACTTACATAATTTTTATTCCATATTTCGAAAATTTTGTAACAATACACAAATATGAAAATAAAAACTTAATCCACACATCATTTGTGAATATTTCACAAAAGAGATTTTATTTGATTTTTAAAGTTAAAATCACTTTATTTTCTTATTTTGCATTTATTAAGATTTATAAATTTTTATTTTATTATTTTGCATTTATTAACATTTAAAAATATATATTGGTGTCACTTTGCAAAAAAACATTTTGAAAACTAATACTTTTTCCATTATATTTTATAAGATAAATAATTTTATATTATGTACAAAATTATTCCTTGCCACCACCCTGTTTTTAATTTAATGCTTTGGATGACGTTTATTTTATTATGCGTTAGCATTTACACTGGCGGTTTCAAATTAATAAGTATAAAGTGAAACATTGGACTATTCGGGCAAAATTTTGCTCTGTTTAATTTAATGCAAAAGACAGGCGAGTTAATAAAATATACGTAGTGTTTTGTAAACTATTAGGATTAATAAAAAACACGCATAAAAAATCAAAGAAGAAAGTGCAGGGCATAGACGCTGCGAGTGAATTCGTAGTTGGCCATGGCTTTAAACAAACTATAACATACGAACAAACTAATTGCATTATTCACTTCAATATTTGCTAATGCTTTATGTTAATTTAATTTTTGATTAAAAAAATTTATTACAGCGCTGCTGCTGTTGCTGTCGGCAGAGGTTGAAGACGTTAGAAATTGGAGTTTTCCATTCAAGTTTATCAAATAAATGTGCACAGATTATTTAATTGCTAATTTAATACTAAATTACGAATCGCGTGTGTTATATACAGAAATTATACAAAATAAATTCTTTTAAAACGATTTACTTGACGAAAATTTGCAAATAAGTAACATCCAACAGCAGGCAGCGTCGACTGCGCTGCTTGTAGCACTTTAACCAATTGCGTTACTTTGAATGCGCAGCTTTCTTAATTTAATAATAATAATAACAAATCGCGTATATTATATGCACAAAATTATACAAAATAAATTAGATAAATTCTTTTGAAACAATATGCTTGATGAAAATTGGCAAATAAGTAACATCCAACAGCGGGCAGCGTCGACTGCGCTGCTTGTAGCACTTTAACTAATTGCGCTGCTTTCGCTAACGATTTTGACGGTGTGCTTACCTTAACTTCTTTGCACATGCGTTAAATTGTATAAACTTAATTATAAACACATTAATTAGCGATAATTTACAATTTTATTTAACGATAATTTAGTTTTATTAACACAAGCGTTGTTTCCGGCGGAACGCGCTCAAAAAAGAAACTATGCTAATCAGGCATGACAGTGCTGACGGCAACAGGTGGTTGCCAACTTGATTTTCGTACAAAGCTTTTAAATTATTCAACCACATCTATGATTTAGTGCTAATTAAAGGTTTTAATTTTAATTTAATTTAAAGTAATTAAATGCAATTAAAAGTTGCAGCATTATTAATGTTAAATATTAGTTTCTTATGAGATGAGGCCGGATTTTGGCAATAGCATGGCTGCAAACGTAATTGTAGTAAGTAAATTACGAATATTGCATAAAATTAAGCAAATTAGACAAAATGTTTTTGCATGAGATTGTGCCTGTCACTACTAGGAGTACTTGCAAAGAGTCTGCATCATATAAAAAAAAAATTAAATTAATAAAAAAAACTTTAAAAATCGTGACACAAACAACGTGGACACATGAAAATACGTGTTGTTAATATAAAAAAATATATTATAAAAAATTTATTTAATAACAAAAATTAGCAAAGAACGATTTAAACAAATTTAACAATTATTGATTGCATTAACGCGCAAAATAATTTGTTATTAAAACTGTGTATGTAGTAACAACAAAATGTGTCAGTTGGTCATGTCAAGAAATAATACTTAAATGGTTTTATTAAGTGTTGAATTAAAAGCTTTAAATTAGTAAAATTAAAAAATTAAATGGAAATAATTCAAAATTGGAAATGAAATTATTTTTTCCAAATTAAACAGAAAATTATTACTTTGTACTTGAAGTGAAAATTTTTGGTGTAATTGCATATTAATTGCATATGTTCAAAAAATCATTGAAAATGTAATGAAATATTAACAAAATAAATACAAAGAAGTCTACGAGACGCGAGACTTAACTAATTTGTCAATCTTTTGCTCAATTAAGTATGAAGCTGTGTTCGATTTAACTAGTAGATACAACAGTAGGCAATTGAGCGAATCATTGTAAATAGCAAACAAACGAACGTTAAAGCAAATAGTAGTGTTTACAAAAAGAGAGACGAGAAAAGTTTATAGCTAGAAAAATGCTAAAGAAACAGGCAAAACTAACTGTATGCGCTTAACAGAGCTGACAGAAGTCTAAAATTGTTGAAAATGCCAGAATTCTGCTTATAAAATATATTGTTAAATAAATTAACAAAAGTGTTGTATGAAACGAAAAATTAAAAAAAAAAGAAAAAAAACAAATCTAATAAAATACAGCAGAACAATAAATAAGTGGGGAGGATGTTTAGCTTTTATGCAAAAAGTAACGGTCACTGATATGTAAAATGTCAAATAAACTGAAACAAGGAAATCTCTAAATTAGCATTAATTATTATGTAATTATGATTAACTATTGTAATAACAGTACATTGAATAGCCAGTTTAAAAACCAAAACAAACAAAGCAAATGCAAATGACAAACGGACACACACAAAAGTAATTCTAAATGTTAACTGTTGCTAAATGACTAAACTAAGTAAAGAATAAAGAAGAGTAAACAATCTTAATACTTAAAAGAAATCAAATACAAAACATGCAGCGTATTAAAAATAAAGATTATATATTAATAATAAATGTTAATGCATAAAACAGAAATAAAGAAAAAATAAAGATGGACACCTGCGCGTAGAATCAGTAAAAAAGAATTATTTGTAACTGATTTAATTACAAAAAAATACAAAAAAAATATAAGTGTTTTATTTACAATTGGAAAATAGTGCAGTTTAAATGAGGCAAGTAAATATAAAAATTGTGCTAAAGGAGTGAGATTAGATTGTTTGTGAGAAGAGTCTTAAAAAGAGCTTAACACTGCTTTTGGTTTGTGCGGCAAAAGTGAAGTTAGATTGTTTCTAAGAAGAGAATCTTAAACAGAGATTAAAAAAGTGAGGTTAGATTGCATGTGAGAAGAGAGCAGCTTTAAGCTGCTTTCGGTTTATTTTGCAAAAGTGAGGTTATATTGATTGTGAGAAAAGAGTCTTAAAAATAGCTTAAAACTGCATTTAGTTTATGCAACAAATGGAAGCTTTGCGAAAGAAAATAGCAAAAACAAATAATGCTGTTTTAGTTAAAGCAAACGCTTTCCAGAAATCTGGCAGTACTGCAAGTGCATCGCCAAACAGTAGGATGCAAAAAGGGTTAGGAGACAGCGATGCAGCAATTGATATGAAGCGCTAACTAAAAATAATCACTGCACATTTTTAAGAGTTGAAAAAATTATAGTTAAACCCTGTTTGCATATTAACTACAAAAAGGCAAAAAAGGCAGCACTAAATACAACCCTGCTTTAGCATATTTAAATTCAAATTTGAAATTGCAACACACGTTAAAATTTCATTTAAAAGTCGTTATGTAACGTTACAAGTAAAAACTGCTCAAAGCAACCCTACGTTCTACTAACTTGCCGAACGCGCTCAGAAACATTTTCGCCGCAAGAAAAAAGAACAAAAAAACACAGACAACCCGCAATAATGGAACAAACAAAACAGAATAGAAATTACAATAACGAAACAAATTCCAATGGTGGAACAAACGTAGAAAAAATGGAATTGAAGCAAAAACGCAATTTGCGCCAAAATCACTTTCTTCAAAACCGGAACAAATGCATATGAAATTAGCGGTTTTGAGGTTAAGAGAAATTTTTAAAAACGCTAACTACAATAAAAACCAAATTCAGCTTACCAACAATAACTGTTATGTAATGGTGGGGCAAAAAAGCAAAGCTGGAGAAAATTGATTGTAGCAGGTGTAAGCGGCTAATCTTAAGCAGCATTTGCAAAAAAAATCGAATTAATGCCAAATGAAACGATGTGAAATGAAAACTTGAAAAATGAATATGAATAAGAGGATGTAGAGTAAAAAAACAATCAACTGACACGGCCGCGCTACCATTGAAAACGTATATGAGGGGTTGTATGTGTGTTAATAATTTGCCGTATCGCACGGGTTGAAAGAAACTAAAGCGAATAGAAGAAGAGTTGCCAAGCTCGGCGGTTTTTCTTAATGAAATACAAATTTTACATGTTGTTAAACACGTAAGTATATATATTATATATACCTATATATATTAAGTAGTTTTTAATTGTTTTTTTTTTTATTTGTGTCACAAAAAACCCAATAAATTTATTTTTTTTATATGTGCTGCATGTGACATAGAAATCCATTTAAATAACAAATATTTTATTACCAACTCACCTTTTCATATAAATCAAATAGAAAATAAAACAATATTTTTCATATGTACTTTGCTAAAAACAAAGTTTTGTTGCTTTATTACGTAACTCAATAAAATTTAAAAACATAACCTCAAATAGTAATATAAATTACAACAAGTTTCAAAAAATAGTACGTAGCAGGCGAATTCAACTGATATTGGCAGCCCTGTGCACGGCGATTTAATTGCGAACCTACGAAGCGACGAAAAGGCAAATCAAAAGAAGCAGCAGCAACAGCAGCCAACAGTAGTAGAAAAGCGTGGAAAAGTGCAGATAAGTTTCAAGTTGAATTTGCGTATAGAAAATATCTTGAAAAACAGACAAAAATCCTGACGCAGCTGATTAAGCGCCAGAAAAATTTCTGAAGCGCTCAGTGTTCGCATGTTAAGCTAGTAAATTTAGTTTGCTAAAGAAATAGCGTAAAAATTGTTTTGCTATAAAGCGGCCGTCGTTCTTGTACAGGTAAGCAAAGTTTGTTTGTGTGTTTGTCAAGTAAAAGAAGTGAATTATTACGTTAACGCAAAATTTGCAATAGATTACAACGCGTATAGGCAGGCGAAAGCAAATATAGAGCCTACAAAGACGGCGACGACGACGACGACCACCAGAAGAACACAGAGTAGAGTACAGGAGGCGAGTCAATAGCTATTATAGCAACAACAACAACGTCGACTACAGTAACAGCAACAGCGGTCGACAACTGCTTTTGGTGCTTCTTTTTTGCATTTTGTTTTATTGGCGCATACACCCGTCTTGGCAGTTAACGCAGCGCAGCGCGCGCGTGTGTGTGTGGGGGAGAAAACAACTATAGGAAAGCCAACAGCAGCAGCAGCAAAGGAGCACAACATTCAGATTTTCAAGTCGACTACACGGTGTGTGACAGTGCTTAACATTGAAATATAAATTTGTTAAAAACCAGAAAAAGCAATAGGCGCGACAAGAAGCTGCATTTGATAATATCAACGCAGAAATTCCGAAAAATCAAGTGTGTAATTGTTTCATTAAAAAGGAGCTGAAATTGCAACAGCAGCTGAGAATTACTTGTGAAAAAGTGAGACTAGTGCATCAGAAGAAAACTCAAAAAATAAAAATATAAAATGGAAAAGAGAATAGAACTGGAAAGACGCGCACGTAAAGCGAATCAGGTAAGCACTTTTGAAATTAATTAATAATTTTGTATGTTTACTGCCCTTCGTAATAGCTCACGCGCTAGCCTATTTGTTAGTGTATTCATTTCCAACCTTATATTTTGTTTCGTCCAAAGTAACGCCAAGTTCCTGTGTGCGCTAATATACATATGTATGTTATATGCGTATGGCTTTGCCGCCCTCCCTTTGTTTTTAGCCATGCTTTTGGCATCCCCATTTATACTTTTATAAGAAAATAGCTTAGTGACTGCAACAGCAGGTTGTCGGAAGGGTTAGGCATTGGGTGCATGTTCCCCAAATATCAGCACAGGGTGTACAGGCAACATTGTTTTTCATCATACAGTCTTCTCGTCACCAATATCAGCAGCAACACGGATCGAACTTACATATATCAAAGGAAATTAATTTGTCTCGAAAAAATTAATCTGCCATGAGTGCGCATTGAACATACAAATAAACGCGCGTGTGGAACCGCATACGCACACACGTGTAGTCATCCATACACGTACACATACAGGGCGTACAGTGTGTAGGCATATGTGAATATTACCTTTTCAGCAGTAACAACGCATTAGGCTACCCGAGGGTTGCCAATGTAGTCACGTATAGAGCACTTTCTGCTTTTCATACGTTGATGGCGGCATTTATTTGTTTATTTTTAAATAATTTAGTTGTCCAGTGTCTTTGACACAAACTAAAAAGTGAATTTGTTTCAGGTAATGAAGTTATAAGTAACGTTAACAAAATGCATAAGGTTAGGTTTACCCATGCGATAATACAAGAGTGCTATACACATTGGCAGAAACCGAAATGTCTGTATGTATTGATTATGTACCTATGGAAATTTCGTTCAACCAATTAAAGTTCATAAGCATATGTCGTGCGAATCACTAAATTCATCTAAATTATCTTCTGGTGCTGGACAACGAACCGTTTGTGGCTATTAGGAATAGTTCAGTAATTCCCTGGTATATTTTATATACCCAAAAACTATTCCCATACTTTTTGAGATATCGATCTGAAACTATGAAAACCTTCTTGGTTACGAACTGCTATGGATATACATAGCTGCCATACAGAGTGATCAGTCAAACCAAACGCCTTGTGTGGAGAAGTATTTTATTTATTTTTTTTTGACAATGTATCTTAACATTTGACTTAGATTATTGGTCAAGATTGCTTTATAATCTCTCAACAAATTGTTCAAATCGCACCACAGTAGCATTAGCTGACCATACAACTGATCGATAAACCCAAGTTAAAGTTCTTTTATACCCTTTTATTCTAAAAAAATGAACATATAAAGGGTAGTACAGCCGTGCTTCGGCCGTTGAACGCTTTTTTATAATGACTTTGTGCACAAATAAAGGTCAGCGTATTCTATAATTTTTTGCATTTTCAGTATTTCTCAAAATCAAACTAACACATCTATAGCTGATCGAAAATTAAAATTTGTGCTCCTTGGCGACAAGTGAAACGAAGTCCTACATTAAGTTGGCGCCTCTTAATACTTGCGCGGTTGTTAGGACATTTTGATAGAAAACAACGCTGCTATTTTATTTATCAGGAAAACACAGCGCCATTACTTATCTATGGATCCACCGCAGTGGTCAAATATATAGCAGTACACCAAGTCGCGGCATAACGCCGTCAAATTTCAAATTTATGTCGAAGCAGATAATTAGTGGTGGTGGTGTTGCAAATTGCTTGTATTGGCAGAACGGAAGCAACAACTAGTGTAGAATATTTACATATACATAAATGAAATAATATATGTATGCTGGCGGCTTGTGTGTTATTCAATGCTAATGACAACATACCAACTACTGTTGCACTGTTAAATTTGCTCTACGCTGTTTCTTGTTATTGTAACAAAATAGCTTGACATTTCTTTTTTTCTAAATAGTTCGTTCCGCGTATACATATGTTTGTATGTATGTATGCCATTCCGTGTGTATCTCACAATTTCCGCCATTCTTTCTTCTATGCAATTCGCCGTATACTCCATATTCGCTGCCATCTTGGTTTTTGTTGGTTCGGCGATAACAGAATACCTTCATACATTCTTTGTAGAATTACATAAACTCTTGATTTGCATTACCAAATTATCTTGAGCAAATTTATTACCTTTCTTTAACTGGTTGTGGGCATTCTCATTGTTTTTAATGTTGTATTAGCTTTAAATATTGTCCACATAGCGTTGCATTTGTTAAATTGTCGACAGGTTGCTGCGGTTTTCTTGCCATAATCGATTTTCCTTGTATGCGCTGCTCGTTTTTTTTTTACCCTCTTTTGTGTTTCTTATGATGTATATTTTGCGTTCACACACTCACAACGCGACGCACTATAGGCGGTCGGTCGGTCATTTATGAACGCTTGCTCGAGTGCAACTATTTTCATCTTTGTTGCGCCTGCTGCGTTGGGGCTATTTGGGGCAAAATTGGCTATAACATTCGCTTTCGCCATACCACATTTTGATTTTCAATTCACCCACATTCAAAGCATACGTAATTGGTGTGCTGAATGCAACGCTGTGTGGATGGAACGTCAATCGTTCTTTGGCTGTTTTATAGAAATGTTGGTGGCACGTTTTGGCATTGGAACACAGCTGTATGTGCGCCATGTTTGTAATAGCGCACTTTTCAGTTTATGTTTGTTTCCTTTGTGTTTTCTTTTTTTTTTTTGGTTTGCTTTTCTTTATTTTCGGCGCACTTCTCGCTGGTTAACATTTCTGGTATGCTATGAAAAATCGCGTGTTGATTTTTGCATTTATTTTTCTACTTTTGAATTTTTTTGCAGAATTTAAGTTAAAAGTACAGAAAAAAAATAAATAGATATTAGAATTATATCACTTAAAATATTATTAACATATTTTTATATGTAACTTTCCATTCTAGATCACAGATTTAAATCTGGATAATTGTCGGAGTACAAGTATTGTGGGCCTTACAGATGAGTACACTGCGCTCGAATCGTTGAGCTTAATCAATGTTGGTTTAACCACACTAAAAGGTTTCCCCAAGTTGCCCAATCTAAAGAAACTCGAACTTTCCGATAACAGGTAATTTTGAAACTAAAATTTTTACATAAAATATATATCATTATTTTTTTATTTTTATTTAACTTACAGAATATCAAATGGCCTCAACTACTTGACTACAAGCCCCAAATTACAATACCTTAACCTGTCGGGCAATAAAATTAAGGATCTGGAAACACTGAAACCTTTAGAGGAATTCAAACAACTTGCTGTTTTGGATTTGTTTAATAACGAAGCAACACAAATTGATAATTACCGAGAGAAGATTTTCGAAATGTTGAAATCTTTGAAATTCCTGGATGGGTAAGTTGACGACATGATATTATGTGCAGTGGAGACGATCAAAAAGTTGCGTCAAACAGTGCATATGTGTTAGTGTTCTTCACTCGTGTTTTGCCCACAAACGATCAAATAAACACGCCAAACATCAGTTTAGTTTTGAGCTTGTAGTGTACGGTTATAATGTCATCGTCGGATGATGATTATCTGTTATTGGCATGTGCTGCAATTCTAATGAAAAAGAAGAATAATAAATTGAAAAAGAAAAAGGCAGAGAGGATGAAAAATTGGTACACACAGCGTAATAAGTTTACGCATGGAAATCTTCTCGCAGATTTACAAATATCCAGCAAAACCGATTATTGTAACTTGTTGCGAATGGATTCCGATACATTTAATCAATCTTTAATCTCCTTATAAAATTGCATTAATCCGGATTAATTCAGAAGTTAGTGAAGATAACTCCGTTTCTAACTCCCATTTAATACTCAAAATTTTAAAGGGTTGGCTGCATTTTCATTGGCAACGTTGTTAAATGTGGTCAATTTTAATCTATTGTGAATGAAGAAACAAACAACACTGACAGCTGTTTTTCAAATTTTCAATAATAAAACGAGAAGTTTTATATTGTGATGTTATATTATGCAGTTTTAAAAATAACGTGTTGATATGTTTTTATAATAAACAATTGTTTTGTAAATATTAGTCGGCTAACAAGCGCAATATTTTTGTTCCATCCATTTTCATTGAAAATATTAAAAAAATGACAATCAGCTGTTTACGAGAGTTTCAAACCCGCATAGCTGCCGTTGGGTTTTGGAATTTGGATCTGGTTCAGTGCGCAGTTAATCCGGATTAACGCTGCAATCTGTCAAGGCTATTAAAAATGTTTGATTCAATTATTTGATCGCCTCGAGGGCACTTTAGTCTATGGTGTTTTTATATACATATAACATTTTACCACCTTTTTAATTGCTTTAGTTTTGATGCGAACGATGTGGAAGCGCCTTCAGAAGATGATGATGACGAGGTTAACGGCAACGATGGCGAGGACGATGGTGACGACGATGGCGAAGAAGAAGGTAAGTGCAGTAATATTTTCAAAAATAAATGTGGATGGAATTTAAGCAGCAGGGTGTACGTAAACATACTGGGCTTTGCAAAGAATTGTTAAAAATCAAAGGACTTTAGTATAGGAGACATTCCTCATAGGATCTTTTTCATTGGTCATCATATTTAACTGCACACTCACGCTCATAATACATTAAATTAGAAAATTTTAAGATAAAGTTGTAAACGCAAAAAATAAAAAACTACAAAAAACTCATCCCAACTACCAACATTTTCAGACACGCAAAAAGCGTTTTGTTTAAATGGTATTGAAATTGATTTGGATGAGTTGGAAGAGTTTGAGCAGCGTGTAAAGGCAAAGAAACAGCTTCAGGGCAACACTGCTGCTGCGAAAAATCAAAAGACTGTTGACGAAGTTGATGACTTAGATGAATTATTGAAGGAAATAAAGTTGAAAGATGTAGCAACAAGTTCTAACTGTGATAAGCTATCCACGGCATCTCAGTCCACAGATGCAATAGTGGCCAAGCCAACGGATGCTGAAACAGCGAATGCACCACCATTGCCTTTTGCTCTTATACTCTATTGGTTTTTAGCGATACTTAATCTGGCAAATGCCACTTTTTGTAAGCATTTCTAAACAGTAACGTTCATATTTTAATTAATTTATGAACTCTGTGCTTGTTTGATTGCAGATTCCTGCGATGAGGAGGACTATGCCAGCTCGTATGTATCCACATCTGATGTTTCGTTATCAGAGGTAAGCACTCAATAAATATTTATTTGTTTAATACAATAATTTTAAATAAATTTTGTTTTTTGTAGGTATATAATGAAGATCTGGAAGAGGATAACTCTGAATGGGATGAAGAGAATGCAGCTGAAGATGAATTTGAGGATACCGATGACGATGATAGTGATGAGGATGGCGAAGGAGAGGGGGGAAATGCGTCTGCTAAGGGTAAAGCAGGCAAGGAAAAATCGTCATCCAATTCCGCCGCTGCAAAAGCAGAAACCGCTGAAGCAAATAATACCGCTACCGCTGATGGCGCTGCAGGTGAGTACACTTGTGCCTAGAACAAGGCTACAAATTAACATTTGTTTTTTTTTTTTGTTAACAGAAGAGGAGGAACCGCAGGCTCGGGGAAAGAAAAGAAAGCACGACGGTTAAAAAGTGCTTTATAATGACGACGCATCATCGTAGCATTTGTTTACAAAAATCCAATTAACGTTTTTCTACAATTTTAATTTAACAAAGAAAGATATAATAACAAAAACCACAACTAAAAAAAAAAACACATGTCTATATCAGTTTATACATTAATGAGAAGCGCAAACAAAAAAGCCAGCAGCAAGTTTGAAAGATTCAAGTAATACAATAAATATTGTAAACACGCCGTTTATATTTATCATTAAAAAATTACTATAGATTTTCATGAAATAGCAGCAACCATACACACATACTACTACTATTAAAACAACAAAATAACAATAACAACCAACCACATGCAACAAGCAAAAAAAAATATAATATTTATGCATATTAGAACATTTTGGTGGCGCGAAAAAACTTTGTATGTAGGTATAGAACAAAAAAAGAAGAGAGAAATCGAAAGCCAAACAATTGATGCAAACGTCAACAAAGGCAAACACATATACTTACGCATATGGAAATGTTTTTGGCGGTGGCGCAGCATCCAAAAAAAAAAACAGCATGGCAAATCAGAATGTTAGTAAAAAAAGAGTGCATGATAATTATTATAAAGAAGAAAAGTTATTAAAATAGTGATTATTTTAAGCATGACCTATATAAGGAAGAAAGAAATGAAAAAAATAGAAAAAAAAACAATTCAACGATGGCATGAAAAGGGAAATTTTATGAAGTGCAAATTGTACAACCTCTAGAAACACCAACAACAATAACCACACTGCAAAAATATATATCCTAAAATCATAAAAGAAATTTGCCTAACAGCTAAGGACAATAGTAATTTTTGCAAGTGAAATGAATTGTAAAGGATGTGCTAATGAACATTTTTCAGTGTCTTAGCTGTAGAGCTGTTGGGTAATTACAAATAAATCAAAAGAAACAAGCAGAAAAATAACCGGGTAAGAAGTAACACCAGCCGGCGTATTAATAATAAAAAACAAAAAAAATTGTTTATTGTTTAGTAGCATTAATTAGTTACTTATACAGTAAGTTTATTAATATATATGTATACATACATACCAACAACAGCAAAAGAGAGCAATGCATAAGCAACTATTTCCTTAAATAAGACGTTTGCCTGTTTTTTTTATTTCCATTTTTTGGTTTTTGCAGTTAGCTCAAAGTACTTTTTACATGTTAAATAAGCCTTTGCGTACATTCATGCATAAAACTTTGATTTTCACAATGGTGAAACTATTTTGCTTTTATTTAGCACATCACCCTCTCACGCTGCACAATCAAAGCATCATAACAAAGAGTTTATGTTGCTGCAGTTATAAGTATACTTGGTTCTTGTTCACAGCTAATACATTAATTCGCGTATTTGTTTGATTTTGTTTGCAGCTTATATACTGTTTTGTTTTGTTTTCAAAAAAACATTTTCCCCAATCTCCATTCCTACTATACTATATATCTTTATGTTATAAAAACCAAGCATATTTTAGAAAATACAGACAATGTCGAAAGCAAAAATATACAAATACTAATTTTAATTCTAAGACATTTTCATATTTCAATGAAAAAAACTTTTCGACTCCGGACAAACTGTATTATTTGACCGAAATAAAAAATAAAGTCATTTTAAAAGAACTTGTTTTAATTGTTTGTGAGGTTAACTAATATATAAAAACGGATAAAAGGTGGTAATTTCTACAGCTAACGGTGAGATATACGAAAATAGAATAATAATAAAAAAATAATTCAATAATACAATAGGGGGATTCTCTTGCTCTTGCAAGATTGCAGATTGCAAAAGTCCTATATCGAAATATACAAGTGCACAAGAGCACCCATTGCAAAATCTAGTGATATACTTATGAACGGCTGATTCGGTCAATTTATTGTAAATGACTATTGTGCATGGCTATTGTGAATTGGCGCACCTTCTGCATTCATTCTTAACAAAAAAACTTTAACAAATCTTTATAATTTAAATAGAAATTATAAAATCTATTTAAAATTTACCTTCCTCAACAATTTAACATCAAAATATGTATTTAAGTAAAATGACAGCTAGCACAGCGTTGCAATTATATTTTTACGTGTCATTGCACGAAAATAAACATGGGTTTTGGTCTGACATATTTTACAGCCATTGCAACAAATTTTCTGCGTGTGTTTGTTGTTGTGCCGTTGCACCAAGTGGAAAAATCTGGAATTCGTGCCCCGTGCAAGGGTTTTGCAAAAGCATGAGAATCCCTCTAATATGTTTTTTACTCTAATTCATTATATTAATTTTATAACAGTTCGTATAACAATCTGTCAAAATACGAATTATAATTTCGCCCACATGGTAACGCTGCATGAGGAAAGTCTTCACACTTTTTGACATTTCTACAAAAGCTTATCATTGACAGCAGCGCTTTTACGCCTTCGCAACATTTATTGTTGTTTTTCTCTAGCGCAATCGGCGGCCGCAAAAAATCTTATTGGAATTTTAGTTCACCGCTCGAATCGAATTCATTCACTTGTTTGTTGTCTTGCATTCGCATACGCGTTCGCGAATTTCAACGCCGTAAATTCTACAATTTCATTTCTTCTGTTTTATTAAGTTTCGTTGTGTGTGGTGCAGCTACTTAGAGAACGCAGGATTTTTATTTTGCCAAAATTATTTATTGCAACAAATGTGAATGAAACAGCAATAAAACTAAGCAAATTTACTTATAAATCACAGCGAAAACGCCAAAAAAATCACTTTTCAAAGTTACATGAATCGCTTTTAAAATAGGAATAATTTTCTTTTTGTGAGCTTTGTGTGTCGGCGTAGTGCAATTCGATATTTGAAATAAGAAATAAATTTTCTAAACTGCATTATTGCAAAAACAAACACGAAGTTAGCTCCGTTGCTACCAATTCAAGAGTGTTTAAGTTGCAATTCTAAACTGCATTATAGCAAGCATACGTTAAAAGAAATTGCAAAAAATAGTTCTGCATTTTGCAAACGACATTAAACAGTGAAAGAAATTTTTTGATTTGTGTGCACACTAGTTGATGGCCGAAAATAAAGGAATCATGCTGGCTAAATCTGTACAAAAACACGCTGGACGTGCCAAGGAAAAGGTGAGTGTAACCACTATTCCACAAATAACTTGTTGTAACCGTTTAATTTGCAACAATAAAGAAATCTACAATGTCTTGTAACTTTGAATTTGCAACATTATAGGATTTAGGCTATCGAGTTTTAATAAAAATATTTATAGTTTACATAAATTCTTTGTACCGGAGTCCAAACCAATATACTTATGTAGCACACTCGTCTATTCCAGTGGCACATCCTTGACCTGCCGCATAGTCACTGAAATGCTGCGCATACATAAAACAACATCTATTGTTTATATGTTGGCGTTCAAAGTGTTCAGCATTTGAAAAGTAAACAAATATTACTATTTAATTACGCGCTGGAAGGCGTTGGCCGGGAGCCTGGAAAAGTAATTGCTACCGTTTTGGTGTGACAATGGTGGATTTAGTGCAATTTTGTTTACCAAGTAGTTGCTGTACAATAATAGTTTTAGTAATTAGAGGTGATGTTTCTCTCAAATACATATCACATTTGTATATTATTTTTAGTACGCTGTTGTAACTTTATTTTAAATTCTTTAGAGCAGGTGACAGTTCTCCTCTATAATATTATACTTTTTTTTTACATATAAATATTTTTTTATGAATTTTTTTAGCTTCCAATGCGCTTTTAATACTCAAACTAGGGCAAGGCAGCTTAAAATATCTCCAATTTGTTCTTCTAATAATGGATACCCATGCTTATGCTTTACCTAACCACACCAAAACAAACTTTTCCAAAAGCAATTGCTTTATTGGTGCTGTAGGCATATTACATTGTTGTGTTTGCGCTGCACCTGACCCATTTCACCTTCAAGCAGCCGCCAACAGTGTTATTAACTCGGCTGGGCTGGGCTCTGTAACTCATAACAAGACAAGTACTGCGAAATAAGTCGAGTTGGATATTGTTTTGTTGTTTTTTCATACATATACCATTACAGAAACAAATAGTAAAAAATCAGCGCCCATGCATTTACTTACACCCATGTGAAAATGTAAATAATAATTCTTCTGTGTGCATAAATATTTTTTGTAGTATTCGTAAGCTCCATCAAAGCTATGCCTATCGGTGTTTTAAAAGCTTGAAAAGCGTAGCAAATCAAAATGTGTTAAATATCATTTTAATCTAAGAAAAATGCTGCGGAACGAAATGAAAGTACAAATAACTTGCTAAGATATGGCGTCGATAATTATTGCATTTCATTTCACTCTATTAACGATAGTGAAAAATGGTAAAAAATAACAATAAATACACGTTTATAAATGTGCATACATATATAAATAAAAGTGTAAACCACGAAACCAATTACAAAAATAACAAAGCACTGTCGTCCACACTCCATCTGCGCGATATAGCGCGCACTTGATGCACTGGAGTGAAGCTTATAGATTGTATGTAACGCCTCGTCTCCCAGCATGCTATATATCTATGCGCATATGTAACAGCGATGAATGAGCGGAGCGCAACCCAACTACCAGACGGCCTAAGAGTCACACTCACCTTAATCTCTGCTCGCAACTGCTTTGGTTCCGACAACTGTTGTTGCTTGTTACCAATAGATGTGGCCTATTATTGTTTTTGCTGTTGTTGCATTACGCTTTTTCTCTTTCAGTCATTACTTTTTATCGTTTCATGTTTACTTTTTATCTTACCGACCGGCTTGGCTTGTTGCTATTGCGCTTAATTCCGTCGTATTTTATTTCGATGCTCACGTCTTGACCGGTAACTTTGTCCGGTTTTTGGGCTAGTGCCACACGTAGCGCCAGCACCGCATTTAGCTGTGAGCACAGTGAAAGTCTGTATGAGTAAAATGGCTGTATGAGTGCAAAATGTGGGGGGGAAAGTGCCTGAGCGGTTTGCTATGAGAGCTTTTTTGTAAACAAACAATACAATTATTAAATTTATCAAGTATGAAAAGTGCTGGAGTGGGTTTATATTAAAATTTGCACGAATCTACTTTTATTTAGTGTCTGTTATTCTTAATAATTTTAAAATACATACATTGAATTTAAAAATATTTCAAATTTATAATTTTTAATTTTATAGAAGTACAATGTTCAGAAATTCGCAAAGAGCATTTGGCACCTTGATAAAAGCTTTCAGCGCCACTTTCTAAAAAATATTTTCTCTTATGGATGCAACCAGTTGGAGAGTTAACAAAATGTAGTGTGATTTTGAGTTAAACAAAAGATACAACTATGCAAACAACAACAAGTTTAGCACTTAACAACGAATCTGGCTTGTAAATTATATGCAATAACTGTATAGAAGAGATAAGCATTGTTGGTTGGTGCTGTGGGAGAAGAATGCAGGCGGACCGCTACATGTTTACACATGCTTATGTAAGTATGTATAGACATAAGTATGTGAGCACGCGAATGCAGTGAAATCAGGTGGTTGGCTATGCGTTGGTGGTACGAAAACAAAATCAACCTCAAAAAGGTGCAGTGAAGAGCTGATGCATTTTTGTATATAAATATATACATACATATGTATGTATGTATGTAAATCTGTATAGCAAACTAAAGAAATTCAAAAGCTTGGCTGCAAAGTCAACACAACAACAATGGCTTGCGATTGTGCTGCAGTGGAATGCGTTGCAACTGATTTTATGCGCAAAGTTGATTTCTTTCACAGCGGGCGATACGCTATTGCTGTTCGAACTGCTGCAGCAGCAACATGTTGTAATCACGCGGAAAATGCAAATGCCCACGCTGTAACGTAGGGACTATCAAAAGCACATATGTACATATGTACATATATAAACGTATTATGGTGGAGATAGGTATAATTAGAGAACGCAGTCACGTACCCACACAGCTACGAAATGAGCAAATTGCAACAAAAAAAAATGTATTAAATCTGGGAAATTCATTTTTCTTAGTAGCATCTCATCTGCGTCTAGCGTACAAAATTTACACATGTATTTACAAAACTTGAGCGTAATTTTAAGAGGCGAGAAAAAAGTTGCCGCGGACAAATTGCTCGTTGCTGAGTTGTTAATTTTTCGGGTTGTGCTCCCGGTTGTGAGCAAGTGGCATGCTTGTTGTTTTTTTTTGGTGTTTTTGCTGATGTCAATACACTTGGACGACATAGC
Source organism: Bactrocera neohumeralis (assembly GCF_024586455.1). Classification (NCBI taxonomy): domain Eukaryota; kingdom Metazoa; phylum Arthropoda; class Insecta; order Diptera; family Tephritidae; genus Bactrocera; species Bactrocera neohumeralis. The sequence goes on from NC_065921.1 coordinate 24,934,696, forward strand.
GATGAGGCGCAACAGCATACTTCCTGCTTATTTATGGTACTTATGTACATACATACATACATATGTATGAAGATTTGTATTTCTAAATTTCAATTTGTGAGGTGTCGTTTGTTGCCAAAATTGAAAAATTAGTAATTTTCTTAGCTTTGGCGGCTTCTAAATGTGATTAATAATTAAGAAGTTTCCAACATGACAGCTTTTTCTAACCTCACAAAGGTTTACGGAATACTGCTGATCCATACAAATCCTGATCGCTTCGAGTTAGTTCGATAAAACTTTCTTGAAACACATTTGAGAAACTTTTCTAAAACTTTTATTGTACGTAACCGGAAAGGACCCAGATTTTTGCCGCTACAACAAACACAACAACCACTATATCTTAGATAATTTTAGGATAGAGTCTATATGAATCGCAATTTAAGATTTCTTAAGGGTTTTGGTATAGGTTCTTAAAGGCAACGCTTTCGACTGATTCCCTGAAATATCTGAGCGTTCGGCATTCATCCGTTCTTGTTTCAAGGACATAACTTTAAGTTAAGAAGAATTAAATAGGGGGATTCCGCAAGGCGGTACAACATTTACTGATCCAAACGGTGTTTGATCGCCGAAAAAACAGCCCTTGGCCGGATAAAATTGCAAGGCTACTATTTAACTTCTATATTTAGAAACTTCCTCAATTACCGCAAGGAATTTCCACCATGTCATACGCAGATGATTGTGCGATACTGATGTCCGGCAGTGGAAAGGGAAGCAGCTATTTCTCCTTTTTCTCACATTTTCCGTGCAAAGAGCTTTACACTCTCCCCCAATAAATCCAAAGCGACCTTTAACCGTCAGGGGTAAGTAACCGGAAACGAGAATTCTGCCGAGTTGATAATCCTTGGCCGGATAAATATTCGGGTCCGTTCCCGTTCCCGAAACAGCACGTTTCTTCGATGACAAGCAACCCGGCTGTCCGGAAGAGGCTTTAAACTTGTACATACCTATGTCATACCCGATAAAGAGAGGGAAACCTCGGCCAGTCATAAATAATTTGGTATTTGTATGTACTACAATTTTATACATTTGTGTGTACCACAAGACTTTCGGAACAGCTATAATAGTTCGATGAAAGTTTCTTGTAGAAATTTCAAAATTCTCTCAAAAAATTATTATTTTTTCAATAATTAAATTCGAATTCAAAACAAATGTTGTAATTTTTGCTAAAATAACTTATTCTATTTTCTATAACTCATTAGTCCAAGACGAAATTCATATTACATACATACATACTATACATATTAAATAATAGCAATTCATGCGTCATCATTTTTTTCGAAACGTTTCTGAAAATAAAAATAGTCGCAGCATCACAATTTGCTTTGGCAACAAAAAGCGCTACATATTTCATTTATTTATATAAATTACTGTAAGCTTTTTCAATATGATTTTATAATTTCGGAAACCGCAGACATTTTCTGAGTGTGCAGTTTGCTAGGATCCCGCCACGCGTTGCTGTGGTATACATTTTATACTATTATTCGTGTAATAAACTATTCAATACAGTGCAAATTTTATTTACGAATAAAACCGAAAAAGTTTTTCTCGGAATAAGAATCCAAGGGATTGTACTTGAGGTTTAATTTTGAATATGTTCATACAAATAAATTTCATTGGAAAAAATGAAGAATTTAAGGCTGCCTTCTCAATGTCTGGTTACCAGCCTTTCTGTCCAGTTAATAGAGTGGTCCGCTTAAGAGTCCATTTAATAGAGATTTCACTGTATTTTTTTTTATTTATGAATGGTTTTTACTATCCTATCTTCTAAGTTGGTTCGAGCTGTACACAGTGTGCTAAATTTTACTAAAATCGGTTCAGTAGCTTAGGAGTCCATTGCGGACAAACAACGTGACACGTAATTTTTATATATAAAGATATACATACATATATATGTATATACATATATATACAATCATTTCTATTACTCAAGCAAAAATTTGTGTAAATATGTATGACAAATTTTGAGTTTTCGAAAATTTTGCTTTTTGCAACAACAGATTGTCGTTTACTCACGCAAATTGTGACAGCAGCAATTTTCAGCTGGCAGTGCTGCCAACATACGCCACACCCGTCTCTCTATAGCAATTGAGATTTGAGAAGAAAATGAGCGCAAGAATTTAGAATTTCGAATGAAAAAAGGAAAAATTGCGCAAAAATATTCAGTTTCGAAAACAACCGTTGTATATGCTTTCTGAAATTCGATTGTTTCCAAGCATCGTATTGTCCGCACGTGCCTCAAAAGTAAAAATATTTTAACAAGCTGCATTTGCTGGTTTCAGTTACATGCGCTCAACATGTTTTCCCTTTAAATTTGCAAAGAAACCAAATATTGTATGAGCAAGGAGGGTCTAAGACCGAATGGTCGCGTTGCCGGTTCCCACGACAATCGGGTCTACGTAATCGGAACGGACCCGGATTTTTATCCGGCCAAGGACTGTAAACTCGCAGAATTCTGTCGCTACAACAACAACAACAACAACAACTACCGAATGGTACTGGCTTCATGCACATTAATGGCTTAAAATCGGAAAATATTATAAAATGTTAGACCTTTAAGTCCACCATCGAGAGTACAATGGGTTGTAAACTTCTTTGGGTTTTCTCATTAATGTTTCAAGCTCTGTCGATCTCTTTGGAAAGAGAAATCGTACGTCAGTCAGAAATTCGATAATTCGATATGGAGGGTTCTATAAGTTTTAAGTGGTATAGTGGTGAATGTCATTTTAATAACAGAAATCTGTAGGAAGTTTTGTAATTTCTTATCGTAACCAAAAAAGAATATCTGATTTCAGGCGGAAGCTAGAATCGACCGATAGAAAACTCTCCTGTCGCGACTTTCTAACAAAACCAAACACCTCTTTCAACATCTGGTTCTCTGGTATAAGACCGGGTATGTCGACCACAAATGGCACTTCTGCCATGCGTTCTTCTAGTTCTGGAGTGCTTTTTCTTTTCTGCGATCACTGTGCATACATACATACATATTTATACATATATTTAGACGCCGGATACGTCAGTGCAAAGTAAAATTCACTTGACTGCTGTATTTTTTCGTTGATATTTCTTGCTTTTACAAATTTTCTATTTCGAAAAGCGGAACTTTTAGCTTTTCATTTGAGAGTTCTTTTTTGCTTCTCTTCTAGGCACACGGTGTTATTTTCGTTAGACATTTGACAACGAACTCGGCGCAGAGACACATTCTTGCATCGCTCGGTCGGCCATTCGCGGACATTGGTAGCGATGACGCTGGCGACAGTCAATCCAAAAATAGATCAACGATCGGTGTACGCGATTTGCTTGTCGTCGCCGTTGCTCTTGCCACAGTCACTGGGACCGTCGTCGGCGCTCTATACTTATTTTACCCAAAACGACGTGAAGATTTTCTTTCGCTTAGCAATTGGCTCCCTGTTTTTGTTGTACTAAAATATGTTTATTTGTTGGTGTGATTTAAGTTTTTAGTTGCTTTTTAATCGTTTTCATTTTGTCGTTTGTTTCAATCGTCGTCTTTTTGCTAGTAGACTTTGGCAACTGTGTTGCAAATGCCAAAATAGATTCGATCTGTCTGAAGCATAGCATTTATTGGTTCTAAGTGCGCTCATTTTGCAACCCAGCGCCGACATTTTCCACAACTTTTTGATTGCTGTTTTCCTTGTATACCGACTAATGGATTTTGGGCTGACGTTGGACGGTGTTGATAGGTTTTAGTTTGTCTTTGACTAGGACAAAGTGATATTCCTCGTAACTGTGAGCAGATGAACTAGCCAGAGCGGGCACCACGTTACCATTTGACTCTGGAAAAGGGGGAATTTATATGTCTCTAGCTACTCTAGATATTAAATAGACAAATATGTTATAGATACAGGTGGAGACAGAGCGAACATTATAGGGTGAGGGGATTTTAGTTCTAATAGATCCAAAGGCCAAAGTGCGTCGTTAGACAGCCACTCTACTTACCTAGCTCTTGGACGGTTTTGATGTTTTCGTCGGTAAAAATCTCTTTTAGGCGTTCACAGCGTTCATCGTCTTCGGTGTTCATTTCACCACGTTTAAACTAAGCCTTTTCACTTTTCAACGACTGATTTCCCTCGTGCAGAGTCCAAATAATATTGGTTAATCAAAATCGTGGCTTGAAAATAATTATTTACCTTTCAAAAAGATTTATCCATTTTTTTACAATAACAAATTTTGCTTTACTCAAAAGGTTAAAGGAAAATACATTTCGAAGTTTCGTACTTTTTTAAAGAAAAAACACAGAAACTTCAAATTTAATGGGAATGTTTATTATCATTCGAAAGAATATTCTTTGATATTTATTTTTTGAAGATTATCTTTTTCAAATTTTGCCCGCGGCTACGTCTCCGATGCTCCATCCGTTGGGTCCAATTTTCGATGACTCGTTCGAACATTTCGATTGTTAACTGGCGAATGACACGCGGTTTGCTTCAAGGCCTGAAGCGAAGCGGGATTGTCCGTATATACTTTTGACTTGACGTATCCCCACAGAAAAAATTCTAACGGTGTGATATCATACGATTTTGTGGTCTAATTGACCCACCCAAAACGTGAAATTATCTGATCAACGAATAAATCCATTGATTGATGCGATGTGCGGGAAGTGGCGCCGTCTTGTTGAAACCAAATGTCGCTTAGATCACGAGCTTCAATTTCAGGCAACAAATATTCGGTTATCATGGCGCGATAACTGTCGCCATTGACGGTTACGTTCTCACCGGCATCATTTTTTAAGAAATATGGACCGATGATTCCATCGACCCACAAACCACACTTAACCGTTGTTTTTTCTGTATGAAATGGCAGCTCTTGAATCTCTTCAGGTTGCTCTTCATCCCAAATGCTCTTTTTACATACCCATTGAGCCAGAAATGGGCCTCATCGGTGAACAAAATTTGGCTCGAAAACATCGAATCTTCTTGGAACTTTTCAAGAGCCCATAGAGCAAAGCGATGCCGCTTGGGAAGGTCGAGCGGCTTCCGTTCTATGCAGTCCTATCCTATGCTATGTCGTACTATATGGTCCTATGCTATGCTATGTTAAGTCGTACTCTGCTGTGTGATACTATGCGCTTCTATGCCATGTTATGTCGTGGTCTGCTTAGTTGGCTATGTTACAACTCAATTAGTGTCTGCTATTTTTATTTACACTTCGTTTGCTCCGCTTCTCTCCTCACTGCATCCAAAAACAGGTGCGGCCACTCATACACACCAACATTAATACAACATAATATATTTCCGATGCAAGTTTTTGCTCTCCCGGCGATAACCACACATATACTTGCCCATATATCCACACATGTATGTACATATGTATGTGGTTGGCCGCCAGGGTGCCACACGATTGACATTTTATTGGCAGGTAATTTCGTCAACTTGCCTGTTGCACATTGAACTTCTGCAGCCTCGACAACACACACACACACACTTCGTATTATTGATGATAATGCTTGTTGTATTGGTTGTTGTTGCTCTCGTATTGGCGATTATTTTGCCATTTCTCAAACAGCGTTGTCTGCCAATAACGTTGCAACGAAATTCAATTTCACTACCGATTTTATAGTGAGTGCGTTTTTTTCTTGAATATATTTAATATACATACATATGTATATAAATATATATAGATACATACATACATAAGTAATCGCGCGTGTGTGTGAAAGTGTTTTTTATAAGCATTTTTTTAGTTTCTCAACGCCAAGTGCAAAGCAGCAAATTGAAATTAGCAACAACAAAAACAAAAATAACAGCAACAGCAACAACAAAAAAGCAAGCTTTTCAAGTCAAACGCGGAAAGCGCGCTATTTACAGGCTACAGGCGTTCACCGACACGACACCACCTCGGCCAGCCGGGTCTTTCGCGTTCGTTCAACTGCGTCACAAATAAATACTTCGCCTATATATATGTACATATGTATGTATGAATGTACTTACTACATGTGTATTTTTTATGAACAACTTTTTTCTCTGCTTCTTTCCGCATCATTTTCGTTTATTTGCTATTGATTGATAAGCGGCAAATTGGCTAACGCAGCCGTTAAACGCTTTTCGTTAAAGCCGATAAAAGTGCTCCGCAGTTTTGTTCTTGTTCGTGTTCGCAAATTGAATTGTTCCGAGCAGTTGTGAGTGTGTGTGTGTGTGCATGTGTTCTTCAATGGACTGCGGAAGAGATAGTTAAGGCATTCGCTGGCGTTTAATGTTTTATTACGCACCTTATCACATTTAGCTGACGATTATTGACCCGACAGGAAAATCAGCGTGGTTTTGAAGTGATGAATTTCACTGCATTGGCATTTGCAATGTTGAGTCAGGTTATGTGCGATTGAAATGGTGGACCAAGTTGAAGTTAGACGCCATGAAAAAGTTAATTTTGTTTGGGTGCCGAGTTGAGTAAGGGATATACCAGGCAGCAGTGTAGCCTTTTTGATAATATATTTATAAAAAAACAAGAAAAATTGCTAAGCCGAGGCCAAATAAAAACGTTTTCTATACAAGAACTTCATCGCCATCGTTCAGTTTGTGTGACAGCCATATGTTATAGGGATCCGATCTGAACTGTTTCATCAGAGATTGCATTGCCTTAGGCAATAACCCATACCAAATTTCGTTAAGAAATCTCGTCAAATGAAAAAGTTTTCCATACAAGTACATGACTCCGATCGTTCGGCTTGTATGTTGGCTATATGCCAAATCGATCCAATCTGAATAATTTCCTGCGAGGTTGCACCGTTGTCTCGGACAATAATCTATACCCAATTTCTTAGCTTGAGCTTGAAAAAGTCAAAAGTGAGAAGGTACGAGGTAATGACCATTAACCAATGATTGATTATAATTATGATCAGTTTCAAAAACTCTCTTATCCCAGTTCGCTTACAACAAAGCAAAGAAGAGTGTTTTGGCAATAAGTAATTCTCGAACTAGTTGCTTACGTTTTGTTTGTAAAATGAAACATCTAAAGCTCTAGCATTGATTTTGTGGTATAGTCCTGACAATGGCTGGATAGTTAATGATGCCGAGTAGGGAATATTTGATATAATGTTGCTGATATTGGTTTAGCAATGAAACACAGCCACTTGTCCCATAAAACTGATTGGCGTAAGAGATTGGATCCCTTCCTAAATCAAGTGATCAACACAAATTGATTTCCGGTCGGTATATAATTCGGTATATAATTCTGGTATGTTGATGATAACAAGACACAAATTTTATAAAAGCAAAATCTAATGACCCCTTCTATATAAAGGTTCCGTCAAAATTGTGATCAGGGCTAGTTTTCTTAAGAAATTGTGGTTAATTTAGTTTTTCTTTTATGAGTAAGTTGAAGACTTTGTCCGGAAAGTAATAGGACTGAGTCGATTTAAAAAAAAATTATTGAACCAACACAATTCTTTAAAAACTTTCAAAATAGGCTCCTTCTGCGCCGAATCCAAGCATTGAAGACGTCACGGAAGCCATTCTCCGGAATAGCCTTGAGAGGTAGCTGTTCACAAGAAAGGCGATGTGAGCTCTCGTCCTACTAATATACCATATGTATATGTACAGGGTTTCCAATAGGGATGATATGATTTCTAAGTGTCGTTTCGGTCATTTTTATTATGTCATGATCTGTAGTTTTTTTCATTGCGTTCAGTAATGTTTACAATTTAATCATGGAAAGATAAGTATACTCAAGATCAACATTTACAAATTATTAAAATTTTACATTTTTTTACAAAATGCTCGAAATAATGAAAATATGGCTGAAGATCAAAATTCGTCGATTCCAAGACGTTCCCATTGGGAATGTCTCAAACCACAACCTGGCGGTTTTTGAGAAAGGATTTGGGCTTGTATCCGTATAAAAATGTTCTCACTCAAGAACTGAAGCTGTTGGACCACCATAAACGATGTGAACTTTGTTGATTTTGCCTTGGAAAAACTTAAAAACGTTAACGATTTTTTTAAGAAAATCATCTTCTCCGACGAGGCTCACTTTCATCTGAGTAGTGTGATAAATAAAAAAAACTGTTGATTCTGGTGCGTGAAAATACACAAATTATTCATGAACAACCATTACATTCATCTAAAATGACAGTTTGGTATGATGTTTGGTCTGGTGGAATCATTGGTCCGTATTTCTTTTGAAATGAAGCTGGTGACACCGTTACTTTCAATGGAGAGCTGTATAGATCGATGATAACCGACTTTTTATAATGGCAATTGACAGAGGTTGTTCTTGGTAACATCTGGTGCCAACAAGGTGAGGGTACGTTCTACACAGTACGTGCAACAACCGAATTTTTGCGAGAAAAGTTTGGAGATTCGATTATTTTAAGAAATTGTGACTTTGAATGGCCTCCAAGAAGTTGTGATTTAACACCATTAGACTACACTAGTAGGATTCTACTACTAGTGGGAGTTATTTGAAGTCATTGATCTTTAGCCATAAACCAGACCGTTTTTAAGCTTTAGAAGGCAATATTGAAGTGATGTAGTGGAAAAAGTACTCGAAAATTGGGTTCATCGAGTTCGTTCCTGACAAAGAAGTCGTGGAGGCCCATTTGAATGATATAACAGAACTTAATTGTATCGATCACACTAAACTAAAAAGTTCCTTAACAATCTTATTGGAAAACCCAAAAAATGTACATTTGAGCCTCGCAATCTTCAAGCTATACAACTATCGTTCTTATGGACTTCCGCAGACGGATTTTAAAAACTGTAGACCTCCACAGTTGAACTTGATATCCGCCGAGAAATCTACTCCAGCAATGACTTGCCACACATTTTCTCTATCTATTATATGTAAGCATGTGTTTGTATATAATGCAACTCTGCTCCAATGAGGCGCTCGCTGCAACAAGTACTTCTACGAATCTATAACGAATATTTGCAATAATAAAGCACTTGTCTTATGTGTACACAAAACTAACAACAACAACATCGGCAACTGATGCATACGCTTGTTGATCGCCCACGCTCCATCGAGCAGCGCAGTCGCCGAAAAGGGCTAAACACACACACACACACATACATACAAAATATAAATTTTCATTGAAGTAACTTTCAATAAAGCAGACGGACACAATGAAAAGCGAGATTGGCGCAGATGAAAAGATTGCAATTGTGGATCCGGCGATAGAATGCAATAGACTCAATTGTTTGCTAGATTTAGCACAGCGGCATGCTGATGCTTCTATGTAAGTACTAAGAAATGGCAAGCGAAAAGCTGCAAGCAGAAACACTGAGAAAAATATTAAAATATATACATACATATATATATGTATGTATCAATTATTTACACATAACGCAGCACCCGGCGGAAATTTCTATGTGTGTACGAGTATGTGCATATGTGTTTATATGTATTTGTCTCTAGGTGCGTGCAGCTGTATGTATGACAGTTAGTATTAGAAGTCGCAGAGCGCGCAAAAATTACTTTGCTTGCTTGTATGTGTGATTCTATGTATGTATGTATGCGACTTTGTAACCAATAGAAGTTTGTTTTTGTCCCTGTGTGTGTTTGTGTGTGTGTGGGTGCAGCAGACTTTTAATTTTTCCCTTTTGTTGTCCCCCAAAAATAATGTGAAACTTAATTTATATATTATATATAAATATACATATGCATATACATATGTATATGTATGTTTGTATGTGTGTATGTGACGTTTTGGGTGCTGGCCAACAGCGAAATGGCAAATGGCCGGCAGTTCGTTATAAAAATAGCGTCACAAATGTACGGCCCGACGGTTAAACACAAGCGCAAAAAATTCCTAGTGTGTTTGAAATGAATAGCAACAAAAACAAATCAATAAATAAATAAATTATTGTATAAATAAATAAATTGTGGAAAAATGAGATAAATAAATATAAATCTGATAAATCTGCGATTTTGCTGTGCTAATCATAGATTTCTACTTTGCTATTTTCGCAAGTAATTTTTTTTGTTCGATACAAAATCAACAGCTGTTCAAACAATGCATGTTTGTATGTAAAAATGTACGCGGGTGGTCCAATGACTCATTAGGCAGCAAATGAAAAACCAAAATTATAGAAAAATGTTGATATATTTCTCAACACAGACTTCTTTTAGCTCGATACCATGACTCCAACTGAGCAAAAAACTGTCTGGAGGTCTTCAAAGTAGCACTCTGTGACGGCCATAATCACAGGTCTGTCCGGTGCGTTACTTTTTGAAGCTTAGAAGCAAAAAGTGAACGCTAAAGAACGTGTCAGATGGTGCTGAAGATTAGAGTACGAACTCAAGTTTGACCAATTTGGCGATGGCGGTGGTGTGAACTGAAGCATTGTCATGAAGGAAGAGCACTATTTTTCTACGGACCGTCCTAAGTCCAATAATTCTGCATAGTAGAGTTCTATGGTGTTTTTTTCCTTTTCCAGGTAGTCGAATCCCAGAAACCGTAAGCTTTCCGGCTGATAACGCAGTTTTCGCCTTCCTCGGACCGTGTGCGCCGATAAAGTCCAATATTTCGATTGTTTTGTGGTCTCTAGTGTGTGTCAGTTTAACCATGTTTGGTAGACGATCGCCAAACGATGCAGAAAAGCCTTCAAATCGACTGATAGGACAGTTTTCGCCTTCCTCGGACCATGTTCGACGGCAAAGTCCAGTATTTCGATTGTCTAGTGCTTGTCAGTGGATTAATGTTTAGTAGACGATCACCAAGCGATGCAGAAAATCTTTCAGATCGACTGATAGAACAGTTTCCTCGGAATATGTTCGACGATAAAGTCCAATATTTCGATGGTTTTGTGGTCTCTAGCATATGTCAGTGGATCCATGTTTGGTAGACGATCACCGAGCGATACAGAAAATCTTTCGTATCGGCTGTGAAATAGCCTTCCGGTTTGACTTGTTAATTGAAGTGAGCAAACGCGGCACCTAACGCGCCAATAGCTTTCTCATACCCAATATTTCTTGCAGTATATGATTCACGGCGTCTATTAAGATACATACATACATATGTACCTACTGTATCAGCCATCTCGCGCAATTTCAAGTAAATTGTTTGCCAATATGAGATGTTGTTGTAGCGGAAGAACTCTGCCGAGTTGACAGTCCTTGGGCGGATAAATATCTGGGTCCGTTCCGGTCACGTAGAACCGACTGTCGTGGGAACGGTGTCGATATAAGATCGTGGACTTTTGTTACGTTCTCCTTCTTAGTTGTTGTTTTCGGGGATCTGGACGTGGTTTATCTAAAATCAAGTTCGAATCACTTTAAAACTGCTTAAAACAAGTTTGGCGGTCGCTAGGGCAGGATAAGAGTTATCGTACACAGTTTTCGAGCGCTTTTGAACGCACTACGCCATTTTCCTACCAAAAATTATAATCAAATCATCGGCCGATAATTATATTCTTATATTTTCTAAAATCTGCGTACACGATGTCTTCCCTATGAGTTTTAAAAATAATTACGAGTTGGATTCATTTGTGAAAGTAAACATCTACGAGACCTGACAACACCTGATAGTAAATCGCCTTTGTGTCCGTTGTTGTTGTTGTAGCTGCAGAAAACATTGCTGCAGGAATTTCGAGGAATGGTGCCGAGTTGACCGACCTTAACCGGACAAAAATCCGGGTCCGTTCCGGTTACTTAGTTCTGACTGTCGTGGCAACTATTGGCTTCGAGGCCTTGGCGGGTGGTGCGACTATAAATCCTTATTGTTATTATCAGACCACCCTCGTATGTATGTATGTCGGTATTTATGTATGTGTCTGTATGCACTCAACTTCTTACATAAACACAAATTAACTCGAAATGCCCCCTCTGTTGCAATACGATGCACTCACTATCTTTTGCTATTTTCATTTATTTATTTACTTTTCCTATTATACCAAAATTTCATTTGGCGTATTTTGTGCATTTTGTGCGTTCCACTTTTATTTATTAGCTCATAATTCGCGCCGCATTGGAAATAGCTCAAGTTTTTGATGATTATTTGCTGCTCGGCTGGTTGCAACGCCGTGCCATCGGCTTTGATGAGCTCACTGATGCGCGCCTGATGTACTGCTGATGCTGTGATTCGTTGCGATTCCAGCCACATAAACACGCACACATTTACACACTTGTGTGGTTGTATATCGGCGCGCCAATAAGCTGTTATTGCTTTTCAATTGAATTAGCCAACAACACGCCGAAGTAATGTTTGAATTTTGTTTATGCGCTGGATCACACGGGCGGTCGACTGGATGAGTAACTGACGAACTGACGCTGAGCGCCAACTGTCGGCCGAACTGACTGTTCGTCGGACCGCGGCTGGCTGCTTGTCGGTTGTGTGGGTAGTACAGTGTAGTTGCTGTCCAATTGATGGAACGAATGACGTGTGGTCAATTGAGTGGAAAATCGTGCATTGAGCAATCAAACGAAACAGCCATATGCAACAAGTTACATTGTAGCAATGTTGTGAGCTATGTAATATATGTACATATGTACATATGTATGTATGTATGTTTGTGGTTATAAATTCTTTTGGTGAATTAAAAGAAAGATACAATTTCATTGCATTTTTGATATTTTTTTTGCCTCAGCAACATGTGTCATAAGTGAACATCAGAGTTTTGTAGATCGAACGGTTGTTTGTTAGAACTTAGAAGATTTGTGGTGATATTGAGTCAGAACGACGAGTCGTTCGTCGGACACAAATTTTTATCCCGCCAAGGACTGTCTACTCGGATTAATTCTGCCGCTACAACAACAACAACAACAACGAGCCATCAGGTTTTGCGGCGTTATCTTTGTCGGCATCCAGGGACTAAGTAGACCTGATAACTTGATCTGATAACTTGAGTTGTGTTGATGAAACTTGGTTTAGTTAGGTTAATTTATAGGGCTCATCCACGGACCAAAAGTGACGCAGAAGTTCACTTGGACCGCTGTGAACGCTGGTCTTTTTTAGTTCCCAAAACTTCTAGATATGGATTACCAGACATATATATGTAGATCGAAGAATACTTTTGAGATTACCATTCATTTATTAAGGGTTCGCCGAAGGTGTCTCTTTCGAGATGATTTCATTTCGCCTTCCTCCCTACAGCTTAGACAATTGGCATCCGACAAGACATGTATGAAGCTATTGGCCAGTTAGAACAACTACCATTGCTAGAAGAACCTCCGAACTAGAATCTCTTCCATTCCACACTGGGCTAGAGGAGTCTCACAACCGTCTAAATTTTGGTTGTTCTATCCTTACCGCATATGTGCTTATTGAACAATGTGCAGTCAGAGCAGCTACCATTGCTAGAAGCAAATAATTCAGAGGATCTCTTCCATTCCACACTGGGCTAGAAAATCCCACATCCGTCCAAGTTTTGGTTGTTGACCAGCGCTTGCCAAGCTCACCGGGTGTCCATAGATGCAACGACAGAGCTCCAGGAGACAATGGAGTATGGAATCGTTGCCAATCTGATCATCTTTGCAGTTTACAGCGATCCCGCTTTGACCAGGCACTCGAACAAGCACTTCGGAGCATCTCTCCTAATCTCTTGCTATCTTCATGGCAGACATCTCCGCTAGGTAAAGTTGGTGGAAGGTTCTGCTGAAGATTAATGGTTCTTTACGCATTGGCAACGGCGAATACCGCAGTCGATGGAACGTTGAACTGTACGAGATATACGACGACATGGACATAGTTCAGCGAATTAAAAGACAGCGGCTACGCTGGCTAGGTCATGTTGTTCGTATAGACGAAAACACTCCAGCTCTGAAAGTATTCGACGCAGTACACGCCGGAGGAAGCAGAGGAAGAGAAAGACCTCCACTCCGTTGGAAAGACCAGGTAGAGAAGGACCTGCCTTGGCTGGGAATTTCCAATTGGCGCCACATTGCAAAAAGAAGAAACGACTGACGCGCGGTTGTAAACTCGGTTATAATCGCGTAAGCGGTGTCTACGACTGTAAAGAAGTTTTCTTGTTTTATTTATTTATTCGTTATTATTATTTTTTTAATTTGGTATTGTTTTTTCTTATTTTACTATATATTATATATATAATATATAATTTTTTTAATGTTTTTCATTCAACCAACTGATTCTATTTCTTCTATGTTTTACTTCATTTATACTGATGTCTGTATATCAGCCAAAAGCCAGTCTTTTCCACCTCCACTATTTTGACTCCACGCAAATCTCACAATTCCACGCGTTTGCGGTCGGTGACACAATACTGCCACAACGCCATGGCACCATGGCATTAAGGCGCGATGGCAGCGTCTAAACAAACCCAATATATTTTGTCATAATGGCAGCAGCAGTCAGCAGCAATTGCCATATTGTCGGTTGCGAAGTCGCAAGTGGGCGTTTTCGCTTTCCAAAAACAGATACGCAACTTATCGGTGGGAAGTCGAAGGCATCTGTTGTCATCCACAACAACAACCACACAGTAAAACCGAACAAGTTAAATAGCAAAGACGGCAACAAGTCGAAAAACCAACCAACTATTTATTGTTGCTGCTATTTGAATTGCGTTCCAATCAATGCACTGTGGGCCACAGTCAAAATGAGGGCTTTGAATAAGGTTTTGAAATGTCGATGTACCACATAACTATGTATATGTGTATGTGTTGTGTAATTATTAGGTTTTGAAATTCAATTTCGATTATAGTATGAAGCAAATTTTGGGCAAAGTTTGCATTGAAAGATTTGAATATGAGAGAATTGAAATGAAATCTAAACTAATCTCACGTTGTTGAGAATTTCAGATAATAATATTATATAATCGAAGCTAAGCTCAAATTTCTGTTAATTTCGGAAAATAGTAATTGAAAATCTATGTCGTACCCTCAAAGTAATCCCACTTGGCCCCAATACACTTGTGCCAACTTTTTTTCCAATCTTCGGAACAGTTATTAAGTAATTTTCCGGAATAGCCTTCAAAGCCCGTAGCGATTCACGTTTAATGTCTTCATTTGACTCAAAACGGTTTCCCCGGAGCAGTCGCTTGAGTTTTCTGAATAACACGAAGCTAAATCAGACAAAAACGGTGACTGCAGCACGAAATTTGTTAAAAAGTTGGCGAAAAACTCACGAAGAAGTACAAAAACCAAGAGTTGTCGACCCATAATTCCGATCTCTTTTTACGAATAGTTTCATGTAGAGGATGCATAATACACAAATAATATTCCTTGTTGACAGTTGACCGGTCGGAAGGAGATCGGAGTGCAACACACCTCGATAATCGAAGAAAACTGTCAACATAACCTTGATTTTTGACCTGCTTTGACGTATTTTTTCGGCTTCGGCTCACCTTTGCCACGATATTCGGTCGATTGATCGTCTGTTTTCGGGTCGTAAGCATAGATCCAAGACTCATTGCCATTAATAATACGTTTCATAACATCCTGGTAGTCGGAAAGCATTTTTTCACAGACGTTAACGCGACGCTGTTTTTCGAAAATATTTAGAAGATTTTGGAACCAATCATGCTTTCACTTTTCTTAGGCCCTAACTGTCTTTCAACTGGTTTTCACAGATCCTTCAGATATTCCAACGATGCCTGTAAGATCTCTGACTGTTAATCGTTGATTCTCAAGAACCAATCCCTTTATTTTAATGACGTGTTGAGCATCAGTAATCGTCATTAACGCGTTCTCGACTCTCTCTGAATAATTTGCACCCATCAAAATCAAAATCACATGCTCATGAGAGAATTAACTCAGTTATAGCAAATAGAGTACAGAATCTTATCTAACGTAATCTCAACTATTGCTAATCTCAGAAGGTAGGCGCATAACAATTAAGTGGTGACGACTCAATTATTTCAATTATAGACATGAAATTTTGAGTGCATTTTGAATTGAGAGAACTGATACCGTAGCTAACCTCACATTGTTGATAATCTTAGTTGAAAGTTACTCGCAGATTATTATTCACAATGCGCCTATTTAATGTTCAATAGCAAGTATGAAAAAAATAAAAGCAAACTTTACGATGACACACCACAAGTCGCCCTTCTGCGCTCCCTGCCGGCTGTCTTATACAATCAACGCAGACCGACAGGCAGACGGACAGATTTGTGCTATTGTGCAACAATAGAATTTTATTAATTTGATTTGCTTTTATAAGCCGTTTACTTATTTTCCACTATCTATCACATCGCCTTGGTTTTCTGCTGCTCACAACTTGTGGCAATCGGAGCCAGTCTCAGACTCCGCAGACACCGCTGAGCGCCCACAAATGACAGTTATTTGTACATTTATACAAATTATGTGAACAATCTGCATTTTGAAGTCGAGATTTTTATTGTAACTGTATAAATAAATGTGTGTGCTGCTGTGTGAACTTATAGTACACATACGCGTAGGTGTGTGCGTGTGTATTTGTATTCATTCAACTTGCTGCGAGTCAAGTGCAATATTATAGAATCTTGAAATTCGAGTTAATTTTCTCAACCGCATGCAATAATGGTGGGCATACACACACATACACACACACACACATACATATACTCATAGTTGCTAGTCTGCGCGTCTATGAGAGTTGTCTTCACAGCACTTGCGAAGTAGAACTTTGTCCGCCAACCATTGTGTGCCACTTTAACGTATTTTTATTTTGTTGTATTTGTAATATAATATATTTTTCGCTATTCTCAGCTCAAGTTATATGTATGTGTGTATGTAAATATGCTATACATAGGTTAATAATGGCGCTATTAAGACCTTAGTTATTGCCTTATCAATGCTAAATTACACTTGAATACAGTTGCAAGTGTTGGAATTGGTGTGGAAGTTCAAGTGCAAATGCATTGCATTCAGATTTAATAACGTTTAAGCGTTTGCGAGTGCTTTGTTGTTGTAAAAAATGTTTAATTATACGCCAGTTCAAACTAACCTAACCTAACTAATGGTGAAGTTTTTGTGTGAAAAAAAGATTTTTTGAATTTCATACAACTGGTGCTGTTAACTCTAGAATTTTGCAAAATATACATACATATGTATGTATGTATTGTTTTATTTACAAGGCACTTTTTTCAAAGTAAATTAATTATAATGCGTGTAAATAAAAAACTTTAAGTAACAACCAAAATTGGGCGTTGAAAAATTGAGCGTTTTCGAAATATTCATATAGCGCTCTGTGTTGTTGTAATTTCAATTTTTCTTAGCAAGTGCGAAAATGGCCAGTAGGAAATTGTTTACGGCTGAATTGTACCTTATGTACATTATGTACATAATTTTACGATATTATGTATTATATTTTGTTGAAAATTTTGCGAAATTTTAAATTTTTCCAAGGCAACACTACAATTTCCATAGTGTTCAGATAAGACATATGTATAGTTGCCATAAAACCTGATTTTGGTATGGAAAACCTTTTACTTGGTTTTGTCTTTTTTTGGTTTCCAAATGAGTTCCATCTATTTTCCAAACTTTTGCTACCTAAATTTTTTTGCCATCTACAATTTACAGAAATTCTTCAGTCAAGTTCAGTCAAAACGACATAATATACAAAGTATGATGGACTATACAGTAGCGAACAGTGAAATCCGGACAACTAAAAAATTATAGTTTTTCCTTATTATTTTGATCGAATGTTTAGTTTCTTAGCTTAAACCATATATTATTGTTTAATAAAGGGAGGTCCATTTTGAGGTTCCTTACTTTTTTAAAGAAAAGAACAGAAATTTCAAATTTAATGGGGAATGTTTATTATCATTCGAAAAAACATTATTTGGCATTTATTTTTTGATTATTATCTCTTTCAAATGTTGGCCGCGGCTACGTCTTAAATGGTCCATCCGTTGAGTCCAATTCGACTTCGACTGTTAAGTGGCGAATGACACGCGTAATGTTCTGCTCCAAGGTCTGAATCGAAGCGGGAGTGTCGCCATAGACTTTAGACTTTCCATATCTCCACATGAAAAAATCTAACAGTGTGATATCACACGATATTGGTAGCCAATCTACCGGCCCAAAACATGAAATTATCTCCCCAGCAAAGCGTTCTCTCAATAAATGCATTGATTGATGCAATGTGTGGGAAGTAAGGCCGTCTTGTTGAAACTCAATGTCGCCAAGATCACGAGCTTCAAGAACAGTCATAAAATAGTCAGTTATCATGGCGCGATAAAGGTCGCCATTGACGGTTACGTTCTCACCGGCATCATTTTTGAAGAAATATGGCCCGATGATTCCACCGGCTCACAAACCACACCACACCGTTGTTTTTTGGCTGAAAAGGCAACTCTTAAATCTCTTCAGGCTGCTTTTCGTCCCAAATGCTGAAATTGTGCTTCTTAACATATTCTTTGAGTCAGAAATGAGCCTCGTCGCTGAAGAAAATTCGGCTCGAAAAAGTGGACCTTTTCAACAGCCCATAGATCGAAGCGATTTTACTTGGGAAGGTCGAGCGGCTTCAGTTCTTGTACAACCTGTATTTTGTACGCTTTCAATTTAAGATTTCGACGTAAAATGCCCAAGTCGTTTCATACGTCAGTCCGAGTTGCGGCGCCGAATCGACTCTCCACGGTCTTTGTAAACACTCTTAGCTACGGCTGCTATATTTTCTTCACTGTCCGTTGGACGTCCTCTATTCGGTCGAATATTACCCAATAATGAATGCTGGGTCTCAAGATTGGTGATAGTGTTGTGAATAGTACGCTCAGTAGGCCGATTATGTTGACCATAAGT
Source organism: Bactrocera neohumeralis (assembly GCF_024586455.1). Classification (NCBI taxonomy): domain Eukaryota; kingdom Metazoa; phylum Arthropoda; class Insecta; order Diptera; family Tephritidae; genus Bactrocera; species Bactrocera neohumeralis. Next base: position 24,953,365 of record NC_065921.1, read on the forward strand.
TCGTTCCTTACTTGTTTCTTTAAATTTGTTTTAAATATTATCATACTATTTTTTACTGAAAATATTCTACAAGGTATTTCGGGACTCGGTCAATACATATGTACTTTATCTATTTGTTATTTATTTTTTACCGGAAAAATAAACAAAGTTACTACCGGGGCATTAGGGCAATTAAATTAAGTGTGCCCATCACAAGTGCTATGAAGGGTCTAGAGGAAGGGGAGGTCAACAAAATGTGTAAAACTAATGCTCAATTGAACGTAATACTATATACAGATTTACATACATACATACATATATTTTTATTTACTATATTTATGCTGAAAAAAATTGTGGGCATGCACATATGTACATACATATGTATATATATTTTGTATGTGTGCGCATAAATACATTATTCATCGACCCCAAAAAACGGTAAAAATAGAAACCAAAATACGCAACAAGGTCAATTATCTGGACTGCTGAACTCAATCAAAGCATTGAGAATTTTGGAAAAACTGTTTGGAAATTATCAGGTGCATGAATATGTTTGTATGTATGTCTGTTCTGTGTATGTAAACATAGCTGTTTTTGGTTGCTTTTTAATGTAAACAAATTAACAAAACTGTTCAGATTTTTGATAATAGAAAATAATACGAAATCATTCCAGAAATTTAAAATTTTGTTTCGACATAAAATTTATTAATTTTTGTAAAAAAAGTAAAGAATAATTTTTTAAACAATTTTGGCAGCATTGATTTATTCCACTAATTTATTACCACCAAAAGGATGGTAAATGAAATATTTTACTATTTCCTCAATTTTTGAAAAAAGATCGTAAATAGTAATTCCTGTATATTTATAATTTCCCGGCAATTTTATATACAGACGTCAAAATTAAATATTTGGAATATTTTATATTTTCGCTGGCGTTTAATTTTCAGAAAATTCATCGAAATCTATTGCCAAACACACACAAACACTTTTCAATCTATAGGCAAAGCACATAAATTTAGCGCGCTGTTTCGAAAATCATTTTGTGCGCATCTCCATTCGTTGTTCTAAATATTGTCTCGTCGACTTGCCCTCGTTTCGGCGCATAAATATTTCCATTTACGCGCTCTGTGTGCGTTTTTATTGCGGCTTTTAGTGGGCGACATTCCATAATTGTGCTTCCTTGGATGTGTTTTTGCGCCTGTAGTCGACATTAACCCTTATGTAGTACTGCACAGGAAAAAAATCCATTTTGTTATATTTTAATGACTAGTCGTTTCCAAAATCAAAAGCAGTACAGTAATTGTCGAGAAACTAACCACATTTTATGTTTTTCTCATTTTAATATCCCTTACTCTTAATGGATAACATAATGCTATGTTCACATTAGAGCATAAAATATTTCATTTGAATTATTTTATAGTTTTATTCTTTTAGCTCGACAGCATTTTGGTATCATTCTTATTATAAAATAATAAATTTTTGAACATAAGGCCACGAATCTGGAGAGTCTCTACCGAACTGTGTTAAGCGATCGGTAATATTCTAGAGTATATTGAATATAAATGTCAATCACGTGTCTTTACTTTGGTGGCTGATTCGACAGGTACTGTTCGAGTCTATATACTATATACTATATATAAGTATACTAGTGTTACACGTTACCAGGTACTATTCTTCGAGAAAATTCTAAACCTATCTGGTTATATATAAATTGTCTAAATTTTCCTTGTTTTAATTTAATTAATAAAGAGCTGTTTATTACAAAAGTGTATGCGTCATTTATTAAGCAATTGAATAGCATAGATACTTATAATTTCATAATAACTCTGGCGAAAACTTATTGAATAATGTTATTGTAATCGATTGTGATTCACCTCAGAAACAAAACATTATTTCATATGAATAATGCCGTAGTCAAGAACAATAGCCCCAGCTAAAATATTCTCAGTAAGTTTTAATAAGAATTTTATTTTTATTTACTTTATACAATAGAAACATGTATGCGATGAGTTTTCTATATAAAAAGTGATCCATTTCAAGGTTTCCTACTTTTTTTTATAGAAAAGCACAAAAACTTCCAATGTATGGGGGAATGTTTATTATCATTCGAAAGAACATTATTTGACATTTATTTTTTGAAGAATATCTCTTTAAAATGTAGGCCGGGACTACGTCTCAGAATGTCCATCCGTTGTGTCTATGACTCGTTCGAGCATTTCGGTTGGTCACTAGCGAATGACACGCGTGATGTTTTGATCCAAGGCCTCAATCGAAGTGGGATTGTTCGCATAGACTTAAGACTTTACATAATCCCACAGAAAAAAGTCTAACGGGGTGATATGACATGATCTTGGTGGCCATTCGACCGGCCCAAAACGTGAAGGGTTCTCTCAAAAAATACATTGATTGATGCGATGTGTGAGAAGTGGCACCGTCTTGTTGAAACCGAATGTCGCCGAGATCACGAACTTCAATTTCAATTGACGGTTATGTTCTCACCAGCGTCATTTTTGAAGAAATATTGACCGATGATTCCACCGACCCACAAACTACATTTAACATTTTTTTTTGTGGATGAAATGAAGATCTCTTGAATCTCTTCAGGTTGTTTTTTTATACTTTACTTACACATTGAGCCAAAAATGAGCCCCATTGCTAAATACATACAATTTGGCTCGAAAACGCCGAATCTGCTTAGAACTTTTCAAGAGCTCATGGAGCGAAGCGATGTTGCTCGGGAAGGTCGAGCGGCTTCAGTTCTTGCACGAGAATTTTCGTAATGATGTTTAATGATTTGTAAACGTTGTTCAGTTGATGAAATGCCAAAGAATACTGAACAAAAATAACGTGACAGCTTAAGGTAGTAGTCTGGTAACTTGGGTTCAAAAAATCGAATTTTTTTTTTATACTTAATTTGAAAGTACAATGTCTTGAGAATGTACTGTGAAAATTTCAGACAGAAATTCGAAATATTTCGGGAGTTATAACGAGTTTACTAGAGTGCCTCGGAGTTCTCTCTCTCGGAGTTGTTGTACTTTAAACGCGTTTTTCTCAAAACATTGTTTTTCTGGTCGGCCCGGGTCCTAACTTTTTTTCTACTGAACCGATTTCAAATTTGAACAGGGTATTCTACACACTTATAGTTCTCGTGGGTACTAACGAGAATTTTTTTCGCCTCTAACTTTTTATTTTACAACCCTTTCTTTGTTAAAATAAAAGGACTTTTTTTCAAAGTCCGCCATTTTGTTATTTACCCTTGAAATTTAACTTCAGTAGTTCCGACCAGAGTGACATGTCTATAGATTAAGAATAATCAATAATATTTGATTTCAGATAACGTCAAGAGCCAAAATCACCCGGGCCACCCAAGTGCATTTTTTTTGAGGTTCCAACTTTGAGTAACAATAGTAATAAAGTATTAAATTTTTTCAAATACATTTTTTTTATATTTTCAATATGTAAATGTAAACACTCTAAATATTCAAGATAATTCATTTTTATTTTTCCTATAAAAAACCACCCTCCAAAGAAGTCATAAAAATATGCATAAGTTACCAGACTACATACTACCTTAATACGACTCATGCGTGATCTGCCAAAAATGGATATTAAAAAAAACTACTTATCCTGGAATCACTCGTTATAAGTCCTTATATGGATATTATATGATACAATGTGAGTTCTTTGACTTCGAAGAAATAAATTTGCGAAAGCTCGCATTGTCGTGGTGAAAAGTGATCCGTCTTCAGCGGTTGGTTTTCCTGATTTCTTTAAGACAACTGGCAAATAAATAGTTGTGTAGCACTCAAAATTTACTATTTTGCGTTGTTCCAGTGGTATGGTTGCCACATATCCAGTTTTTCTAAAAAAAAAACGTAGTTATCGCCCTACGATCGCCCAATTCCAAAATATAAAACGCAATAAAATGATCTCAAGGTGTTCCGATACTGGTTTATGGACCAAATTATGATCTGTTGTAAAATGCTTACCTCGCAGGTAGCCTCTTTCTAGGCTTCATTCGATACTTTTTGCCCTCAACTCAATTAAATTTTATTAAAAATGTGGAAACTTATAATCAAAATGATAATACTCTCAGATTCGCTCTTGGTTCCGTTCATAAAGTTTTGGAAACTAATTTAATTTTTGAAGATCAGAAAATATACTCCTCACTCATAATCTAGGTTTTCTATTCTTAAAATCTACCAACAATAATTAATAGGCAGTGTCAATATTTGACAGCTGAAAGCTTTCAGCATGAACGTTGTACAAAACCCGGAAATGCAAAAAATCACGGACACATCAGTCTGCAGTTGTTTATTTCAAGAAAAACCATTATCTTATAAATAAAAGCCTCTCCCTACATTTAAGATTTGTATTTAAATATTGGCTAAATAATTCCAAAATCATTTTAAATCACTAAATGCACCCGCAGTCAAAGGTTAATAACATCAAATTCGCATTTAGAAACTTGATTTCCATAATTACTTTAGAATAAATAAGTATATGTGCATATATTTATTATGAACTGTACAAGTTTGACTTGTTTCTTGCACCTAAATGAATTTAACCATAATTCTGAGTCAATCATATTTTTCCTTTTTTATGTGAGTGTAAAACTCGTAATTTTTTAGCGTTTTTTTTTTAGTAAAAACTTGAAATAAAATTGAGCACAAAAGTTGCTTAATTTTTAGTGGCTCATTATGGTCGTCTATCAATCAACATAAACTAAAGCATATGCTTCTACTTATTTGGGGAATTTTTAGTTTACGCCAACATATTATTGTTTGTGACTCATCTTCAAAGCGATTTGTGTTATATTTCATTAGAAAATTCCCTTTTTTAGTTTCGTTTCAAAACACACACAGGTTTTCTTTATATATGTACATATATGCATATATACTTTTAACTAAAAATGTTCGAAATCGATAATAAAAAACTTAAATAAATCTTTACTATATTCCTTTTTTTCTTTGGCACTACAACTGTGTTTCGGTCTGGGCCGTTAACACGAATCTTCGTCAGTTGTACATTCCATGTACAGACAGATCATTATGCTATGGTCCTTCCATTGGATGCATGGACGCCCTTGCTTCCGTTGTTCACCCACACGTCTGGAATCGAAATAGCCTTTCGCTGGGGTATCATCTTCCATGCGAACGACATGGCCTAGCCAGCGCATTCATTGAATTTTTATGCGCTTAACTATAACCATGTCGCCGTATAGCTCATACAGTTCATGGTTCCGTCTTCTTCGATTCTCATGGCTCACGTGGACGGCTCCAAAGTTCTTGCGTTGTAGCGGCAAAAAACATTCTTGAAGTAATTTCGAAAAATGGTGCCGAGTTGACAGTTCTTAGCTGACCCGACTGTCGTTGGAACGGCCAAGTACTTTCTCAAATCGGGTCGACATCGTTTATGTTTCTGCACCGTATAATAGGACGGGAATAATGAAAGATTTATAGAGTGTAATTTTTGTTCATTAAGGTAGCGATCTGCTTCTCAACTGCTGGCAAGAGTTATTCTGAACTTGATCTCCAGGCTTAAATTATTGGTGGAATTTATGCTGGTTCCGAGATATACAAAGTCTCTAACTTTTTCAAATTTATAGTTGCCAACAATAACGTAATTCCCAAGACGCGAGAAATCTTTGTCTCCAGGTACTTATTCTTACCTCGTGAACCACAAGTCCAATCTCTTTCGCTTCTTTTTCTACGCTTGAAAAGGCTGCGTTGACGGCTCTGTTGTTAAGGCCTACGATGTCAATTGCATCTGCGTATGTCTTTCTTTTCTCGACATCGCTAGTAAGAACTAAGGAAATTTTTCCGTCGGACGTTGACATTTTCAGATCTAGTTGACATTTCTCTTCAGAAAGGTTTGCCATTTCATCATGAAAAGATTTACGATCGACAATCAACGAGTCGAAATTGTTAAAATTTACTACCAAAATTCGGAGTCAGTGGCTTTAACTTTAAGAGCGCTATGTCCAATTTATGGTCGTCATAATCGTCCTGTCAGATCAACAATTGAGCATCTAGTGGAAAAATTTGAATCCAGAGGCACAGTTCAAAATGTTCCCGTGCTAGTGAGACAAAGGAGTGCCCGTAGTGTCGAGAATACAGTCTTTCACACGTCGTTCTCAAGAGTTGGGCATCTCTGTGACGTCGGTGTGGCGATTTTTGCGAAAAGATCTTAGCCTACATGCTTACAAGCTCAAATTGATGCAAGAACTGAAGCCGCTTGACCGCCACCTTCATCAATGATGCTCAGTTCTGGCTGATGATCAAGACCGGCACGGTACTGTGAATGGGAATCGCTACCGCTCAATGATAACCGAATATTTTTGGCACGAATTGGATTATATGGACTTGGACGATATGTGGTTCCAACAGGACGGCGCCACAAGCCACACAGCGAACGTCATAATCGATTTATTGAAAACGAAGTTTGGTGAACGTGCTGTCTCACGAAATGGTCCAGCAATTGGCCGCCTCGGTCGTGCGATTTGACGCCGTTAGACTATTTCCTGTGGGGCCACGTCAAGTCTATGGTCTATGCTAACAAGCCAGCGACAATTGATTGACTTCGTACGAAAATTGAATGTGAAATTGCAACAGTATCGACCGATTTATGCTTAAAAACCGTCGAAAATTGGGTTCAGCGTCTGGACTTCACAGGAATAAAGAATTTCATTGATATCCATTTATTAAAAAAAAACTTTTGTAGCGATTTATTGAAAAACCCGTTACACAGTTGCTGAAAGAGATTCACCTGTAAAAGGTATTATAGCTTCGGGTATACCGAATGTTTTTTTTTCTCATTTTAAAGTGTTTTATAATAAAAAATTAAATATTGTTGTTATTTGGGACTATGTTTTTCACTCCATCAATTAATTTAATAATATTATTTAATTTCAATTTTTTGTATTTTTAGGAAAATTGTATTTGTTTTTCAATTTACCCCGTTCCTCTTTCCCGCGCTGGCAAAAGCCTATGAAATTATGAATATTTTCCCTCGCAATTAGAAGCGTTTAGCATTCATGAGGTTATATAAAACAATTTATAGCGGTTAATTCCCATAGCAATTGTCCTGCAATTGTTGTGGTTGTTATTATTGTACAGTTAAAAATAAAAATCGCCAAAGCGCACAACGAATTGCGATTGCAACAGTGGGAAAGTGCGAATAAGCGGCGGAATCAGCATCAATTGGCAGCGATTAGATTGTGCAATGTCACAAACACAAACACACATACATGCATACGAGCACACTTAACGGGATGCAGACCAGCAGTCACAGCAATATACCAAATCAAAGGTATAGCACGGTAGTGGCAACAACATTTACAGCAACGTCACATAGTCGCAATTGAATTGTTGCGCCACTTGCAACGCGGAGCACACTATTCATGTTTGTATGTATGTGTTTGTGTGGCATAAATGTGCAGCACCAATTAATAGTGGAAAATGACATTTTAGATTTTTAGATTGTGGTGGGTGCATGCAACATGGGGGAAATTGGCCAAACAAAGCAAGCGAAAAATTGCATTGCAACGGCGCTGGAAGGCCAGGCTGCCGGCAAAGGTCACGTGTTGTGTCGCCCAGCACCAAAAGCTTTATTTGTGGCAATATTGTTTGTGTGTGTGTGTGTGTGTTTGTGGTTTCCATAATGCATGCCACTGGTTGCAGCTAAATTGTCCCAAGTGCTTTTAGGGCTGTATGTAGTTATGTGCATATGTATGTATGTTCGTATGTATGCAATAAATCGCCAAATTGTCGGTGTAACATTTTTGTTGCGCTCTCATTTCACCAAAGTGGGTTGCGCAAAATCGAAAAATAGACAATTGTCTATTCGAAAATTGAAATTGCAGTGTTAATCAAAAATTACCATTCATCGTGCATACATACATATGTTATGTAGGGAAATAAGTATGTGTGTATTTATCTACACTGGTGTGTATGTGTGTGCATTTGCAGTGGTGTTATTATGGTCATTATCACCCTCACCACTTGTAGATTCTTCGTTGAGCAGATGTTGTTGTACTTTGTTTTTGTTGTTTTTCGCTGTTATTACAACTATTGTTGTTGTCTTCATTGTTGTTGTTGCTGTTGTCATCGTTGTTATTGTAATTTATGTAGTTTTATTTTATTTTGTTGTTGTTTTTGTTGTTAATTTCTGTTATTCTGTTGTTGTTGTTGTTGTTGTTGTTATGTTAATGAATATTAAATAGCCGTGTTGCTGGTAGTGTTTTTGTAAATTTTAGCGTCGACCTTCATATGTTTAGCGGTTTTGTTGTTGTTTTTGCATTGCTTGGTAGTCGCTTCTTGCTTTTGTTTTTGTGTTCTGTGGTTTGTATGCAATCAACTTGCAACAAAGCGGCATCAAAGCGTTAAAGATGGAAATGACTTTTGATTTCGGCATTAAGTTGCTGTAAATATGGTCCGTACATTCATGCGTACATACATACATACACATGTATGTTTGAGTTTGCATGTGAGCGTTTAAACAAAGCGTTTAGTATGTCTTCAAGCATTTAAGGCACGTTGCGTAAGACCTCAAAACTGACTAACGAGATAATATTGGCCGCTTCGCAAATATTCAATGAGATAATCTCACTTCTATTATCGAGTTCCGGAGATTGTCTCGGCTGCTGTTGTGTGAGACCAAAATTTTTAATGGTGGATTTTGATTGTTTGAAAAAGGTATGAATATTAAGTAGCTCTTTCGGTTCCTCTTTGAATAAATAACGGTTAATATCATTCACTGTTATTAACTGTTTTTTTTTAAGTGCGGTAAAAATATAAATACTGAAGTACCTGTCCTTGAAAGATACCAAATCCACTCCAAAGGAATTAACAACAACCCAAGACCTAATTTTTTAAGAGGAATAAGATTATAGGAATATATACCTCAAATGGGTGATCTTTACTTCGACGGGTTTTTCTTTAAGTCCTTAATTAGATTTCCGCAAATCAAATGCGTTTGAGCTTTCACAACTCGTATTACTCCTTAACTCGAAATCTTGATTTGTAAAGTTTCATACACATTTTGTTCCACATCTCGGAAGTCTCTCTAACTCAATGTTTTTTTATGGATTTCAGTTTTTTTAAGTTCGAGAAGTTCAATTTTAATTTACTTTCCAGTGCTTTGGTAGGAGTCTTTGTCACACAAAACTTTAAGGAAAATTTATTAAGTCGATCCATAGAAACATTAAGAGCTTCGGGAATCTCGCTTAAGTCGTAGTTGAGATTGTATCGTAGAGAGTCGATCCGGTGACACCCGCAGCGACTCAGACTGACATATGGAAAGACTTGGTGCATTTAACGTCGAGATCTTAAATTGAAAGCGTACAAAACACAGCTTGTGCAAGAACTGAAGCCACTCGACCTTCTCAAGCGGTATCGCTTCTTTCCATATGCTCTAGAAAAGATCTAAAAGATCCGACGTTTTGAAGCCAAGTTTCAAAAATTATGCCGGCGACCGTTATCGCCGACTATGTGATGCCTGAAATTGAAGCTCATAAGCTCGGCGACGTTTGGTTTGAACAAGACGGCGCCACTTCCCACACATTGCATGAGTCAAGGGATTTATTGAGAAAACATTTCGGTGAGCAGATAATTTCACGTTTTGTGCCGGCCGATTGACCACCAAGATCGAGTAATATCACACCGTTAGACGTTTTCCTTTGAGAATATGTAAAGTCTAAAGTCTATGCGGACAATCCCGCTTCGGTTCAGGCCTTGGAGCAAAACGTCTCGCGTGTCATTCGCCAGTTACCACTCGAGATGTTCGAACTAGTCATCGAAAATTGCAACCAATGGATGTACCATCTGATATGTAGCCGCGGTCAATGTTTGAAAGAGATATTCTTCAAAAAATAAATACCAAGGAATGTTCTTTCCAATCATAATACGCATTCCCCATTAAATTTGAATTTTATGAGTTTTTTGTTTTAAGTACAGAAAGTCGAAATGGATCAATCTTTACATATGTACTATATATGTGACCTGGTCTACGGTAAGGGGGCTTAGGTGTCAAAAATCAATTTTCACTTTTTAGTTGATTCGGATGGAAGATGAGATGCTTTTTTTTTCTTTTTTTTTCGTTTTTAGTTTTCGCACGTTAGCTCCCTTTTCGTAGACCAGGTCACATACATATATATTTTTTGTTTTTAGTTTGCTGGTAGGGTTTTTTTTTTGAGACCCCCACTTTATCAGCTGTTAATTTTTAGAATTTTAATTTTTTTTTTTGATTTTTGGATATTTGGATAAAAATATTAATAGCGGGTTTTTAAGACATTTCAAAAATTACCTGAAATTCTGAACTAGACATTTTAGGACTTTTGCCGAAATATTTTGTTTTGTACCTTATTAATTAATTATACTACATAATTAAGTATACTTCTATTATTAATTATACTTCTAAATAATTAATTGCGGTATCGAAGTTTAGCATGTTTGTCCCACCCTAATATTGCAAATACCGCAATTTGCACGCTGACTTTATGCGCATGTAAAATGCGTTGATTTACAGGTTTCTTCCACCAAAAAGAATACTGCAATAAATATACATATGTGAGTGGGCACAATAAAAAGTTGACGTTAGCGTCTATCCTGTTAGCAAATGAGTAAATTAATATTTTTAAAACGAAAATCAAACAGGTTTACGGTTGCGGTTATTGTGCGAGCTTCAAAGCCAGCCTAAGCACTTACAGGCACATACATACATACTTGTATTACATGCAGGCGAACATATTTACCGCATAAGAGTGTATATAATATATGTACATATGTGCCTAGATATTTGCTTTTTGTCATAAATAATTGCACACACATACACACGCAGGTGGCTGAGTGTGTCAGAACTTTAGTCGAGTGCACTTGAGCTACAGTTGCGTGCAATATTCTTGGCAAAGACAAGTGCATTAAAGGTAAAAGCGCTAGCTGGAGCACAAAATTACTTTTAAAGGTTTGTATTTATGTTTGCCGAAATGTAAGTATGTATGTCAGTGTGTGTGAATGCATGTAAATGTCATATTATCTCCGTGCAAGATATATAAATGACGGAACTGAGATCAAATGTGACAGTATAAATATCAAACATACTCACAATTCAAGTGCTTACTTCACTTAGACGCCTTATATTATTAACTACTCACATGTATTTTGTATATTTGTATTTATATGTGTATGTGTTTGCTTGTTTGCACGCGTGCTGTGCGCCCTAAGTGCGACTGCAGTTGTAAATATGTCGAAGCAAATAGCAAATGTGTATGCGAGTTTGCGCTTTCAGTCGTTTATGATGAATATATGAGTGTTTTTTTATACATACATATATACATACATACATATTTATACACCTGCATGACGTTAACCACCTGTAGTGGCGTTTCGCACAACCACATCAACCTGTGTATGTCTGTATGTGTTCAACTGTTCGCTGTCAGCGTTTAATTTTTTTTATAAGTATGGCTGTTGTTGTTGTCATCGCGTGCTGAACGTCGCATATAGCATTCATTGCTTTCATTATATACCCATAAACTATATTCATTATACCTGCCGTGAACACAGCCAACAGCTTCTCAGTAATAACTTTTGTTTTTGTATTTTGTTTTTGTTTTACTTTTTTCTTTCTCCACATTTGCTTTGTTGACAATTCCCTCTAATTCTTACTGCATTCTATTTTATAAATAAATGTGCTCAAGTGAATATCACACATATTTTGTCAGCGTTAAGTAGATATTCATTAAATGGGTTGAGGTGCATGAGTATACATACATATATAATAGATGTATATGCTTATATGTACATATTCATATACATATATATGTATGTATGTGTGTGTGCCTTGGAACGTAAAATATAAATTAAACTTAACTTCGTGCATAATTTCTTGTTCAGCAGCCATAAATAAGTCTCCACATTAAAACTGATATACATACATACACAGGTATACATATACATATATGTATGCAAGTACCTTTGCTTGTATTGTCGAAAAAATGGCACACTCTGTATACACTCTGTACATGTGGTTGCGCCTCAATTGGGCGCTACGGCTAATGATCTAAATATAGGCACGCGTATCCACTGCTGCAGTGTCTACGAATTGTGGATGCCATGTAAACTGGGCGATTGGGTCGCTGGTGAAAATTAGTTGCAAAGCTAATTTTTTTTATTAATTACCTACACCGTTATACGTATTTCCGCTTTTCCCACAGCTATTCTTTTAATATATTAATACATTATCTTTTTATCTTATCAAGTCATTCTAATATTTACATAGTAAAACATAGTAAAGTGTAGAAAAAGTCGACAAGCAACTTAAAAATTTTATTACAATTTTATTTGTTAGTATTTGAGGCTGTTGCTGAACTTTTGAAGTTCACTAAAATTTATAATTAATTATTTTATTATACATATGTATATGTCATATATTTTGAGCATTTTTTTATTATTCAAATATGTCTTTTATTTCTTTTTCAGGTAAGCAACTACAAATATACTGCCACTAATTTGCCATAAAATCGTTTTATAACTGCTGAAGATCGTAAGTAATCGTGAATACAAATATAATGATATTTAAAACAATACAAATCTTAGATCTACAGTTATTTGACCACAAATACAGTATCACCTGGAAGTTTCCTCTAGGAATAATATATATTTCACTAAAAAGCCAACTAAGATGAAGGTCTTCAGAACAAAAAAAAAAATATTTTATACATTTTAGAAATAGGTTTCTTCAAAAACATCAACTAAAGTGCCTTCATTTACAAAAAAAGTATAAAATATCTTCTACTGAAAAACTTCATCCTCAAACGAAATGTCCATTATATAAAAAAACACCTGAGCTACCAAAAACCATCACCATAATTAACAAAAAGGTTTCTATAAACAATATCTTACCTAAAGTATATCGTTTAAGAGTGATATTTCTGAATCACTCGCTGAATTAAGCGTCAATTGTTGCTGTTAAGTCAGATCGCATCAGTATCGCCGTTAATGCTACTTTTGATGATACCGTGGGTGATTCTGTTAATCCGAACTCTTCAACATCAATTAATGCTAATGTTACTTTATAATCAACAGTGAGCACTAGGAACAAAAAATTTCCAGCTGCTTCAACTGTTGTTGGTGTTAATGACAGTTGTGCTCTCGATGTCATCTTATCCAAGAAATTCATTCATTTGTCTGCCTTTAAGAACTCTGTCATTGAGGATGATAATATATCTTTCGTTGTTAAACATGCTAATGTTGATAGACAACATATTTTATGTTATAAACTAATTTAAAAAGATACTTTACATATATTAATAATCTTAAGAGGGTAAATTTTATTTTAGGTGTCCCTCATATTTTGAGTGGCGTTTTTTCTTCTTCAGTATGGCTTTCTGACATCATTTTGTGAGCTTTTAAGATCTTTTAAAGGAAGGGAGAGATGCTTCAAAAATAATTGATTTCTATGACTGCTTCTGAAAAGAACTGTTTATCGGCATTAAGAATAAGTCGTAACTGTTCACAAGATAACTAATAACTAGTAACTAACTCATATTATTCTAATAAAATATTAATATTCCTATATTCCTTACATTGGCAACGCATTTTGTTCACACTTTTTCTGTTTCCGCATTAACTTGAAAATTTAGACAAGAACTAAGGGTTTTCTAAATATTTATACCTTGAATAGTGTTTATTAAGTTTACCACTGATTTAACAATGTCCGTCTGTCCGACCATCCATCTGTCCATTTGTCTGTTTATAAGCGAACTAGTCCCTCAGTTGTTCAGTTATCGGTCTAAATTTTGACCCTTCTTATTTTTACACTGGTATTTACCCATCAAAATATTTATGTTTAATTATTTTTGAGGTACCTTGAGAACTTTGGGGCTTTATATGCGCTTTTTATCTTGAAAAATATGTCTGAATGTACAATAAATTCCGCTATATTAATGAATCTAGTTAAGATTACTTCACATGAAGAATATTACATTTCAAATATAGTTTAATTGCTTTTTAATATTCCACGCATCCATGTGGTGTAATTTGTACTGTTTTTCCCCGGATTCCGTTGTTTTCAACTTCAACTTTGTATGCATGCATTGATTCTACTAGAAATTTAAAATAAAACTAAAAACAAGAAAAAACGTGAACTTCGGTTGGACCGAGGCTAGAATAACCTTCACAAATAGAAAAAAATCTTCACAAAATCTTGATTTTGATCAGCCAGAAAATGTACGCTTGCTCGGGAGAATAATAATTTCGTGAAAATATCTTGGCAAATAAAAAAGTTTTCCATACAAGGACTCAATATTGATTATTCAGTTTGTATGGCAGTTATATTCCATAGTGGGCCGATATCGGCGGTTCCGACAAATGAGCAGCTCCTTTAGAAGAAAACTTGTGTGCAAAATTTCAGATCTATAACTCAGAAATTGAGGGACTAGACAGACAGACACACTACATTGACTCAGGTTGTCATGTTGATAACTTAAAGGGTGTTCCATTTCGAAGTTCACAACTTTTTTTTTTAAAGAAAAAATACAGAAACCTTAAATGTGGCAATTTTTGTTATCACACGAAAGATCATTCTTTGGCATTTATTTTTTGAAGATTATCAGTTTTAAGCGTTGGACGCGGCTACATCTCAGATGATCCATCCGTTGAGTCCAATTTTCGATGACTCGTTCGAGCATTTTGACTGGTAACTGGCGAATGACACGCGTGATGTTTTGCTCCAAGGCGTGAATCGAAGCGGAATTGTCGCATAGACTTGGTGGTCAATCGATTGGCTCAAAACGTAAAATTATCTGTTCGCCGTAGTGTTCTCTCAATAAATTCGTTAATTGATGGAATGTGTGAGAAGTCTTGTTAAAACCAAATGTCGCCGAGATCACGAGCTTCAATTTCAGGCAACAAATAGTCGGTTATCATGGCGCTATAACGGTCGCCATTATTGAATCTCTTCATGTTGCTTTTCGTCCTAAATGCGGCAATTTTGCTTGTTAATTGAGCCAGAAATGGCCTCATCGCTCAACAGAATTTGGCTCGAAAATGCCGGGGAGGGAAGTGATGTCGCTTGAGTAGGTCGAGCGGCTTCAGTTCTTACACAAGTTATTTTGTACGCTTTCAATTTAAGATCCCGACGAAAAATGCGCCAAGTCGTTCCATTCGAGTTGCTGCGAATGGCGCCGAATCGATTCTTCACGGTCTTCGTGTACACTCTCAGCTACGACTTCTATATTTTCTTCACTGCGTGCTGGACGAGTGATCTGTCAGAAAAGACTATTGGTAAAAGAACCTCTATCTATCGTTACATACATAGGTGTCTCTTAAGACCCAAAATAGTTGTTTGATTGTCGCATAACTTCCGTTATTCTTGACGTGCTATTAAAGCGAGCTCGTGAGTTGGAAAGTTATCAGCGGATAGCACTATTAATAACGAGTTAAGCGTGCTAAAAAGTGATAGCGAAGTTAACTGTTTGAATTTTGACATCAGAAACACAAAGTACTTTCAGAAATCTGTTTCAAGAAGTTTTTGGACGAATTCCCGCACCATTTAATATCTGTTAGTCATCTAAAAAATGATATCTGAGTCTTTTTGGCTACGAAATAAGTAAATGCTAATGTCCAAATAGCAGTTCAATGTCAAACTGGTTAGAACTTGTCGAAAAAAATTTAGTTCAAATTAGCATTCTCTGACTAAAAACCCTAAAAAATCAAACTGAAGTGTTCTAATGAGTGTCTCAACTTTCAGTGTTGTTAAGATTAACTAAAAACTGAATGCTTACTTTGCTCACTTACATAAACCTAGCAGTATGTATGTGTGTATGTATGTACAACCGATTGTTAGTGCAATTAGCAATATTCAAGTTGACCTGAAAAGGCAGCCGTCAACAGTTTGGTCGGCTAGAGCATTCAAGTCGCGTTCAGATTCAATATTTGCACAGTTTGGGTATCTTTCAGAGGCGCACACACATACATGCCTCATCATACATACATATATGTGTGTATGTTTAAAGTATGTAAGTGTGTCACATTTGTTGCGCGACTGCCAAAGCTTAATGCGCTTGTTAACAAAATGCCATTTTTACTATTTTTTTGCGAAGTATTTCATTTTCTTTCTAGTTCTTTACAAGTTGCTTACACATGTATGAATGTTTGTATGCAGATAACATATGCATGTATGTATGTATGTATGCATGCGGTAATTTGTAGTGTTTTTTCTGGCAAATTGAATAAGACACAATGTTAATTTAGATTAACACATGAACGACAAGTTCGCTATAACAACAATAATAATAATAATAACAACAACAACAACATATCATTAGCACAACAACCACATGTTAGACTTGTCGAAACTGCGAAAAGTGCGAAAAATTGCACATCTTGAATTTCAGTAAATAAAAAAAAACTTATAAAATAAAATAAAAAATAAAATCAATAAATGTAAAATGAAAAGGAAATTCGAACAAAAACAAAATAAAATGCAAAAAGTCAAAAGCAGCGCAATCGAATTGGTGTTTTCGTGTACCCTTCAATCAAAGTCACAAGACTAAAGTGATTTTTAACACATTGTATAGACATATAAACTTGCATATACGCACACACACATATGCAAGTAAGCAATAATGTTTATGTAAACTTTTATTTAATTTTTGAACAAAAACAGCTCATGAATGAAAATTTAAATTTTGTTTACAACAGGGTATATAAAGTTTTCCAACAAGCTTATAAGAACCAGAAGAAAACGTCGAAGACTCCATTAAGTATACATGTATGTATATAAATGATCAGCGTGACGAGCTGAGCTGATTTAGTCATGTTCGTCTGTTTGTATATATGCGAAATACTCCCTCAGTTTTTGAGATATTGGTCTGAAATTTTGCACACATATTTTTCTTCCTAATAAGCTACTCATTTGTCGTAATCGTCGATATCGGGCCACTATAGCATATAGCTGTCATACAAACTGACCGATCAAAATCAAGTCCTTGTATGGAAAACTTTTTTGTTTGACAAGATATCGTCACAAAATTTGGTGTGGATTATTGTCGAAGACCGTGCTATAATCTCTGAACAGATTTTTGAAATCGGACCACTATAGCATATAGCTGTGATACAAGCAGAATGATCATAAACAAGTACTTGTATGAAAAACTTTTTTGTTTGACAAGATATCGGCACAAAATTCGGTGTGGATTATTGTCGAAGTCCATGCTGTAATCTCTGAACAAATTTTTCAAATCGGACTACTATAACATACAACTGCCATACAAACTGATTGATCAAAAACCAGTTCTTGTATGGAAAACTTCTTTATTTGACAAGATATCGTCACAAAATTCGGTATGGATTTTTGTCGAATACTACGCTACAATATCTCAACAAATTATTCAAATCGAACGACTGTAGCATATAGCTGCCATACAAACTGATCTATCAAAATCAAGGCTTTGTATGAAAAACTTTCCTCTTTGACAAAATATCACCACAAAATTCGGTGTGAATTATTGTCGAAGTCCATGCTATAATCTCTGAACAAATTTTTCAAATCGGACTACTATAACATACAGCTGCCATACAAACTTACCGATCAAAAACAAGTTCTTGTAGGAAAAATGTTTAATTGACAAGATATCTTGATGAAATTTAGCATGAATTATTGTCCAAGTCAATGCTACAATCTCCAAACATATGGTTCAAATCGTACCACAATAGCATATAGCTGTCATACAAACTCGCCGTTCAAAATTAAGTTCTTCTACCACATTTTACTTAACAACCGGCAAACAATTAGAAATTTGCATGTCTCCTCGTTACCTGTGTGTGCGAACAATGCGAAATCGCAAGACAAATTATTGCCAACGATAGTGCACATATATCCGCACAGCCGTACATACATGTACAAAGTGCTGCATTTCTATATACACATCTATTAGCACATATACACATGCACTAGCTGCAGACATTTGACCCTGTAATCGGCCATTGGCAGCTTGACCGTAATTTTTACAATAAAAGTACATGCAAAAAAGCGTGTAGTTGCGTTTTGTGCTTCGTCTTGCCGCTTGAAAGGTCTACATGTGCTTCTCACATACAATCAAATGTATATACTTATAAGACTTTTGTGTTTCTAAAAGTTGATAAAGCCAAAAATTTTTCAACTTTTTGATATTATATTGAGGCGTGCTGCTGAAATTATAAGATCTCCTGATTATTTTGCAATGTACATATTTCTAAAAAATGTAAAGCCTTATTAATATTGCTCATACGCCCTGGCACCTCATTATATGTATTTATTAAATTTCTCGGCTGTTAGTTCGATGCTGATAATTTGCTGCTATTTCGCGGTTATAGCACAAAAAATATACAGATTTAAATAAATCAACCTTTTTTTTAATTTGAAATATTAATTATCCGCCGTGTGCTTCTTTATAGTAAGATATAATTCATAAAGAACACCCGGAAATTGAAGATAAAACGCAAAATATTTAATTATTCATCAATATTTATTTTGTCGCCTTCAAAGTAATCCCCATCAGAAAATACATTTGTGATACACTTTGATTTGTCCAGTCCTCGAAATACTTTTCATAAGCACTTTTTTGGGATTGCCTTCCGCTGTTTCAGTGAATTTTGTTTTATCTCTCCGATCGACTGAAAACGGGTTCCACGGAGCGGCAATTTCAGTTTGGGGAACAAGAAAAAATCACACGGAGCCAAATCTGGTGAATACGGTGGTTGATCGGTGGTATTCATTGCTTTTTTGGCTTTAAATTCGAACGAACTCGTGAGAGATGTCGAGCTCTCTTGCCATCTCATCGAGGCATGTCTTCAACGATCTCTCGACCGTTTTTGAGGGCTTTGTACCACTAGTAGGCTTGTGTTTTTGTTAAAACTGTATCACCGTAAGCCTTTTCCAACATATGCCATGATTCCGCACACAAAATTTGGTTAGAGATACAAAATTTGAAACAAATTCTTTGTTCGATATTTTTTATCATAGTAAAAATCGGAACTGAGGTGTACCGGCTTAAGCAGTTGCTGTGAACAAACTGGTTGACAGATCGCCTTCATATTTGGCATAGTAATCAAGGATAATGTGTTACGTATACGCCGTGTTCTCTCCTTATTTTATAGTAATGACACCATTGCTAGTTCATAACGGTTAAAGTATAAGTACTGCACTGTTATTCAACTAAACTCGATAAATATAAAGTCATATATTTTTATAAAAATAAAATTTGAATAAAATTCCTGAAAATATAACTAATTGAAATATTTTCATCTGACCCCTTTAATATTATACTACTATGGTATATAATTTTTTAATGCAAATTTTCGAAACTTTTCTCGAAAAAAAAATATTTATTCAGTAATAACTATTTCGCCTCCCGTTTTACACCCCAAACATAAAAAATTTATATATGTATGAACTGTTTTTAATCTTCGAAATAAATCTGCTACAGATTCTTGAAATTTCTTTGATCTCTTCTATCAACATGCTCTTCATGAATCGATCATCTTCTGAGCTTGCGAAATGTGTTTGTGCGTGTTTATACCTCTTTAGGCCGAGTTTAACAGCTAATGAATTTGCTCTGCCACTTCCTGACTGAAATATGGTCAAAGGTTAGTCACTGCATATGGAAAGTAATCTCTAAGTAAAAACTCACAAAAAATAATATATAAATTAGGGATCGAATTCAATTGTGAAGCTCTGCATAAACATTTGTCACATCACCAAATCCAGTTTAGAAAACGATAGATAACGACAAATGTGAAAAAATTCGAAAATTTCCGTTTTAACAATGTTGGGTTTGTCACAAAAATTTCTTAACAATCAATGATATTTCTAGCCCTCCCCCTTTCATTGCTTGATAGAATAGCAAAATGAATGTATGTAGATCTCCTGTAAATTATTTACTGCTTTTTCCTTAGTCAATTCATAATGTCTAGCATACTTGTTCATAGCTGTGAAGATTTTTTTTAATGAACTGTTTTAAGTCACTTAAACATAACAGTAACCTTGTTTTTGCAATGAGATTGCTAAGTTAAGGGGGTATTCTGGTCTAGAAATTGAAAAAAAAAACGATTTTTGTTTTTATATTTTCAAAGTTTAACTATTCAAGAATATGTGTACAAGAGGATTTTTCAAAATTCAAATTATTTTCGGAGATATAGGCATTTTTCTGACCCGGCATCCAAACTGGTTCGGCCGCAACTAATCGAACAAAAGACTTTACGCGAAACTTTAAACGCGTTTTTCTCAGAACTAGCTTTTTCGGAGCGATACCCACGATTTCTCAGGTTCTACTGGACCGATTTACTTGACATTTTTATAGAGTCTTCTTTATAGGCTTGACTATGGTTGGAACCAGCCACATCCCCAAATTTTTATTTGTATTATTTTTAAAAAGTTCGAAATAGTCAGAAAAAGTTATCCAAAAACCTTTTTTTTCAGGCAGTCGCCATTTTGTGAAAAAAATTTTTCCCACTTTTCCGTAGTTCCGGCCATTGCGACATTATTCTAGATTAATAATATTTTTTTTTTGGTTTCATGGGTATGGTCACGTGGAAATTTTTAGAGACCCCCCACTTCGTCAGCTCACAATTTTTGAAATTTTTTTAGTTTTTTTAGTATTTAATTTTTTTTCTGTACTCTTCTAAAATTAACAAATAACTAATAAAAAAATGTATAGTAAAAATATTAATTGCCTTTTTTATACGACACTTCAAAAATGACCTGAAATTCATGCTTCTAGACCAGAATACCCCCTCAATGAAGTTTGGAGATCTCAAATTCTTTTCAATATGTTTTTGTTATGTAACACTTCTTATTTATTTATAAATCTGAATAAATTCCAGTCACGTTTAAGATTTGCTAAATCACAGTTAGAGTGCAAAAAAACATTCCACAGTAATATATACACCACAACTATCTAATCAGCTTATTGTTGCGTTTATAATCTACGTCAAGATAGGACACTATCCCAGCATTGGTATGAAGATAAGCAATTGAATTAGATGAGTTTGAAGATACTTAAATTTAGTCGGAAAATATATACTATTTTTAATAAAAATAATGCAAATCTCATGAGTCGTAGTTATCTGACAGCACACTTTTCTCAATGGAAGTCTAACAATGTTTTGCTGCATAATATTAGCAATTAATTTGAAATATAATTTTAATTCCGTAATTTTTTTTCCGTGTCATAAGTGCTTAATCAATATACTGTATACTCGTACATATATTTGGATGTACATATGTATGTATGTATGTCTACCTATAAAAAATTATCAAACGCCATGAACATGTTTACTATAATATTTAGTAGGTTTTTAGTCTATTCTTCCAATAATTTTATCAATGAAATTTTTGTTTAAGCTTGCACACACTTTTTTCTATAATATATATATAACATACATACATATATACATTTTTGCAGAAATTTGATCTTTTGGCGCAAGGTGTTGTCAAGCATGACTAAAATGGCTATTCACGTCATACGTTTTGTATATAAAGGGGTCGACAATAAGAGTGAGATTATTTTGAGCTTTTTCGTAAATCGAAAGCTGTCTTTGTTTTACTATGAAATCTTGTGAAAATAAATAAAAAATGTTCACTTTACATATACATATGTATGTATTTTTTCCTTATAGATTTTCATATAAAACCAATTGAATCTTAGCGAAGTCTCTATGAATAAGGCTTGTGGATGAAAGCCTTGATTTATCTGATTTTTCGTTTTCTTACGAAATTAGCGCTTACCTAGCTGACTATAACATGGATTGATGACATCCCAGGGAAAGCCACCACATTTGATGTAAATAATTAGGTTTCACTGTGGGCAAATTATAATTCATATCAGTATATAATATTTTAATTTGATTTGATTGGATTTTAAAGAACTCGGTTATACTAGTCCACTCAACAGTAACTTGTCAAGAATGTAATGATATGATGTAGTTTTGTGAGAGAATACGAGAAAGTATGCTTAACTTAAGTTAGATGGCTGATCGAGGATCGCACATAAAGTGCTATATGTAGTCCTTACTGAAGCCATAGAAAAGAAGAAATCCTGTGTTCGAACTTATAAATTAGCGAAACGCATAGTAGCCAATACAAATTTCAACAAGTATTTAATTTCCATACCGGCAGTTCGGGGATGTCTGAAGGTATACGCTCCCAAGTGTTTAAGTCTTGACCTTCTAAACGTGGGACAGTCTAAAAGGAAGTGTTGAGTCGTTTCCAACTCATCTTGTTCCATACAGCTTTTGCAAATGGCGTCTGGTAAGATTCCTAACCTTACAGCATGGACGGCAATAGGGCAATGGCCTGTTAAAAATCCCACAACTAGGAAGAGGCTAGCCTTACTGAAGGCAAAGAGGTCACTAGATCTCTTGCCATCAATATTGAGCCAACTGGCTTTTGTGAAGGCGCTGGCAAAGCGTGCGCGAAGTCATAGCGGTTCTAGAGTGCCTTTCCTTGTTAGCATATCAGCTTTACAATTTCCTACGATTCCGCTATGTCCCGGCAGCCATACCAATTTTGTCACAAAGACACCCAGTTAGGCACTCCTCGGCCAACCCTGAACCCTAGTTTCGATGCTCTGCTATCTGAGTGAATGGTCACTTCTCTGAAGGTGGCTGCACTACGGAGCAGCAGATGCTCTGCTACCTTAATGACTGCAACTTCCGCTTCGAAAACACTACAATGATTTGAAAGTCTAAAGCTAGTGTTGATAGAATGCTTCTGACCGTAAACCTCTCCACCAACCTTCTCCTCAAGCTTTTACCCATCCGTATGCTTAAATCATCTTGAATTTCACGTAGCTTGGGATCTTTTTCAAACGTTCGGCCGTCCTATCTTCGAACAAGTTTAAAGGTTTGAAACACTTGGATATTTGTACAGCTGCAGTTTTCAGGCATGTACATACTATATGTATCATAAACGAATTCTGCTGTTACTATCGTATATCCCTTAATCGTACCTATAAGGATACCTATAAGGATTGATTGGATATTTTAGGGAAACGATCAGCCAAAGAGTAATGCCTTATGCTTAGTGCATTACTGACTGTTAATACTACTCGACCTCTTTAGATTTGAGATATCGGTTTGAAATTTTGCACAGGTTCTTTTCTTCCCAAGGTGCAAAAACCCAGGCCTTGTATGGAAAACTTGTTTATTTTACGAGATATTTGCATGACTTTTGATATGGATCGTTATGCAAATCTTCCAGATCGCAACTTTTTAGCAAAGAACGGATGATCAAATACCTACTTGTATATCGAAAATTTGGTATTTGTGAAGAGTATTTTAGCTTCGTTGCTTTATGAGTTTAAATGTTTTGCTTTGTAATGAATTTCTACTTATTATTATCGGTTCGATATTTGCTGTAAAAATCACAGGGTCGCTTAAGACTTTTAAAATCAATTTGTCCCAAATGTAAACCCCTATATTCTGCTATATACACAAATATTTAGATATGCGTATTCACGTAGGTATAATTACATATACTTGAATTGGATTTCGACTGACAGCTCACACTCGTCACTCGTTTACCTGCACCGAAGTCTCGTGGGTGATTATTAAATAATCGAAGTGTTCCAACAGTTGGTTTGCTGAAAAAGCTTTTACTTTATCAAAAAGTGACCGCGTAGTAATGTGATTTGCACAAAAATAAATACCGTGCCTATCTGAACTTGCGGTTTATGACATAAGACCATAAATACCTACAAACATACATGCATACATACATACGAACATAGCTATTGTTAGAAACTTGCCAAAATAGCATTTTTATAATGGTTGTAGGCTATTGATATTGTAAATAGCATAGCGAATTATTTCTTTTATTCCATTTCAACGATTTCTATGCTCAGAGTTCTAAAGGCTTAACGGTTTTAAGTCCTATTGTAGGCAAATATTTTACAGTATTGATAAAAAATGGCTTCGAAATGCCACAAATTCCACCTTAGCCTTATCTTCATTGCTAAAATTTGTCGCGTTTTGCTCGCTTTTTCGTTCTTCACTCCCTGCTTCTGCTAAGTTTCTGTTTTTTGTTGATAAATTACTGATATGCATATCGCCAATTTTGAGTTAAGTTAAGATATGCTACAGCCCCTTTTTTTATACTCTCGCAACAATGTTGCTATAACGTTCACATAACGGTTGTTTGTAAGTCCTAAAACTAAAAGAGTCAGATATAGGGTTATATATACCAAAGTGATCAGGGTGACGAGTAGAGTCGAAATCCGGATGTCTCTCTGTCCGTCCGCCCGTTTGTCCGTCCGTCCGTGCAAGCTGTAACTCGAGTAAAAATTGAGATATCATAATGAAACTTGGTACACGTATTCCTTGGCTCCATAAGAAGGTTAAGTTCGAAGATGGGCAAAATCGGCCCACTGCCACGCCCACAAAATGGCGGAAACCGAAAACCTATAAAGTGTCATAACTAAGCCATAAATAAAGATATTAAAGTGAAATTTGGCACAAAGGATCGCATTAGGGAGGGGCATATTTGGACGTAATTGTTTTGGAAAAGTGGGCGTGGTCCCGCCCCCTACTAAGTTTTTTGTACATATCTCGGAAACTACTATAGCTATGTCAACCAAACACTACAGAGTCGTTTTCTTCAGGCATTCACATATACAGTTCAAAAATGAAGAAATAGGATAATAACCACGCCCACCTCCCATACAAAGGTTATGTTGAAAATCACTAAAAGTTAACCGACTAACAAAAAACGTCAGAAACACTAAATTTACGAAAGAAATGGCAGAAGAAAGCTGCACCCAGGCTTTTTTTAAAAATTGAAAATGGGCGTGGCCTCGCCCACTTATGGACCAAAAACCATATCTCAGGAACTACTTGACCGATTTCAATGAAATTCGGTATATAATATTTTCTTAACACCCTGATTACGTGTACGAAATATGGGTGAAATCGGTTCACAACCACGCCTTCTTCCAATATAACGCTATTTCGAATTCCATCTGATGCCTTCTCTGTATAATATATGTATACATTAGGAACCAATGATGATAGCGGAATAAAACTTTACAAAAATACGGTATATGAAAAATATATAAATGACGTATAATGAAATCTCGATTATCACTTTATCATGCGAGAGTATAAAATGTTCGGTGACACCCGAACTTAGCCCTTCCTTACTTGTTGTTGTTATAGTTTATTTCGGTCTATTGTTTCTCTTTATTTACTTTGTGTGTGCTATCATTTTGCTTTAACTCTTGCGTTATTGCCGATTAAATCATTGTCATAATGTAAACTTGGCCATGTGTTATTTCAGAGCGCTGCGCACAAATAAAATAAAATTAAATTACAAATAAGAAAACATATATAAAGAATAATCAACATTATAAAATGAGGGAAGCTCGATAAGACTGCGACTTTTAGCATTACCTGCAAAGAAACTTAAATACAAAACTGCTAACGTTACTGACAGCTATCAGCTTCTTATAAACGAGTGTCAAATTTTTAGTCAGCAATAACACAGCAGATACACAGGAAAAAGCCAAACGGGTTGATATCACACGATCTTGGTGGCCAATTGACCAGCAGAAAACGTGAAATTATCTGCTTACCGAAGTGTTCTCTCAACAAATCCATTGATTGATGCGATGTGTACGAAGTAGCGCCGTCTTGTTGAAACCAAATATCGCCGAGATCACGAGCTACAATTTCAGGCATCAAATAGTCGGTTATCATGACACTATAACAGTCGCCATTAACGTTTACGTTCTCACCGGCATAATTTTTGAAAAAATATAGACCGATGATTCCAAACCAAACCGTTGTTTTTTGTGGATGAAATAGCAGCTCTTGAATTTCTTCAGGTTGCTCTTCATATCAAATGCGGAAATTTTGCTTGTTTACTTGCCCTCATCGTTGAACAAAATTTGACGCGAAAACGTCGGATTTTCTTGGTACATTTCAAGAGCTCGCTTCAAGAGCGAAGCGAAGCGGGAAGGTGGAACGCTTTCAGTTCTTGCACAAGCCGTATTTTGTACGCTTTCAATTTCAAATCACAACTTAAAATGCGCCAAGTCGTTCCATACGTTAGTCCGAGTTGCTGCGAACGGTGCCGAATAGACTCTCCACGCTCTTCGTGTACACTCTCAGTTATGGCAGCTATAATTTCTTCACTGCGTGCTGGATGTGAGTTATTTAGTCGAATATTATCCAATAATGAATGCTGGGTCTCAACATGGGTGATGGTGTTGCGAATAGTAGACTCAGTAGACCGATTATGTTGACCATACGTTGAGCGAAGCTCGCGAAACACATTATTTACAGAACGTGAATTTTTGTAATAAAGTTGTACGATTTGTCAACGTTATTCATGCGTAAGACTTTTCATGGTGAAATGCCAAGCAATGCTGAACAAAAATAACATAACAGCTTGACACGACTCACACGTGATCTGTCAAAAAAGAACCTATATGGATCATTCCTTATATAAGTTCTTACGAGAATAGAAATAATTGGATTTCTTACTTCCTAAACAGTAAAAAAAATCAAACACTTTGACCATAGAAAACCTTGGTAAGATTTATGGAGCTCTGCGCTCTTGACACGATCCCCTTAGTAAGATAAGTAATGCTTTACCGTCATCGTAAATGCAAACTGACATTAAATTGTCCCAGAAAAGATAGCTAATCATGCCTTAGATTATAGAATAATGGCGTGGAAAGATATTGAAAGACTGGCTTTTTGTATGGGTACCTGGTATTAGTACTCCAAAGTGGAAACTTCAAATTTAAAAGTAGTGCCATTGGTGATATTGTTTGACTTAAAGTCTGGATTCATCAATTGACCCAAAGAGAAGACCAAGGAACAGCCTGTTCGCACGAGAGGACTACGAACTGGAAAGGACCAAGATTTATATGCAGGCTGATTTCCTCAAAATTGTTTGAGAAATGTTCTATGCTGCCACCTCAACCATATACAATGAACTGTCAATTCTCTGAACTCTATTATTCCAATCTTCATTCAGCTTTTACTAAAGCTTAAACCACCATGACTTTTTTCTTTCAAAAACTGCGGTTAGAATCAAAGATTTGTTGAAAATGGAGGTTATCTTCATCAAAAAACCCTACCTTTTTTTTCTTCAAGTCTACATACCACGAAATAGAATAACTTTGCCGAGATTTTAAATTTAAGAACCACTGTTTATCAAGCTCGTTCCGTTGGTAGATAAGCTGATAATAATCATCAACACATGCGCTGCTGCCTTAATTAAATGTAATTATTTTTATATATTATTATCTTCTCTCTATAAATAAGTATATTTCTATGTACTTACATACATACTCGTAGTAATGAATGGAAAAGTAAACGACGCATTTCCAAATCACTTATCTCTTACGGCCCTGACTACCTTTACATAATTACAAGTGTGTTATCTAGTCATTAGAATTTTAGCATGCGTAGTTTCTGACTGCCTCTAACACCGATACACTGTTGATTATATAAATTGTTTTCAGAGTGTGGGTTTTCGGTCAGTTTAATATTCTTTACTAAAAGGTATGGTCTCTCTTTCTAAATTTGTCTCTCATTGTTAGTTTAAAGAGCATTACAGTAATGAACTCCGCTCAATGACTGTGACAAATGACAGATGAAATGTAAAATACCGAATTTAGTTAGGTTAGGTTAATCTGGTAGGCCAATGAGCCACGCATAGACCAGTTTTGGTACTTTGCGATGCAGTTACTAGGTCCTTGAGGAGTAGTCATTCTTTAGGATGCCTGCGCTTGACGCGAATTTTAACAGATTCTGTTGCCTCACTATCGATACCTCCTCCAGTGTATCGTACCGTGGAAACCGCAGATGCTTACAGCGTTGTCTTGCCAATGCGAAAAAAGTGCACAAGAGATGCTCCATTGTTTCCCTGTTGCCTTGCTCTAGACATTTCCTGCACTCTTCTCGATCTGTCAGCCTCATTCTGCGGGTGTGTGTCGCCACAAGACAGTGACCAGTTAGTATTCCGATCATGTTCCTACAATCTCATCTATCCAGTGTACCGAATATACATTGTAAGTTTTCAGGAAATTTTCGTATTCTATAATACCAGGTCTTGCCTCTATTTCACTGTTCCAAATTTTTGTATGCACAATTATTTTAATGCTAATGATGAAATCTGTGTCTGAACAACTAAAACTTTGACTACTTAAATGTTTATGACAGATAATTGCTTAACAGCCAATCGTTATTGCGACGTCATAAATTTCGTCTATCTTATCTTAACACAGCTCTAAAGTCTTTCTATTTATCGCCACCACAGACAGGTAAATATTTATAAGGTCTAACCAAATCTAATTGAATTGTTGTGATTGTTGTACTCTAAAAGTTTTCATTCAAATAAAAAAAATGTGAACTGTTTTTTCAGATACATATTTGGTTTCCCATTCGATCCTTAGGTAGTAGCCAAATACGTAAAGTAGATTAGATTGTAGAGTACATATGTATGTAACCTAGACAAATTTTAACTAAAAGCTATATTTGATTCTAAACTAACTTCGAAGCTCTATTAAAAGCAAACGTCACCATATCAAGTATTTTTATTTTAAGTTATTTTAAGTTATTTTTTAGTTCTGTAATGTTAATCACATTTTGAAACTTTACATACTTGTTCCCTGTTGGACTAGGAGACATACGGAAGTAATCAGTTTATAAGACAAATAATCTATTGACAAAAAAACACTTCAAACAAAAATTCTTTGCGCGATATCTGCAGACATTGCAGCCAAAGTCTGATAGTTAATTAAATCTATAGTACAAATCTGTGCGAAGTTTCGTTTCGCGGTTAGGCAAATCTGGAGGGCTTAACCGGCTTTTTATTTGAACTTTGTATGGAAACAGGCTTGTCATCATAAATTATCGAATGTAACGACCGTCTGCTAACTCCAAGTTGCTAGTCGAAACTCTTAGATTGTCCTGAATTGACGATGCAACAGCCGCGATTATTTCTTGAACACAAGAATAGGGATCTCGATGATCCGATCTACTTGCGATGCTTCCAGATTTTGCAAACACGTTTACCAATCTCATATTTGTCCATCTATTCAGCGGAGTTCCGCCAAAATCCTCCGTAATGGCGACGGTACCACTGCACTTTCTAAACCCTATTTTCGGTATCCTAATTATTCATAAAAAAAAACTTAAATAATAATCTGCCAAATAAAAAAATAAGTCGATTACTCACACAGAAAAAAAGTTATTACGGTTTGTTTTTGTAGTACGGTTTGTTTCGTGCGCCATCCTAAATATGAAGTTAGCAGATCAATTTTTACGAGTAAGCCAGTTAATAAAAGAGTCTTCCGAAAGGAGTTCCCTCATGCACTATCCTATATAACCCATATTCTATTCGTTGAGAACCAGGCTCTATACCACCCATAATGTGAGAGGTTGGTTGAAACAGGAGATGGAAGGAATGTATACAGCAATCAGTCCTACTTAAGCCATTTCGGTTCATTGTGCTTTTCATTGAGTTTTAACTAAATTCCGTCTCAATTAGTTGAAGGTTGGGCGTTCGTAGAGGTAATATCGAACACTACAGCATTCTTATCGCATCCTCTGTATTCTGCAAATTCCAACTTACTTAGTATTTGAATGTGAGATCTCAAAGGTAAATGTCTCTTTTGTCTTTCCTAAAAGCAGAAACACCGCGACATTGCTCGTGCGCGGTATTCTGACATATTTGAAGTTTCTGAATATGTATTCTGTCTTTGACAGCCAAATTGACGCTCTATATTTTATGACCGGACGACCATATCAGCTGGTCACGAAAATAATTATATTAGGTATTATACCTGACTACTGATCGCATGATCAGACTGAGACAGTTTCATTTAAGCGCTCTTTCCTACCAACAAAAATTCTTGAATATGAATTAAATCCACATACATCAGCGAAACGTCTTGAGCCCATCACAAATCTGCTAAGGCAATTAATTGCAGCTAGCTCACTTGGTCCAGGTATTGCAAGACAATGTGTTTTAAAATACAATAAATATCGGGAAACTAGGACAGTTAAGAAAATGTCGCAAAAATTCTTCGTCGCCGCGTTCGAAAATGGCTCTAAAATTTTTGTGAATCTTTCAAAGTAACATTTCTAGTATGCGTTTCTAAATACACTTTTTAGCCGGCGAAAAATTAAATATTTCGCCGTTTGCAGCTTATTATTTTTTAGTTATTCTAAAAATTAACATTTCTTCGACCCAACCTCACCTTTGTTACATACATATCTACAAGTATCTTCTTACATAAGCTAATGTGTATTTTTATGCATTGCGAAACTTTGGCTCGAGTTGCTAATACACCGTCACTTTTCATATATTTATTACGTTTACTTAGAATCTCTGCCGCCACCGTGTTTTCGAAATT
Organism: Bactrocera neohumeralis; assembly: GCF_024586455.1. Taxonomy (NCBI): domain Eukaryota; kingdom Metazoa; phylum Arthropoda; class Insecta; order Diptera; family Tephritidae; genus Bactrocera; species Bactrocera neohumeralis. The sequence goes on from NC_065921.1 coordinate 24,983,753, forward strand.
AATTTGCACAGGGTTGTTAATCAAAAAACACGTAATGAAGTCGATAGCGAACAACGTAAAACAAATTTATGCCAACCGATTTTCAGATCTCCAGACAAGTATTTGCATGAAAGTGAGTATGTGTGTGTATAAAAACGTGCAAATGTACTTAAAGTGCTAAATTCAATCTCATGATTGCCCCCAATAGCAACACAGCCCAGCCCAAAATGGCAAAATTTAAATGTCGAAAATTCTATTAGCGACAATCGTATACACGACGAGTATTAGTTAAACGAGTGACTGACACACGAGCAAATGTTTATGCAACTTTTTATTATTTGAGTGTTTCAGTCAAGTTTACGGAAATGGGCGGAAAAGATTGCCAATAAATTTACTACCGTTTGAAGAGCGCTGCTATCTGAGACTGCTCGAGTACTAAATTTTATAGCTGAAACCTTTGATGTACGGTAAACACTTACAACTTCACATTTTGTTTATTAGAACTCTATTTTTCGACAATTTTAGCTTTAAAAGGAAATTTTACACGCTTCTGTTTGGCTCATAAACATTCATTCTAAAAAATATATATAAATATTAATTTGTTAAAAAAATTTCTGATATTTTTTCCATATATTTTTTCAATCATAATTACATATAGACATTACCTACACTAGAATAATGACCGTTAATTACAATGATCAAGGTCGCCATAAATTTTCCTTTCCACAACTTGTAATGAGCAAAAAACTCGAACGAAATAATTATTCAGTGCGAAACACTTTAGCGTGACAGCGGCGTAGTGAGCATTTTGTTGAAAAAGGGGATGATGAAAAGTTGTTTGCAATATCTGAGTGGATAGGCGCATATTGGCTAGAGGTGTAGGGCATTATATTTTCGAGGTGGAAATTAAAGCCTGACATTATTTCAAAAAGTATTTATTTACTATATGTGATGGACTATAAAAATTCCTTTTAATGGGGGAAAATGTAGCGACAGGATTCGTAAATTCTAGACCAGCCAATTCAGCCTATGACATCGTTGAATGGATCGCTCTGTATACCCGAGTACTATCGAAACAACTTTATCAATGCATAATGGGCTCATTGGAAGATACTTCTATGTCGAACTTAATCAAAGAATTGGTAAAAAGAGGACGTAGTACTCAACACTGGAACAACAATGATATAGAGGTCTTAACTCAAACTCACGTTACTGGAATAAAAGCTTTAATTCACAGACTCCACTTTGGTAATGAAATTCGATAGACATGCAAGGTTTGTCCGAAAAGTAATAGCACTGTGTGGATTTGAAAAAATTTATTGAACTAATCGTTACAATTCCCTAAAAACTTTCAAAATAGGCTCCTTCTGCTTAGAGGCAGTGCTGCCAGGGCGATTTCCAATAATTTAAGGCGTCACGGAAGACATTCTGCGGATTAGTTTTGAGAGCCGAGGAGCATGCTGCTTGGATCCTCTCTGTCGTCTCGAAATGCTTGCATTTCATCGGCCTTTTCAGGCAAGGAAACAAAAAAGTCCAGGGAGCCACTTCTGGGCTGTACGGCGGCTGCGGAAGCGTTAGGATGCCGGCCTTGGTTAGGTTGCTATTCACAAGAAACGCCGGGGCGTGGTCGTGGTGCAACTTTGAATCGGTTTCGATGTCTTGTCGGACGCGATTGACCCTTCGTTTGAGTCTCTTGAGGACTTCCACGTAAAACTTGGCGTTGACGGTTTGTCTAGGAGGAACAAATTCATGGTATATAATGCCTTTAATGTCAAAAAAGACAATGAGCATCGTTTTCGCTTTGGATTTGCTCATTAATGCGGTCTTCATCAGCGACCTCTTCCCGGCCCTCCAAAAAGGTCTGGTGCAACCAAAACACACCACTTCTTGCTAAGGCAACATCTGTATAGGCCTGCTTGATCATATCAAACGTCTTTGTCACATTTACCGAGTTTCACACAGAATTTAAACGCGTACGTCTGCTCTAACGAACGCTGCATTTTCGTCTTGCACCACTCACAGAAACACGTCGCGCGAAAATGTTTGTCCTGAATCGTTCGTTAACTAGGAACACCCTCTACCGAATCCTGTCGGTGCGCGCACGTTCCGAAGTACAGTCGCGACGGAAAAAAATCTGTTCTATTACTTTCCGGACAAACCCTAAATTTGACCGTATCAAGATGAGCCGAATCCGGTAAAAGTTTTTCTCGCACGAAAATCCGGTAAAAGTTTTTCTCGCACGAAACATTTCCAAGCAAATGGTTGCCTGGACATGTCGCAACCACACCACTTGAACAAAGCAGAACAGTAAATTCTGTGTGGTACACAACCATTCTTTTGCCAAGAAATCAGCAAAACCAACCGTCGAAGACGAATCACCCTTCACTAAGACATTGCTAGCTGAAACGACTGCATTTTTGAGCTCTCAAAACATTGATTTGATGAGTCATTAGCTCCAAATGACTTCTTTCTATTCCCGTACGTAAAAGATAAACCAATAGCTCAAGGTTTTTCGACACCTGATGAGCGTTCAGGAGTGGTGTTTTGGAGATACCTCAATCATAGTAGCAAAAGTGCTTGGTCAATTGGTTCAAACCATGCAAAAGTGTGTAGACCTTAATGGAGAATATTTGGAAAAAACAATAGAGTTTTTGATGATTAAAATTTTTGTTTTTGTTCTATAGTTCCGAAATATAAAAGGCAACCTACGACGACTGAAGACAGCTGAGTCGAATTCCGTCATATTGAAGGTGAATATACGAGTATGTCAACTGCGTGAGACATATTTATTTCCCTTTAAAAATGTCTAGTTAACTAGCACTGCAAAACTTTATTGTTTCCTTCTGGAATATTTCCGGTTCTTATTTGACAAAAAGCGTTGTCTTCAAATTTTAAGATTTTTTCGGAAAGATTATATATTTTTATGTGCAACTTTTTCTCAACAGAAATATTGGTTATTCAGTGGTGAATTGATTATATATTGTGCTCCTTCCAGAACCGATTATAGCCCATTGTACCTCATTTTCCATTACAAAATATTCAAAGTTGCAAACAAAACAAATTCTAAAATGAAAAAAAATTAAATATTTTAATTACTACAACTTAGAGTATTACTTATGCCGACAACAATAGCGAAAAAAATATTGTAATAAAACTAAGTGCATGCGCATACATGCATACAAATGTCTAAGCTCCATACACTTGCGCAAAAAAATCGCTTTGTACTCATACTTTTATGGATTATTCGCTTTTGTTTTCATTCAGAAGCGTCGCCGTCGACACTTGTGCTCGCCGTTAACGGCATAACACCTCGGTGTAATCTACAATTCGTGCATTTACATAATAATTTGCCTAAAAACTTACTTGGGCGGCTTGTTCGTTTGCTCGTTTAACCCATAACTGACCGGCTGTGCCGAGTGTACAAAAGCCGGGTTGCACGTAACGCGCGGCTTTCTGCCTCACCGACGCATACCTATTTGTATTTATTTGTTTTACTTCATAGCTTTATTTATTTTACGCAAGTTTCACTTTTTCCCGCTACTTTTTCTAGTCTTCACCCAGTGACAAACTGTCGTTAAGTCTGAGGCCGAAGCTCATTTTCTTTTTTCTTTGTTTTTGTTTTTTTGCCTCATCACGTTTTGTGTACCTGCGTTCACATCGGTTTGTATGCATTTGTAATTTATTGTTGTTTGCTTTTTGTTTAATGAAATAGAAATTCCAAAAATGTAGAAAACCGTCAATAAATGTTCGCGTGGTTGAGAAATTAGTCAGTTGGCCAGTTGGTTATGTAGGTAAATATGCATGTTTGCCATAAATGCGTATGTAAATGTGGGCCCACCACTCTTTTCCTAGAGCTTACATACAAACAAACAAAACATTTAATGTCAATTTCATCATTTGCCCTCCGTTGGCTTTGGTGTCTTCACCGGAGTTCAATGGACTGCCCGTCCAGTGGTCACTTTCCAAATTTAAAATATGTTTGTGTGTTTGTAAGAATCAAAGAAGTTTCAGCATCAATGGCAGTCCGGTGAAATCTTTGAATATTCATTGTAAATTATAATAATTACCGAAAAATTGCGAGATCTATGCAAAGAAGCTGCATTTTTTATTTAAAATTAGCGAAAGTTCTTAAAAAATATTCAACAAAGCTTTATTGGGTCATTCGCTATTTCAAATGTAATGCTTATAAATATTAATTTTCTGCGATTGATTGCAAGCCATCAATAATTAGGTGTATGTAATATGATATGGTGGTCTCGTGGAAGAGGTGGAACTACGCTCTATTGTCCGAATTGTTTGTTGACGCTTTGTATGCTTTGTATATAGTATATTTTTATAGTGGAAGCTCAAACTATCTGGTTTGTTATTATACAGAAATAAAGAAAAGTAGCCAAGTTGTAAAACTCCTCAACAATGGATTTTTCTTATATATTTATATATGTACATATATTTTCGAAAAATATGCATAACTTGCATTATGACCTCAAAAAATGTCATAATCTCAACCGCTAGCAGAAGCTTGAATGGCATCATAGCCTCAAACCATACCTTCTTACAGGGTTTCTCCGGAAAGTAATAGAACTGAGTCGATTTAAAAAAATTTATTGAACCAATCTTTACAATTCTTTAAAAACTTTCAAAATAGGCTCCTTCTGCGTCGCATCAGCGCTTCCAGCGTGATTTCAAAGCATTGAAGGCGTCACGGAAGGCATTCGCTTGGATCCCCTTTCATCGACCATTTCAGGCAAGGAAACAAAAAAAGTCCGGGGCCCACATCTGGGCTGTAGAGCGGTTGCGGAAGCGTTGGGATGCCGACTTTGGTTAGGTTGCTGTTCGCAAGAAACGCCAGGGCGTTGTCGTGGTGCAACGGCTGCGATATCTTGTCGGACCCGATTGTCCCTTCGTTTGAGTCTCTTGAAAACTTCCACGTAAAATTTGGCGTTGACGGTTTTCCAAGAGGAACAAATTCATGATGGACGATGCCTTTGATGTGATGTCAAAAAAGACAATAAGCATCGTTTTCACTTTGGATTTGCTCTTTCTTCCGGTCTTCATCAGCGACTTCTTCCCTGCTCTCCAAAAAGGCCTGGTGCCACGGAAACACACCACTTCTTGCTAAAGCAACATCTGGGTAAGCCTGCTTGATCATATCAAACGTCTCTGTCGCAGTTTTACCGAGTTTCACACAGAATTTAATTGCGTACCTCTGCTCTAACGAGTGCTGCATTTTCGGCTTGCACCACTCACAGAAACACGCCGCGCGAAAATGCCTGTCCTGGCGCTACAGGTGCTCGGAGTCAACTGACCAACCACTCGTTCATTAGCTAGGAACGCCCTCTACCTAATCCAGTCGCGGCGGAAGTCCTATTACTTTCCGGACAAATCCTATATATGTATGTATATCAGTTGACTGTTTTCAATACATGGCCACACCGGTATTGCAGGAAACTGTATGGCTAATGAGCTTGCTAGGGTACCTGTCCTAGCAAGCCTCATTAACTGCGGAATGGGAACAGGTAGGAGCTGCGTTGGCTTCTTGTGGTTTGCTACTGGATTGGAGGGCCGCTGACCAGCTCAGCAAGCATTGGTCAAATATAAGCAGCTGTGCAGTCCAGGGTAAATCGAAAGCGGTCTAGGGACCTATGGACGCGGAGGATCTATACTTCCAACCAGACGGGTCGCCGCCTCATGCTTCACTTCTAAACATGGACTTTTCGTTCTTGTCCTTTATGTCTAAAAGCTTATACAAACCGAAGCGGCTTAAAACACCGTCTTTGATGGATCTTTAGTAAACGGTTTAGGGCTCTGCTTAGAACCTTGCGATGAAACTACTTCCCTTAAAGGTTAAGTTAGAAAGATCTGTCGTAAAGTTGAACTCCTCACTGGACAGTGCCATTTTTTTTGTCATTTTTAGAGGTGTCGATTAGAGTGGTGGTTCCAATTCTATGGTTATCTAGTCACACCCATTTATATAAAAAAACCTTTGCGTATTTTCCGTAAACCCACACGCATTTATTTTATTACTACCTGACATGCTTTCGAGCTTTATGGTCGAGATAAATAAACCCAATCAGATTTACATAGGAAATGAAAGAATAAATAGAGGGATTGATTGTAACGAATGCCACCATAAGAGCAAATTAGCTAAAAATAAAATAGAATACAATAAATATGCAAAAAAACGAGTGGCGAATAGAGAAACCAGTTTAAGCTTCTTAGTAGCGGCATTGCCAAGCAGCATTATGTGCCAATAAAACTTGTATATATGTATGTATGTATATATGTAGGTAGATATAGTACATATTATATAGGAATATATGTATGTATGTACATACTGACAGTGGCATTTCGATTAACAAGCATTGGTCTGGTCGCGCGTTCAGTGGGTTACTGGTTTGGTTCTCGCCTCTGCTCAGGGTCTGCTGTTCCACTACCAGGTTGCTGCAGGCAGGCTGTAGCTATATTTGTCGTTTGTGAGTCCAATCGGAATGTGCAGAGCCAAACAAATTCAAGCATTCTTTCCTGTTTTTGTGGCTGCAGTTTGGTTTTTGTCTTTTTTTTCTATTTTCCGCTAGTAATTGGCCTTTTTACGCCGCTGCTTGCCACACTGGCGAGATACGCTGAGCTTTTGTTGGCTTTTATGGGCTTTTATGGGCATTGAATTTGTTGGTTGATATTGCCTTCATCGACTGTCCGGCTGTTGCTTTATTTTCATCGCATATATTTCTATGTCTGTTTGCTTTTCATTGTAAATCTCGTTGTTCAGAGTTCTGCGACCTTTACCTGCTCACTCAGCCCTTTTGACTTGTTTTTTTTTGGTCGGCTACTAATGCTGTCGACATGAAAAATAGTTGTAAATACAAAAGCAAACACAAAAAAAGTAGCAAACTAAGTGAAATGAAGTAAACAAACCAAGTTTTGCGTCAAAATAACGGTATGTCATGGCAAACTACAGCCGCCGCGTTGCGTGCTTTGCCTTTCATCGACTGTGGCCCCTCTCGGGGTTAGGCGGTTCATTCACCACTTCTTACAACGTAGGCTTACACAAATGTGACTTTTGGCTGCCTGCGTGTGCGTGCGCGTGCGTCTCAACTTTGTGTTGCTGGCTTATTGCTCAGCGATTAACGCTTTGGCTGCAGATCGCGCTAATGAATAGAAATCGGATTTTCTTCACAGCAACGCACACATACATACATATGTACTTATGTATCTACATACATACATATGTACATACGTAAAAAAACGTTGAAACTGTCGACAGTTTTTTTCAACATCTCAAAATTGTAAAGCTTTCTTTATTTCATCTGTGGCATAACCAGCCTCAGTCGCGAGACCGCGTTCGATTTTCATGGCATGTCAGTTATGAATATGTCGGTTTGTCTCAAAACATCACACACACATCCACTTTTATACATATTTGTTATGCATTCAGTTTCTTCCATAATTATGGTCACTTGCATAGTTGACATTTCTGCATTGCAATTTGGCGGCATGATATGAAAAAAATAATAATTTTTACTTGCTTGCTATGTCGTGCTATGTTATGTCGTGTCATGTTATGTGCTGTTATGTTATGCTTTTGTTGCATTAGTTTGCTAAGTTTTACGCTCTCAATAATTATGCATTTAATGCAATGTCTTGTCAACAATTACTGGAGCATTTTAATTGGCGATTATGTAATGTCGTCTTGTCTCGCTTTGACAGCATTCGTTAAATGCATGTTCGATTGCAGACAAGAATTCTTTATTTAGAAAAGTGTGGTAATCTTTAATTAAAAAAAGTAAAAAGGTGATCTACCAATATGAGCAGAAAATAGTAAGACTTCGTTCATAATTTTAAAATTCTTAATTTGCTCTTCAAAATCTATTTCTATTTTTTAAATCCTCGAAACAGTTGTACTCGTACCAAAAGACCTGAATCTCTTGCCACAACGACTTTAAGTAAGAAGCGGATAAGAGATAATTGACGAGTAGCTAAGAACCTTACATCTAACACTTCATTACTGCTGACGAGCCTAATGTTCTTTAGTATGATGGCGAAACTGTTCAACAACCTAACAAATGGAGCTTCAGAAAGCACGGAAATTGAGAAAAAAAAACAAAATTTACTCAATACACTGAAAGTCATCCCCGCCAAAACTCATAACAACTGTATGGAAAATTGAAATAAGATAAAGTTCATTCCATGGATCCATGTTTTATCGCTGTTAAGTAGTTTCACAATTGCGCTTGTTGACCAGAGTGAACAAACGTGGCACCCCCTGTACCGATAGATTTCTCAAGCCTTATATTTAATACAGGATATGATCAACGTGGTCTTTTTGAGAAGCCTACCCTCGCAGCTATCAGACGACGGACTTTTTCTTACGTTATTCTCCATGGTAGCCGTTTCCAGGTTAGCTGTGGGTGACAAAACCGAGGCTTAGTCACGTTGAAACTCGTTAAACCAACTTTTGACGGTCTCCATCGAAAAAAAAGTTATCGTAAACAAATTCAATTACTTATCGACCAACTCTGAGCTCGGCCCCCGTCGACATTTTTCTTCGAAAAAACACCTCATGAAAATTAGATCTGTCGGGGGTGTAGGTGCTTTTAGGTCACAAAATACTATTTCCCTTTTTCAACTTTCTTATACCAAAAACTTGAGATAATCGAAGGCATTTAGCGTCCCGCATTGAAACAGACACTTTAAATACATTTTCTTATTATGAATTTTATTCCGAAAATTATACTGTCGTGTAGAAAATAAAATTACATATTTATTAGGTTATGTTATGTTAGTCTGGTAGGTCAATGAACCACGCATAGACCAGTTTTGGTCCTTCGCGATTTCAGATGGAGTTCAGTTACTAGGTCCATGAAGAGTAGTCATCCCTTAGGATGCCTATGCTTGACGCGACTTTTAACACACTCTGTGGCCTCACTATTGATACCTCGATTTCCAGTGTATCACATTGTGGGGATCTCAGATGCTTACAGCGGTGTTTTGCCAATGCGGGATAAGAGGACAGAGATGCTCCATTATTTCCCTGGTGCCTTACTCTAGACATTTCCTGCAATCCTCTGGATCTGTCTGTCCCATTCTGCAGACGTGTGCCGCCACCAAACAGTGCCCAGTTCGTATTCCGATCATGTTCCTACAGTCTCTGCTATCGAGTGCCAATAGGAATTTTGTGTACTTGCGATCTACCGTTTTGCACATGACTTTTGCAGTTTTGCATCCAGGTAGTTCGTTCCATCGGGTTTTGATATTCTTTACCATGCTTCGTCCAGATCGTTGTATAGACAATGCGTGGGTTTCCCAACACCATTTTTGAATCTCATCCACTTTTTCATTGGTCGATTATTTGCCGTATTGCACCATTAAGAGGCCAGCTAGCAATCTTGATATCACGGTCCGGCATTTCATTATGCCTAACTCTGGACAATATATCCTCCATTCCATCCTCCATTCTCGAGCTATCCATATAAATGTGTAGATTGTTGTGCGCTATTAAGATACCTTTACGCCAACCATTTATTTCTATGTTTACTTTGAAAATCTTTCCCAGTTGAAAAGCGGGATCATGTAGTCGGAGTTTGCCAACCGCCATTACCCACAGAGCTATGCTCGAAGGTTTTATATGTAAATTTTCTTGCAGCCGGTAGTCATCCCGCCGATTTTGCTGCGGAGTTTTCAGCGAAGAGGTCTATAGGTAGCAGGTTTGGTCCCAGTTCAAGAGCCGCCCTTGGAACTGCTCTTAAAGCGAACCTTCAAATTGACTTCCGGTAGGTGGATTTCCGTACGTTTGTCCACCATACTAGTGCACCGTAGATCAGAGTTGGTCTAACAATAGCTGTGTAGCGCCAGTGCATGAGAGATGGAGAGAGCCACCAGGTTATTTATTAAATGTTAAAAATATTTATTAATTTTTTTAACTTTTGTTTTTATTTTCTTTGGTTAATAAATTGTTTTTCCTTCTATTTCAGGTAAACATTTATGGATGATTTTGAATTTCCACCAACATATTTCGAATTCATAAGCTCGTCTTATGTTGCTGATCGGGTATGCTGTTATTGTGGTTAAAAAGAATATTTAAAGTAATATTTATAAATATATTTCACGGTTCAAAAAGACATTCGTAAAAATCATCTGAATAAAAAGCTGAAAAGCTTTACAGATTTCTTCTTCGCATCTTCAGCGAATCGTCTATATCAATCCATTAACCGGTGAAGTAGTGCTCTTCGTTAATATACTTCCTCAATGTGGTGGAATTTACGCGCTTTTGCTTGTTTGTACGTTTTCTCCACCGATGTTCAAAAAAATTTTATTCCAATTGTCTCATAGGAAATGAAATTGTTCGCATAGCGAATGCGAGCAGCGCGGCAGAAATGAAAGAATTATATTTTTGACACTTCCTACCGTTTGCGCTCATTTACGGTTATGCGCCGGCATGCCCCACACGTTCATCATAAGTCGAAGCGAAAGAAAGATGTAGCAAATAACGGAAGAAATTGTAAAATAAATTTAATTTGTGCGCGTGCAATTGAAATTAGCGTTTGAGTGAGCGCCGCGCCGGTTTACCGGCTCACGAGCTCACCTGCTCGCTTGTTTGCTCATTTGCTGCCACTGGCTGGGTGACTGCTTCCACACGCCACGCCACATATTCATACGACACAATTTGTGTATTTCATCAGCGCAGTGAGATGTAATCGTCAATCCCCTCGCGCCAGCGAACACCAGCAGCTAATGAATTGGCCGTTATTTGCAGGGGCTGCTGCTTTATATTTCTGCTCTTTTAATTATTTTCCTCCTCTTACATATTTTTATATTTTTATTATTACACACTTCAGCAATATTTGCTTCACACGCAGTTGCGCTTCAATGTTATCGCTGTAGATGAAGACAACAACAAATATTAGGGAAACACTTGTCGCCAAACACACGGTCCTAGTCACCAGTCTTAATACCTGCCCGCCCACCTCACTTAGACTGATCGACTAAATAGTCTGTTTGTTGGCTTTTGTGCCACTTCTGCAATTCCAATTCTACTGTAAGCTGAAGATATTTACATGTAGTATATAATATTTATAAATATGTATATTTGTTTCTCTATTAAATCATCCCTGTTGGCAAATTAAGCGCTTCCAAGCGATTTTCTGACCCTCTTGGCATACATAGTTAGCTGGTATTGAAAACGGAATGATTTGTCGAGAGGAATAGTTTACTCTGACAGATTTCTCGATTGCCTAAGAAATACTGCTATGACAATATTTTCTTAGTTTGTATAAGGTGATCCATTTCCGATGACTCGTTCGAGCATTTTGACTGCTTACTGGCGAATGAAACGCGTGATGTTTTGCTCCAAGGCCTGAATCGAAGCGGAATTGTCCGTATAGACTTTGGACTTTACATATTCCCACAAAAACTGTGATCTTGGTGGCCAATCGACCGACCCAAAACCTGAAATTATCTGCTCACCGAAGCGTTATCTCAATAAATCCATTGTGGGAAGTGGCGCTGGCTTGTTGAACCCAAATGTCGCCGAGATCACGAGCTTCAATTTCAGACATCGAATAGTCGGTTATCATATCATGGCGCTATAATTATTGCCATTGACGGTTGCGTTCTCACCGGCATCATTTTTGCAGAAATATGAACCGATGATTCCCCCGGACCACAAATCACTCAAACCGTTGTTTTTTCTGTATGAAATGTCAGCTTTTGAATGTTCTCGGGTAGCTTTTCGTCAAAATGCGATAAATTTGCTAGTTTACATACCCATTAAGCCAGAAATCCTTATCCTCATCCTTCACTTCTAATGACAGAACACTTTTGAAACTATTTAACTACCTCGTCGAAGAAGAGAAGCTAACTATCTCTCAAAAGTTTACGGCGTAAAATCTTTGTCGAAAGACAAGAAAGTCGTATAACCTCGATGAAGAACGACCAACCATCAACTGTGTTTGCTCGTTTCTCTAATCTTTTCTCCGTTTGATTTGATTTGGACTAAAAAATATGGGCACCGAAAAAATCGTTGAGAAATTTGGTAAACGATTCTCCATACTCTGCTTTCTGAGCTAGTTCTGATTACTATAGATCGAAACGTTGTCATAAGAACCGTAAAACGGAAATAAGCTGAAGACGAAACATCGTCGTCCTGCAGGTAGCGAGTTCCTGACAGCGACTGACTAGTAAGCTTGATGAGATTGAGGAACTCTCAGTTAACATAAATTTACACTAAACATTGGTTAAGTTTCCCTGGGTCCTGGGACTATTGGAAAGATGCACCACTTCTGCTTAATTGTATACACCATATAACCATCATAATGTCATAGTTGGATTGTAGGAAAAGTAGTCAAGTGCTTATCCTTTTCATCTTGTGGCCATAAGCGATTTCAAAACGTTCGTACGTTTTTGAGAATTATTCAGGAGGGAAAGAGAATTCAGCGGTGTTTTTCTTACAGGTCTTTCTAATGAAGGGTTTACAATTTTCTTACAGATCTTTCTAATAATGGGTCTACAATTATTTATAGCAAGAAAGCTGAGAAAAAGTAACTTCTGGAAACCTGGCTCTTTCAGCCACGATTCCAAATTAAATTCTCCCCTGATGACCATAGATATGGTAACTGTTGTCTTGTCCTAACCACAATGGACCCGGATTTATGTACACCCGTCCCTAAAATGTTAACTCGACAATATTTCTTAATAATAATCGGGTGGATTATTTCAACCGCGTTGACCACAATAACACATTGAGGTCTCAGCACTTTTCCTATAATATGTATGGCATAATTATCAGTCTTACCGCCTCTCATCATACAAATAGTTCATATAATAAGTGTAAAATGTTCGCTTGATTCATGGATCTTCCAGAACCATCTCGTCCAAACTCAGGCTATTCTCAGTAGCTTTCTGCTGTTGACGATTAAGAAACACATTACAATTTCTGTGCCCCCTTTCTAAATGTTCCTAACGGCATTTGCACCAAACTCAAACCATTTCTGCATTTATAATTTCTATGTCCATTGCTCCGTGCGCATTTGCAGCTTTGAACTAAACTAATTTGACTTGGCTATTGCTGACTTGTTGCTGCTGCCGCTGCCGCTGCCACTACTGCTGCTTACTGTAGGCTGTTGGCAGTTGGTGCTACAACGACTGCTTGTTGCACTTTTGCGAGTATTTATGCACTTCATAAAATATATTTTCGGATTATTTAGCCAAAATATTCTCCCCATATGAAACACACGTAGATTATCCTACTGCTTCTAGTCAAGAAAGCGAAGAAATCTCAAGTTGCACAAGCAGTGAGCTAAGTGAGGAAATCAAAAATCTGAAAAACAAAAAATCCCCCGGTTATGACCTGATTACTGCCGAGGTCCTAAAACAGCTTCCTCAAATAAGCATAGTAAAAATTACCAACATTATTAACGCGGCTTTTCATCTTAAATACGTGCCAACTTATTGGAAAATTGCTGAAATTATCATGATTCCAAAGCCAGGGAAACCAGGATATGATGTATCTTCTTACAGACCCATATCACTTCTACCGATAATATCGAAGCTTTTTGAGAAAATTCTCATAAAACGTATCAATAAAATCATTGAACGAAAGACCATAATTCCAGCGCATCAGTTTGGGTTTCGAGCCAACCATTCTACGATTGATCAAATCCATAGGATTACGCATATTATTGAAAAAACCTTTGAGGAAAAAAAGTTCTGTTCTGCAGTGTTTTTGGATGTTGCAAAAGCGTTCGATAAAGTTTGTCACAAAGGACTGCTTTCGAAACTGAAACAGATTTTACCGAAACAGCATTATGACATCATAAAATCGTACTTATCAGATCGCTACTTTCGCGTTAAACAAGGAGACAAATATTCTATTCTTAGGGAAATAAAAGCAGGAGTTCCACAAGGTAGTGTGTTGGGCCCTCTTCTTTATATACTATTCACGCACGACCTGCCAATAGACTGCAATTATACAACAGCCACATTTGCAGATGATACCGCGTTGCTTGCTGTTGGTAGAAGTGAACACGAGTCCACTACTAATCTCCAAAAAGCTGTAAATAAAGTCGTACAATGGGCAAATAAATGGCAGATAAAACTGAATGAAGCTAAGTCTGTACACATTGTTTTCACATACAACAAGATACAGCACTTACCAATTTTCATAGACGGTGTACGAATACCGCACTTTAATTCCGCCAAATACTTAGGAATGACGCTTGACACTAAGCTACGGTGGAAAGTTCACGTAAAAAACAAACGTAAGGAGCTGGACATGCGACTCAAAAATTACAATTGGTTAATCGGTAACAAATCAGTGTTATCCATCGAAAATAAGTTACTTATCTATAAGCAAATACTCCGACCGATATGGAGCTATGGTGCACAACTCTGGGGATGTACTAACGCAAACAATAAGAAAGTCATCCAACAATTTCAAAACAAAGTACTAAGACTAATTGTCAAAGCGCCTTGGTATTGTAGATGTGCTGATATAGAGCGTGATCTAGGCGTAAACTCGGTTAACGCAGAAATACTAAAAATTGCAATAGCACATAGTGCAAGATTGCTACAGCATTGTAACGAAGAAGTAGTTATGTTAACTTCTAGTGATGGACCACCAAGACGACTCAAACGCCTCAAACCCAGCGATCTTTCAAATTAGCCAATACTCTCATAGTAGTTTTGTGATTTTGTAATTTTGTAATTATATTTTTAAGTCCTATTCAAGTTGCTTGTTAGTCCTTTCTTTTATTTGAACTAGTTGCAATGTATAAACAAAATAAAAAAAATAAAAAAAAAAATAAAAAAAAAAAAAAAAAAAAAAAATAAAATATATTGTTGTGCACCTTCCCTTTGACGCTGCCACGGTCCATCACGCCGCGCCGCATAACTTTGCTTACACACACACACACACACACTGACAACAGCAAAATGGCAAAATTGTGAATTCCTGTTCGCTTTGCGGTAACTGGGCCAAATGCAGTACTACATACATACAGTTTTTTTTTTCTTAAATACATATTTACTCATGCTTTTCTGCATTTCACAGCCAACCAAGCGACTTCTCTCGCCTCCGGCGACTTCCCTTGCACACGCGCCTTGTGTCTGCCAACATGCAGCTACTTGTACTAGGCATCTAATTTTCCGTCTGTCTGTAGCAATTGTTGCGCATTGCACTTGTTAACTGTTGCTGCCGACTGCTGTGTGTGTATATATATGTGTGCATATGGGGAAAAAATTAATGTCGCAAGTTTCTGCAATAGCAGCGTGTAGTACTAGCAGTGCGAGTACTCAGTCAGAGCGGCAACTTGCCGGCCGGGTGGCAGGTACATACAAACAGTCAAATATATATTCATTTATATATACATATGTACATAGACACATACACACAAACATATAATAATTGCAAGATTTTGAGCGGCGCGGTAAAGTTCGTCTACACCAGCTCTCGTCCGCATTATTTTTCTCACAACTGCTGGGTGGACTTTAAAAAATCAGTGCATAATTTTACATATTCATGCATAAAAAATGTGTGCGGCCCGTGAGCGCTTAAGCAGCTGTGACATATTTAGAGTGGTACTAATTTTAAATCTGTCCGTAGCTCTTTTTTTGTAGAATCATAATTCCGAAAGAGTACACTTTTCACGCTCATAAATGTATACACATATTTATGTATTTTTTTAATGGTTTGGCGCTAATTTTGCGCAAATAACCTTCTTTGCACAAGTCAAAGCACCAATATTTGTTTTCTGACTCACTTAATTGCCATCAGATAGTTTTTGACGCTTCCTCAAATGTCTTATCTTCATTTTGGCAAAATATGCGCCTATTTGTGTAGACAATATGAGTCAAATATTCAAGAAACATTTTTTTGGCTGGAATGTTTGCTTTCATGTATTTTGCGTTATTTTCGAATATCGAAACTTTTTCTTTATTATCTTTTAACAATGCCAGGGAAGGTCTCGGAAATAGTCTGTAGTAGAATAATACTCGTATTTAAGCGATAAGTAATAATGCGCTGTAGCACGAGCTTAAAACTCTAATTTATTGATAATTTCTGTTTTAGCGGTAGACACTTCGTGTTAATCTTACAATTGATCTAAAATAAAATTTTAACCTAGAGTTACGGCAGTTTTAAGAAATTTTATAAAGGGTGATCCATTTCGAGGTTCCCTGCTGTTCTAAAGAAAAAACACAGAAACTTTAAATTTAATGGCGAAATTTGAAAGGCTATACTGTGGCATTTATTTTTTGAAGATTATCTTTTAAACGTTGGACGTGGCTACGTCTCAGATGATCCATCCGTTGAATCCAATTTTTGATGACTCGTTCGAGTCTTTCGACTGGTGACTGGCGAATGACGCGTGTGATGTTTTGCCACTAGGCCTGAATCGAAGCGGGATTGTTCGCATAGACTTTAGACTTTACATATCCGCACAGGAAATAGTCTAACGGCGTGATATCACACTGGTTTTTGGCGGTTACGTTCTCACCGATATCATTTTTGAATTAATATGGACCGACGATTCCACCCGCACTCAAACCACACCAAACCGTTGTTTTTACTGGATGAAATGACAGCTCTTTAATCTCTTTAGATTGCTTTTTGTTCCGAATGCGGCAATTTTGCTTGTTTATTAAGCCAGAAATGGGCCTCATCGCTGAACAAATTTTGGCTCGAAAACGAGGAATCTTCTTGGAACTTTTCAAAAGCCCCTAGAGCAAAATGATGTCGCTTGGGAAGGTCGAGCGACTACAGTTCTTGCACAAGCTGTATTTTGTTACGCTTTTAATTTAAGGTCTCGACGTAAAATGCGCAGAGTCCTGCCATACGTCAGTTCGAGTTACTGCCAACAGCGCCGAATCGACTGCCCACGGTCTTCGCGTACACCGACAGGTACGACTACTTTATTTTTTTCACTGCGTGCTGGACGTGGTCGAACATCCAATAATGAATGTTGGGTCTCAAGATGGGTGATAGTGTGATTAGTAGGTCGATTATGTTGACCATAAGTTGAGGAAAGTGCGCAAAACATATTCTTTACAGAACGTGAATTTTCTTAAAGTTGAAGGATTTGTAAACGTTGTTCAGTCTCTCCATGATGAAATGCCAAACAATACTGAACAAAAGTAACATAACAGGCTATTGAAAAAAGTACCTCTACTTGGATTGCCCGTTAGAAAACAAAGTTTTTTGATATCTTCGAAGGCGATATATCGATTATCAATAAAAAAAAAAATTCAGTACCATATGCCTTAAGTCTTTGGTTTTTGCGTTACCTCTACATTATTGTTAAATTGCTTTCCAGCGAACATTCTCTTAATGTCAGAACAGGAAGTAGTCACTGGGAGCCAGATTTGAAGATGGAATGGATGGATGGTGGAAGCAATTTCAAGTTCAAATCATGAAATTTTTATATCGTTTTCACTGACTTGCGACACGGCGGATTATGAGCTCGCGCGGAATCCACTTTGCACAGATCTTTCGCATACCCAAATATTTGAACTTTTTTGATGTGTGTGTGGGTATAAGCGAACTTTTCATTCCACCTGCTACACAGCCATTTTACTATTTACCATGGATGATAGGTTGTAGTGATAAGAATGGAGAATTGGTGGCTAGTATGTGGTATGATCAATATTTAAATGACAAGTCTTAAGTGAAGTACAAAATTTAAACCACAATCCTCCTTTAACTTTTACTTTAATAGATGAAGAAGGATGGGTTGAGTTTAGAAATAATGCCGAGTTTTGTGGACATGATCTTGGATGCTTAATATTCAAGCCTTCAAAGATCAAGTTGTCTACACCAGACAAACAGGAGTACTTCGGTAAATTCTCACCATTTTGCGACTTGAATATACCGGATTGACGGTATAAGAAAAAAGTAATGATCTATTAGTCATCACTTCGTTGGTTCAAAAAGTACTAAGCTGGTGGCCATATATACATAGTTTTGAACCTACTTTTAGCACTTCGAATAACCTTATTAGGCTTGCTTTTTTACATAACACAAACTAGGAAAAAACATGACAAACTAAATGTCTGTCGTTTACAGCTAGTTAATATACTTTCCTCGTCTTGCTTGACACCACCGTCCAACACCCACGTCACAGTCGCCTACAACAATTGTTGTTGATCTTTTAAACACGAGCTAGTTTCAAGTCAAATGACTACTAAATGGTGGGCCGGCGATTTACATAATGTTTTAGTATTATTTATTAGAAAAGCCAACTGAACTAACACACAGTTTCCAATTCCAAACAAAATTACCGTTTACGTCTCTTTCATAAAAACAATGAAGGCGTTCGATGAACACAAATAAAGAAACATATGGTAGGTATGTCTGTAGTTTGCCTCACGCCGTTATTTCTTGATTAAGCGGAAAACTGTCTGTATTCAATTAATCGTTTGAATATTATGTGTTACTTTGGTATTAAAATGAATGATCTTATGGTATTTATGGAAAAGAGAGCTAGAAAGATATATGGAGTGACGTTGTTCAAATGACAGCAACAGCATATTGATGCTCTCGGTAAAACTGGAAAATATTAACTTACTGAGTCTATGTTAGACCTAATTGAGTTGTTACTTTGTTATTAGAAATTGAAAGCTACCGACTGCCGCGCTTCCGTGGATATTAGTCTTTGCCATTTTAGTGCTTTGCGTCTTGGTCGAGAGCTTTCATGAAGGCTCAAAGCTTTTCAGGGAATAATAAAATAGAGTTAGTGATTATTTAAAGCAGTGAATGAAACACCCTTGCATTTTATCTACAATTAAATGTAAAACTAAAACGCTGTTTTAAAGAAACATAATTTAAGTACTTTGTAGAGCTGGAAGCTTTCGTTATTCTCAATCATTTAGGTATATTATAATCCGGATTATCTATTTATGAAGTCCCAAGCACGTTAAAAAATTAGTGCTAAGATCTTCAGCGAGGAGCTCGAAGTAAAATTTCCAAAATTCGGTGGAAAGTTAGCGATCACTGGTATATTTGGCTGGTGGAATACGCTCAGTGAAGTCACAGTCGCTAATTCGTTAAGGTCACATTCCTTATAACGTGTTCATTGAGATTAAAATCTGTAGTGTACTCCGTACAAATACCAACGGTGGCATTTAATGCCATTCTACAGATAGCAAACGTGGACATTGCTGACAGGTGCATTGCGGTATCTATCAAACTTCGGGAAAACAAGTCAAGGAGTGTATGATCTCACTGCTAATATCATCAAGCTGGTTCAAATTCGACTTGTCTCTGCCTGGTCACAGTGGAATCATCGGAAACTGTTAAGCTAATGAGCTAAAACGTAAAGGCAGCCTTACCCAAATCCCAACAGGATCGAGACGAACAGGTGTTCCTCTATTTTCGTGTATTCTGGCGTTTTATTCTGGAAATAATTTATAAGAAATTTTTCATAAGTCATACTTAAACTCAAAGCGATTTCTTGAAAGTCAAAATTCCTTTTCGACTTTCTTCTTAACACAAGCTCTGCTGTTGACAGCCATACCCCTTTCACTTTTGACTGCCAACAATAACGTAAATGATCGGCGCGTTGTTGTCAAACGTGATTTTGGTGCATAATTAATTAATTTTCCTTTATTTTTTGTATTTATATATTTTTAAATTTTATTATTATGTTTTCTTACATATTTCATAAACAAATGCTTAAGCATAAGCACGTATGTACATATGTGCAGTATCCGTATTTGTAAGTATGTCTCTTGGTTTCTTCACCTCTTGTCTTCTTAATTGTCTGCACATATAAATGCGATAATTATTTAAGTGGCCACATTTTGCATTTCATTATCGATCGATTAAAAGCATTAAAACGATAAATCGCAACTGGAAAAAAATAACACTAAACATTTTTCAGACGCATTTTTTGAATTTTAATTGAGTTGAACTGCAACGCGCGGAACTTTCGCTGTCAATAACGATCAGCGCGAGTTATTTCTTATATTGCGAAGTGTTGCGAAAAATGTATTCGCAATAAATACTTATAAATTAAGAAAATATGCGGCTGTAAGCAATACGAATAATTGTGTAAAAATATCTAGTAAGAATATTATTGGATCAGGAGAGATATGCCTTGATAGCAATTCTAATCAGATAACGTGACGTTTTCAAGGCGTCATCTTGTCATGTACATGAGATACTGTGTATTCCTTAAATAACGGTTTGAAAACTCTAGAACAAGTTTTTTTTGTCGTATTGTTCATTTGTGACACTCAAATGCTCCAGAAAGCAAGTCACTCACTCGCCTATGATCAGTATTATTTTTAGGAAAATAGTACTGTCATCTTTCGGTTCAGTTGAAGACGGAAGGTAAATTTTAGTGAATATTTCGAGAAGTTTCTACTCATTTGGAGTAACAACACTATCAGCTCCTTGGTAGGTTGTCTTAGTTCGAAAAATGTGATGTTTGCACCGATCAGTTGCTGTTGACAGTTAGATTTGAGAGTCACTTCGATCAACACTGAAATTAGGAATGGTGGATATACCGTACACAGTTTTGTCTGGTCAGATCTTAATGTCCATCGTATTACAGTCACGTTGAAAAATGTCATGCGTGTTCTGCAAAAATCACTATGGCTATTGTCCAATAGCTGCCGTATATGATTTCAGGATTTAAGAATGTTTGAACCCTCATTTGTGCTTCATTTAGGAATGCTTTCATATAGACTTAATAACTAAATGTCATCTAAAAGAGATTATGATATAAGATGGATCGTATCACTCCGCTTAAGAATATATATTTCCACTATCTGATTTTAAGATAAAAATCTTCTCTCCATAAAGAAGCCCCCCAAAGTGTTCAATTTTATATATAGTAGACATCTTTGAAAATCAAGATCTTTTTAGCCTGACTCTTTCTTACACATTTTTCTGATTTATAATTTTTTCGAACTCTTTACCATTACTTATCAGTCAATGAGCTTATGGTTAACTTTATAATCACTTGTGACGAATATTTCGTTTATCCACTTAACGATTTAATGTTCAATCAATTCACACCTTAAATAGTGTCATAGCCAAATAATGTGTATATCTCTTCGCCCTTTTCATAAACTGTTAATCATTTTTCACATGTGTTTTTTTCGGTTTTCCATTTGCTTTTATTCAATTCATATGACACCCACTTTCCCCACTTTTGCTCTTTCTCATAGCCATCGAACGGTCTGAAATTGTTTGTTTTGCAACATTTGACATAACTGACATTTGCTATTGACTCAAATTATCGCCTTCATCTAATATTCCCTGCCGTATAACAAATGACATAAATTTTCCAGATTTAGCTACCACAGACTGGAACTGTGGTAAGATCTTTGGAAATTTGCTCCCTTAGACTATATAAGATGGTTAGAGCTTAAAAATTTCAGAAATGGATTACCGGCAATTTGCCCGCCGTCTGTCGTAAGAGACGACTAAAATCCAATATGCACTGTGTCTGTTCGAAATTTCAGCCTAGTCTTGTCCGAAGTAGTGCTATAATTCTCAGCTTGAACTGATATTATAGACTTTGAATGAGATTCCTTCTTCCATTTAAAGTTAAAGCGGCAAATGTCACCAGCCATTTAGTTTGATGGGTGCTTAACTGGTAGTAGCAAAAGCTACAAGTTCTGACCGGAGACTTAAATCTGGTACCACGGGGAGCAGTTAGCCCTTGGAGTTCTTTCCAATCAGCTCATTGAGTTTGGACCTTTTGGGCAGCCACAGCCACGGTTAAAACTTAAAAGTAGGTAGAAATGAAAATTCAGTTCAGTGTGGAGTTGCACTGCGGCCAGGTGCCGGATCCACTGCACGTCAGAGGTCTTAGGTCAGCCTCGAACCCGACCATGGTGGAAAAGGTGTCCATTCCACCTGACCCATTGGAAGCAAATAATACTTGCAAAAAACATATATTATTTGGGGCGCTAATCAACTCATTGTTTTGATTTATGTGCTTTTAAGCACCCTGAGGTAAGACCGTCGTCTTAGGCAGGTACTCACGTAATTACACAAGAACTGTTGTTGTAATTAGGCCAATATCCCCATATGACATAAATTATGCCTAACCAGTACCTTATTCGCATTCAACTCCCCTGAACTAGTCCATGCGTAAGATAAGCATTCAGAAATTTGAAAATTCGAAAACAAAAATGTATTTTTGGAAGTTGTTGGAGAGTCAATTTATTCGAAACGGAGTTAATTATCTAAAATGTTTCAAAAAAGGCTCTAGGCATACGAGAACATAACTAATTCGCCACTTTTTTACTTTTGACCCAAAAGCTTAGTTAAAAAATCACTTATTTATTCGTCGTTACCGACCGCACTCTTACTTCTCTGCTTGTTTCTTGCTTCCATTTTTTTCATTTTCCACACGCGACAATTTTGACAGTCAGCACTGGCAGGTTTCGACAATCAACACGTACATAAGTATGTATCTTGCACTTATTTCATTTATAGAAAATGGTTTTCGAAAGCAATCTTATTCTGAGATGCTCAGCACTGTTCCTCTGGGCATTACTCTTCTCTGTTCTAAGCAGTCAAAATATTCACGCATCACTGTACATACCTAATACATATATCAATGTACATATTGATTATAGTTATGTGTATGTATGCTTGTATGTATGTATATATGCCGCCTATTGCCTCATCTCATTTGGCCAAGTTAGAACCGCACGCTTGTCTGCGTATTTTAGCTCAGATGTCGCCCAGTTGTTGATGACTTGTCAATGCAGAGATTTGAGAAAATTTTCACAGTGAATAAGTGTTTCGAAAGCTCATATCTAGCTGCATGCATACACTAGTATATGGAGAGCGATGTGTTCGCGCATAAAGTACTAATGTTTGTAATATTCTGTATGCTTTTAGTATTTAAATTGCTTTTGTATTTCACAACTTTTACAACCTGTTGT
Source organism: Bactrocera neohumeralis (assembly GCF_024586455.1). Lineage (NCBI taxonomy): Eukaryota > Metazoa > Arthropoda > Insecta > Diptera > Tephritidae > Bactrocera > Bactrocera neohumeralis. The sequence goes on from NC_065921.1 coordinate 25,006,628, forward strand.
TAATGTAATCTTTTTCGGGGTATTTTCTAGGTTTTTTACCGCTACTCTTTATATTTTCTCTCTCCGCACTAACAGCTAGAATATTTGCATATTGTTAGAGACACACACACATGTATTTTACTCACACACACGCGCACTTATATATTTAGGTATATTCTAAGCCAAATAGTATGAGATTCTTTCGGCACACCATACATATCTACAGGTACATCTAGGTCTGTGTGTCTATAGAGTTAGACGCCTTTGTGTGCGTCTAATTCACTTTATTTCTTGTTGTTGTTCATCTTTTTAATTTACAGTGGCAAAACTGCTTAAACAAATGCGCGTGATAAACGAATTCCAAATATTATTCTACCTGCTTATCTCATACAAATACAAACATACATATGTATGTACATATGTAGATGGTTAAGGTAAATGCCGATAAGACTTGATTATCAGGGTTACGTGTGTGTAAAAGTTGTGTACGAGATAAAGTAACAAATATGGATGCTCATAGAGAAATTTTGAATAATTTGCTCTTAAGTGGGTTTTTGTGTAAATTTTTTAAGGCTTTTGGCAATAACAGGCAAAAAATAGTAAGACGTTGTTCATAATTTTGAAATTCTTAATTAACTCTGGGGGAGGAACCCCCATCAAATTAATCCTCTTTGGCCTCAATACACTTTTGCTAACGTTTTTTCCAAACCTCGTACCAGTTATTAAAGTTAATTTCCAGCATAGTTTTCAATGCGCGTAGCGATTTACGTTAATGTCTTCAATTGACTCAAAACGGTGTTCCCGAAGCAGTCGTTTCAGTTTGCTGAACAGCCAGAAGTCACGGAGCTAAACCAGGCCAATATGGGGGGTTGCGGCACGATATTGGTTGAAAAGTTGGCGAAAAACTCACGAATAATCAATGCAGTATGCGACGGTGCATCATCGTGGTATCAAAACTAAGAGTTGTCGGCCCATAATTTCGCCCTCCTTTTACGAATAGCTTCACGCAAACGACGCATAACACTCAAATAGTATGCCAAGTTGACAGTTTGACCAGTCGGAAGGCATACGGAGTGCACTGCACCTGGATAATCGAAGAAAACTATGAACATAACCTTGATTTTTGACCTGCTTTGACGTGGTTGTTTCGGCTTCGGCTCAACTTTGCTACGATTTTCAGCCGATTGATCGTCTGTTTCCGCGTCGTAAGTTTAGATTCAAGATTCGTCGCCAGTAACAGTACGTTTCATGGTATCCTGGTAGTCGGAAAGCATTGTTTCACAGAAGTTAACGCGACGCTGCTTTTCGAAAAAAACTGAGTGATTTTGGAACCAATCGTGCTTTCACTTTGCTTAGGCCCAAATGATCCTTCAAAATGGTTTTCACTGATCCTTCGAATATTCCAACGATGCCAGTTAGATCTCTGACTATTAATTGTCGATTCTCAAGCATCAATTACTTTATTCTATTGATGTGTTGATTATCAGTTGATCTTGACTCCTCTAGATTTATTAGGGGCGCTACCAAGTTCCCGCAGCTTCTTAATAGATGGCTTCAGCAGTTAGTGGTGTTCGATTTTGATATATCGAAAACGTGATAAACTTAACCTAGACATCTGAAAAAGGAACTGGGTTATCACATTAGGCACTTTGTTTTTGTGTCATACACTTTTGGTTGTGCGAATTTTTCCGATTTTTTTTTTTTTAATAATGATCATATGTGGGAAGTGTTAATTTTCATCTTTCTGTCAAAGAAATCGGCGGCTGAAGCGCATCTGGAGCTCCAAAAAGTTACGTGTTGCCGCAAGTGAAACAACGTGCCGTGATTGGTTTTGTCGCTTCAAAGACGGTGATTTCGATATTAACGACTGTCCGGGTCAAGGAAGGCTAAAAATCTTCGAAGACAGTGAATTACAATGTTCCATGTCAAACTCAAGAGAAGCTTTCTTCAGAGTTGACAGTCACTCATTAAGCCATTTTAAAGAAACTTCATGCGCAGGGATTGATTCAGAAACAAGTTTCTTAAGTTTCTTATAGCCTCGATACCATGGAAGGCACAAAAAAGCGATTCTGGTGCATAAGAACGCTTGTACTCACGTTACCAAACCCGTTACAACCTACCCGGAAACGTTTAAAAAGGAAGTCCTACCCCACCCACCATATTCCTCAGATATTGCACCGTCTGATTATTATTTGTTCCGTTTGATGGCACATGGTCTGGCTCAGAAGCAGCTTTACTCACAAGAGGACCTCCAAAAATGGCTTGATCCTTGGATAGTGTCACAAGATGAACAGTTTTACCGTAATGGTATTCCAGCTTTGCCAGAAAAATGGGAAAAAGTTGTGACTGGCTATGGGCACCATATAGGCTTTTCTTTCACTTACGGTATCTCGCTTGAAATATCCAATAGTTTCTAATGATTCTTTCTTATTCTTACCTAACTAAGCATTTAATGTAAATTTAATATTTAAAACTGACAAATTGAATATGATTTTAATTTAGAAAGCTACGACCGTTGAACAATTTTATTGGCCAGAAAAAGCCATTTAGAATGTAGCTACTTTTAAGGCGCTTCCAAGTATGATGAGAAATCCGTAGAACCCACCAATATTTATATTTATATTCGATCATGGACAGCCCATACTATGAGCTGATAATTATTATGTGGCCATTCGCCCGATCGCTAAGTATTGTCAGCTCAATATACTTGAACTCTGGGTCTTATCTCAAAAATGTATATACGAAAACAAGAACTAAGTTATCCAATTGAACATTAACTCTCTTTCTAGTATCTGAATACCTCATTAAAGAAGATAAACGGCTTTTTATTTGACTATATCACCAATCCACTCTATTTATACCAGTTGTGTGTTCGATTCGCTTCCCTCGAATTTTCGTCTAATTTTCTATAAATTAATAACCTTCACATCCACTAGTCTTTTTCTGAATTTCTAAATTTTGTTTTCAATCGTTCTTTAATTTCTATATTAAGTTTTTTAAAGAAAAATTAAAAACCCTTCAGAGACCGTTTATTTCTGAATACGTGCGTGTATGTACGCTTCCAGCAGCCAATTGCCCTACTTTATTTGTGCCGTTATTTCCGAAAAAGAACTCTCAGCGACCACATTTGTCATTATGTAAAAAGTATTACAAGGCCAAGCGGTTTCCTTTTGGCTTTTTGTCTCATCGAGCAGAGCGCCACTTAGCATTGCCTTGCCCCACACACCATTAACATCATAATTTACTTCCAACATTTGCCATATTATCAGATGCGCTGGGGCGGCCTTTATACTAGATTTCACGCCAGTGCTTTAAAGATAGACTCGCATATATGTATACCTAAGTATAACTGATTCTATGCATATGTATGGGCAGGTTTTTATTGCATGTGTCTTTATAGCAGGGGGAAGCAGCGCAAGCCGGACTGCATGGGTGTGTAGATACGTATAGGATATTTGTGTGAATATTTTAGTGAAAAGCGCATTCAATGTAACACGTTTAATTACTCGCATTAAGCTCAAATGTGTGGCTGAGGCTCATAGCAGACTGACCCACTTATCTAAATGCATGCGACATGCGCCCATGTCTGGGTGTAGGTCATTAATAAAAGTTCAATTTCAATAATATTTTGCATTTTTAAGATCATTTAGAAAATTATTATTTTTTGTCTGGGAAAATGAGAATAATTTTTTGTGAAGATTCTATTGTATTTTTAGCTGCATTTAATAGTCAAAACTTGGAGAGCGACGAAACGAATAAACAACTGGTTTAAAAGCAATAGAATGGCATAAGCGACAGTTAAAATGAAATAAAGCAATCAAATTTGGGCACAATGGGTTCTGTTTTAGTTTTTTGCCATTTATGATTTGAACAAAATGTCGGCCAAATGGCAACCACGACTTCACTTGCATATCTGCACCCGTTTACGCCAATTTTGGATGACCTGGTGCAGCATTTCGGCTGGAATTTCGGCTATAAGGCGCTGAATGTTGTCTTCGAGCCTCTCGAGAGTTGGCGGTTGAATGGCGTAAACCTTTCATTTAACATATCCACAGAAAAAATAATTTAGAAGCGTTAGATAAATAGATCGATAAAAAAGAGTTTTACACCGCGACCTATGATCTATTGTGCGCTCTCCTAAATCACAACAAATCACTTAGCGCCAGCACATAGATGAATTCCAATATACTGCTAGGCTGCTAGGTGCTCTGGAGGCACTGAGGACGAGGCAACCTAGAGGCGTTAAATCTCATCTTCTTTGCTGTCATTTGACTGGACTATTTCTCAAAATTAACGAATCGGCAAACTTTGCACGCAATGTGTCCATGTTTAGAAGTGAAACATGAGCCGGCGAACCGCCTTGTAAGACATATAGATCGTCTGCATCGATTTTATCAAATTTCGGGGGGAAAAGTCGGTGAACATAGTGTGAAAACGCTCGTTATTGATGGTAAGAGCATTTCCAGCCTAACTTTGAAAGAAATAAGGCCGGCCATACCTCAATCCGCCCCAAATGATCAGTTTTTGGGGATGCAATTGCGTTTCATGAACTATACAATGATTTGACTCACTTCAATATAAATAAATTGTTTTTTCAACGAGGTCATTAAGCCAGAAATGGGCCTCGTCTCAGAAGATGATTTTTCGTAGAACGTGAGTTTGTGAATTTTTCGTAGAACGTGAATTTGCCATGAAAATGGTCAACCTTACTGGACATATTCGAAGAAATTTGGCACAAATCTGTAAACTATGTAGACACCTTGTGTTTAACTTCATCTTCCGTACTGGGGTAGCCACTGTTTACGCGGTTATTGTCGAGCTAACAACAGCGCGTCAGTCGCTAAGTCCTCTTCACCTGATCTCTCCAACGAAGTGGCGGTCTTCCTCCTCCTTTGCTTCCACCCGCGGGTATGAAACTTTCAAAGCTGGAGTGCTCTCTTCCATCCGGACAACATAACCTAGCCAGCGTAATCGCTGTCTCTTGACTCGCTGGACTATGTTAATGTTTTAGAATATCTCGTCCAGCTCATCGTTCCAACGAATGCGGTATTCGCTTTGCCAATGCGCAATGGACCATAAATCTTCCACAAAATCTTTCTCTCGAACACTCCTAAGGCCGACACATCCGGTGATGTCACTGTCGGTGCCTCCGCACCATATAGTACTACGGCAATAATGAGTGACTTATAGAGTTTGGTTTTTGTTCGTCGAGAAAGGATTTTGTAGTACTTTTCAATTGCCTACTCCGTCCAGAGTAGTAGCTGTTGCCAAGAGTGATTCTGCGTTGGATTTCAATTCTGTTTAATGCTCTTGATAAAAAATAGTTTTACGTAAGTCTTTAAATTAGAGTTTAAGACAGTCTCTTAATGTAGTCAATTAGCAAAATATCTTCAAGTCCAGAATTGCTAAACGGCTCATTAAACTGGCTGTCTGTAAGGTATAATATAAATTTCTTCTGAGCATCCTTTACCAAGCATCTGCAATACTTCAAATACCTTTTTTTGTGCCTTTCTTTTCTTCGTAAAATTTAATTGAACTGTCGTAGGCTAATTGAGCCACAAATTGTGCTATTAAACGGTGAAGAACTGCTGCCTTACGGCTGGTCCTTTCGATACGATCGAGCAGTATTTCTATCAATATAACAATTAAAAAAAAACGAAAATTATACTCAAAGCTACCTTAATTGTTCTTTACTTAGAAATTGTGCATCTAACCTCACTTAATTATTAAACAAAATAAATATAAATTCAATACAAATTGCCTACTATTAATCAATGCCTCAAAAGCAAATATTTTCTATAAAATTCTAAAACAAAAGAAAATTACAAACTTCGAATTTCGCCAGAGAAATATTCAATATGCAAATCTTAGCAACTCATCTGCATATGTATGTATGTACTATAGCACATCTCAGCTAAAAATATGCGCGCGTGTTGTCTAAAGACCACAAAGCTTTATAAATAAAAAGCAGCAAAAAAAGAGCGATGAGATGTGAGTTTTGTGCTAAAAGGAAAATGCTTGAAAACATGTCGTCGTTTAACTAAAGACTAGCTAGTCTAAAAGAGGCCGAACGCCGGGAGCAGCCGTGAGCACAAGTGAGTGTGGCCGAGCAAAAGCAAAAGTACTAGAAAGAAGTACAAATCATGCCGACAGCCCAGCCAAGCGACTAACATGAGTTTACGCTTACAACTACCATACACACGCACCAACATTTACATTTATGTATATATATATTTACTTTTTTTATGTGAAAATAGTATATAAAAAAATGCTGGATTTTGCGTGATAAGGCAAATTAGTTGTGGTTAATTTGTTTCTTATATTTGAAGCATTGCTTGCGTTTTTAACCGATTTTTTGTTACAAAATTATTGAATATATTTTTCATAAATTTAGGATGCAGTATTTTGCATATTTTTTATATTTATAGTTTATACTTATGTATAAATATATTTTTTATGCGTGTACTTGTATGTTTTTGGTAAATTTTTTATAATAGGTTGTCAAAAAAGTCTTGCGGTATTTTCGCTAGTTGACGCTGAAAGCGCGTAGTTCTAGTTTTATTCATCGCATCGGGTCATGCTATACCTTTTGGGAAAGCTCATTTCACGCGCTAACACGTGTTTGATTGATTGTCGTTTCTTTTCAGTCGTTCGTGAGTTATAGCGTCGCAAACATGGAGCAAAATAAAGAGAAAATACGGCATATTTTACAGTCCTACTACGATAAAGGCAAAAATGCATCTCAAGCCGCCAATAAAATTTGTGCAGTTTATGGACCCGATACAGTTTCCATTTCCACCGCACAACGATGGTTTCAACATTTTCGTTCTGGTGTAGAGGTGGTCGAAGATGCACCACGCTCCGGAAGGCCTGTCGTCGAAAATTGCGATAAAATCGCTGAATTGGTCGAAAGAGACCGGCATAGTAGCAGCCGTAGCATCGGTCAAGAGCTGGGCATGAGTCATCAAAAATTCATTTCAATTTCAATAAAAAAAAAAAAAATAATTCAATAAAAATACCGCAAGACTTTTTTGACAACCCATTATTTTATTTATACAAACCGCTGACATTCTGAGGTCTCTTATACACATTTTTCAGACGTTATTTTAAAATTATTGAAGTAGGAAAGATTTAGGGTCTGAAAAGATATCTCCCATTTGAAACATCAAAAACGTTATAAATACTATCGATCAACCACCGTATTCACCAGATTTGGCTCCGTGTGATTTTTTCTTCTTGCCCAAACTGAAATAGCCGCTCCGTGGAACCCGTTTTCAGTCGATCGAAGAGATAAAACCATCCCACAAAGTGCTTATGAAAAGTGTTTCAAAAACTGGAAATATCGTTGGCATAAGTGTATTACATCTGGTGGGGACTACTTTCAAGGCGATAAAATAAATATTGATGAATAATTAAATAATTTGCGTTTTATTTACAATTTCCGGGTACTTTTTTGTCACAATGTATTTGAACAAGTCCCCACAAGTACCCTAAAAAATTATTTAACGCTTATTTTTTATATATATTTCAAATAGACTGAAATTATAGTGTGCAGGTGTCCATCATAATCGATCTTGTCTTGCCACCAACAAAAGTCCTTTCCAAAAAAAGTGATTATTTCACAAGAGTTACCATTAGAACCAAGTTTCTGCGCTACGCTACACTATTAATATCATTATTATAGTTGGACTCTAATGACGCCATTTACTAGGATAGAGAGTACTGGAAAAGAGAGTAAACAGTTCAACAACCACCAATAGCGGCTCGAGTTGTCTCGCAAATGTACGCAGCTTCGTACTGCATTCTATAGCGGGTTAAACTCGTACTTATCCAGAATCGATCTCAACATAACAAATCTTTGCTTTTCATCAATGAATCCCTACATGACTCACCATCTCTTTGCATGCCCCATAAAACCAACTCACCCTAACACTTTTTCTCTATGATCCGACCACTCCGAAACAGAGAACTGATTTCCATGACGATTATCTTGCACCTTGTTACCCAAAAAGAGTCTAGATAACTGTTACATCAACAACAATCACTGAGCGCCTAAACGCTTAATATTGAAAAAGAATTAAGTAATAAAACTTTTCTGATTACAAGGAAGCCTAAAGAGTCTTTTCAGAATTGCTCGGATTCGTAATACCAGAATTTTGTTTTTTAAATACTTATTAGGTAAAAATGTAAATGTAAGTTCGCCGCAAAAAACGAAAGTTTTGAAAATAAAGTTCCACAAATTTTTTCGATCTTTTGCTATATATCATTTTATGGTGATTTTCGAAATCACAGTTCGTAAATACAAGTGTTTACTTTGAGAGCTGATTTGACAGCTATCCCTCTACGAAATTCTATAGCTGCTGCCACTGTTTCTCGCGTCAACCTACATGCTACTTCATCCACTTCATCCACTTTTTATACCCTGAACAGGGTATATTAAGTTTGTCACGATGTTTGTAACACCCAGAAAGAAGCGTCGGAGACCCTATAAAGTATATATATAAATGATCAGTATGTTGAGCTGAGTCGATTTAATCATGTTCGTCTGTCTGTCTGTCCGTCCGTCCGTCCGTCCGTCTGTATATATACGAACTAGTCCCTCAGTTTTTAGATATCCTTTTGAAATTTTGCAAACGTCATTTTCTCTTCAAGAAGCTGCTCATTTGTCGGAACGGCCGATATCGGACCACTATAACATATAGCTGCCATATAAACTGAACGATCGGAATCAAGTTCTTGTATGGAAAACTTTCACATTTGACAATGTATCTTCACCAAATTTGGTATAGATTATTTTCTAAGGCAACAATGTAATCTCTGAAGAAATTGTTCAGATGAGTTAACTATAGCATATAGCTATACAAACTGAACGATCGGAATCAAGTTCTTGTATGGAAAATTTTCACATTTGACAATGTATCTTCACCACTTTGGTACAGATTACTTTCTAAGGCAACAGTGTAATCTCCGAAAAATCGTTCAGATCGGATTACTATAGCATATAGCTTCCATACAAACTGAACACATAGTTACTAAAAAAAAATGCACCTGTGAAGGGTATATTAGCTTCGGTGCAGCCGAAGTTAACGTTTTTTCTTGTTTTGCTTTAAAGAATTGAAACAATTGAAAACTTCACAGCACCAAACTGATTTTTATTCAGATTTTATATAAATACATATATATATATTGCTCGTGGTTGCCAAGAGTTTTTCAAAATTTAATATACGTTACATTACAACAAATACTAAACGAAAATTAAACGCTGTAGCACCGTATTGTCATTCTTGTTTGCCAAACGACCTTGCATTGCGTAGGATTTTCTGATGCAATAAAACTCTTGGTTTTATTGAAGTAAATAGTACATAAATAAAATTAATGCATATATGCAATAAATAAAACTGGATTGGTAGACAGCGCCAGCAAACTGACGCCTAAAATTAACGCAATTCGTTGAGAACGTGGGCGGTACTTGTAACAGTTACTTGCCAGATTATTTTCATCTAATAATAAATTAAAAATATATTTTTTGTTGTTGTTGTGTAACAATTTTACAAAAAAAAAAATAAAGAGATTGTAACTTATCACTTTTTCAATAAAATAGGGAAATTTTATATATCTTCTATCGCTCTTTTTAAGTTCGCCGTTAACAAGAGACAACATGTCGTATGAGCAACCTATTTCATGTGTATAGGCATTTATGGATTTGTATGAAATACTAAGTATCTATATATTAATAATGGGTTTTTCAATAGGGATAATATGATTTCTAAGTGTCGTTTCGGCCATTTTTGATATTTCATGGTCTGTAGATTTTTTTATTGTATTCAGTAATGTTTACAATTTCATCATGGAAAGATAAACGCAAGAACAACGTATACAAATTATTGAAATTTTATTATCAAAATAATCGTTCTCTTGCTACTTTTCGTGCGCTTTTGCCATTTTATGGTCGTAATAATTGTTCACCTATGCTCGCTATTCTTCGATTTGTTGAACATTTCCAGCTTACATTTCCTTTGCATAATGTTCAAGTGCCAATAAGACAAAGAACCGCTCGAAGTAAAGAAAATATTATAACTCACACCACAACCTGTCGGATTTTGAGAAACGATTTGAACTTGCATCCGTATAAAATTATTCTCACTCAACAACTGAAGCCATTGAACCACGGTAAACGACGCGAATTTGCCGATTTTGCCTTGGAACAACTTGAAAACGATAACGATTTTTTTAAGAAAATCATCTTCTTCGATGACACTCACTTTCATCTGAGTGGTGCAGTAAATAAACAGAACTTTCGATTCTGGTGTGTGGAAAAACCACAAATTATTCATGAACAACCATTACATGCACCGAAATTGACAGTTTGATGTGGTTTTTGGTCTGGTGGAATAATCGGTCCGCAGTTCTTTCGAATGAAGCTGGTGACACCGTTCATGTCAATGGAGAGCGGTATACAACGATGATAACCAACTTTTTATAATGGAATTGAAAGAGGTTGTTCTTGGTAACATCTGGTGCCAACAAGGCGAGGCTACGTGCCATACAGCACTTACAATAACCGAATAATTGCGAGAAATGTTTGCAGATTCGATTATTTCAAGAAATTGTGACTTTGAATGGCCTCCAAGAAGTTGTGATTTGACATCATTAGACTACATAATGGGGTAATTTGAAGTCATTGGTCTTAAACAATAAACCAGACTCTCTTCAAGCTTGAGAAGAATATTGAACGTGCTATTCATGACATACGACTAGATGTAGTGGCTAAGGTCATCTGTGTATAGAATTAGAAATGAGAAGAAGTAGCTCCTTACTTACTCACTTGCATATATTCGGTTGCTATACAGGTACCCAAAAGCTTAATATGAAACCGAAACCAGTCCTTCTTTTATAAATTTTGATCAATTTAAATGGAATACCGCAGCTAGGTTTGCTTATCATAGTAAACACATTTGGTTAATAGGCAAAAAGCTGAGAGTTTGTCGCTCATTGAAACTCTCTTTCTGCTTCATGATAACATCGATTATAATCAGAATAATTATTCTTTCCTCTATGCCGGATCTTGGCAACAGAATAACTTTCTTCAGAAACTACTATCACCATTCCTAAAAGACCCATTTGAAGCTTTATTGAAAAGAAAGAAAGGCAATTTCTCGTTATTTAAAGCCTAACAAAACGTCTCAAGTTTTATGCATGCTCAAAAACGTATAATTCAAAACCGCTACTACCTTTTGTGTTTCCATTTAGCCTTACACACAGTTGCATCTCCATATGTATGCTTCCTTCATATGAAGTTTGCAAAATTATGACGCGGCAATGTCAAGGTGAAGTGCATAAATGGCACTATATATATGTATGTATGTATGTATTTGTATTTCCGTCTGAACTCGAACTCGCACTTGCAATGAATTCACGTTCACTAAACTTCGCTTGCCGTTGTACACCTGTAGCGCGTAAGTTCATTTTGCCCACTCATTCACTTAAACTCGCTCGTCAGCTTCATATTCGAAACTCCACGCTTTGTTTGTAAGCAATTTATCAAATTTACAAAAGCGTGCACGTTGAGTTGCTCAAATTACAGACATTTAAATAAAAAAAATAGAAATGAAAACAAAACAATCGTAAATTGTTTATGGGAGCATATGTGCATACAGTGTTGGGAAAAATGTTGCGAATAGTTTGTGCTAAAGTATATACATTATGTACATATATGCATAGTGTATAAGAAAAAATAAATAATTAACATTGGTGCTTACAGTAACTTGATTATTATTTAATGGAATTATTTATATTAAAAAGTGTGGAAAGCTTTGGAAGCAAAAATATTCACATAGCATAATTGATACCTTTTCTCAGTTGATAACTGCATTTTGTGGTTTGAAAGCTATACTAAAATCTGGCATATAATAATTCTGAAAACTCTGCCGAGAATTTCAACGATGATTTCGGTTGATATTTGATGAATTCACGCACAGTTTTGATAGAATTTCCGGTGATCACGGATTTTGATCGGCCCACATGTCATTTATGTCCTCACGACCACTTTGAAAACGCTGAAACCACTCGTCCACTCTGCTACGGGATAGGCAATCATCGCCATAAACTTGTTTCATCAATTGAAACGTTTCGGTAAAAGTTTTACGAATTTTAAAACAAAAGTTAATGTTGGCTCTTTGTTCGGAGCTCATTTTCGCATCGATAACACAAACATACTGACACTTAAAAAGCAATAACTTCACTTCCAATCGATGAAATGTCATGAAATTCTCGCTGGACAATCGATAAAGATAGCAGATTCTAACGCACCAGTCGACATATAGATGGCGCCACCAGGGGGTGCTAGATTCAAAAAGTCCTGTTTACTTTGGAACACACTTTGTATATTCCGTAAGCTGGCGAATAAGACGGCCGATAATAATATTTTCGTTTCGTTGGAAGACTCATTGTTAGTTCTTCAAAAAATTCCGCAATTTTGTTTGTAATCTTTCCGAAAGAGGCTTTAACAACCAAATGATGCAGTTAGCTGAGTTCTTTAGCGCTTTACTATATTTCCAAAACTAACTGTATGATTTTCAGCGAAACTCTCTTCACTTTTTCAATGTTTACGTTTGAAAGTTTCCAAGAATGTTAAAGACCAAACTTTGACAAATTACGTCAAAAAGAAATGAATTTATTTATTTATTTGCATAGAAATTGTAAATAAAGCCTTCCCATTCCTTTGCTCATTATCTCAGGAGTTTAGGTTTTTTTTTTGTAAAACGCTAGCTGAAAAAAAAAAATTACATCAAAATAACGAATGAAATTTCAATTTATTTTCTCTTTTTATCACATAGCTTCGATAGCTAAACTTTGTTTCCGGCAAAGTATCAGAATAAGTCCTTACCTACGAGTGGATCTATTATTCTTTCCACGACTGTACGAACACCCATGCATAAAAATATGAAATATACGCGCCATAATAATAATAATAAAATGTAGCAGTGCAAAGTAAATAAATATCTGCTAGATATACATATATATGAAAGTCATGGCCAACACTCCATTGCAGTTTAGTGCATTATTTATTTATTCTTAGTACACACTTGTCTGTATGTATATTTGTTTAATTTAAGTAAATAGAAGTATGTTATTGCATCTGCGTAAGTGTGAATAATACCAACAAACACTGCAAACGCCCTACAAATCGACAAAAATGGTGCGCAACAAAAATAAACAATATTCTTTGCGCATAAATAAATGGCGAAAATTCGATTCTTCAGCTAAATACAACAAAAATTAGATATATTGTGAAGAAAAAATCGGCGCATTAGTTTACAATTTGAAATCTTGAGAAAAATTTCCACCATAAAGTGGCTACTCATATTACCTCTGAGTTTGTAAGCAATCAAAAGCTATTGGGCATCTAATTTCATAGCGAAAATTTCCGTTGTCAGCTCACTACTACGATTGTAAGTAAACTAAAGAGTTGCAATAAAAACAAAAATTGTCGGTTGTGCTGGAATAAGTTCTAAGCTGCTCATAAACTCAATAGATCTATTTTGTTTACTATAACTTTAAAAGATTAGTTGTAAAATTTAACTTATTTTCAACCAGTAAACATCTACATACATACATATTTTAACAGTCTTCATCCCGACTTTCCCAATACATTTTTTTCATGTATTAATCCCTTCTAGGTACTTACTTATGTCTTTTGATAGCTAGTCATAGTTAGACATTTTTACAACAAACAGAAGAAATATTGTATGTTATAACAGACGTTTCAAATAGCTCTTAATTGAGTCAATTAGTAAATTGCCGACTTTATGGGAACTGTTAATTGACTTATGATTATTAATATTAAATTATTCATTTGCCGAAACAGTTATTAAGCAATACTGTTATAAGAGTTGAACTATGGGAATAACACACAAATGCTTCTGTTATATCAAACCGTTCAAGCAGCACTTAATTAAGTCATCTACTAAATTATCTACTTTAATGGAAAAGTCTGCTTTAATGAAAAAATTGTTCTAGTAATGATTAATACTTTGGTCAAATAACGGAAAGGATTAAAAGCGAGTTTTCCAAAATTTTTTCTGAGAAAACTTTTAAATTTATTGATCCAAAAGTTTGTACACATATTATGGCATTTTTTAACTGTATTTTAAGCCTTAGTATTTATTTGGGAAGAAACTGCAGCTGTTCTCCGGGAGCTCTTCTTAAAAAAAAAAACAGTTTTGCGGTTACCACTATATCTCTGAACTGGATCCACTGAAATTAAAAAAGCAAACAGATTCTGTTAAAGTAATGTTAATTCTAGTAATTAAACGGAGAAAAAAGCAAAACAAAATTTTTGGCAGTTTAAAAACAAAAAGATTTTTGACCAAAATTTTGGTCTGAAACGTCTTTTCAAATTTGCGTGTAACTTCGAAAATATTCACCTTAAATATATGTACTAAAGAAAATAAAATCAAAACAATCGATTTTTTTGAAATTCTAACTGTATATAAACCCTTAACAACGAGATTTTAGTTGACTGTCACTTATTCTAAAAACTTCTAATTTTCTCATTTAATATTCTCTTCCCTGCCCACACACGATGCCTTAAGGAGTTTTGTAAAAACTTATTATTATTAATTACATAGTTAATTGTATGGTAAATTAAGCATAATTAATGGTTAAATTGTAATACTTAGTTAAGAGTATATTTGAGCTTATTATAAAAAGATATCTAAAACGTCACTTAATTTCTAATAATATTATATTTAGAACCAACAATTTTATTATTTATTATTTCAAAAAATATAATATAATATATTTCACATACTTATACTTATATGCTTCGTTCCTTAATTGTCTTACAGATTTTGCAAAATTTGGGCAAAGTCGACCGGACTGCCGATGATATTTTCGACGATCATTTAAATAACTTCAATCGCCAACAAACTAATGCCAACAGATTACAAAAGGAGTTCAACAACTACATCAGATGTATTCGTGGTGAGTGCTGCGAAATATAATTGCCAATATTGAACGATATATTTAGTAAATAACCACTTCTTTGTCTTTTATAAAGCCGCTCAAACCGCTTCCAAGTCGCTGATGGATGCCATTTCCGAAATCTATGAACCGCACTGGGTCGGCTATGATGCATTGCAGGCACAGACCGGCGCTGCCGAAAGTCTTTGGCAAGACTTCGCCCATAAATTGGCAGATCAAGTATTGATTCCGTTGAATACATACACTGGGCAATTTCCGGAAATGAAAGTGAGCTAAATTTAATGCAAATGAATGAAAAGTTAACAAAAAATGTATGTAAAAAATGTATGTATTTTATAGAAAAAAGTGGATAAACGCAATAGAAAGCTGATTGACTATGATGGCCAACGCCATTCATTCCAAAGTCTTCAGGCCAATGCTAACAAGCGCAAGGATGATGTCAAGGTAAGTTTTGTGTTGTTGTGATAAAATTTCTCGATATAATTATAATTATTTTTTCGCTTATTGAAAACTAAAGCTCACGAAAGGACGCGAGCAGCTAGAGGAAGCTCGTCGCACCTATGAAATTCTCAATACCGAGTTGCATGATGAGTTGCCCGCCTTATATGACTCAAGAATATTGTTTTTGGTCACCAACTTGCAGACGCTCTTTGCAACGGAACAAGTGTTTCACAATGAAACGGCTAAGGTGCGCTTTTTATTATATAAAAAAAATAAAATGTAAAAAAAAAAAACGAAAATTAAAAAAAAAATATTAAAAACAAAATATAAAAATAAAATATAAAAAAAATTAAAAAAAAATGTATAAAAAAATAAAATAAAAAAAGAAATAAAATAAAAAAAGATATGTATGTATATATTTTATTTATCTAAACAAAAAAATTAAAAAAAAAAATATTAAAAAAATTAAAAAGAGAATAAAATAAAAAACTAAACTAAAATTAAAAAAAAAATTAATTAAAAAAATATATTTTTTTTTACATTTATTGAAAAAAATTTAATTTAAAAAAATATATTAATTTAAAAAATTTTTAATAAATATTGAAAACCGCTTAATCTTAGATATAAAATATATATTTTTTTTTACTTTTATTGAGAAAATTTTAATTAAAAAAATATATTAATTAAACAAATTTTAATAAATATTGAAAACCGCTTAATCTTAGATCTACTCCGAATTGGAGGCGATTGTGGACAAATTAGCAACGGATTCTCAACGCGGCTCGAATACGCTAAGAAAGCAAACTAGTAAATTTATGGAAAGTACGTCATGTCAAAAATGAAATAATTTTGAAATTTTAAATAAAATTGCAATTTTTACCCGCTTGCTTTCTTTCTCCCTCTCTCTTTCACTGCCAGGCACTGCCTTTTCCGCTCCAAGCCCCACAAAGACGTCGCCATTCAAGCAAATGAACAACACAAACACCACCAATAACAGTAACTATCAAAATCAGATCACCACAAATGGCTCCAGTAATGTCAACAGTCGTAAGTACTTTAGTACACACATACATTTACACCATTTAACTACTAGCTTCGTAGGATGTGTTGTGCTGTGCTAAGTTGTTGTTTTTTTTTGTTTTTGTTCTTTTACGCTTTTAGTAGTGAAAAGCATTTAAATGCCAAAGCATATGCAAGCGTGTGTTTGTGTGAAAGTATGCGTGTGTGTGTGCCAGAGAACATTTTAATACATTTTATAAATATTTTTAAAAGCCAGCTCCAAAATCGTGTTGGCCATTTTAACATTTTTTTCTGTTTTCTTTTTGTAATACTTTTTGTTTATTTTCTTTTCACTTCTTTACTTTCGTTACTGTTTATTTAGCTGAATAAAAAATATAAAAAAAAAATTATTTTTTTTGACAAAATTTGCATTTGCATAAATTAAATTGAAAAAAAACTGCTTGCTTTTATTGTAAGCTAAATACAATTCGATTAACAATGTTGCGCACAAAACTTGTTTAATAAATTCAAAATTGCAAATTACAAAGAAAAATACAAAAACAAAAATATTAATTTCAAAGTTATAAAATTTAAAAGTATTTTATGCATACAATGACATGCACTTGCATTGCTTTACAAATCACAATAAATATTGAAAATATTTAAACACAATTTCTTCTCACTTAACAATATCGAATCGAATTTAGCTTATTTTGTGACCCTATCACCCCTAAATCTCTATAATATCCCACATTTTATGAGGTTGTGTGTGCTGAGTACGTTAGCCTATTAAGTTATTTTAAGCTGATAATTAAATTATAATTAATTATTATAACTTCTTACATATAAAAAATTGTATTTGCATTAGAAGTCGTAGTTAGCATGTAGCGTTATAATTGCATACGTTTATGGCCATAAAACTATAGACTCACATAATTTTTTTTTTTTAATTATTAATAGTTATAATTTTTGTTTGCTTTAATTTTATAGTTATCTTACATAACATAATATATAAAACAAGTATACTTTCATGTAGTGACAATATTTAATATCTAAAAATGGTTATACTTAGTTATTTAAAAGTGGTTACTTGGTTCAAAGTTTCATGCCACATCATAACAAAAATTGTTTTTTTTTTTTTTTGCTATAAATTCACTGAAGACTATTTCTTTCGATTTATATACTACTACGTAGGTGCAACGATTCGTGTACAAAAACGAGTTTTAATCATAGAAAATCGCTCTATTGTTTTTCAAAATATTTTCCATTTCGCATGCTTCTGAACTAGTTCTCTTAGCACTTTTGCCACTCTGATTGAAGTACATATGTATGTATATCCAAAACATGCGTTCTGAGCGCATCAACCGCCACTATTTCTTTATTTGCGTAGACACGCGGTTATAGCCGAGTTTACAAAGGTCCATAAGTTATGACTACCAACAGTGACTTGGGAGCCAAGTCGCGACTGCGACGACTGTTTGTTTGATGACAGCAGATGTTTCGTCTTGCCCACCTTCACTACCAAACCCATTTGCTTCGCTTCCTTATCCATTCTGAAGAAATGATCGGCGTACGCCATCAACTGTGCACTCTTATAGAAGACTGTACCTTCTCTATTCAGCTCTGCGGCTCGAACTATTTTCTCCAGGAGTAGATTGAAGAAGTAG
Source organism: Bactrocera neohumeralis (assembly GCF_024586455.1). NCBI lineage: Eukaryota > Metazoa > Arthropoda > Insecta > Diptera > Tephritidae > Bactrocera > Bactrocera neohumeralis. The sequence continues at coordinate 25,024,699 of NC_065921.1, forward strand.
CACGATAGGGAGTCGCTTTGTTTGTAACATCTCCGGCTTGGAGAGGTCTTTCCTGATCCTGACGAAACTTTTGATATTGCTCAACGTCAGTTTACACAGCCGTATTAGTTTTGCAGGGATACCATAGCGGCATAAAGGCAGCTCCTTTTCGTCTTATCAAAAGCTGCTTTGTAATCGACAAATACTATGTTCGGACCGACATTGAAGACATTGTTTTGGTGGAAAAACTGGTTTTCGCCCTACAGCTTGTATTTTCATCCATGTAAAATCTGTCAAACGCAAACACATTGAAAACCAGTTTTCGCTGAAACTACTTGAAAACTTGCATTCCACTCATTATAATCGGTGTCTGCTCCGGTATAGTCGCTATTATTGGAAGACATATTTTGCCAGCCTTAAATTGTCATTTGATATTTGTTAATAAAACAATGGAGCAGCAAAAACATGTGTATGTATATTAAGTTTCTAGACTTTACACAGCATCAACTAATGCCACTAAAACGGCGAAATACCACCCTTTGTAATTGTAATAATCCACAGCTTCGTCAGATGACGGGTAAACCTCAATGTGGCATTCGTCTGTAAGCAATTATTAGACCATTGACGCATAACTAATTTTTACCAATTGCTCTTAAGCATTGTGCGAATCCAAGTACCTCGAAACCAGTCACCCAATCTGTTAAACTTTCTCTATTTAGCGGCAACTGTCTTAAAATGTTGTTGAAATGGTTGCATAGTCTCCAGATTTCGTTGCGAAATTCCAACAAAATTTCGCAAACCGTAGATTTTCCTACTCTTAACATATTAACGATACTCCGATACTCTGCAGATGAACAAGGGCACTCTTTTCTCGATCGGAGTAGCTTTTGTAGAGGCCGGTTAATGAACTTCAGTTCATGCGAAAGTTTTCTTTAAAAAAAGCAGATCCATTTCGTTGGCAATCGTGTTCCCAAAACTGATTCTTACGTTGCTGGAATTAATAATAATTTTACAAACCTTTGTCCAACACGAATTAATCGGCGTTCCAAGGTCCTTCATTATATCTAATAGGATTTAACGATTTTTTTAACTCCGCTATCTTTTTTGCAAGAACAAGGTGCTGGTAGTAAGAGTCTCTAACAGTTCACTTGAAGTATCGCCGTTGCGCGAAGTATTTATTTGAATTCTCAAAGCCAATACTTTCATAATTAATATTTTTTTTCCGAATTCTATAACACACGATCTTTAGTAATAGTTTTAAGCAAATATTTAGGATTTCAAAACTTACCATTATCGTTGCGCAACAATCAAATAAATTTGTGAATTGTCAGTGAAAACTTTTCGAAAACAAACATTATCGGTCCGAACGACTTAAACTCCACAATCCACAATTGTGTTTTCAAGATGTTTTCAATGTCGGTCCGAACATAGTAAAAGTGGTAGTACTACCTGGAACCATGTCATACATGCCCGAAAAAATTCGCAGGCAGTTAACAGTTTCTGCTGGAATAAAAACCCGAGTCTCTTTCAGCTACGTAAACTCAAATATCGTAGAAACTTTGCTGTTGTTGCTGTAGCGGCAAAATTATGCCGAGTTGACAGTCCTTGGCAGGTAAAAAACCAGGTCCGTTCCGGTGACGTAGACCTGACTGTCGTTTGAACGGATTGTTATTCTACCAAGCGTAGATCTGGTGCTCATGTCGGCTGCAGAGTTCGAACCAGCAGCATTTTTGTTATTTTTGTCAAAAATTTGTATTTATTTTCAAATGTCCAAACTTACAAACGTCACTTATATAATAATGCTATACATGAGCTGTGAGAAGTTCCAACTTGTCTAGTAGTCACAACTTTTATAGTATTAGCATTTTTTGTTTTAGTAATTAAATTCGTTATTTTGAGTTTATTTATAAATATTGGCTTTAAGAAAAATGTATGAATTAAAATTACAATTAAAAAATATACATATATACATATAGACATATGCCTATAAATAAGCAGCAGTACAAGTGTGTATGTGTGCTTTTATTACTTTTTAAGTTTTGCTTTTGATTTTGGCGTCCAAATTTTGCATGTAATCATACCTTAGTTTATTACTTTTAATTTTAATTAAATTTTATTTATCGTTAATTGATTGAAACCAAATTTTCATAAAATTTGAATTTGCATGTGATGAGTTTCTTTTTTTTCTTGTTTTTCCCCAATTTTCTTCATTTATCTATAACGTTTCGTTTCGTTTGGAATGCTTCTAACAACTGAATTCTGCAACCAACTTAACCACAAACAAAAAAAATATAAAAAATACAAAATACCTAACCTCATAAACATACTGTGGAACAAAATGTAATATACAATTGGCTGATAAAATTCGCAAATCGAAATTCGCCAACGCACATACGAAACAACAAACATTAAACACATAAACGAACAAAACAAAATACCAAAAAACAAACAGCATCATCCACATCCACAAGCTCCTCACATCAAACATCCAGGCTTGACTCAGTTTCTCCAACACCAGAATCGACACCGGAAAATTTGAAAGCCGCCGACAATGCCGCAGCAGCCGCCAACATCTCAAGCCCCAGCACCGGCCCAGCATCGACGCCGGGCAGTAGCCCCCTAATCGGCACCATAACGCCACCTCCATATCAGAGTGCCGCAACTGATCTGCTTGCAAATGCTACGCGTGCAGCGACGCTCAATAACAGCAACAGCAATGGCGGCGTTGAACAGCGCCCACTTGCCACGCCGGATAGTCCCAATGCGAATACAACGCTCCCCCCGGCTGCGGCTGGTCTTAACGACAGCGCTGCTGCTGCGGAAGCCAAGTCCAACGCTGCGGTTGAAGTGCAGGTCAACAACAAGGAAAACGATGTCTCGAATGCGCCAGCAACAACAACAGCGCCAAACGCAACGAACCCAGATGAAAGCAGCAGCAGCAACACAGCAAGGAAATCATTGAAGCTCACACCGGAACAGCTAAATGGCAATGCTAATGGCAACATCAGTGAAAATGCCGCGGCGCCGCAGTCAACCAACGCCGACGCCAATGTCAATGTTAATGCGAACGCCAGCACAGCTGCCGCAACGGCAGCGCCACAGGCAGCAGCAACGCCGACGCCAACAGCGACCGATGTGAACAACGGCAATGCGACGGATGAGACGAATAAGAAATCAGGAGGTAAAGTCATACAAAAGTCACCAAAAAGACACAAAGCACAGTTATTGAACCCATTGAATTTGATACGTAAATCACGCGCTGCCGCGTCCAATAAAAGCGAAAGTGTTGTTGTTGTTGAAAAGCGTGCCGCTACCAATGACCTTAATATTATTGATAATGTAGCTACAACAGACAAAAATGTTGATGAGCCAAATCTCAATATTGAAAAAAGTCAAAAGGTAGCCGCGCCGGTTAGTAAAAATCCTTTCGAAGATGATGAACAAATCTACGAGATACCAACCGGTGAGTACACACCTCGTCGGCACAGCGCCAATGAAACGAGTACCTACATGCTATGTAGATCGTTTACGATCGTATGCTTCATCACTTCTCTTCTTCTTCTACTTCTTACACATGCGCCTTCTTATAAAAAAACATATATATATATATTTATATATATATATATACCTATTTATGTATGTTTGTATGTAGCAAGAGCTGTACAGGATTCGACGCACGCATAGTTGTTGTCTTGTGCGTGTGTTTGTAATGTTGTAACCAAGCGTTTGAAGGCCTTTACAAGTTCACCTTTGAGAGCGGTTTTAAATCTAACAAGTTTTAGGCGACTCGCTTACGCTTGGGGTTTACAGTTAACTTGGTACGAGTACGTTGCTGCGAATGCAACAATTTAACCACGTGTTTGTAACCATGGTGAAGGATATGTGCTTTAAAATATTTTTTACAGTGTTTTAAATTTTATATGACTTGCGAAAAGGACGAACCGTCATAAATTGAAAAAGAGAGAGATTGAGATTTCATAACCTAAAAAATAGTGGAATGTTTGAAAAATTGTTTTATCATTGCTTTAATTTTTGTTGTTGTGCGTAAAACTAACTTGCCAATAGCAATCCAAATATTATATGTATAAGGCTCGAAATGTAGGGTAAAAGATATGTTAGAAGCAAAAAAAAATTATTATAAAAATAAAATTAAAAAAATAAAAAAAAATTATACCAAAAATTAAACACAAATAATAATATTTATAAAATACTTTTTTGTTTTAAAAAATTAAAAAAAAAGAAATAATATTAATATTAAAGAATAATTATTACCAAAAATTAAAAAAAAAAAATGAATATCATAGATTAAAAAATTATATTTATTAAATTAAATACTTTTTATAATTTTTTTCTTCAAAAAAGTTTTAAAACTTTTTTAAATTTGTGTTTTAAAAATTATAGTTCTTTTCTTAAAAAAATTTTAACAATTTTTTACCTTAAAAAGAAATGTCTCATTAAAAAAAATAATTAATATAAAAAAATAATAATATAAAAAAAAGAAAAATAAATAAATAAATAAATATTTATTAAATACTTTTTTGTTTAAAAACATGTGAATATTTTTTTTTAAATGCTTCAAATAATTGTTTTCCTTAAAAGGAAATGCCTAATTACTATATATAAAAAAACATAATAATATCAAAAAAAAAAAATAAATAAATATACATATGTATGTATATTAAATACTTTTTTGTTTAAAAAAATTTAAATACTTTTTTCTTAAAAAAATTCAAATAATTTTTTTTTTTCTTAAAAGGAAATGTCTAATTATTTTGAAAAAATAAAAAAATTAATATAAAAAAAATTATTTCAAAAATTAAAAAAGTAAATAAATATTTATTAAAAGCTTCTTTGTTTAAAAAAAAATTAAATACTTTTTTTCTTAAAAATCATTTTTTTCTACAGTAAAATTTGATTTTTTTTTCTAAATTTGTTTTTTTTTTAAATATAATTCTTTTCTTAAAAGAAATTCAAGTATTTTTTTTCTTTAAAAGTAAATGTCTTAGTGTTTTTTAAATTAATTTAAAAAAATAATAATATTATAATATCAAAAATATAAAACAAAATAAATATTTATTAAATACTTTTTTTTATTAAGAATTTAAATACTTTTTTCGTTAAAACTCATTTTTTTCAAAAAATTTTAAATACTTCTTTCTGATTTCTTTTTTTGAAAAATATAATTCTTTTCTTAAACGAATTACATGAATTTTTTTCCCTGAAAGGAAGTATCTAATTATTTTGAAAAAATTAAAAAAAATAATATCAAAAATTAAAAAATAAAAAATAAATATTTAATAAAGAATTTAGATACTTATTTTCAAACACATAATTTTTTCTTAAAAAAATGTAAATGTTCTTCTAAATTTGTTTTCTTTTCGAAAATTATAAATATTTTTTAAAAAAGATCAAATATTTGTTTTTCCAAAAATGTAATGTCTGCATTTTTTTTAAATATTTTTGGTAAGATAAGGTGAAAACGTTAAAAGATAAAAAAAAACAATTTTTTAAGTATTCTACAATTTTCCCTTAAAAAATGTATAGCAATACTTTTAAAAAATGCGTTTTCTTTGTTAATTGGATAATAGGAAAGGTCTCAAGTTTCGAAAATTGTTATAATATAGGTATAACGCAAGGTTCCGTTATTTATGTTATATGGGTTTAAAGCAACACGAACGCAATCGGGTGATCAAGAGACCAAGTACATATGTATGTACATATGTATACATAATACGAGTATACTATATACGATTCTTGGTAATCACGCATTTAGCAAAATCCGATTTGCAAATGCAATGTTTTCTTCAATCAATGTCAAGAACAGAAATATTGAGCCAAACATAAAGACCATACTAGATTTTAAACAAAAGTTTTTCAAAAAAAAAAAAACAATAAACATTTTTAACTTTCATTTTAAAAGAACAATTTAAACCCTTTCTAAAGTGAGCTTTTTAAATCTACCGAATGCTCATACACAATTATAGTTAGATTCCATAGCCACAATTCGCAAATATTTGTTTTTCAAAGTTTATGTTGTAAACAGGAGGGTACGACTTTTTTCAACATTTTCGTCAAAAATTCGCAACAAAAATCTTAAAAAGAACACCCCAAACACTCTAAACACATCATCTTGCCCTGTAATCGTTAACATTTTTTATTTCACATATTTCAAAAATTTCTTTAAACAAAACCAAAACAAGAAGCACTTTCTTCAACTACACAATAACACTTTTTATGACATAACTCTTTTTTTCAATTTATTTTTGTTTGCATTTTTCACCACTTTAACACGAAGCGCCTACAACTAAGAAGCAGGCACGTTTGTTACGCAAGTCGTTTACTGTTGTTGTTGTTGTTTTGCAACAAATTAACAAAACTAAACTGTGTTTTACGTAATTTTTTTTTTTTTTGAAAAAAATTACATTTTGAAGTTGTGATGTTCTCTTTGAAAGTTTCTATTAACCCCAGCCGAGCTCTAACCCATGATGTCGCGTTTACAAGCAGCGCGTATTGTTGTTTTGAAAAACTTTTTTTGGGCTAAACTTGTGTAGCTGTTGCAATGTTTAACAAAACCAAAGAATTTAATAAAAACGAAATAATATTGTTTTCTTCTAATAACGGCATACTTTGTTAATGATTAACACGAACGCAACGCTGTGAGTCTAATTCCAATTCGCGTTCACACTTACTCTTCTCTAACCCACACTTCTGTGCTAAATGTGCGCTTCCACAACGAAAGTGTATGCAAAGTGATTTCGAGTTTGACAAAAAAATTTTTTAGATAAAAAAAGTTTTGAGATAAAAAAAAATATCTAAAATAAAAAAAAAATTTATCTAAAAAAATTTTTTTGTAGATAAAAAAAGTTTTGAGATAAAAATAAAATTTTTTGAGATCAAAAAAAAAATGTTTGAAATAAAAAAAATTTTTGAGATAAAAAAATAAAAGAAAAAAAAAATTTCAGATCAAAATAAAAAAATTCTCAAAACTTGCTATAAATGTTTTTTGGCTATTTTTAATTCATTTGAAAATCAATGAAAAATCAAAAATATTTAATATAGCTTTATCGAAGCAATAAATATAACCTTTGCATACACGAGTAGTACGAAAATTTGCGAGTGCTAACCGCAATTAATAGTTTCCAAAAGTTTTTAAAATTTACTTTGCTCTTTTTGTATTTCACAGATGCCACCACATCGGATTTGCCAGCGGGTGTGCTTTACCGTGTCAAGGCCACCTATGGCTATGTGAAGGAGGATGTCGATGAGCTCAGCTTTGAGGTTGGCGATATAATACGCGTTATTGAATACGACGATCCAGAGGATCAGGTAAATATGATTGAGCAGCACTTGTGACTAATTGCTGTTTTACTTGTTGGCGGTGGAAATTCTTTTTAAAATAGTTGCGTGAGAAGAGTGCCTTATCTTTTATGAAGCCTCATTGATTTGTACTAGCATCAACTTGAAGCATCTTCTTCTTTATTGGCGTAGACACCACGGTTATAGCCGATGTTTACAGTGGTCATCATTAAAAGGGGGGGTCTCTCAACCGACGCTGTTTCTCTTCCCAGCGCACAACCCTGGGGAGGTAACTGATAACTGAGGAATAACACGTGTGATGTTTTACTCCAAGGTCGGAATCGAAGCGGAATTGTCCGCATAGAGTTTAGACTTAACATATTCTCACAGGAAGAAGTCTAACGGTTGCGATGTGTGGCAAGTGGTGCCGCCTTGTTGAACTTCAATATCGCCGAGATCATGAGCATCAATTTCAGTGATCAAATAGTCGGTTATCATGGCGCGATAACGGTCGCCATTGACGGTTATGTTCTCACCGGCATCATTTTTGAAGAAATGAACTTCTTCAGGTTGCTCTTCGCCACAAATGCGGCAATTTTGCTTCTTTACATACTCTTTGAGCCAGAAATGGGCGCATTGCTGAATAAAATTTGGCTCGAAAATGTTAAAACCATGTCTCTGTACGTCTGACTATCTGTATATATGCGAACTAGTCTTTCAGTATTTTTCAAATAGGACTACTATAGCATATAGCTGTCATACAAACTGACCGATCAAAATTAAGATGAAGATCCTTTTATACTCTTTTTGTAATAAGAAATACACCTGTGAAGGGTATTATGCTTCGTTGCAACCCATGTTAAAGTTTTTATTTTTCTATTTTAATTTTAGCAATGTTGTGTTTTTTTATTCTGGTAATTTGATTAATTTTCTTTAACATAACCTCACAATTAAACTGCTCCCGAATCAACCCACCCCTTTATGTGCTCGATCTTATGTATTCGCCACAAATGTTCTATGACTTTATTAAGCGTTAAGTTTTTTATTACAAATTTGCAGGAGGAAGGCTGGCTGATGGGACAAAAGGAGGGCACAAACGAGAAGGGTCTGTTCCCGGCCAACTTTACACGACCCATCTAGGCAGGCGTACAGGCGGAGAGCAAGCGAACAAGCAAGCAAGCAAGCAACAGAACAGCAGCAGGCCAGTGCAACGAACAAAAGCAGAAAGCAGAAACAATAAATAAAGCAGAACAAAAAGCAGAAGCAGAAGCCACCACACAAAAGAAAATATTTAAGAAAACAAAAAGTTAAAAGTTTAAGCAAAAGTAGTGAATGACAGTTAAAGCAATCCGAAGTATGTTTACGACAATGGCAAATGGCAAATTAAATTGGCTGCAACGAATGGGTTTTTATTGTTAATTTTGTTTTTATAAATATGTATTTATAAATTAATTTTTTTTCTGTAGAAAAATCTATTTTACGCTCTTATCCTGAAACACACAAGAATCGAAAAGGCAACTGTTAAAATTTGTTTAGAAAAATATGTATATACATACATATACATCCATATGTGCATTATTGTATATTTTATTTAATATATATTTTTATTGTATGTATTTGGTATAACGTTTCGAACACAATTGCTGTGAACTTTTTATTTTTTGTTGGTAAATATTTTTGTTTTAACAAATGAAATGTAAATTAAAGCAATTTTAGTAAAGAAAATTTAATATTATATTGAATTTTAGCACATAATTTTTTTTTTTAATTTTTAAGCAAGCAGTAACATTTTTTTTTTACAAAAACAAAATAAAGTGCCAATTTTGGTATTTATGTGGCGCTACACATACATATAAACATGCTATGTACATAAATATCTTAATTTACGGAATACACATAATTTTTAAAGTCGTTGAAATTTGTAAACGTCTGCGTTTTGCTTTGGCGGTGTGTTTCTTTTTATTTTAATTTTCTTCTCCACAGCGCTTCCTTATATTATAATTATTGAATGCGAATAGCGTGCTTTACCGTTATTTCAATTCGATATGCAATTTATTTATTCGTTTATGAACATATCCGTTTTCGTTTATCAACAAAAACTCAACAGAAGTCAAAGTTGAGTAAAATTTTATTGTTATTGTTAATTTTTTAATATATATACAAACATATATACATACATACTTATATGTATATACAGATAATAAATAATTAAGTTTCAATTGAGCATATTATAATTAAATAACAGCTGGCCAAAAGCGCTGAATAATATTTATTAACATGATATTTATTTTTATGAATGTAATGTGATTGGAATTTAATTTAGTAAAAAAACACAATAAACACTTTGATAAATAATCGTTAGCTGCAATAAAAAAATTTTAACAATTTATTTAAGAGATTTTCGAAAATCAGTTTTGAAAATTTTTCAAAACACTTTGATAAATAATCGATGGCTGCAATAAGAAAATATTTAACAACTGATTTAAGAGATTTTCGAAAATCAGTTTTGAAATTTTTAAAAATTTTCAATTTTGTTAGGAAAAAAACAGTTAAAAGCGTAATTAATTTCATTGATAAGAAACATTGAATAATGCAATTAATTTCCTTAAAGAGAACATTAGTTCTGGAAAAAAGTTATTAATTTCCTTAAAGTCAACAGTAAATGTTGAAAAATGGTGAACTAGTTGGTATACCAACGAGTTTGAGGCATATAAATCGAAACATATTCAAAAAATAAAAAATAAATTAAATCGTGCATATGAAAATAATTAAATTAATACATACACACATATATACAATCTTATAAATTTAACTATTTTGTAGTAATGATGAAAATAAAACAAAAACAAAAAGTTCACGCGGCCACAAACCTGTTTTCAGGCATTTTTTCGCTATTCAAAATATTTAGGAAAATCAACATACAAGTTCGACGCAAATATACACTTTACACATTTGCCCCCCTCGGTAGTCAGAATTTTAGCGCAAACCCTACAAAAGTACTTTAAAAAGTGCTATGTATGTTTGTGCATAAATATTATTGAAATATGTATGAAAAAAATAACTGTCTACTGACTTTAGTAGTTAAGTGTATAAAATTAAAAAAAAAAAAAGAAAAAATATTAAAATTTAATAGCATACCAAAATAATAATAATAATTTTGATATACTTACATAAATTATGATAACAGCAAATACAAGTATAAATGTCATGAGACGTAACAACAATTTTTTGACATAAGCATAATACAGTTATAAAAAACCAAAAACAAAAAAATATGTATAAATAAATAAATTAAATAAAGCCAGTGCCAACATATAGCCGATTAGTGCGTCTTTGCAACAAAACACACAATTCAAAAATCAAAAGTCATTTGCTGAGCCAAAAGATTTATACTTACATACACATATATGCATACAAATTGTATTTGAATCGGTGAAAAATAAATAAGTTAAACTAAACTTCTTTAAAATTTATTATTCTTGCGCAATTGTTTATGGTGAGTTGTTAAATTTTTCACGTTATTTTTTGTAACAATTTACACACACATTATACACAAACATATAAATAATTGTTTAAAACATATCCTTACAATTTAGTTGTAATAACAGTGCATCCTTCCTATATACAACAATGCCAAAAGTTGAAAGCACACACATACACATACATTATTTGCAAGCTCTGTGGCATTGTATTTCGCTGGTAGTGTGAGTCAAACCTTCTTCGGCGAGTTAATATATTTAATTTTGCAATAAGTGTTTTGTAACTTCAATATATTATACTTTGTTAAAGCTGTTCGTAATTTCATATTGTGAGTGTGCAAAAACAACACAAAACTTCTTATATACATACATACATACAATATTTACGAATATAAAACAAAACAGACCATTGTATTTAGTATTTAGTTGTATCTAATTGTACGTATACACATACATATATTATTTACAATCTGAACTGGTCAAATTTCAAAAACACTACAGTTTACGAAACAAAAATAAATAATTAAACTAATAAAAACTAAAAATTGAATTGTTGGTGTTTTTGTTGTTATTATATCAACCTAAAATAAACTTCAAATTGCTGTCGAAAAGCAGATTTGAAAACATCAGAAATTAGAATTTGGAAAACGAAGTGCTTGAAGATAGAACTCTACAAAGTTATCACGCTTGGAGCTGACTTATGATGTCACTTATCCTATTTAACACAGATGCAATTTCTATTGTATTTATTCCTCAAAAGAATAACTGAGCCCCGCGACAGGAAGAAATCTGTACATCTGGCAAAGAAGAAGAAGGTTTTTGTTACTACAAACACAACCTGCTGGGTCAGCACGAAACTAAAAACAGTTATAAGTAAAAATTGTTGCCCTTCAGTCCATCAGCAGCATAGAATGGATTTAAAAAATGCGGAATCCCACATGTGTCAAGCATTTAGCAGATAGGAATAAGATTATATATATACGTACTTACAAAGTTGCTTTTGTTGTTTGAGCGATATAGATCCTTCGGAAATGATGTTTAGCCTTGAAACCTTGACACTTCAGGTTAAGTAGACTTGACTTACTTGGAAATAATCACCGATGGTGTAGTGGACTAAATATTCAAACAGTTTGAAATTCAGTTCAGTTCAGTCCAGACTATTCAAACAGTTTGAGACTATTTATTCAAATATAAAGCTAAATACGTCACGTTTCATTTGATAAACTACACATGACTTATTTAATATCGTAAATTTATTGTTGTTGTTACGCAAACTCCGATTGTACACAAACAAACGGAACCGGATACTTTGGCAATTCTGAAGTAATTTCAGTGGATTAATTGTTTATTTAGTAAGGAATAGAACTAATCTCTGAATAAACAATTGCTGGAATTAGTTGCGCTTTATTCCAATAGTAAATACACAGTTTGAGCGCTAAAAATTGAATAGCTGTATTTTTAACACACTTGATTGTCGTTGGCAATGCTCTTTCATTTCCGCACTGCCTTATTGCTATCTGCAAATAAATTTTTGCATTACTTCTTTCGCATTCGCTTTGGCCTAGCCCGCCTTATCGACTGCGGGTATAATGTTGTTTTCTCTCTCATTCCTTGCCATTCATTTCAGTAGTGCAGTGTGATTTTTCTTGTGTGTGGTAATGACGAAAATTTTGTAATTTTTTAGCAAAAAATATTAAAAATATAGTCCAATTAGTAAGAAATATATGCTAAACTTTAAAACTAACGCATATTATTTAAAAGTATAGTGTCATAAATGTGAAATGTGCTTATATGCAACTAAAAAAGGATTTGGGAAAATCTAATGGGGAAAATTTAGTACACCGCAGAAAAAAATGAATGAAAAAGAGGCTGGAGAAGGTGTGAGGTGCAAATTTTGATTGGAAATAAATGGTTTTCAAGCTGCTCATATAAAATGACGGAAAAGTTATTTGTAAACGTAAAATTATACTTGTTAATTTGTTTGTGAGGATAAATGTGCATAAATATTTAAAAAAACTCGTATGCAGCTTTTCAAAGCGCTACCGGTTTGTCAAATACAGAAACTGGGTGATCTGTGACACCCGCAAGTAATAGTGTAGTTCAGAGCTCTTACTGTTTCAGTGTATCAATTAACACCAGATTTGCCAAGAAATGATTTGTCGGTGTTTTGATAAAAATATAAAAAGTGCTATCCGAAATGTCGATTTACTAAAGAAAAATTTCTGTGATAGTGTAAAATATATGACAAAATTTTCAAGTGTTTATTTAAAAATTTTCGCAATTTGACTAGGCATGTACATATATATACTATTATATCAGTAAAGTGACTTAATTTTATAGAGAAATTATTGCAAATAATCGTGATTTCGGGTGCAATGGAAATTTTCGTTTTTAGATTTTTTTTCTTTCAGCGGACCTCGCCCGTCAAATATACATCGTCGGTCGTATCGTCTGGCATGTGTGTATTCGCCCCGTCGGTATCGTGGTGTATCTGATTTGCTGTTCTACTGTGTCGACAACACAGTTCAGAAATCTTCAATATAAGCGAAAACACGCAGGAGCAAGTGTGACAACTATATGGCTAGATTAGATCGGCAGCAAACCATCGGTCTGTTTCTGCGAACTTGTATCATAAAAGTAAACGAAACGTCACGCAATTTTCTTTTTTGCTTATATTTCTTCGTTCTCTTTTGTACTATTTTTCCCCATTGGATTTGGTCATAGTCGTCAAATGATATCAAGTAAAATTTTAACAATTTTTACGAATTTCTTGCAAAAAGAAACGAAAAATAGTAAGTGCAAAAAAACTAAAAGGTAAACAAAGATCGGTGCGACAAGTGAATCTTCGCATAGTTACGAAGTTACTATGGAGGATACCGATGTATATAATTGTGAATTGATTGGGCAGGTGCTATTTTAATAGCTGAAAATCATTTAAAATTTTATATTACATCCAATTAACAAAAAAAAAGTAATTGTTGATTTAATTGAAAAAATTCAATACAGTATCTCTAGTGTTCAATATACATACCTACGTACACACACTTTTGAAATTCCACCTCCAGCCTCTTGCATTTATAATCTGTGTGAAAAAGTTATTTTGTGATTTTATTCTTCATGCATAATAATATTATATTAGGCTAAAATGCTTGAATATGCACTCTGACGAGTTAAAGAAATAGAAAATGTTTCATAATTAAAGATTCAGAGTTGTGTATTGATATGTAAACGGGTAATTTTTGAAGTAAAGAACAAACAAATTAAAAAAATTATTTTTAACAAATGTGCAAAAAATACAAACTACTCGATCTTACAACAGAAAAATTATAGGAAAACCAGAAAGAGCAACAAAAGCGGTTGAAGCGGAAAAATGTTCCTTATATTTTAGAAACGGGCTCAAGCAACTACAGCTATATTGAAGAAATGAATGAATAATTGACGCCATATATGCACCAACGGTACCGTTAAATATACCTGGATATATAAATATTAGTTGCGGCCGCCAATTGAACAGCAAATGCAGCAGCAACAATAGTTCGTCTAATAGCAATATATACAATAGATCTGCAGGGATTCTGTAAAAAGGATTAATTTTAAGCAAAAAAGAAACCAACCCACAATAAAAATAAAGAACAATATTCTCCTAATGATACTGCATTCGGGAATATCGACTACAAGGAAATACCAACTTTTGATACGAGTTTCCTTAAGTTTCTGAAATCTTCAACACCAAAATATATTTTAATTGGTAAGTTAAATTTATTTGAAAAATTAAACCAATTTTGCAAAAATTTGAAATACATTAACCTCGGTTGCCACAAAGATGGAATATACAATTCACAAATAAGGAAGTTTCCATACAAAAATTGGTTTTTATGCAACTTTTCGTCATGTTCTTTCTGGAAATTATCTTAACATATTGCAGCGCAGTCTTTAAGAAGAACCTATGCAAAATTTTGTGAAAATATAGTAAAAGTTTTCTATACAAAAATGTTGATCGTTCAGTTTAATGGGAGCTACAGTTGTCCGACATCGGCGGTTCATATGCAATGTGCAAATTTCCATATCGATTTATTAAAAACTTAGGGAGTAGTTCCCGGTAGGCCGATTTAGGGATATGACTAAATCAACTTATCTCTTCATGTTGTTCATTTATATAAATTTTTTTATTTGTAATGTAAAGATAGTCAACAAAAATGCACTTAGGGAAACGTTTTAACTTTTACAACCTTTTCAATTGCAATTATGTGATTTTAGATCAATAATATCACAGTTAAAAGTAAATATTTCTAATCGGATGTAGAGTGTGCAAAAAATTTTTGTTAAAAGTGACAAAGTTTAAATTACATATTAGTTGTTTTTTTTTTTAAATAAAACCAATAAATTTAATTATTTAATATGAGCTGGTGTTATGTTTGACGAAACACTTAGATATGCATACATGTAAAACTACAGTAAACATAGAAATGTACATACATAAATATGTGCCTTTGCGAAAATTATGCATTAAAATCCTAAAAATAGTTCATGAAATAAATAGCAAATGGATTACTCATACTGATAACAGAAGGGAAATATCTGCGTACATACGTTCTAGACAATCAAAATATTTTCTTCATTATATTATAAAATGAGCTGAAACGTGTTCAACAGGTTTTTATTTTCACATATGTATGATGTAGTTCAATTAGGGAGGTGCAGATTCTTCGCATCCATTTCGTTTTCATTTATCTCAACTTTATCAATACTAAATCAACAAAAAGCTTAGACAAGCTATGCGCCAAAGACTACATAGAAGTCGAATGAGCTTCTAGTGATCGCGCTGCAGGTTATTCTTATCATACACAAGTATATCACTCCGGAGACCGGACCAACTATACGTTGATAAAAAAACCACACAGAGGCACAGAGCTGCTGGTTTTACTTTACGATTCAAGAAAATTTATTATGGTTAGATTTGTATTGTTATATGTACATAAAAACCGCACAGATACATATACATATACATACATATATTGTTATTTGTATATATCTGTGCGACAATAACAGCGCATGTAGGAATGGATCGCCAGCGGCAGCGGCGCCAACGGAGATATTAATAATAAGAAAATTAACGTTGGCTAACAGCGCACAAAACCTTAATTTAATAACAAATGCAAATGCAAATTAGCCGATGTTTTTGAGTAGGAGAAGAATTGAACAAATGGCGTGTCGAATTTCATAATTATATAGTTTGAAAGAAATTTACTACAGAGGAGTCACAGTGATCTCTTCAAACCATTTGTAGTTGTCGTATGAATTTTACATTCAGAATTCGATTTTCCTGTGCTTTTCTAGTGGCCAGGCTACAAAAATAACAAAATTTTTGCACGCGTGTATTCATGTATGTATGTATTCCATAATAACACGATTACTGTGGAAAATCACAAGTCTATGCTAAATTAGCCAACGTTGATTCTATCGTTTTTCGCTGTTCTTCAAGTCTTTCAACGATTTTACATTTCGCATATCGTATTTTCTTGCGCTTGTCAATAAGAAAAGACACACTTTTCACACATTATAGGGGAGGGCGTGCTCTCCTGTAGCTATGGTCGCGTACCTATGGCATTGGAAATGGTAGCGTATTACCGTTAATTAGATTTGAGCTGAAAAAAAGTAAAAACGAAAGCGTATATTTTTTAAATAAATTTACAGTATGTTACATATTTGATCATGTCTTAATAACATAAACAAAAACCGTAATGTGATGAAGTTTCTTTCCTTGGTGTAATTTCATTAATTTTTTCTTTTAAAATCATGCCGCCAATTATTTATGAAATATTTAATATAGGCCATGGTAGCGACAAAATATCAAAAACAAATATCAAAAAATCCAAAAATTAAATTAATTAGAGATTATGGTTAACTATAATATATCGGTATTCGGTTTAAGGACTTCGCAAGTAGGCGTATCAATAAACCTGTCATATCTGAAATACATTAGTTTTCATAAAATCTGATTACAGTTATTATGATCAGTCAGTACCATTACTGTATATATACCAACTAGGTAAAGGTCCATATGTAAGTAAATGCGTATTTTGCCATCAATTTTTATGTTCGAACGTAATTTCCAACACATTCAAAGCGGTATTTTTTGTATTCGAAATTGTAGAATTCTGTGTGAACCCTACAGTTAGTAACAGTTCTTTGTATACGTCTTAAAATTGTACATAGTATTTGTCTAGTTAGTGTTAGTAGTAGCCTCGGAAATAGAATTCTTCAAATAAATCTGAATTCAATGAGCCACATATTTGTTTTGTTGTAACCTCTGGCAAAAAAAATCAATGCTCTGCCCTTAATAAGCGCTAGGAAGGAAACAACATTTGCTATTGAAAATGGATTTTTGCATTGCTTTCTACATACTTTTCTTCTTCTTCTTCTTTACTGTCGTAGACACCCCTTACGCGGTTATAGACAGGTTAACAACAGCGTGGAGTCATTTATTCTTTTGCTATTTGGCGCCAATTCGAGATTTCAAGTGTAGCCAGTCCTTCTCCACCTTGTCTTATCTTATCCAATGGAGTGGAGGTCTTCCTCTTCCTCTGCTTCCACCAGCGGTTCTGAATCAAAAATCCTCAAAGATAAAGTGTTCTCTTCCATCCGGACAACATTACCTAGCCACTCGCAGCCGCTGTCTCTTGATTAGCAGAACTATGTGAATGTCATCGTATATCTTCCGCAAAACCTTTCTCTTGAACACTCCTCAGGCTGACTAATCAGATGTTGCTTTCATCCGACCATAACTCGCAAAGAAGCTGATTCATGCACCTTATCAGTTCTTCGCCGCCGTATTTGAATAGCTCGCCCGGTAATCCATCGACCCCTGCCGATTTGTTGTTCTTCAGGTGGGTAATTGCTTTTCGAACCTCATCCTTCGCTCAAAAAATACATCTTTGGTCATATCGTCCTTCTCTTTCTTTGGGGCGTGGGCGCAAATCTGTGTTATGTTGAAAAATTTTGCTCTGATGTGGATTGTGGTTAGACGCTCATCCACCAGAGTGAATGCCAGGACTCGATGACTGAGTCATTTTCCCATCACGAATCCCACACTGAATTTGCGCTCCTTTATAAGACCGCTGTAGTATATGTCAGCCTTTACTTTTACGAGGACATCGACCAGCTGAGCATCGACACCTTTCCAATTTAGAGACCGGACATTCCATCATCAAAATGGGGTCTTTCATCCGAGACTGTTGTTCTCTTTCATTGGGAGTGGTTTCTACAACGTTTGGTAAACAGACGCTTTAACCGAATATGTCGAAGTGGTTCCGCTGAAGCTTCCTATCTTCTCGAAAACAAACGCTTTGATTTGCCAGAAATCTATCTCGAAATACATTATTTGGTTTATCATAAATAAATAACTAAACTTTACAATACACCCTGTCACGGAGGTATCGGGAATTCTTCATTTAAATGTCCCGCTTAGATGGAAGACAGGCAAATTTTTTTTTCCTAGGTTGGTACAACTGTCCTTAATTATGATACCAAGAATTAGCGCGATCTGTCAACCAGTGTGTTTACAGCAGCTGTTTATGTCAGTCAACCTCAGTAGTGTTTGTCGAATTTTACAATGATCGAAAATATTGATCAACATATTTGTGTTAAATTTTGTGTTGCGAACGAATTTTCGTGTGCCGGTACATTGAAAATGTTGCAGAAGACTTTTTCTGAATCTGCTCTATCAAAAACTCGCACTTACGAGTGGTACAGAGCATTCAAGGAGGGTCGGGAGACCGTCGAAGACATGCCTCGTTCTGGACGGCCTTCAACGAGTGTGACCGATGATAACGTTGAAAAAGTGAAGGAAATTGTTGCCGAAAATAGCCTTGTGAGCTTGAGAGAAATTGCCTATAAATTGGAAATGTCAAACGAGAGCGTACGTACATTTATGCACGAAAAATTGGGCATGCAACGCGTTGCTGTAAGACTTGTTCCGATAGAGCTGATTTATGCACGAAAAATTGGGCATGCAACGCGTTGCTGTAAGACTTGTTCCGATAGAGCTGAATTTCCTTCAAAAAAGGTATCGAGAGCAGGTAGCTGCAGACATGCTGGATCGAGACAATTCGGATCCCACCTTCATGAAACGCATAATTGCTGGTGACGAAACATACGAGGTCTACGAATATGGCACGCTTACGAACCAGCAATTATCCGAACGGCCGCCCGAAGGCGCGCCAAAGCCGAAAAAACCACGAATACGTTCCAACTGGTCAACAAAGAGTATTATCTTGGTGTTATGCGGCGCTTGCGAGTCGCTAATTCGTGGATTCTGCTCTTGATAACGCACCATAGCACAAAGCCATCATTGTGAATGAATTTTTGGCCAAAGACAAATTTTCGTTTTATTTATAAATTCGTGATACTTTCTTGACAGGGTGTATTTCTAACAAAACTTTTAAATACAATTTTAGTTTCAAAATTTTCAGCCAAAAAGTATGCAATGGCTACAGAATTGGGAGTGAATGCATGAATATCCGCCATGAATGGTGTCATAGCGTCAAAATATTCCTAACAGAATTATGAAGAATGCTGCCAGTTGGGAGCCTCTGGCCCGGAAAAAAGCTGCATCAATTTTGGGTTACATGGACTCGACTATCAAGACCCCAACGCCGTCGCTTTTTAGAAGAAGTTATATAGCACGTTATAACACCCGCCTGTGAAGTTACATAACTCGGAAACGTGATTTTCATAGAAAAAATTGCCTACATTTTGGCGCATAGAAGACTTTAGGGTAACGAGGCTAACTTTTTCTAAGAAATTGCCAATTCTTTGTTGACTGAAAACAAAGAGCCAAAATCTACTTAATTTTGTATTATAAGTATGTTTTGGGATAACCAAAGGAAAGTGAAATCTAAGCATTGAGCACAAAATCTTGCGCACATATGATCATCATATCATCCGTTGCTAACGCTGTTTTACTACAGCTGATCGGTTCTACCTTTATAGCTTTTTCACCAATACTCCTTGTTGGAATACGCTATCCAAATACGCTAATTAAAGCCATTCTATTTTCCCTATCGCATATACAGCCTCTGAGCTATTACAACAGCAACAAAAACAAAAGCAAAAACTATGAGTTTAGTCATCAACCTTGCCAATGGACTGTGAAGTTCAAGACAATTGGATTAGAATAGACTTGACGACGGGCGGCATACGGCATTCGGGAACGAGGTTAACGCCGCCCGCAAGTCAAGCGGTTTCGGGGGGTCATCCAACACCAACTGTTCGTTGCAGCAGTTGGCGGCGCTTCACTCGTCGGTCACTATGATGGTCGCGCAAAGTAGATCTGTGCTTTGTTTCTATATATATGTATGTGTATATATCTTATTTTGTTGCCTTCGAAGCTTTGGCTAGGAAGCCCTACATGACCGACAAATCGGTAAATGTATGCGCACATTGGGACTCGGGAAATGTCTGCTTCCGTGACTGCTGGGCAGTTGTTTTTCGATTTTTTGTCTCTTCGGTAGGGCGCGCATTGCTGCATTCGTACTATGCGCACGAACAAACGAATGCTATACAAAATTTTTCAATATTTTTTTTGTACTTTTTAAAATTATCATAACACGGCACACCGTTCGAGCGTAAAGAAGCTTAGGAGCAACCAACGCTTGTTCATTAAGCGTTTTGTTTTTAATAAGATTTGAAACTAAGTGAGCTCTGCTATATCCATTTTTAGATAAATAATTCGATCAATTATAACGACATTTTTTTCTCTCTTTTTTTCAGATGTTTACGGATTTTTTTAAATAGGATCATACAAAGAAGGAGAAACGGTACCTATCGTTGGTTGCAACTGGACAAACATAAAGTTCGAAAAGCAAAATAAATAAAAATAAAAAATTTTAGCTTGAGAAAAGAGGCGCTCAACCAAAATAAAAGAATTTGTGGGAATACAATCGTATGTGAACATTTCCATGTGAAAATAAAACGAAGTTAATTTCAAAATTTACTTCAAAATCTTTTGCCATACAAAGATAATTGGAAAGGAGCATATGTGTTGTGTCGCAACATTGATTGTTGCGCTAACGGAAGTCACACACGACGACACACACCTATCGAGAAGGTGGTGGCGGCAAAGGAACTTGGCAAGCATTTGAAATTATCATCTGCTCCAACATTATTGACTACAAAATAGGCAAGCAAAGCACGCCGGCGGCTACATTGAGGCAGGCTACAGCACGAGCGTTTCGCCCCAAAGCTTTTACTTTAAATAACGAACAACATTAACAACAAATACAGTCCAGTAGTAGTACATAGACTAGAGTGTGTGGTTAAGGGTGCGGCGTAAGCAGCCAAAAATTTAGCTAGTATGGAGTGCTGTTTATCGGAGGAGGCGAAGGAACAGAAGCGCATTAATCAGGAAATCGAACGGCAGTTGCGTCGAGACAAACGCGATGCGCGAAGGGAACTCAAACTATTGCTGCTCGGTAAGTGATTTGCGCAAGCTGCAAGTATGTATGTATGTATATATCAACCTTAGGGCAAAAATACACATAAAGGCATTTAAAAAAAATTCCGAGGTTAGGTCGAAATACTAATGACTTTTTATGAACCAAATTTAGAACCCAAGTAGAAACTATCATTGGTTAAAAACAATATAGTTTTTTTGTGTTCCGCTTCCACGACAATCGGGTCTAAGCAACCGGAACGGACCTGGAGGACCAGCCAAGGACTATCAACTCGGCACCATTGCTCGAATTTACTTCAAGAAACAAAAACGCAGTTTTATTGGTGAATTCCATTCCATTAATAAGTGTTAGTGACTTGGAGGTTATGTTGTAAATTCAAAAAGACAAAACCCGCACATACATATGTAGTAAAGTGTCCTTGTCGGTCCCGATATTTATTTTATCTATAGTTGTTACTATTGTTATATTACCATTTTTCAACAGGTTTTAGATATCCATTACAAAGAAAAAAGATTTGTCGGCCTCGTTCAATACAGATCTGATAAAATTTTGAGGAAATAAGTATATAAAAATAATCTCCATAAAAATTTTATCTTCTTATTTCCTTATTACCGTTACAAACTGGGTTATATCAGCAAAGTAACTGACCTTGACTGGATAAAACACCTGGCAATTCCGGTAGCGAAAGACCGGCTGTTGTGGGAATTCAAATTCACTACTTACTGCCACTGAAAAACATTTTGAACACTTGTTCATTCCTAACTGCCATAAATAAGTCCGTTACCACGTCCAAGTCGGTTCTACGTAACCAAGAACCGGAATAAGAAACCATCCAGTAGTAGTGAGCTCGGTGTTTTTATCCAAAAATATTTGATGAACTACTAATGTCTGCGGCAGCGTCCAGGATGAGGTGGCTAGAACCATGCATTGTTGTGGGGTCCCCCACTTTTAAGGAGCACGGAGGAAAGAGTGGAGAGAGAACAGCGCTGGCTGCAGGAATGCGCCATGCCAAGCTGCTTCTGGGAGGGTTCAACCTCGCATGGTTTAAAGAAATAATCTACCTCCCCAGAGCACTGCAGGCTCAGGAAGCACTTGTCCAATATGGACATAACATCTTGCGCAAACTGTCGGTTCTGCAAAATGGAACAGGAACACCCCAGAACACCTGATTCTCGGTTGCCCATCAATTTGCAGAAGCAGGCTCCTGGAATTGTACAGGATGCTGGACCTTGGTAACCATATGTGATATAGGGCAAGGGCACAATAGACCATAGGTCGCAGTTCAAAACCTCTATCTTTACTATCTATCTATCTAATATCTGCATTAACTACAAAAACAAGACCGCTTCGTGGCGAAATTTCGAGTTTTGTAGAAGTATTCATTCCTAGTAAAGTTTTCTAAAAACGTTTTAGCTGTAATTTCGTATACGCCTTCTTTGTCCAATCAAACAGCTCAAGATACATTTTTCTTGTTATTAATTTTCTTTTTATTTCTCTTCACAGGCACTGGTGAATCCGGCAAATCGACATTCATCAAACAGATGCGTATTATTCACGGCAGCGGTTACTCCGACGAAGACAAACGGGGTTACATTAAATTAGTCTATCAAAATATATTCATGGCCATGCAGTCGATGATCAAGGCCATGGATATGTTAAAAATTTCGTATGGCAAAGACGAGCACGGTGTAAGTAAACTACATATAAGAGATACAAAATTAGTATTTACAATGCTTTGGTAGTTCAATAGATATGTTTATATTCGGTACTAAGCGATACGGAAGCCGATTTATTATTTTTCACAAATCCTATTTTACCATAACCTAAAAAAATGACTATTAATCTATGCTGCAAATGCTTTTCGACAGGAATTTGGCGAACTGGTGATGAGTATCGATTACGAAACGGTCACATCATTCGAAGATCCATATTTGTCCGCCATTAAAACACTGTGGGCGGATACTGGCATACAAGAATGTTACGATAGACGAAGAGAATATCAACTCACAGATTCGGCAAAATAGTGAGTACCTTTCCACCACCCATGTGCTTACAAGTCTCTTATAATTTAAGTGTTCGCCATTACAAATAACGAAAAAGCCGTGAGGCAAACAATATCTTTGAAGTGTGTAAATCGAATGACATACATACATACATACAAACAATAAGTATATAGAGAAAACTTATAAACAAAAATATATATATATATTTATTAGTTATCTGATGGATCTCGATCGTGTGGCTCAACCAGATTATTTACCAACCGAACAAGATATTTTGAGAGTTCGTGTGCCGACAACGGGGATCATTGAGTATCCCTTTGATTTAGAAGAAATTCGATTTAGGTACAACATACAAATTCTATTTCGCAAAATGTGCCTTTTGATTGCATACATGTAAATTATACTACTAATTTGCTTTGACTCTTATTTAATACTAAATATTTACTAAACTTTTGTTAAAACAAAAAAAAAAAAAAACATTGTTTTGGCTTTCGAGCATTTTGTGCATGTTTGCCTTATAATTTTTTGTGTGCGACACTAACCCCCCGATTTCTACACATTTTTGTTGAAGGTTAATATTATTTAAAATTGTCAGAAAAATATAGAAATTCATGTATACTTTGTAGTGTTGAGTTTGTAGGAGTTCACTGGAACTTAGTGAGGTTATGGTTTCAGAAAATGAAAGAAAGATTTCTTGTTTGCAGCGATTTATAATTTCTTAAAGAAATTATGCGAAAAAAGGATGATAGAGATTTGCTTCCAACGACTTTATAACAAATTACTTTACGCTGGGTCTTCATGCTACCACTTTAAAACTATAGCTTCATAATCATAGTCATAATTATAGCTTTACGTACATATAAATAAGGAATTTACAATTTTTGTTTGCCAACGCGCAGCTATCTCAGCGATCTTGATCGTATTGAAAAAGAGGATTACCTACCCAGCGAGCAGGATATTTTGCGTGCTCGTGTGCCCACCACAGGGATACTTGAATATCCATTCGATTTGGACGGTATCGTATTTAGGTATAATACTTACTCAAAAAACATGATTTTGAAAAATATTGCATCCACTTTTCCCAGCTAAGGCTAGTCGTACGAGTATAAATGCAATACCTCGAAATAGTTCAATATTGCCAACTCTGCAGGTTTGAAGTGTAGCTTGAAATACTCTCATCATACATACGCATTGTTTTTGTTGGTGCTTCACTAATTTGCGCTTTGTGTAGCTTCATTTGTTTGTTAACGTTATTTGGTTCATTTTCGTATTAAACATATATATCTTGTTTTAAGCATTTCTATGTGTAACGCCTACATGCTTACTTATTTATGAGTGTAGTTTATGTTTGTAACCGTTATTATAACCGATTATTAAAACTTGACATTTTTTTTCTAAACACATACCAAATTTAATTAAAACAATTTTATGCAATTTCTCCGTCGCATTTTCATTCAACACACACACACGTATATATACACGCTCACGCACAGAATGGTGGACGTGGGTGGTCAGCGTTCCGAGAGAAGAAAATGGATTCATTGCTTTGAGAATGTGACTTCAATCATATTTTTGGTTGCGCTATCGGAATACGATCAAATTTTATTCGAATCTGATAATGAGGTGAGTACAATTTACGCGCTGGCGTGTTGAATATGTCTCATTCGTCTATTGTTGTTTATTGCGCAGAATCGTATGGAAGAATCAAAAGCTTTATTTAGAACTATTATTACGTATCCGTGGTTCCAAAATTCATCAGTTATTCTCTTCTTAAATAAGAAAGACTTATTAGAGGAAAAAATCATGTATTCGCATTTGGTAGATTACTTTCCCGAATATGATGGTGAGTACACACACGCTAATTATTTTGCTATAATTTTCTGCTCACATTTGTAGTTGTAAATTATTTATAAGCTGTAGACGCGCTAGTTATCAAGAAAGCTATTAGTTTTTGTTGTTCTTTATTATTAACAGTTATACTATATTATTAACAACAAAAAAAATATTCTAAAAACTTTTGTGATTACGAAGGACCCAAATGTGATCACGCTGCCGCTAAACAATTTGTCTTGAAAAAATATCTGGCTGCGAATCCAGATCCCGAACGTCAGTGCTACTCCCATTTCACCACAGCTACAGGTTAAAACCACAAAGTTTTACTTAAAGCTTTCAAAGCTTTGCTAAAAAGCTAGTTGTAGCTAGCCGTTCTAAAGTTTGTGTAAATTCTTGTATTTTTGCGCTACGCACACAATATCGATTTAGGTTATGTATATACATTTATATGTAGCAGTAAATGGTATTTAAAAATAAGTAGGTATTTAGTTGTGTAATGATTATTGAATGCCTTATAATCGTATCGCTTGTACTGTATGTTCGCTCTTCTTTCATATTCTCACACTAAACGCTAATTAGGTCCACAAAGGGATGCGATTGCCGCCCGTGAATTCATACTTCGTATGTTTGTAGACCTTAATCCAGATTCCGAAAAAATCATCTATTCTCATTTCACCTGTGCTACGGGTAAGTATACGCATACGCGCTCAAAAGCAGTTGGACTGAGTGTTTGTGTGTGAAAAAAAAAGATAAAACATTGTGTGTGTGCTTGTGTTTGAGAAATTGGAAAATTAATGACAAGTTAACGGTATTCAACTAAAAACTATCCACGTGCCTGCCTCCAGGTAATGCGAATCGACTCATAAATAGTAGATCTACACATATGTATGTATAACCGGTAAACGCTTACAGCGCACTAGTTTGCTTAAAATGTAAAGCTGTAAATTAACGGTATATGTAAACAGTATCGCTAGCATTTTTTTTTATAATGCCGCGATAGTTGTCAGTAAGCTCTGCAACTTAAAATTAAAAAAAAAAACTTACTTTTGCTGTTTATTAAAACAAATCTTAAAAAATTTTCACTTCGGCCACTTGAACTTCGTGCAGATACCGAAAACATTAAGCTCGTATTCTGCGCCGTCAAGGATACTATCATGCAGAATGCTCTCAAGGAATTCAATTTGGGTTAAGCAACTTCACCGAACACAACTGAACGGAACGCGCGTCCTCATCTCTCTAACCCGTCTACCTAGCTACTTACATGCATATAGTTAGCCAACGCATCAACTTATAACTGTTTCGCTTCTTTATACTACGATTTTATTAATACACATTGGCTTATAATAAATAAATAATAATAAACAAATAAGAAAGGCAAAAGCAAGACTTAATTTCTAAAAAAAAAAACACATACATACATATATAGGCAATAATATTGTAATAATGTTTAGGCAAAGTGTAAACTCTTTTGTTTAAGTACTCGTCAATAAAACAAATTCCTAAAAGTTGTTTTACTTTCGCCATTGAGTCGCATATGATGAGCGTTAATTTCCTTTGTCGAGGGAAATTTTAAATATTTATAATTAGTTGCTTCCCCTACGGAGTGTTTGGTGTGTTCGTACGTTCGACAGATAGAAATTTGGTATATTTATGAAACCTAGTAGTAAAAATAGCAGCAATTAACTTAAAAAAAAAAATGGATTTTTTACCAAACTTTCGGACTAAAAAAATTTTTATATTTTCTAAAAAATATATTTAAGAAGCTCGTGTTAAAATTTGAGACTAGTCGGTTTAGCCGTTTTCGAGTAATGTTGGTTACCGACTTTAAAAACACGATTTTGAGATAAACGCGTTTAAAGTTGGGAATGCACTTCCAAGCAATCTGAAACGCCTTTTCAAATTTGCGTGCAACTTTGAAAATATTCACCGGAACGATATTAAATTTTCTGTGTGTCGTCTTAAATTTTGTACATTGAGGAAATGAAATTAAAAAAACGATTTTTTGAAAATTCTAACTGTCATAACCTCTTAATTGTAGTTAAAGAAAAGCTTCTTCCATTTTAATGCGTTGTTGTTGTAAATACACAAATGTCATGGTTATAGAATACCTCACTGGAGGGACATTTTTTGAGAGCTGGTAAATCCGTTGTTCCAATATCATTAATCCAATTGTTTTGGAACGTTTTTTCAAGTTGCTTTGGCTAAGCTTACACGAACTAAACTACGATGAGCACCCGGGACAGCCATCTACTGACTTTATTTCAATATTTTTCAAACTAACAGAGTTAGATAATATAAAAAAATGTCATAATATGACATTTCAGTACTATTAACTGTTTCGAATATGCAACGGTTTATTACTTTTTCGAAAATACAAAAAATTAACAATTATATTGCTTTTTCGAACATACAACAAAGTAGGATTTGTTTATTAATTTTTTTTATTAAATTTTCGAACATACAAGAATAAACCTTTTTATAATAATATACAGTATCAAAAAAGTATGATTGATTTAATCTATTTTTTACAAATAATATCGAATAACGGTTTATTAATTTTTCGAATATACAGTATCAAAAAAGTATGATTGATTTAATCTATTTTTTACAAATAATATCAAGTAACGGTTTATTACTTCGAACATTCAAGAATAAACCTTTTTATTACTTTTTCGAATATACAAAGTATGATTTATTTATTTTTTTTTTTACAAATAATTTCGAATAACCGTTATTACTTTTTCGAACATACAAAAATTAACCTTTTTATTACTTTTTCGACCACAACAACAACAAAGTATGATTTATTTCATTTTTTTTAATAATATGAGTTTATTAATTTTTCGAATATACAACAATAACCGTAAACGTTTTTTATTACTTTTTCGAATGTACAACAACTACAAATGACGATTTATTTATTCTTTTTTTTTTTACAAATATACGCTAACTGTTTATTACTTTATCGAATATACAACAACAACAAATTATGAATTATTTATTCATACAAATAATATAACTAGCGATTTATTAATTTTTCGAACATACCACAACAACAATAAACATTTTTACTACTATTGCGAATGTATTAACAACAACAATAAAGCGCGATTACTTTACATAACTTGACATATGTACATACATATGTACTTGTTTTTAAGAAATGACATCGAATAACGGTTTATTACTTATTCGAACATCCGACAACAAAAAGTGATGTATAATATTTTCTGAACCATTATCCTATGTGCAAGAATCGAGTAATTAAATTTTCGAAGATCCAAAAATAAAAAGCAATTAATGAGTTTTTCGAAGATCCAAAAAATAAAGAAACTGTAACTATTTTTTCAAACATTTGCCGATAACAACAAATATTTTAAACCGTTACTGAAAAATTTTTGTTTTCGAACAACAGTAAACGATTAATTATTGTAGTTTTTCGATTATATGTATGTGCACACTTATATTAGGCTGTCAAAAAAGTCTTGCGGTATTTTCGCTAGTTGGCGCTGAAAGCGCGTAGTTCTAGTTTTATTCGTCGCATCGGGTCATGCTATACCTTTTTGGAAAGATCATTTCACGCGCTAACACGTGTTTGATTGATTGTCGTTTCTTTTAAGTCGTTCGTGAGTTATAGCGTCGCAAACATGGAGCAAAATAAAGAGAAAATACGGCATATTTTACAGTACTACTACGATAAAGGCAAAAATGCATCTCAAGCCGCCAATAAAATTTGTGCAGTTTATGGACCCGATTCAGTTTCCATTTCCACCGCACAACGATGGTTTCAACGTTTTCGTTCTGGTGTAGAGGTGGTCGAAGATGCGCCACGCTCCGGATGGCCTATCGTCGAAAATTGCGATAAAATCGCTGAATTAGTCGAAAGAGACCGGAGCAGCCGTATCATCGGTCAAGAGCTGGGCATGAGTCATCAAAAATTCATTTCAATTTCAATAAAAAAAAATCAATAAAAATACCGCAATACTATTTTGACAACCATTATAATGTAATGATTTATTATTTATGATTTTCCATCCATTTTTTTTTATTTTCAAGATTTCTCTCTTTTCTATTTTATTTTAACTAACGGTGAATTAATTGGTTTATGCCTTGCTCACTAGCCTATCAGACTAAGCAAACCTAACCTAACGGTGAATTACATATACTGTAATTTTTATATTTTCAAAAATCTGGCAATGCTGTTTGTGAGTGCGAATCTTAATTTGGTTAATATTAGAAGAGAATATCAGTGAGTGTGCTAAGAAACAACTATTTAAGAATATGAAGAAATGAAGTTGTGAGAGTGTGTGTGCAAAAATTATTTAAGGAGGTCCCTTACATACATACATACATATATGAATATTATTTTATCAAAAATGTTTAAACCAATGAAAATATAAAAAATATTGAAATCAACTTTCTAAAGAGTTTAATATTGTTTTTATCTTTATTCTTATTTAATGCCGTTATTGGACCTCCTTAAATTTTTCCAATTTATGTAAAATATTTTCTAATCAAATTATTTTTTCTCACCCCGCCCACTTTAGATACTGAAAATATTCGATTCGTGTTTGCAGCTGTTAAGGACACCATTCTCCAATCAAATCTGAAGGAATATAATCTGGTCTGAAGTGCATTCAGATGGACAGACAATTTTTGTGATTTTATTATATTCATGATTCCTTTTTCGCATAAAAATATATAAGTAAAAAAACAAAACAAAAATAAATAAACAAACACAAAAAATACATATAACGCTAAATTAAAAAGAAAAATTATATAAGCAAAAACAAAAACAAAAATATTAGACAAACAAAATAGCGCAAATGGCGATGAATATAAAAGTGAAACTAACGATTATTTAAAAAGAAAAATTTTATAACGCAAAGTAAAAAATAGTAAATAACATTAATAATAATAATAATAATTGCAAGTATATATAAAATAATAAAATGTATGGAAATTCAGTAAAACTACAAAATGAGACGGCAATCAGACACCAACAAGTGTAATAATATGCGAGAGGAGGAGGAGCTAGCACTTATGTAACTAGAAAGAAGCGAGTGAAAATATTAGTTAAATTTATTTTAAATTGTTTTTTTTTTTTGGAATTTGCCAACGGCAACATGAAAATGCGAAAACGAAGGGAACGTCTCATATATACACACAAACACAGGCAAACACGTGAAAAAGCGGCGAACACTGAACACAAGAAGAGAAGCAGCAAATTAAATAATGAATAATGGAAATATAATGCATACATATGTATAATTAATACGAATATATACACACATACATAAATACATACATACTACATACTTACATTATTTGTACATGTATTGATGAAGTGAACCACTAGATGTAACCATAAATACATTAAAAACAAACAACAACAACAAAAAAACTAAATAAATGCTAAATGAGAAAACGTTTCTTATTATGTAAATAAGAAGAAGAAGAAGAAGAGAGAAGTTCAACCAAATATTTAAGGAAAACAAATGTGAAAAGTAATCATCTACAACAACAACTACAAATACAACCGCTCCTACAACAACAGTTCGGCCGGCTAGCTGCGTTCAGGCGCGGCGAATTGAGCATACAAAAGGCAGACAAGGGGGCAGCAGCGGTTGACGGCAGCAAATTCGCATATATACATACATACACACACATACCTAAAACATACCCACATACATACATACATACATACTTAGTTAAGGCGAAAATTTAGAAGGGGGCGAAACAAGCGACGAAACTAAAAATGTAACTGCATAATATGCATTGTTTATAAATAATAAATTATTTAATAAAATCAAATGAAATGTGAATTTTGTTTGTATAAAACTTGCGAGCGCGCAAATTTACATAAAAAACGTACAGAACATATGGAAAAGTTACACTTTATAAATTGCACACTTGAACATAGAAGAACATTTAAATCAATTGCAAACACAAAAACAACAACTACGCCATAAACACATACGCACACTCGCGCACACAAGTCTACATACATACATATGTACATACAAATAGCGCGCAAATGTAAAAGTTGTACGAAAACTGCAGCAACAAAAACAAAAACACACAATGCATGCGTTATAAAGTAATTAAATGTAAAGCAAATACATACAAACTTACACACATACATGCATGCGTATATGCATTTGGGGAAAACGAAGAAAACGTATGAAAGTTGTAATGTCATATACATACTATATAGTACATACATACACACCTAACTGCATACATAAATATATGCATAAACGCACACACACACACTTAAATATTAAGTTATTAGTAAAAAATGGTATAAAAAATAATTTTGTGCTTTGTAACACGATGGCATTAGGATTGTATAACTGACAGTTCATGAATATGTTCGCTTTAAGTTGGCGTTTTTAAAGTTTTGAAAACTATGTATGTACTATGATTGTTTTGATTTTTTTTTTAATTTCGATTAGTTAACTATTTTTGTTCTTGTTTTCGTTTTCGTTTTATTATTATTATGATTTTTTGTAAATTTGATAATGATATAATAAAAATAAAAATTAATATAAATAATTTATATGCGCTCATAAGAAATAAAAAACAACAACAACAAGAAATATTTATATTTTGAACAAATAAAGAATGGAAAAATTCAAATAAACACACATGAATGGGAAATTAGTTTATACACATGTACATACATACATATATGTTGTAGGTTTGACAATCTTGTGTTTTAATAGTTTTTTAAACAATTTGCGGAGGCAATATATTGCTGTATAATGTCTTTTTGTAGGCATACAAGTTGCACACAGTGTCGCAGGTGATGAGAAAATATACCTGAATGACTACAACAATTTTAGTTAATTTTAAATAAATTATTTGTGTTGTCAAGCGCAAGTGGAGTGTCGAAAAATAAAGGCAGGCTGTGTTAAAAAGTAAAAAAGGATGAGACAAGCCGAGAAAGCGGCTGTTTTGTAATCCGTTCCCACGACAGTCGGGTCTACGTAACCGGAACGAAGCCGTTTTTTATCTTTTTATCCGGCCAAGGACTGTCAACTCGGCAGATTTTTGCTGCTACAACAACAGCAACTGTGGTGTAGTAACAACTAACTTCTGAAGCTGTGACGTCAAACATGTCAACAAATTTGGTTCGAACTGACAAAAAACAACATTTTCACGTATTTTAATACATACTTATATTTTTCTATTAAGTTTTCGACGTTATCTTTTGCACCACTCGGGGGTATATGGTGCACTACAACGTTATTTACAGCATTTATACACCACTTAAGAAACAATTTATACTGAAAATTTTTATTTATGCATAAATCTTACGCTGCAACCGAAAATAAATACGCTCTATGAGTGTCAGCGCGATAAAATTAAGCCACAGTTGATTTTATTTAAAAAATATTTTTTTTTAGCAATCATTTAATAAAAGAT
The DNA here is from genome assembly GCF_024586455.1 of Bactrocera neohumeralis. Classification (NCBI taxonomy): domain Eukaryota; kingdom Metazoa; phylum Arthropoda; class Insecta; order Diptera; family Tephritidae; genus Bactrocera; species Bactrocera neohumeralis. The sequence continues at coordinate 25,057,174 of NC_065921.1, forward strand.
TTAAAGGTTTTTACTAAAAAAATAAAACCGACACATAAAATAAACTGTTATTACATTATTTTTTTTTTCGTAAACTTACACCTGCACACACACACACACATGCGCATTGCAGTCACTTGGTACACTCGTGATGATTTCGAATTCATCACGCCGCATACTCGTACTCAAATACATACATACACACATAATATAATGTAACCTATGTACGTGAGAGTGAATTCGTCGATAAGAAATGTAAAAAAAAACAACAAAGCTTTAACTGAATAAATTTATATAAATGAATTATAATAGAGAATGCATTAATTAGCTTTTAAAAAGCTTAAAGTACTAAAACCGTCATCGTAGTTGTTGTTGGTTGATTAGTGATGAACAATGAAACAACATAGTGGTCTTATTTTAGAAAATTACCGTTTTATTGTACACGATTGGAAATCTATTTATATTTTTGGGTTTTGTTTAATTTTTACGTTTCCGTCCAAATGAAAATGAGCGTAAAGCAAATTAAATTATGTACATATGTATGTATGTACATATGTTCTTTAATAGCTACATATATGCATACATATGTACATACATACAGACATTAATGCATTTATACATGCACATACATACATACATACATATTTGCTTTAAATTTTTAATTTTTCTATTTCAATTTTTTAGGTTTTGTATTTGTTTTTTTAATTTTAATATTTTCGTACATATGTACATATACATATATGTATGTACATACATACATACATATGCATTCTAATTTTATATTTTAATTTTTTTTTATTTCTAGGTTTTTAGTTTTTTTGTTTACTTTTTTTAATTTTAATAATTTTTCGCGCATACATACATATTTACATTAAACTTTTATTTTTAAATTTATTTTTATTTCTAGTTTTTTTATTTTTAAATTTTTTTTTATTTGAATTATTTATTTTTTTTATTTTATTTTATTTTTTACTATTTATATGTTTACATTAAACTTTTATTTTTTAATTTTTTTTAGTCTAGTGTTTTAGTTTTTAAATTTTTTAATGTAAATTTTTGTTTTAAATTTAATTATTTTTTATTTTTTTTTGCGCATACATCATATTTGCATTAAACTTGTAATTTTTTAATTTTTTAGCTTTTAAATACATACATACATATATACATATGTACATTTAATTTTAATTATTTTTTTATTTTTATTTTGTTTTATTTTATTTGATTTATTTTTATTAATTTTTTTATTTATTTATTTATTTTTTTTTTTTTTTTTTTTTTTTATTTTTTTTTTTTTATTTATTTTTTTTTATTTATTTTTTATTTATTTTTTATTTTTTTTTATTTTGTATTTTTTTTTATTTATTTTTTTAATTTTATTTTATGTGTTTTATTTTGTATTTAATTTTTTTACCAATTTGCGTTTATTTGAAAAAAGTATATTTTAAAACACTTGTGTGCATATGTACATACTATGTACATATGTATGTGTATACTTCAATTATTATATGTATACATATTTATGAAAGAAGTATAAAAATATGCAAAGCCACGAAATTTTATTATAAATTTACAACAAAAATATTGCATTTTAAGCTGAAATCATTGTCACGTGAGCATGTTACTTCAGTACAAACATATTTTTCAATACATATAATGTATTATTTACTAGAAATTATGCGCCATATATTCGAAAAAAAAAACATTTCTCTGCTCCGGCTATTTTGTTTTTATCAAATTTGATAACGCTGCAACTGCTGAAGCGAGAATTTCACAATTTGAATTTTGAAATCAACCGATTTTGTTGTTATATAAACAAGTTTTGCTGGCCTCTGGGCCATTATTTCAATAATATACAAAAAATAACGGTAAACATGATTTATGTAGTCATTCTCATAGCAAATATAGTATATTTGAAGTGCACTAATCGCTTTCCTTACCAAGTTTATTTTTGCTTAATGCATTGAATTTCAGTGCCATTCGTTCCTAAAGTCATACATACATACTTACTTGTATTAAACGCCAAGAGTTGTATATGATCTCAGATTTTACTAACATAGCGGGCATTATATATGTACACGTATATATAACTTCAGTAGCATAAATATATACTACATATATAAATATAAACGAATTCCATACAACTTGGCCTTGCCTTTCCGTGTATAATATATGTATATCTGTCTAATAGACCTATTTATTAAATATAAAACGATCGAAAAATAGTTATGCAATATTTTAGCAGTTTTCAAAATTTTTTTCGTGAAATACAACTCTGACGATCCACAGTCGTTATATACATACATATATGTATGTATATATACATACATACGTAATTTTATTTTTTATTTATAAAGTAAACAATTTTAACCAAATATTAAGTAATTATATACCTGCATACATTTAAAATTGCAACAAAAAGCACAAAGAAAATATAAAGCAAATTCGATATAGAATTCACGAAAAATTAAATAAGTGCAGACAAAAGTAAATATTGCAAAAAATCAAACATAAATGTACAGCTTCTTCGATTTATGCCACTAATATAGGACAAGCATTCATAGCGAAAATATATAAATAATAGTATACATACCTTACTCATTTTTCAGCATACCAAACATACATACATATGTATATTCACATGCAATGAAATACAATTAAAAAATAATAATAATAATGATCATTTTAATTAATAATTTTTTTCGTTAAAAAATTGATTTTTCTTATCAAAATCAAAAATTATATTTTTTATCAAAAAATATATAAATATATATATTTTTTTTCAATTAATCAAGCAATTTAATTTCAAATTTTTTTATCGATTAATCAAAAATATTTTTTTTTTCAAAAACAAAATTTTTTTATCAAAAATAAAAATATTTTTTATCAAAAAAATTTTATCAATTATTTAACAAAAATAGTATTTTCTTTATCAACAAAATTATTTGTTTCATCAACACATATTTTTACCAAAAGAAAATTTATCAAAAAAAATTTTAACAAAAACGGTATTTTCTTTAACAGTAATTTATTTTTTTTTATCAAAAATAAAACTTTCTTTATCAATAATAACAAATATTTTATATAAAAAAATAAATCTTTAAGTCAACGGCAATTGTAAGACAGCTCTTTAAGCAGAAAGGCCTCTCTTCCAATTTCCAAGACTACACTTTCAAATCTATTTTTGAAAAAAAAAGATGCGCAGAATACAGCCCACTAACGGTATTGGTGTTTTGTGCTTCTTTAACGGTACTCTTCACACGAAATATAACTAAATTAAGCACTTTAAGTGTTAATCAAATGTAATAAATGAAGTCACACAGTTATTTATGTATGTAGTAGTCTTGGTTTCGCGTGAAAATTACTATTTTTGCAGTATATAAAAAAGAGAAAATGTATTGGCGAGATAACTGTGTAAAGAAACTTAATTTTTTATTGCATACCACAAAGTTGATTGGTATGAGAATTGTTTACTTTTATTGCCTATTAGAAGAGTTCTAAGACGTATATAAATGCATTTTGTATTTTTATAAAAGAAAACATAAATTTATAATTTTATAAACAAAAAAAAGAACACAAAGAGCACGGAAATTTATATTTAAGAAATGCCTTTTTTACGTCGCCGAAAACAATTTAAAAGTTAGATAACAAATTTAAACACGATTGGAAAATGTGGGGTTAGAGGTTAGGTGATTAGGCTGAGGTTAATAATCGCTTTTGGAAAGTCGGTGTGATAGTTCAAGTGTATTTAAGGTACACCCTAATGTAATACAATAGCGTTTATTATTACATTTTTACATCTAACGGTTTATAAAAAATAACTTAATTTGCTTTTTTATTTATTAAAAACAAAAAAATTAAAATATTTTTTTTCCTGAGTAATAGCTAACGTTCCTTTTTCGTGATGAAAAATATTTTTTCTTAAATATTTCTCGGTAATATGTTTCAGTTCATTTCTTTAAAAATCGAAATTTTGATTGAAAATATCGATAAAAATCGATTTATTATTGAAAATATCGATAGCGATTAATTCTAAAAGTCGATTTTTATTGAAAATATCGATAACGAATAATTTTAAAAATGTATTTTTTATTGAAAATATCGATAACGATAAATTTTACGATCATGCTCACTTACTCGGTATTTGTTAAGCTATTTGCGTTCGACTACGTTCATTTATTAAATTAATACAATGCAATTTTAACATTTTATTATATCATTATTAATGATGGGAAAAACAGTTTTCACAATTGATTTAGAAGAAGGGTGTAAAAAACAGTCTTTATAAATCATCATAGTCTAAATAACGAAATAGATCGGTTTCAGTTAAGCTTCACATAATAACTGTTTAAAGGTCCGCACTACATTGTAAATAATTGAAAGAGTTTCGAAAAACTCTTACATTGCTGATTATTGTTTAAAAAATTTTGTTTTTATGTACAATAGTTTCCTTTTATTAATCGATTTATAATTTATCGATAAAATATATCGGTCACATTAATTGATTTATAAAGTATGTATCAAATTTATCGGTTATGCTAATCGATTTATAATTTATCGATTAAATTTATCGATTTATAAAGTCAAGCTCAAATTTAGCAGTCATGCTAGTCGATTTATAATTTATCGATTAAATTTATTGGTCTTACTAATCGATGAAATTTATCGGTCGTACTAATCGGTTTATAATTTATAGATCAAATTTATTCGTCGTACTAATTGATTTATAATTTATAGATTAAATTTGTCGGTTATAGTAATCGGTAATTGATGTGGCATCGATCTAAAGTAACTCAGATCGATAAAGATATAATAACGGCCTTGAAGTATTGCACCACAATTTCAATTTTCTCAACTAAAGTGCCGATTTTTCAGCAAATATATATCGAAATAATGTAAATTTTGGCCAGATTGTTTTCCTACATATTTGTGAGCTAAGCGATTGCAGTGTCGGTCTTTACTGAGTTATAAAAATGAACCTTAGCGGTATTTGAGACAAGATTATTGAAACAGTTAGGAGATCATCGGTACGCTTACCCACACCCATTCCCCCAATTTCCAATCGTTAGTTATCTAACACTTTTTCAATGAAATTTCTCGAGATATTCCACGTTACTTTCGCGCTGCACGAACGCTTTACCAATGAGCCACTATTGAGGCGTCTCGTCAGCCGCTTCGATACCAAAAATCGGGCGACCTAAAGAAGCCGCATTGAAGCAACACAATAGGATATTATATACATACATAATTTACATAATTATGTATAACCTTTTCTTTTATATAATAAAAATAACTACTAAATAGAAGCCAAGCTAATTTGTTTACATACATAAGTAATAATATAGATACACGCACACACAAAAACACCGATAATATTTATATTTAAGACGAGCTGATTCCGCGCAAATCGGCTGAGGCTTGATTCAAGTAAAAAAGAAAAATAAAACAAAATTATAAAAAATAATAATTTCAAGCATAAAAATTTAAAATATTTAAAAGAAAGGAAAAATCAAAAATTTATTCATAAATAAAATTAATATAACAGTAAACTATTGTAAGAAGAATGGTATGGTAAATAAGTAAGCACAAGTATTTCAATGCTCATGGAAGCATTCTTATGCAAAGAGGCTTGGAATATACGATATAAAATAAATTGAAACTGAAAATTGAGAGGAAATTTGTAAAGCTTCAAATCGTTATGGAACAACGGTGAATTTGAAATCGTCTCCAACCATAACGGTTTGGGAGCAAACACCACCGCAAAACAAGTACATAAAAGCGCGTGATTTGCAGACGGTCGATCGACCGACCGTCGTGTGCACGCGCAACGGTTAGTTGAGTCGTTGAAACGCCGAGCAAATGCATTAAATGCTTGTGAATTCACCAGATCGTGCGGTAATGCTTGCACTCGTTCGGTAATCATAAATGTAATTGTAATTTCAAATGATAGCAGTGCTTTTTTATAATCACAAGAATATTACTTACATAAGTGCATATACATAAATACATACAAATTAATATAAATATAGAAGAAAATAAAATGAAATAAATAAATAAGAAAAAAGTGGGAAAATTGCTTTACCAAAGTAATGTGTATAAAAATAACGTTTTTATTAATTTTTTACTAATTTTTCAGAAATTTTAAAATTTTTTATTATATTTAATTTTTTTTTTTAATTATAACTTTGAAACGTAGCATTTTAATACAATAAAATTAGTTGCGCTATTAAGCAAACTTGAGCATAATTGATGCTATGCAAACAAAATTAAACAAAGAAAAGGAAAACAAAACAAAAAGAAATTAAAAAACGCGAAATTACCAAATAAAAAATTATAAAATTAAAAATAAAATAAAGTATAGTTAATAACGTCACTAGCAACTATGTATTCTTTAACAATACCTATGTATATTTTTTACCCTTGGGAATTGATAATTGATATAACATTAAAAGGCGTAAAAATAAATTTAAAAATAAATAAATTAAAATGAAAAAGAAAAAGAAAAACTGTAGCAACGCAGTAAATTTCGAATAAGTAAAGCAAATACAAATTGAGTAAACGGAAAAGTTGAAAAAACTTGTATTAGATAATTAAAGAAAATTATCTATGTACACTTAATATTATAAAAACAATATGAATAACTTAAAAATATGATCGTTTCATTGATTGTGCAGTGAATTGGATGAAGATTGTAAGGTGAGTTTTTGCATCAGACGTTGGGAGCAAGTTCGGTTGTCCGTTCTCACGACAGTCGGTTCTAAGTAACCGGAACGAAGCCGAATTTTTATCCGGCCTAGGACTGTCAACTCAACACCATTTCTCGAAATTACTTAAGGCGCGTCTTTTTTTACCGCTACAACAGCAGCAAGTTTCGTTAGAGATGATTGCTGAGCTGCTTCAGTTTCGTATTTATAACGTGTGATCCAAGCAGAGAACGAATCTTCTTTATGATATACATTCTCTGATCCAAGTACTAGTACTTTTTACAATAGCTTTTTTTTTGACAGATCACAGGTCATTTTATTTTTGTTCACTCTTGTTTAGCATTTATGCATGGAAAGACTTACGCCTGAACAACGTTTACAAACCGTTGAACTTTATTACGAAAATTCACGTTCAGTAAAAAGTTTATTTCACGCGCTTCGTTCAACTTATGGTCAACATAATCGGTCTACTTAGCGTACTATTTGCGACACCATCACCCATCTTGAGACCCAACATTCATTATTGGATAATATTCGACCGAATAGACCACGTCCAGCACGCAGTGAAGACCATATAGCAGCCGTAGCTGAGAGTGTACACGAAGACCATGAAGAGTCGATTCGGTGCCGTTCGCAGTAACTCGGTCTGACGTATAAAACGACTTGTCGCATTTGATGTCGAGATTTTAAATTGAAAGCGTACAAAATACAATTTGTGCAACAACTGAAGCCGGTCGACCTACCCAAGCGACGTCGCTTCGCTCTATGAGCTCTCTGAGTTAAAAAAAGGTCCAAACGATGAGGCCCATTTATGGCTCAGTGGGTATGTAAACAAGCAAAATTGTCGCATTTAACACGAAGAGCAACCTAAAGAGATTCAAGAGCTGTCATTTCATCCAGAAAAAAACAACGGTTTGGCATGATTTGTGGACCGGTAAAATCATCGATTCATATTTCTTCAAAAATGATTCCGGTGAGAGCGTAACCAACAATGGCGACCGTTATCGCGCCATGATAACCGACTATTTGATGTCTGAAATTGGAGCTCGTGATTTCGCCGCCATTTGGTCTCAACAAAAAGGCGCCTGTTCCTATTGGACTCAATGGATGGACCATCAGAGACGTAGTTGCGGCCAACATTTGAAAGAGTTAATTTTCAAAAAATAAAAGCCAAAGAATGTTCTTTGGAATGAAAATAAACATTCCCCTTTAAAGTTGAAGTTTCGGTGTTCTTTCTTTAAAAAAAAAGTAGGGAACCTCGAAATGAATCGCCCTTATATGCTTTGCAGTTTTCTCTTCATCCACAAAAATTGGCGAACAGATTTCACAGAAACTGTCAACAAATTTGTGAGTAAACCTCAGCTGAAACCATCGGCTCGAACTTACTCGCACGATTTTAGTATTGCGATGGATATCTTACGATCAAGAACGAATTAACTTAAACAAACAAATAATTAAAATAATTTTTGTGTAAAATTTAGAAAATACTTAAAAAAAAATAAAATGATCCGAAACAGTGTGGACATGATTCGAAGGTGTTGTTCTTACGGTTCGGGGCTCGAGAATAGTAGCCAAGGAGAAAAAGAAAAAGAGGACTTCAATGAACAGAAAATTAATGAGGAGTTAGAGAGACACTATGTAGAATTGAACAATGCTAAAAAGTTACTCTTGCTAGGTAAGCGTAATTGCCAAATATTATATAGAACGTGCTTAGTGTGTAGTTATTGTGAAGAAAAATTTATAAAAATCTATAAAAAATAACGAAAAAACGTATGTGCTCAAGGCCACATGTTGTACTATATATTTATATATAAGTGCTTACTACTTATGTATCTTGTGTATATGATTCATGCGAGAAACCACGATTGAATGTGATAAGAACTAAACCAAAAATAGTAATCGGGAATTTAGGCATACAAATAAAATAGTGATGCTGGAATTTTGAAATTGTAATAAAAAAATTATATTTTGATTTTAATAAACCTTTAAAAATGGTTGAAGTTGTATTTGTATCGGGGACATCTAATGAAAACAAGCCTTTACATTAAGGTCGAATTATAGAAGAGGCTGTTAGATGAGGAGGATTGAGTGAAAAAGGCTAGGGACATGCAAGAAAAACTTTTCTATGCCAAAGGGTTAATTAAGCTTAAATAAGTAAAAGTTTGGCCCGCTACCGTATCCACACTGTAACTGTGCAAGGGTTATGCGTGTATATCGAATACTTGTTCAATGAATGGTGGTCGCTACATTCCTATGGCATTAATCACTAAAAGAGTTCGTGAAGGTGTCAGCTTGTAAGGGGCCGGTCCGCAGTAAGCATCTGTGAAAGTGATTTCGTCATCTTGAGCTATGCAAACCAGCTTGCAGCGATCACTCCGGCATCGTCAAATTTAGGATCATAACCGATATTGTAAAGTTCGAAAAGCGATTTAATTTGTTTGTAAAGTGAGAAAAGGAAACAGAGACCACAATTTTACACCATTCGTTAGCCGGTTTCCGAGAACTTAAACGTATTTTTATACGCTGTACTCACTACCTACCTAATACATGTGAGACAAATGTTTATACTCTACGTGGGTTGCTTTTTATATTTCAGGACATGGCAACACTAATGTTACAATCTGGCAACTCACAACTTTATCGTAAAGTTAGATATTTTTGAGGTTGTATATACGCAGAACGTTTTGACATACGAGCACTATTTGTGTTGTTTACAGTAACTTAAAATATTCATTTTGGTGAAAAGTGAAATTAAATTGCGAACATTTTCGCGCGTTTATTTTTTACAACTTGCGACGTGGGTTATCAGCATCAGTGCATCGATGAACTTAACTAAATTTTTAGTGATGAAACTCCGTCAAGGACCAGTGTTTATCGATGATATGGTAAATCCAATCGAGGTCGTAAATCACTCCAAGACGAATTTTGTGAAGGTCGTTCGAAATTAGATTTTGTTTCGGAAACTATTGATGCCGTGCAGAAACTGATATTGCAAGATCGTCATGTGACCTATTGTGAGATTGAGACAACTACCATATATGTAGGCATTTATGGGTCAAGCATACATATGCATATATTGCATGAACTTTTGACTGCAAAAGAAATTTGTTCACGTTTACAACCATTTTTCTGTGCCAGTCGTCTTTCAAGAAATCAGGAAAACTGACAGCCGAAGATCTAAACAATTCTTCATTGACATTCATCATTTGATGAGCTCATCCACCGTTTAGTCCAACATATCATAGGAGGTTTGCTTTTTATTCCCTTGCAAACGAAAAACTTTATGTTTTTTGAGATTAGTCCGACGGGACAAATTGATATTTTTAGAACATACATGTAACATCCGCAATTGAGTCAAATTACTACCCTGCGATTGAACTTTCACCAAAATGTTCAGAAATTAGTAAAATCAAACGATTTTGAAAATAATAAAACTATTTTGAAATGCCTGTTTTGTCTTAGCTATCACACCATATATAAACGGCGATCTCCTAATATAAATAAATGGACTTCTGCTAAGTTATCCTCGGTTATTCAACGCACTTGCTCATCAAAAACGGAGGTTCAACCATTGATCTAGGTCTAGATGTTGGTAGTCATCAAATGTACACGGCATTTCATTTTGATTTTTATTCCAAGCTATTCGATTTTGGTTCACTACTTTTTTCAAATTATTCAATCTTTGTTACAGGTACTGGCGAGGCCGGCAAATCCACCTTCTTCAAACAAATGCATATCAATTACGGCGGAGGTTTTTCAACTGCCGCTCGTCTGGAATATAAGCGAGTCATACATCAGAATATTCTGACAGCGATGCAGTCGATGCTGAATGCCATGAATGTGTTGCGAATATCATACGATAAAATAGAAAATGCGGTAAGCATAATTTGCGTTATTCATGGTTTGAGTTCATATAACCTAACTTTTTTGAAAACACACTGTAAAAACTGGAAAATCTCATAACTTATATAAAAGCAATTAATAAAAGTGGGGAAGTCGATATAAATACCTTTTGAAATCGTGGTTAAACACTGATTCTTCTGATGTTTAACCCATCGTCAAATTTTGTTAATGTTCAATGATAGTTTGCCGTATACGAACGAGTAATGAGTTTTCGTTAGAAGCCTTTTCATGTCGAAAATATTTTTTCGTGCCTTAAAAGTGCTAATTTTGATCCTTTTGAAGATTTCGAATATTCGCAGCTTGGCAAACTGGAGATTCCAAACAAAGCCAGGTCAATCTCCACGGCGGATCTTTCCAACGGAATATAAGCGAGTCATACATCAGAATATTCGTAACAGCGATGCATAAATGCTGAATGCCTTTTCGAACTGTCGAAAGCATACTTTAAAATCGAAAAGAGGTGGTGCATAATTTCTCTTTTCACGGTTTTTCCCAAGATTTCCCAATCATAACTGATTTTCCATGTTTAAACACACTGTAAAAACAGTTCGTTGACGGTGGGTTTTAATCTTTCACACAATACGCTCGATATAACGTTATATGCGATTTTGAGGAGGTTTATCCCTCTTCAACTCTCGGTATCTATCCCATCCCGCACGTATTGTGGTCGATTGTAACGTTGCGAGGTAGGCAGTCTGATTGCTCTCCGTTGCGACACGGCACTCCTCGTCGTACCAGCTGTTCTTTTGCCTTTTCCAAAAAGCAATTGTTTTTTGCTGCACAGAGGCGGGTGCGTATCTTGGCTACAACAAGATAGTGGTCCGAGTCGATGTTAGGACCTCGGAGCGTAAGCACGCCTAAAACACTGGAAACGTGTACTCAATGTTAGATCGGTGATTTTGTATATTTTTTTGTATTATACCACTCGCCGTGGTTGATTATGAAAGTTCGAAAGTTTTATATATGAAGAATTCGCCTTCTCCGATTCTCCTTGTCTGACTGACTTAGGCTTTAGATTTCGCCATTGCTTAAATGAAAGTTGTCTAGTAAAAGTGAGAATTTGTCGTATAAAACAAACATTCCAATATCCAGACACCTCAAAAAGGTCTTATTAACGCACAGAAGCTCTCAATTTCCATAATCAAATATCTACATACATATATATAATTATACAAATTGTAATCTTTTTAATGATTTTCCTATTGATTTTTTCCTCCCAACAGCTGATGGCAAATAGCATTTTGATCGCCAATGTTGAAGCCGTAACAGAAATGGATGATATGACTTTGTCAGCCATAAAATGTCTGTGGGCCGATACGGGGGTACAACAATGCTATGAACGACGAAGAGAATATCAGATAATTGATTCGGCGAAATAGTGGGTTTACTCTTTATAAATATCTCCTGAAAATGCACTTTGATCCACTAATTTACAATATATACCTTAACACAGTTTCCTTGACATGTTGGATCGTGTCACACGGCCCGGTTACATACCCACAGATGATCACATATTGCGTTCACGTGTTGTTACGACTGAAATAGTGGAGCACGTTTTCGATACACAGCAAAACAAAACGAAACGTACTAGTAACAAACGGCCGCTACTACGGTAACATCGGATACCTTTCCGATTGTCTAAAGTATATGTATAAATAACTTATCATATTGTACCCTTTGCAGAGTAATAGATGTCGGTGGACAACGATCTGAACGACGAAAATGGCTGCAGTGTTTCGATGAAGTGACAGCTCTCATATTTCTAGCATCGCTCTCAGAATACGATCAGACATTAAGCGAGGCCAAAGGTTTGGTAAGTGAAACGCAAGTTTTTAATTATTTTACTTGAAGTAAGAAGTCGATTTTAAAGCAGCTTTTGACAGCACGAACAGGAGCTGCCGGTAGTTTTGCATTCTCCAGGTTGGGTAAAGAAGCGAACCTAATGAGTCTGGTAGTGTACGAGGGCAAGACGAAATATATATCTTCTGTCATCAAACAAACAGTCGTTTGCATTCGCGACTTGGCTCCTACGTCACTGTTGGCAGTCATAACTACAAAGTCGTAGATAGATTCGTCTATCTTAGAACCAGCATTAACACCAATAGCAACGTCAGCCTCGAAATCCAACGCAGAATAACTGTTGCCAAGAGGTGCTACTTCGAACTGAGTAGGCAATTGAGAAGTAAAATCCTCTCTCGACCAACAAAAATCAAACTCCATAAGGCACTCATTGTTCCCGTCCTGTTATATGGCGCAGAGGCAAAAACGATGACAACATCTGATGAGTCGACTTTACGAGTTTTGTACTGCGGAAGATTTATGGTACTTTGCGCATTGGCAACGGCGAATATCGCTGGAACGATGACCTGTAGAAGATATATGACGACATTGACATAGTTTAGCGAATTAAGAAACAGCGGCTATGCTGGCTAGGAAAAATGAAGAACCAATAGAAATATGTGTAAGATGCTGATCACCAACCGCCCCGGTAGTGAAGAACTTCTAATGTTAAAAAATATGAACTTCTAATGGTCTCACTAACATTATGTCGTCCCACCCACATCTGTGCTTTTCTGGATTACAATCAGAAAGACCCGCTTTTGACTAAAAGTCAGTGGCGTTCATTCTCATTCTTTCCTATTTCCGGAGCTCTTTTTTGTTAGTATGTGAAACCACTACAAAAACTATTTTTGGTCCTGAGCTTGTCCGCCAAATCATTTCCTTATAACCCTTTTTGCTCAGACGGTCGCAATTTCTTGTTGCTGTACTGTTGAGACTATCTACGTACAGCAGGACTATAGATGATTCGATTTTTTTAATTCAGAAATTTTGAAGAACTTATAGAATAATGTTTTAAAAATTGAAATTCCATGTTTATAAAATTTATAATATTTCCCTAGCATTACCTGTACCAATATTCTTAAGAAGTAATTCTCTATCAATAGGTAACGAAGTAACTGTTTTGGTTTTTTTTACAGAGCCGTATGGAGGAATCCAAGAGCCTCTTTCGTGCCATTTTATCAACGAGCTATTTTCGTAAGTCTTCGATTATTCTATTTTTAAATAAACAAGATTTACTGGAAGAGAAAATAATGACCTCGCACTTAGTGGACTACTACCCGGAGTATGAAGGTATGCATGTCTTTGGAATCTATTGTTTATATATATATATAATTTATATATATATTATATAAATATATAAAACAAATCAGGGTGTCGAGGCGAGTTAAAATCCGAGTGACTGGCTGACTTTCTGTTCGTCGGTCCGTCCTTGCAAGATGTAACTTGGGTTAAAATTGAAATATTGATAATTGGTACTTAAGGTGCAAAACGTCAACGGTATTTCCCTGGCTTTGCGAGACTATAAAATATTCGGTTGCACCCGAACTTAGATCTTTCTTACTTGTTTTATTCAACATAGTTCCCTTCAAGGGTGATACATTGGTTATAGCGACCTTCCAACTTTTCCATACCACTTTTGTAGTACGATTTGTCCTTAGCTTCAAAATATGCCTCAGTTTCGGCAATCACCTCTTCATTCGACGAAAACTCTTTTGAAATCTGACAACAGGAAATAATCGCTGCGGCCAGATCTGGCGAATATGGTAGATGCGAGAGAGAGCAATTCGAAGCCCAATTCATGGATTTTTGCCATAGTTTTCACTGACTTTTGACACGATACATTGGTCTTGGTGAAACAGCACTTTCTTTTCGGCGATTTTGTCCTTCAAGCGAACCAATAACGCTATGTAATAGTCGCTGTTGATGATCCTTCCTTTTTAGTCAATAAAAATTATTCGATGCGCATCCCAAAATATAAACTTAACTTTGCTAGCCGAATGTTGCGTTTTTCCACGCTTAGGAGCGGGTTCATTGTGTGCAATCCACTCGGATGACTGTCATTTGGACTTTGAAAGTAGTCAAAAAATTCCAGTCGTTGGTTTTATTTTCACGCGAGTCTTGCACAGAGCTTTGTCATACCCAAATATTTGTGAATGATATGATGCACACGCTCAGTTGATATCTTTAGAGTCTCAGCTATCTCGAACAACTTCACTTTTTTTGAACAGAAGATCTGGGTGTCTAGCCAAGGTCATCTATTTTTCACATCTGAAGATCAATAAATGGTATTCATATCATACTTAAAGATGTTGGTCGAAAATTTCATAAATTCTTTGAAAAACTGTCATTTCAGGTCCCAAACAAGATGCGGACAGTGCAAAATATTTCATACGCCAGATGTTTGAGGCAATGGTGGATAAAGACCGTAAAATTTATACACATTATACATGCGCCACGGGTAAGTATATACTATATGCGTGTAAAATTTCTAGTGCATTTAGCCCAGGCTAGAGCCCTAACTTAGATATATTATTCGGGAAGTAAAAGACAAAGAAATCGAATTTCTTTCTTTGAGTATTTATTAAACTGTATTGGCCTCTACGGGCACAGCGATTCTAGAGGCGATATTTCAAAAACTTAGGGACTAGTACGCGTATATACAGACAGACAGACGGACATCATTTATGTAAATACTTTAAGGGTCTCCGACGTTTTGTTCTATGTATTACAAACTTCGTGAAAAATCCGATATACACAGTTAAGGGTATAACTGCTCTCTTAAAATTTCTCCATTGATTCTCTATCGAACATAAGTCCGGACTTTAGGCAGACCGCTTAAAACAATTGTCGTGGTTCATTACAAGCCAGTGGTTAACGAATCTCGAGCAGTGCCTTGGGTCGTTACGCTGCTGAAAAATCCAACCTAATTGTAATTAGGTAATTTCCAGTTAAAAACGTATTTTTAAATAATGTGGTCCTATTTCGAATGGAGTTAAACACCACCATACCATGACTGATGATCCACCATGTTCATAGTTTGTTTTTTGTATATCTACCATCATTCCTAAATTAAACTTAGAATCAATCACTGTATCCCAGAATTTTGTTTGCGTCGTGCAATTCGTCTACATAGGGAGTTTTCAGCTTGCTTAGAGCGGGTCGATTTTTTTCTATAAAATCGAATATGCGGTAAATGTTCTATGGCTCGTTCTGAAAAACTTCGCCTAAGAGACTATGGGCCTAAAAACGGAGCGAAGTTAAAAAAAATCTGATCAGTTGAATGGGAGATATGCGATTTAGCCGATTCCGACAAACGATCAATAGAATATCAAAATGCACCTACGTATTATATTTCATTCGGATATCTCAAAAACTGACGATTACACTTTTATAATCCTTAAAAAACTTCGCCTTAAAAATCGCTGCCTCGAAATCGGGCCTAGATCCATAATTTCTAAGGCAAAGTAGTTCAGAATGATCGGTAGAACATTTCCCGCAAACGCGATTTTTACATTTCTTGGCTCCCTGCAAATCGATCCGCTCTAACCTTGCTTTTACTCCATAAAAAAAGAATCCAACCGGTCGACACCGCTCACACGGTTATAGCCGAGCTTACAACAGCGCGCCAGTCATTCTTTCTTTTCACTATTTTGGAGATTCCAATTGAAGCCTGGTCTTTCCAACGAAGTGGAGGTCTTTCCCTCATCTGCTTTCCCCTGCGAGTAATGTGTTGAATACTCTCAGATATGGAGTATTGTAATCGATTCGGACGACATGATCTAGCCAGCGTAACCGATGTCTCTTAATTCGCTGAGCTACAAGTATGACAATGTCTTCATATATCTCGTACAGCTCATCGTTCCATCGATGCGTTATTCGCCGTTGCCAATGCGCAAAGATCCATAAATCGTCTGTAGAACCTTTTTCTCGAAAACTCGTAACGCCGACTCATTAGATGTTGTCATCGTACATGCCTCTGCACCATATAGCAAGACGGTATGTGTTCGTCGAGAGACGACTTTACTTTTCAATTGCCTACTAAGTCCGAAATAGCCCCTGTTGACAAGAGTTATGTGTTCGTCGAGATGAATATCGACTTTAACTTTTTTTAAAAAAAAAACGCATTGCCTATTTGAAACTTAAGTCCGAAGTAATTTCATTTAAATGCCGCGGCTGCGTTGATTCGGAAAGTCCAGTTTTGGGCAACTTTTTCGAGCATTTCGGCCGGAATTGGCCCGATTTCTTCGAGTTGTCTTCCAAAGCTGGAATAGTTGCTGGCTTATTTCGTTATTGTTGATGTTAATATTGGTTCCAAGATAAATGGCATTAACGACTTATGACTGTCAACAATGACGTGGTGGCCAAATCCTAAATACTTCGACTGTTTGATGACAGGAGGTACTTCGTCTTGCCCTTGTTCACTACCATACCCATTTGTTTCGCTTCTTTGTTCAACATGGAGAAAGCAGAACTACCGTCGCAATTCTTACGGCCAATGATATCGATGTCATCAGGGTACGTCAGCAGTTCTTTGCTAACGTACTTGAAAGCTTGGTTGGCAATCCATCGGCCTCCGGCGCTTTGTTGTTCTTTAGACGGGAAATAGCTATTCGATTTTCTTCATAGTCGCGCAATGGAACGTCCGTCAACGATTGGGGAATCGAGTTCAGCATCTCTTGGTGTTATGCTTTTACTGCCATTCGGCAGGCTGGAGAAGTGTTCCCTCCATAATTTCAGTATGCTCTGGATATCAGTCACTAGATCACCTCTGGAGGTTTTAAAAGTGTATGCTCCGGTCTTGAAATCTTCTATTAGTCGCCGCATCTTATCAAGCTCTTCGCACTCATGCATTTCGGTCTCTCTCATTTTTGTCTGCAAATGCGTCTCACTTCCTTCTTCAACTCTCGGTACCTATCCCATTCCGCACGTGTTGTGGTCGATTATAACGTTGCCAGGTTTTCTTTCCATTGCGACACCGCACTCCTCATCGTACCAGCTGTTCTTTTGCATTTTCCGAAAACCATACTTTCGTGTGCAGCTGTACGTAAAGAGCTTAAAATGCCGTCCCAAGTGGCGACGTGTCTTCCGTCTATAACAACATGATCGATCTGGTTGGTGGCTTTTCGATCTAGAGACAGCTAGGAAGCTTGATGAATTTTTCTGTGCTCTAATCTAGTGCTACAGACGATATTTCGGGCAATGAAAAACTATTTCCTTGACTTTATATTCTGAAACGTAATTTTACCATGCAAAGGAAGCACAAGTGTACTTCAAATGACCTGAGCATTCATACAAGTGATTTATACATACTGTGTTGCTCATACGACATGGTGTACTATATGAGTACAGTACATTTCATGCACAACTCTTAGAGCGTATAACTTATAAAGGAATATTTTTATGTAAAAAATATTAATATCTTTTTTTATAGAACGAGAAGACGAAACCAAAACTTTTTTGCAAAATATCAAAAAATCCCATATAAAATATCTAGAAAAATCAAAATATTTCTTCACGCTTCAAATTGCGAATTGATTGAATTGAAAGCGCATGCCTTGTTTTAGGGCAAAAACTGGCACTTCTGGGGCCATTATCAAAAACAAAAATCAACTTGTTTTGAAAAGGACTCCCTATTTATTGGGTAGTCGAAAAAGTCTTTTCGTATTTCTAATCAAATTTTAACTTATTTTTCTAATGTTTATAATAATAAATAAACAAATATGTAGCATATTGGACGACCACTTTATGCCATTTTTCCAGTAGAGACATTACTCCATCAGTGTTAAAAATCCATCGGAGTAAATCGAAATTTCGAAATTTCCAGAACGGAATCGAGCGAAACATTGTTGTGCTACACGAACTGATACAGCATCGTCTCCGTAAACTTCATAAATTTCATTGGTGGCTTGCGTGGCATTCTTCCCTTTTTTATACAAAAATTTCAAAATATAACGAATTTCTTCATTATTTTCACTCATTTTTGAACAGCTGTAACTTTTTTTTTCAACTTCCCCGAATTTTCTTGGTTAAATGAAGCTTAAAATCTCACTTTTCCAACACTATATGGTATGACACAACGTGATTCGTAGCACTGGAGATATACGACTGCAACGACATACATACATATGTATATTGACAAAATACGAGAATACTTTTTCGACTACCCATTATATATATTATTTATATACATCGCAATAGTTTCATATATGTATTTCTTCATCCACAGATACGAGAAACTTTCGCGTCGTATTTCTGGCGGTGCAGGATACAATAATGAGCCATTACCTTGAAGCAATAGGCATCAATTAAGCTGCGGCCTTTATGTCTAAGCGAAAAAGTCTGTAGAAAAATTTGTAATTTTAAATTTTCCATTATTTATTGTAAGAAATATTATGTTAATTATATTATATATTGCATTATGTTCGCTTAACAATTACATATTTTTAATTTGTATAAAGTAAATAATTATAAATCAGTACTATTTCGAAAATGTGAACAGCGCACAAACATTTTACATTTCCTAAAGCCAGCGTAGGTATAATATACATATATTCGTATCACAAAGTCATTATGCTCTAAACAAACAAACAAAATAGCAGAGATTTTACATAACCAAGACAGCAGCGACATATGGAAGCCTGCTTTAAATAAATATTTCTTCTATAATTTTCTCACTTTTTTTTGCGTTTAATCGATACTTAAGGCATATTTGTTATTTCCTCGAGACTAAAATTAACATTACAGACTTTAGTTATATGCATATATGTGCTTGCATTATAAAGACATATTATTGACTTTCGAAAGCATTCAACATTAAACTTGATTTGGTACTTATTCAATATTTTGGTTATAATCTTAACGCAGAGCACAGTTTTCACATGTCATTCCTCGCAGTTAAAAACGCATTTGCTTTGAAAAACTTAACTTAATCCGTAGGTTGTTATAAAAAGTAAGAGTTTTTTTTCAACATCCGTGCAATTACATAACAACAAAATCGCTTAGATTCCGTTCGGGCTGCACCATATTGGCCGGCATCAATTTCACCAGTTTATTGAAGAGAAAGGCACGACGCCGACGCAGTTCTTGTTCACGGCTGTCATGTGTTCTCTTACTGTTATTCCGTCGACTGTGTGTTATGGAGCCAGCCGAAGACACAGCCGAATCAGAAACGCCAGATACAGATGATGCGGTTGCGCTGCTATCACAAGATTCCATTGAGAGATCCTCCGAGGGATTGGAGCCCTCCGACTGCAGACCCGATTTATTCGAAGAGTCTGCGCATAAATATATAAATTACATAAAATTAATTAAAAGTATACAAAACGAGTGGCACGTTGCCTCAATTGCATACCTTCATCTAGTTGTTTTTCGTCGCTTTCTGCCGTTGTATTTGTGGTGTCCGTTTCCAAATTGTCCACCTGCACACTGCTATCCATTTTCAATGATTTGCCCAAAGGCGGTGTGGCCAATGGTGAACGACCGGTTGTGCTGCTGACATCGTCGGAGCGAAATAGCAGCGAGGCCAACTTGTGGAACTAAAAAAATATAAATTGTAGAAAAAATGTTTGGTGAAAAGAATTGCAATACAAAGTTGGTAACAAAGAGATGATAATAAAAAAATTATTAAATTTATTTTTTTTGTTATTGTGTTAAATTTTTTTTGAGAAACTTGTCTTTGGTTGTAAACTATTGTTAAAATATTTATGTTAAAAATTTGTCAAACTGTAGGTGTTAGAGAGGGTCTATAGTGTAACCAATTTTTTTTTGTAAAAAAAATGTATGTAAAAAAAAGGTTTATTATTTCATGTATAAAATTGGAATTGAGTTTTTTTATTAAAATCTTTTTCGTATACCTTTTTTATTTGAAAAAAAAAGTTCCGTCGTTAGAAAAAAATGCAGTTTTACAAAATTTCAGAAAAAATGTTAAAAAAAAATTTGTCGAAAATTTTATATTAATAAAATTTAAATAAATTTTTTTAAATATTTTTTTTTTTAATTTTTTTAAACAATTTTTTAAATTATTTTTTGTTTTAATAATTTTTTTTAAATAATTTTGCTTTTAATTATTTTTGTCTATAATATTTTTTTATATATTCTTTTATAATCATTTTTTTAATTAAATTTTCGTTAATAACTTTTTTTTGATATTTTTGAAATCATTTTTTTAACAATTTTTTTTTTTAAATATGGTTTTAAATTATTTTTTGCTTTAATAATTTTTTTTAAATAATTTTGTTTTTAATTATTTTTGTCTATAATATTTTTTAAATAACTTTTTTTTGATATTTTTTTCCATCATTTTTTTTAAAGGATGTGAAACCCTGTGTCAATAAAGTTCCAAATACATATGTATGTAGTATGTACTTATAAAAAATTATTTTTCTATGTTAAAAATGTAAAAAAAGCGAAAAGGGAAGAAAAAATGTCTCAAAGGATTTTTTTAAATTAAAATCTGTTTGGGATAATTTTTTAATTGTGAAAAATTATCAGTTAAAAATAAATCGTTGTTTCAAAAAAATGTGTTAAAATATTAAAAACATTTATTTCGAATTTTTTTTTTGGAAAAATTTTTGTGTTAAAGAGGTTAGTTAATCGAAATTTTTTTAAATGTTCAAATATTTTTTGTAAAAAGTTATATGAAATAAAATAAATATTTTTATGTCTAAAATAATTTCAGTTAATTTTTTTTGTAATTTTTTTTTTCTTTTAATAAAACTTTTAGAATACTCCTTTTTAATTGTGAAAAATTGCGGTGGTAAAAAAAAAAACAATTCAGTGTTTCAAAAAAAAGCAATAGTAAAAAAATGTATTACCTGATAAATTTTTTTTAAATTAATTTGTTAAAAAGTTTTTGTAAAAAAAATTTGTTTAAAAATTTTGTGCAACTGTGTTTAAAAGTGTCAATAATGAACGCAATTTTTTTATAAACAATTGTACTGTATATATACATATGTATGTACATACATATGTATGTATGTATGTATGTAATTTTAAAATTGGGATAATTTTTTGATTGATTTTTTTAAATTAAATTCATTTTGGGTTAACCTTTTTAATTGGGAAAAAAATCGGTGTTGGAGAAGTAAATATTCGGTATGCAAAAGGTTGGGAAATAATGTGTTAAAAAGTGTATGTCAAAAAGTTTTGTTAAAAATATCTCTTTCTTAGTTTTTTAATTGTTAAAATTTTTTTTCTCATTTTTTTTTTTGATTGTTAAAAATATTTATTTTTTTTTTATGTTAAAACTTATCTTTTTAATTGTTAATAATATTTTTATTTTTTTTTATTGTTAAAATTGTTTTATACTTATTGTTTTTTTTTTTAATAGTTAAATTTTTTTTCTTGTTTTTTAATTTTTAAATTTAACATTTTTTTTAATTGTTAAAAATATTTTTTTATTTTTTTAATAGTTAAAAAAGTCCATGTAAATATTTAAAAAAGTGTAACAGAAATATCGGAAGTTTTACAAAATATTTTTCTTAAAAAAAAATTAGTCTAAAACTATTTCTGACACAAAAAAAATTTGGTGAAAAAATATATTTGCTTAAAGAAAAAATGTTAGTGTAAAGCAACTGATCATTTGCATTTTTTTTTTTTTTTGGGTTAATTTTTTGTTAATTTTCTTTTCATTTTAAAAAGTTTTTGTTTTAAAAAATTTCTAAAAAATATTTTACTTACATTATGTAATTGCTCTGGATTTGAGTGATCAATAACTTGCGCAACGTGATGGCGTAAATATTGCATTGCACTCAGCGGATCGGTGCGTGCCATTTCTTCGTAGTGTAATTTTCGCACGAGATAACGGCAATGCATGAGTATCTCACTGCGCTTAGGCCTAAAAACAATATTAAACCATGCTTTTATTAACACATTTAGCAAATTATAATTGTTGTTGTAATACTTTTCCAGCTCCAGTATCCAAAAATCATCCAGACGCATTTGAGGGCGCGACGACTTGCCAGGGTTTCCACCAAACAGATAGTGCGACTGTAAAATACATACACATTTTAATGGATTCCAATAAATTTAACACACTACCCACCTTTGCCACGTCGTCGTAAACCAACTGATGCGCATAACGTGGACACGGCTCGAGTAGATCATTTTTCGCTGTGGCATTCGACGCTTCGGCATTATGGCGACAAGTGTAAATACGCGACCACATATAATGTTCCAGGGAATATACCCAAAATGAGTTGGAAGCATCAATATGTTGGATATCACGACGGTCTTTCAGCTTGCTCAAACTGGAGAAAATATAGATTTCGTCGCGATCGCAATCGATTGTAGCGCGCAGCGTATAACCTGGCGACGGCTCATTCTTAGTGTCGCTTGCGTTATTGTGACTGCAGACGCTGCTGCCGCCGGCGCCACCGCAGTTATTATTGTTTTTATTCAGCACTGAAATGGATTGGGTGTCCACGTCATAGGTGATAAAATCATCGATGTCTTCTTTGCCCCGCTGACCGCCATAAATATAAAGTTTGCGATGTTTCTATTGAAAAATAATAACAATATTGAAAATAAGAACTTTTCATACAAAATCGGTCAATTTTTTACCGTGTGGAATACCATGCAATGCGTTATGCGCGACTTTATCGAGAGTACGTCGGCTTGTGCTGCGCTCGGATGATGGCAATCGACGAGTATCTGTGTCCATGTGTTGGTGGCAATGTGATATGAGAATAGACCCGAGTATTCTGGTTCATTTGACGTGCTGTTCGAGACACTGCGTGGTGTGAGTATTTTTCCACCAAACACATAAATATTACGCTTCTCACTATCAATACACATTTGATGATCGTAGACCAGTTGTGGACCACCGACTTGGCTTGTATCGTCGCAAATTTGCAGCCATGTGCGTGCACGTGTATCATAGAGGAAGAAGTCGCTCTGTAAATTCGTTGAGTTAGCTGAGGTTTTCACTGTAATTATTACAAATTACTTACTTTAATATAGTCTGTGGTGCGTATTGAGTTGTCCAAATAACGGCCTAACATAAAGATGTTTTCGCTAACCGAATCGTAGACCATTTTGTGACATGAACGCGGCGTTGGTCCATTAAAAAGCTCTGTTTGTTCGAAAAGCAGCGTCCAACTGTTAGTTTTTATATCAAAAACCCACAAATCGCTGAGATCGCGATAGCCATCCCAACCACCATACAAGTAGACCAAGCGTTTTTTAGTATCCACTACCAATTGATGGCCGCCACGATTGCCTTAAAAGTAAAATTCAATTTAGTATACATTAAAAATATCCAAAATTTTTTACTGCAATAGCAACTAACCTGGTTGCGTAGGGCTTTGTGTTAGCTGCATGCGCCATGTATGCTTATAATCTTGACGATTTAGATACAGGTCCATGAGACCCTCACCAACACATTTAGTAATCAATTTTTCGGCATTTTCGAAGTCACCCTTCACAACCAAACATTTGTGTAGTTCACTTATAAGCGGGTTTTCCAGCTGCACTTGAGTTTGCTCCTGCAGAGCTTTGAAAGCAGCATCGTAACCTTGCTGACGAAAGTGTTTCAGGCACAATTTAACGATTTCAACTTCGCGTAGCTTTGAAAATATTTGCACGAAATTACCACAATCATTGCCTTTTAACATTTTCATATCTACCATATTGTAGTTCCTCAAGCTGACACTGGTGTACATTGGATCATCCTGTCCATGCAATTCGATATACCAAATACTGAAATTGAAAGTGGGACCCCATGAGAGTAGTGGCACTATTTTCACAAACAGAATGGGTAGTTGCTCCGAACCATCCTCCGTTTTGCAACGTAAGTTGAACACTTCGGGCACATTATCATTTCTAAGACCCCTAAAAAGTAATAAATAATATAAGTTTAAATTAAAAGTTATAACTAAATGCATTTCACATAATTTTGTTGACTTACCCTTCTAAAAGTAGCACCATGCGCTCCTCATCGAGTCCACCGAATATACGAAATTTTTTTATATTACACACATGTGACTTTTCAAATTTGCCAAATTTTATCTTTTTAACAATGGCAGGACGCTTTAGCTTCAACGTAAGGAATTGTGGTGGATTGTTTGTGTGTGCAGACCAACGTGAGGATTGGTCACTAGGACAATCTACCAGTATATTTCTAAAAATAAAAACAATAATCAATTAAATTGTGAAACAAAGAAATTTTACAAAAAGTATATATTTTCATTATCACCGACTGCGCAGTTGGCAGTGGAAGCAAATCATATATGTAAACACACATACATACATACATACATGCATATGCAAAGTTCAAAAACAGAGGTAATATCGCGCCCAAATGCAATCTAATCACGCAGCCGTGTTTGTGTGTATATGCACATGTTCAAATTATTGTGTCGCTTGTTGTTTTGCTTTACTTGTTTTTCTACGCTACATTATTCTTCAAATTTAAGCAAACTGTATAAATATCTAATATAAAGTGCAAAATTGTGCACAGAGCAGCAGTATTATGCAAATGTTCCCGCTAGCCCTTAGGTAAGCGAAGCTACAACAAAAGTGTTTTTCTGCATTTACATACATATGTATGCGACTTACTCAGGAAAATAGTTGGTGGAAAAACTGGAGTAACGGTGGATTTCATAGGTGAGTTTCTCAACCTCGGCAAGTGGAGTTACAGCACCAACACCGTTCTCAGAATCTTTCGAGTTTATTGTTTTATTGCCTGCGGACGTTGTGGCTGATGTGCTGTTGTTGCCCCCAACGTTTCCGCTGCTAACTGCAGATATATGCTCCATATTATGTGATATCAGTAGGTAGAGAACAGGTTGTCCGTACAAAACAAAAAACTTGCACAAATGTTGTGAAGAGCAGTTAAAAATCACTTCCTGGCAGTATCCAAGCTGGTTGGCTTCTCTTCGAACCCGACTTTTTTATGCGCTATGGTATAATTCGATGTGTTACTGAGTTTAATATCAAAATTAGGCTTTAACGGTTTGACTAAGAACTGAATTTTCAGTTTGTGAGCTGTGCGAGATGAGTGCACTAAGTCGTATTGTTTGTCTACAAACTCTATGCTTTTAATTTTTTTCTTTCCTCTATTTTACATGCCAAACAGGTGATTATTTGCACTACCTGAACGTTTAGAGTTGCCAAGTAAGATTACTTGCACCATCTATAAACACAGAGTCGCATTGCGTATATTTCATTTAAGGTAGCTATACACAACACACTCGAACCTGGGTTTGGTATGCATTCCTTTCGTTAAAAACGGTATACAACATATACAAACATTCTGAGAAGCGTTCTTCAGTGGGTAAACATGTACGAAGTATATGAATAATTTAATTGCACTTCGTGTAATTTAGTGGCATGTTTATGGTTTTTCTATATTTTGACATTTTTTAAACACTTTAAAATTTTAGTTAATTTTTGTCACAACTCCATTCACCGCAAATTCGTTTGTACGCCGACCGTCCGAAAATTTTCTTTATTATGGATTCGTGCTTGTTTTATTGAACTTCACTTCAACACAAATTGATCGAAAAGACATGTACGTCATACCTTACAGCCACTTTTAACGAACATTTCGTGGCAAATTAATTGTATTAAATATGTATACGAATACTTAAACATTTTAAGCATAAAATAATACTATTTAAAATATTATATGTGTTCCACGAATTGTTAAATTTAATAAATTTAAGTTAATTGTGAAAATCCCTAAAAGGGCTAAGTGTAAGGCGTTAGCATTACTTATGTGTGTGTATAACTTCATATCGAACGAAGCAGCAACGGAATAAGCGAAAGCAAAATTTCTGAATTTATAAATGGAAAAAGTCTAGGCCTTTTGGCAAATAAAAGTGAAAATATATTACAAAACACAAAATTTCTGTAAATCCGTTGTTAAATTTATAACAGAAAGTGCAATAACGTCTCGCCCAAAAAGTTCACAGTGCAAAAAAAGAAGTAAAAATTGCTATACAAGAAAGTGTGAAGAAATAGACGTGAGAAGTAGAAAATAACCAACAACCCAGGGTGTAAAAAGTGAAAATACACATTTCCAATTGGAAACATTTGTGATTTATAAATCTCCGCATATCTTTAGAAACGCATACTAAAACAGCGTAAAAAATGGTAAAATAAAAAAATTTTCATAGTAATTTAATAGTTTTCATTGTCCACAAATATGTACATACAAATGTGTGTTTGGAGAATAGGGTTATCGAAGGGTGAATTGAAGTTTTTTATTCTTTCGGTGGCTTGCATATATTTTTATGTTATTCTCTATCTTTTTGCAAAGAAATAATTTAACTTTTAAAATATTTGGTTTCTAAATTATCTTTATTGCGTTGCCCAAGCACAAGTTGCCTTTTAGTCTATCTTCAGCACAAGGGTTTTGCAAGGCCAATGGGGCATTGGTTGTGTGCTACCTGCCAAGCATTATAAAGGCACAGCAGCCACCTGCAGAGCGCAAGTACAAACATAAGCACACGTAGATGTGTTTGTTTGTAAGTCTAAAAAGAACTTGTGGACACTGGGGGTTAATGCCTTCTGTTTAACAATTGTCCCAGTTTCAAGCATTTTTTGGCAATTTTATTTTACTTCTATATAACATTCAACTTTGATATTAATTCATTGCTCTGTCTTCTACATATAACTCATAAAATGGTATAATATGAATAGGATGAGGTTACAGTCCTTGATGATATCAGCAAAAATAAAAAAGAAAATTTTCTGTTCAGTGCTATATTGAATATTTTTTTTTATTCTTTTCAAAAGTTTTCTTAATATGTACAACATTGTCTTAAAAATTTCCATCGATTTCAATTTTGTATGTAAATGAAAATTTCGTGTTTAATAACGATTATTAAACTTTGGTTTTTCTAGGGTAATGAAACCTCTTTGCCCATGGAGATGTGCTCCAACTGTAAGTATTCATATATATTTATCTTTTTTTTACTTAAATAAATTAAATTGCTTAGCTATGTTTAATCAAACAGGCAGAAATTAATAAATGTTGTTTAAAGTAAAAGCCATATCAATTTTGAAAACTAATAATTAATTTCTTTACTAATTTAGTTGATGCTGATGAGATCAGACGTTTAGGCAAACGTTTCCGCAAACTCGACTTGGATAATTCGGGAGCACTGAGCGTAGATGAATTCATGTCCTTGCCGGAATTACAACAAAATCCTTTGGTGCAGCGTGTCATCGATATTTTTGATGCGGACGGTAATGGCGAAGTCGATTTCAAAGAGTTCATACAAGGTGTATCACAGTTTAGTGTTAAAGGCGACAAACTATCAAAATTGCGTTTCGCCTTCCGCATCTACGACATGGATAATGATGGTTACATATCGAATGGTGAACTTTTTCAAGTAAGTTTTAAATGTGTGTGTTAATATTGTTTTTTTTTTTTTTTAAGTGGTTTATAGTTTAACTATATGCCTTCTTGTTTCACATGTTATCAATTATTTTTTAACTTTGTAGGTGTTAAAAATGATGGTGGGCAATAATCTGAAAGACACACAATTACAGCAAATTGTTGATAAAACTATTTGCTTTGCCGACAAAGATGAGGATGGTAAAATCTCCTTCGACGAATTTTGCTCCGTGGTCGGTAACACAGATATACACAAAAAAATGGTTGTTGATGTTTAAGGTCGCTTTCTGAGAACACTATTAATGCTACACTTTATATAATACCAATATATTTTATATGAATTTAAACATTTGTACTTTGAAAACTATTTTAAATTGTTCTTATTATTATTTGTTTTGTTAAATCTCGAAATAATTGTACACACATTTTTTAAGCAAACTAGTATTTTTTAAATAGTTATGTTGAATACTTTTTTAAAGTTTCTTAAAGAATATTAGCGTGTTTATATAAAATGTTTGCGCGCATATACCAAACATTAAGCTTTGTTAACAACAACAAAAACTGTTAATAAATATAGCAATGAAGGCATTGAAAAGAGCACCATATGCATATATATAGAGTATAATTTCAACTAAAATTCATAAACTAAAGCAAATCATAGCGAATACAGCAAATAAAAGCATTACAAACTTCTGAAAACTAAAAAATGAACACGAAAATTTGCCTTGAGAGGTTATAAACTAAACTAAGCATAATTACTTATTTCTGAATATCAGTCAAACTCCATAAGTTAAAAAGGGTTGCGCCGTTGAAAAGGTTTAAAATCATGAACATGAAAATATGCCAGAATCAACACCATATTGTAATAAATACATGCAAACATACACACATACTTATATGTATATGCATACAAAGCCAAAACATTTGAATTGTATATTATGTTGCAACTAGAGCAATTAAAGCTATAATGATTCTAAGAAAAAGTGCAATATCAGAATTTAGTAATTTTTATTAGACAAATTTCTACAAACCGTTATAATTATTAACACCATATAAATCTCAACTTGTAACTCAGTTTTATTTTGAAGTACTTTTCGAACCCTTTTGACGTTTAATTTTGCAATATACATGTGTATTTTTTTAAACTAGTTAGTCAAATACATTTCAGTTATTAAAAAATATTTAAGAATCATATATACTGCAGATTCATATGGGTCAAAACTCACACATACTTGTCATTTACAAATTTGCAGCAATAAATTTAATTGTTTGTATTAATTTTACGTTTATTTTATGCGTTCAAGAAACATTAAAATCCAGATTTGTTCAAGAATTTATTTTTGTGCCATGCCAACATTTGCAAAAGTTACATATACATATATGTATGTATATTTAATGAATTTGTGTCAAACCTCGCACGGTGAAAAGAAAGCTGCAGATAACTGAGCAAAAGTGTAGTTAATTTCAAAATGTTACAATATTTTTTTTTAATAAATTCTTTGCGGTTTTTATTTTAATTTGTTTTTTTTTTCTTAATATAATTTTCTTTTTACTAATTTATTTTATTTTCGTTTAATTTTTTTTTTAATAAAAATCAAAATAAAAGAAAAATTTATTTATTTTTAAATTTTTGTTTAATTTTTTATTTATAATATATAATATATACTATATGTATGTATATATATGATTTTTATTAAAAAAAATTAAATGAAAATAAAATAAATTATTAAAAATAAAAAAATTAAACAAAAATATATAAAAAATAAATTTAATTTCATTAAAAAGTAAACAAAAAAATTAATTATTATTTTTTTTAATTATAAAATTAACTAAATTTGTTTATTTATTTATTTTTTTACTGTTTAATTTTTTAATAATAAATTTTTTTGTTTACGTTTTCATTAAATTAAAATTAGTTTTTTGTATTTTCGTTAAATTTTTTATTTTTAATAATTTATTTTATTTTTGTTTCTTTTATTTTGATATTTTATTTTTTTTACTTTTGTTATAATTCTTATATTTTTCTTTTTTTTCATAATTTTTAATCAACTACACATTACATAAATGTAATTTCTTATAATTTCAATAAAATATTTGTAAACTATCTTATGTTTTAACGCATTGCTGTGTGCATTTTTGTGTGCAAACATATTGTTTTGTTAACTAAATATATTTGGTATCTAATTACTCTTTTTTTTTTGCAAATGGAAAAAAACTTTCAACAATATAAAACATTTCGAAGCAAAAGTGGTAAAGCGTGCTTAAGTACACGGCGAAGTTGCGCATTAAGCGTTTAAAAACGAAAATAACACAATCTCTTGCAATATTATATGAATATTATATATAAAGAAAAATAAAAAAAAAACAGAATTTAAAAGCAAATAAAATACTTACTGAACATCTTTTTAGCTTTTGTTAAGTACATACATACTTTGTAGCGAATATATAATTAATATAAGCGCTAAAATGGCAATTTGCAAAAAGTCTTTTATGGAGTTTAATAGCGAAAACTTGTAAGAAATGTAATTGCCATAATTTTTCTTAATGCAAATGGAATTAGATAAAGATATAATAAATTGTAGCAAAATAAACAAATTTCTAAAACTAAGATATTATCAAGAAAAATGTGAAATTTTCAAAACCTACATGTTTTTAAAATACATACATATACATATATCATGCAGCGCCATATGTAGAGTATGACAGAATCGTTATTTATTTATTTTTCAACTTGGTTTATGGTTTATAAATATACATATGTATATAATGTTATGTTTAATACGTTTTTATATGCGAAGCTTACTTGTTTCTTGTGAACTTTGCAGCTGTCGTTTAAATAAAGGCAATACTACTTAAATGAATTTCAACACATTTCTTTAGTACATTAAAAGAAAAAGAATGTATTTCTTTCGTTTTACACAACTATTTCTGCCTTAACATCATGAATCTGAAAATCAAACAATAAAATTTCACACCAATCTTAATGCTAATTGCAAACTTTTAAGTGCGAGTGATGGTATAAACAAATATAAAAACCAAAAACCAAAAAAATTAATTAATTAAAAAAACAAGAAAACATAACCTACGTATAAAATAAACTTGAAACTGAATTATGCACATTGTAAAAGTACACATGATAATCTTTTTCTAATGTACGTGGAAAAAGCACTTTAACTAATTAATTATTAAAACAAAACAAACAGAAAATCAACATAATAAAAGAATTGAATTGAAAAATTAGTATTTAAGTAAATTCAAAAAGTCATTGGAGCAGGTGGTTGTAATGGAACTTATTGGCATATATTCGTGGTCAAAGTTTTGGCGACTCTGGATGCTGTTATTGTTATTGTGTTTTTTTTTTGTTTTTGTACCGTGAATATGTACCAAACATCAGTGCGTAGCAAACAACAGGAAAGAAAACGTTCATATGTATAAGAAGTGTACTACGCCTCAACACCTAGTAGTAAATAACAACGCGATTCATAATAAGTTTGAATTTTTTTATAAATTAACAAGTTTCAACGCTCTCCTTAATATACTCTCCACCCACGTACCTTCCACAACGCACTCTGTCTTTTACCCATTATCTTTTCTAGTTTTCTCTTACTACCTCTCCTTCAAACTCTCTCTTCTTAAAAAAACTTTAACTATCCCTCCCTAGCACATGCCAAAATAAGAAAATGATAAATTTTGACATTTTTGCACTTTGCAATTTTACAAGTTAACTAAAAATTTATTAAAATTAATTATAAACATAAGTATATACATATGTATGACAACGGTATATAGAGTGCAGCAAAATTGCGATGGACAAAGAAAGTCATGACTTTGTATTGTCTTAACAGAACATTAAATAAAATATACGGATATGCTATATACAGATTATGGAAAAGTGTATAATTGAATGGCAATCATTGGTACAAGCATAAATATAGGTATATATGTATGTACATATAACTTTGGTTGTCAGTTATTTCCCAAGTTGTTTTTTTTTTTGTAAATGCCCCTGAAATTTTTGTCCTAAAAAAGGATCCATTGTAAATATACAATATAAATACGCATTTTACTTTTCCCATATATTTAACATAAAAGTGATATTCGAATACAAAATTTTTCGCTCTACAAAAAAAATTACTTTTTCATACATACAAACATTCCTTCAAAAGTTATACGCAATTAAAGTTATGCTGCATTGATATAGTACACCTTGTCGTATGAGCAACACAGAATCACTTGTATGAATACTCAGGTCATTTGATGCATAACAAACATGTTTTGTTGGGCGAAAAAAATTTAATTAGAATAACTCTTTCTCAAAGTTGTAAATTCATTTGCTTAATGCAAAATATTCTATGTTTTATGCATGGGGAAAAGTCGAATGCTATAGACGCGCTTTCAATTGAAAATAAAAAGCTTTTTTACGTTTTAAGCTTCTTTTTAGGGCACATTGCAGGTTGTCGCGTTTGCAAAAAAACTAATCAACTTGGGAAATTACTGATGCCCTAATATACATATGTATGAATGAAGTAAGAACTTCAAATCTTCATGTATAAACGATAAAAAGGTGAAAAAGAAGGATGTGTCTCAAAGCTATAAGAGCTACCTAACACCTGAAGATATAAAAGCATCGTTTTAACAATTCTTTTCATATTCTTGATATTTCGATACCATGAGGTAGCTTAGAAAGTTGAGTCACAGGCAGTTTCTTTTCCAGACAGTTTCTGCACAGTGAGGTATACATAAACGGAATGGATGCGAATTGACATCCCACCAAGGACGACATTAAAAAAATTCTTATTCATATTCATTCATTTTTTTCTCCAGTAAAAAACAACAACACCAAAATTTAAAGGTAAGGAACGGTGGGTACACATGTTTCCAAATTAATTTTGCATTAATAATACCAAACAAATATACAACATATATCAAAATCATAAAAAAAAATAACATAAGCGAATGTAGTAAAAAGTACGCGTACACATTTAGCTGGAAAGAGGTTTTGTAATAATTCTCAATGTTTTAGGCTATTATTTCTCGCAGTGTAAACAGCTGGCAACAGGCGATTAATCAGCATTTATCGATACATGTCTTTGAATATTTTGTTTACTATAGGTAAGGGTTGAAGGGTTTTAAATGTTTAACCAATTCTATTATTTCACAACTATTAAATGAACACGCGAAAATGAGCCAAGCAAAGGAAGACGCAGGAGTTTTCTCTGTGCGGCTGGTCATAGCGGATTTTTACATGGAAAAGCCGATATTCGGCTTCGATCCATGCTATTCAGAGTTTCGCGGCAAAGAAATTAAAAGAGTCAGTTACATTAGCATTTCTATTTCCTCTTATATTGTAATATTTGTGAAATTCATACTTTCCAGGTGCCAATAATTAGAATTTTTGGATCTAGCGCTGATGGACGCAAAACGTGCATGCATGTACACGGTGTCTTTCCCTATTTCTATATACCTTACGAAGCGAAGGAGTTCGAATCATTGAATAAAGCAATCTACCAAATTACTAGTAATGTGGACAAAGCAATTAACGTTTCATTGGGACAGGCGTGTTCTAGCGCGATACATGTATTTAAAGTGCAGCTGGTCAAGGGCATGTATGTGATTAAAAACAGCCATTGTTAATAGGTTTTACATTAATTAATGTTGATAAATCATATTTTAGTCCATTCTATGGATACCATCGCGGTGAACATCAGCTCCTTAAAATCTACATGTTTAATCCACGATTTGTAAGGCGTGCAGCTAATTTGTTACAAAGTGGCGCCATTATGAATAAGAATTTTCATCCTTTCGAATCACATGTGCCCTATATTCTACAGTTTATGATTGATTATAATTTATATGGCATGAGTTTTGTTCATATACCGCTCGATGTTGTTAAATTTCGCCAAACTGGTGATGATCAGAATTCCACAGGTAAGATTTTCTTTCTTACTCAATAAATTTAGGCGCTGTTATTTGTATAATTCTTTGTACCAATAGAATCTCACATACCTGCGCTGAAGCAAGCACAGTTTCTTGATCCAACAGTGGCGAAAAAACAGTCAACTTGCAAATTTGAGGTGGATATCGGATCTAATTTCATATTGAACCGTTTCCAACTCGCTTTGCGCAGTAATAACAGCAAAACACATTCGAATCCGGGTATCGAAGCCATTTGGAATGATGAACGTTTGCGTAGACAGAAGATGGCAGAGAGACCTGATGTTGAGAAGGTAATGTAATTTGGGCATGTTTTTCGGTTGAAGATTTGTGAAAGTCGATTTATTGATAATGTTTAATTTAGGTACCTGATCTGGAGTTGCCGCCCACTCAGGAGCGTTGCAATGTACAACCAACAGAGAGCGATATATTCCACCGTACTGTCTTGCAAAGTAAATTAATGGCACTAGAATTGGCTGCAACGGGAAATGTCAGTCAAACTGATCAATCCATGAATTTGACGCTACAAACAAGTAGTGCCAATTTTAGTCTATTAAATTCTGGTGACAAAGAACAGGTGAGTTATAGTAATATTTGTTCAACGTATAGTAATGATGTTGAATTAACTTAAAATATTTTACTTTCAGCACCATACCTTCAATCTTCGCAAAATTATTGGTAATGCCGTTTATCCAGAGGAATGTACACCTGACGAAAATTTGGTCGATGCATCCTTCATTGAGAATCATATCTCGCAAAATGGCTTTCAAATAAATAGTTCAGTAACACAATCCACAGCAACACCGCCCATTAACAAAGACCCCGCTGATCGTGGGGATAGCATTTTTTTGGATGACACTGTCGTTGATGAAGAATTATTTTCGAATTTGAATGCCGAAACACCAAAACAATCGAATATGAGTTGTATGTTAGAATTTATAAAATATATGCTGCAACTTCAAGAATGACCTTTTATCTCATTTAGTGGGTGCAGAAGATTTGGAGTTGTTGGATATTCTACAACAGCTGGAAGAGCATGAAGAAGATGAAAATCAGATCGATTTAGATAGCACGCTTGCACCACTAACACAAACGCATAATAAATGTAAAATAGCTATGATATATATAAAAAATACTAAATATTTACAAATTACATATATGCATTTTACAACAGTTGATCCTTCGCCAGAATTGCTGGACAAGCAAGTGATAGCCGCCGCTATGAGTCAACCAGTGCCTGAATGCGACACCGATTCCGATACCAGTGAAAATGGCAATATTCATGATTACTCTATAATTTTAGAGGATATGGATGAATTGATCCTAAAATTTACACCCAGTCAACCAACCGAAGAAGCTGGTAATCAAACCGGTCTGCCCCAAATGGATGGTTCAGACGATTTATTGCCCAAGACACCGGTTAAAGGCGCAAGCAGTGCGAAAACAGGCAACAATCGGAATGTATTAAGTTCACCACGAACGCCAAGAACCACTAATAGATCACATACATCACCGAAACGTTCACCAAGAACGCCAAAGTCTAGTGCGAGCAAAAAGTATGCACCATTACCGTTAACAATCACTTGTAAGAAACAAGAGAGTAAGTTGCAGTGCAATATTTCAAGATTGTTGTAAACTATAATAAAAAAACTTTTTTAGAAAATGTTGGAAAAGAAGTTGAAACAACTCCAGCGCGTCTTACAGTTTTGAGAAATTTAGATCTCGGCTCCTCTGACTCTAAAAGGTTAGTCTATCTCCGCTTTATGATGTTAATTTGAAATCAATTTCTAGTTTCTAATTTAATTTTCAGCACCAAAATGACCTTAAGCAAAAAGCTGGCCTTAACCGCTTTGCGGCGAAAAAGTGTGGACTGGAGTCCAAGCACACCACGGGACCATTTTACAGCAAACAAAGAACCAAGCGACGAGGGAAGCGTAAAACGGTGAGTATAATACAATTTTCAATATTCGAAAAAAAAAATGAATTATTTGCGAAGACGAAGTAAGGGTTAGAGCGAATTCAATTTTAACGGTAGTACCAAAGTGTATTCCTTGGATAGTAAAACATTATTTTTAATTCAGATAGGTTTGATGTGCTAACAGTACACATTTTTTGTATTGAAATTATCTATGTTTTTGTTTTTGAACTGCAGTACACCAATTCGCCGCTCTCGACGGAATATGGACTTGGATAGAACACACATTACTTGCGAGTTAACGCCACGTAGAAAAAGTGAGCGAATTTTAAAAGTATACAGCATTGAAGAAGAAGCGGTGGTAAACGCAGATGAAGGAACTCGGAAGTCTAGGTCCGTTGTGTCTCCATTGGAACCACAGAAGCAGAATAAAACAAAAGAGACGTTAACAGATGCAAGTAAAAGTAGATGTCGGAACAACCTGTCGAAAGTTGCTCAGACAAAAATCCAAAAGGAAGCAATTTCGAATACAGAAAAACATAAGAGAAGCCCAGAACCCTGTCAACATCAGACACGAAAGTGTGTAGTGAGAATTAGTAAACGTTTAAAGCGAACAGGTTCACATAGTTCGGGTACTAATACGCCTGAATTGTCAAAGTTGACAGCCAATAAAAATGATAATGAAATCCCCGATGATCGTCACGAAGAATTAAGTAAGAGCACAATTTACACAAGCCCTCAACTTAATTTAAGCAAAGTCAAAGAAATGCGTCTACTAAATGATACAAGTCCGCAACTCGAGTCAAGTGATAGCGATGAGATTGCAGCTTCAGACATGGAAGACGCACCCACACCTATTAGCGCAAAACGTCTACGACGCAGCTTTCACCTGGTGCAACATAGAAGAATGCAGAAAAATTATGTTTCGAATAAATCCATGCATGAGACCACAAAAGGAGACGATAAAATGACGAAATCGTCGACCTCACCCACAGAAGCGCTTAAAATAGATACAGATGACTGCGCGGATATAGAAGATCCGCATATACAAAGCTTCTACGATATATCATTTACCGAAGATCTTAGTAGTCCGCCAAATTTCAAAGAGATTTCAAGTCCAACTAACGTGAACTTAGTAAAAGACGGCTCTTCTATACCACTTATTAGAGATGAGTCGCATAATTCACTTCAATGCGGCCAACTAGCTGAAAAAGGCCAGAGCCCAACCTTAATATCAAGTACAATATTGAATAATACCACACCTGTCCTCACAGAAACGGCATCGAATTCTGCAAAGCAATTAGTACAGCTGACTCCACTCAATCTGCCACCAAGTTATGAAGAGGTGTTGGCGAGCAGTGCAAAGCTGGATATACCCGAGTATGAGTTTCAAAAGCCTTTCTATGGCAATCCCGATGACATAACGCGGCTGAAGGAAGTCGGTCACATCGCTTTGCATATTCCAGGTAATCGTTTGTTTATATATTTTATAATTTATAACTTTTTATTTAACATTTTTGTTGTCCCAACATCAGGAAACACGCTCAACGACTGCGAGGAATTCAAAAGTGTTCTCGGCGACGAGCTGAAGAGTCTTACGGAATGGCGTCGTCAGCAAATGCTAGCGATTAGCGGTCCCTCAGCACTCACTACTCACAGCACTCATCGAAATGCTCAACGAATACGTGAATACTTTGCCGAGCCGAAGCGAGTTACAATCACACCTCAAATATACGCACCCACACGTCAAGAAGCTAAATTGTGGTTAAAAGCGCGCGATCTGTTGGCCAAAGGCGGAGCATGTGCGCAGAATAAAGTAACACTGGACGAGAGTCCCATAAAAGTGCGACGTCAAAAGACCACAATGATATTAAACGATGGTGGCGGTGGCGGCGAAGACGATGAGGACGTCCTAAACAATACAAATTGCATCACATTAACACCGCCAACGCCGTTAGCGAATACGCAAAGGTCGTCAAATGCAGCAAACACGACAGAAGAAACGACGGTTAAGGCAAATGTGTGCGCGAAAGTGAAGTCACGCACGAAACGCGCAAAGCTTTCTTTAAATAAGCAGTTGATGGCCTGCGCTAGTCCGGAAATGAGTATGCTGTCGGCAGATGCCAGTTTACAGTTATCGCAAAGTGCGCAAAACACACAAACCTCCAACGACACTACCATATCGAACGAAACCGTTTTAAAGGCACTGGAACGGAATTCATTTCTTAAAGATTTGCAGTCGAAAGCCGCGCCATCGTCCCATGAGCTCAGTTTTGGTTTGAGTAGCGCTTCGCTGGACAACACCTTTGGTTTCAAAGTGAATTTGGAGAATTTGCAGCAAGCCAAATCGGATGTGGAGGTAATTTTTTCGATTATCGATATTGTTATTTATATACCTGGAAATATATTATAAGATAAATAGATGGGGATTGTCTTTTGTGTTTCTCCTAAGTCACAACAACCCACCTAGCCCCAGCATATTCCTTATACTGCGAAGTGCTATTGATGCGATATGATCCCTATTTGGAAATATGGATCCGCGGGCCTTTCAGGTCATACCATTTTAGTCGACGCTGCGGAGTGGGCGAGCTCATCAGTCAGTTGATTCCCGGCTATACCTTTGTGACTGGTCATCCAAATAAGGTGCACTTGGTTACGTCCTGATAGTCTGTTGAGCCGTTCTCTACACTCCTGCACCAGCAGGACTGACTGTCACTAAGTATGGTTATTGCGCCAGTTGCGTTGGAGATTTATCTCTACGCACCGACTTATGGCAAAGACCTCTGCTTGAAAAATGCTCGGAAAACTTTCCATAGATATCGAGAGTTTGGTGCGTGGTCCTGCGATTCTTGCACCAATTTCCTTCGACCACTTTATTGTACATACCATCCCTATGCAGTAGCTCGAGAGTGGAATCATTCCATTCAGCCTTAATGCTAAGGGTAGCCTTAAACTTCTTAGTAAAGTTTACTCTTTTAATCATGCTGACCCATGGGAGAAGAGCCAATGGTATTCCACCACTTAAGTCCTTCATACGCTGGGATGAGATTAACCTACCTCTACCAAACCCTTCTGTTGTCATTTGAAGGACTGTGTGTTTGACTACCTGACCAATTACAAGATGAAGTGGTGTGATTTCAAGCATTACTTCAAGAGCCACCGTCGGTCAAGTGCGCATGGCAGCCGATACTCACTGCGGAAGTCCAAGTGCTTTTGAGGCCCAAGCCCCACACGTGATAATCGTTCGCACGATCATGGTGTACAACCACCTGACAATCTTTGGCTTGCAGTCCTAGAGTTTACCCGCTAATCAATTGCACACCATTTGTGCTTTAGTAGCTTGTTTGTTTTAGCAAGATATTTGATCAAATTAGTCATCTCTACCCCCAAGGGTTTGGTTCCTGAAACCGGCCAGGGACCAACGTCTCTTAAACGAGAATTTGCCTCTAGCTATAATAACAATGTCGTCGCATATCCTTGACAGCGGATCCCACTCTTAGTTAAGGTTAAGTTAGTTTGTGTAGTAGGTTGTCCACTACAAGGCACCATAACAGGGGCGATGGCACTCCACCCCGTGTGCAGCCTCTTGCAGTGTCGAGACGCTACTGTGATTCCAGCTATTCTAGCTATAACAGTTGTTGGCATCCTGTGCTATCTCTCTGATGCCAAAAAGCACTGTTTCTTTAACTTTTTCGATGTTATCGTCATTACCAGAGGCGGACGGACGAGTTTTCGAAGACTTCAGGACCTTCACTGGACGTTTTGTGCCACTCAAACGGTTGCGTACGTGATAAAGTATACATACTGCCCAAAAACAAAAATTGTGGTACAATCTGACAAAAAAATTTTATCCATTCGCCTTGAGTGCGCGCATAAAATGGACCAGTCCTGTTAAAATTTGATTCGACATTATATTTATTAAATATTATATATTTTATGATGAAGTGCTGTGAAATACTGCTAAGTGTTCACAATTTTTTCAGTGCAATTATTTAACAACCATAATCCTGGAGTTATTTGTGCCGACGCGTGGTAATTTGCTTCCCGATCCAGTACACGATGAGGTGCGTTGTCTCTTTTACGCCATCGAACATCGTTCGCCAGCAACGCAGACGAAAGGCGACACCCTTTTGCCGCAAAATGATTGTGGCTGCATTGTTGTTAAAGATATAGAAAGTGATAATACTGGACAGGACCATCGCATGTACGGCACGGGCGGAAATAATGATGTGACGATGCGTTTCGTGAATACCGAAATCGAAGCATTCGAAGCGCTTGTGGAGTTAAGCATGCGTTGGGATCCCGATATCTATGGTGGTTACGAGATCGAGACGGCATCTTGGGGTTATGTTTTGGAACGTGGCAAGCACCTCGGTTTCAACATAGCGCCCCTGCTATCACGCGTGCCGACACAGAAAGTGCGTGAGTACGTGGATGAGGATCGCGAGCATTTCACCGATTTGGATATCGAGGTGGGTGCGGTTGTCTTTTTATGTAAATATGTTTTCCATTTTTGCTTGTTTCAGTTGAAGCTTTGCGGTCGCATTCTGTTGGATGTGTGGCGTTTGATGCGTTCGGAAATCGCGCTCACCTCGTACACTTTTGAAAATGTCATGTATCATATTTTGCATAAACGCTGTCCGTCGCATAATCA
Organism: Bactrocera neohumeralis; assembly: GCF_024586455.1. Lineage (NCBI taxonomy): Eukaryota > Metazoa > Arthropoda > Insecta > Diptera > Tephritidae > Bactrocera > Bactrocera neohumeralis. Next base: position 25,097,445 of record NC_065921.1, read on the forward strand.
TCGTGCACTCACCGAATGGTTTGAGGTGCCCTACACACGCTGGATAGTCATCGAGTATTATGTGGAACGTGTACGCGGCACCTTGGCGCTGTTGGACCAACTGGATCTGATTGGTCGCACCAGTGAAATGGCAAAACTAATTGGCATACAATTTTATGAGGTTCTGTCACGTGGCTCGCAATTTCGTGTGGAAAGTATGATGCTGAGGTAAGACGTTCTAAGTTGTTGCAAGCTTTTATAGTTGTTATTGTAGCAGAAAGCATTCCCATGGCGATCTTCGGAAGTTGACTGTTTTTGGCCGCGTATAAATTTGGCTTAGTTCCCGATAACATGGTTTTCTAGCTATTATTGTAGAGACTGACAACATTTACAAATAATTATGTAGGATGCTTCCCAATTCCTACAACAGCCTGTTCTACGTTACCGGAATTGACCCGCATTTTATCCATCCAAGGGCTGTTTTTTCGAAGATCTAACCCCGTTTAGATCGGTAAGTCTTAAGGATGCTTCCCAGTTGTGGGTCTTTGGTCGGATCCATACCGATAACGTAGGACCAACTCTTGTGGGAACAGAGAACAGTTTGGACATATTCAGATATAAAAAAGCTTCGAATAACAGTCTATCAGTAGTTTGAGAGCAGTCGAAAGCTTCTACAACCCGTATTCGCCGGATAATTCCCATGTAGTGAAAGAAATGCTCAGTTGGACATCTCTCAATTATAGAAATATGAATATAGTTCATATACAATACATATGATTCTCAACATTGTATCACTCTAACCTCTTAAATAGTAAAAAGTCTATAAAATATTATTTTCCTTATCGCAAATTCCTTATCCTCTAATAATGGTATTTAATAATTCCATTTTTATACAAATATATTATCTCTCACTCTTTAAGGATAGCAAAACCGCGGAACCTGGTGCCGCTCTCACCGAGCGTACAACAGCGCGCCCACATGCGAGCGCCCGAGTATTTGCCGCTTATATTAGAGCCACAATCACGCTTCTATGCTGATCCAGTCATTGTATTGGACTTTCAAAGTTTGTATCCGAGCATGATTATAGCCTACAACTACTGCTTCTCCACTTGTTTGGGGCGTGTTGAGCATTTGGGACAGTGAGTATCCGTTTTTATTTAAATAATTCGAATTTTTTCCAAAAATATGCAATTATATATTTAATATCGCTTATATTATGTTCTTAGCTCCACACCTTTCGAATTCGGCGCTTCGCAGTTACGCGTCTCGCCCACATTACTGCGTCGTTTGATTGACGACGATCTCATCACCATTTCGCCTTGCGGTGCTGTCTTTGTGAAATCGTCGGTGCGCGAGGGTATTTTGCCGCGCATGCTTAGTGAAATTTTAAACACACGCCAAATGGTTAAACAATCGATGAAATTAGATAAATCCAATTCGGCTCTCCAACGTATACTGCATTCGCGTCAACTCGGCCTGAAACTGATGGCGAATGTGACATATGGCTACACGGCGGCGAATTTCAGTGGCCGCATGCCTGCCGTGGAAGTAGGAGATTCTGTTGTGGCGAAAGGCCGCGAGACGCTTGAACGCGCCATTCGTATGGTGGAGTCAAATGACAAATGGCGTGTGCGTGTCGTTTATGGTGACACGGACTCGATGTTTGTACAAGTGCCGGGGCGCAATCGTGAACAGGCTTTCAAAATAGGCGAGGAAATCGCAGCGGCCGTCACCAAAGACAATCCACAGCCGGTGAAATTGAAACTGGAAAAGGTATATCAACCCTGTATACTGCAAACCAAGAAACGTTACGTTGGCTATATGTATGAAAGCGCAGATCAGGCGGAACCCGTCTATGAGGCGAAGGGTATTGAGACGGTGCGTCGAGATGGTTGTCCGGCCGTTGCAAAAATGCTAGAGAAAGTGTTGCGCATTCTTTTCGAAACAACAGATGTGAGCAAAATTAAACAATACGTTTGCCGACAATTTAGTAAACTACTCGCTGGACGTGCCAATTTGCAGGATTTGATATTTGCAAAGGAGTTTCGAGGACTGAATGGTTATAAGCCGACCGCGTGCGTACCAGCGTTAGAGTTGACTAGGTTTGTGAAATCTAAAGTATTCTTTTGAGAGCATGTCGGACCTTTTGTGGTATTATAATTACTGTGGTTGTCTCTAACTCAACTTTTGAAGTTATATTTCATGATTTTTTTTTTTAATTTTGGTGTAAAAGTAAAATGTTATGCAGTAATACATCTTGACCAGATAGCGAAGTTATCTTTACTTTTATATTCTGGTAAATTAACGATGACAGTCGGGTCTACGTAACCGGAACGGACCCGGATTTTTATCCGCCTAAGGACTGTCAACTCAGCAGCGTCCTCAAATCTATTTCAGAAATGTTTTTTTTCCGCTACAAGTACAATATAAATTAACTTTTATTATTTTCATAAAATCTAATGTTCACAAAAGAGTTAATTCTAAATTTCTGTATTTGCTAAGATTCTAAATATCTAAAATTTGTACTTTTTACCTCATAGGAGATGGTTACAGACCGATCCACGTCGTATACCGCGTTGTGGTGAGCGCGTGCCATTCATCATTGTAAATGGACCACCCGGTGTACCGCTAATCCGGCTCGTACGCAGTCCACATGAAGTGCTGGCTGATGAAGGCTTGAAAATCAACGCGATCTATTATATCACCAAAGCAATTATACCACCACTTAATCGTTGCTTGTTACTCATCGGTGCGGATGTGAATGAATGGTAAATACTTCTGTCATAATTATGGCCTTAACAGGGTATACTAAGTTTGCTATGGAATTTGTAACACCCAGAAAGAAATGTCAGAGATGTTATATATAAATGTTCAGCATGACGACGAACTGAATCAATTTAGCCATGTCTGTCAGTCTGTCCGTCCGTCTGTTTGATCGTCTGTCCGTCTGTCTGACCGTCCGTCCGTCTGTTTGATCGTCAGTTTGTCTACCCACATCCTTTTCTCACCAAGAAGCTGCTCATTTGTTGAGACCATCGATATTGGACCACTATAGCATATAACTGCCATACAAACTGAACGATCGGAATAAAGTGCTTGTATGGAATGCTTTTTCATTTGACGAGATACCTTCTTGAAATTTGTCAAAGGCTTATTGCCTAAGGTAATGGTGTAATTTTCGAAGAAATTGTTCTCATCGGATCACTATAGCATGCAAACGGACCGATCGAAATCATGTTTTTGTAAGGAATATTTTGTTTGTGTAAGGGGTATTATAGCTTCGGTGCAACCGAATTAAACGGTAGTTTTTCTTATTTCTTCTTGTTTTTTATGCAAAATGTAATTACTTCTTCTATTCAGGTTCGCCAGCTTGCCGCGGAAATTACTTATCGTCCCACCAGTTTCCACAGCCAATAAGCTGGCTTTCAATGTGGAACAGCCAAATCATGCGAAGAAGAGCACAATTTCACAATATTTCTCAGCCACAAATTGTATTGCCAACTGCGGACGCCAGACAAAGCAAGGCATCTGCGCGGAGTGTGAACGGCAACCGCAACGCACCTTCGTCATATTGCATCAGAAAATGGCCAAAATTGAGCGAGGCTACCAATTGGTACAGCAGATATGTCAGGCATGCTGTGGTCGTGTGGGAGAGTTCAAATGCAGTTCTCTAGATTGTCCCGTGTTATACGTGAATGAGGTCAAACGTCGTGACCTGCAGCAAGTGGAACATATACGTAAACTGCTGGCAGAGAGATTTTGATGGTTTATCGGCAACGATTTCTGTCCGGTTAAACTCACTAACTTCAGCAACATTTCCAAAATTATTTTCGGTTTCCAGAACAAAATTTTGCTTAAGTTATAACTTAGTGCTAAGTGTTAGTTAATTCAATGTTATTGCAAGTAAACAACTATTTTAGCTAAAGTACCGTTTAATAGTACAATATATATGACTGTTTAACGGTTTAAAAGTTCGAAATGCAAACAGGTTTTTTAAGTTAACTTACGGCGCCAATTCGCTGGTCTTGAGTTCGCTTCCTACAACAAAACTGGAAAAAATTATTAATAATAAAATTAAAATTGTGTAATATGGGAAGTGTGACCGGTGTGACCGTAGTCCGATTTCGCCCATTTTCACTCTGTAACATAAGAATACTAGAAGAATGTTACGTACCGAATTTGATTGAAATCGGTCGCGCGGGTGCCACGCCCTCTGTAGCAACACGTTGCAAGATTATAAAAATTTGAGGTTAGGACCATTCAATGTTCACTTAATTAAGGGGTTAGATCGGTTTCTTTGCGTAAAAACCAGCCTTTTTTCAATAATTTTTTTCTCATATAAAAAATGAAATATTTTATTGTTACAAACATACACCGGCGACCCCTCGGGAAAAAAGATGCGCCCGCGTTGTCCTTACAGGACCATCTAAACTGCAAAATACGTGTTTTTGTTAAAATTTTAACTCAGAACTTGGGCGAAGGGGAAAAAACTGAAAATTGGATTTTTGTCAGACATGAAAATGAAAATTTCAGTGAAAATTTCGTTTTTTTCAAATAGTTGTAATCGACAAAAAAATCCTTGTTCCAAGTCTTTAAGAATTGTATCTCAAAGACCTGTGTAAAATTGAGATAGCTTTCAAATTAGTTCGTAATTCTCCACAAATTTTGTAAGGTTAAGAGATTAAAAATTAAGTAAACAGTTATTGTTGTTGTAATAGTATTAATAGGTTTCAAAGAGTTTTGGAAAATCCTGCTGAATATTAATATTTCAGCATTAAAACCTTTATATGTAGATTTGCCAACAGTTATGGCTTTCTAACGGTATAAAAATGCAAATTGCACTTGCCCGCATAAGTAATAGCGCTTCTTTAGTTAATTTAAACAATTTGCGATTTATAATTTTAAAATATTTTATTAACATTTTTCATTTCAATATAATAATTAAAGTGCTCAGAATGTATTGAGTCCATGTATGAGCATATGAGAACATGCATTAATTGTATTGTATTTAAAAATTGTACAACTTGTATGTAAAGAAATGTATGTATGTACGTATGAACGCATGTATGCGATGAGGATGAGAATGTTTACATATGTATGCTAAAATTGTTGCTGTTGTAGTTGCTTTTTACAAATTTCAAAGTACAAATTTTACCAATAGTTGTTGTTGTATGTATAATTAACAATTCCAATTTCTTACGCTAAATAAAATCAATCGAAAACAGCTAATTTTTTTTAATATATCAAACAATTGCGACACAGCTTATGCCAAAGTGTCTGTAAATGGTAACAAATTTTTCTTTGAAGTAAATTTTTTCTTCAAGTAATAATTTACAATTTCTCATGCAACAGCTTACAATTATAAAATTCACATTTAAAATGTCGAATTATTTTTGTTTTTTTTTGTTCGTGTGTTTCTGTGTGTGTTTGTGTTTTAGCAACTACAAATTTTAAGCATATAAAAATTACTTAATAATGTTTGACAATTAAGGCAAAATGAAAATTGTAAATACACATATACATAAGCATATTTGCAACAAATCATATATAAATATATGTAAGTATGGTATATAAGTAGTTAAAACATATGTCTAAATAGAATACATGCACTGCTTACAGTATACACAAACAATGTAAGATGAGACGATGTTTAATTATATGGTGGGTGGTGGTTTGTGTTGCTTTTGTAATTGCGCGAGTTAATTTGTCGCTGTTGCTTCTTTATGATTGTTTGTTGTTTGTACAATTCCACTCTGCTGTGGCGCATGCATTCGCTATACACGGCCACTATCACTACATATCGAGTTCGAACATCATCGTGTTCCTGTGAGCATCCGCGTCGGATGACTCCTCCGATTCGAGACGTGCGCGTTGCATTTTGCTGCCGCCCTTTGCGTTGTGCTGCTGCTGCTGCTTGTTGGCGGTGTTATATTTATTGGCCTGCTTGCCACCAGCATGCGGCGGCTTATGAATACTGTTGTCTGCGCTGTCACCGCCTTTACTCTTCGATTTTAGATATTGGGTGTCAGCGTCCAAGTCAATGGGCTGCAAATATAAATTAGAAATTATAGGTTAAAGAATTATGATTTTTTGTTTGATATTTATATATTGTTATAACACGATGTTGACCGGCTTTATTCCTGGAATTTGATGAAATCGACGCGGACGATCTCTATTTCAAACAATACAGTGTGCCGTAATATGGCGAAAGCGTTACGCCAGTATAACAACAACAACTAAAAGAACACCCTCTCCTAGCGGCTGCACCCCATTAGCATTCTGCAAACACACATGCACACCAGTGCGCACACACCCTGTGCGAGTAATTATAGCATTGCTACCGAAAGTGCCGCCAAGAATCAATGCAAAAATAACAATGTCCCACTTTCTGAGGCTAAAACACTGCAATCAATGAAGTAATTAAGCTATACTATGCAAACAAACAAATTGGCAAAGCAAACAAATCGACGAATAAAGTGAAATCTACACACATCCATATGTACACAAATTAACGAGTGAGCTCTATATACTAACATATGTACATACATATGTATACCAATCGTATTTACTACGTAAGTGATTCCTTCGAATTAAAGAACAAAATCTTAAATGACAAAATTGACCACTTGTTTACTTTCGGTGCAAACAATAAAAAGTATTTATTTGTAAATATGTATATACATATGTATGTATATCATAATATTGGCGATGCAATCTAAATATCACATGTTTATGTTTGTGCAACGAGAGACACAGCTGGCGTGATGCCAATAACTAATTTAAAATTATGTAACATATATACATATGTATGTATAATCAAATATGTATACACATACATGCAAGGGTGGACTATATAGAGTTTATTACTTAATTTAAGTGGTTACATGGGTTTACGGGTTTAGAAAAATTGAATTTTTTATTGTCTTATTAAATTTTACAACACCTCTAGAATATTGCCCAAAATTTTCAAGTTGATCCGACGAATAGTTTCGGAGATACAGCCTTGAGAACTTGTGCGCTCGAGGCTAGCTAGGCTAAGTGCGCTGTCTTTAAACGCGTTTTTCTCGAAACCGTGTTTTTGAAGTCGGTTGGCAAGATTTCTCGAGAACTACTCAACCGATCTTCATGAAATTTTACACAGCTCTTTGAGATACAATTCTTAAAGACTGGGATTTTTTTCGATCAACTATTTCAAAACAAAATGTCACGAAATTTAAATTTTTTTGTAAAAATGTCTGCCAAAAATCCAATTTTAATTTTTTTTCCTTGGTCCAAGTTCTAAGTTAAGGCTTTAACTAAAGCACATATTTTTTTCACTTTAGATGATTCTGTAAGCAGTTATCCTGCCAACGCGGGCGCATGTTTCTTCCGAGGGGTCACCGGAAACAGCCGCGCATTGGCCAAAATTACAATATTTTTCTCAAAAATTTCAGAATTTCTTTGTAAATAGTGTATGTTTGTAACAATAAATTTTTTAAATTCTAATAAAATATTTCATTTTTTATATGAGAAAAAAATTTGAAAGATACTGTTTTTTACTCGAGGAAATCCTTAAATCATGTCAAGTGTAAAATATTGCACAGCTGATTTCCAATGTGAAATATCGAAAAATTATTAAGATTGTCGTATTTGCGGATTGGAAATCCCGCAGACAAGTGCTTGGGAAAGGATATATGGTGGATTATTTGTTTTATTTTGAAATTTTAGCCAACAAGTGAGATGAGGAATTTTTTTTTTGTCAGAGAAACAGAAGGCATTAACTTAGGCGTCAAAAGCCCATCTCGAGACTGCTAAGTGACACCGCGGATCTTATTTAATGATCGATCCTAGACTCTTTTAAGGGGATATCGAACCAGCTGTCCTTGAGCCTTTGAGTGAGAAAATCAAAGGAGACATTGAATAACCAACTGTGAAGAACGACAATGAAGTTTGGAAAAAAATAAATAATAATTGTAATTAAAACCAGTAAAATGCGGAAGAAAATGATTTTTGCCGCAATTTCAAAAAGAAAGCAAAATAATGACCACCCTGTACCCAAATCTTATTACCCACACATCTGTATATTTGTTTACATTTTAAAATGAGAATATCAGACGAGTATAAAAACAAATACGCCTCCGCGAATGTAATCAGATATGTGAGTTAACAGTATTTTAAGTAAATAATTAAATTTAATTAACTGATAGTGATAAATAAGCAGAGAATTTCTTGTTAGATAAGAACTGTTTATAGTAAATAATTAAAGGGTCAGTGGAGTCCTAATTAAGTTCGAATATATTTCGAAAATTTAAGTTCCATATTTGTATATATTAAAAGCTCACTTCTAAAGACTAAGGAGTCTTGTATTAATTTCCTACCTATAAAAATGTACACTGACTCAATATATTCGGAAAAAAACTGATTATATACTTATATGTATTTCGTATTTTACTAGTTCGAAAATAGAACCCTAACTAAATGCTAGACGTGTACTCAACTAATTAGCAAAAAATTAAATCGGTTAAAACCGCAATTGAAACATACAAATTATTTGTACATTGACAAAAATAATAGCAATAACAACAATATTTTAATTGCAAAATCACTGATAACTTTCCTAGCTACTTTTCTAGTAATCCCCTACCTACAATTTACTCACCTTGCTGTTATCTTCGTAGTCGGCAGAATCGCCTTCGCTGAGACGGCGCTGCAAGGCGCGCTGTTTGCGATCACGGCGTTTCTGGTTTTTCTTACGTTGCCCCAAAATGCTGGAATTTAGCCTAAAATACAAGAAGAAAGCATAGTTAAGATAATAATTCGCAATTGAGGCAATTTAAGCCAAATTAAATATGTATACACTTGAGAATATTTATATTGCGTAAACAGTGTTCAATTGTTTTATCAACAGTGATGCACGTCATTTCGAGTAATTTGTGAATTGCGCAATTTAACTGTGAAATTGTGCAAATCAGCCGTACAGCAAATCGAGATAAGGGGCATCTCAATGTAGACGGCTTGTTTGTTTTTATTTTTGCACAGTATAATTTGTAAACATTATCAAAGTGTTATTTTTGTTGAAACTCACCTAAATACCTGCTCTTTGATGACCTCATTAAATCTAACAGTCTTTTTACAACTCTCCGATAGCCTATTGGAGTCGTTTTCCTCCGGTATGTCGCTGAATGATTGGGAGAAATGCAAGCTGCTCCCCACGCCACCATCCACGGAACAAGAGAACGACGAATATTCATCGATAGACGAACAGCTGTCGGAAATCGATGGACGTGGCTCATAACGGCTGTAGCGTTTCAAAATACCCTTGAAGGAGGGTGGTAGAGTGGAAGCACCGCTACTTACCAAACTACCACCGCTACGACACTCCGAATAGCTACGTTGTTTTCGTTGTTGTACACCGTTTGGAACAGCCATTGACTGGGTTGCCATTGATTGTGGCTGTAGGTTGGATGTTATTGTGTCATTACGTTCCGGTGATGAGTTATCATCCGGTGAATTAGAAGAATCATCTTTCAAAATTTTAGCAGCCTCTTTTAAAAATTGTTTTTGCTGTTCCTGCTGTTGTTGTTGCTGCTGTTTTTGATACACTTTAATGTCGTCACACACCGATTCGGAGAGTGAACGACGTTTCTTATTCTTCTTCTTTTGTTTTTTGTTCACTTTCTTTGGCGCCGCATCGGCTGCATGCACCAAACCATCCTCATCTTCTGTGGTGTTGGCCGTACAGGTAGATTGTACTTCGTTAGTAGGTTTTATTTCGATTTCCACCGAGCGTTCACACTCCGAACGTTCAACGGAAATGTCCAATGATGAGGAAAGTGAAATTGGGGGCGTTGGTGGCGACTTCTTACGTGATTGACGCGATTTGTGAGCCAATTTGAATTTTCCCTGTATTGTGTACTCTTTCAAATCACTGGCGTCAATACCAACTAAGTAGTTGTGTATATTCTCACTGGAGGCAGCCATATTCAGATTTAGTACTACATTATTTTCCCAAGCTTCAGCTTCCGCTGAGGAAATTTCAGCATTAGAATCATCAGGCAGTTGCAAGTAGAGTGCATAATGCGTCGGATAATAACCGCTGCCAATCGATGTAAATTGTAGATGTAGACTCTTAGTGCTTCTAAGCATTGCTATTGACTCCGGCTGTACATTGCGAACGTGTAGTACCAAAGACATAACATTGTCCAAGACATTGCAGTCGAATTTGGCGGGTAGTTGATACTGAACGGAACTCTTAAGGAAATTGTTGGCAGTGCTTATTGAAGGTGGCACTGGCGAGCTGGAAGACTGCGGTGCTGTGAATGGGTAAAATGATGTAAAATATCAATTTACGCGTTTTTCAACTAAATATTGTGACAATTTGTATTTTATCAATATAAAAAATAACGAAAACCCAAATGATTATCTAATTAAATAATTCTCAACAGTTTTGCACTTAATTTGTATTTATGTTAAATTACTAAATTTTAATACTCACAATTCATATCGTCACCAGATGCGCTCAGATTTTCCTCCACCGTGTCACTTAGTTCATCTACGGGTGATTCGCTATTCGAATGCAAATTGCCCTCTTCGCGAATATCACTCTCCACACCGCTGTCTTCGCGATTGAGTTGGAAAATGGAATCATGCATGGCACGTTGCTGTCTTGGACTATTCTGTGTAACTGGCAGTGTTATACACAAACGTCGTTGATCTGTATCAAAGCGTGCAACACCGCTCTTATCATCCACAGCATAGGGGAGATCTAAATTGAGACGATACTTTGCGCCGGGACGTTCGCTCAATAAATATAATGACTTATCTGTCACATCCAATTTACATTCGGCTGTAGACTTGAGGAGAGGTAACTCAATTTCTATCACCAACTCACGCGGCACCGTCACACTGAACTTAGCGTCTAATTCATAGGTGTATTCTGTGAGATCAACATCACGACGATGCTTAATAACATATTTGGGTACATTAAATTCAGGTTTCGCTATTTCGTTTTGTGTTTTCATCGGTATAATTTTGGGTTCGCCGGCATCAACTGATGGCTTGGCGGGTGAAATGCCATCCAAGGGGTGTGGTTCGGCAGCCTCTGGTGGCGCATTTTTCGACAATGTGCGTATCACAATCGGGCGCGCCATGCCCTTAAATTGTAGTTTTGGAAATTTTAAATTTGTACGATCCAAATCCACCTGTAGTGACAAATGCTTCATTAATATACATATGTACATATAAATTCATATATGTATATGTATGTAGGCGTAGATATCAACCAAGTAATAATTTGCACTGATTTTAATAGGTTTATCGAAAGTACAAATTTGCTCACCTTGAATTCTCTTTCGACAGCGTCCAGCGCTGTGTCAATGAGGCACTTACGGAAAGCGGAATCTCGTTGTGACAAATACAACGCATCCGGATGGAAAATCACATCGTAAACGCGACAACGCTTTCCCTGTGCATCTAAATCGTCACGTGGTGGCGCTTGCGCAAGCGGTATTGACCAGCTTAAGTCGGGATTACCCGTTTCTGGATTTAGGCACAACTTATTCGATGGACGCGTTAGTTCAGCACATTTTGCTACATTTACGAAACACTTAGTTACCCCGTCCTCTGATGTTTTAATCACGAAACCCGGTTCAGGATTTATAAAACGCACATCTACTCCGCGTTCTGCTTCAAATTGTTTAATTTCTTGCTCGTATAGTTTACGATTTTCCGGATCTTGTATTTCTTCACAATATTCAAAGAATAATTTTCGAAATTCTTCTTTTTTTAAAGCATCTTCGATGCGCGCAAACTCCTCTTTCGTTATATCAAGATATTCTGTGCCGCCGCCGCCACAATTTTTGCTATTACGTCTTGGGGGCGGCGGGCAATGTTTATTACGCGCAGAGGAGTTTTGAGTGGCGGTAGATTCCGACATTTTTGTAACACAAATTTCAATTGGACAATTTTTAGTTAATAAGCTCTACAAATATTAGACAGATAGAACAAAGTAAACGATTGTTTTGTACACCAATGCTTTTATGCACTTCTGTTTGATTTTTATTTTTTAATAAATTAAATGTCTGTTAAATTTGATTTTCAACGCACTATAATTTGTTTGCACACCAAGTTTTTTAGTTTAAAATTCTTTCTTTTCACTTCTATCTGGTAGAAATTATACGATGCAAATCTGAAATGAGAAAAATATTTCAATTAGCGTAAAGAATATGTATATACTTTTATTTTATCAGGTTCACAGCTTAGTACTTGAAGACATTTCATTTAAAGAAATTGTTTATAGGGATAACGGTCTTTGATGATACTAGCGGCGTGAGCGCTCTACCAACCCAATTTAGTTTTTTGTTTTAAATCTAAATGCACCTGATAAGGATTACTTGAGCCAGGAGAAATATATGTAACATTCGATAAATATACTATTGCTTGGTGCATACATACATTTACACATCTATATATATGTACATACATGTCCATGGAAAATTGTTGATTTCAATTCCACTTATATTTCACTTTCTTTTTTTTCTATCTACATACATACATACAGAAATACAAATCACGCGGGTACAAATCATTTTTAAGGATTATATGAATATACATATGTTCATACATACATATGTATGTAAGTATGTACATATGTATATGTTTTTATAACGAGATTATTTTCTTATATGTTTCTTGGTCTATATTGCAAGTTTTCATATTTAATATGTTGTATAAAGAGTAAATTCATAAATTTGTACATAAATGGGTTAATTTTTATTATTTTGTTTGTATACAAAAACAGCAACGATAACAATGTCGTCATATGAACAATCATACATACATGTATGTACATACATAAGTTAATTCATATCAACAAAAATAATATAAACCTTACAATGTTTTTATCTTTGAAGAATAAAAATGAGAACACTCATTGTCTATGTGTAGACAATTCGGTCCCTAAATAGAGAGAGAACCCAACCGAGTTGATTAGAGAAACTGTCGACATTTGTATGTTTTTATTTTTGAAAAAAAAAAAAATCTCACCGCTTTTAGCTCTATTTTTATTAGTTTTTCTTATCTCGACAATAAATACCAATGTATGTGTAATTTGTTTGCAGATACATATGTAGGTACATATGGCTGAAGGTCTTTCTATTTGCGTTATTAAAATTACGAATACGTAGGAACGAGAGATTTTTGAATGAAACACACTTTGTGAGATATCTGACGAAATACCGGCTAATTATTACCTACCGTGAGGCTTAGTGAGCATTATTAATTCAATTGGTATGGAATCGATCTTAACACTTTTAAACGCTTAATTCGTGTTTACCACAATATTCACTTTTACATAAGTCAACAACTCAAAAGAGAAACCATGATATAATTTTCTTAACGAAATCACCCTCTGCTTATGTACATCTACTTTTTGGCTGCGTGGTGTTTGCGTGATTCTAAGCACGTAGTATACATTACATACATATGTATGTACATATATGTACAAATAAAGAATATATTTTGTAATGTTTTATCAATATTTTCAATAACGTATACCAACTAAGCATGAGTACTTATGCTTGTTTATACATATATACATACATATGTAGCCAAACATCGTAGACAAATTGTCCACTATGAATACCGGCTTCAAATCGATTTTGTTCTGTGGAATACGAAGGTAGTTGTTAAATAATAAACAGCCGCCAACTAACGGCAGCCAACCGGTATCACCCTGCGCATCCCACAACTACCTACCACAATGCATATTGGATGGGGTTCACTATGGGATACCTGTGTGCATGCAGCCGGCAGTAGGGGGTCATTATTATCCACTACAAACATTAAAACTTGATTTGCCTTGGACGCAACTTGCAGCGCCGGCGACCCGGTTCGTATGCCATGGCTTTACATGTTTGCACACACGTTTGACGAGCGATGTCAGTGACATTTGCACTACTTTTCTTTCTATAATCTTTTCTCTACATCAAATAGCAAAGTGGGCAGTTGCTTCTTGCCATGAGGTAAGGATTCCACCAAATTTAAGCAAACGCTATTTTTTATTGGAATGTATACTATCTTTATAAACAAACTCAGCTGTTCCTCATATTGTCACGTCTTTTAGGGTGCTGATAACAAAATATTGCAAATTTCACTGTTCCAGAAATTACTTTTGTCATAGATAAGTACGTACCCTAAAGTTTCATAGCACTTTGATAACTCAATATTTTGTACTAGCACTGTTTTTTCAGCAAAAGTATGTATAAACGCTCCAGCCTCGTGTTTCCTATTGCGCAGCGGCTTTTTAGTTTTCACCTACATGTAGTATATATTTTCTAAATTTTTATTTTTGTACCAGTTTTTGCTGTTTTTTCTGACGTGTGTTTTATGGCGGCTATGAGAGTTGGAGAGGAAATCATCTGGTAAATTGTGTTAGTGACGGCATTTTAACACACGGCTTATAAGATAACCGAATTTCAACGACCATAATAAGTAAAACCACGTGGTTGCGTTGTACCCAAGTGTTTTTAAGTAGTCGTTTCGTTGTTTTTAATTACTAAAAACCCCATTAAGAAATCAAAAAAATAACATTATCTTTACCTAAGGAGTATAATAGAATAAATTTTAAACAACAGCCAATAAGTACCCGGTTCATGACTTGACTATTTACCTTTCGGTGATTAGAAAAAGAGAACAACAAAAATAAATAAAAAAGTCAAACGAGAGTTGTGTATAACAGCTGTGAAAGAAATGAAGTAGCTGATTTTTCTGGAACTTTACTTCAGCTGATAGTGTTGGTTAGCGCTCAACTAATCATTGCAACATATGACTATATACAAACCCTTTATTATTAACTATTGTGGTATTATTACAAGTATTTTTACAAATTTCAAAAAAATAATAGATATTTTAATTATGGCTAGTTATAATGTGGATTAAATCAATTGTTTGATTAAGTTTAAGGCGTGATTAACCGGTTGTGAGAACGTAGACACCAATCTTCCTCAATAACCCTTCATAATATTTAGTACCTATTTAGCGTTGATGCACAATTATCTTTCCACGCACACAAACACCTCAAGTAACTCGCATACATATACACGCACTACTATTTTTATTATATTTTTCTGTAATTTTGCAGATATGTACCTAATGTACATACATGTAAGTGCAGCATGCAATAGATATATAGCAAAATGTATGGTATGTAATTGTATACTAACCGGCCTTTCGTTTTCTTTTTTTTTTTTTTTGAATCACCGGTTTTCAATTAATAAATATACTATATTTAATTTTTATGATTGGAAATTTTATTAATATGAGTTCAGTTTGTCTTGGCGTTTACACAAATTCACAACCACTTGCGACGAATTGATATAATCAACTGGCTGCTTACCACAGCAGAGCCCGCGTACAACCAGTACGATAGGTGAGAGCTCCGGCATACGAACTAGTTGGAGAGTGTATTTTCCGAATATATGCCGGTTCTGTTGTTGTTTTGTTTTAATGGCCTCTGCGCCTCACACTGTTCTTCAACGCAATTTAAAAACAATCATCACATACATACATATGTATGTACATATGTAAATACTACTTTATGTATGTATGTAAGTATATGTACATATGTTAGTAGTCGAAATATGTTAGCGGTAGGTATATGAAAATATATTTTGTAATATATTAAAGAATAGTCTTATTAGTTATATTTAAACAAATTGTTTATTGGTTACATATGTATAAACTTAATAATAATTAAGTTTACAATAAAAACATACATTTATTTTAAATTTGTTTGCCTGCTTTGACCAAAATTTGGATATAGTTTTTAGATTTACTTATATGTAGTACGTATCTACTAAGTGGAAGCCATTTAAATGTTATATATATATGTATTAGTAAATGTATGTGTATCCATTTACATATAATTATATATGTGCGGTAGTACAAAACACATAAGAAACAGGAAACGAATTTTACCTTCCTACTTCAAAATTGAACGGACATTAATCACATTTCAATATTATTTATAATGTAAATACTTGAATACATGCATATATACACACATAGAACTATATTTATTTTCTCATAATAATTTTAAAAACTAAAATAACAAATTTTAAGCTCTCAATTTAAAATGTGTGTTTAAAACATCATCAGCTGAAACTATACGGAACTTTAACTAACTTATCGACTTCGATAAATGAAAGAGTCGATAATAGCGTGCGCGAAATGTCAAAAATTAAAATTGTGCAAAAGCTTTTTGCGCGAATTCGCATAAAAATGAAGCAGTGAAATCGAATAGTGAGTGATTGTGAAAATTTATTTAAACAATTCAGTTGAGTAATAAAAATTGATTTAAGTGAAATATTAAGCTACACATACCAACTAAATTACAGTCATATAAACAGCAGTGTGTGCCATACTAAGTAAAAGGTGAGTGAAGTCGGTGCCTTACTTATCTAGCAAAATGCTATAGTAAATTAATTTAAGACTGATATTTTAAGAAATTAATTGAAGGCCATACTATTCTGATTGATAATTTGTATTATACACAAATACAATTTATATATATTCGTTTATAAAGGTCAGATTGTCTAAGTAATAGCAACGGCTAAAATTTTTAGTCGGCCACTAACTGCCACTGCAGCGTAATCTGTGAAAAAGTATTTGTGCAGTCTTTAATGTTGTTACAATTATATTAATTTACATATAGGTATATACCCTTATGTATATATTCTCGAATTCCCGTATTCCAGTATGGATTGCTTTGATAAAAGTTTAAATGGCCCCGCATTCTGTCGTGCAACTTCTTGATATTCCACAAATTGTATGGCCGGAAGTTCAATACTGTTGAACGGTGTATTTTTAGGTTAATACCGATTCATTTATGCTGATAATATCATAAGGTTGAATTTAATTACGTTATTAATCCATATTACTGGAAATTTTTTTGGATTTTTAATGCTGATTATGAGATTAGACCAGTCTAGAGCCATCAAAAAGGACTAATTTTGATTTATTATTTTTGGGTAAAGGAAAATGGAGTATAATATCTCCCTTTCAGGCTACATTAAAAATTATTTAAATACAGTGTAAGTTAAAAAACTATATCCAAAATGTTTATCCAAATATGACACAAAGGCGACAGTGAACGCTAAAACTAAATTAGAAACGAAATCTTAATCTGCATAACATTTGCAAGTAAAGTAAACACTTTATTTGTTGAATATTATGTCAAATATTTCACAAGCCGGCGAGTTTTTAAAAAAGTTAAATTAAAAGTTAATTAGTTAAATTAAATAAATGACAGACAATCACTAGTAAATTGATTATAAAACAAGAAAAAATGTTAACTTGAGCTGAATCGAAGCTATGCATTAGGCGCATTTATTATAGCAACTAAAGGGTGATCCATTTCGAGGTTCTCTGCTTTTTAAAGAAAAAACACAGAAACTTTAAATTTAATGCGGAATGTATATTATCATTCGAAAGAACATTCTTCAGATGGTTCATCCGTCGAGTACAATTTTCGATGACTCGTTCGAGCATTTCGACTAGTAACCGGTGAACGACACGCGTGATGTTTTGCTCCAAGGTCTGAATCGAAACGGGATTGTCTGCATAGAATTTAGACTTTACATATCCTCACGGGAAAAAAACCTGACAGTGTAATATCACACGATCTTGGTGGCCAATCGACCGATCCAAAACGTGAAATTATCTGCTCACCGAAGTGTTCGTTCAATAAATCCATTGAAGTGGCGCCGTTTTGTTGAAACCAAATGCAAACCGCCGAGATCACGAGCTTCAATTTCAGGCATCAAATAGTCAGTTATCATGGTACCATGGCGGTCGCCATTGACGGTTACGTTTTCATCGGCATCATTTGTGAAAAAATAAGAACCGATGATTCCACCGATCCACAAACCACATCAAACCGTTGTTTTTTCTGGATGAAATGGCAACTCTAGAATCTCTTCAGATTGCTCTTCTCCACAAACAGGGCAATTTTGCTTCTTTACATACCCATTGAGCCGGAAATTTGGCCCGTAAACGTCGGATCTTCTTGGAACTTTTCAAGAGCCCACATGAAGGCTAACCGGCTTCAGTTCTTGCACAACATGTACTTTATCTCAACGTAAATGTGCGAAGTCGTTCCATACGTCAGACCGAGTTGCTGCGAATGGCGCCGAATCGACTCTCCACGGTCTTCGTGTACACTCTCAGCTACGGCAACTATATGGGTTTCACTGCATGCAGGACGTGGTCTATTCGTTCAAATATTATCCAATATTATCCAAATAATGTAATGGTCTCAAGATGGGTGATGGTCTTTCTTCTTGATAGGTATATGTACTTCATCGATTTTGTAAATCAATTTCAAAAATTATTTTGTTCTTTAGTGATTCAAATGATCTCAGCAATGCATTTTTCTATATTATGAAGCCTCGACTACAAATTCAAAAACAAATGAACTAGCCAGAACCGGCACCACCTTACCATGAAAAAGTGGACATTTATATGGCTTTAGCTATTTATAGACTTTTTTCACTTATGAACTTCATCGGAAGAACGAGAAGTTTCAGAGATGGGACAATAGACTGCTTGGATTTTAGTCCCGATGGTTTCACAATCGGCCTCCTAAAGGCCTAGGTGCGTCGTCAAACAACCACTCTATCTATATATCCACCTAATTATAAATTCTTCTTTAGTTCAAAAAGCATTAATCAATTGCACAAAGCACAATGATTATTTTTATATATAAAGAATTCCTTTATTGTACAGTAAAGATAACCTAAAAATTTTACAAGTACATACAATAAATAATCGAACGTAATAATAGATGTACAAATTCAATAGAGTACCACAAGTAAGTCTATAGATTTATAAAATAAGATTTTTGTCTTAAAGCTATAAATATTCAAACAAATTTAAAGAATTTAACTTAAAAATAATTTACAAGTATTACCACATATACACATGTATAAAAAAATACAGACACAAGCTCATGCACACCAATAATTTTACTAACTAAACTTTAAATTATATTCATTGTGGTAAATAATGTAATTTATGAATGATAGATGATGATTTTAGAAAACTACTTTTCCAAAGAATATAACATAATTCATTTAATTTGATTCGAATTCTAGGCAGCAATTTCATACATAAACTGTATCAAAGGCTGATAAAAATTCGCCTGAATTCTACAACAAAATAAGCTTAACGCTGATTCTCTAAGCTACTTTTCTTCTATTTTCGCATAAACGAGCACTCTCTCCTCTCTGCACTCCTCTTCCATCTGCGCTCAATGCAATTTTACGCCTGACCCTTGGCATAGTAGTAGCCAGCAAAGGGCAGAGCGTGGAACGATTGTGTCAGTGGAATTGCACGTCCAGCAGTAGCTACGCTCTGTTCTGGTTGACGGCGCAAGCGTGCCGGTTCATAAGGTGGTTGCAAATCGCGCTGCAAAGCCAATGAGGCCAAATGCTGCTGTTTAAGATCACTGATCATGGCGATTTTGCGATGTTTCGGCTGTCCTCCAATCACTGTTGTTGCCTGAGCGGCACTGTTGGCTGCAGCAGTGGCGCCATTACCAACCGTGGTGCCAGCTAATTGATAGGCTTCTAAGTCATCATCACGTGGCAGCGGCTTATGTTGATCCTCCTCAACTGGGCTGCCATCAGGACGTACACGAAACACTAGCGGTCCACTGAGGAAGGTCTCAGTGGAGGACTTTTGATTATCTATCTGTCCATTAGCATAGCCATAGGTAATATCCATGTCCATTGCGAATTGGTGCTTGTTGTCGGCTTCGCCGTCGAAGAGTGGATTTTGGCTGTGTGTGTTGGTCGAACCGGCTGTATTGGCAGGCTTTTGATGCGTGAGGATGATAAGTGACGAGTCGGGTGGTGTTGGCAAGGGTTTGCGTGTGGTGATCAGCGTTGAGCTTGCGTGATTGCGCATGATGGAAGACCAAACTGCAAGGAAAAAATAATAATTCGCTATTATTACAAACAAATCTATTTTTAGTGTTGTAAATAAATTATTAACGATTTAATTATGCATTACAACTCTGACGGGGTGTAACAATACATACACACAGTAATAGACGCATGATTTCCAGTTATTTATTTGTCATTAAATAACAATTATTTACAGATTCTATCAGTCAACGGTACAGTGGGGCGAATTCGGTTTAAGTTGTGTTAAAAATAAGATTTTGTACATGCGTTGATGCACCTAAGAACAATAATCACACAAATTGTCAGTAAAAATAACGTTATTGTTTAACTGTTTGCGGGACTTTTATGCAACAATATGTTAAGCAGACAGCGCATCTATCTGTCTGTCGTGTCAAGTTAATTGCAAATTTATGCGAAACAATTATGGCGAAAACATTTCCTTAATAAAAACTTATTTACATACAATTTTTTTTTATTACATACATAATTATTTTTGCATATTTATGGAACCGACAATCGAAGCTGGTCAATGAACAGTTAATATGCTATTGGAACGGTTTAGTTGGTAGCTCCGTTACTAATAATATTAGTTTTAGCCACTTTTTGAAAATGTTTTTTCATTCTTTGGGATAAAACAATTACCAAAAACAATATAAAAATCACTAAACCTCACTAAAAAAATGAAAAATAATGTTAACCTCGGCTGCTTCCAAGCTGGAATATCCTCCCAGGTGCATTTCTCTACTATACGTACTACTAAGTCTGAAGACATAACCGGTTGGAGATTCCAAGCGAAGCCAGGTCCATCTCCACCTGGTCTTCCCAATGGGGTGGTGGTCTTCCTCTTCCTCTGCTTCCCCCAGCGAGTACTGCGTCTAATACTTACGGAGCTAGAGTGTTTTTCCGCCAACGCCGCTGTCTTTTAATTCGATCAACTATATCAATGTCGTCGTATATCTCATACAGCTCATTGTTTTGACTGCTAACAATGACGTGGGAGCCTAGCCGCGAGTGCGACGACTGTTTTTTTGATGAAAGGAGATAATTCGTCTTGCCCTCGTTCACCACCAGACCCATTTGCTTCGCTTCTTTATCCATTGTGAAGAAAGCAGAACTAACGGCGCGGTTGTTGAGGCCAATGATATCGATATCATCGGCGTACGCCAGCAGCTGTACACTTTTATAGAAGATGGTACGTTCTCTATTTAGTTCTACAGCTCGAATTATTTTCTCCAAGAGTAAATTGAAAGGGAGTCGCCTTATCTGAAACCTCGTTTGGTATAGAACGGCTCGGAAAGGTCCCTCCCGATCCTGACGGAGCTTTTGGTATTGTTCAATGTCAGTTTACACAGACGTATTAGTTTTGCGGGTATACCAAATTCAGACATGGCAGCATAGAGGCTGCTCTTTTTCGTGCTGTCAAAAACATCTTTAAAATCGACGAAGAGGTGGTGTGTCTAGATCCCCTTTTCGAATTTAGGCAACTTAATAAATTTTCCAGCATAAAACTATCACCGAGTTCAGTTTAAATTTTTTCCTTGTACTTAAAAACCGAAGGCAGTAAAAGAATACATGTTCAGAGTCTTCAAAGCGCTTTTAACAATTCGGACTAATGTCGTGCTGGAATCTATACAGGCAGCTTCTGAAGCACCCATGCCCACTTAGTGTTTGGGTTAGGTGGAAATCCAGGTTTCCAATTTGTCTGTCTACCCACAAATGGATGCCCGGTATCAGTCTGTGGGTCCGGCGTCCTTTGAGTGAGCTTTGCCACCGCTGCTGCCATATGGTTAAGCTTGACTCTCTCTTCTGATTATAGATTTATAGTAATAAGGAATATATCACCGTTCCGATCAGGCTTTGAACTTAAGGAATTTTTGGATTTAGCTATATAAAACCCGCGTAGACTCTTAAATGTGGAACATTTTTCAGCCGATCTTTACAAAAATTTATAGAATTTGAAATCTTAAAACCATACCCACAGATTTTAATTTTCTAAAATGTATTCTCAGACGACAAATCCAAAATTGTTTGGATAGTGTCGAATCGAACAAGAAACTGGCATAAAACAAACTGGTATAATCAAACAAATTTAGAAAAGTGAACTTTTATTGCACTTTAATGAGGTATCTGCATGATATGTTCTATTGACTCGACTGGGTATTTTTGTTGCTGTCTTCACGTTTCAATTTTGTGACAAAAGAGTATAGCTAAATCGTAGCGAGCAAGAAATATGCTTTGGATACTACTAGTGTTATGCTACTCAGCTCAGGAAAATTCAACGGCTTTAATTTAAGGTCCTGCTTCAGCAAGAAAATTTACTAATATCACTTCTCCACGGACTCCAAGGACTCATTGCAGTTTCAAGTGGGTGTTAATACCAATCAATATGTTGATTTTTTGTCGTTAAAACCGTGTCAAGCGGCGCTCAAAGCGATTTCTGCATACGAGATCAAATCGCTATTGATGCAGGAGTGTATAGAACATCTGAATAGTCTATGAGAACGTAACCAACTCTTATTTGGGGGCAAGGTCGCAAAGGTATAGCCGGGAATGAACTGGCTGAGGAGCTTGCCCGCTCCGCAGCATCCGCCAACATGGTAGGACCGGAACCTTTCATTGCTGTCCGTCCACAGACCATAAAGGAGCTGCTCCGCAATGATAAAGCATTGGCAACAACTCCTAATCATGCGCCATGCCAAGTTGCTAATGAGTGGTTACAACCTTAAAAGTTATGTTATCAACCTCCTAAGGGAAGAACTCAGGGTACTTGTCGCCAGTTCTGCGACTTGGAGTCTGAAACACCAGAACACTACCTAATCGACAGCACAGCGGTCTGTAGGCGCTGAATAAAGGTCCTTGGATTCATGTTTCCAAATAGGGATCACATCGCTGCAATAGCACCTAGCAGTATACAAGGTGCGTTCCAAAGTAAACAGGACTTAAAAAAACAGAAAAAATGGTTTTTTCGGCAAAATCAATTTATTTTATTCAAAATAGTCTCCTTCTGCTTCAATACAACATTCGAACGAGTGTTTTAGCTCGTTGGCCGGTATGGCCGCCAGTATGCCGGGGCAAGCCTTTTTGAATGGCCTCTACGTAACGCTTTCCTTTCATGGGCAAATGCATTTTTCCGAAAAGGAAGAAGTCAGACGGTGCCATATCAGGTGAATACGGGGAGTGCTTAATGGTTAAAATATGTTTTTTGGTCAATAATCGTCCTTCGATTGTTGGATTCTGAGCAATTTTTGGTCGTCAGTCAATTTGTGCGGAACAAACCGTGCACACACCTTTCGTAAGCCCAAATATTCGGTAAAAATGCTATAGATCGATGTTTTGAAGATGCTCAATTCCATTTCCATAAATTTCAATGATGATGCCGGCTGATTTTTGATGAATTCACGCACTGTTTCGATGGAATTTCCTGTGATCACGAATTTTGATCGTCATTTATGTCCCCACGACCACTTTGAAAACGTTGAAACCACTCGTGCACTCTGCCATGGGATAGGCAATCATCGCCATAAGCTTGTTTCATCAATTGAAACGTTTCGGTAAAAGTTTTACCAATTTTTAAATAAAATTTAATGTTGGCTCTTTGTTCGAAGCTCATTTTCGCACCGATAACACAAACATACTGACACTTAAAACGCAATAATTTCACTTTCAATCGATGAAATGTCATTAAATTCTCACTGGACAATCGATAATAATGCGATTCTAACGCACCAGTCGACATATAGATGGCGCCACCAGGGGGCGATAGATTCAAAAAGTTCTGTTTACTTTGGTACGCCCTTTGTATTGGAATTTATCAATTTGCTGGGGCTAGTTGAGACGTTATGACTTAGGAGAGGGCACAATAGACCCTAGGTCGCGGTACAGTCCTCATTTACTTATCTAATCTAAAGCCTAAAGAAACCTTCATATAAACTTGGCAAAGTTGTAAAAGACTTTGCATTATTTATCATTTTTACTTTTATGCAAAATTTTAGTTGTAACATGTCGGTAGCCATACATACATATTTATTTAATTGCACAATAAAATTGATGAATGGACAAACACAATTAGCAGTAAAAGCCGTTGCGGAAGTCAATTAAGCGGCGCCTATAAATATCGACTCGCGGATAAATGTAAATATGTAAATATACATAAATACATACATATACAAATACACTATCAAGCATTGCGACCCAACAACTGTTTTTCAAAGTTTTATGTAAAGACATTTGTTGTTTTTTTGTTTTTATTACACTTGTCAACTTACTAAGTTCATTGGCAGCCCGTTGATAGGGATCCAGCAGATCCAACTGTGCGTCGCTGAACGTTTGTAGTTTCTCATAGCCATAGGCGAGCAAGTCGCGCTTGCACTCGTTCACTGGCTTCGCTGTGCTGGCGGCGGTGGCTTTGCAGTGCACGCTGACCAATTGACCGAACGTCGAGTAGAGGTACGACATCTGTGGGGCGAGAGAAGTGTGAAATGTAAAGTGATTAGTGATTATTTTATATGTATTTATATATATATATATATACTTATATGTATATATTAATTGTTGTATAACTGATAGTTATATTTATTAATTTACACGCTTATTGATAAGAAGGCGGATGTGGCTTGCGCCAGTAGTAAAGTGCAGTTGGAAATATATTTTATGATAAAATATGTTTTCTACGAGCTGATAAGTGCCAGCGCTGGTTTGGTACAATACCTTGCTTGAGCTTGCGACGATATTCAGAGTAGAGTGAGATTAATGTCTATAAATGTGTGACAAAAAGGTGATCAACTAAGGGGCTTGAGATACCTTAGCAGTCAGTTGCTTTATTATTTTTATCAACTTCCAACGGTTTTTTAGCATTATCGCTATAGAACTACTTGCAATATTATTATTATTAAAAAATGACTTTCTGTATATTTTTACGACGATTTATCTTCAAAAGCTGAGATAAATAAATTTTCTGCTTATCGAAGATACCCATATGGACATTGTTTCCATAAAATATCGCATAGTCACATAATCTTATGTTAAAACCTCTGTGGTATTGAGTTTTATTAGATAAAACCGATAAAAAGGCATTACCGTTTCTCCCGAACTCTAAAGAGTGCAATGAAAACAAAGTGCCAATTTCCAAGCCAATTCATTCAAACGATACCGAAATGGATCCAAATTTATATCACGGAATTGTGACCCCTGACAGTTTTCAAACCATTTGGGCAATCCTCTATACTGTATGTCAGTTTATAATATCCCATCTCAGACCGAAGAAAACGAAACTGAGCTTAACAATTTTGTGCAGGTAGTGAGAAATTAATTTATTTTCCATTTTTATATTGGAAATTACCGATGTAAGGACTATTTTTACTTCCACATAACACATTTCCATGAAGAAAACGGAGACCCCATAAAATATATATCTAATTAATCAGCATGGCGAGCTGAGTTGATTGAGCCATGTTCGTCTGTCTATATATACATATACGCGAATTAGTTTTTAAGTTTTTGAGATATCGATCTGAAATTGTGATATCGATCTCAAATTCTTTTCTCTCCAAGAAACTGCTCATCTATCGCATCCGCCGATTTCGTATCACTATAGCATATAGCTGCCATACAAACTGAACGATCGCAATCATGTACTTGTATAGAAAACTTTTTCATTTGAAATTTGTCACGGGCAACCAATCTAAGGTTACTGTGCCATTTCTGAAAAAAGTGCTCAGTTCGAGCCATTTTTCAAAAAGGCGGTCACTTATCCGAGGCTGCTATTTCCTTTTCATTGGTAGTGTTTTTACGTAGCTGATCCCAAACCCAAAGAACGCCTTCTCACTTTAGCTCGCTTTCGAACGGATGTTTTTTGGATACCCAGAGTATACTTGGTCTAAAACCGGAAGTCTACACATGGCTCCATCCTCCGAGTCATTATATTATTATATGTATATAGCTGCCTTACAAACTGTATGATAAAAATCGAGTTCTCATAAGAAATCTTTTGTATTTGTCAAGGGTATTATAGCTTCGGAGCTATCGAAGTTAACGCTGTTTCATGTTATTATGTCACTCATTTAATTCGACGAATTTTTGAAGACAACTAAAGAAAAAACAACGATAACGACTGAATACGCATCTCAGCTGATATAAGCCTTAGTTAAATCTTGGCTTGACTTCTTGCGACTATACTTTATTGGCATGGAAAAATGTCACTGCTCATATTACTGATAATTTCAGAAATCTACCCAGCTCACCCTCCTAGTAAGGCAGGTAGAGCATTTCTATAGGTTCTGCAAAACTGCTTGTGAGGTTAATATGGATAGAAACTGTAGTTATGGTAAAATTAGGACTAAAATTACTGAAGAACTACAAAAAAAATTATGCAACTTGATACTCTATTCTCCCAATACCGAATCACCAAACCTGGAAAAGTGCTGAAACGAGCAAGCAACTGGTATAAATAAATACAGATCAGCAACCGTTTATACCAAATGAATGCAGCTTTATTACATCGGTAATAATTGTGTCATTTTGTTGCTTTCTACAAACTTTTTGACAAGTGAAACGCACTTAAATGTAACAAGTAGAGAAATGGCGAATCGATGACGTCTGCTCTATATATGTATGTACATACAATATTTATACCAGTAATGTGTACATTTATTAAAAATTATCTTAAATTATATTTCAAATCGTCATTTAAAAGCAAAACGACGTATCAACAAAAAAATCGAAAAATATGTATCATATACTTTTAAGCTTCCGCTGTTCAATATATCCAATATATAACCATTTTATAACCAAAACACATGTTTTGTTTCAATATGAGATTTTTCTATGTATTCTATCGTTTTTCCTTATTGCATACTATATATTTTTTTAAATTTTTTTTATGAAGAAGAATATTTTTACTCAAATAATTTCGATCATACAAATGTTAATTTTCAAGGCGTCTTTAATATAAAAAATTTCACATTATATTTATTCAAAAAAATATTTTTTTATTAGTTTATTGTTCCAAGCGTGATATTAGAGCTTTACGCTCGACATGTAAGGAATACGCAATTATATAATTCTGGTCAGGCACTCCAATTTTATATTTATGTTTGTCACATGTTTCAAAGTGATTGCAACCGGAAATCGATATAAAAAATAATATATTCTTCCGAACATTTGTATTGATCGCAAAATATACGTACTCGTATGTATACTTATTCAATAAGCTTCGAATGCGAAACAAATAAAAATATACATACATATATGAAATGTTTCAGAACATTGTTTTCTTGATGAATATAAGTGTAATAAGGTTATATATTGTTTTGAAAATAGTCTGATTTTTAAGATTTTTTTTATAAAATTTTCAGTAGGCACCTTCACCTATGAAAATTTGTAGATAACATTTATAGGAATCTAGAGATGGAAATGTTGCAAAATACATATTAACTATATATAATTGTAGTCAAGGCTTGGATAGATGTTCGACCGTGCTTCTACTACTCTCGGAGAGGTACTCTATGATTAGAGGAACCAATCCAACTATAAAAATTTTAAAAGAAGATTTTTGGAGAAAGAAACCCACTCAGAGGCTTGTTAAGCGTTACTTGTTAGAACTTCGCCTCGTTTGGGTTACGAGCTCACAACCCACCGTTTGGTAGTCACGTACTCTACATATTCTCCATATTTGGGTCTTTAGAACAAGTATATATGTATTTATAAATAAATACCAGCTTCAATTCAACTTCCAGATAAACATCTACTCCAGTTGCGCACTCTCGAGGCAAAAAGAAAAAATAAAAACAACAACACTGATAATAAAATGATGCTACGGCGGCTAGATTGCGCTACCGATTTGCTAACTACCAGACATTTACGTCTAAAATTAACCGACATAAATTCTTGCATGTATGTCCGTATGTACAACTATGTGCGATCATATGTAAATAGCTGCATACAGTGTACGTGCGGCAGCTCCCGCTATAGATGCAACAACAACGCCAACCACAATGCAAAAATGTAGGAATTACTCCATAAAATTTTCGGTTCAGTGGTTCTGTAACACATACTTAGGTACATCTAACATACATATATATACATACATATGTATATGAGATTTGCTTCTGCGCATGTGTAAACGCTGCCCTATGGCAGAAGAAGAATTTTGTGCGCATGCGCAATTATGTATTCTGCAAAGGTATCGGAGCGTGTCATTTTGTGTTAATTTCGCATTTTGAGTTTCGTAAAACGGCAGCTGGAAGATCCGAACACACGCGGTAGCATTAAAGACAGGCAGGCGAATAGACAGACAAGCGGCGATAAATCTTGCTGAGTTTGGGGTTTTCAAAGATTTTACGTTAGCCGCAGACGGTCAAGCATCTGTGCCGATGACACATTTCTCATCGACGTATGACGGAATTGGGGAATTTCGCACTTTGATTTAAGACTCAATTTCACTTTTTGTGCGACGAAAACAACGCAACAAGTGCTAAGTGATCAGTTTTAACCTGAAAAATTATGCAAACAATATTTCGGAGAACAAGTTCGGCATACTTAAATTTTGAGAGCTTTTATTTATTAAGTATACACATAAACAGAACGATAATACAGGTGAACATAGAAATAAATTAAAAACAACAACAAAAGTGTGACACAAGTGAGTAATAACTAACGGCATGCTGTCGCGAATATTCTAACTGGTTTTGAACTGGTCTAAACGCGGTTTTAGAGGCCACCGACTAACTTTGTTTGAACTAATTTTGTGGAAATAGAACTAAACTTTTAAAATTTGCCGCATAACGCTAGCAATTTACTATGCTTTTGATAGACACCCCGGAAATTATGCATTGTTCTTCTCGTTGGGCGGTATATAACCGGTATATAACTGGTTGAACGATTTTGAACCGCCCACCCTGCGCAATTGCGCATCTCTCCAAAACAACAAAGTGAAGACGAATCGTATTCTTCTTAGTCTTCTCTAAGCTGGCGCTAACTTGAGAACTTTTTAGAGCTGAGAAATTTTAGTTTTTCGATCTTCCTATTTCCGTAAGTTCTGTAGAGACATTCCCTGCTGGTAATTCCCATGGATATCGAAATCGGACTAAGGATAAATTAAAAAAAACTGCCTGTAAGTCTTTGTTGTAATAGTGACAGACAATATTCACCAAATATTTTGATAATTTTTAACGAGTTGATAGTTCTTGGTCGGATATAAAATCTGGTCCGTTTTGATCGTGGGGTCGAATGTTGCTGATTCTAGGCTTCTGTACCTTAGATCTGTTAGGTTTGACACTAAATCTCTGTTATCTCGATACAAAGCAGCA
This sequence comes from Bactrocera neohumeralis, assembly GCF_024586455.1. Taxonomy (NCBI): domain Eukaryota; kingdom Metazoa; phylum Arthropoda; class Insecta; order Diptera; family Tephritidae; genus Bactrocera; species Bactrocera neohumeralis. The sequence goes on from NC_065921.1 coordinate 25,126,672, forward strand.
ATTGATGCAAGTTCTATGTTAGATTACAGGGTTGATGTTGTTTTGGGTGCTTATGCTGGTAGTCAGAGAGATAAAGATTTTTACAACTGAAACTTTCATATAGCGAAAAGGCAAGCCAAAAGGCAAACGTACTGACTGTTCGTCTTATGAGTGGATACATTTCATTCGAAGCTAAGCGATTCGGCGCCATTCCCAGCAACTTGAACTGACGTATGGAACGACCTGGCGCATTTTACGACGAGATCTTAAGCATACAAAGCACACAACTTCTGCAAGAACTGAGGCCGCTAGACTTTACCAAGCGACATCGGTTCGTTTTATGGGCTTAGGAAAAGTTCCAAGAAGATTCCAAGATTTCGAGCTTAATTTTGTTTAGTGATGAGGCCTATTTCTGGCTCAATGGGTATGTAAACAAGACAATTTCCGCATTTGGGACCAAGACCAACATGAAGAGATTCAAGAGCTGCAATTTCATCCACAAAAAACAACGGTTTGGTGTGTTTAGTGGGCCGGTGAAATCATCGGCGCTTTGGTGAGCAGATAATTTCGAGTTTTGGGCCGGTCGATTGGCCACCAAGATCGTGTGATTTGACACCATTAGACTTCTTCCTGTGGGGATATGTAAAGTCTTAAGTATATGTCGACAATTCCGCTTCGATTCAGGCAAAATATCACGCGTGTTATTCGCCAGTTACCAGTCGAAATGATCGAACAAGTCATCGAAAATTGCACTCAACGGATGGACCATCTGAGACATAGTCGCGGCTAACATTTTAAAGAGATAATCTTCAAAAAATAAATGCCAAAGGATGTTATTTCGAATGATAATAAACATTTCCCACTAAATTGGAAGTTTCTGTGTTTTTTTCTTAAAAAAAAAGTAGGAAACCTCGAAATGGATCGCTCTTTATAACAGCACTACCCAAAAATGAAGTGATTACAACTCGTTAACCTTGAAACTAGGTTTTCTTCTTGGATAACGGACTTTACAGACCAATAAAGACATTTTGTTTTGAGATTAATGGATGTGATGAGTCTGAAACGTAATTATCTGGATTCTTTTTTAATCCTCTGTCTCTCTCTCACTCTCTCTTTTAACAAATTTATTTTCTTTTTTTTTCAACTACCTTTTTTGATACCCAGTTTGCTTTCTACAAAACATAGGCATTTATTTGTAATTTGAGTTTAATAGAAAAATGGATTTCAGAAAAAATTTTGGTTGAAATTTTTTTAATAATAAAACTTATCTAAAAGTATGTATAATATATAAAAATACACCTTTATTTATATTTAAAAATTGTATGTGTAGTAGTATCCAACCCGCACAAAATATGTTATGTCTCGCTGCAAATGTAAATATTGAACATTTTACAATTTTCTGTTGACAGCATACTAATGAGAAAGTGTTTCTGTGTACGTCATGGCGTATAAGTGATCATTAAGTGTCGAAAAAATAAATGTCAAAAAGTTGCCAAATACATACTAAAGTGTATGCAAATATATGAATGAGGGAGTGCATGCCAACAACAACAACACTATAAACACATAAGCATGTAAATACATATACATATACGTACATATGTAAGATATGCGATCGCATGCCAGCGAAGTGTAGAGGGTTCGCGAACGTGGGTGACTGTTTTGTTGGCAAGTACTCGTATTGACAGTTATTTAAACTCGTACGTGATTTTCATGTGCACTAACTATCGCTGGCAGCAAACTAAGCCAAAACTATTGGATTGGAGAGGTGTCGCTATTTTTATTGCGCAACGGTGTGAAGGAATGTTTTCAGACATACAAATAACATTTACAGGGAGCTAATCTGGCTCGAAACCGGTTTTAGACCCCTAGGCGAAGTTGCTTAGAATGGTCCGAAGATTTTTATAGTAAAAAAATGGTAAAACAAATCGACCCACTTTAGGGAGTATGTTTGAAGACGAGCATTTTAATTTGTTATTATGTTATTCAAAAGATAAAAATATATATTTTTTTTTGAAAATTTTCACATAAAGTGAGACTCAAACTATTTTAAATAATTAAATACAGTAAAAATTATTTGTTTTTTATATTTTCGTTTAAGATCGATAGATCATAATAGATATTCTCAGTTCTTTAGGTATTGCTATGCTACAAATGCGAGCTTATACGACCTATGGTCTACTCTGGTTTCCAAGACATTGTAAATTTTCAGGTTAATTTTCGTATCTGTCATTCATCGTTAGGTGGTGCTGGTGGATGTCGAATGTTTAAAAATTTATTTTCTGACCATTTTAGTTCATATTAGATACATATTTAGTTCTCATTTTAGGTATATTTTTACAAAAATTCAATTATTTCGGGTTTCAGTTCGATTGGAGTCCTCTGGGGTACATCTAGGGAACAACAGGTTTCATCATTGGTCGGTTTGAGTAAATTTTGTATTTGGTTTGATTAAAAGTTTATATGCTAAGCATTTTTCTAATCTGCATATTAACTGGATGTATGATTATGAATTAAAAACAGAATTTGATATATAAAGTATACATATGTAAGTTAAGATATTAGTTTTTAACTTCTTAGCATTGTGTTTGGTAAAATTTAATACAGTTCCGTAAGTTGCGAACAAAAAATCATCCACCATATAACCCTTTATTTATATTTTTTTCAAATTTCCTTTCCCTATGGTTTAATTGTTCCTTTATTCCTTTGTCATTGCTTCTCCTCTAATTGCTATCACCTACATTAAAAAATAAAATTGTATTTTATATCTAAAATATTTATGGAATATGAAAGAATTTGTTATAGCTAAAAGCCCGAATAACCTTACAGTGGTCGAAATCCATATATGTATGTACTACATAGATGCTCTAAAGCTCACACATCTTACCAAGCCTCCAGAAAACGTTTCTCCAGTGCAAATCTACTGAAATTGTCGGCAAATGGAACTGAATACGAACACTAAACGCCTTTCGAACAACTCAAAGATCTTATCTTAAGTAAGTAAGATATTTCTTGAAGTGAAATTTTACCATTTTCGAAATCTGGAAAAATTCATGCGAGATGTTCATAAAAAATGGGAATTTTAAAATAAAAATTTCCCAGATTCAAAGAGCCCAATTGTCAATTGACCCTTAAGTACGATAAAGTTTTTATTTATGTTCATTGCTTACTTTGTCTGTAGCAGCCGCTAATTTTAGACGTGTTTTTATGAGTTTGGCGGTTTTCGTTTGTTAAAAGAAATGGATAAATCGATTTTTTCGGGAATTCTTGGCTAAAAACAATACTGTAACGATGCCCCAGCCTCTATATTCGCTAGAAATTGCTTTTTGTAATTTTCTTTTATATTTCCAAAAGCAAAGAGAACCTCAAAAGACGGTAAAATCGCTGAAAATGTTAAAGGTTATTCCAAAAATCGAGTTTGAGAAGTATTTCGACGAGTAAAAAAAGCGCTGACATAAGTGCATAATATCGAATGGGAACTATTTTGAAGGCAATAACATTAATGTAGACAAATGAATAAACAAATTCAAAAATCGAAAATTCGGTTATTTTTTCAACACAGCTCGATCATAATGTGCCCAAGTTTTTAGTGCCGTCTTCATACAAGAAACCTTCTAAAATTACCGAAAATTTCTGAAAGTGTTATTTTGTATGTGAAAATTATTCATATTTGTTCTAAATTATAAAGTAGCCAATATTAGCTGTCTTCGATTGGTCATTTCTCTGCTCTCTTGTCAAAAAATTTACCTGTGCAACAATACAATCGAGTTGTATTGTAGAAAGATAGTATGCGGTTACTTCATTAAAGTGGTGGTATAACTATATGAAATATTCCCAACTTTTGTTTTGCATATTTGAGCTCACTTTTACTATTGAGAATGGTTCAAATGACAATTAAACACAAGTGCTGTCCGTTTGTTTGGACATCGTTTGTTCGATTCGTTAGAGAGTAGCGCTTGGGAAATCGAAAACAGCTACTGATTTTAAAAAGATCTTGATTGAAGCGCTCAATAGCATTTAAGTCTTGGTCGTATTTACCATATTAAAGATAGATTTTCTATTCTAAAAAGGAAGTTAAATTTTCCTATATTATTGGAAGTACATATCGTCACCTAAAATGCAAAATAACGTAACATCACTTTTCATAAGTTTAGTGGCGAAAGAAAACGTTATAATAAAAGCCACTCATATTAAAAAATAATGTGCGTATTGGTTATAAAATGGTTATATATTCGGTTAACAAATGGTTATAGTTCTGAGTTTTGGTTATAAAATGGTTATATTATTGGTTATTATATCTGACAAACAAACTTTGAGTTTTGGTTATAAAATGGTTATATTATTGGTTATTATAACTGACAGTGATTTTAGATTTTTTTGTTGATGATATGTTGTTGCATTTTAGGTGACGATATATAGATATTGTTTCTTCAAACCATAAGCATACATACATATGTATATATGTACATACATATATCCGAACGATCAATGAAGCAAACAAAAAAATTTCCGCTTGAGGCTTAAACTTTTGAGGAAAGTATTTTCTTGTTGAATTGCTGATGTAAACTCCAGTGAACGAGTGCTTATATATATATATATTATATACATATATACACATTTCTTTACCTATTCAATTAACGGAAAACATATATTTATCGTATTTAAGTATTTAAGTCCGTGGACCTCACTACAAGCCATAACTTACAGGCTTGTTTTACTTACATAAATTATCATTAAAAAATGCTTATTTAAATTTAAAGCAGACTATAAATTGATTTAATAAATTTAATAAAAATTATTGAAATTTTCGATTTTATATCCGCTTTTACCGACAGCCGCTCATTACGTACTACATACATACCAATACATGTATACAAATGTACATACATATGTATGTTTGTATTGTATAATGAAGTTGATATCACTTGCTTAATGATCATAATGAAGGTGTGAATTATTTATGCATATAAACGCTTTTAATATTTCTTAAATACTTTGTATGTGTGTTTGTATATACAATATGTATTCGTGTACACCTCTGCATTAACGTCGTGTGGTAACGGTGCAATAAATTTATGCAAATGGTGAGAAAAATGATCTTATAATAGCCAGTGGTTCATAAGTGCGCTGTGTAGCGGTAAAATGCGGTCGGTCAGTAACCCCATTAACAAACCAACAACACTGACCACCACGAGCAATAAAACGACAAAATAGCAACAAAAGACTGTAAAAAAATAAACAATATAGTTGAGTAAAAGAAAAACGAAAGACGGCACTTTTACCGCGGCAACGCATTATTAAGCGAGCTCGCGTAGGATATTCGTTTGTAATTAATTACTTAAGTTATTTTAATGAATTAAAGCGAAAATCCAAAATAAAATGAAGTGGAAAAAAATTAATGAGCAATTTTTAACGTAAGAGAGGTGGATACATGTAAACTATTGTATTTTAGGCATTTGAGCGTCGATATTTACTTACATATATGTATGTATGTAGCCGAAATGCTGCTTCAAAGTCGGTTTTCAAAAGCTTGTTGGCCATGTGTGATGTGTCAGCGATTACTCGACGAAAAAAGTTAAGACAAGCGATCGACAGTACCGTCGGCTGCTTGTGAAAGTGTTAATGGTCATCGTAGGGAAGAAATATCTTGCTGTATTCAAGCTGTTAGGGTTCAACCTACTGAATTTATAATGGAAAGAGCGTCGTAATGAAAAATTCAACTATACATTGTTGGAGACTGCTATTGCGCTACACGAAATTAACGCTGTATATTTATTTGGAATTTTATTAAGTGGTATTGCTTTTAAAAACATATTTATACCCTGACCAGGCTATATTAAGTTTGCCACGAAGCTTGTAAATCAGTAGGAATAGACGAAGATCCGATAAAAAATATATATAAATTATTAGATTGACGAGCTACTTATGTCCGTACATCCGTCTGGCTGTCTATCTACACATATGCGAACATGTCCCACATTTTTTTAGATTTCGGAGCAAAATACACTTTTTTATTTGACAAGATATCTTCATAAAATTTTGTACGGAATATTCTCCTTTTTAATAACACAATCACTGAAAATATACACTGCGGCGAAGAACTGATAAGTAGCATGAATCAGATTCTTTGTCTTGCCGGCAAGCTATTCAAACACGTCGGCGAAAAACTGATAAGGATGATGCATCAGCTTCTCTGTCGAATATGGTCGGACGAAAGCATACCCGCTGATTGGAATTTAAGCCGACTGGATGAACCTCCTCAACATTGCATATGAGTGAACGATTTAAGCTCACCGTCAAGAAACTGATTGGACCTTATCAGTGTGGCTTCACGCCCGAAAGGACTGAGTAGGCAATTGAGAACTAAAGTCCTCGAAAAGTCACACATCATCCCAGTCCTGCTATATGGTGCAAAGAGCAAGAACGTTGACAACATGTGATGAGTCGGCGTTACGAGTTTTCGAGAAACATTGACATAGTTCAGCGAATTATGTTTTGTATCCCGCACTGAGTTAAGATTATTTTAATATTGTATGTGCACCTCCATAAGATCTTCATAAGACTGCTTTTTTCAAATACAAAAATATATACTGTGTACAAAGTAGATATGCAAATCACACAATAACTGTTTATAATTTAAGTTTAAATCCATTAAAATGCTGTGAATTTTACTTTATACATCATCCAACTAATTATGCATAGCTAAAACGCTTGTCCAAATTGATGCGCTCAAACTGACAGTTCTCCTGCCAAAGCCAATTATTGTAGTGCTACATCTGCAGCAAAATTAATTATACGCCAATTTGTTACACACGAATAATTTTCTAATTTCAATTTCAAGCGATTTTTTCACTCAACACATTTAAGTCTTCAAGTAAAAAGAAATAAAATTAAAAAAAAAATACAAAAAATATTAAAAATAATAAAAATAGAAATAGAATTACTGCGCAGTCGCAGAGGCATGCATGGTGAGCAGAAAGAAAAATATAATTATTAAAGAAAACAAACAAAAAATCTTAGAAAACGTTCTGTCATCATTTCAGAACTTTTCGATTTTTTCTTTACCCTTATGTTCTACACACTATAATAATTTTTAATAGTTATATCGAAGTCGAATGGCATGCTAATTATGCATAGCTAAGCTGAGTTTATATATACATACATTCGTTTATTTATATAGGGAGACTTGACAGCCTGGGAATAAAAACAGCAGGTTTCAATAGACCATATGAAGCAATAAATGTTGACTTCAAGCTGACTCAAGCTGGAATTGCGTATAAAAAGCAATAAGTAGCAAACTAAAAGACTGTTCTCGATTATAATCGAGATTATTATTGGCACAAAGAAAAGCAGTACACCAACATACATACATACATACACATATTTGTAAGCATTTTTTGTGCTAATTCCTTACCAACCACTGATTATTCCAGGAAAACGATTTACGAACATACAAACACACACATATGTGCATACACATAAATATATGTATGTATGTAAGTATGAGAACATTTATATTTAGATAACCAAGAACCTGGCGTGTACGCAACTTTAATCCCCATCAGCTCTTTTATGACCACTTGCCTTTGCTGCTTGATCAACTTTATAGCTTTTTCCAATAATTTTCAATTAAGAATCGAAGAGAATTTACGATTTGTTTCTTTTTGCTTTGGTTTTTAATTCGTACTTAAGCTGAAAGCGCTTTCAAAAATATTTGCAGAAGGCAGAGAAAACAATAATTAACAATTGCAAAAGATGACCAGCGTTTCTTTGGACTAATGACGACATTGTTCCATATAAAAATACCAAAGTATTTTGATTGCGTGATTTTCTGTTTTTTATTTTGATATTTTAAATTTGGAATCTCAAAAGCTTACTTTGTGAATCCCTGCTGAACGCGTTTAAATTTTTTTCTTTTTTTGGCTCCGTAATAATCGGATATAAATACATTCGTAAAGAAAAATTTACTACACTTTTTTGTAAAGATGACTGTTTTAGGATTTAAAGTCTCATATTCACACATATATATGTACATATATGTATACGTAAATATTTGTAAGTGTAGAAAATAATTGAGTAAAGACACAGCTACTTATGGTCTACTGTGCCCTCTTCTATATACACATATGAATGGCCACAAAGGTCCAGCACTCTGAACGATTCCTAGAGTTTGCTGGGCGTGACTATGGTGATGTGATCCCCGTCCACATTGATGGAACCTAGAGCTATACGCCTGCTTTTACAAATTGCTGGAGAATCTAGAATCAGTTATTCAGGAATTTCCTGTTCTATATCGCAAAACCGGCAATCAGTTTGCGCAAGCGACTATGCTCATGCTGGACAAGTACTTCCTGAGCCTGCAGTGCCTTGTATAGAGCGCGACAAGAAGACGGAATTTGTCTCGGAGATGGTTGATCATATCTTTAAACCTTGCAAGGTTATACTCTTCCAATAGTAGCTTGGCGTGGCGCATGCCTGCTGCCAGTGTTGTTCTCTCCCCACTCTCTCCAGTTATTTTTTAGTGTGGTGGCCCCACTGTAGTCCACGGTTCTGGCTTCATTATCTTGGACTCCGCCACAGAGCGGAATAATTCGTCGGCGAGCTCATTTTCGGCTACCCCTTTATGCCCCGGCACCCAGATCCGGTTAACACGGTTGCTAACTTATAGACGGTTCAGTCTTCCTATACACTCCTTCACTAAAAGCGATTTGACCTCATAAGCTGAGATAACTTATGACTATCGCTAAGTATAGCGTTGCGCTGGTTGCGATTGTTGCGGCCGCGCAGTGTCTGCTCCAATGCCTTCCGGTATTTTCAAGCCGTCAGTGTACCACTGGATAATGCAGTCACCAGTAAAAGGTAGAGCGTGGTATTACTCTACTCCGCTTTACTGCCGAGAGTAACTCTAAACTTCTTCTTAAAGTTTACACTCTTCGTAACGCTGTCCCTTGGAAGAAGGGTCAGTGGTGTGTTTTCCTTTAATGCCTTCATTTGTTGAGGCGACATTGTCTTCTCTTTGCCAAAAACTCTCTGCTGGCATGGCCAGCATTGTATGTTTTGCTACATGTTTGATCACTAGATGCAGCGGTGTGAGCTCCACCATGACATCAAGTGCTGCAGTTGGGCAAGTGCGCATTGCCTCTGAAGCGCACACGCAGGTAAGCCTATGCAGCTTCCATAGTTGAAGCCTTACCGATGACAGCGTTGCCTTAGATGCCTAAGTAACCGCACCATAATTGACAATAGGCTTTACGATCATGGTATACAGACCTGTTACCTGGCTTGCAGCTCCAGGATCTACCGGCTAGGCGTCTGCTTATCATGAGTGCCTTGGTGGCTTTGGATAGTGTTAATTCCACGTGCCTATTTCACCGTAAGGCTGAATCTAATATGAGACCTAGGAGTTTGACCTCTTTAGACACCTCCAACTCCCTGCCTCCGAGTGATAGGGGCCTCAAGCCCGGAAGAGATCTTCGCTTTGTAAAATTTTTGTATTTGTATATACATACATATATTGATTGAACATTGGAAGCTGGGAAATGAGATCAGCCAAACAGGGGTTTCAGACGGTGCAGAAAATTTGATAATTCACTAAATTAAATGGCCGTTTTAAACTCCTTGCCAATCAGATAAACGATGTTCGATTTTCTGAAATTTTAGTTGCGAAGTTTTTCCAGACAATGGTGGTCTTTTACGGGAATTTTAGGCCTTCGAAAATGTCTTGAGCCTTAAAGATTTTCCTTTTTCCAGTTAACAAGTTTGTAAAGATCGATCTCTAAGATCGCTTACCTGGGTATCGCTCATCTTCTGCTACTCGTATTGTCTGCAGAATAAAAAGTTACAAGATCTTCGGTGATAACTGTTTGTCGCGAGTAAATGTTTTTGATTGATAGAAATTATTCAAAGAAGGTCGAGAATGCGTTGACGACGAACCACGTTCAGGAAGGCCATCTACATCAACTGATGATCAACACATCAATAAAATGAAGGAATTGGTGCTTGAGAATCGACAATTAATAGTCAAAGATCTTACTGGCATCGTTGGAATATCGGAAGTACCAGTGAAAAACATTTTGAAAGATCATTTGGGCCTAAGAAAAGTAAAAGCACGATTGGTTCCAAAATCACTAAATTTTTCCGAAAAACAGCGCCTCGTTAACTTCTGTGAAATAATGCTCTCCGACTACCAGGATGTCATGAGACGTTGTGTTGACAGTTTTCTTGCGGTGAGTCTTGGATCTATGCTTATGATCCACATACAGACGATCAATCGGCCGAATATCGTGCAAAGCAGTTCAAAAATCAAGTTTATGTTGGCAGTTTTCTTTGATTATCGAGGTGTGTTGCACTCCGAGTTCCTTCCAACCGGCCAAACTGTCAACAAGGAATACTATAAGTAGTTTGGTGTAATGCGTCGTTTGCGCGAAGCTATTGGTAAAAAGAGATCGACAAATTGACAATGCAAAGTCGCATACAGCATTGATTCTTCGTGAGTTCTTCGTCAAATTTTCCATCAATATCTTGCCGCAACCGTCGTATTCATCGATAACGATTTAGATCTGTGTGACTTCTGGATATTCAGCAAACTCAAACGATCTGTGCGGGGAAATCGTTTTGAGTCAATTGAAGATATTAAATGTGAATCGCTACGCGCATTGAAGGCTGTTCCGAAAATTGACTTAACAACTGTTTCGAGGATTGGAAAAATGTTGGCACAAGTATATTGTTGGCAAGGGGGATTACTTTGAGGGTGAACCCTTTGAAGTATAAAGTAAACAATTTTAAAATTATGAACAGAGTAGTACATCTTATCTGTGACATTTTTAAACGTTTCACCTATCTACAGATATGTTTGAATTATCATCTAGTTATATTTTTCTGCAAGACTTAAATTTTAACAATGTATGCTTAAAGCAAAAAGGTGCTAAACTTGGCTTAACGCTATAAATGTGTTAATTTACTAAACGGTAATTTAACAGTTATGCAAATAGTTGAGTGTATAATCACTCCTACTGCCATACATATATGTAGTATACTCGTACACACATCTACAGTTATGTTGGCAGTCAACTAAAACTCGAGTGCACCTTGGGTAAGAAGCAGCTCAAGTCTAAATTGGGCGCGTGTGTGCATCACAGAGTGAGACATCATTCACACTTATGTTCATATATATCTTTATATGGAAGACGCGTATACATTTTTAAATGTTTTTCTAGTAAATTGTCCGCTAAATAAATTGACGCATGTTGTCGAGTATGCCCAGCGGTTAATAGAAACTCTCGAAAGTCAATGGAAATTTGAAGCGTTTTAAGGCGTAAAACTACAAAGAAAACAGTTTGACTATATGTATCAACAACAGACATATCTCACTTGGAAATCTGTTAAATTATCTTGCGGTTTGTCGTTTTCGAGACTTTAATTGTTTTTATGTAATATACAAACATTTATGTATATGTATATGCACGTACATACACATATGAATATACAACATGCATATTAAGCATTTAAGTATATATGCTCATATGTATGTATGTATGTAGGTCTAGCTAAATAAATTATGATATCCAGCAGGTGCGTCATGTGTGATATAATAATCAACGTTTTTATTGAAACTCGAAGGTCACACGAGTCATGTCGTCAAATTCACTTGCCATTAAACGGGGCGTTATATGACAAGTGAAATGACAAAATACATACATATATACTTGTATGTCAAAGAGTACATAGTTCGTATTTACTTTCTGATTAAGCGCAATATGAAAACACTTGTGTTTTTTTTATTGTAAATAATAATAAATCTCGACAACTAGAAATGGAAAACCAAATTCCACTTTAATCGAACGTCAACTCGACTTTTTCGATTTTAGTAATAATATGTCTTCAACTTTAACATTACTATCCGTTTCTTTTATTTTGATCTCCCACACACCCGCCAAGGGAAGGTTTTGTGACTCTTTTTTTCGAATCACTAAAGGTAGACTAATGAGGAAAAAATATTACCAATAAAACACATACATATTTGAACTGAGAAGCTAATTTGTAATATTCACCTTAAGGAGCAAGCATAAATTAGTTTTTCCTTAAGGTAGTAGTCTGGTAACTTGGGTTAAAAAAATCGAAAATTTTTTTTGCTTAATTTGAAAGTACCATGTCTTGAAAATATACTGCGAAAATTTCACACAGAAATTCAAAATATTTCGGGAGTTATAACGAGTTTGCTAGAGCGCCTCGGAGTCCTCTCTCTCGGAGTTGTTGAACTTTAAACGCGTTTTTCTCAAAACATTGTTTTTCTGGCCGGCCCGGGTTCTAACTTTTTTTCTACTGAACCGATTGCTTTAAAATTTTAACAGGCTGTTAAAATACCTATAGTACTCGTCGGTACGAGACTTTTTTTCACCCCTAACTTTTTATTTTACAACCCTTTCTTTGCTAAAATAAAAGGACCTTTTTTTCAAAGTCCGCCATTTTGTTATTTACCTTTGAAATTTAACTTCATTAGTTCCGACCAGAATGACATGTCTATAGATTAACAATAATCAAGAATATTTGATTTCAGATATCATCAAGAGCCAAAATCACCCGGGCCACCCACGTTCATTTTTTTTGAGGTTGTCAAGGCTGTTTTCTCAGTGTTTGGTTAACAACCAATTGTCAGTTAAGCTCTGGTTAACTTAACCAAGACTCATTTTTTCGACAAAGAACTTTTTTTTTACTAGAACATAATGGACAGGTGGCTGCTAACCAGATATTAAGAAAACGACTATTAGAGAGTTATTGATTATCGAGAAATTTAATTAAGTGCATTTGAAGAAAAACGTTAACCAGAAGTTTAATCATTGGTTAAAGTTACGAGTTAAAGCACCGTAAATGTTGACAAGCTGAAGATATCTTACTTGGATCATAAGTTTTCCAGACAAGTTCAGTTCAATTAAGTACATTTCGTGAAAAAATTAACCAGTAGTTTAACTGTCGGTTAAATTTTAAGAGGTGAGAAAAGGAAAATGTTGTTAAAAAGCTTTTAAATCTTAACAAACGGAAGAAAGCATACTTGGAACATACTAGCTTTACACACAAGTTCAATTCAATTAAGTAAATTTCGTAAAACAAATTAACCAGAACTTTAACTGTTGGTTAAATTGAGAAAAGGTACATGTTTATAAACGGAAGAATACACATTTTCTAAAAAAGTTCAATTTAACTAAGAGCATTTCACGAAGTTCAAATCAAACATTGACAAAGTTCAATTCAATTAAGTGAATTTCGCGAAAAAAGTTAATCAGAACTTTAACTGTTGGTTGAGTTGAGAAAACGTACATGTTTATAAACGGAAGAATAAAAGAAAAGTTCAATTTAACTAAGTACATTTCACGTAGTTCAAATCAGTACATTTCTCAAAAAAAGTTAACCAGAAGTTAAAGTGCTGGTTAAATTTTAGATGTGAGAAAACATAAATTTTTTTAAGTGGTGTTTAAATCTCTACAATAAGAGGATCATAAGCTTCACTTCAATTTAATTAAACACATTTCAGGAAAGAAGTTAACCATAAGTTTAACTGCCAGTTAAGTTGAGAAAACATAAATGTTTTTACAGCAAATTTGGGTTTTACGTTTTGCGAACAAATTCAGTTTAATTAAGTGCATTTCCCAAAAAAAGTTAACCAAAAGTTTAACTGCTGGTTAAGTTGAGAAAGCAGACATGTTTTTAACGAGCCTTTAAATATTGACAACAACAGAAAATTCGACATTCAAATTACATATCTTTACGAAATATATAACACAACTTTTTGGTAAACTTTTTCAGTCAAATTTTTAAGAAATTGGGAATGGAATTTGAAAAATCTTCATCAAATGAAGTTAGGTAAATACTTATGTACATACTATACATATACTAGTACATATACCATAGGCAGAAAATGATACAACGGAGAATTTAATGACCATTTCTTTGAAAGATGTAGTCAAAAATTATAAAGCGATTCACAAAGTAGCGTGACTGAATGGATAAAAAATCCACCGAACTATATTTTTGTTATTATAATTTCAGAGACAGATTTTGATTAGTTTTTTTAACAAATCACTATCTAATTAAAAGAGACTGGTAAATTATTTAAAGCAATAAACTTGAATTGGCGGCGCATCACTACATTCTACTGACCTTTCGCTTTTTTTCGTGAGCAAAAACCACACTACGCTATACCAGTTATTATGAGTGAGCGTTCCTGCTGATTTCTAATGCCATTTATATTTAATTTGAAGACAACAAATTGGCGCTGTGAAAAATAAAGAGTCGACAGTTCGCGAATTCGCGTGTGCCACCGTTAATGGACCGGCTAAGCCGGTATGAATGCATACATAGATACCAAAAATATAAAACATAAATACATACATACATACATATATATACACATATACACATGTGCAAGCATAAATGTGTTGAATTAATATTTTTGCACTTTTTCATTTTTTTTTTGTTTATTTATCTCCTATTAATTATTTTAACTGTTGATTTTTAGCTTTTTTCTATTTTTTTAACTGCTTGGTTGCATTGGCATTAACCGCCGATTTACAGTTAGCGTGAAAACGCTAGTTTTATTATTGCTATTGTTATTAGAAAATCGTTACTGTGGATATTGTAGTAAAGTAGATGTGGATATATTTTTAGAAATTTGGCAGACCCGTGATAATGCTTTACTATTAAAGCTTTAGTCTGTGGTTCGAAACCCAGTAGTTCAATGAAACCCGCTTAAGTTATTTAATAGATTTTATTTTTCAACAACTTTTTTTGATGAAAAAAAAAATTAATAAAAAATCATGTGCTTTATTTTATGCAGTTTTAAGACATACATACACACTTGCGCCCCAATTTCGACATAAACTCGGCCTAACAACTGCCGTGAATGCAAGCGCCATATTGTTATTGAGAGCATTGTTAGTTCAATAACAGTGTATATAATTGTACATAACATATATTTAATTGCACTTACATTTACATATACATATATTTGTGTATATAAAATTTCCAACGTCAAGTTCAATGTAAACGAGCAGCCGTGTGGAACAATTGCCCGTTAGACAGGTGGCACGATGAAAATTATATCTTTGGACAGAAATGCAAACATTTATACAGTACTTATGTATGTATGTATGTGCCCGCAAAACGGCATAGGCGGCGTTATAACTGTTGTTGAGGGAGACTAAAGTTTCCTATAGATCTTTAAAGGTATATTTTAGGAGTACTAGATTACTTTAGGGTGTTATTTCTCAGAGATATTAAAATTTTATATAAAAAAAACATAGCAAAAATACTCAAATGGCCAATATTTAGATTCAGTAATTCGAAAATCGTATAGCTTTTCGTATTTGAATAAAGTAACTATACTTTAAGAGGACCATTCCCACGACAGCAGGGTCTAAGTAACCGGAATGGACCCGGATTTTTATCCGGCTAAGGACTGTCAACTCGGCACCATACCTCGAATTTACTTCAGGAATGTTTTCTGCCGCTACAACAACAACAGAGTGATCCAATTTCACTTCACTTTTCCTAGCATAGCCGGCCTCTTGTTAATAATGCGCCGAATGTTGGTTTTCAATCGGTCAGTCGTAATTGGCTTATTAGTATAAACAATTTTAATGACGTGCGTAAAAAGGTGACGTATTGATGGAACCACTTTTTTTGAAATGATTCGATCAAAAAAATTTATATCAAAAACATTTAAGGTCTGGTTAGCATTTATATGTGGGAGGGTGTCTTTTTAGTAGATACCAGAATCTCCTTCCGAATTACAGACCACTGCAGTGTCTTCTAAGAGGAAATCGCAGGAATTAAAGAAAGGCTTCTGACGTAGACTCCGCTTATAACCATAAATATATCCATATATACAGGTAACAAAGCGGATTTAAAATTCTCTAGGATTTCAAAATCAAAATAAAAGATAGATTGCGGGACATAGCGATATCCCAGTGAAGCAGTTGAACTAGTCAGCGCAGGCACCACCCTACAATTAGACCCAGAAAAAGACGGGATTGGTATGACTCTGGTTACTTGTAGATATTTAATCGGCAAGCATATTATATATGTATATCGGGTGATCCAAGTAGCAGTACTTTTTTCAATAACATTTTTTTGACAGATCACGCTTGATCGTGTCAAGCTGTCATATTATTTTTGTTCAGTATTATTTGGCATTTAATCATGGAAAGACTTACGGCTGAAAAACGTTTACAAAGCGTTCAACTTTATTACGAAAATTAACGTCTGTAAAGAATGTGCTCCGTGCGTATTGCATTATTTTCATTCGAATAGACCACGTCCTGCATGCAGTAAAGCCCATTTAGTAGCCGTAGCAGAGAATGCACACGAAGACCGTGGAGAGTCAATTCAGAGCCGTTCGCAGTAACTCGGACTGACGTATGGAATGACTTGGCGCGCGTACAAAGTACAGCTTTTGCAGGAACTAGAGCCTCTCGACCCTCCCAAGCGATATAGCTCTATGGGCTCTTGAAACTTTTCAGGAAGATCCGACGTTTTCGAGAAAAATTTTGTTCAGCGAAGAGACCCATTTCTAGCTCAATGAGTATATAAATAAGTAAAATTGCCCTATTTGGAACGAAGAACTGCCTGAAAATATTCAATAGTTGCCATTTTATCCAAAAAACAACGGTTTGGTGTGGTTTGCGGGCCGATGGAACGTAATCGTCAATGACGACCGTTATCGCGCCATGATAACCGACTATTTGATGCCTGAAATTGAAGTTCGTGATCTCGGCGGCCTCTATTCCCACACATCGCATTAATCAATCAATTTATTGAGAGAACACTTCGGTGAGCAGATATATTCACATTTTGGGTCGATCGATAAAGTCTAAAGTCTATGCGGACAATCCCCCTTCGATTTAAACCTTGGAGCAAAAGCTCACGCGTGTCATTCGCCAATTACGCGTCGAAATGCTCGAACAATTCATCGAAAAGTGGACTCAACGGATGTACTATCTGAGACGTAGCCGCAGCCAACATTTGAAAGAGATAATCTTCAGAAAATAAATGCCAAAGAATATTCTTTGAATGATAATAAATATTCTCCATTAAATTTGAAGTTTCTGTGTTTTTTCTTTAAAAACGTAGGGAACCTCGAAATGGAGTCTCTGTAGTGCTGTGTCTCGATGGTGTCAACATGGAGGCAAAGGTGTCATGAATGGAATATGGGCCGCACATGGCGACTGTTAAAATTCAAAGGGAATGATATAAGAATTCTAGTAAGAGTGTTATTAAGTCACTGTCTAATTTGCAAAGATGCCAACAACTATTGTAGAAGCTGTCTGGAGGTATAAGGATAATCTATGCCAATGTAAGACTTTGTGTAGGAAAATAATATCAACTATTTGTTGAGGATTTTTTGACGATGTCTCGAAGTTGGCACATATAAAACTTTTTTCTTTTTAAAGGGATTTAAGTCCTCTTTTTCGTTCCATGGAACTACGTACGTATAATACAATATGTGTAATCTAGAGCAGGCAGCATTAATGTTGTGTCTTCATTAAAAAAAACTGTTGTCATCTTGCCTACCCTGTTTCAACAAATAGCGAGACTTCCTCTCGGAAGTCGGGTTACGTAAGGGAAACGGACTCGATTTTTTAACCAGACAAGAACAGCCAACTCGGCAGAATTCCACCAAATTATTAGTCTCATGTTTTCTGCATATTAAATTTTTCGAAAAACTGATATTTGTAAATATTTCTTGGTTAGGGAGGGGGTAGCATGACCCCAAATATAAAAATGTTTAAAAATTTTCCACCGGAATTGCATCTAGTTATAGATATGCATACTGACACATACAAACTAAGCAAAGTGCATGCCTATCTAACAATTGTATGTCTGTAAATATATACATAAGTATGTGTGTATGTAATCCCACAATGAAAAGCTGTTATTACAGGTTGCTATGAATCGAGTCGATGGCAATGACAATGTTGACGCTACCTTGGCATTGGCGCTTTGTGTAACGCGGCGATAGAAACGCCGTTGCTTTATTATGAGTACCAATCTGTGTGTTTGTTTATTTGTATCTAGTATATATGTAGGTGTGTGTATTTATATTTATAGCATTTGTTGCCATTGCATTCTTCTCAAGTAATTTAGGTCTATTTAGCACAAAAAAGCGATAAGTCGATTCGAGTTCAATGATAAAATCAGCAACATCACAACAAAAGCAACAACAACCGCGCGTCAAATCCAGTCTGACAACTCTATTCGGCGGCAATTCAAATGCACAAGCAAAATTAAACTCAAAAGCCACTTAAATTCAAATCGTATGCCATACAAACTGTATGCCATGCCGTGAGTGATATCATTATTTTGAATGCATAAGGCTGAAGACGCATGCCGATTATATACATATGCGTGGACAACGTGGACACCGCTTAACGGTTCAACATGTTATCTGCTGTTGCCTAAACCTTTTCGTTCCGCTTTATTTAGCATAATTAAAGTGGTGAATAGCTGCGTATGCGAGATGCAAACATATTCAAAATGCGATAGTCAAATTAACTGCTATTCGTTGCGAGCGCTTTGCACTCGTGCATAATCGGAATACATATAAAAATATGTACTAGTTGTTATTTTATTGTTGTAAGTGGTTCAATATTTGCATTTCAATGGCTTATTGATGAACAGCGTCGTAGAAACCGGCAATGCGAAGGTGCATATTAAACGATTTACATATATAAATATTGTATATATGATAATGTATATACATATGTTTATGTAAATCGCGTCTGTGTAGCATTATAACACCAGTTTTTGCCTAATTTGCATTTTTCATGCAATTTTTCGTTAAGAAAATATATAAAAACAATATACGAGCGATAGCATTAACCTCTCCAACGTACGATTTCTTGCTCTATATGTTTAAGAATGCGTCGCACAGTTAAGACAGTTAAGGCCGCCAGCTGTGCAAGGCTCTTCGTACGCCGGGTACACGTCGAAAGCTGCGCTTTTTTTGGGTCAAACGTGATGCTTAAAGACGTCTGCGGCGCTGCCCTCTTGACCTTATGCCTTTTTAATTCTATTAATATGTGCCGAGATTTATGAATTATTAATCAGTTGACAGAAGATGCAGCATTAATGTATGCAAATTTAGGGTCAACACTCGCCTACGTTTGTTGCTTATTAAATTAGTTGAAGTTATTGATGAAGAATGCAAATAAATACCATAAAGAAGTTCCAGTTCAAGCGCAACGACATTGGTTATTAGTTAATTGCATATTGTAGTTATTGTTATGCATTAAATTATTATTTAAATTAATAAAGTGGCGTCTACGCTTTGTTTAACGCCTTGTCGCGCTTGTCATGTGATCTAATTAACATTATCTAACGAATGCTGGTTAATAGTTGCAGTCTTTACAGGCTTTAGAGCTTTGAATGCGAGACTTTTTTATGTGAGAAAATGTAATTGGTGGCTTAATATTGCTCGTCGAGGGTCTTCTGCTATGAAACAAAGCGGTTTTGTTATTTTAAAATTGTCTGCAGTCGTTATACGCACCCATAATCAGATTAAATGACTGTTAATATGAAGTGTGGACCTCGAAACTCAGTTATTTATATGTTTATTGACCCACATATTTGACCCCAAACTAAAGTGAACAAATTAAAACTAAACTGAAATTGAATTTGAAATTAAAACTAAATTGTAATTAATTTTTAAAAATTATTTTTGTTTTTTGAGGTTATGGAATTTTCGTATATTCTTTTCTCTGGTAAATGAATGACTAACCATTTTAGGGATTGCACACTCATTCCATATGTTTTCTGTTTCTCGCTTTCCTGTTCTCAGACTTGAGAAATTTCTTCGAAAGTTGCAAATTTTAGTCGATCACGTGATAGCAACAAACTGTGTTTTTAGGTATCTTGAGATAACTTCAAATTTGTCTCGGTGAAGAACTTAAATGTACTTTTCATACAATATTAGCGCACTAACATTTCAAACAAGTTAAAACGCCGAAATTTTTGAAAACCACAAATTTTGAAATAAATTTAAATATATGTCCGCTAGGTGGCGCTCAGATCGAAATTTTAAGAAAATTACATTTTTGCCAAATATAACAATGCTACTGCCGTTTGGAGTAAACAAATTGATAACAGAGCTATTTAAGCCTACAGCTAGCTTCTAATACATTAGCAAACAAATCTAGAGTTGACATCTACGTGGACAGCCAAGCAGCAATCAAGGGTTTAACCTCGTTTCGCATATCACCCAGAAATATCTTGGCAGGCGGGGCAGCCAGACATAAACGTCTTAACTTGCATCGAGGGTAATGTGATAGTGGACAAGTTTGCCAAGAGTGGTGTACAGCAGACGCCCGAAGATGTGATAAATAGATAAACATTGGGACATCCATGCATTTTCAATACGACGATTTGGATAGGAGCATGGCAAGGAAACCCAAAATGCGATGGAACGATCTATCTGGATACAAAACTGCAAAAGTCATGTGTAAAACGGTAGATCGATAGTATATAAAATTCCTACTGGCACTCGATAGAAGGGACTGTAGGAATATGATGGGAATACTCACTCGTTACTGTCTGGTGGTGGCACATGCTTGCAGAATGGTGCTGACAAATCGAGAAAATTGCGGAAAATGTCAATAGCGAGACAGCAGAGAAACAACAGAACATCTCTTGTAAACTTATTCCGTATTGACGAGGCTACTCATTAAGCATTTGGGGGTCCCACAGCATGAGACGCTGGAAGATGTATCGATAGTGAGGCCACAGAGTCTATTGAAATTCTCGTCGAGCGCAGGCATCCTAAATAATGACTTCTCCTCATTGACCTCGTAACTGAACTCCATCTGATATCACAGAGAACCAATACTGGTCTATGCTTGGCTCTACTTGATTAAGCTTACCTAATCGAACCTACTTAATCACCAAAAGATTTTTAATAAAGAAAAAATATCACCGCTCGTTGAAAATGTTGCAGAATACCAGTTTTTGAGTGACACAAAGTATTCAAAGGGGGTCGTAAAATCATCGAAAACTTGCGAGTTGTTCATTCACCTCTGTTAAGGACGATAAAATCAAAAAAGTGAAGTTAAAGAAGTGCTTGAAAATTGTCGTATTGACATCAAAGAGATAGTTTGAGATCTTCCTCAACAACTCTTATGAATCAACAAAATATGTACATTTTGGTTCATGTTTTGGGTATGATTCATATCAATGCTAGACTCGTACTCAAATATCTGAATCTTTTGTATGAATTTGTTAAATTTTCATTAAGAACAAAAGCGACGTCAAAAAGGGATGACCGAAGAGATGATTGACAATATAGCTGAGGACCCTTCATTCATCAAACACATCATTAATGGCGACGAGACGTGCGTTTGTGAATATGACGTCGAAATTGTCCAAAAATCTATCGAATGCCGTTCCAAAAATGAGCCAAAAAGTAGACTATTTTGAAGGCGATATCAAATATTTGTATTAAAATACGTGAAATAGTTTGTTTTTTGATCGTCCGTGTAAAATTTGATCAGATAATTAAAAAATCCGTCATTCGTATAATGAAATAAAATAATTTATAAAATCAACTCATTGATTGATCATTACTAAATACCTTTGTCTTTATATTAAATTATATTAAGAACATAATTTTTTGAAAACAGTTACCTTTCACAAATATTTTAGGGTATTTAAAAAATATAAAAAAATTTGGGCACAATTTTGATTAAAAAAATCTTATTATTTTATGAATTTAAAATTGTATTTAATATTTTATGTCCATGTGTTTAAAAAAAGTAGTTTTAAAATTAGTTATTATATACATATTTATAATTCTTTTTAATTTTAAAAAAGAAACTTGAACTATATTAAAAAAAATTATTTATTTATTAATATTTATTAAAGATATTATTTTTTCATTTTTATTAAAAATTTAAATTTTTTTTTTGATATTTATATAATGAAATATAAATAAATAAATATTTAAAAAAATATAATAATTACTTTTATATTAATAGTTATAAAAGATATTATTTTTTTAATTATTATTAAAAACTTTTTTTTTATTTTTTTTTTAATATATCTTTTTAATCTCAAAAAAGAAACTCGAACTATATTAAACAAAATGTGTTTTTATTATTAATAGGTATTAAAGATATTATTTTCTAATTTTTATTAAAAACTTAAATTTATTTTAATAATTATTTTTTTTTTTAATTTTAGTACAATTAATATTTATAGAATGAAATATAAAAAAAAAAAATATATATTTAAAAAGAATTGTTTTTAATATTAATAAATATTAAAGATATTATTTTTTTGTTAATTTTTATTAAAAATGTAAATTTATTTAATCATTTTTTTTAAACTAATTTCGATATTTTAGAATGAAATAAAAAAAAGTATATTTTTTTTAATTTTGATTAAAGAACTGAATTTATTTTAATAATTTTTTTTTTTAAATTTTAATAAAGTTGTAAATTTATTTGGATATTTTTAATAATGAAATGTAAAAACAAATATTTTTTTTAAAGAAAATTAACAATTTCAATTGTATTTTTTTAAATAATGTTATAAATGTTATTTTTACATACATTTGTTCGTATTATAGCTCAATTTATTATCATAATATCCAAGAGAGTCATATTTTGTTAAATAAATCTTTAGCGAGATTACTAAAACAAACTTTCATCTCAGTAAATAGCCAGTTCTAAATATTACTGTCTATCTGTCTTTATAAACAATATAATTTGTATAATATATACATATACATACATATATATATTTTTTAGTGTATATCAAAAGAAATTACTTTTCCCAAATATTTTCGGACAATATAAAAATATTTTTGGCCACAATTTTGTTTATAAATAAAATCAAATAATTTTTTGAATTTAAGATCTTATTAAAAGTTTCAAAAATATTAAAATTAATTGTTTTTATATTGGTGCAAAATATATACATTTTTTTAAATTAAAAAAGAAACTTGAACATTATTTAAATAATTTATTTATAAATTTTTTTTAATTTAAACATTTATTAGAGTTATAAATTGTGTTTTTTTGTTTATTTTTTGGTAAAGATTTAAAATAATTTAATATTAATATTTTATTAATTTTTAATGCAATTGTAGTTTTGTTTTATTTTATTATTAAAATATAAAAAAAATATTTTTTAATAAAAAACGTAAATTTTTATATTTTTTTCATAATTTTATAGATGGTATTTTTTATGTCGGTATTATAGCACAATTTTATAACATCAGAGTCATTAATTTCAAATAATTACGGTATTTTTACTTGAGAGAATTCATTGTAACTAATTTTATACAAAATAAAAATTCTTTTAAACTCATAACTTAATTTTA
Source organism: Bactrocera neohumeralis (assembly GCF_024586455.1). Lineage (NCBI taxonomy): Eukaryota > Metazoa > Arthropoda > Insecta > Diptera > Tephritidae > Bactrocera > Bactrocera neohumeralis. The sequence goes on from NC_065921.1 coordinate 25,150,019, forward strand.
TTCCAAAAATAAATTTTCAAAAAAACTAATCTCTTTATTTAAGTGGCCTCAACTAATATTTAAATGAAAAATAAGACAAGTCTTTAACCGAATTCAGCTGAAGCTCTTCAACAGCAGCCACAGCGCAGTTATCACAAACGAAAATCGAAAAAAAATAATAATAAAACAAAATAAATTCATTTAAACACGTAACACTAAAACCAGTTGCCGATAAAAATTTCTGTATAAAAACAAAAACTTGTTAAAAACAATAAATAACTAAGTAACACACATACACATACACATACATGCAAAAGCATGTGACTGTATGTGTGTGTGTGCAAGTCAACTCATCCTGCTTGAATGTGAATTAAAGTAAAGTACATCAAAAACAACGCACAAAAACAACAACTTAATTACAATATTTGCGTCAGCCAAAGTGATGGCGGCTATGCATGGCATGTTGTTGTTGCGCATATTTATTTATTACTACACCTCACATGTGTGTGTATATTTGTTGAGGCAAAGTAAAATTATGCTGCATTTTTCATTTTCATCATTGTTGTTATTGTTGCTATTGTATTGTTGGCTTACCTTTTCGTTGCGCGTTAAAAATTCCCAAATCGGTATCGCCGAGCCGCAACACATTTGCATGGAAACGCTTAAGATGAGGCATGTTGCAATTACTTTCGCTGCAGCGCGCTTGTTGTTGTTGTTGTTGTTAAGGTTCGCCATTGTTGTTGTCACGTCGCTATGCTGCTTGCCTTTAAGTGTGTGTGTGTAGGTATTTTTATTTTTTAATTTATTTTCGTGTTTTTTCGCGTTGGTTGCCAATAAATAATGTCAAAAAGCGCAACTTTCAAAAAAAGGGCGTTTCAAAAAAAAAAATCACTTGAGTTGTATAACACCGAAAAGCAGATGCGACAAAGCGCTGTTTTGATTGCTTTATGTTTTTACTTTTATTTTTTTTTTCTTTAATTTATTTTTGTTTTTAAATTTATTTTTATTTTTCAAATTTATTTTTAAATTTTTAAATTTTATTTTCTTTAATTTAATTTTATTTTCTAAATTTTATTTATTTTTTATTATTTTTTTTTTCAATAAATTTTTGTTTTTTTTTTGAATTTCAAATTTTTTTTCCAATTCAATTTTATTATTTTCCGCTTTGCGCCCGCATTCGCACAATTTCACTGCAATGCGCGCTTGACTTTCTTTTTCAGCGGCCTGTGCGCGCTCGTTCGTACGCTCGATTTGCTGCGCTGCGCTGGTGTTTGCTGGCGCTTCGCCACTCCGCTTAGCTGCTTGCACAATCGCTTGAAGCGTTATATCCGGCGCGCATCTAATATGTACACCTTTGTGGATGAGACGTCGGCGTACACGCGTTCAGCGGCGTGAGTTCAACGTATAACGATTGAAATGCGCAAGGTTTGACCTCTGCGCACGACTGGACCGACTGTTGATTGGCCTCTCTAAGCGCCCAGTTCCGTCTTGCGAAACACTTTCTACGGTTTTCTTTTCTTTTCGCTTGATTTTGCTCAGCTTCACTCCTCCCCAACGCGACGACTGCAAATCGATTTCGACGCTTTTAACTGTGGTGAAGAAGACTCAGCGAAGACGCTTTGTGGACGCTTGTAGACACGATAGACAAGTTGTGTAGGAAATTGTGTGAAGAAAAAAACGCACAAAACGTTCCAAAAATAACAAGAAAGTGACGTAAATATGCTGAAACTGTGCGTTGTCGTTAGGTAAGTCGTCGCTGCTTTGTGTCGTTTAACGGTTTCGCTATTTCAGATATTTCAAAAGTGTTCAAGCAAATTTGTATTGATTTTGTTTTCAAAGTTGTTTTTGTAATTTACACTTTTTTCGCACCAAAATCGTCGAATTAAACTTTGCGCTTTACAAGTTTGGATATATACACACACACAAACATATGCCGTGTGCGCTTCCGTTATGAGTTTGATCAAAGTCGCTTTTCCGTTTCAATAAATTTACTTTCCACCACTTTTCTATGCAACAAACATGCAATATTTGTTAACTACAGTTTTTTTCATTAAAAAAAACACAAAAATTATTTTTTGCTTTTCTGGGGGCGTCAAGTACACAGCACTTTCTGCTTCGACACGTCTGTAGACTCGTTTTGAAATGCGGTCTCTCGCGCCGCAACGCAGGCATTTATACTTTAAGCGCTGTCGCTGACGTTTGGTAAGCTCAACGTGTGAGGCGCATGTGAAAGAGCAGCTGGCAAGAGAACACACTTGGTGGAAACTCGTCGCAAGCACGGCTGGCGCACAAACAACGAAACAGACTACTAGTAGCTTCCAAAATCACACAGTCAGACAGAGTAGTTGTCAGTTAAAACACACATGTATGTGTGCGTGTGTGTAAATATGTGTGCAGTTTGGTATGCGGAGAACATCATCGGCTCGCTAGTTCCCGATCTAGTGAGTCAGCAGTCGCCAGTAGGCGCTCATCACTTGCCATTACGAGAGAGCAACTAAGCCGGGCATAGTTGTTAGTTGGCATGAGTGGCTGGTGGCGCTGCAGTAAGACTAAAAACAAAAACGGGGAGTGGGCAAAGGCAGCAAGTTGCGCTCATCCACTTTGGCTGGAATGCCTGTTGCTGTTTACTCGCTGCAATTGTTCCCGCTGCGTTGGGCGTTGCATGGTGGCGGCGGGTTGGTGGCGCATGTTGCAACGCGGCATGCTAGACGAAAAAGTCGTTCAACTTCACCGAGACCTTAGTCACATTTTTATACTTGTTGAGTGACGTTGCAGTTTGTTGTTGTTGTTTTTGTTGTTGCATTTCAATAGCAACGAGTAAACGTTGACATTCTAGGTGACTGCATTGACGGCGGCGACGCGATGATCGATGCGCGGCTTCGACATGCAAAAAATTAATTAATAAAAATTTGAAATCGAATTGAAGAACACAATGTTATGCAAATTAATAAATGTTTTTTGGCGTAAAAAAACCCAATTTTCTCTCATTAACATAACAAAGGCAGGTATTAAAAAAGGCTTATAAAGTAAGAAGTGCAATACGAAAAAAAATAAAAAAAGGCAAATTGCAAATAAAACAGTAAGAAAAAATTGAAAATGAAACAAAAAAAGAAAATAATAATAAAACAAAAATGCAAAAACGTAAAATATGTAATTTTTAATAAGAATCAAAAAAGGTGAAATAAAGTAAATTTACATCGAAATTAAAAAAAAAAAACTAAAAATCATAAAAAAAGTAAGGAAGTGCTAAGTTCGAGTATAACCGAAAATGTCATACTCTTGTAACAACTAGGATTAAGCCAGGGAAGTACTTTTAAGTACATAAGACCTGTTAGTTATGTGGTATAAGGCGAGATTTCACCTGATTTTATTAATTCTAAGCACAAATATGCACCGCTTTAAGAAAAGTATGCTCTCTCGGAGATTTCAGGTCCTTCCCTACCTGGTGTTTCCAACGAAGTGGAGGTCTTCCTCTACCTCTGCTTCCGCCGACGGATACTACGTCGAATACTTTCAGAGCTGGAGTGTTTTCGTCCAATCGGACGACATGACCTACTATGTGCAAAAAATTGTAAGACTTTGTTTATAATTTTAAAATTCTTAATTTATTCTTCAAAATCTATGTCGTTCCGCTCAAAGTAGTCCCCCTTGTCCCCAATACATTTGCGCCAACGTTTTTTCCAATCCCCGAAACAGTTATTAAAGTCAATTTTCGGAATACTCTTCAATGCACGTTGTGATTCACGTTAATGTCTTCAATTGACTTAAAACGGTTTCCTGGGAGCAGTCGTTTGAGTTTGTTGAATAGCCAGAAGTCACATGAAGCTAAATCAGGCGAATATGGTGGTTGTGGCACGATGTTGGTACAAATTTTAGCGAAGAACTCACGAAGAATCAATGCAATATGCGACGGTGCATTATCGTGGTGCAAAAACTAAGTGGTGTCGGTCGTACTTCCCGCCTCTTTTTACGAATGACTTCGCGCAAACGGCGCATAACGGTAAAATAGTATTCCTTGTTGACAGTTTGGTCGGTCGGAAGCAATTCGGAGAGCGCCAAGCCTCGATAATCAATGAAAACTGTCAACATTCGGTTTACCTTTGCCATGATATTCGGCCGATTGATCGTCTGTCTCCGGGTCTTAAGCATAGATCCTAAACTCATCGCCAGTCATAATATGTTTCATGACATCTTGGTAGTTGAAAAACATTGCTTCACAGACGTGATTTTGGAACCAATCGTGTTTTCATTTTTCTTAGGCCCAAATGATTTTTACTGATCCTTCCGATATTACAACGAAGCCATCAAGATCGACTTAATCGTCAATTCTCTTTTCTTTATTTTATTGACGCGTTGATCACCAGTTGATGTTGATGATCATTTTATATACTTCAGAAAGACAAGCGTATACTAAACACTGATGATTATTTTGATATGACAGTTGACACAGATGTCACTGAAAGTCATACCAACCTAGAAAAAAATATTTCGATCAATGGGTTTTCACGCGAAATTTAAATTAAAAAGTCTTACTATTCTTTGCTACAGTAGTATGTGGTATAGAGCCACCTGAAAGTTCGAAAATTTTTATATTAGTTATTATGGGGGCTAAGGGAAGTATTAACTTTATTCAACCCATTTGTAGCACACAGACATACTACTATCAGGAAACGATTCTCTCTGAATTTAAATTATAAATCTGACACATTTATTTTCTGTAAAAGTCAACTATGGATACAGGGTAAAAATATTCGGTACCTAGGGGCTTGAAAAGTTTTTGTTGGATTTGGACAGTTTTTGGTCATAATGTGGCAAACTCTAAAGGCAAAGAGATGGAATTTAAAATTGTTTCATATGGGAAATAGGCGTGACTGCGTCCGATTTCCCCCTTGTTCACACTGGAACATAAATATGTCAGAGAAGTGCCAAATTTGGTTCAAACTGGTCGTTCAGACCGATTGAGCGGTGTTATCATGTGATTTCATCCATTTTCCCTCTTTCGGTAAGAGTTCTTGTAATCTTTGCGTTAGGCGAATTTGGTTGTTGTACAGGGTTTCTTCGGAAGGTAATATGACTAAGTCGATTTATAAAAATTATAGAACCAATCGTTACAATTCTTTAGAAACTTTCAAAATAGGCTTCTTATGCGTCGATGCAGCGCAGCTAGCGCGATTTCCAAGCATTGAAAGCGTCTCGGAAGGCATACTCCTGAATAGCCTTGAAAGCCGAGGTGCATGCTGCTTGGATCCCCTCCGGAGTCCATGACTCTTCATCTGTGATTACGTTATTCAAAAATTGGGGGTCGTGTTCACACATGTTCAAATTTTCTGGGCTCTCTCCCACTCGCAGTAATTCAATTGGTCGTCTGTGAGCACATTTGGGACCATCGTCGCGCACACCTTGCGCATGTTCAAGTGCTCCGTCACAATGTCATGAACCACAGATTTTGATAAATTAAATTAAATACACATGAGTCACATTGTCGATGTTTGTCGAAGTCGCAGGTCTCCCAGCACGGTCTTCGTCAGCGAACTCTTTCCGGCCCTTCAAAAAGGAAACACGGACAAACTCTATAGCTTTAGTGGTTTAGGAGTTATGTACATTTCTAAGAAATCCCGACCACCGACTTTGAGAACGATCTTCTGAGAAAACCCGATAAAAGATTGAGGTACCCGTCTAGCCTAACGGCGCGCTCTCCCAAAGGTTCTATTCCTCACTTTTATTGCGATTGCCTTGAAACTGTGGGAAAACATTCTATTCATATAAAAAATTGCATTAAATAAAATAACAAATATTTTTTACAATTTCAAAACCCTTGCATTGCCTTAACTTCGGTAGCACCCCTCACAAATAAAAAAGTTTCCATACAAGAACTTGATTTGGATTTTTCATTTACAATGGCAGTTATAGGGACCCGATTTAAAGAATTTGTTCGGAAATTACAGCCTTGGCCAAAAATCTATACCAAATTTCTTGAAGATACATTGTGACAAAAAAGTACCTGGAAATTGTAAACAAAACAGAAAATATTTAATCATTCATCAATATTTATTTTGTCGCCTCCACATGTAATACATTTATGCCAACGATTTTACCACAGCACTTCGATGAAGTGATGAATTTTTGAGCCGCCTTTGTTTTGGCTCGTTTTTCCCCTTCATTCCAATGATTGTTGACTTGTTTGCATGTCAAACTCATAAACCAATATTTTATCGATAGTTACAATGCTCTCAATGAATGTGAGATCGGAATTCGCTCGATCAAGCATATTCAAAGAGACCTGTTTACCGTACTCTTTTAGAAAAAAAAGAGCTTTATCGGACGAGTCGAGCAACAACGAGTTTCATACCCAAAATACTACTAAAATCATTCGAATAGACTCATGAGAGATGTCGAGCTCTCTTGCCATCTCTCTAAAGTTTGTCCATAACGGGGAATTTGATCAAGATTTTCGGGTGCGTTTTTGTCCCAATGTATATCATCAAATAAAAAAGTTTTCATACAACCACTCAAATCCGATCGTTCAGTTTATTATTATTATATGCCATTGTGGTCCGATCTGGAGAATTTGCTCGGATACTTTACAGTTGTTTTAGTAATCCATATACAATTTCGTGAAGATATTTTATCATATTAAAAGTTTTCCGTACAAAACTTTACTTTTTAACGTTCAGTTTGTACGACAGCTATACGCTATAGTGGTCTTATACGGAATATTAGCACCTTTTTGGGGAGAAAGGAATATGTACAATATTTCAGACCGATATCTCATCTCAAAAAATGAGTGACCATTTCGGGTATATACGCCAATCAATGATAATATAGTATATTGTTTGAACTCATCGCGCTGATCACGCACTTATTTACTTTATTGGGTATTCGACGACGTTTTCTTCTGGGTTTTAAAAACTCCAAAAAATTAATATACCCGGGTATCATTAGCACAAAAAGGCAAAAAGTTACACAATTAACTTTTGAGTGTGATTAAGATTTTTTTAAATAATAAAAGCACGTATATACGATATAAGCTCGTAATGTGTTAAAAAATTCTGATCATTTAATGAATGCGTGCAAAAAATGCGCAAAAAATCCCACTGACCGAACTGACTGACTTTTACTCCGAAAGGCTCGTTTGACACACACATAAAATTCCCCAAATGAAATGAAACACAACTTAGATGCCTAAATTAACATTAACCCACATTTAAATTGACTTATTTTTAAGTATGATGCTTTCAAGTTTTTTTTTCTTTTTGTAAAATACGGTGAACAAGTTATCAAGAAATCAGCATAAACAAAGCGAAAAGTAAAAGTTATCATATAATATAAAAATATAAAGCAATTAAATAAATTCAATCAATTTACCCAGCCCTAAGCGGCTTAAGATTAATTAGCATTGCATTAAAATTTTCAAATATTGTATAAAATAATGGAGAATAAATTATAGAAGCCAACGGACTCAGATAACACTAATAATTCCTTTTCCGAATGCACTGTCAAATCACAATCGATTTTTTCTAAAAAAAACTTCAACTTATTTTTTTTTATATTTATAATAATAATAAACCAATAAATATGTATAATTTTGGTTGACCACTTTTTTCATCAGTGTAAATCGAAATCGAAATTTTGAAATTTCCAGAACAGTAGCGAGTGAACGATTGTTGTAAACTTCACAAATTTCATTGGTGGCTCGCGTGGCATTCTTCCACTTTTTATACAAAAATTTCAAAATATCGCGAATTTCTTCATTATTTTCACTCATTTTTGAACAGCTGTAACTTTTTTCAACTTCTCCGAATTTATTTGTTTTCGGTTAAATGATCTATTGACAAAATACAAAAATACTTTTTCGACTACCCAATATATTAGTTGTAGTATTGCACTATATAGTAATAAAGTTAGACTAGATATATGCATGCCAAGAAAAGAACATAATAAGACTGCTAGTGATTCAGTGTGTTTCGGTTTTCTTATGAAGACCCTACACTGATCTATTAATACGAGTAATGCCATATATTTTTCGCAAATAATTCCTTGCTGCGTTGAATATTGAGCACATACCTTGAAGAGGTGGAACAAATGCAAATGGCGCTTCTGCCTGAGGTTTAATGTACATATATTATATGTATATAGTATATATCCTTGGAGGGATATAATATTTAAATTTAAAGTGTTATCGCCATCGTCTTTATAATAGCATAAAATAACCCCCAAAGTTTGGGTGCTTTGCTGTGGTGAATTGTAGACCTTGTTAGAATGAACCTTTAATACAGGCATTTTTCCAATTTTTGCTTTCTTTTAATGGAAAATTCATGTAGAAATGTCCATTTACAAATACAGATCAACATTCAGGTATGCATTGAAAGGAGTAGTCTGATCCAAAAAAAACCGAGAATTTTAGAAAAATAACAATTTATTTCTCAACAGAATCATTTCACTTAAGGTAGTAGTCTGATAACTTATGCCTATTTTCATGACTTCTTTGGAGAGTGATTTTTTATAGGAAAATGAAATGGAATTATCTTGAATATTTAGAGTGTTTTTATTTACATATTGCAAATGTAAAAAAAAAATGTGTTTAAAAAAATTTAATACTTTATTACTATTATTATTGTCACTTAAAGTTGGAATCTCAAAAAAAAAATGCACGGGCCACCCACGTGATTTTTGGCTCTTGACGTTATCTGAAATCAAATATTCTTGATTATTCTTAATCTATAGACATGTCATTCTGGTCGGAACTACTGAAGTTAAATTTCAAGGGTAAATAACAAAATGGCAGACTTTGAAAAAAGTCCTTTTATTTTAGCAAAGAAAGGATTGTAAAATAAAAAGTTAGAGGTGAAAAAAATTCTCGTTAATACCGACGAGAACTATAAAATGTATAAAACAGCCTGTTAAAATTTGAAAGAAATCGGTTCAGTAGAAAAAAGTTAGGACCCGGGCCGACCAGAAAAACAATGTTTTGAGAAAAACGCGTTTAAAGTTCAACAACTCCGAGAGAGAGGACTCCGAGGCGCTCTAGAAACATCGTTATAACTCCCGAAATATTTCGATTTTTTGTCTGAAATTTTCACAGTATATTCTCAAGACATTGTACTTTCAAATTAAGCAAAAAAAATTTCGATTTTTTGAACCCAAGTTACCAGACTACTACCTTAAATTTTTGCCCGGCAAGTGACTTTTTGTGACATTTGGAATCAGTTAGAAGTCGTACGGGTCCAATAGGAAAATTTTGGTGAATGACAAAGCATTTCGTAGCATTTGACAAATTTGGTCGACGTGACGACAGCGGTGTGACCCGGTCATTGTCTTGATTGAAAAGAGTTTTGCTTCTGCATTTCGGTGTTGAATCGACCCAATAATTCAGCATCAAAAAACCCTTGGACTTTTTACATGCGGTGGTAAATGCATAGAACACACCGTGTGTTCCACAGAAGTGTTCAGTGACCTTTCACCTTCTTCGGAGCGGGCTCATACTGTTTGGGCTGCTCTTTGGTATCTGGTGTGTGTTATCTCAGCTGGAATTCGAAGTCTTTTGTCACCTTATCATACATGGTAGTCCTTTTCGGAGCATCTATTTCTAACTTATCAATCATTAAGCTGTATTCAGGCCGCAGCTTATTTAACTAGATTCCTTCCATAATTTAGAAAATAATTTAAATTTTATATTTTTGGGACTATACTTTCTCGAGAAGGCAGGTATTTTTTTTTGTATATAAGAGACCAGCAGTTTGTTTCGTAAAATTGTAAACTATTCGTTGCTGTTTTGACCTTCAGCATTATCGAATGAGGTCGGAAGAGATTTTGCTATGAATGCAACCTAAGCTTCCAGCCATCTTTATACATTAGTTTTGCTTTCCGACTTAACTGGGTTCTTGAAACACAAAAAAGTATTCGAAATTTACTGAGAGGGAACGTTTAGTATTTTCAATTCTACTACTTTTTTCACGAAAAACCATTTCCAAACAAGTTTAGAGTATTCTGCCGGTTTTACAGTCCCTGGCCGTATAAAAATATCGATTTTACTTGGTTATGTGGGAACAACTGTCGTCGGAACGGAAATGAAATACCTTTCGTTCAATCGATTTGAAAATTGATGCAGTCATTTGGAGTCTTATTAAACAAAATTTAACCACGATCTCGTCAATCTACTACAAAGCACAATACACAATTGGTATAGGGTTAAGCCACAAGTTCATAGGCTTTCGTAAATTGCATGTTGTGTGGAAGATTCTCTTCTTCATTATTGGCGTATGTGGTTGTATCTGGAAGTCTCACATCCAAAGCTCTTTCTTCTTTTCTTCGTGTTTTTTACGTGGCGGGATCCAAACCCAGCGCACAACCCTAGGGAGGAATGTTTCGTCTTCTTACTTTAGCTCGCCTTCAAACGTATGTTTTCTGGCTACCTAGAGGATACTTAGTCTAAGACCGAGAAAGTCGTGAGCTGCTTGAACTATGTGTAAAAGAATCATTTCTGGCCGCTCCCAAATGAATGGCCTCAATTTCCTCACTTGCGTGAACTTCTACACATGCCTCCATCCTCCGTGTGAAAGATTATTTTGCTTATTTGAGAAAGACCAGAAACCGACCTAGTTTTGAATGGCTTCTCCTTCTTTTATATGGTTCGCATTGTTAAAGGCAGGTCCTTATATCACAATTTGTTGTACAAAGTCGTGGTAACTCGAGGTGAAAACCTCAATAAAATTCTTTTCTATTCTAACTAAAGCACTTCACGACTAGAGCTGTCAGGTCTTGAAATTAATACAAATTTTTCAAGAAAACACACCTGTTGTTCGGCAAACTCTACATAACCTCCAAATGTGGATTATTTAATAGGCAAACAATAGAATGAAACAAAGCGCCAAAAAATGCAATTTGCAAATTTCATACATGGTATTATATGTTCTATAAGCAAATGAGATGTGTTATACAAAAACAACAATAACAAAAACAAGTAAAAAATTTAAATTATCATTAATTGAGTTATAAAATGAAATTCCAGCGAAATAGCGAGCCAACGGCGCTAAGCTATGAATATTTACTATGCGCGTGTAGAAAAACAAAAACAATAACAATAGCAACATACTTGCATAAATGTTAACTAAAATTCGACTTCTTCCAGAATTTAGTTTAGGCTTCTCCTCAATCAGACGCAATTCGTAATAAAAAAAAAGAAAACAAAAAACTAAAACAATAAAAACAAACTTTTGCACAAATAATATTATTTCGGGAGAAATTTGTGTCGCAGTTTCGAAACCAGTTATGGACAAAATTCCGACAGCACTATAGCGCAATGCCGCTGCCACCGTCGCTGTTGACGCCCGCTCCGTCGGTCTGGCATGTGAATCGGCAGCAGCGTTTGTTGTGTGTGTGGTTGTTGGCGGCCGTTTTGTTTTATTAACATGTGTTTCGATTGTTTTTGCGTTATTTTTGCCGTCATTGCCGTTGTTTTGGTTGTTGTTGTGTGTTTACTAAATGTAGCCTGAAGCGTGTTTTACTTACTGCTTTTCGCACTTTGCACTTATTTTGCATTCATTAGCGATTTGTCCAGAGAAGTGCTCGGAAAGTGGCTTAATCAAATAGCGGCAGGCAGAAGGGGCGGACCACTTACAGGCATGACGACTTTCGCATCGCTTACTTTTTGAAATGTTTAACATTTAAATGGGTGGTCTTCTTGGGAACCAAAAAAACGAAGAATTTGGAAATTCCAGAATGTTTCCGCGACTTTATTTTCGCGCATGCGTTAAACAGCCTGACAATTAAAATTAGTTTTTTTTAAGGAATTTATTGCAATTTGGGAATCACTGGCATGGCCTTTCAGAAAATGCGTTGGTAATTTGTTGATAAAACGCCACTCCCATTTTGTGTTGCATTGAAGCGACGCTGTTGTGTCACTTAAGTGCATGTGGGCGCGGTTTAAACCATCTTTTCAGTGGTTTACCGTTAAGCGATTGTCAAAAAATAACGAAGGATTACTTCGTGACATTAATAAATTTATGCGATTTTCGCATGCAAACAATTAATCGTGTCAACTTGATGCCTTTTGAGGCATTTTATATGAACACAAAAGACTTAAGAAACGAACTTGCGCTCCTTAAGAGTTTGCCACTATACATATGTATATAGATATGTGTGTGTGATTTGAGCTTGGGTACGAGTATTTGCATACACATACATATAATTTAAACTAATTGAATTTTAATTTTTTATTTTAAGAATGAATTCCTAAAGCTTTCGAGTCTATGTTTGCTCACTCAGGACATATGTATATGTATGTATGTATATTTTACCCTAAGAGTGTATTCCGAAAGTATTTATGAACGGTTCTTACCACAACAACACTCAAATTGAGTCTTCAATCTCAAGATATACTCAAAAAGTGAAAGAACCTCTAATCTAGAAACCCGTATTACGATCGGTTTTTTGGTAACTGATAAAAAAGCTTTGGATATAGCACTATACACAAAATATCCTCATCACCACGATTTCTAACCTTGTGGGAATTTCAAAAATAAGAACTATGTATATTGAATTTGTATAGTATGAATCTACATCCCTCCGAGGGATTGTGCGCTGGGTTTGGGACTCGCCACGTAAAAAACGTCCCTAATGAAAAGCAAGCAACAGCCTCGGATGAGAAACCCCCCTTCTAATGTCGACTGCGGCAAAAGCATGGGCATACACCTGGAATGTCCGGCCCCTTAATTGGGAAGATGCCGCTGCCGAGCTGGTTGATGTCCTCGTAAAAGTAAAGGCTGACATCACCGCCGTCCAAGAAATGCGATGGACGGGACAAGGACTGAGGCGAGTAGATTTACTACAGTGGCCATATAAAGGAGCGCAAATTCTGTGTGGGATTCGTGGTGGGAGAAAAACGCAGTCTTCGGGAACTGACATTCACTCCGCTGGGTGAGCATCTAGCCATAATCTGCATCAAAACGAGGTACTTCAACATATCGCCGATTTGCGCCCACGCCCCGACGGAAGAGAAGGACGATGCGACCAAAGATACCTTCGAAAGCGGATGGGCAGGATATCTTTGGCACAACGCAAAATCTTTAGTAAATGAGCGCTTGGTTGAGCGCACCTTTGAGATCTCAAGCCAGGCTTTCTCCGGATCGAAAAACCACCAACCAGATCGGTCATGTTGTGATAGACCGAAGAGACGTGTCCAGTGTTTTAGACGCGCGTGCGCCGTAACATCGACTCGGATCACTATCTTGTTGCAGCCAAGATACGCACCCGCCTCTGTACAGCAAAAAACACCCGTCACAAGCACAAGGCAGGTTCGACGTCGAGAAGTTGCAATCACAACAGATAGCTGAACGACTACTCGACTTGCACTCCTGCTCTCTGAGAGCACACATCAGCAACTCGGTATAAGGGAACTGTTGAACGGCATTTCAAGCTCTTTACGTACAGCTGCAAACGAAACCAATGGTTTTCTTGAAAGGCAAAAGAACAGCTGGTACGATGAGGAGTGCTGTGTCGCAGCGGAGAGAAAACCGACTGCCTACCTCGCAACGTTACAATCGACCACAACACGTGCGGGAAGGGATAGATACCGAGAGTTGAAGAGAGAAGCGAAACGAGTGAGTACGAAGAGCTTGACAAAATGGAGGACAGAAAAGATTCGGCGACTAGCAGAAGGTTTCAAGATCGGAGCATATTCGTGTAGAACCCCCAAAGGTGATCTAGTCATTGATGCCCAGAGCATACTTAAATTATGGAGAGAACACTTCTCCAACCTGCTGAATGGCAGTCAAAGCATAACAACAGGAAATGGTGAACCCTATTCCCCAAACGATAACGATGATGCGGACGTTTCATTGACTGAACTTGAAGAAATTCGAATAGCAATTACCGGTCTGAAGAACAACAAAGCAGCGGGGGCCGATGGATTGTCCGCCGAGCTATTCAAACACGTCGGCGAAAAACTGATAAGGATGATGCATCAACTTCTTTGTAGAATATGGTCGGACGAAAGCATGCCCGACGATTGCAATTTAAGTGTGCTCTGCCCAATCCACAAAAAGGGAGACCCCACAATCTGCGCCAATTACCGTGGGATAAGCCTCCTCAACATCGCATATAAGATCCTGGCTAAGCCTGGCATCTCCAATTGGCGCCAAACAGCGAAATGGAAGAACGACTGGCGCGCTGTTGTAAACTCGGCTATAACCGCGTATGCGGTATAGTCTACGTCTATAATGAAGTAGAAGTAGTTTTTATGTCGATATGTAACAATAGGTGAAACAAGACTGCATAATTTCACTCCGAAGTTCCTCGACATCAAACGGCTGCACACGATGAATCCGCTTTTGGCTTCAGTATTTTGGAATGCGCATAGCATCATTTATGTTGGCTAGCGTTATTGGATCGTTTTAAGGACAAAATGTTTCACCAAGACAGTGCGCCGTGTCATAAGTTAGTGACAACCATGGCAAAAATACAGGAATTGGGTTTTGAATTGCTTCTGTATCCACCGTATTCTAAATATCTGGCCCCCAGCGACTATTTCTTGTCGCTCAGATCTCAAAAGATTGCTTAAGCGGGGTCTTCCCGTACTTATCGAACCGCACTCGTATCATATGTTACTCATCCGCCATGGTGTAGAAATATTCCTACCTGCGACAATTCGTACATTAGCACGTTTAGTAGAATAATCGATTAAAATTCGTTAAAAGCTTTCAGGTTAATCAAAATAAGCGTCACCTTTATTAATTTTTTGATATTTGAGCACAACAAATTAATGCGTTTGATTCAAAATATGAAAACTAGAAAATATAAAAACACTACAAAAATATTAATGAAAGAGTAAGCTAGAATAATTTAATAGTCTAGGAAAAAGTGTTGCAGAAATTTAACTACATAAAAAAAATAATATAAATAAGAGTTAAAAAAAAAAACAAAACTATTGCCTGGCACGCCTGCTCAACGTTCTGCTAACGGTCACGGGTGGTGCAACGTTTTCATCGTTATTGCTGGTCGGTGCTTTTCGGGTTGCGCGTGCGCGACCACGAGTTGTGCTGTTCGTGCTTGCATGCTCCTTCGCCTTGCTTGCGGTTTGTGCGGCAGGTGATAAAATCTTAATTTCCGTCTCCATTGTGATCACTTTCAGGGTGCGTACTTCGGTTTTAGTACGTGTGCGTGATTTCGTCGTAGTCGACTTTTTATCCTCGGTTACTTTGATCCTTTCTACAACTTGTATTTGTGGTTCGCTTGGGACGAGTGTGGTTGTCTCGCTGCTGGCGGACACGCTCACTTCTGCTGAGGCGGGCTTTGCATTCGTTTCTTTACTTCGGCGCTTGGTTGGTGCAGCACGCGGTGCTTTTTTGGTGGTGCCTTTGGCATTTGTGGTTTTTGGCGGTGCTGTTAGTTTACCGAAAGTCGAATCGGGCGTTTTGAAAGTATCGGTGTTGTCGTCGGAAACAGCAATAACTTCGGGCGTTTGTTCTTTGCGCGCTTTTGCTTCTTTCAGTTTGGGTGTGCAGCTCTTATTTGGCACTAATGTGGGCTCATCGTCGCCAGCCAAGTCTATGGATTCAAATTTACGACAAATATTCGAAAGATTCTCATTGTGGCGACTAGCTTTGGTAACACTACACTTTTTGCTTAATATGGCACTGGCGCTGGTTTGGATATTTAATGCCTCACTCTGTTTACTACTCGCATCATCACTATCCAACAGATCCACAGATTCGATGCGTTGACAACGATTCAGTATATTGTCGATATCAGAATCGGGCGTAGAATTCGACGAATGGCTGGACGAATCGTTAGCAGCAGCTCTAATTTCGCGCAGCTTTCTTGCTGTCAGCGATTGTGTGCTTCCTTTTACACTTTTAGCACCGTTTTTGGCTGGCGTTTCAGTGGCCAAAAGTTTTTTCGCTTTTCTCGCCGTCAAAGTCAACATTTTCTCTTTGGTTTTGCTAACCTCTGGCAACCGCGCAACAGCACGCCTAGGCGTATGTTTGTTTAGACTCTCGTCACTGTCGTATATTTTGAAAGCAGCAGTTGGCAGCTTTTTCCCCGTTTTAGCTGCTGCCGGCACTTCCTTTGCCAACACCGTCACGTCTCCCAAATCGGGTGACACATTAAATGCCAGCGCGCGCCGCAAGCCACCCTGACTCTTATTTTCTTTCTGCATGGACATCTCTTTCTTTGTAGCACGCAATTGTAAGAGAAAATTAATGTGATAAACGGTATCAACATTTCCCTTTACACTACTGTAGCGCAGCAGACCCGCTTGCAGACAATTTAAGGCCTTTTCGTATTTCTTATGCGTACGCAGATAGTTGACGTAGTGTTGCAAGTTCAGCAGTTGTATATTCTGGAAATTGATACGTAGGAAATTGTTTTGCTGATGCGTTTCCAACCATTGCTGACTAGTTTCATAGAAATCCTCCAGTTTGTCATGATTATCGACAAGAAAGTAGAGTCTGGCATTCAAGCAACCGACCATAAAGCAACACCATTGTAGAATCTCATATTGTTGCAACGTATCGTTGCAGGCTATTTGGAGAAAGCGTGTAAGTCCATTTTCTCGCTGTATTGATGGGCTAAGTTGCATTTTGAGCTAAGTTTTGGGAAAAATATTAAAAGGAGATGTTAACTACAATTTTATATGAAAAGTTTTCCGAAAAAAAAATACATCAGTTTATTAGCATACCATTTTTGTGGGCGATGCATGCAACGGTATCATTTTGCGCAGCGGCTCCATGCCCGAATGCAGCAACTCCAATGTGTTGTAAGCGTTTGGGACTGCCAGTTTCTTTTCAACGGCGCGTGCTTCACTCAATTGCCGCAAATCTTCCATACTTTTTTCACCCAGTATATATTCAATCAATTTTACTTTGATCTGTGCATAAAAAAAATCAGTTAAAAACAAGAAAAAATATATACTTCGGCTGCCTCGAAGCTATAATACCCTTCATTAGGGCAAATCCTGCGACAGCCGTTTCTATAATACCGCAATTGACGCGTATTTTCTTGGGCCAAGGGCCGTTTTTCCAGCGATCTAAGCTTGTTTGGATCGCGGGCATTAGATAACCGCTACAATAACAACAACAACGACACCCTTCAAGAGTGATTTTATTATAGCAATTATATATATAACTATTTACCTAGATAGATAGATAGACGAGAATTCCACCGCGACCTTAAGTCTATTGTGCCCTCGCCTAACTCAAAAAGAATCACCTAGCCCCTGCATATTGATAAAGTCCAATATACTGCTTGTAGGTGGCAGTGAGGCGATGTCATTCCTATTAGGAAACATGGATCCCAGGTCCTTTATCCTGTGTCTGCAGACTGCAGGTGTTGTGGAGTTTAAGGCTCTCTGTCGCAGAATCGGCAATCTGCACAAGAAGCTGGCATATTGTATAAGTGCTTCTTCAGCTTGGAGTTGCCCGTGTAGAAATTGACAAGTAGGCTAAATTTTTCCATAGAGAGGTTGATTACATGTTTAAACCTGCTGAAATTATAACCCCCCATTAGAAACTTGGCATGGAGCATGCCTTGGAGTTGTTGTCAATACCTCTCTCTGCCTACTTCTTCTTCTTTGCCGAGCATCTCCTTTATGGTACCGCGATGAAGGGTTCAGGCTCATCAGCCAGTTAATTCCCGACTATTTACATTACCTATATGTCTAACTAAATTTAAAAACTTGCAACGGTTTGCATCTAACAAAAGATTTTAGTGGTTCTTTCTAGGCACCTTGTTAGATATAAACAGCCTTCAAGTCGAATTATGGTTCCTTAATAAGGAAAGAAAGATATTTTATATAGATTTTGATCAGTCAGCGTGAACAACAGCTCCATATGCTTTATATATAATCAAAAACTTAATTTTGACCGATTTGTTTTGATTATATCGTTATCTTGAATAATATTGCTTGCTAAATTTGATGAAGATATATTGTCAAATAAAAAAATCATACAATAACTTGATTTTGATTTATCAGTTTGTATGACAGCTATAACCTATAGTGTTCGGATATTGGCGTTTCCCACAAATTAGCAGCTTCTTGTGGAGAAAAGGACCTGAACAAAATTTCATATTGATATCTCAAAAACCGAGGCAATATACACAAACTAAACATGCCCTTCAGGGTATTAAAAAATAAATAAAAAAATATTTAATTTTTTGTTGTGCTCACCTGCGCCTTTTGCACATATTCCATTTGTAAATTAATCCACGCCCACATAGCTAGCATTTGTATTATGCGCAAGGCCGAACCGGATTGCAGCAGCAGCTTAAAGGTGCCAGCGAAATATGAATTCACAAAATGATCGCATAAACGATTGGCGGCACACTCGGCCACCTGCTCTATAAGACTCAATAGTAAAATCGTGTATGACATTAATTCGCTGTTCGAGAGTTTGAAGAAATCACCGCGAAAGCGCTCCAACGTGTCCTCCATTTCACGTAGCAGGCAACGCTGTGAGAGTTGAGTTTCTCGTCGTTCTGCTACACTATCCAAATGCTTCCATAAAATACGAAATTTGACAATATCGACTGTGCCAAGCACCACATTATATTTGCCCTGCTGATTCGGCAACTCGGCGTGCACCTGATGAACATACTGCAACAAGACTTGTGCATAGTTGAGATGGCCGATTCGTGCATAATAGTGTGCCATTTGGCACAGGCACATAAGCACATGGTTTTGGTGGCGTTTAATAAGCGTCGGCAACTGTTGTAAGGCGTTTAATAAGAAATTTTGCTTGCGTGCCACTTCTACAGCCAAGTCTATGCTATTTTGTGAATTTAGAAAGTATTCGCTGTTTTCACAGAAATAGGCGAGACTACGTAAGGAATTGTATTCATCGTTAATTAAATTTGTCACCCGATAGTGTAGAATCCAAGCTTCCGTTGCGACATCCAAATAGCCTGCCAATTGCAAATACAACGCAAGTGAGGTTAAGTCTTCTACGATGGACTCCCAATCGATGTACACCTCATTGCTGAGTATCGGTTCAGCGTCAGCCTGCAAAGTACAGTGTTAATTTATTGTTTATGATTTATATATAAAATAATTGTTTATACTTTTTCATAGAATTCGCGAAAGGCTTCCAAAGCCGTTTCAGCTTGCTTTACATATTTGACTTCATGTGTCACGGTTAGCGTTGACAATTCTTTGCGTTGCCACAAATCCTCTATGTTGTCCTCTTGGAATTTTATTTCCACTGCCAATGAGTCTTTACGAACTTTCAAGGCATCATGCAGCAGCGCTGTATTTATATGTGCCCAGCAGAGTTGTTCCAAACGTGTCAAACCCGCGGTTTTATCTATCTTCTGCTCCAATTCTTTGCAGAGTTGTTGCAAACGTGTAGCTACTGCGGTCGTTAGAGGACCAGCACCACGTGCCACCAACACTTCACCATACATTGAAGGACTACAGCGCATTAGCGTCATTTGAAGTTGAACACAGCTCTTATGGTACTTAAGAAACTGCTGTGTTTCTAACCAATGTAATAAGTGCTTCTGTGGTGTGTCCAGAAAAACCTTAAATGGATTGTGACTTTCCATAGCTATTTGCAAGATGCATTGTCCGGGCGTCACGTGTGACGAGGCCGTGTGGAAGTGTCCAATGCGGGTACGCAAAGTAGTAACGTCAGGCCAAATACTTTCCTGCAGCATGGAAGCAATGTGTGCGACATGTAGATCTAATGTTAAACTTGTTTCGTTTGATTCCAACGTCATTTTGTATAGACGGCGCAATAGCAGCGTCCAATCTTTAATGGAGAATTTATGACGTATGCGTAAGAGAAATTCAGCTAATGTTATGCAAAGACGTTTTTGTGCTGGCGTGCGCATATCCAATGTCAGTTGTACGACGCATGTGTAGAGTAATTTCAATTCTGTCGAATCAGGCGTTATACAAGCGAGAGAATCAAGCACACTGACACCATGGCGCATCAACGTCAGCAATTGCGTACGTAAGCTGATAAAAAGATGATCACTTTCCGCTGATGAGTCATCCACAGCCAAGGCATAGGATGAAAAGGCAGCTAATGAACTAATAACAAAGGAAATTATTGTATGTTTTCTAGCGCTGGTGCAGCAATCAAATTTTAATAATTTCGTCTCAGTAATACGTGGCGCTAAACGTATACAGCCTAATATTAATTCGTAATGCGATATATAACATTCAATACTGGTCATGTGTTGCCAAAAAAATGAGAATGGTGTGGTGGTGTGTTGCTGTACATGCGTCAAAAGTACCGCTATTATAACCGGCACATCTGTAAACCAACGCTCTTGCATTAACATTTCCCCATAGCGTTCAAAGAAAGAAGTCAGCTTTTGACTTAGATCTTTGTATATATCCTTAAATTCGCCTGGATTCGGTAAGCCATAAACTAGTTTCACCAGATAATATAGGAGTGAAAATACATAATTGGAACTTTTGTCAGTAGCAAACACAGACATTTCACGGCATGCGCGCAAATGCCGCAAAGCCAGTTGTTGCTGTAGTCTATCCGGCACATCTAACTGAAAGAAAACAGTAAGCGCTTCTAAATGTCGTTGACAATGTGCTTGCAATTCTTCCTTTGATGGTTGCGTTGTACGTATTTCCTTAAGTAACGTGAAAAAAGCATCATACATTTGTGTTTTATTTGCAGGAAGTGTGGCGAGATAATTAAAAACTGTGGAAACTCGCTTTGGCACCAGATATTGTATGAAATCTGCTATTAACTCCGGATATGTAAAATTTTCACTTTTGTTACACTGCAGCATACGCTTAAATAATTCTTTTAGTGCCTCTATAATGTCGGCGATATATTCCTGAGCAAGAGGGGCATTTACGCGTACGTGATTGTGTTGACAAAGTAAGTGTTGCAAGTACATGCCTAATATAACTTTATAATCGCCTTCACTCTGCAGATAACTAGTATAATTTGCAACAAGGTCACATATTCTTTTAGCCTCAGTAAAGTTTTTCTATTGGTAAAAATTTTACATTAAATAGTTTATTTAAAAAACAGAATTGGACTTTCGTTTCACCTTATCTGCAATCAAATGATGTAAATATCTAACATGTTCCAGGTACATTGTCCAATATTTAGCGCTCATTGATGGTTGAATATGCTTCCCCACTACATGCACCAATGTATCACAGTAGACATCATAGTGTTTGCCTTCCGTCTTCGCAGCAATAGTACAAATGGCACGCAATACTGATAATGCAAGTTGCATTTCGCGTCTATTGGAATCCTTATTCCCATTCTCTTTCAGAGTTTGAAGTTGTTGTTGAACCCTCTGCATTGCGTTGACGGCCATTTCTCGTGTGCCTCCAAATGCCGCTTCATATTCGGTCGACATTTTCTTTCCAATTTATTTTAACTTACATATGCGCGTCAATAATATATTTTCACGTCATATAAAACTATTTATACTACCCAATCAATCGTTCTATGATTTTAAATTAAAAGTCAATTATTTGTCTTTTGGCGCTTTTGCAGTACAGCCAACGTTTATAAAATAACTTAAGTGGTGCCAAGTGCAATGCAGTGTTGCCATTTAAAACGTAGTAACAAGCGCTGAAATACCTCAATAAAGATAAAATTTATTTGTAAGTAATTTTTTCCTTAATTGTATGTATATCATTCTTTATCGTAATTCATAAAAACAGAAGATAACAATTAAATTATAATATAAAATTGCTATACTAAATATTTGATACGTGTTCCATAATTTAGTAGACGTAGAAGTGTTAATACATTCATAATTTTTCACCAGTCTGGCTACTACACTCCAGCTGGCAATTGTTTGTATTTTGCTTCGCTGTTTTGTTTTAACAAAAATATTAGCATTTTTCTTTGCCAATCAACAACAAGTATATTGGCGATTGCTTCAGTGCGAAATCGTTTGCCACACCGTCAATAATTTAAACTTTTGTTTATCGCGTAACGCGAGTGAATTAATGTAGTGTTTATATTATTTACATGTGTGTGTGTGTAGGCAAAATAAAAATACGTGGTTTCCGATTGTACAATGTTTGAAAACATTTTATTATCTTATCTACATTTTCAGTTTTAGTACATTTAAGGTATATCAAGTTGGTATTCAATGTTTAAATTAAAAAGCTTTGTTAATATATATATATATGCGCAATATATTTATGTACCTATTTGTATTTTTGTAGACGGAAGGCGGAAGCAAAATTTGTTTAGTTTATATAAAGTACATGCTATCGTGCCAACAAGTTCAATTTATTGTCGAATTGGAGAAAGTTTTCATTAACGGTTTGCAGTTGAAATCATACACATTCGAGGTATACAACGTAACGCCCACCCACATTATTTTAAAACAGCTGAGTTACGAACTATTTGCCGTTAGAGGAACGCATGCGGTTGGCGCAACTTTCTTCAGCCCTTGAACTAATAACCTTGCAAGGTAGTCCCCTGATAACGGCATTTCTTGATTGATACAATTTTATTGCAACATGTTGGCTTATTCGGGGCACATAATGACACTAGCCAATAGTATTATTGGCGTGGGAATACTAGCCATGCCATTTTGTTTCCAAAAAGTGAGTAAATCTACTGTTTCACTACACATATGTATGTATGTATATGGAAGTGAGTAAATTATGTAGATATTACTTGTTTATGAATCATACAAAATAGCCGAATTTCTAATATGTTTTAGCAAACGTATGAGATGATGTGTAGTGTTTATTTTAATTGCTTTAATAAAATCAGACGAATTGTATTAGCGCGCTTAAACGGTTAAAGGAAATATTTTGAAAATTTTAAAAGATTCAGATTTAGAAATTTCATTCTTGCTTAGTTGAAGTGTATTGAAACAAATACTTACATACATACATATACTATTATTAGTTAACACTCTTTTTGTCAATGTTTTAAAACCTCAAATATATCGTGAAAATGATAAAAACCATTATATCTTTTAATGACTAAATTTTAATTAACTCTAGAAAATTGAAAATGTGTATATTTTGTGTTAGCTCGTTAAAAAAATAATAAAATAGTTATTTTGTTTACAATGTGTTTTTTAAGGTTACATACAAATAATAATCTGAAAACGTAGATGAGTAAATATTAGCAGACACGAAAATTGTTTTTATATACATGTATTGAAATAATACTTGTACATATGTACAAATATTTATATCTACCGGTATACAGCTTATCATTTCGTAGCGAATCCAATGAATAATGTGTTTTTTCCGGAAATGTTACTTGAAAATAATTTGAGTTTAGCAAAATATATTTTCTATGGACATATAACAATATACATACATACATAGACATTTCGAGTTTTAATTGATTAAATATGTACATTGTCTGAACCACATTTGTAAGTTTCATTATTTAATGTGCTAATCGTTTTGTTGTGTTCGCACCTCCATAACTAGTTGCTAATGCAACCACATACCTTTATACATATGTACATACATCATGTTACTATTTACATTTCGAAATTTAACATATATTTCCATGTTTTAGTGCGGCATTGTGCTCTCTGTTCTCTTACTCATCATCAGCAACTGGATTACCCGCATATGTTGCCATTATCTAATAAAGTCCTCACTATTGACACGTCGCAGAAGTTTCGAGTTTTTGGGTAAAGTAAAAAATTGCCAAGCAATCACTACACTAACGTATACAAATTACATTCAAACAATTTTAAACTTTAGCTTTTCTTTAATTTTCACCTGCTACAGGCTTTCATGCGTTCGGTTCATCGGGCAAACTGCTTGCGGAGTTATGTATTATCGGTTATCTTTTCGGCACGTCCATCACATACTTCGTGGTGATGGGTGATTTAGGACCGCAAATCGTTACAAAAATGTTTTCACTCAACACGGCGGATTTTCCACACCTACGGACGTGGGTGATGATAGCTGTAACCGTTTTCTGCATATTGCCTTTGGCAATGTTGAAGAATGTTGATAGCCTTTCAACAGTATGTGCTGCATCGATTGGATTTTACGTCTGTTTGGTCG
Organism: Bactrocera neohumeralis; assembly: GCF_024586455.1. Lineage (NCBI taxonomy): Eukaryota > Metazoa > Arthropoda > Insecta > Diptera > Tephritidae > Bactrocera > Bactrocera neohumeralis. The sequence goes on from NC_065921.1 coordinate 25,173,984, forward strand.
TGAAGATTGTACTGGAATCCGAGGCACATATTGTAACGCACGATTGGGTGGAGAAAGTGGAGTATTGGCGACCTGCAGGTATTTTACAATGCTTACCGATCTTCAGCATGGCGCTGTCATGTCAAATGTAAGTGGAAATCTTTATTAATTTATTATTTTATATTTTTCGCACACTGCATGCGTCATAAACATACATATGGACATTGCACTGATTATTTTCATTACTGCCATTATCTTTTTTGGAACATACAAAAACGTTTATAATTTTTTTTTTGCTAAAACTCAACAAAAATTGATGCTGATTATTTTAATTACTGCCATTATATTTCTTTGAACATTGGAAAATCATTATATTTTTTTTTGCAAAAAATCAACAAAAATTTATGCTTTTACATACAAATACCGCAATCATTCATAAAATTTTTTGTTTCAAAAATTCACCTTAACCTGTGCTTTAACTTTACAAAATCCTCATGAATTTATTTTTTTTTCGTAAAAATTTCCTAAACATCTATGCTCTCTCACTGTTCATTCCTTCCGTTTCCTCGCTTAAAACCCCTCATTTCGCACGCTTCATTAGTTAATGAGTTAAGCTTACGTTATCTAAAATACATACAAACACTAATTAACCTTAAAAAAAATGAAAACACTGCCTTTATCAGGCAACTTTTTGAAGTGTTCGAGAGCATCAATAACCAAAGCGTGGAGAAATTGAATGGGATTGTACGTAACGCCACTTGGATTTGCACTTTTGTGTATATAGCCGTCGGATTCTTTGGTTATGTCGCCTTTTGTACTCAAACCTTTTCGGGTAAGCAGTAAAATGTCCTAAAATTTGGTGAAAAATAACTGAAAATATCTTCTAGGCAATATTTTGATGAACTTTTCACCCTCCTTTGGCAGCGATGTTATAAAAGTTGGATTTGTGCTTTCGGTTGCATTCAGTTTTCCGCTCGTCATATTCCCCTGCCGTGCCAGTATTTACTCGCTACTCTATCGCAAGGTTTATTCTACTATTCACAACTGATTGTACATACCTATTCACTTGTCTATACAATTTTAGGGCCACACTGATAACAGTGGTTATATACCAGAGACTCGCTTCAAAGTCATAACCACCTGTCTGGTGGGTTGTGCACTCTGCATTGCACTAATGATACCGTCCGTGGAGCTAGTTATCGGTTTGGTGGGTTCCACAATTGGCGTAGCGATTTGTATAATGTTTCCGGCATTTTGTTTTCGAAAAATAGTGAAAAAAGACTCGACAGAGCGTTCTTTGGCGCAGTTTATATTCATTAGCGGTTTTTGTCTCATGATTTTGGGCACGTTTGCCAATTTGAATGCCATCGATGAACAGCGTTCGGGTGCGCATTTACATGTAGTTAACGAATTGGAAAATACGAATTTATTGCGACCAACTGATAAAATAGCCTTGGACTCAGCGGTAGCACAACCGCAAATAGATAAACTGAGAGTGGAGAAAACACTTGTTGATTTGCAGTTAAAAGATAATAATTTAGAGCCGGAGGCAAAGAAAAAGTCTGAATTTTTGATGAGTGCCACACCTGTGCAAACGATATCGCAGCCAGCGGCAGTTGTTATTAATAAAAACGCAGAATTACCGAAAGCAAATGTGATAGCTGAAAAACCTGAGAATACATTGAATGCAAAGCCACTTAAACCGGAGGCGCCACTTATAGTTGAGGCGTTAATGCCAAAAGATGAAGCTGCGGAAGTAGGCGAAAGCATAAAGCAACCAGTTGCAGAAGAAGCGCCGTCGGAACTGAAGCCGCTGCAGCAGAATCCGCTACCACATGAAGCGGTAGCGGCGCAACAACCAAATATGGAAACACTACCGAAGCTAGAAGAGCAAAATGCGCCGGAAAATCAGCAACCGCAAACAATAGATAAAGATGCTATCAAGAAGGATGAGGAAATTGCCGCTGAGGAGTTGAAAAATGGACAAAAGTTGGCGAAAAGCAACAATGATGTGGAACTCAAAGAGACGCGCAAAGAACTGAAAAAGACCAAAGAACTGTTGGAACGCACTGTGGATCAGTTGAAGCATGAACTGGCCAAACAGAATGAGGAGACGCAGAATATGGTGGCTGAGACGTTGGAGAAGGTGGTGCAAAAGGTGGAACAAATCGAAAAGAAGGTGCAGCATAATGCGCCTGCCGAAGCGCAAGCACCTGCGCCAGCGCCCGAGCCAGTGCCAGAGCCAGAGAATAAAGAACTCAGTGACTCGTCACACAGCAAGCGGCAGTTAATGCACCGCAAGAAAGCATAGTAGCGCCTAAACAAGAGGAAGAGCCAGCTAAAATGCCAAACGTACCAAATCGTCTGGACGAAAGACCATCGCTGCTGAGCATACTTTCGGAACAGCAAGCAGATGTGCGCGAACCGCAACATGTTTATGAACCGCTATCTTATAAAACCGGCGAACTTATTGAGAAGGCCAAAAATGGCAGTCATTTGGAAACGCGTTTGCCGTTACCTTTAGCCGTTTTATTCAATGCCTCGTCCTTGAACACCAACAACAAGTCAAATAATGTACAAACACGGGACGTGGGCGACAAATATCCCTTGAATGCCACACAACACACCGCCGATAATGCCAATGCTACCATTAATCTTAAGACTGATAATGCGACACAACTAAAAGCAAATGAAACAGCTTCCGCGGGTGTTGCTCAAACATCCAGTGACAAGGAGAAGGAAAACGTGGAGGCTATACGCCGCGAAATACTGCAATTAAAGTCCGAGCAACTGAAGGAATTTCCAACGTTTGGCGTAACGGACACTGACATCGACATAATAGCGGCGAATGCGGAGCATATAAGGCGCAAGCGTGCAAATACGCCCAACTTTGCGGAGATCGAAACGAAAATGCAAAGCAATAATTGTTTAACAACACCCAAGGTTGACCAAATGCTGGCGCAGAGTGGCATAAGCAATGAGATAAATTTGAAATCGCAAACTTTTGGGCGCGAGTTGCGCTCCGTAAGAGAGGAAAATGAGTCGCAGCTTTAAATGAAGTGTGTTTTTGCTGCGCTGAAAGCTCAAGTATTAACCTCTTTGTTGATTTTTCTATTTAATGTATTTAGAGTTTATTGCATTTACTTAGAGATTTTTGCATAAAATGTAAGCTGTTTTGTATTTCCCATTTACTCAGCATATACATAAGACCGTGTGTATATGTGAACTTACCAAGAGCATTATCTGCCAGTATCATTCCTACCGATCGCTGCGTGTTTCACGTAGGCGCCCATATACTAAGTCGTTACTTATAAACTGTCGACACAGCTATCTACCTATTCCTAAATGTATATACTATATATAGTGCGTATGTGTGTCTATGCATGTTGACAAGACTAAATAAAATAAATATTTATTTATTTAAACTTCCGTGAAATTTATTTACACATCTACAATTTGTAGAATATAATATCTGAACTGGCTTTTAGTTAGAATATTTTTATATAAAGTATTTATTCGAGTATATGTAAATGATAATGAGCTGAGGTGATTAAACTATGGCCGTCCGTCTGACCCCACAATGTTGGAGATATCGATCGTAAATTTTGCATACATCTTTTTCGTCCAAAAAGGCTGCTAATTTCTCGGAACTGCCGTTATCAGACCACTGTACTATAGCTGCTGTATTTAACTGATTGGCAAAAATCAAGTCTTTGTATGAACAACTTTTTTATTAAGCAAGATATCTTGCTGATATTTTGGGAGGGATTTATTATCAATACAACGCTATAATCCTTGAACATAAGTTCAGATCAAACCACTATATCATGTAGCTGCCATGTAAACTGACCGACAAAAATCAAGATAAAGATATTTATACCCTGAATAGGGTATTTTATTTTTGTCACGAAGTTTGTAACACCCAAAAAGAAGAATCGGAGACCCTATAAAGTATGTATAAATGATCAGTATGTCGAGCTGAGTCGATTTAGCCATGTCCGTCTGTCTCTCTGTATATATACGAAGTAGTCCTTCAGTTTTTAAGATATCGTTTTGAAATTTTGCAAACATCATTTTCTCTTCAAGAAGCCGCTCATTTGTCGGAACTGCCGATGCAAACTGAACGAACGATCGGAATCAAGTGCTTGTATGGAAAACTGTCACATTTCACAATGTATTTTCACAAAAGTTGGCGCAGGTTATTTTCTAAGATAATAATGTAATCTCCGAAGAAATTGTTCAGATCGGTTAACTATAGCATATAGCTGCCATACAAACTGAATGATCGGAATCAAGTTTTTGTATGGAAAACTTTCACATTTGACGACATATCTTTACGAAATTTGGCATGGATTACTGCTTAAGGTTACAATATAATCTCCAAAAAAATTGTTCAGAACGATTTACTATAGCATATAGCTTCCATACAAACTGAACACATAGTTACTAAAAGAAATGCATCTGTGAAGGGTATATTAGCTTCGGTGCAGCCGAAGTTAATGTTTTTTCTTGTTTTATACCGTTTTATGCCATAAGAAATGTCCCAGTGAAGGGTTTTATAACTTTGGTGTAACGTAATTTATTTTTTTCTTATTAATTTTTTATACATATATTATTTGTTTCTTTTATTTTTTTTTGCTTATTTGTTTATTATTTTTTTTTTCTTTAATTTTTTATATTTTTTTTTTTTATTAATTATTATTTTTTGTTTTAATTTTTAATTTATTTTTTTTTAATTAATTTTTTTTAATCTTTTTTTAATTTATTTTTATTATTTTTTGATATTTTTTTAATTGTTTATTTATTTTCTATTTATCGATAGTCTATTTACCTAATCCAACCTAACCTTAGACCACAAGACCTTACCCTTCACTCCTTTGATCGTCCACATTAATAAGTTGGCGTCGCATGCAATCATAAGAAATTCTTAGAGCTCTCCAATTTAGAACACCCGTTCAGCTACAAACACTTAACCTATTTTTCAAATATTATTTCCATATTATACCACGACATCTCTGCTTCTCAAAGTTCCATACAGTTTGTATGAGTACGTACGGTACAAGGTTTTACTGATTCAATATTAATAAGTAAGGAGTGAGTTCGTATTTAACCTAAAAATTAATACTGTTAGGAGTGAAATCGAAAATATTTTGAAAATCTGGTCACAATCGTTTATTTTTTTCCGTTGTTCCATTAGACAATGTTTTTGTAATTAAATGTAAAATATTCCATTTAATCTCTACAAGTATACCAAACATATCGGGCTAACTTTCGTTGAAATAGTCGTATGTAGATGTCTATTTATTTTAGTTCCAATTCGTAGAATATTCGAGATTATTACTTTCATTCTGGGATGTTGAAATTATCTCATGAGGGTCCGGAGATTAACTCAATCATAAGACTCTCCTGGGTCCACATTGGCATTACTTCAGGGTGGCGTTTCATTTTTCTCATTAAGAGGTTTACATCTTCTGCGCACCTGCGTCCAGGTCCCGTTTTCTGTTGCGTAGAAAGATTGCTGCGAATTTCTGCATAATCCCCCACGTTTATTGGGTCATCCAGATCTTCTACGGCGGTGCTTTTTCGTTGCCAACGCAATTCAAAGAATGTGTTCAGCGTCGTCTTATGTCGCGTTGTTGTACTTGTATAGACATGACGGCTCTTTGAATTTTCCCATTCCTTGGAGGTACTTTGTGAAGTACCGGATAACAGCTGGGTTGTTTAAAAATCGACTTCTCGAAATTTACGGTTCGTCCATAAGTTTAGATCTTTTATTAGTCTGGCCGTCCATCTGCCGCAACTCTCATTCTCCTATCTTTGTTGCCATGTTGTTATTGGATCTTTCTTTATTTGTTCTGTGCTGTTGTTATTATCGTTCGGAGGTGATCCTCGCTGCCTTTCCAGTGGTGCGCTGAATTTGTTCAGTCTTACGCCTAGGTAGTTTACTGATTTTTGATTATGAGTATCCGTAGTCGTTTGCATACTTATTTCGAGGGGTATGTGCTTATTTGCTTGCGTCCGTATCATGACCTCATTAAGTTTTCTTCGCGCTTCTTCTGTGTCTCTGGCTGTAATTACTGCTGTAATGTCGTCCGCATAACCAATTACATATATAAGTACGATTCGTCTGACATTTCGAATTTTAATATAGCGTAGTCGATGTTCCACAAGTCAGGGTCTAAAATGGATCCTTGTGCTGCTTCGTGACCGCTATCTGTCGTGATCCCTCTCTAGTTTAATACAGCAGTTTTCTGTGGCTTCGCGCTAAAGCTCTGAAGTAGTCGGGGATTTCAAATTTTTTTACGATAGCGTCGATGATATCTACCCATCCAGCGCTGTTGAAGACGTTTCGAACAGCTAAAGCCGCCAGCAACACTATTATTTTGTATTTATGTCTTCTACGCTGTGCGACTTCTACACTTGCAATGACGCATTTTATAGCTCCAGTTGTTTTTGTTGTAGCGGCAGAATTTTGCCGAGTTGACAGTCCTTGGCCGGATAAAATTCCGGGTCCGTTCCAGTTACGTAGACCTGACTGTCGTGAGAACGGCTTTATAGCTCCTACAGTTGATCTGCCGGGTCTAAAGCCGTGTTGTCTAAGGGAAAGTCTTCCAGCTTCGTTGATACCCGCTTCGAGTGTGGGTTTAAATAGCCTTTCATAGAGTTTTCCCGTTGTTTTAAGCATGCATGGTGGACGGTATGCTGTTGATAAGTTGGGATCTCCTTTTCCCTTACTGATTAGCACCAGTCGTTGCTTTTTCCAGGGTTCAGGGAATATTCCGGCTTTGAGGCAGGCGTTGTACATGTTCAGCAGTACTGCCGGTCGCTCTGCAGCGATTATTTTCAGGACTTCTGCTGGAATCCCGTCCAGGCCGGGTGATTTGTTGGCCTTAAGCCTACCAGTGTGTAGTTGCAGCTCTTCGAGGGTAAAATGGGGAATTTTCGGAGATCTTAGAGTGTATTTCGGATCAGATTTTGGTTGTTTGTGCTGTTGCCATTGTTGTTTTCTATTTATTTTATTTATAACTTAATCCAGCTTTAAATATAAGAAAGATGTTTTCAACTTAACCTCAAAACTTGTTGATTTGCATTCAAAAGTAGTAGAGAAAGGTACAATATTACAACACCTTAACCGTTTCCAATACTGCAAAGCTTTTAAAATTTTGAAAGCAAAGAGAAACAAATCAAGGGTGCCAAAAAATAAAAAAAAAACATGTCATCTACATTTGAATTCGAAAAAGAAAAACCGCAAAATTTAACTTTAGTTAAGAATTTTTTCAAATTTCTTATATTGCAATTTCTACATTTGTGCCAAAAAATGTTTCCCACCAAAGTAAGTAACCGTTAAATGCGACGCATTGCTTTGATATCATTACAACAAAACAAAATGCGACAAATTGTTTTATTTTTTCTGCAGTTATTTAGTAACGACTCTTTGCCAAGCCTGCAAGGTTCGCTCTTCTCACTCAATTCTGTCTATTCGGTAAGTGAATTCTATTCCATAAAGCGTACCATCACACTCATTGTTTCATATTTTCGCAGAATACCTTTAGTCCGACTGGCACACGAATGGAACTGTATCCACGTCGACGTCACACCGAGTTCTACTATGACCCCCAACCGATGGAGGAGTATCAGAGTCGCGCCTGTGAGCATCCGCAAGACAAATTACAACACAAAGCACATGGCTCGAAATTTGACTTGGAACCCATTAACGAGGAGTCGCCAAAGTTGCGCATCAATCCGCCGAAGAACTCGGATATGCGCATGTTTCGTAACAGTTACTTCTCGTGAGCTCCCTGTACGAATGACAAGTGGGGTAGAGCGTTTTTGTTGTGTTGTGGGGAGTTGAGTGCGTGCTGAGCGAGTAAGCGCTTTGTTTGTGTGCAACTGTAAATCCTTTGAAGTGCTTTGAAAAATAAAACACAAACAATTTTTAAACTAACAAGATTTTCGTAATATATTTATGTGTGTGTGTGTGTTGTTAGTAATTTCTCTTAACTTTTTATACGCATTTGATATGCTTTCAATTACTAGCGATTAGTTCGTTGAGTTAGTGAGCTCACAATACTTAGCTTCAACTAACCGTCTTAAGGTATACAAAAAATATTGTATGTATATGTATGTATGTATGTTTTTAAAATAGTCAACAGCATAATGGTACACTTCTCTAGTATCTGGTTGTATGTATATAAAATGTATTACAACAACAATAATCTAATGAACGCACGAAGTAAACAACAATGAAGGTGATCTTAAGGATCTGTTTTAGGCAATTTTTTCTTATTTGTATTTTGATCAATTGTGTGCACTTTCTCACAATCTCCTGTTTTTGCTCTTTCTTACGCTGCCTAGAAGCTTTAGGTCTGTGAGGCAAAAATTTGCGCGCTTCAAACATCGCCGCCAATGGCGTGCAAATCATGCAGAACCTAGAAAAAGAATTCGAAAAATTTAACATTTCAAATATTTTTTTTAAGAACCGTTACAATTTTACCTCTAATATGGTGGCCACACTCCAAGCCTGCGTACGACAGGAATCATGACAATAGGCACCGTTATCGTTGGTCAGTTCGGGCAGTCCACGCCAATGGGAGGTGTGTAGCTCCTTTAAGTGAGCGCGCAAAATTGACCTTGAGGGGGTAATGAAAATATATATTTTATAAATTTTATATTTGTACATATGTATATGTTAGTCGTAAAGGTTAGGCTGATGTTTCTTAAATTTTGGTGATAATTTATAACGAGTTTTTTTCAATAAGAGCGAGTATATAGAGATTATCAATGAAGTTCTTTATTCCTGTGAAAGTACATTCGATACCATTATGTATGAAACGCGATTTGCATGGCCACCACGGGCACATTTGCAGAAGTCCAGAGGCTGAACTCAATTGTCGACGGTTTTTAAGCATAAATCGGCCGATACTGCTGCAATTTCACGTTCGATATTCATACGAAGTTCCTCAATTGCCGTTGGCTTGCTGCCATAGACCATAGACTTGACGTAGCTTCACGCGAAATAGTCTAACGGCGTCAAATCGCACGATCGAGACAGCCAATTGGCTGAGCCATTTCGGGAGATAACACGTTCACCAAACTTGGTTTTCAATTGTGACATTCGCTGTGTGGCTTGTGGCGCTATCTAGATGGAATCAAATATTGTCCAAGTCCATATCATCCAATTTGGGCGAAAAGGCGGTGCGCGATTCACAGTAACGTGTGTACTCACATTTTTCCACTAAACGTTCAATTGTTGATATGACAGGACGATTATGACGACCATAAATTGGACGTAGCGCTCTTAAAGTTTGGGTTACTGACTTCGAATTTCGGTAGTAAATTTTAACAATTTCGACTCGTTGTTGGATCGTATATCTTTCCATGATGAAATGGCAACCCTTACTGAAGATAAATGTCGCAAGAGCGAGGAAAAAATGGTATCGTTTGCTGTCCCTATCGGTCTACTTTGTAGCGTCCCTATTAAAAAACCCGTTAGATGAAAACGTCCTCAATTTATTTAAATATTTTCTCGATACATCGGTGTTATTTAGAACGAATTTTTTGGCTTTACAAAATTCATTCAAAAAATATTTACTCTCTTAGAAATTACTAGAGACACTTTTTCTCTTGAATATTTAACTATTTGTGAGTGAGCTCTCCCTAACTAATGTTCGTTTCATTACTAACTAGCCGAATTACAAAAAATTAACTCATTTCCAGTCGAAATTGCAGTAGAGTTGAGTGTTTCAATCGATAAGGAAAATCTTGTAAGACTTGTTCCCACGACAGTCTTATTTAGATAACCGGAATGGACATGGTTTTACATATTTCCGGCGAATCAATGTAGACTCTGCAGCATTCTTAGAATTATATCGAGAATGCTGCCTTTTTTTTTACAACTACCCGACCAACGATTGACACGTTTGGAACGTTCCTGTTGTTATTGTTGTAGCAACAGAATTCTGCCGTGTTGACAGAACCGACTGTCGTGGAAGTATTCCTCTAAACTACTGGTGTATTATTATACTTCTCCAAAGCTACAACAAATCGTTGATTAACAAATCTTCTTTGGCCCAATGCTTTTACTTCGGATTCGGTTATGATTTGATAGATCCAGAGGGTTTCCCGAACAATTTTAGACGATAACTATTTCTAAATTTTGATTTCAACTTTAGGTTAGTTTAGGTGGAGTGATTGTCTTATGACGTACCTAGGCCTTTAGGAGCCCCATTCTGATACCATCGGGACTAAAGTCGCTTCACTCTATCGTTTCATCTCTGAATCATCCCGTATGATAAGTTCATCAATACCAAAAGTTTTAAATGAACAACCTCAAACACGACCTCGAGAAACCATATATCGATATAGAGCCTCACGGTCGTATAGAAGATGTTTAATGGTCTCGTCCTCTGCTACCTCCTAACAGCTTCGGCAGTAGTCATTATATGGCGTTCCTAGTCTATTGACACGTCTGCCAACTAGACAGTGACCTGTTAGCACTCCTACTAGAGTTCTTATATCATTCCTTTTAAATTTTAATAGTCGGTATGTGCGACCCATGGTTCCATTCATTTTCCATTTGCCTGCTGGTTGAGCAAATCAGGAAGTGTTTCCACCGTGACTAGCTAGTTCATCCGCTTCACAATTGCCAGGGATGTCACTTTGACCTAGAACCTTTTGCAGGTTCGTGAAGTTGGATGCGTGACGAGACCCTTGAGACACTAGTGATCTCAAAGCCGCCTGACTATCTGTATACATATATGAAAATATTCCTTGTTATGAGTACACTCCTTGTCAGAACAAGAAGGCTTTCTCCTAGTTGCTGTGATCTCCGCTTGTTAGACACTGCGGTGGTCTTGTAGAATTTTGACCTTAAAAAGAGCTCTTCATATCACTGCGACATAATACCTATGTCAGCAGTCCGTTCCCTCGACAGTCGGGTTTACGTAACCGGAACGGACCCGGATTTTTATCCTGGATTGTCAACTCAGTAGAATTCTGCCGCTACAACAACTACCTATTTCAGTAGTCTCTTTCTTGGGGCTTTATAATAGTCAAAAAATTCAGTAGGGGAAAAAATATGTCTACTGATGCGTATCAGGAGCAGACTGCTCTTAACAAGGCATTGAATCTGTCACTATTGTATCACTATTTTTGATTTCGTTGACCTAAGACCGTAGATATTCACAATAAAGAGAAATCAAAGAGAGTTGTGGTTTCCATTCAAAGACTATCTCAGATCAGATCGAAATAGCTTCTAATATTCGAGATGTTCACAATTTTCTCTCACTTAAACTCACCATGTGTCTGCGATAGCCGCATCCAGGTAACCGCACTTCTTGGCGAATATGAGGCGAGCGCGTAAATAGAAGCCAATAGGCCAAAGCCATTCAGGTCCCTGATGATAGTTAAAACCATGCGCCACCGTGCAGTCATCGGCGTCATTCGAGTTATCATAGTTTGGACGATAATTCCAATCGTCGGGATCCAGTGTCTTCATGCCCAATGGACCGAGCAGATGTTTGCGCGCCTGTTCTAAAGCAGCCCAAGCTTTTTGTGGATTGAAAAGTTCCGGCGCAACAACCATTGTTATTGGGAAGTTGCAACGCAATTGGAAATCAGTCCAACCCTGCGAAGCACCATACGAATCTTTGTAGATATTCTTCTTGTTCGCTTGCAAACCCGTCTCCGATTCATCGACAAAGAAGCATTTCTCGAAATTATTTTGAATGCGATCAGCCCATTGCTTGTAGGTCCATGTGGTCACTTCACCTGTAGTTTACATCAAATTTTAATTTAAGTTTCAAAATATATTTTTTTTTGTAGGTTTTACCATTAGATCCCTTGCGTTCCACAGATTTGTACTTAATAATACCCTTCTCGCTCAGTGATTGCATAAAACGCAACACCGACATTTGCAGTCCAACCAACTCCACCGCGGAGCCATCGCGTGGTGTAGCGGGACGACCGCGGTTGCCCGCCTTCTCCGACGAACCCATCTTATCCATCCAAGTGCCGCAATTAGCAATATTGCCGCCGAAGACGAAACCCGTCTCTGGATGTACGCCGATATTGTTGTTGAAACCCTGATCAGTCATGTGCGCGTCAATCTCATAGCCGGCATTGCGTTCGCGATATTGTAAGCCTTGGAAATGTATCTGCAGCGCCTCTTGCATTACATCGATCAACTTTTGATCGAATTTGCCACGTGGATGTGGCTCACTATCATCGTAGGGGAAAATACGTGAAACCAAATCCTTGAGGATCTCCACGCCATGCGGTGCTTCGCCGACATATTGTTTAATGGAGTTCAACCACCACCAGACGGCATCTCGGCAGTTGAAGCGTGGCTTCGTGCCATTGTCCAACAAGTTTGGTATGAGACCATGTCGGAGACATTGACCGAAACCCAGTATGATATAGCGCGCCTCCTGATAGCGACCGGTCAGGTACATGATGCCGCGCAATGCAATGAAGGTGTCACGACCCCAGCAGCGCATGTAACCGGTGGAGAAGTGTGGCAAACCTGTGATAAGTACGGGAGTACTTTGAGCAATCGTTCAATTGTGTATAAAGCAAGCTTACCTGCAGAGAGCGTTACACATATCTCGGGCGGTTGAGGTACAACAGCCGGACTGAGCGGTGGCAAGTTAGCAGATCTGCACGCCGATAGGAACTGTAATGTGGCCAAAGCAAGTGTTTGCGGGAAGTTATGACCGTCTCGTATGAATCTGCGGAAAAATATTTAAAAACTCGAAACTCGTAAGGCACATAATGTCAATATAAACTCACTCTGGCATCAGTTGGTAGGTGTGGCCAACAAGTGCTTCATACACACCACTCAAAATGGCGTCAAAGTAGCAGGGAATGAGGTATCTTGGTATATTCTTCAACGGATCAAAAGAGGTCTTCAGCCACTTAGATAATATTTTCGTGCCTTCACGCTGACCCAGGCGATCAGCCACATAATCTGTTGCGAATACAGAGATCTCATTAAAGAAAATTTCGGTTGTGAGAATAACTCATTTGCTACGCACCAATCATCCAATTGCCATCTCGCAAATTGTTGCAAAGCGGATGACCCAAATCGTTGCGTGGCGATATCTCCGTCAATATAGAGATGAAACCTTGCAGACCACAGTAAACTGTACGGCCATAATTGGGTATATCATAAGCGGCGCCACCATAGCCGTGATCACGTTCCTCCTCTTCGCAGGTAAATAGCGCGCGGTTCAAGTCAACCAGGTCTAATTTGGCGATTATTTCACGCAACTCCTTGTACATCGCACCGCTTTCGGATTGCAAAGACGTCACCAGTCTTTGAAGGAATTCAGCATGAGGTTTCGTTGGGTTGTGCAGAGACACTCTGTAATAATATAAACGTTTGTACAGCTCTTGTCAAGAGAAAGTTGATCAAAGTTACCTGATAGCTACCACCGAGCCTGGATACAGGTTTTCGAAATCCAGTTGTGTTACATTGCCATCCACATGTGGAGTGGCACGGAATATTTTCGACTTATCCAAGGGTATGTGTTCGCGCAAATTGAGTTGAAATTGTGAGAAGCCGTTGATGTAATTCGGGTCCTTCTTGAATGGACCCGGTCGATCAAACGGTTTATCACTTTTCATTGCAATATCTGCCTCAAGTATAATTTCGTTCAATGTGCCCTCGAAACGTAGTGAACGTACGCCGGTTGGTCCAGCATTCGGATGTGGATAGCCGAAGGCAGTGTGTGCGACGAGTATAACACTTTCGTGGGTAGTTGGTGAATGACGCGTAACCGCGACTATATTCGGATCCATTTGATCGACATACACTTGATTGAAGCCCTCTTCGGCGAGTTGACCATGCAGCAAATTAAGCGCACGCTTAGCAGCAATAATGCCGGAATTGCCGTCCACGCCTTTGCCCCATTCCTGGTACTGACGCTCCTCGTCTACGACATGGATCTGTTTAAATATTTATTTTAGTATAAAATTTACGAGATTAACGATTGACTCCATGCTTTAACTTACGTGATGCGGCACGAGTTCGTCATAGCCACGATTGCTGCCAGTGGCACAACAAGCCATGGACACTAAAGCTGCTGATGGCAATAAATCGTAAGCCGAACGCTTTTCCACTGGCGATGGATTATCATGCGTTTGATCCATGAAAAGTGCATGCGCAACGCTGGGTGCTAGATCACGCTTGGGATTCACGTAGAATGCGCCAACCGGTTCGCCGCCATAGCGGTAGACCAAGCGACCCTCTTCATGCGAGTCCCAAGCGGACAAAGCTTCACGTATCAAGGAAGTAATACCGAGGCGATTAACGAAAGCATTATCTGTCGCGTCGGAGTTCGTGAAAAGCTCCGCAACAACATATAAATCTTGATTAATTGCTCTGGCGGCATCTAAAAGATATTCGGCCACATGAAGTGGTGTTGAGTGACAGTTATCCAAACGTACACCATCGAAAATCTTGGCGGTTGTCACCACATACTCGGTCATGTGTTTCCACAAATAAGGGCTATCTTCCGGTTTCTTGCCGTAACGCAATTTGACGCTATCTCCCCAAGCAATAAGCTCGCGCTTGAGATACACATTACCACGTCCCGGCTGTTCCTCGGCAAAGTCGCGTAATGGATCACTATAACCCATAACCCAGCCGTTGTGTGCTTGGAAGAATTTACCCAAATCGCCATACATGCCTTCCTCTATCTCCTTGAGGCTCTTGCCGACTGCTTTCAATTGTGTGAAGTATTGCATAAAAAGTGGATGCTTCTCGGAAATGACGCGCACATGTGGACCATCGTGCTGCACACGCTCATACCGTATGCCGGCCAAACAGTTTTCGATGGCATAGCCCAGATAACCTTGAACCTCTGCACGCGCTTCCTCATTGATCGCCTCCAAACGGTAACGCAAAGTCTCGGCGCATTTACGGAAACGTGATTCTTCATCGAAGCAATCGCCATGGAAGGCGTTAAAGATCTCCAATGCCAGATTCATATCAATGGTCACACCCAAACGTTTAAACTGTGGATCTTTAATCAATTGTATCTCATTGAAACGTGACTCGTCGGCGACATGCTTTGGTGGTGCGCGTGTGCGTACTAAGCTCATGAATTCCTCAATGGTTTTGCTAATATTGCATTGGAAGAGCTCATGAATATTCACTTTCGGCAAATATACTTGATGTAATTGATATTTGAGCGCCTGCAAGTGGTCCTCATATTCGATTACTGCCGGCACACCGACATGCTCCAAAAGCCCGGCAGCCACATCCTCACCGCACTTGGCGAGTAAGGCGTCAAGCAGAAAAGCGGGACGCAGATACGGACTCGTTGCGCAAGAGTAGGTAACATCGGGATGTTCGCGCACCCAATCTGACTCGTTGGCCGTGTGATTTAGCACAATGTCACAAATGGAAGCTATCTGCAATAAAAATAAATGAGACGTAAGCCACTGTCCGGTATAAAATTATGTAGACCAAACTCAAACTTACACCCCACTCCTGGCGACACTTCTTTATCACCTTGTCCACATCGTCAAAGCTGACCTCACCGCCCTTCTTTACAGCGAAATGCGGATTCACCTTCAATTGATTGCGCAGCGAATAGGCCGAACGCGAACCGCCGAGCTCTTGTATTGGCGTAAAGTGTATGACGTTGTAGCCCGATTCCTTGGCAACGCGCAACTTCGACTCCCACGTGTTGAGCGGACCCAATAACTTTGTAAGCACCGTCTGACAGCGCACCGAATTCAAGGGTATGATCTTCTGTGCGCCGGGTGGACCGACATGCAGAGTGGGCTCCACTTGCACATAAAGTGCACCATCCGGCTCCGAACCCTTGCTACAAAATGTTTATGAGAGCATCGAAGTGAGAAAACTTAGTCTAGTTACTAGAAAACCGGTCCCTACGCGTTTACATACCTATCCTTGTATTGAAACCAGAAGCGGAAGGTACCTGAGAGATTCATTTTCACCTCGCTGAATATGTCCGTGTCGACAATGTGCGCATATTTACTCAAATTCGTGGTAAACGGTTTCCCATTACGCGCATGCCAGTCCAGTACACGGTATTCGGTGCGTACGAATTTTTTACCTGCAAGAAAGTGAATTATATGTATTTGATGGTATCTTCTATACAATTAACAGGTTAAGTGACCTACCCTCTGCAGGGTAATTAGTGTGTAAAATAATTTCGCGTCCCAAAAGTGACGCATCGCCATGTACGCGAAGTGTAGTGCCACGCTTAATTCTATAGAGCACACTCTCGGCATTGGTACCCTCAGCGATGGGTACGCTATGTATATCAGATGATATAGTCATCTTGAGTGCTCTTGGTTCTGCAAGCACCAACTGATCTGCGCTAAGTTTTTCAAATTTGGCGCCAACAGCTGTTGTTACCGGAACTTTGACTTCTTCAATTGGCTCCTCTTTGGTTTCGTCTTCCTGATTATTTAGTTCCAAATCAAATTGCTCCTTGGAATTCGATGGTTGGGAGGAAATTTGTGTGTGATTCGATTTTTGTTCTTCTGCGTCAACTAATTGCGCGTCAAGTTCCACAGTCTCTGCTGATTTCAAGCTAAGCTGCTCTGAACTCGTTTCGGATGAACAGTTCTCTAGCGCCTGTGCTGCCTTGTTATCGACTATGTAGCTGGATATTAATATATCAGGCTCCGATTTTTCGACGACAACTTCGTCTGCCTGCTTGTTTGATTTTATAGTTTTCTCCTTTGAATTGCGCTTCTTCGGTGAGTTTGTGGTCTTGGGAGACTTTTGTGAATTAGTGCCCTAAAAGAGAATGTAAAATGAAGTATGATACATCAAAGGTTTAGATGCCGATAAAGGTGCATAGAAAAGCATTATTTGCATATTTAATTCTTAACGGTTTGTTTATGGCAACAATTAAAAGCAGGAAATCTTTGCTCTTCCCGTGTAGTGATCCGAGGATTTTAGACGCTTTAGGGTTATTGAAACACATTTCTTACACTTAACAACATAAAATATGAATACGTTATATTACATACAATATATATCTGATATCTTTATACATACGTATTATTATCAACGACAAAACATTTATAAGTTACAAGACAATAAGGCACAATTGAAAGGTTAGTCCCGAAAGCTTGAATATTATAAAGCATCCCATATTAACAGTACTACCAGCTTTTTTAAAACTTATAAAATTATACCGTTAGTTCTTCATTTAATCGACATCAATTATGCCAAATAATTTATAGTATTTTTTACCAATAAAATTTTAAGCGGGCCCAATTAAGCGATTATTAGTGTTTATATATAGTTCTAATACTTAGAATAGATTATAAAATAAAACAAAGCCACTGAACGATAGCACAAAACACAAAATCGACAAAAACCGTTTATTTAACATTAGTATATTCGATATTTTTAGCGTTTTATAGTTTTGACATTTCCACAAAATCCAAAAGCTAATCTCAGTCAAAAATTTGTTTCCTCTTTTTTTCTTTTTAATTTTCGTACAGTTGACTACATTTGCCACCATATTACACTGAACTAAGCAAAATAAAGATGTGGTAACTCTTTAAAAAACATGTTTAATTGTAAGACTTTTTAAATCTTCCCAACAAAGTTGGCATCGACCTACTGGTGCTTTATTTTATACCCTCTATTCAGCTAACGGGTGTATGATATAAGGTTATATATATAAATGATCAGGAAGACGAGAAAAGTTGAAATCAGAGTGTCTGTCTGTCTGTCTGTCCGTCCGTCCAAACTGTTACTTGTGTAAAAATTAAGATATCTTGATGAAACTTGGTATGCGCGTTCCTTGGCAAACAAGAATTACGACAAAATGGGCGCCCAAAACCGTTTATTTAACGTTATACGATTCATAACTTTAGCACAAAATTTAAGTTTTGACATTTCCACAAAATCGCAGTAATACGGGACATCTCGAAAAAATTTGAAAAAGTGGGCGCGGCAAAATTTTTTTTTTTAACAAAATGGCGTCGGTTTGAACAAAAAGTATCGATTTGCCCATATTCACTGAACTAAGTAGAAAAAAGATGTGGTAAAAAAAAAAACATGTTTAATAGCGAATGACTTTTTAAATCTTTCCAACAAATTGAAACTACTGGTGCTCTTTTTATACTCTCTGTTCAGCTAACGGGTTTGATATAAGGTTATATATATAAATGATCAGGAAGACGAGAAAAGTTGAAATCAGAGTGTCTGTCTGTCTGTCTGTCCGTCCGTCCAAACTGTTACTTGTGTAAAAATTAAGATATCTTGATGAAACTTGGTATGCACGTTCCTTGGCAAACAAGAATTACGAGTTCATAGGTGGGCGCCCACAATACGCCTTTAATTGGAAACGTTATACGACATAATTAAGCACAAAATTAAGAAATAGAACTGTAAAAAAAATTGATTTCTCGAAAATTTCACACTGAGACGATCGCTTAAGCTACAATAATCAAATTCTCTCAAGGCAAATGCCTTTAAAATCCCTATCGGCACTGTTAAAATGGATAAAAACGTAAGATAACCCCGTCCACTCGCTTTATTACGGTACTGTTAAAAGCTACTAAAAGTGCGTTAAATCAATAACTAAATATGCTTGGGGCATATAATTTTGCACTCGAAATGGTTTGAGGGGGCTTTATTGGAGTCGTTGTCAAAATTGGACAAGGGGTGTGGCACCGCCCTCCTAAAGGTGAAATACCATATCTCAGGACTTGGACAACCGATTGCAGCCAATTTCGGTAAATAACAAAAATTAGCGAAATCGGTCTACAACCACGCCTATTTTCCATATAATCCAGTCATTTAAGCTTAAATTAGGTAAGAATCTCGGAATTCGATATACCCATTTATATGTCTGTAAATACTTGTATATTGACACCCTAAAGTTGTCTCAAAACCTACATATGGTAGGACACCAGTATCTACCTCTACCTAATCAAAGAAAGAAGTATTTAAGTTTTGATCTGTTAATAGTATTGTGATAGCTCCTGCTAAGAGTTTCCAGATCCTCTGTTTGACGTTTTATACTAAAAAAAAAAATTGCCAGGCTTTGATTCCTGCAAGTTGCGAGTAAGTACGGTTGCAACCGAACTTAGCCCTGGCTTACGTTTCTTACTTTGAAATTTCAAGCACGTGGCAACCTCTTAACTAGCTTTGATATTATGAGTTATTTGTCTTTACTCTTTCGATCGTTACCTTACGCGGGTTCTAGCCACTAGTATTTGACGAATAAAAGTTGATACTAATATCTCTGTCAAAATAATGCAAAAATTAAAGGTGTTGCATTGTTTTCCAAACAATGATCCATTTTAATCAAGAATCTCTATTATTTAATTGTACTAATTTTCTTATAATTTTTCTCGAATTAGATTAATCAAATCATGCATCATCAGCTTAAACTGATGTTGAAAAGCGTTCTTCTTCTTTACTGGCGTAAACACTGCTTACGCGGTTATAGCCGTTAAAAAGCGTTACTACGCAGTTTTTCAGGAGGTTCTGTATGCCAAATCAAGTTTTAACGGCGAATGGCCCATAGGTTTGAGGTGTTTATACTCGCATTAGATTTTAGCGGAGTTATTTATCACTCTTAATTCATTTTTAGAAATTTCATTGAACTCTTTTGCAAAACAAATATTTTTATGAAATGCCGAAATTACCAATTAAAATTGCTTGATTATCGACTTAGTAGTTGGTTAATGTACTTTTCGGACTCGATAACCCATACTTTCATCTATGCATATGTATATGTACATACATATATGTTATTTCGACATATTATACTTGGTATTATATACCGTGATTTGTCTTTCATCACTTTTCTAAAACAATAAGCATGAACCTCCTTTCGGACATACATACATATGAAGATTTTACCACAAGTTGATCAAACAAAATTTTGTTGATACTTCCAAGCTTGCCTCCATCTCACGGGTTTTGAAATGATAATTATAGTTTTCACTTCAATCATTTTTCACACAGCATTAGAGTTTTGGGCACAACAAAGTTCAATGTTAGTGGTAACTAGTCCAAACCTACAGATGCTTTGTGTTTTTTTTTTTTTTTTTGTTTTTTAAATGAATCGTGACTTTATGCCACAAATGTGGGTTTATGAAGGGTTGTTGTTTTGGTTGTTGTAGCGGCCGATATCTGCCGAGTTGGTAGTCTTTGGCCTGATAAAAATCCGGGTCCGTTCCAGTTACATAGAACCAACTCTTTTTACGAAAGGTTTTGTATATCGGATATACATATGTATGTATATCTGAAGTTTTTACAATTTCTAGTAAAGGTCGACAATATAACAATCTTTAGTTTAAGCAACAGCATAAGTTGACATAATCTGTCGTTTTATATTCTAAACATCTGAGTTGATTTAGCCATGTCCGTCTTTCTGTCTATACTATATACATATACGTGAAGCAGTAATTGATCTGAAGTTTTGCCCACGTCCTTTTCTCCCCAAGTAGCTGATAATTTTTCGGAAGCGTCAATATCAGACCTTTAATGGATATACATAGCTACCATTTAAACCGATCAATCAAAATCAAGTTCTCGTCCTCCTCGGCGAAAGTTTTATTATTTGACAAGTTATTTTCAAGAAATTCGAAGCGATCAAAATCAAGGAAAATATATTTTTATATCCTTTTATGCTGTAAGAAATGCAGCAAGCTGTGGAGGGTATTATAGCTTTAGTGCAGTCGAATTTATCGCTTACATAATGTTTAGGGTATATTTAAAGATTTGTATAATTCACCTTTTTCCGGCTTTCATAACTAACACATTAAAACAAAAATTTATTTAGAGTCTTAGCGTGCTTATCCACTGGCTTATATTTTTCCAAATTTATTGTGAAAAGGAGTACATAATACGAGGCTGCTTAAAATTAATACTTTTGACTTGGTCCGTTATTCATGAGATTTTGGGTAGCACTGATTTTTTTTCAATTATTGTGTATTAATTATACACTACTAACATATACATATATACATATATATCTACATATGTATGTGTTTGTATGTATGTATGTATTTGTATGTATGTATGTATGCATAAAAGTTAAGTGTTTTCCCCAATTTTATCCAATTAGTTATTTGTTTTTCGTTCTTAATGAAGCGATCGGCATTAATTTGATACACAATAGTTGGACTCAAGAGCATTCGGGACGAATTTCAATGTCACACGAATTGAGCGGCTGATTTTTGAAATCGATCATGCTGCGCGACGCCGGATTGCAGCACAGCAATCATAGAATAATTGTTGTTGATCGCGTTGTTGTTGGCGACAAGTTTGCAATTTGCGGTTATAAAAGAGCTTACATATATTAGAGCGGGTCGATTTTTTTTTTACTAATAAAAACTCGTATGCATGAAGTTTCCTACGGCTCATTATGAACAACTTTGCCTAAGAGACTATGAGACCAAAACTAATTTGGAGCCAGCGATATTTAAGGCGAAGTTTAAAAAATTTGCATAATCGGTTGTATGGCATATATATGATATAGTTGTCCGATCTTGCCGATTCCGACAAATGATCAATAGAATATCAAAATGCGCTATTACCTAATCTCATTCAGATATCTCAAAAATTGACGAACAAATTTTTATGATCCCTTAAAAATCGCTGGCTCAAAACCGTTTTTAGATCCATAGTCGCTTAGGCAAAGTTGTTCAGAATGATCCTTAGAACATTTCTCGCATTCACTCTTTTATCGTTTTTTGGCCCCCTCTAAATCGACCCGCTCTAATATAGATGCTTATATGTGTGTCTATAAGTTTTGCTTGGCATATTATTGACATAGGCGCCAGTCTTGAATTACTTGCTTGCGCGCCGTTTGTTGTTGTAGCTGCGGTTTAACTGATATTTTTATTTTTAATATTTATAAATAAGTTATTATATAACTGTCACTATTAATATACTTACGAGTAATTTATACTTTCGAATTTATTGTTTAATATTTGAGTATTTTTTCAGTAAAAACTAATATTTTTCAAAATCCCTTTTGATTTCGCTGCTCGAATCTAACTGATTATGGTTGCAAATGCATTTCGTCTCATAACTGCAACACAACTTTTTCACCACAACACATTAGTAGAGCACACCACAGACATATTTCTAACACTTAGTTACTTACATACACATACCTATGTAGACATATAATTACTTATTTATGCAACGATTCGATGATTTTGCATAGAATCTTATCAGTCACGAGCGTAGAGTGCACATGAGGATGACGAAAGGGTTTCGGTTAAATGCAATACGGAAGATTAGGTAGGCACCTTAGACACCAATTACTGATAGAACACCATCCAACAAAGCAACAAATACTTTTTTAAGACAACATTTAAGCGCCCGAATAGCTGTACCACTCAATACACAAAGTTGACGTTAGCTCCCAATATTATAAGTACACCCAAAGTTATAGTCTATTTTTTGTTCATAAATTTTTGAAATATTTGTACTTTTTCTGCAATAAATTTGCTCAACATACCTCACCGCCAGCACTAATTTTGTTAGCTTTATGCTTGTTTTTATTACTACTATGCACATTGCCCATATTTGCGCTTGGAATTGCGTTCAGCACACCCGCAAGACCGACGTCCGTAACAGTTTCTGTCACCGGTATGTCGGGCAATTGCTGTTCTTGGTCACCCGCGACCATATCGGAAGCTGCATTTCGTGAGCGCTTCGTGTCAACGACGCGCGTCACAGCTTCGGCAGCAGCGCGGTTATGCCCTTCCGGACCCTCAGCGCCGCCATCGCTAACCGCATTGCTGGCGTCCGTAATGTTCGTGGCGTTGTTGGCTCCTGTTCCATCCTCGGTTACACCGCACGACCATTTAATGCGCGGTCTACTGTTGGTTTTGGTGTTGGGTTGCGGTACGTCAGCGTTGCCGCTAACGTCGTCGGCGTTCGCATCGGCGTCAATGCTACGATCGTTAGTTAATTTCGAATAGTAGTCGACGATCCAGCGTACAAATTGCCAATTCAATATTATTTGTAGCAGCGTGTGCAGTTGTCGTTGAAGGTCAACGAAGAGGCGTCGAAAACCGTCCATCCTTATATTTTCGTTATTCGTTTTAGCACTTTATTATCTATTATCTGTGGTATTTTTGCGGATTTTCGTTCTTTGGTTGCTTGTGACTCGGCGTTTATTCGCTTACTAACTAAATGTGTTGTCGAAATATAAATTCTGAGCGGTTAAATTTTCACAAAAAGCGCTTTCACACCAGTCGGCACGTATACAGGGTCTAAAGTTAGTGCAATGATTCATTGTTCAGACTTCTTTTCTTTTACTTTTGTGCGAATTTCACAAATTCCTCAAGTAATGCTGACCTGCCTTTATAATCTTTATAGTCCTCAATAAGTATACCAGCTAATTTTTAGTTAATCTTTTGGGTGTTTACTTACTATCGGCTCATATAATTTTCTACTTTTATAAACTGAATATGCAACGAGCGTCGATCAAGCAGAATAACCACTATCAGGGGTTGGAGTATGAGTCACATAAAAATTGCCTATAGTTTATAAGCACTCAAACTAGACTATAGTGGAAATAAGTGGTAACTAGACTATAGTTGAAGTAAGGGGTTCTCTTGAGATCCGCAAGACGATTGGATCTAGATAAGCAGAAATAAATGGCATATTTTGAGTTTATAATCTTCGCAAGCAGATCGGAAAGTTGTAAGCAGAATGAATCGAAAAAAATGCTTATTGATGGTCCCAACACATAACAAGGCGATAGCCAGAATTAAGTTGTCAAGACATCCGTGTATTCATTATCAGAATGGAGCGGTAGTAAATTAAGCTTATAATTTTTTGAAGGCAATCGGATTAACAGCATCGGAATGATGCAATTTTTTATTTTATTTAATATTTTTGAAGAATCTAGCCCCCAACAGCATTCCATAAAACTCATTTGGGTTTAGTTTCTAATTTTTAATGCGTCGTGAAGGGCAAAGATTTCCAATAACACGATCAACTATAACTATGACACTCCAATTCCTTGAGCTTCCCATTCATATTCATTCAAAACGAAGCGAACTAGTATAAGCTGCAGATCTTATCTATTCTCCTCATGAACAAAATATCTTTAAAACCAGCTGACCTGGTCAATGTCGTACCATCTCCAAAGGTATAATTTAGACCTAACGATTTGATAATTTTTGGCATTATTCCTTATAATTTCTGTTTACATTTTGAATCGAGTAATTTCTATGGACTCCGTCCTTCTAAAGTCAATATTTTAAGTTAATCTTTCCGACATTTTAATAGTTATTCTGCTATTAGAAGTGGGAAAGAATTCAACATATCAGAGATCTTCAAAATCGATTAAGTCGTTCTGCAGTTATAAATGATGTGACTAACCCAACTTTCTTTTGTTTATATAGTATAGTTAACTCTAGAAAAAAATTATGTATATCTTGAACAAGAAAAAAACGCTACACCGAAACTATAATAAACTTCACAGGTGCATTTTTTATAGCATAAAGGGGAATGAAAAAATTTGTATCTTGATTTTTATATAGTGATCCGATCTGTCTTCGGAGATTGCATCATTGTTTAAGTTCCATGCCAAATTTCGGGAAGATACCTCGTCGAATAAAAAAGTTTTCCATGCAAGTATTCATTCATTGATTCAGATCGTTCAGTTTGTATGCCAGCTTATGCTACAGTGATTCGATCTGAACAATTTTTTCGGGGATTGGAGCGTTGCAATGAATAATAATCTATGACAACTTTCGTGAAGATACTTTGTCAAATAAAAAGTATTCCATGCAAGGTCCAATATCGTCGGTTTCGACAAATGAGCAGCTTCTTAACAAGAAAAGCTCGTGTGCCAAATTTCTGGTCGATATCTCAAAAAGGAGGAACATGGCTAAATTGAATCAACTCGTCACGCTAATCAATTATAGGTGTATATATTTCGTGTGGCCTCCGACGTTTCCTTTTGGGTGTTATAAACTTCGTGGCAAACTTAATTAATATACCTTTTTAAGGTTTAAAAAACTGTTGTAGACACCTCTTACCAAGTTGAATTGATTTTGACGAAATCTGTTTAAAATGCGTCAGCAATGTTAATTGTAAAATCAAGGCTGTGAGTCCAAAATTATTCTCTACACCCTAAAAAATATTTCATCACACTCTCTCGTATTCGGCATGCATATTTGGATAAAAGTTTAGATGGAACTTTCGACAAAACTAAGAAAAACTAAATTTTTGATGGAAGTAAAACCGAGCAAATAAATCTTCCGAGAGAAAGTGTTCAAAATTAATATTTATAGGTATGATCGAAGCGGTCGTAGATGTCGACAGTTAGGGAAATTTTTAAGGAAAATGCTCTAAATTGTTCCAATCTTCAATCTTTAGATGACTCTGCTTCTCTAAAAAACCATTATCACTACAGTATTGTGAAATAGACAAGCACACGTCCAAATAATTTAGTTCACACCGAGGTAGTTGTTGTAGTAGTGTCTATGTCATGTAATTAGAATATTTCACAATTTCTAGGTTACATTTCCAAATTCACCTTCGTATTGCACCATACACCCTATACCAAGAGCGCATGCACTTAAACCAATGACCTTTCCAATGAACTTGAGAATGAAAAGTGACGTCATAGAACTCGCTGTTTCGTTTGAGAAAATGCAACAACATTGACCTTATGTCTATGTATGTGTAAATCGGAAATAAGCGCTGGCGTTTGCCGACTGCGCGCGATTCGTCTAGCGAGACTTTGGCTGAGGGGCTGGTATATACACATAATCCTATACCTATGTACATATGTATGTATATAGATATGTGTGCTGTATCAAAAACGTGCAGCACTTTCACTTTCTCTTCGTAACGTCACTCGTGGCTAATGCAAAAACAAATATTTTTGTTGACAGTGGGCGATGAAAAATAAACACCACACTGTTAAGGTGTATGTATATGTATCATATATGTATATATCTGTATTTATTGTAGCCATGCATATGTAGGTATACATACATACAAATATTCACTTAGGACGTTGTCTCCGGACCAAGTCAAGTACTTATTACTTGCCGATTTAATTATAGTGAAAATGGGTGTGTCTCAAAATGCATATCTATATAAGTGTCCGTTTGTATGTACATATGTATGTATATTATATATAATATATACTAATTATTTATACATATGTATATATGTTTGTAGCCTTTCTGTCTAATCTTTATGCTTTAAATTTTTTTCTGTGTTTGAGTTGCTAAAATTGTTCATAAAATGGGCCTCTTCGCTAGATTTGTATACAAGCACACATACATTTTGCTTGAAAAAAAGCATTTATGGGCCACTTGTGTGCTATATTTGGGTCATTGTTGTAGAAAAAGATAAAACTTTTCAAGCAGAAATGTTCTTTTTTAATAAAATGCTAATAAAGAATCTGTCTTATGGAATGGAGTATACATAATTATACCCTATACAGGATGTATTAAGTTTGTCACACCTAGAAGGAAACTTATAAGAAATTATACCCTAAACAGGATATATTAAGTTTGTCACACCTAGAAGGAAACGTTGGAGATCTTATAAGATATGTACGTACATACATACATATGTATAAATGATCAGCACGACGTGCTGAGTCTATGTAGTTTTGCCCATCTGTCTGTATAGTTATGTATGTACTATATAGTCCTTCAGTTTTTGAGATATTGTTTTAAAAATTTGCACACGTTTTTTTCTCATCAAGAAGCTCCTCATTTGTCGCAACTACCGATATCGGATTAATACAGCACATAGCTGCCACACAAACTGAACGATCGGAAGAAGGTGCTTGTATGGAAAGCTTTTTTGTTTGTCGAGATATCTTCTCTAAATTTGGCATGAGATATTGTGTAAGGCAATGGTGTAATATCTGAAGAAATTGTTCAAATCAGATCACTATAGCTTATAGCTGCCAAACAAGCTGAATGATCGGAAGAAGGTGCTGGTATGGAAAGCTTTTTTATTTGACGAGATTTGTTCAAGAAATTTGGCAGGAATTATTGTCTAAGACAGTGGTGCAATCTCCTAAGAAATTGTTCAGTTTAGATCACTATAGCACATAGCTGTCACACAAACTGAACGATCGGAATTAAGTTCTTGTTTGAGTTAAGTATTATAGCTTCCGTGTAACCGAAGTTAGCGCTTTTTCTTGTTTTGTTTAACGATTTTCACAACAATCCTTGCGCTGTCGTCATTATCAAACGCTCCTCAGCTCCTATCACGTGCCTATCACTCGCCTTCGAGCACAAATTCTTCATTATTTTTACTATAAATGACATTCCTCAAAGATTAGCAAACAATCCACTGCACCAGCACTGCCGTTTCATTATAAAACAATTTTAATTATTGCACTTAATATATACAAGTAGTTAGCATTTGGTCTTCCTATTGCCGCTCTGCTCTGTTTTGCCGGCTCGCTTATCAGCCAGCTTGTGGCGCCTTTTCTTTTCTGCTACACATTTGATTAGTTTTGCTTATTTGCTTTTGTTACACGCTATTTCTAGTTTGACTGCTACGAGTTCAATTGGTCAAAAATATGTAAATCATGCTGGTATTTATATGTACGTATTTACTTATGTATATACCTTTGTATATACTATATATGTATATATAGAGCTGAAATATGCGCGTAATTTGGTGCAAAAATAGATGTGTTTATTTAAATGGGTCACACCATATCAGCGAATTGCAAATAAATCACAAGAAATTAGGAAAAAACAACAACAACAAAAACTGTTAACTAATTAAACTTTAATCAATTGTATAGATTTTTGCATTGAATCAAAATCAATTTTAGTCGGTTCGTTTTATTTTAGGATTTTGTATATATGTAAATATACACCTGTTTGTATGTATATAATTAGAAAATATTTTCACTGTCCACTATAAACCATTTTTCTATTCTTTGTAAGCCCCAGAAGTCACTGCACTTTAGGGAATTTGCGCATTTATTTCTTTATTTCAGCATCGCACGCTTTAATTATTTATTTTATTTTTAGTACTTTTATTTATTTATTTTTATTAAAATATTTATTTTTTATTTTAATATTTTTTTTTATTTAACAACAACAACAACTTCGTTTAACATAAAATTAATTGAAATTAACAAAAAAATTGTATTTAATTTCTTTAAAATATTTTTTTAATCTTTTTTGTTTTATTTTATTTTTTAATATTTTTTTAACA
This sequence comes from Bactrocera neohumeralis, assembly GCF_024586455.1. NCBI lineage: Eukaryota > Metazoa > Arthropoda > Insecta > Diptera > Tephritidae > Bactrocera > Bactrocera neohumeralis. Next base: position 25,202,158 of record NC_065921.1, read on the forward strand.
GCTGTTTTTCGTTTAATATAAAATTAATGGAAATTAACAAACAAATTTTATTAACTTTTTTTACTATTTTTTTAATAATTTTTTTGTATTATTTTATTAATATTAATTTTTAAATATTTTTTTTGGTAGTTTTTGTTTAATTTTTTTTTTTTTTTAATTTTTTCTCTTTTAATATAAAAAAAACTTTTTTCCCGATTAGTATTATGCTCCACAATATTTTTTTTTTTTTGCATCCCCGAAGCACCTTTTGTTCACAACTTTAAAATGTTTATGCAATTCACGCATTTTCACCATATTTAACCAAACATTTAAGTGACATATGCATTTAAAAGGAAAATTTGCAAATCTGTATTATTTCTACCATAAAATATGTATGCAAGCAGAACGATTACTTTACCCAAAAACTTTTGTGACTTAACTGACTTTTGTTGGCTGGCGCGACGTTGAAAAATCTGTCGAAAATCGGGCGAAAAAATGCCTGTGCGTACGAACTGCGAGTAAAATAAAATTGACTGAACTGAAATTCACAACTTCAAGGTGACCTCTTTGAATCGAATCGCACAGCTGATAGCTTGACTACCTCTCGCCGTTTGACTGTTGCCTGCCTGCCTGGTGGCGCTGCAATCGCTGCTGTTGTGGGGCTGGTGGTTTTGTATATTTTATGTACATTATTGCTTTTGGGGCGTTCGTTCGCCTCTTGTGCTTTCGTTTGTTGTGCTCTCTCTCTTTATTGTCACTTACACAGACGAATATACACAGAAATACATATGTTCATATGTATGTATGTATATAAAATCGTCTTGTTGGTTGTTGAGGAAAATGCCGGTCTACCGTTTCACTTTAGTCGTGGTTTGTTTACAATGCGGATGTGAGTGTATGGGTTAGCCGGCAATCTACAGAACTGGGGAGCTTTATCGTAGCACGTTTGTCGCTGGTGGGGATGCGACGATGTGTAGACGATTGCTGGTGATCGATTGCAAGAAAATACCGATAATTTATAAAACAAAATATACTTTAAAATTTAATTCAAGCTCAATTCAAAGATAAGATTTCACATATGTTAGAAGATAAAGATCCAGTAGCGCTTAAAACTTTTCAACAATTATTTTTAGAAGTGACAACCATTGGCTAGCAAAGAAAAAAATTATCCTGAAAGGCATCTAGCATTTTGTTTTTTTGTTTTCATTCCATACTTAATATTTTGTGCCAGCTTAAATTTTCTTTGCTCAGTTATCAGTAACAAATTATTATTCTACTAATTACAAGGATATAATGAAACGGAAATATCAAATCATTATGTATCTCCCACTGGAGCATTGACAGAAGATGCTTAATATCGCTCTCAATATTCTCTACTTTGCTTAGACGAGGCTTTTTCTTTCTATATTCTTTTTATATTCGCTTTCGGCTATTGTACGTCTCTGTATTGACTCTGACTTTATGAAACATTTTTGACTTTATGAAATTTTTTTTAGGTTATGTATCTAAACATTCTTTTGGTATTTTTGAATTTAAGACCACCCTACCCTTAACTTTCCTGAAAGGAACTAACAAATATCTTCCATTTATTTTGTTCGACCGCCATCGAAGACCTGCTCTGTGCGCATTTATCTAGATATATACCAGTTAATAAGTATTTACTCTCACATGTGGCGATCCAAGTTGGAAACTGAAAATTGTATCATAAAGTTGGACATTTTTGATGGTATGCATACTCAGAAGGTTTTGGCATACGAGCGCTATTTGTGTTGTTCACAGGGACTTAAAAACTTCTTCTCAAGCAAAAAATGGAATTAAATTGCGAACATTTTCTCGCAACAACTTTCGACGTGGATTAACTCATCAAGGGTGCATGTATGAACTTGATTAAATGTTTGACGATGGAGCTCCATCAAAGACCAGTGTTTATCGATGGTACGGTGACATCAATCGAGGTCGTAGATCACTCCAAGACGAATTTCGTGCGGGTTGGCCAATCAGTTGTCCCAAAAAATATTGATGGTGTGCGCAAGCGATATTGCAAGATCGTCATGTGACCTATCGTGAGATTGAGACAACTATGGGCTTTAGTGGGATGAGCATACATTCAATAATGCATGACTGAAAAAAAAATTCTCACGTTGTATACCGTGTAATTTATAAATCACTCAAAAAAGCTCGTGTGGATTGGTTCAGAAACACATTTATGACATGGAGACAGGTTAATCGTGAATTTACGCGTATAAGCCCGAAAGTAAACATCAGTCGACTGTATGGGTGTTTCAAAATGAGCCGAATCCTACAAAAGTTGTTCACGAAACTCATTCAAGTAAATGGTTGCTTGTTTTTTAGGAAAACTTCGACTATTTTGAAGGCGAAAACATTAATGCAGACGAATGAATAAATCTTTTTTTTCTCAAAATTTCAAATTTTCCGTCATTTTATTGGACACATCTCGCAATTTATATTGTCATATTCGCGATTGCATCAAAAGGATAAGTTAAAAGGAAAGGTCTTGAAACACGTGCTTTCTGAAACAAAAAAAGGGTCTTAATCTACATACTATGTATATGTATAACTGTTGCTAGTGAATAATCCCTGCTTTTAACTTTACAACAATTTTTCGTAAAATGGTGAACTTCTAAAAAGCCTTACTAATTTCACTATTTTATCCATCTAATATTTTTAGAACCCGAAAGCTTACTTTAAGCTAGAAGGCATTACATTTTTGAAAACACGAGACTGACATAACCTCTTGTGGAATTTTTTGTATTAAACATATGCACAACGTTTTTCATTTGATTATAAAACTTTAAAGCGTTTTCTCCACAACACACGTTTTCAAAGTCGGCGCTGACATAACTTCAGCTACTTCATAACTTAAGGGTGAGCCATTTGGAGGTTCCCTAGTTTTTTAAAGGAAAAAACATAGAAACTTCAAATTTAATGTGGAATGTTTATTATCATTCGAAAGAAAATTGTCTGGGCATTTATTTTTTGAAGATTATCTTTTTCAAATGTTGGCCACGACTACGTCTCAAATGGTCCATCCGTTGAGTCTAATTTTCGATGACTTGTTCGAGCATTTCGACCGGTAACTGGCGAATAACAAGCTTGATGTTTTGCTCCAAGGCCTGATTGGAAACGCGATTGGCCGCATAGAATTTAGACTTTACACATCCCCACAGAAAAGTCTAACGATGTGATATCACACAATCTTCGTGGCCAATCGACCAACCCTAAACGTGAAATTATTTGCTCACCGAAGTGTACTCTCAATAAATCCATTGATTGGTGGAACGTGTGTGAAATGGCGCCGTCTTGTTAAAACCAAATGTCATGAGCTTCAATTTCCGGTATCAAATAGTCGGTTAGCATGGCGCGACAATGGTCGCCATTGACTGTTACGTTTTCACCGGCATCATTTTTGAAGAAATATGGACCGATGATTCTAGCGGTCCACAAACCACACCAAAAGGTTGTTTTTTTCTGGATGAAATGGCAGCTCTTGAATTTCTTCAGGTTTCTCTTCGTCCCAAATGCTGCTATTTTGCTTGTTTACATACACATTGAGCCAGAAAAAACTAAATTTGGTTCGAAAACGTTGGATCTACTTGGAACTTTTCAGAACACCATAAATCGAAGCGATGTCGCTTGCTAAGGTCAAGAGGCTTCAGTTCTTGCCCAATCTGTATTTAAGATCTCGACTCTTTCAATTTAAAATCTCGACAATTTTATTCTACAATAATTTAGTAGATTTTGTTTTTCGAAAACTCGTTTTTTTTTCTTCAAAGTCTTCGCAAAAAGTGAAAGTTTTTCTACTCCTCCCGTAATGAATGCGCTTCCTTTGGTTTTTTTGTTTTCAAAACTTCCGTACAAGCAAATTAATAACTAAGTCAATATTTTTGAAATTGCATTTTAAAATCTTTATTCTCATACATCATTCAATTCTGCTAAGTACAATCTAATTGCTACTGGCTGCAAGCTAGCCAAGCTTTTATTTCTTTAAATATCGTATGCAATTGGTACATGCACGTGTATGTGTGTGTGTGTTAATTGTGTATATATGTTACTAGCTACCTTTGTGACAATCACCATTTTTTGTTTTTGTTTTTTTTTTTAATTTCTTTAATTTATTTAATTTTAATAGTTTCTGCAACTAACAATACTTAATTGGTAAATTGTGGTTGTTTCTTGTTGTTGAGGAGCAACGACAACGCTTTGATTTACATTTAATTGTAGATTTATACACTTTATACTTTTTATTAGTAACAGAAGCAACAACAAATAATGTTAACGATGTAATTGTTATTGTTATTGTTATTTTTACTTTTCTTCTCAATTTAAGCGATAATTACACGTTTAGGTTCACTCGATTCTTAGGCATCGTTGCAAATCATTTAGTTAAATACTAAGTATTGGACATACACAAAGCGTTATACAACGTTATACATATACAAATTGTTATATATATAGGTATATGTATTGTTATATATAGGTATATAGGGTATATGCGCACAATACATAATTAATATACTACAGAATATTTTGCTAAATTATTTTATATAAAGATATAGTATAAACGAAATCGAAATATATATATGTATGTATATATGTATATGTGCGGCTGAGTGCACACATACATAACCCAATTTTGATTATACATAAATGTACTACTTATATATATGTATATATATATAAAGATAATGCATTACAGCTAGCACTATAAGTTTCCGCAAAAATCAGATTTATAGAAATATTTTTTTATAGAAAAAAATCAAAAGTTGCTTTGTGACAATTCTGCCGCACCTTTTCGCCTTTTGGCGCACAATAACAAAGCGTATAACTGAACTTGTGACCTTTTCTTGCAGTTTAGGTAATCTTTTGCTATTTTTACATTTTTTCTTATTTTTCCTTATTTTTCCTTCTTCATTCTCATTTGTGAAGGCATTCCTTAGACACAGCCCAGCTTAGTAATTTATCTTTCAAGCCAACAGTCAGTCAGTTGATTGCTTGCACTGCCGCTGAATTTGCTCATTTGTGCACAGTAAAGACTAACGGTGCTGATTCATCCTCCGGCAGGTGCTCGGCTAATATAATTTTATTCACCGAGCGCGCCGTAGGCACTTGACTCTCGATATCCTCATAGTCCACCGACGATGAACGCACCAATTTGAACTGTGAACCCTTGTTGTCCTGCTTGGTGATGACCAGTGAGGCGGGACGCGGACCTGTGAACACAAAATGCACATATAATTAATACACAAAATTTTAAAATTGTTTATGTGATTATAACTATCAACCTGTTGTTTTGCTCGGCCGCCGTTCCAGCGTCGTTGAGCCGCTCGATGGCAGCGTTGAGGCGGACGATGAGAGCGATGAGGGCTTCTCCGAGATGTACTCCAAATTGGATGTCATTTGTAGTTTGCTGTTGCCGCTCTTGATGCTGACACGCTTATCAGTTTTAACGCTGTTCTGATGTTTCAGTATTGAGTCGCGTCGTTGTGCCAGCGGTGATGCTGGTGGCATTGGTGTGCTACTGATTAGCTGCAATTCGGCATCTATGGAGATAGTTAAGGTAGACATGCGGGCATATTAGGTATGAAAAGAGACTTAAGAGATAAAGATTTAAGTATTAATAAAGAGAGAGCGAGTGAGAGGGTGTGAGAGAGAGGTTGGATATACAACTTTGATGACACGACGTATGCAGTTTTAAAGTAAAAAAAGGTCTTCTCAAGTTCTAAATTAACGACAATAATAATTTACAAGTATACTCTGGACCTATGTATGTATTGTACATTCTTTTTTTTACAGTTTTTCACATTTTCAGTTTTTTCTCGAGGAAATTAGGTTTTGCGGAAAAGCTAATGTTTCTCAAGTTAGCGAGTTTAGGGGATTTTTTTCATTTGAATACTTATGGTGTTAGTGGTGTTTGGGACTTTTTGGGTACGAGGAGTCTGAATCTATATTTTGAAAGTATCGAAAGCCGTCACTAGGGTGTGCTCTGGTGCAAAAATATTCAAACTTTTACATTTTTACGAATTTTCGCCTAAAGAGTTCGTTAAAAATTATCAAATATGTAAATTAATAATTTTGTTAAAACTTTATCGAGCATATTATTGCCACATAACGGCCTTTACCTGAACTTCCGATATATCATATTTAAAAAATTCATATTTTTTTCGATATGTCGAATCGATTAGCAAAATATATTTGTCAAATATTGACAGACCCACATATTATGTATGTATGTATATGCAAATAAAGTTGTTTCGTATAGTAAATAATGCTTAAATAAAATAAATGTCCTAAAAGCATTAAAAAACGATTCCAAATATTTTTAGGTTATGTACGAATATTTGGGATTTGCTATTTATATAAAATAATTTAAAATAGTTTATGAATATTGACCCACACACATATGCACATAATTATTTAGTTTTGATTTTAAGAATGATGCCTAAAATTTATGGAATCGTGGATTCTTTGCCATAAAAACTGACCAATCAAAATTGAGTTCTTGTATGGAAAAGCTCTTTATTGGACGAAATATCTTCATGAAACTTGGCATGCATTTCTGCCCAATACAACCACGCAATCTCTCAACGAATTGTTCAGATCGAAGTACTATCACATATAGTTGTCATACAAACTGAACGATCAAAATTAAGTTCTTATATGGAAAAGTTCTTTATTTGACGAGATATTATTCCGATATTTGGCATGGATTATTGCCCGAGGCAACCACACAATCTCTCAACAAATTGTTCAGATCGGATCGCTATAGCATATAGCTGCCATACAAACTGCCAAATCAAAATCAAGATCTTATACGGAAACGTTCTTAATTTGATAAGATATCTTCATAAAACTTGGCATGCATTATTGTCCAAGGCGACGGCATAATCTCTCAACAAATTGTTCAGATCGGATCACTATAGCATATAGCTGCCATACAAACCGAACGATCAAAAACAAGTTTTTGTATGTAAAAGTTTTTTATTTGACGAGAAATCTTCATGGAACTCGACAAACATTATTGTCCAAAAGAACGATATAATCTCTGCAGAAATTGTTCAGATCGGATCACTATAGCATATAGCTGCCATACAAACTGAACGATGAAAATCATGTCCCTATATGAAAACGTTATTCATTTGACGAGAAATCTTCATGAAACTCGACATACATTATTGTCCAACAGAACGATATAATCTCTGCAGAAATTGTTCAGATCGGATCACTAAAGCATATAGCTGCCATACAAACTGGCCGTTTAAAAGCAAGTGCTCGCATGGTATAATTTTTATTACTGAAGGGCATTATGTGTAACTTTTCTTTTTTTCTACTTTTATTTCTAATAATATCACTATTTTTGTGGCCTTATTGCTACTTTTATTTTGTTTTTCAATTATCATGCCTAAATAAATCCAAAATATTAATTAATACCTTTTTCTTTAGCTATAACCCAAAAGCACTATAATATATTATATGTATATCAGGTAGTATTGCTTAAATCAACTTATATATCGTCACATAAAATGCAAAACATAAAAAAATTAAAATCGTTATCAGATATAATAACCAATATATAACCATTTTATAAGTAAAACTCTTCAATATACAAGCTTCAATATGAGTGTATGATAACCAACATATAAGCATTTTATAACCAAAATTCAAATTTCGTTTCAATATTGGTGGTTTCTATTCTATCGTTTTTCCTTCGCCTGTAAACTTATGAAAAGTGATGTTACGTTATTTTGCATTTTAGGTTACGATATATACATATTCTTTTATAAATATAATTATAATTATATGCATATGCATATATGTATATATTAAAATAAGCTTAGTATTCTGTAGTAGTATATACTATGTACATATGTATAGAAAATAGTGCATTTATTGGTGTAACATTAACATAACATAAACCGTGAACACATACATATATACATACAATTAAACTTGTGACCAAATCGAGCACGAAGCGCCAGCGCAGCGAAGCTTATATATAACGACAAAAAGGGAAAAAGCCCAACACCAATAATCACCAGCAGCACAACCAACACCAAAAAAAGAATCATGATTGAGGAGTGCGCAAGGCAGCGCAGGCGCAGCCAGCCAAAACCAAATTATGTAGTGATATTATGTACATGTGTATGTAATAAGTTAATTTTAATGATTTTGTGATTGCAGCAGCCAGCATATTTGCAGCGTAACGCCCAAAAAATGAAACTAACACAGCACACTGGATAATTTATTTCAAATTTTTATTATAATTTTTTTTTGTTTTTTACTTTTGTTTGCTAATACTATAATTAATCGTTTCTTTAACGCTTGTTAGTATATTTTGCATATTTTATATATTTGCTATAACACATTTGCATCAATATTTTTATTTCTATTTATTTTTTACTATTTTTTTTTCAATACTCTACAGTTAGTTTTAGCATATTTTCATTATATTTATGTAACGCTACCACAGTTAGTTAGTCTATACATGATATTATACTATATTTGTGTAACTATGTATGTATGTATATAGTATATACTAGGCATCAGTTAGGTTCACAAACATTTATCCATTGTATGCATACTTTTCTCATATACTGTATGTGTATTTTTTATAGTTTATGAAACGGTTATTTTTGCTTAAACAATTAAACATGCATTTATGATAGTTTTAAAGTCTTCGCTAAAAATTAGTTTAAAATTGGTTCAAAGCCCGCTGCACTAGAGTAATAGTTTGCGATATTCTTTTTTTTATATAAAATGTGTAAGCACTTTATTATTAGTAACAAACAGTTTTCTATGCAATATAATGTGTGTTGTTAATTAATTCAACATTCGTATGTATGTATTGTATGTGTGTGTGTAATGTTCGTGTGCATAAAAAATATAAGTAATTTTATTATGATTAAAAAAAAATTATTAAAAAAGAAAATTTGATAAATACGCATAACTCAGCAAAGCATTATGCCATAAACTTAGTAAAAACTTCAAAAATTGGATAAAAAAAAATTTTTTTGCTTATTGAATAAAAACATTTTAAAGTAAAATTTCCAGTCGTCATGCAAGCGTTGAGATTAAACTTTATAAACATACATACATAACTTGAGTCTGCCAATAAATGTAATGGAATGTGATTTTAATCATTAATTAACTTTGATGTGTGAAAACAAACGTTAAACTGCCATCTAAAGCAACATTTTTTAGGTTAGAATTTGTGTTTTGTCCTTTTCATGGCATCTATGCTTTTAAATTTTTTTTAGATTGTGTAAATTATTTCCGTGTCGTTACATTCCGATTAAAAGCAAAAAAAAACTAGGCATTATTCTGCTTAAATTTTTACCGCAAGATTGTGGTTATGTTCGCTTTTATATACGTAGCCGATTTTGTAACTGCCATTCGGTGGGTCGAGGCTTAATATCATGATCGCTTTGAAATTGAAGCAAGTATATGCTGGTTGTTGTTGTAATTGTTGTAGTAACAGAAAACACTCCTGAAGTAATTTTGAGGAATGGTACTGAATAGACAGCACAGATCCTTACAGATCCGGTTCTTAGACCCGACACCACAAAAATGGTCAGGTCTTTTTCCTTCCAGTGAAATTCTGAATTGGAAAAGCTTTGCTTAAATTCCATCAATCTTATACATTGTGACAAAAAAGTACCCGGAAATTGTAAATAAGAAGCAAAATATTTAATTTTTCATCAATATGTATTTTTTTGCCTTCAAAGTAATCCCCACTAGATCTAATACACCTATGCCAACGATTTTTCTAGTCCTGGAAACACTTTTCATAAGCAGTTCTCGGGATGGCCTTTAGCTCCTTCAACGAATTTTGTTTTATCTCTTCGATCGACTGAAAACCGGTTTCATGGAGCGGCAATTTCAGCTTGGGGAACAAGAAAAAATCTCACGGCGCCAAATCTGGAGGATACGGTGGTTGACCGATTTCATTCATTGCATTTTTTGGCTTTAAATTCGGTTATAATCGTACTCTTTTTGAAAAAAAATTCAGCTTTATCGCGATGAGTCGAGCAAGAACGCGTTTCATACCCAAAATATCCACAAAAATCATTTGAACGGACTATCGAGAGATGTCGAGCTCTCTTGCCTTCTCTTTAATACTTCGCTGACGATTTTCAAGCACCATATCCTTCACTTTTCTAATATTTTCATCAGTTGAAGAGGTCGAAGGTCGTACAGTACAAGACATGTCTATAACGATTTCGTTCGTCGATCGTCTTCGAAGGCTTTGTACCACTCGTCCACTCGTAGACTTGTGTTTTTGATAAAACTGAATCACCGCAAGCCTTTTCCAACATTCGCAATGATTCTGACGACGAAATTTGGTTAGAAATAAAAAAATTTAGACAAATTCTTAGTTCGATATTTTTATCCAAGGTAAAAATCGCAACGCACTATTGAGGTGTACCGACTTCAGAAAAAGGGTTGACAGATCAATCACAATTTTCGGGTGCTTTTTTGTCCCAATGTATGTAGGTGGTCAATTAAAAAAACGAATTAGTCTCATCATTATTGTTCTATTATGCTCTTTAAAAAGTGTTTTTTTCAACACCAAATTTTCCATATTTTACTCCTTTCTGGCCATTAATATTGTTATTATTTCAATTTATTATTCGCAGCTCACCTAAAGCGCTTTAAAACTTTTGAAGTCAAGCTTAGCTTGAGATATGTTCGTAGTTTTGTCGTTTCTCTAACGTTTAATTATTAATGTAGCAATTTCTTCTCGATAAAATTTTGTTTTAGTTCAAATCAGCAGATTCATATGCATGCAGGCATGTACAAAAGTATATAAGTTAGTAAAAAAAATATATAAAAATATAAATATTTGCTGTTTATATTCAAATTTAAAGAGCAGAGTCGGTTGGTTTGTTCTTTTCCGTCTATGATTTATAGTTTTATAACTGTTATTTTGTAAATGAATTACTGTTGTTGTTGAGCTGGTTTTCTAAAATGTAACCCTAGGATCTAAAAATTTCTGAAATGTAACCCTAGTGTGCAGAGTTTAGTTTTACATAGCATATATATATGTAAATTTTGGTATATGTATATGTAGTTGAAGTTTCTAATTATTACTATGAAAAACAAACGGCTTTGCTTTCCATAATTATATAAATTAATATACTAAAAAACTTCTAAATTTAAAGGATTTTACTACGATATATTATTTTTCTAACTAAAAGCGTTTCCTTTTCTCGATGAAAATATTATCTTATTATATGGCAACATTATATAACGGGTGGTCCAAGTAGAGCTACTTTTTTAAATAGCCATTTTTGACAGATCACGAGTGAGTCAACGATGAGGTCAATTTCTGGCTCAATCGATATGTAAACAAGCAAAATGGCCGCATTTGGGACGAAGAACAACTTGAAGAGATTCAAAAGCTGTCATTTTATCGAAAAAAAAAAAAACAATGGTTTACTGTGTTTTGTAGGTCGCTTGAATCATCAGTCCATATTTCTTAATTATCGCGCCATGATTACTGTCCAATTGATGCCTAAAATTGAAGCTCGTGATCTCGGTGACATTTAGTTTCAATAAGACGGCGCCACTTCCCACACATCGCATCAATTAATGGATTTATTGAGTGAACACTTCGGTGAGCAGATAATTTCACGTTTTGGGCCGGATGATGGGCCACCAAGATCGTGTGATAGCACACCGTTAGACTTTTTTCTGTGGGGATATGCAAAGTCTAAAGTCTGTGGAGGTAATCCCGCATCGATTCACCACTTGGAGCAAAACATCACGCTTGTCATTCACCAGTTACCGGTAGAAATGCTCGAGCGAGTGATCGAAAATTGGACTCACCGGATGGACCATCTGAGACCTAGCCACAGCCAACATTTGAAAGAGAATAATCTTCAAAAAATAAATGCCAAAGAATGTTCTTTCGAATATTAATAAACATTACGCATTAATTTGAAGTTTTTTGTTTTTCATTAAAAAATTGAGGGAACCTCGAAATGGATCACCCTTTATATTTAATGTGATTTTATGTTTGAAAACAAATTTTCTAAAAATCCGAATATTTCTTAAAAGCTTTTGTAATAAATTATTTTATGTTTGGTTCTTTAAAAAACAAAAATTTTGAAACCTAATGATGGTTTTTTAAAAGGTCAGTTCAAAACATTATTTTCGAAACTAAAGACGTCCAGTATATTCAGTTCCATTATTTCCACATCGATTTTTTTTTAAATTTATGTATATGACTTAACGTGTTTTTAAAAACTTTCTTGTTGTTTTTTTTTTTCAAATGAAATATAATAAAAAAATATATACTTGTATATATTCTCTGGCTAGGTAAATTCAGCTATGAATTTTGTCAAATGTATTTAAAATTTATTTAATATTTTGTCAAAAAATCGAAACTAAAGCGGTTAATACACAAAGTGGGCGCTTAATACTGCGCTGAATTGCGCTCCAAACTGCATTTCTTATATAACTCGACTAGATTGGATTAAATCTAAAAGTTCTCGGGCTCTGAGTGCATACCGTGACGCTGTAACCAGCAAACGTACTCCATAAACAATTATGATAACACAAATTTGTTAATACTTCAAGTGCCTGTGAGTGTACGTGTATATGTGTGTGTACGGTACTGTGCCAACAATATGTGTGCTGTTAGTGGTGCAGTTCTGGGAGGGTTTGTGACCGATAACCACAATACAATATATGTATACGTGTATGTACTAGTTTAGATAATTGCATTTGTTACTGGCAACGTAATATTGCATAGTTACTAAAAGAATGTTCCGACAATTCGAAAATAAATATTTTTCGAAATCTAACGCCTTGCTTTACTATAGAGGCGTATCGCTGATATCGTGATCACCATTTGTATTTGGTATGACAACAACTGTTGGTACTGTATTGCGTTGTTGTTGTTGCTGCTGCTGTTGTTGTATAGGCGAACGCAGTTGTTGTTGTTGTTGAGGCATTAGGGATTCATAGAGCAAATCATCACCTACCGAGTGATGGCGCTGATTGCGATGATGACCATGACCACCAGCTGTTAACTGATGTTGTTGTTGTTGTTGATTAGCCAACAATTGTACGGCAGCTTGGGTGCTGGCATCACCAACAATACTATGACGCAACTTATACATGTCGCCACCACCAATATTACCACTATTAAAAACGCCAGTGCCTCCATTACCCATATGGATAGTGTTATTACCAACAACACCAACACTAACACCACCACCACCACCACCAATACCGATACTTTGCAGCGAATGCGTGCTGTCGCTGTGATTATGTTGTTGTGTATGAAAATTGCCGTAGTTGTTATTGTTGGCATACTGTAGGAAGTGATTAAATTTGAGGTCATCGGACGGTGAACCGAATTCCGATGACTCGCGTATGGGCGCTAATTGCAGTTGTGCAGCTGCAGCTAACATCTCACCTGTAGGCAAACCCGATGGGCTGGGTCGCTCACTGCTCGCCACATCCTCGAAGGCCTCCTCGTTGAGGGTTTGCAAAGCGCCGCAAATCATTTGCTCCTCCAGCGTGACCTGTAAATGAGCGAAAATAAGCGTGTCATGTGGTTAATAAAGTGCACGAAAAGTAGCGTGTCCAACATTCAATGCTGTAACTAATCATCTACACGAAACATTTTGGTACAAACTTAAAAAAATTCTGTTGAAGAATTAAGTTTCTATTTACATAAGCGTAAGCAACTGATGAGCGTAAAACAACAGTGAAAAATACACGAAAATCAAGTATACATTTAGTACGGCAAAAGAATGGGAACCACAAAATTTCATAAACTCGGAAAATAGATAGCAGAATTTATTATTTTACATAGTCTTATATGAGTTTTACTTGATAGGATAATAAATTAATTTTAATGTAACTCAAAAAATCGTATTTTTAATTTTTACAAAGTCTAAAATATTTTTGTATTATAACCCCATAAAATCATTCATATACTTATAAGAAGAAAAAACGTTAACTTCAGTTGCACCGGAGTTATATTATCCTTTACAAATACAAAATATGCCTTACAAGCACTATATTCCGATCGTTCAGTTTGTATGACATCTATATGGTATAGTGGTTCGATCTGAACAACTTCTTTGAACATTTGTATTATTGCCTTGGATAATAATTCATGCCAAATTTTGTAAAAATACCTTGTCGAATAAAAAAGTTTCTATTCCCTATATGCTAAAGTGGTCCCATATCGGCGTTACTGACAAATGAACACTTTCTTGTGGATAAACGAACGTGTGCAAAATTTCAGATCGATATCTCAAAAACTGGGGAACTAGTACGCGTATATATATGTAGACTGACGAACGGACAGACAGACATAGACTCAGCTCGTCTCGCTGACCATTTATATATATATATTTTTTAGGATCTGTGACGTTTCCTTCTGGATGTTACACACTTCGTTGCAATCCTAATATATCCTGTTCAGGTTATGATAACGTACTAAAACCCGATATGAGAATAAAAAACTACTCTAGGTCAACGGAAAACAAACAAATTCGCGATTTTCAACGAATTGGTAAATGATATCCTATGATTACTTTAGACCAAAATGGTTACTCATAAAATTTCCTATAAAAAATGTATCAAAATTTTTTTTAAGACCTACCATTTTTAATCATGTTTTTTAAATTTTTTTTAAAATTAAATTTTTAAATTTCAATTTTTTTAATAATAAAACTTTTTAAAAATTTTTTAAAAATAATTTTTAAATTTTTAATTTTTTAAATATTTTTTTTAATTTATTAAAAAAAATCGTTTCCTTCTGCTTTTTTTTATATCTAATGTTTAAATTAATTTTTATAAAATTTGCCGTTTCGTCGATATTCGCTTTAAAATTTGTTTAACCTTTGACCTCGAGCATTTTTTTCCAAATATCTGAACGATGAGCAGTTTTAGTATGCCATCTTTAATTTTGAACATTTTGAGCATATTCACAAACTTTCAGCTTATTGCAAGTTTATGGCATATAACCTTGAATGTCTGTTTTGACAGCTTTCACCGAAGAGCCATCATTACTTTGCACCCCCGTTCTGGATACGGTAGTAGGCTGAACTCTTTCCCATCCAGCATACCTCTGACATACTAAACATATGTTCTGTCTGCAAAAAGTCCTTGTATGATACTAACCGTCTTTTGCATGCCCCACCAAACCAACTCATCTTACACTCCTGTCTCTATGAACCGACCCCATCGAAAAAGCCCATCTCCTAGACGTAGAGTTAATTCTATTATTTTTTTATTTATCTTTTGTTAATTCTATTATTTCGCTCAAGCAGTGTCTAGGTATATTCCTTTACAACAAAAACAGCATTCGAACGGAATTGAAATATAAATTTTACAATTATGGATATTTCTTCGAATATTTGAACCTGCTATGAAAGCATTTTGTTTGTGAATTTCTGAAAGACTATACGTTTTTTGTTAGTGTTAAACGGAGTACTTCTGCTATATAAAAGAACCCTTCACTCTAATCCCAGTCGCCAATTTTGGAATTTCGAAATTACTGTGTATGTTTAAAAATCAGAAAATATAATCGACCCGGATGTACATATGTACATAACAAAGCCCTTTAAGACCCCTCTTCCGATTTTTTCATTTCTTTTTTGAATATTATACCAGATGATCGAACCATATCTCCTGTATGTGGTGTGTTGATCTCAACTAACAAGGGTTTCACAACACTTTGGCCTTCTGGATTTAATAACACTAGTTTACAGTCATTTTGAGAGACTGTTTCTTGCTAATTTTTTGTGGTGTATTCAAAGGTTCAAACTAACACCATTTGGTAAAATGAC
The DNA here is from genome assembly GCF_024586455.1 of Bactrocera neohumeralis. Classification (NCBI taxonomy): domain Eukaryota; kingdom Metazoa; phylum Arthropoda; class Insecta; order Diptera; family Tephritidae; genus Bactrocera; species Bactrocera neohumeralis. The sequence continues at coordinate 25,217,970 of NC_065921.1, forward strand.
CAAAATAGCTGTATATGATGGAAATTTTTTTTAAACTTAAATTCGTAATTAGGACACCTCAAATACTCCACAGACCTCTTAGCTTATCAGTCGCATATTTTTCCTTCAGATTTGTTGAGTAGTGCAATCTTTTCCCAACGGCTTCTTATAAATTTAGACAGATTCATAAAAAGTTTGGTCATCTGTAGATTGCTTATTCTCAATGTTAAGCGTTTGCAGTGCCAAATTGTTAATTTTTTGGAAGTTTATCAGGCATTAGTGCTAAAAATCTAAGAAAAACCTCACACCACTTTTGATTCGTAATACTTCCCAAATGAGTTCTAATACGAAAAATATATGACATTTAAAATATTTTATTTATAGGTACTATACTCCTTGAATGTGTTATTTCTAACTATATAAAACAAAAATCCGCTAAATTTTCACGTAACTTAAAACATCTAACCCGCTTGAGTATTAACGGTTTTAATATTTCAATACTGTTCCTAAATATATCGCTACTTCGGATAGTATTGGGAGTTTTCCGCTGTCAATCGTATAAGCGTTGACATCTCAACTTATCCGACATGTCTTTTTATTCGACTGCCTAACTTAATTAGACCTTTTGACTTTCGAAAATGTTACAAATAGAAACGAATTCAATTATAACCTCAAAAAAATATTATTTATAGTCTCAAAATCATAACTACGACAAAAATACTGACATTTATGACTTATAAATTCGTGCGATTTCAAAATTTTAAAAACACATTTAGAGATCGTAAATTTCTTTAGCATACAAGAATTTAGCAAATCAACTTATTTAAATATATGTATATAGTATAATATATGGGCAACACCGTAAAAATATGTATGAACTTTAAATATTAATGACTTTTACCTGTAGATACTCATAATCGTGTACTTTTGGCTGCATTTTCGGAATGATGCGCAAACAAAATAAGAATATACGTTATGCATGAAAACGAATTGCTTTGTACATATGTACATACATATGTATGTGTATGTGTGTGCAATCATGAAATGTGTTGCTTGCGACATTGAATTGCTATGCGCAATATTTCCAACTACACACTCGAAATTTTTGATATACATAGAAATATTTTTAAAAATCGTATTTTTCGCAATATTTTCAAAAACAGCATTTTTCAAAAAAAACAAATTAATTTTTTGCAATTTGTTTAAAAACAATATTTATCGAAATGTTTTCAAAAGCAATATTTTTCGAATTTTTCAAAAAAAGATTTTTTTGAAAAAGTTTTCAAAATGAATATTTTTCGAAAAATTCTCAAAAACAGCATATTCGAAAAATTAAAAAAAAAATTTTTCGAAATTTTTCGAAAAACAATATTTTCGAAATTTTTCAAAAACAATATTTTTTAAATGTTTTCAAAACCAGAATTTTTCGAAATTTTTTCATAAACAGCATTTTTTCAAAAATTTTCAAAAGCAATATTTTTCAAAATCTATTTTTTTTAATGTTTTCAAAAACAATATTTCACAAAACATTTTCTAAAACACAACTTTTCGAATTTATAGTAAGTAGTTCATGGAAATATTGATACTACCGAATTTAATTCAACACACTAATAACGGAGGTCTGCACTCCGCTTGCTTTTGCTTGACAAACCTGCTTTTCCATATGACTCGTGGTTGAGTTTTTGCGCGAATGCGGTTGACTCGGCGCCAGCGTATGCGTGTCTGTGCTGTCTTTTGGCGCTGTCGTGTTTGAAGCTGGCACATCGGCTATCGCCGGTGTTGGCTTGAATTTACGTTGCAATTTTTCACAGTCTCGCAATGTGTTTATAAGTAATCTAAATAATTCCCAGTGGCCAAAATTAAGACCGAGCACCTGTTACAAAAAAATTAGAAAGCAAGTTTTAATTAAAATTGAAGAATTTTGATGCGAGTGGTGTATCATATTACCCCTTTCAGATCGTTAGTATCGCAATATTTCAATACGCGTCCGTTTATGGCATTCTCTTTGAGAATAGGTGATAATTTCGGCAAAGCGGGACGCAAGTCATCGACGCGCTCCAGCAAGCTGATGACACCTTCCACCGTTAAGTCGGATAGTTTTGTCTGCAGCACGTCATCCTATAAATATTTATAACAAATACTTTACATATCATCACAACACATTTAATAAAATTCAGCACTTACACCAAACGAATCACTTGGCGAGCCGATTAGCGGCGTCATAGCCGGCTCCGAATTTATACTGGCATTTCGATGTCTCAACTCATAGTCGTTGTGGAATAATTGATATGGCGGATAAGCAGCGGGCGAAGGCACATACGTCGGTGTTGGTGGGGGTATGCGTACGGCAGGATTAATGCTCGGCTTATTCTGTAGCATTAGCGTGCCTTCATCTTCGATCGATTGTTGGTCCTCTGCAACAAAAATATATATTAATATAAATAATTTTTTTTTTATCATTTTTATAATAATTTTGCACGAACCTTTCAAAACTTTTCTCAAATATGGATCGAGATTGATAGTGAAAGGCAGAAATATGCGCAAATCCGCCACTAACAAATCCGATTTATGCAACTGCAAGAAAGCATCCAATTTGCGTTCATCGCGATCGAGCTCGAGCAGCGGTGCGGCCTCGCGTAGGCAAGCGATTTTCGGACGTACTCTATAAAAATAAATTGAAATATTTAATTGAGCTTGGGTATATAAATAATTAAAACATTCAAGACAGATATTTTGCGGCGTGAAATCACCGTCGTTGCCGAACTGCAGCAACAAGACCAAGACACCAGTAGGAGTCTCTTCATCAGGCCATTCTGTGAGCAATTGGATGGGGGAAACCGGTGGTGACCGGCAGGTGACGTGGTGATAGATAGAGTCTTCATAAGCGGCGGAATCACCAACACTAGCAGAGCAATCTCTGATAGAATTATGAAAGGCTCTACAGGGGCAGAAGCAAGTCAGCACTAGGTGAGGATAGGTACATATGTCAGCATGCTAATTCATTCGAGTAGGCCAAGAGGGTGCTGAGCGAGAGCGAGGACGATTGGGCAGGACTGGACGCAAATAAAGCTAAACCAGGAGTTAAGCGACAAACTACGCCAATCTTCAGCGAAATCGCTAAAAAGGCTGGCTCAGTAGAGGTTGGCGTGTTCGACCGCAGCAGGGAGGATGGTGCCATCTCCCACGAAGAATGGAAGAGCGGCAGCTATCTCCTCAGTCTTCCTGAAGGTGGTCAGAGGAAACCCTGGGCCACAAGTAAAATTTGAGTGTGCCAGATGACACCATGGACTTCATAAGCTCCTTAGATGTGCCGAGTCTCTCAGGTGGGGGAGGTATGAAGGTGTTCCTTCTACAGTTACTGTTATCGAACGATAAACAAACTTTTCGAGGCACTGAAGCCGAAACAAAAATATTCCGTTTCCACGACAGTTGGGTCTACGTAACCGGAACGTACCCGGATCTTTAACCGGTCAAGGATTGTGAGCTCGGCAGAATTATGCCGCTACAACAACAACAACAAAGAAAAATATTTAGTTTGTAGCATAGTGTAATACGCACTTTTCATAGACTGCTTGCAGTGACACATTATCGTCGTATGAGTCCATGAAGTTGTCGTGCTGCAGCACAATCATGCTGGCACGCAGCGGCCACTGCTCCGTTAAATTGATCCAAGAACTTAAACGATACCAACTAAAGTCTATTTGGAATGCTTTCAGTAGACGCACTAAAAAGAAAAACAAAATAAATATTAGTAAACTCTAAACGCGTATGATTTGCTTCAAACAAACCGGTTATGTAGATGACATTCATGAGACGCCGCATGCTGCGCGGATTCACATCACTGAAGTAGTCATCGGTTAACATGATGCGCGATAGATCGAGCACGCCCTGCGGATTCTGACCCAAACGATGCAAATTCGAGCCAATCGAACTGGCCACCGACTCGGAGAGACGCATCTTCTTGCCGCTGCGCCCGGGATTATGGGAGGTGCGCAATTTTTCTTGACTGGACATTATTTCCGATGCATTGGACAAGCGACGCGCCGACACCGAATGTCCCAGCGTCGGACCATCCTCGTTGGGGAATTCACTGTAGTTGCGTTTGAAGAGCATAGCGGTCATTTGAGCGCGTTGCACCTTACGCAAACCAGAATTCTGCAAGTACACCGGCAAGTGCACCAGATTGCGCAAGAAATCGTGGCCACCAATGCCACCTTCGGTGAAGAGACGTCTGCTATTAGCCTCTGCTGCTTTGGCAATCACATGCGGATCAACAGCGATGAGCAGAACAAATGGACGATTCGGTGAGGAGAGCAGCGTTTGTATGGCGTTGAGCACGCAGAGAATGCGCTCCGTATCACATGAGTCCAATGCGTCCACCACGCCCACAAGACGGCTTTGCTGATTCGTAAAAGCATCCAGACACTGTGGGGGAACAAGAAAATTTATTGAAGGTCTTTGCTGCGAAATCACACCTTCTTACCTTCACCATATCGGTCATGAGCGCCACCTCGGCGCCCATTGCAGTCAGTGGCGCGCCCTCATTAAGACGCACCGAACGACGCAAATGGCGTCCTTGTGAAATGAATAGCGAACCGAATGCCTTCGCCAGTCCGTGTAAATTCGTGCAGATAATAGTCACTAATATCGCGCAAATTACATAAATCGAAACGAGTATACTTTCTTTTTCCTCGGCCGAAGCGTACGTGAAGTACGCCACCACGAGCGAGATACCCGTAATAAGTGTTAACAGACATAACTCGAAAATGATCACAAGTGGCATGCAACACATGCGACGCCAACGCCAACCGGATGTCACTTTCAACGCCTTGGGACGAAACGCGCGATACAAGCGTGTCGACAGCCAACCATAGTGCGATTCGATGGCTTCATAGAGCGCAGCCAACATATGTGTAACCGCACTCTCGCCCGTAGGCGACGCGCTGCTCGCCTCAGCAAAGTGAAAACGCACCGGCTTCGCTTGGGCGTCCGCCTGCGCGCCGGGCGGATGACAGAATGCCACCTGTAATATGAGACGTAGACGACCGAAGCGCTTCATAATGCCATGTTGCACCGAATAGGCCCAGTAGGCGTCCATATGGTTGTTGGCATAATTAATACTGGCAAGCAGGAGGTATGTGAACACTAAATAAAGCACTGCCGCTATACCGCCCCACATGGCAGACCAAGAAGACATGCCGACTACGGTGCCTAGCACTAGCGCAATGTGCAGATTTACCAGGAACATCAAGCCACTCGTATTGATGGGCGGTTCCGCCCACTGGCGCGCGAAATTATTCATCTCATCGCGCAGTTTGTTGAGCAGAAAGCTTTTACCGCTACCCCATTTGGCGTACAAACCGACCGTAATGGGTGTGGTTAGCGTGGGTTCACTCAATACATCAGCCAAAGCGGAAGAGTACAATTCATAGCCGAGCATGCCTTCCGAATCTTCATTCGTATTGAGACGACGCGCGCCAAACACCTGTCCCAGTATGGTCTTTTGATGTATGGTATCGATATTGTATGGCGTCTCACCGGCTTTATTGGCTCTGTACAAGAGCTGACTATTTTTGGGGTTGCGCAGCAATGCCTCCACAATCGCTTTGGAACGCGCGCGCATTGCAATGTGCAAGCAGGTGTCACCGCGCTTATCGCTCGCCGTCACCTTTGCCTTGCGATCCAACAGCATTTGCACCATTTCCAGATTACGATTGCGCACGGCGCGCAGCAGCGCGGTATCACCGTCTTTAGTCGCCGCCTCAAGATCGGGATTGGTGGACAATAGTATCTTTACGATATGCGTGTGACCCTTCTCCACCGCGGTGTATATAGCGGTTTTTCGATCCTTGCCTTGTATATCGACATCAGCATGCTTCTTAAGCAGCGCTTCAACAACGCCGCGATGACCACCCTTGACGGCATGTATGAGGGGCGTGTCGCCGGCACGATCTTGTATGTTGATGTAGGCGCCAGCGGCGATAAGAGCCGCGCATATTTCCTACGGGAGAAATAAGGAATCATCGAATTATTTTTATAACATATACTACATTGACGACGCGCTGTACCCACCTGGAAGCCCTCACGACTCGCAATCGCCAACGCGGTCATGCCATCCTTATCCAGCGCATTAACATTGGGTTTCTTCTCCAGCAGCGAGGTAACACAGTCTGTATGTCCGCCTGAGGTGGCTACCAGCAGTGGCGTCCACGAATACATGCCCGCTGTGTCGACATTAGCACCGGCCTTTAGTAGCGTATCGACAATCTCAGCATTGCCTTTGCGGCACGCCCACACCAACGCTGTTGTGCCATACTTGTCGCCGACATTGACCTTAGCACCGCGTTGCACCAGCAATTCCACAATATCTCTGAAGCCACGACCTGCTGCCCACAGCAGTGGGCCCAAATGATAATTGCCATGTACATTCACGTCCGCGCCTTTCTCGAGCAAGAAACGCACCAGATCGGTGTGGCCACGGTAAGCGGCCCACATTAATGCCGTCCAACCGCCCTGTTCAAGAGAGAGAGAGAGAGAGAGAAGCGCGAAAAGTATTAGAGGGAGGCGTTCGGCAAGGCATGATATGCAGAAATATTTACCATATCACGATGCTCAATATCGGCGCCGTGATCGATGAGCACTTGAACGATATCGAAGTGACCATTTTTGGCCGCGCATATAAGTGCCGTCCAGTTGTCATTGTCCTCCGCTTGGACATCTGCGCCGCGTGCCAAGAATTCGCGCACAAAAACAGTTAAGCCACGTCCAGCAACAACCATAAGTCCAGTGGTGCCATTCTGTTATAAAAAAGATATGACAAATAAGGGTACTAATATTGAGGCAATAAAGCTTTAACGAAAGAACTTTCATTTCATGTAATCTTTCAAGAAACCGCAGTGTGTTGAAATTGAAAATAATATTACTCACCTCATCACGATCATCGACGGATAAATGCCGACTATCTAAGATAGCGCGCAAACCGGATAGGTCATTATTTTCCACATATTGTAGGAGCGCTCGATGTGCTAGTGAACCCATAGAATCTCCGTAGCGATTGAGATGCTAAATATTAAAAAGATAAGAGAAAACCATTAGAAAAATATTGCAACGCTTGTTGAACAATATTAATAGATTTTGTTAGTTAGGGAGAGTTTCATGCCAAAATATTATATGGAATAATTTAGACACTCAGAAAAAAACATATATATCGCAAAGAAAAAATCATCTCAAGATGCATTGCAGTTGCTGAATATATAAAAAAAAACTTCTGCATTAGAGGCACATTCAGAGTTTTTATGCATCACAAAAAAGGTCTTAATCAAATATTTCTCAACAAAAAGAGCTTTCACATTCACTTTGGGAGCTAAAGCTCCAATGAGCTTTAGGTTAATCAAAAACTCACTGATGTCACAAAAATTACTTATAAGATTTTCCACACAAAAAGAGCTTTCACATTCACTTCGGGAGCTAAAGCTCCAATGAGCTTTAGGTTAATCAAAAACACACTGATATCACAAAAATTACTTATAATATTTTCCACAAAAAAGAGCTTTCACATTCACTTTGGGAGCTAAAGCTTCAATGAGCTTTAGGTTAATCAAAAACAGACTGATGTCACAAAAATGACTTATAATATTTTCCACAAAAAAAGAGCTTTCACATTCACTTCGGGAGCTAAAGCTCACATGAGCTTTAGGTTAATCAAAAACCAATGCAGCTTTCACCTTCGCTTCTGGGTTTTTAGATCATAGCAGTTGCAGTTAATGCAGATCAACTTTCACAAATGACAATAGGAGCTTTTACATTTAAGAAGCTTTTTAATTAACTTAAGCAACAACATTGGACCACACATACTTCTTTATATATTCTTTTTTTAGTTATTATCGTTATTAGTAAAAAAGTTACTCAAGCTTTAGCCAATAGTACCACGGTTTCATTTTCACCCTTATTATGTAAAAAATGTATACCTACAATATTTCACACAAGGAGAGCTTTCACAATCATATCAGAGTTTGATTTAGACAATTAAAGAAAATTGCAAAACTACATACATACATATATATGTCTAATAAGTATTAAGTTTTAGTAGAGTAATTTAAAACCATTTAAGACGAAGGTATATAAAAATCGCTTACAATATTGTTACTCAGAAAAGCTCATTTGAAAAAAGCACAAAAACAAAATGTTTAACTAGATGCATTCATTTATTCTGGCAGGCAATTAGTTTAACAGTTATTATGAACATTTTATGGAGAGGCAAGTTTCCAAAGCAAGCTTTAAACTTGTGTTAATTGTATTTAAAAGCTTCCTAGGCATGAGCTTAAATTAGTTAAAATTGAAGATTGACAACATTCATATGTTAAATAGGTAAATGAGTGCTATAAGAAAGGATGAAGGATACATCGGAATTGAATCAACTAGAATTAGTTTTTAAAGAGCTAATCAGTGATGTAAAGAAGGTTTAACAAACTTTCATAGTCATTACCAATAATTTGCGTAAATAATCTGAGCATATTAAGTATGAAAGCTTTATACTCGTATGGTATATAGGAATACAAATATTAATTTAGGATGAGTCACAATAATCTGAAATCTGCTATTTTTGTTTTCAGAACCTAAAAACTAATTAAAGAAACTAAGTTTAAGCTCTACGCCATTTGCTTAAAATATAAAATTTCGATTAAATAATATAATGGAGCATACAGAACATGCCATGATTATCACAAATAAGACTAATTAGCTGTATAGAGCGAATAAACTTCAATACCTCCGAAATATTGGAACACTAACCATCCCTAAACGTCATAAATTTGTCTGTCGTATACTAAACTTTCCCCGGGGTTAACCTCTAATGCATTAGCAGACAACTCCAGAGCTAACAACAAGGTGGACAGGCTAGTTGCAATCAAGGCTTTAACCACGTTTCGCAAATCGACCAGAAGTGTCTTGGAAAGCAAGGCAGCGGTGGAGACTGTCGCTATAAGTAAGCGAGTTCACATTTATTGGGTGCCAGGTCACACAGGCAACGATGGCAATAAGATAGTGAACGAGATTGCCAAGAGTGGTGAAGGACCGTCGCCCGAAAACATGATCAATGATGGGGAAATCCATGCATTTTCTATACCACGATCTGGACAGCGGCATGGCAAGAAAAACCAAAATGTGATAGGACGATCTATATGGGTGCCAAACTGCAAAAGTAATGTGTAAAACGTTGGATCGCATATATACAAAGTTTTTACTGGCACTCGATGGAATTGACTGTAGTAACATGATCGAAATATTCATTGGTTACAGTCTGGTGGCGGCACACGTCTGCAGAATGGAACTCATAAATCGAGAAGACTGCAAGAAATGTCAAAAGCAAGGCACCAAGGAATCTGTAGAGATTCACTTTTCGCTAGCCAGATCACAAAGTCTGTTGAAACTCGCGTTAAACGCGGGCACTTTTGAGGATGACTATTCTTCAGGGACTTCGTAACGGATCTATGTATATGTGGTGGCGCAAAGCACTAAAACTGGTCTGCATGTGGCCCAATAGCCTGCAAGACTAACCGAACTAAACTTTCCTTTCATTTTGTGTCATATTGTTGAGCGCATTATCTCGCGTCGTAGGAATGGTGCGTGGCTTCCAAGAGCATTTAACACAATTAGACAACATTTTTGGGGGTTATATGAAGTCGCTGGTTCACGCAGATAAACCCGAGACGGGGAAACAATATTCGCTTTGTTTGAGAATATTCGTCAAAAAGTGTTATTTTTGTTCAATATTGCTTAGAATTTTATTATGGAAAGACTTATGCCTGAACAACGTTCAACGGTCAAATCGTTCAAGTTTACTACGAAAATTCACGTTCTGTAAAGAATGTTTTTCGCGCGCTTCGCTTAATCGACCTACTGAGTGAACTATTCGCAACACTATTGTGCATCTTGAGACTCAGCCAATAATGAATGGATAATATTCGACCGAATAGACCACGTCCAACTCGCAGGAAGGAAATATAGTAGCCGCAGTTGAAAGTGTACACGAAGATCATGGAAAGTCGATTCGGCGTCGTTCGCAACAACTCGGATTGACATTTGGAACGACTTGGCGCATTTTACGCTTTTGAAAGAACTGAAGCCGCTCGACCTTCCCAAGCGACATCGCTTCGCGCCCAATGGGCTATTGAAAAGTTCCAAGAAGATCCGGCGTTTTCGCGCCAAATTTTGTTCAGCGTTGAGGTCGCCCATTTCTGGCTCAATGGGTATATAAACAAGCAAAATTGCCGCATTGGGGACAAAGACCAAGACAAACCTGAACTGAAGAGCTGTCATTTCATCCAAAAAACAATGGTTTGGTGTGATTTTTGGGCCGGTGGAATCATCGATCCATATTTCTGCAAAAATGATGAACGTAACCGTCAATTGCGACCATTAACTAATTGATGCCTGAAATTGAAGCTTGTGATCTCGGCGATATTTGGTTTCAACAAAACGGCGCCATTTCCCACACATCGCATCAATCCATGGATTTATTGAGAGAACACTTCGGTGACCAGATAATTTCAAGTTTTGGGCCGGTCGATTGGCCACCAAGATCGTGTGATATCACACCGTTAGATTTTTTCCTGTGGGGATATGTAAAGTCTAAAGTCTATGCGGGCAATCCACTTCGATTCAGGCCTTGGAAAAAATCAACGTGTGTCGTTCGCCAGTCGAAATGAAATGGAATGAAAATTGGACTCAACGGATGGACCATCTGAGACGTAGCCGCAGCCAACAGAGATAATCATCAAAAAATAAATGCCAAAGAATGTTCTTTCGAATGATAATACACAATACCCTGTGTTTTTTTTCTTTAAAAAAAAAGTAGAGAACCTCGAAATGGATAACCTTTTATACATATAGGGGTGTACATTCGATTAGTGTGAATTTAAACTTGCCATTATACACTCGTTAATAATTTTAACGATTTTAGGTTAGAGTGTGTTTACAAAAACAAACCAAGCAATATCAAGTATCAAAATATTGAACCACTTAAATTTAACAATAATAATGAATTGTTAAACATGATTTTGCCACTTTCATCGTTGATTTTAGCAGCTCAATTGCTTGATTCACAATTAAGTAATGTTGACTAATTTATTTATATGCTTTCAACTATTTCGAGTGATAAGTGAAAAGTCACAAGTGCTACAAAAACTCTTTAAAAGTTGTGATAAAAAGCACTTGCCTGTAGAAGTGCCAAGTGTGGAAATGAAAATGCCTGAGTGAAGCAATGTAAATATAAGTGCAATAACAAGAAAAAATTAAAACAACAAATTCAAGTCAAAGATAAGGAATAGCGTAAATATTTACCTTCATATTAAGTGGTCTTAATGGACTACTTACTATGTCTAAGTAGTGGCTTATTAAATGTAAGATATTATGGATATGTGTACCGAGAGAGTTACGAGGGTTTGAGTTGCAATCAAATGTGATAAAATGTTAGAACTGATGACATTGACATTGATCGATTGGCATGTGACACTTTAAGGGCGCAAATACACCTGTTTATGCATATGTGCTTATGTCAAAATATTGTACATATGATAGTAAATATTTTAGGCCAACATTGACAGGTGTTAATGTCCACGACAGTCTTGTTCTGTGTATGCTGTTGTTCTTATATTTGATCATTTTATTATGATGACACAATTTTATTAAATGTGTCAAAAGTGCATTGAGCCAAATAAACGGATATATTTACCATATATAGCAGAGAAAGTTAAGAATAAATGTGTCGATCAATGCCGCAAATTATTTGGCTAGAAAAAACAAATATACACGTGTATCTTACTAAGACTTTTTTAAATTTCCGCGCATAAATTTTAAATGCAACTCTGCTTTGTTTTCTGCACATAAAGTTTCCCTTTATGTTATTTATATTTAATAAGTTATGTTACAACATTAATTATTTTTTTTTTTTGTAATTTTTCAAAATTTTACTTATGCGTTTTTATATGAAACAAGCAAAAGCGATAACTTCGGCAGCAACGAAGCTGTAAAACCCGTCACATGTGATTTTCTTATAGCATAAAAATGTATAAAAAAAAATGTGAATACCAGATATATGCTCCAGTGGTTCGATCTAAGCAATTTATTCGAAGATTATAGCGGTGCCTTAGGTAATAATCTAAGCTAAATTTCGTGAAGATATCTTGTCAAAAAAAATTTTTTTTTGATCTACGGCTTTGTATGGCAGCTATGTCCGATAGTGACGCGATATCAGTGGATCCGACACATGAACAGCTTCTTGGCGAGAAAATGGTTTATGCAAAATTTCAGATCAATATCTCAGAAACTGGGGTATTAGTTCGGAGGATGGAATCATGTGTAGAATTTCACGCATGTGAGGAAAGTTCTCTGATTGCCATTCACTTGGGAATGGTCAGAAACGATTTGTTTACATATGGCTCAAACAGCTCACGACGTCCGGTCCTAGTCCAAGTATCTCTGGGTAGCCAAGGAATATCCGTTTCAAGGCGAGATAAAGAGAGAAGGCAAACTATCCCCTCCTCAGGGTTGGGCGCTGGATTTGGTTCTTGCCACGCTAAAAACGCCCCCAATGAAAACTTGCTTTCGACAGCACGAAAAGAAGCTGCCTTTATACCGCGATGTCTGAATTTGGTATCCCCGCAAAACTAATACGGCTGTGTAAAATGACGTTGAGCAATACCAAAAGCTCCGTCCGGATCGGGAAGGCCTCTCCTAGCCGTTCGCTATCAAACGAGGTTTCAGACAAGGCGACTCCCTTTTGTGTGACTTCTTCAATCTAGTCTTGGAGAAAATAATTCAAACTAAACAGGGAAGGTACCTTCTTCTATAAGAGTGTACGCCGACGATATTGATATCATTGGCCTCAACAAACACTCCGTTAGTTCTGCTTTCTTCAGAATAGATAAGGAAGCAAAGCAAATGGGTCTGATAGTGAACGAGGGCAAGACGAAATATCTCCTGTCATCAAATCAACAGTCGTCGCACTCGCAACTAGGCTCCCACGTCACTGTTGACAGTCCTAACTTCGAAGTCGTAGATAATTTTGTCTATCTTGTCTACGCCAATTATGAAGAAGAAGAAGACTACATGACCCAGCCAGCGTAGCCGCTGTCTTTTAATTCGCTGAACTATGTCGATGTCGTCGTATATCTCGAACAGCTCATCGTTCCATCGAATGCGATATTCGCCGTGGCCAATGCGCAAAGGACCATAAATCTTTCGCAGAATTTTTCTCTCGAAAACTCGTAACGTCGACTCATCGGTTGCCGTCATCGCCCAAGCCTCTGCACCATATAGCAGGACGGGAATTATGAGCGACTTATACAGTTTAGCAGTTTATCATCAAAAGGGGGTCTCTCATCCGAGGCTGTCGCTTACTTTTCATTGGTATTGGTTTTTACGTGGCGGGTCCCAAACCCAGCGCACAACCCTATGTAGGGGATGTTTCGCCTTCTCACATTAGCTCGCCTTCGAACGGATGTTCTTAGGCTACCCAGAGAATACTTGGCCAAAGACCGGAAGTAGTGAGCTGCTTGAGCCATGTGTAAAAGAATCGTTTCTAGCCGCTCCCAAGTGAATGGCGATCAGAGAACTTTCCTCACTTGCGTGAGCTTCTACACATGACTCCATCCTCATGGTCATGTAGTCTGAATGAATGAAAACACTCCTGCTCTGAAAGTATTCGACGCAATACCTGCCAGGACAGCAGAGAAAGAAGAAGACCGCCACTCCGTTGGAAAGACCAGCTGGAGAAGGACCTGGCTACACTTGGAATATCCAATTGGCGCCAAAGAAAGAACGGCTGGTGCGCTGTTGTAAACTCGACTATAACCGCATAAGCGGTATCTACGCCAAAAAAGCAGGAGAAGAAGTCTTCAGGAATTCTGTTGAGCTTTAAAGAAACTTTGTAGCATTTCAAGAAGCTATATAACGCAACTTCGTTATGCCATTCTCAAAAACACTTCAATTAATTCTGGTAAAGTAAATTGTTAGGCAAAAATTGTGAGAGATATGAAGTTGCTGAGAAATGAGAAATTTGTGCCAAGGAGCTAATGCTTTACGAACAAGTTTTAAATTTAGTACACATACTATAATATAAACAGACTGTAGTAATTTTTAGTTGCTTCCAGTTTACTTCGACGCTTTAGAGCTTAGGTAAAACTTATACATACGTAGTGTGTATATGTATGAAGGCACTTTATAAGCATTTTCTATTTACTATCTATTAAGCTAATAACACATGACAGCTCTTAAATCACAAAGCGTTTAATGGATCAATTGCGAGGCAGTATTCTAAAATACACACTCTCCCTAAGCGACCAATCAACTTAATGAAATGCACTGCAATTTGAAAGTATTTTTGCTCACGCAAACTACCTCCCCTCCTCACACGCACTCAACTACATCCGATCTTATAGTAATTTGTGTGTGCGCGTGTAGCATGAAATGCGAAGCGGCATAAGAAGTGCAAATTTAGAATTGAATTCTTGTAAGAAATGTATTTCATTACACACAACACAAAAATGCGAGGCAACTGGAAATTGTTAAAATTAACTGAATTTGCATTTAGTCGATCCTGATCAGCACACCTCTTCGAATAACTTAAGTTTATAAATTGTACGAGGGCAGTTCGTTAAGTCATTGACACTATCAAACACAGTTTGGTTGGTTTTATTTTATTTTTAGTAATAAAAAGCTACTAAACATTTCTTCCAAATCAATAGAAAAGAGAACAGGTGAACGACATCCTTTGGCCTTCTTCCATTTCATTTACGCTCAAACAAAGCAATCCATTATATCAACTGTTCTTGGGTCTCATTTCATTTTATATAATTTTTCAGCTTTTGCCTAACGAATTACAGACTCAGGGTTTACCTAGCTTGATCATTACAATGGCAGTCGAATCTATGAAATCGAAACAAGCAAGAATGATGGAAATAATGATCGAATAATGATCTTTTTAAATGTTTTTCCGATTCTTGATATATCAAAAGTAGAATTTCTTTTCAATTTGCTTGGGAACAAAACCTAAGCAGTTATCAACTAACTTTAATTTTTTGTTTCCATTTGAAGAAAAATGCTACAGGGTCGCATTGAATGCTTGTCGAGACATGTGGTGATCATACTCTATCAGAAGCAGCCTGCAAAAGATGGTTTCAATGGTTCAGAGATAATGATTTTGATGTGAGAAATGAAGAACGTGGAAGACCAACAAAAAAGTTTAAAGACGCCGAACTGCAAGCAATATTGAATGAAGATGATACTTTGAGTCAAAATAATAAAGATCGGAAAGTGTGGAGAAAGGGTACCATATGAATTGAATGAAACCGAAAACATACTTGTGAAATTTTGCTTCAAAGACACGAAAGAAAATCAGTTTTGCACCGAATTGTCATTGGCGATGAAAAATGGGTTTATTTTAACAATCCTGAACGGAAAAACACCTGATATATATGTATATAAGATCAGCCTGTCGGTATTTACGATATAGTCTCTCAGTTTTGGGATACGAACCTGCAAATTGGACGGGTCTTTTCCAAGTAGCTGCTAATTTGTTGGAACCGCCGATATCGAACCATATAGCATGTACTTATTTACTCTCAAATTGATTGATCGAAATGAATTTCTTATGTGGAAAACGGGTTTTATTTGACAGGATATCTTCACGAAATTTAAAATGGATTATTGTTCAAAACTGAACATACTGAGGACCAAAAATAATGATGAGTTAAGGATCCGGAGCAGTGTTTGGGGATGTTCAAGCGTAAAAAACCCGAGTTTTTGCGTCGATATGTGACAATGGATAAAACATGGCTTCATCATTTCAGTCCAGAAGTCCAATCAACAGTAATCTGAGTGGACAGCGTAGGGTTAACCCGCTTCAAAGCGTCAGAAAATGCAACAGTCGGCTAGCAAGGTTATGTCGTCTGTATTTTTGGGATGCGCATGGATTAATTTTTATTGACTAACTTGAAAATGGAAGTACCATCCAAAGCATCTATTACATGGCGTTATTAAACCGTTTGAAGGACGAAACGGTCGCGTTTATAGAAAAGGAAAATGCTGTTTCACCAAGCCAATGCACCGTAGTCACAAGTCAGTGCAAAACGATGGCAAAAATCCATTAAGTGGGTTTCGAATTGCTTTCACATTCACCATATTTTTCAGATCTGGCACCGAGCGACTTTTTTGCCATTCTCAGATCTCAAAAGAATGCTCGCTGGGATGAAATGTTCGTCAAATGAAGAAGTGATCGCCGAAACTGAGGCTTATTTTGAAGCAAAGGACAAATCATACCACAAAAATGGTATCGAAAAGTTGGATAGTCGCTATAATCAGTGTATCAGCCTTGAAGGGAACTATATAGAATAATTAAAAACGAATGTTTACGAAAATTTTCCCATTTACTCTCGGCTCGGTTTTGAGTGCATAATCTAATTGAAGAAACGCATTTTTTAAATAAGCTCGTCAATTTTTAAAGACGAATGTGAACCAGAATTAACTAAAAAACAACAATGTTTTAACAATTTAATTAATTAGACCATAAAATGTCGCCTTTAACCCACTGTAAATTTAAAATCATAAAAAAAATGTTTGTTAATATTTTTTTCACAGGTGAAAATAATTTTCATTTAAGATAATTTTCTTTTATCATATCATATAACGGTACTGCTCCGCACGATAAATGAAAATGTCTTACAAAAGTAAAAAAAGCGCTTTTTAGCTCAATTTGCGTATATGGAAATGCCGCAAAAGTAAAACCTTCACTTAAATTACTGCGTATGAGTGTATGTGTGTCTCATTTATGCATGTTTTGCTGCTTTCATGTAAATTCACACACACAGCAAGATAAATATGTATGTGTGTGTAAACAGAATTCGGGGATTTTTCTTGAGTGCTGCGCATGTGTTGGTGCAGTTTTTAGAGCGCATGAAAAGCTAACGCCACAAAGCAGTTAAATATTTTACTATTATCTGCCGCGACGCCAATCGCCAGCTAATTAATGATCGCTTGACGCAGAACGCACACGCAACGCTAGCGCGCCTGTGCAGGCAGCTGTCATTTGAACACTTATGCGCATGTGTGTGTGTTAGTTGTAAAATTACCATACTGGCAGTGAGCGGTTTTCAATGAATCCATCGTTTAATCAATGAAAATTATTACAAACAGCTCGCGTTGCCTTTGCGCATGGGTTTTTTCTTTCATTTTATTTTTCTAATAATTTTTATATTTTTCTATTACTGTTAGACGATAAGCGTTTTCACTGTAAAATCAAGTCAACGTTTACGCGCTGTGGGAGATTTTAATTGCGGCTCATATTCTGTTTCTTGTTACATAAATTTCATAAAAGCAGGATTTTCGATTTTTAATTCATCGGAAATCGCAGATGATATTTACAGCTGTGTGTGTGTGTTTGAATATTTTATGAGTGATTTACTTGCTTGCATTGACTTTGTGCTTTTCTGTGTAAACATTCAAATAGCCGCCGCCTGACCATTTATTATGTATATATACATATGTATATACATATATGATCATTACATTCACACATGATAAATATTTTTTTTTATTAATTTTATACCTCGGAACATAGTGCGCAGAGTATAATATTTTTGTACATTTGATGGTTATTTTGAGCACATAAAATTGTATATTGAAATTATAGGATGACAAGAAGTTTTCCGGATATTCCGTTTCCGTCCATGCAAGCAATAATTTGAGGAGAAAAATAGAGATGTCTCGAAGAAACTTTGTACACGTGCGTCTTCGCACTCTGAGAAGTGTGGTATTGCAGCTGGTTTACAAAAATAGTATGGTAACTTTTATCTAAAAATTGTTGAAGCTAACTTTTTAAGCCCCTAGACATCTAATGCGACGACCTCAATGCTCAGTTGGCTGACTTTGTACCAAAGCTTGCCTTCTTCATCTTGATTTTGCCCAGTCAGTTTGTATGGGAACTATATGCTATAGTCGTCCGATCGGAGTAATATCTTTGGAGATGGTATAGTTGCTTTGGACAATAATCTATGCTAAATTTCGTGAAGATATCTCGTCAAATAGAAAGGATTTCCATACAAGGTCATGATTATGATCGGTCAGTTTGTATGCGAACTATATGCTATAGTCGTCCGATCCGAATAATATCTTCGGATATTGTATAGTTGCCTTGGACAATAATTCATGCTAAATTTCGTGAAGATATCTGGTCAAATAGAAAGGATTTCCATACAAGGTCATGATTATGATCGGTCAGTTTGTATGGGAACTATATGCTATAGTCGTCCGATCTGAATAATATCTTTGGAGATTGTATAGTTGCTTTGGACAATAATCTATGCTAAATTTCGTGATATCTCGTCAAATAGAAAGGATTTCCACACAAGGTCATGATTTTGATCGGTCAGTTTGTATGGGATATCGGCGGTCCTAACAAAGATACTCTTTTTGAGATGTAAATATCTAAACAAAATTAAGCGGTCATATTTTCTGAGGTATGTTATAGTTAGTTGCGGAAAATGATTGAGATCCATCTTATGATTTTTGTTTCATAGTTAGTTTTATTCTGAATATGTCGGTCAATGTTAGGTAGAAATATTTTCTTAAGCCTACTTTAGGTTAATTCAAAAAGTAATTAAAATCAGACCAGACCTTTTCTTAGTCCCTCGTATACATACTAAAGAGATTTAAAAGTTTTTAGTTCATTCTAATCGTGTACATCGGTCAATATACACATTTAATTTATTTGTAATCGGACCAGACCGTGGTCTAGCTTCCATATGCCAGGTGTACCGGTATGAAGTGGGCGTTAGGATACAAATGTGTTGGTAGGGAACATTTGTTGTGAATGAGCCTTATTTTTTCCATTTGTTTGGCCAAACATATTCAATAAACTTACAGTTATTGACGTAAGAAGAGTAACTGAACTTCATCTGGTATCGCAAAGAACCAAACGTGGTTCAATGGCCTACCAGATTAACTTAACCGACACTTATTGAACAAACATCATCATATTTCTATGGAAAAGATCCAAAAGTATGGAAAATGGCTGCCACATGAATTGAAAAAGAGAGAATTGGAAAACCGAAAAACAACTTGTGAAATTTTGCTTCAAAGACACGAAGTAAAATCAGTTTTGCATCGAATTGTCACTGGCCATGAAAAATGGATTTATTTAAGGAATGCTAAACGAAGAAAATCATGGGTTAATCCGAGACAAACATCAACATCGACTGCACAAATAAATCGATTCGGTAAGAAGGCAGTACTTTGTCTTTGGTGAGATTAGAAGGGTGTTGTATATCATGAGCATCTAAATCCTGGTAAAACTGTTAATTATAATCGCTACAGACAACAAATGATCAATTTGAGCCGAACATTGAACGAAAAACTACCAAAATGGACCGGAGGACACGACAAAGTAGTTTTGTTACACGACAATGCACCTGCAAACTTGGCTGGGAGCTGCTTCCCACTTGCCGTATTCACCAGACTTGGTCTCTTCTGAATTCCATTTGTTTTCATTGGCTGTGCAGCACTTCGATTTCTACGCCGAAGTCGAAAATTGGTTGTCTGATTGGTTTGCTTCAAAAGGCGAACCTTTCTATTGGCATGGTATATACAAATTGCCAGAAAGGTGGTCAAAATGTGTAAGAAGTAACGGTAAATACTTTGAATATTTTTTTTACTTTCTCATTCAAAATAAGACTATTTCATTTTCACAAAAAAATTAATTTCATACCGGTACACCTGGTATAGGCTTACCGTCCCTCTGTTTGAATTTTTCCTCATATACTATTTTAATTCCGTCACTTTGAGTAAATCGATTATTTTGAATGCTATGTACCCTCCCATAGTATTTGTAATAAAAAAAACCACATGAATACATAGCACCTATTAGTAGGTTACCAATTATGATTGACCAACATTCAAAAATATGTCCCTCTTTTCAATCCCTGCTAAATGCGAGTGCATAAAATATTCGGCCGCTTTCCAACTTGGCTCTTCCTTACTTATTTTGATTATTTAATTTTCATTGTTTTTTTTGTAAATTTTTTCTCTAATTTATTCGATAAGCCATTTGCGTAGGAGAAACGTGATTTGGCTAATTTGACGGCACATTCAATTGACTAAAATATAAATATTAATTATTATTGACTCTTGAGCAGATGCTTCGATTAAGTCACGTGACAATACTTGCGCAAAAACATGTGTATCAGCGGGTTCAATGTGCAGAGTAAGCATTTCTAAACATTTCCAATTATAATTATGGAAATATACAAATATATATATTATATTTGTCAATAATGCTAATTTCGTGTCATTAGTCACTAAAGAAAATGATTTCAGCGCTTGGCAGGTGTTATGGCGGGGTTTTGTGTGTTTACCGAAGAACTTTTAAAAGTATCAACAAATTTTCCAGTGGCCCAATTATTTTTACACTGTGTGTAATTAGCAGTAGAAAGTTAGTGTTGGATGTCATTTTGGTTTGTAAATGGGACTTCCCTGGCGAAATTGTGGTTTCCAAAATTGTGTGCTCCAAAAATTTTCCATAAAGCGCGTAAGTGATTAAGTTCAGATATATTAATAATCCTGTATTCATTTGAATATATATATTTATACATAAGTATGAAGATGACATGATGATAAAGAAATTATTTACTGACATTCTTATTGAAGAAGCTGCTGCTTTTAAAAAACCTTTCGCTTTCGTTGCAAAGGTATGCAAATGGGACATCTTTAAATATATAATTACAGTTAAATGTAATAAATTTTGACACAAACGAATTGCCGTAATACTTGCATACGAAACTAGGGTTGCATTGGCGTGAGTTTTGATGGAAAATTAGGGATTTTCCGATATTAGATCAATATAGGAATAGAAAAATAAATATTTTGAATTAAAAAAAATAAGGAGAAAAAATTAAATATGTTAAATATAAAATACAGGGAGAAAAATTTAATATTTTAAATTAAAAAAATACAATGTGTTTGGGACATAAGCAGGTTAGTTTACACCAAATTTCGGGCAAGAAAAAATTTTGTGTGTAAAATGTAAAAATAAAAAACTCATACATTTTGGTTATTTGAATTTTTCACATACATTTTGAAGTTATGGGAAAAAATTCCGTACACAAAAGTTATAGACCTTTGCATTACCCACAACATTGCCATGTAACTTTTTTCTATAGGACTGGTAGTTTTGCCGGAAATCGAAGTAAGCCATTCTTAACCCTTAATTTTCAAAATTTAGCCACGCCTCTCTCCTTACTTTTCCCGATCTCAGATCGTCCGAAAATTATTTTTCTCTTAATGTTTGTTATTCTATAATTCACTTCCGATGGGCTTCAACCTACGATGATTTTTTTTTTAAATTATTACCCTGATCTTAGGGCTATAATTGAGGTGCTTTTTTATATTAGAAAAACAATAAGAAATAATGCATTTACTTAATTTTTAGACTGAATTGTGAATCGGCAACCCACCAAATGATGCTGACAAATTCATTTCGCTCGATAACTAAAGTAGGTATTCGCAGTTCTAAATATATGTTTGGTGAAGATCTTTTTTTGACACATAGAGAATACCTGGTTTAAAAACATCTTAAACAACTCTAAGAACAGATGTAATAAATTTATTGAAGAAATTAAGCTCATTGCTCAGCAAATTGGAATATGTTCTTAATCTGGGCCACATCTTCCATTCGCAAAAGAATTAGTTCAACGCTGATTACCATACTTTTTTGCTCTTGTACTGCTTTCTTCGTTTTCTATTTGTTCTTTCAATGGTTTCAGTGCAAATTACTATTCGCCTTTTTAGAGAAGATAAACAGAAACCTGGCTGCACATGGTATCTTGAATTGACGCCGAAAAGAAGAAACGACTGGCGCGCTCTTGTTAACTCGGCTATAACCGCGTAGGCGGTGTCTTCGCCAGTAAAGAATAAGAAGAAACTGAAATCGGGAAATTAATTCTACTTTTCAAATTCGGGTGATGCTGGACACGAATTTTGGGTTATCAAACTTAAGTTCTTTGGGCCATCGCAAATGTCCATGTCTATTTCTTTGATGAAAAATATTTTTTCACAAAACACTCCGCCACATAAAAGAGAAGAGCTTAAAATTCTTTTAAAAGTGTATGAACCAAATATTATATCAAATGACGAGTTAGGCAAATAACTGCGTAAATTGTACATTAATTAAGATAAAAAGTATTATTTATCAGTTGAATTAAGAAAAAATTGGGTAAAAAGCATGAAGAAATGGCTCCCCAAAACAGTCATTCTAAAATTTAATTAAAAGATAAATGAATTGTTTAATCACCAAGGAAGCCAACGCATATTTTAACTAAATTTACTGTTGGTAAGAAGATATTATGATTGTTTATGGATATATTTAATATATATACTATATAGTATAATATAGAAAGATATTATTGAGTCAGGTTACAAAAATACGATATTGTCTGATGACCTCGGGCTCATTCAGCTTAGTTTCATAACTGAAAACATTTTCTTGTTTATTCTCCTTAAGTATTCTTAAACAATATCGTTTCAACATAGAACGTTTCTGAACGCGGATGAAAATAATTACTTGTTGGGTTTCTATGTTTGTGAATAAACAAGAAAATAGTTTCAGTTATGAAACTAAGTCGAATGAATCCGACAACCATCCTGATGATTGCTATTCTTATGAACAGAATCATCGGTTTAGTACGTGATGTAAACATAGTTTCGATCGTACGAAAATTAAACATAACACAAACCGTTCGAAACCATCTATGCGAGTTAACACAAAAAAGGCTCATGGACCGAATCTTCATTTGCGAAAAGCAGCTAAATTGCAACAAATTCGAGCGATTTCCGAAGCGGATGGTTAATGATGATGAAAAGTGGACAACGTCAAGCTAAAACGGTCCGGGTGAATCGCGGTGAACCATCGCAAAGGGTGGTCAAGGGGATTGGCTGTATTATCTACACTGAGCTGTTTCCCTATGGTTAAACTCTTAACTCAGAATGGTATTGTTAACAATTGGATCGACTGAAAGAAGTAATCGCTCAAAAGCTGTCAGCTTCGGTTAACAGTAGTACTGTGTGCCATCAAAAGACTAGGTTACACAAATGGATAGTGACTCGCCAGAAACTCCAGGAGCTTGCTTGAGAGGTTCATATGCCTCACCTTACAGTCTGAACCTGTCACCATGTGAGTTCTACCTGTTCTGCCTTGGGCGAATGATTTTGTTGGTAAAAATTCCCCTCAAGATAAGCTGGTAAAAATAGACTATCCCAGTATTTTGACGGAAAGGAACCAGGGTTTCTATGAGACTGGCGTTATGAAATTTCCTCCAAAATTATAACAAATTATCGAACAAAACGGTGCATATTTAACACAAATCTGATCATTCTAACTATGCTAAATATAACCTTCAATATAATAATAATAATAAAATAACGTATTTTTTTTACTAGACCTTATACAAAAAATCAACATTAAAGGGTTGCGATCGGTATATGGAACTGTTGTGATTCTTAAAACAGTGCTCAAATCTCACTATGATTCTTCCGGAGAAGAAAAATTAACTAAAAGATAAATAAAATTAGTGTGATCTAGAAACACAAAAGCCATTCAATCAAGTTAAGATTTAAACAAACTTAATAGAGATATGGACAAATAAAGGATGTTTAAGTTGCGTAATGAAGAATTTTAAAAATAACCTCTATAAATTTATTAAAAATTATTTATGTGAGTATGTACTTCTTACCAAAAAAATAAGAAATACAAAACCAAAAGTGATGAATGAAATCAAATACATTGCATAAAACAATTCACAGGTTTTTTCGAACTTTTTGCGGATTTTTGTGTTACTGTCTTGCTTTCGCGTCTTTTTGATTTCTCCCTTAGTTGTTAAATTTTTTTTTGTTTTTACATAACTGATATTGTGTACTTAAAGGAAGTACTTAAGCCATAATATGTCATATGTTTGATTTTCATTTGTTTAATCATCATCAGCTGGGCCTCACGCAACAATAAAGATATATGATAACAATAAGTATGTATATTTCATTAAATTTCCGGATATGCATTTAAAAATTTACAAAAACAAACACAAAAAAATTAAAACGTGTTTTTATTTTTAGTAAGAGCAGAATGAATTAAAATTGAAAACACAAAAAGGAAAGAGAACAACAAAAGCGTAAAAAGGTAAGAACGACAAACAAAAATTGAGTAATAATGCTTATTTTAAAAACGAGATAAATCGAGTTTTTGCTTTTTTAAAAATTATATTAAAAATCTTTGATAAAAATTTTGAATAAATTTTTCATAGAAAAAAATTTTAGTGAAAATGGTCGTTTTTGCCCGTAAATACCCCGTTAATATCATTATTAAATTGTTAAAAATGTTAGTATTTTTATACATTTTTTTACATTTAACACTAAAAATCAAGAATTTTCAATTTTCAACTATATTTGCCACTTAAAAAAAAATAAATTTTTTAGAATGATATATGTACATTTTTTATATTATCTTCCCCAATAAAAAACCAAGATTTAAAAAAAATAATAAAAATATGTTTTCTATAACACTGAAATTTGCAGTATATTAAATTAATATTATAGATTTTAGAATTCTTTCCACACAATTTGAAGTTAGTAAATCGATTTTTGTAAATAAAATTTAAAAAAAAAAAAACACTTTTTTTGAAAATTTTAAATTTTAGAAATTTGTATATATTAAAACAAAATATTTTTAATAAATAAAAAAGTTGAAATCTGTTAAAAAAAATTAAATAAAATATTTTAGAATTTTCGCTAATTTGTTTAAAATATGCTTGCAACTAAAAAATTGAATGAAATTATTTTTTTTAAAACACTGAAATGCAATTTTAGTTTGATAAATTAATATTATAGAAATTTGTATCAATTGTTTTCACAATAATTTTAATTAAAAAAAAACAAATTTGTTAAAAAAAAAATTTATAAAATACGCTTGGATTTCATATTTAAGACATTTTGGAAAATTTTGTTTTTAATATTTTTTTTTAATTTTATATTTTAAAAATCCATCTCCACTACTTCTCACTAAAACGCAGCGCTGCAATTTAAATATAAATAAATTTGAACACACACACTCGCACACTTTGGCGTCATTGTTGTGAGAAAACACTGTTATCTGCGCTTGTAATTTACGTCTATTTGTTGCTTGCGCAGCAGAATAAATAAATAAATAATAAATAAATTTAAAAATCTTAAGTTTTTGTACACTTTCCGCTGAAAATGTTGCCAGCAGCAAACGCACGTAGTACAAACACACATAAATATAGTATGAAAGCTTAAACTCCAACTACAGAATAGCTTATAAATGTAAATATACTAACATTTTTCGTTTTCTTACGAGTCGGCGAACGTAAATTATTCAGACTTAGACGCGATGCGCTCAGAATTAGCTCATCCAAACTCTTTGACAACTTCATGCTAAGTGTGGTGCCTGCAGCGCACCGCTTTTACAATAAATTAGTTTAAATTAAAAAATATGCAGCACACTTTTACGTGCGTATGTATGTGTGTTTAGACACTATTCGATATTTGTACACCAATCGAAAGTGTCAAATGAGTGGCAAGAAGTGTCAAATGTCTCCTACTTAACGTAGATTTTCAGGCGCGATAAGGATGTGTACTCGTAAATGATGAGCACTTTTTGGGTTTTCCACGAAAAAATGTATTAAAAACTATGCGCGTTGTTGTTGTTGAGTTGATAGTGAAATTATCTTAACAAAAACACTTGAGTTGATGATGGCACACAAATTCGTTAATTTAGTGATAATGCATGAATATTAATATTCCTGTTTTTGTTAGCACACTGCTGTTTGTTTGTATATATGGGTGTGTATGTGTATACATGTTTGGCAGCAATTGTAGAAGCATGCATATTTTATAAACATTTTGAGTATTCTGTTTTTTATTTTGCTTTTAGAATATTTTTTTTGTTGTTTCTAAATTTTTTTTATATGAGATACATATTTTTTATTTTTTTTATTAAATTTCTTTTAATTTTTATGTCTTTTCGTATAATTTTATAGCAATGCGAATTTGTCGTCACTCTGTTTAATTAGCAATAATTTTTTTAGATGCTTGGCGCACAAACACAAACACACATAAAATACATATGTGTGTGTGTTTTTCGCGATAAAAACTATTGAAAATTAAATTCACACTAACTTATTGTACGAGTGAGTTTTATACTATTTTTAGAATATCACAGAGATTTCTTATATTTTTTATGCTTTTGATTGTAATTATATTTTTATTTATTTATTTTTTTTATTATTAAGATTAAAATTTTTTTTATTTTTTCTTTTTGTTTTTAATTGTGATTATATTTTTATTGTAACCTTTTTTTGATATATATTTCCTTTTTAAATTTAATATTTTTTAATATATAATATATGTACATATATCTTTCATTTAAATATTTTTTTTACGTTTTCTTGTTATATTTGTATTTCAAATGTTACTTATTTATTTTTCTAATTTAGGAAATATTTGTAATTTAAACATTTTTGTAATTTTCCTTTTTGTTTTTAATTGTAATTACATATATTTTTATTATAACTTTTTCAATTAATTTTTTTTATTTAAATATATATTTTTTAATATTTTGTTACTTTTTAAATTTTTTAATTATTTATTTTTTTATTTAATATTATCAATTTAAAATTTTTTAATTTTTTTATTTAATTTCCTATTACAATTTATTATGATTATAAATAATAATTTAGTCTTTAGTAATTTCTTTTATATAATAATATACATATGTATGTACGTATACACATTTATTTTTAGATTAAAATTTTTCTTCTTATGATTTCTTGTTGTATTATTTCTTATTAAATTTTTTAATTTAAATATATTTTTTTATTTAAATTTTTATTATTTATTTTTGTAATTTATGAAATACTTTTAATTTTTTATTTTATTTTTTATTTAATAGTATTATTTTACAATTTTTTCCTTTTTTAATTTAATTTTATTAAATTATTTATTATTAAAGTTTATTATTATTACTTATAATAATTTATTATTATCTATTGTAAAACATAATTGATTATTGTGTTTTTTTGTATATTATTATTATTTTTCTTTAATAATTATTTTTATATACATATATGTATAAATGTACACAAATTTATTTTTATTTTTATAATTTTTTTATTTTTTATTGTATTATATTTTTATTTAGATTTTTATGTATTAGTTTTTTATTTATTTTTATTTTTTTTGAAGTTTTTTTTATATTTTTTCTTGTTATTTTTGTATTTAAAATTTTATTTTTTTCTAATTTGTGAATTATTTTTAACTATTTATTTTTTTATTCAATATTGTTTCTTTACAATGGTTCTTTGTTTGTATCTTATTATTAGTTTTCTTTAGTAATTTTTTTATATATAAATATACATAAATATGTATAATGCATACATTTATGTATAATAAATTTATTTTTATATTTAAATTTTTTTTTAATTTTTATTATAATTTTATTTTTTAATTTTTCTTATATTTATTTTTTTATGTTTATTTGTTTTTTAATTAAAATTTTTTTATTCATTTTGTTTTTATTTTTAATTTTTTTTCATTATATATTAATTTTCTATAATTTTGTATGTTTTTTTTTCACTTCATATCAAGGAATAAACAAGAAATTTGACGCGTATGTATGTATGTCTCCAAAAATTTGTTTAAATATAAACACACTCAATCTTAATCAGCAAACAGATCAGCTATTGATTAACATTTTGCTCTTGTATGTCAAAATAAAAAGAAAAACAAGCCAAAACCGAAAAGCGAAGAAGGCGCACGCCCGCGCGTTTATTACACGTTACACACAGCACACAACGAGTGCCAAGAATCTCGTCGACAAACGCGAAGTAGCAAACAGAAACCGTAGGGCGCGCGCTGACGATTGTCTACTACTATTAACTTGGCCTTTTGCTTAGCGACTGACTAACTGATTCAATGGAGATTTCAATGCGCGACGATTTCAACAAAACGCTGAATTCGCTGCTGATATCAAACGGTGATAAAGATGAAGGAAGAGATGCGTTACCACACACCCACACACACACATACAGACAGCCAGCCAGCCACAGTCAGCTGTTGGTGTTGTTGCTGTATGGCGCTCACCAAACGCCAAGCGTTTGCACTGGGCTTAAAGCGTCAAGCGGCGGTGAGTTTGCACACCGAAGTGGCATTACTTGTTATTCTTACAAGACTCAAGTGTTGTTGTTTTTATTGTTGCTGCTATTGTTGTTGTCAACAGCAGTTGTAGCTGTGCATGTGCAGTGTAATTCTTGATAAGAAGCGATGAGCAGCAGCTTCAGCTGTGACTGCGCCGCGCTCGCGTTGTTGCTGTTGTTACTATCATTTGTACAGTGTGCCGAGTTACAACACACTCGGAAGCGAAACTCGTAAATTTGTGATGTAAATAATTTGTATAAAATTTTATGACTCGCTCACTTTTCATCTGAAGCGCGAAATAACTGTATTTAATCGGGTTACTGGTTTTCACCTGGAACAGTTAGTTTGAACCCAAACAGATATTTATTTGAAACCAAAAAAAAATGTTAAAAAAAAAAAATGAAAATACAAAAAAAAAAAAAATGTAAGAACATTAAATAAAGAAAAATTAAAAAAAAATTAAAAAAAAATATAGAAAACTGCGTAAAAAAATAAACATTATTTGAAAAAAGTAAAAAAACAAAACTAAAGAATATAAATAAAATATAAATGAAAAAAATTTTAAATGCTGCAGATGAATAACAATATAGAAACAAGAACAAAATGAAATTCTAAAAATGTAAAAAATAAAAAAAAACAATTTAAATAAAGAACAAATATAAAAAAAAATTATTTAAAAAAAGTACTTAAAAAAAATTTTATAAAAAAATAAGTAAATCAATTAAAACAAATTAAAAAAATTAAGTAAATCAATTAAACACAAATTAAAAAAAAAATAATAATTATAAGAAAACAAAAAAAGAAAAAATTTTAATACTTATGTAGCCTAAATTTTATTTAAATTCAAATAAATTTTTCTCAACATCTGGCAACACTAGTTTCAGTAAAGTACAAAATAGTTAACAGTTAGTTTTTATAAAATTGAATTGCAATTTTACAAACAATTGTCGTTTTACTACAAAAAAACGTTAAGCGCAAATTTGTATGCTCTCTCATAGGGCTATTGTCATCTGTCGATATTTTACACTCTACACTCTCGTCATACTCTGAAGTGCTGTTATCTATGTAATTATATCGTTCTCGAATAATTTTGTAAAAAGAAGAAGAAAAGTATAAGTGTTAAGCCTTAATAATGAAACCTAAGCTGAGCCTCGGATTATGTTTCGCACAAATAAGGAATGTGCGACGAATCTTGTTGACAATTAAGCGTAACTTTTCCAATTATTTTTGCTTACATCTTTATTTGAGTAATTTCTATGTACAGGATATCTTTTTGGATTATTTTATTTGTAAGTGAATCTTTCCGATATTAGAAAGATTATGTTGTCATTCAGAGAGGAATTCAAAAAATCAGAGATTCTCAAAATCGGAGCTAATGCCCCTAACATTTCTGTGTGGCAAAAACGTGGATTTAAAATTTATGCTTAGAGTCGGAAGCTGCAATTCAGCACCTTATTTTTGCTGAACTAATAAATGCGAGGCAATGCCAGGTAGAAGTAATGAAATGACGATTATGCCATTAGTTTCCGTTAAGTTTGTTCAGTTATGGGAAATGTCCGGTTATGAGGGCTGTCCATATTGGGGAATTTCATTGTATGTGAACAGGCATGGACAGCTGGTTTAGATCGCTCTAATTAATGCGAATATACTATTCTATTATTATGTACAACGGAGTTATGGCAGGAGTAGAAGTTCCCGCAAGTGAAAAAAATTCTCTGAGCGCCATTCACTTGGGAGAAACGATCCTTTTACATATGGCTCAAACAGCTCACGACTTCCGGTCTTAGACCAAGTATCCTCTGGGTAGCCAAAAAACATCTGTTTTAAGGCGAGCTGAAGTGAGTAGGGAATCATCCCTTCCCAGGGCGCTGGGATTGGAACCCGCCACGTAAAAAAACGCTCTCAATGAAAAGGAAACAACAACCTCGGATGAGAGAAACAAGATAATACAAAAAGAAAATATTCTGAAGAAGAAACTAAATGTGGTAAATACAATATAAATTTCAATTTTATTATATAAAATTTTGTTTAAGAAACGCGAGTTACTGCACGAAAGGAAAATATGTGCTCTCACCTAGTTCTTTTAGCAAGAATAATGTAGATATTGTACGCACATTAAGCTCTATGAATAACTCCATTTCATTCATTCATTGTGACCTCAAAAAATGCTATCATAAGTTTAATATTGATTCTGATCTCATTGGAATGAGGAGTTCATTTGTATATTCTAATGAATCATTGTTGATTTTTCAGTGTGTTATTAAAACAGAAAAATACTTTAAAGAAGGTCATTTTCTAGATAAGCACTCTCTGAACTTTAGCACATTTATTTAAATGACGTACAAGTATATTTTATTGTTTATATAGTAGGAGGAATTTTATCGAGACATTAAAGAAACTGTTTGTATGAAAACCAATGTTGTTTCTATTGGATTATTTTAGGAGAGATTTTGAAATGAATCTTAAAAAAACTGCGTTAGAATCATGATGTAGCTAGAACGCTAGAAACTTGCATGAGTAGTCTAAAAATATCTGGCAACATTGTTGACGAATGTTCCACTTAATTTATATTAAAATACCGAATTTACAGTTATATAATAATAAACGAAATGTTTTTTTTTGAAACCTCAGTGAACTCTGCAATTCCTTTACTTTCTTCTTCTCTCTTTAGAAACATTTTTTATTGTGTTTTTTTGCACATAATGGCCTTAAGGTGTCTTCCGTAAAGTGTGTTCATGTAGTTTATTTTTAATGTTTACACAAATGTTTTGGTTTCATTGTCAAAAAAATATTGAAAAAAAAAATCGAAAAAAATTAATAAAAATAGAATTCAAAAAAACCGTCCTTCTGCAAAACAAAAAAAAAATATTAATAAAAAAATTTAAACAAAAAAAATTAATAATTATATGCAAAAATCAATAATAATTATACTATTTCAATAAAAAACAATTATTTTACGACAAAAAAATATTTATGTTAGCATATGGCCAACAGCCAAGAACTCCGAATTACGCTAATTTTAATTTTTTTGTTAATTTATATTTTTTAACTTAACTTTAGTTGACTTTTTTGGGCGCTTACAAGTTTCTAAAAATAATAAGAACTTCCATATATTTAACCGCAATAAAATAACACATAATAATTTTTAGTCAACGAGATAAGTAATGAGCTTCATGATCGAAGATCGCTCAAAGCGGAATTTTATCGGAAGTCATATAATTAGTCATTTCTTTTTAATCTTTCAATTATCTTCCTTTCCTTAAACCACAAAACCACTGTATACCTTTAAATTTATGCTCATCAAACAGTAAACCCCCCATCACTGAAGTTATGGGAAGTTCTGAACTTTATTATTATCATGTCACAATAAATGACGCGGGTAAAATATGACATTAAACTCATCTTTCGGGGCAGAAATTACATGAAGTTATAGAGTTACGATTGTTAGTCATAAGAAACATACCTAGAACCAACTGATTTCATCGAAGAACAAGAAAAAAGCAAATAAATGGACTACTGAGGGAGAAGTTGCCTAAGAAAAGATCAGGACTAAAGTTTTTTATATAATTATGTAATACTTGTAGTATGAACTACAACGTGAATTATTATGGATTGGTATCATATGAGGCGAGAGACACTCAAACTATTTATATAAATTAGAGAGAGAGACAACCCGACAAAGGGGACAGAGACCTTTAAAAATCCGGACTAAAGATTTGGAACGGAAAGAATAAAGGGTTTGTGATATATATCCGAGGTTTTTATAGGAACTGGCGGAAATATATAATATGCTTAAATATCTCACTATGGAATGGCGTTGCTTAGAAAGAATACTAAATAGGTTAATTGCGAAGTAATACATCCTGGTCACGTGTTTTCTACCTTCC
The DNA here is from genome assembly GCF_024586455.1 of Bactrocera neohumeralis. Lineage (NCBI taxonomy): Eukaryota > Metazoa > Arthropoda > Insecta > Diptera > Tephritidae > Bactrocera > Bactrocera neohumeralis. Next base: position 25,250,084 of record NC_065921.1, read on the forward strand.
ACAAAGGTTCTGCGGAAGATTTATGGTACTTTGCGCATTGGCAACGGCGAATACCGCAGTCGATGGAACGAGATATACGACGATATTGACATAGTTCAGCGAATTAAGAGACAGCGGCTACGCTGGCTAGGTCATGTCGTCCGAATGGATGAAAACACTCCAGCTCTGAGAGTATTCGACGCAGTAACCGCAGGGGGAAGCAGAGGAAGACAAAGATCTCTACTTCATTGCAAAGACCTGGTGGATAGTCTAGCTTTAAGTCAAACAATTTTCGTAGAGATCATCTCACAACTCTGAATTAATAGTAGGTTAGGTTCATTGTGATGCTCAGAACTCTTAGGTTTGGATCAAAAAGACCGTCGCATATCTACAAAGCCCCTACATCCAGACACAAAATTTACTCGGGAGAGACCAATAGATCCATCGCCTGTGTATTAAAAGTATATCGTAATAAATCTGAGTTCTTTCAACTCGCAATGAGTCTAGTTTTTATCTATATTTAATGCCATTTGCCACACAGTGCGCCCATACATTGTAGAACGACATGCGCTAAGCGTTTTGTTGGCATTTATGTAATACAATGCGGAAAAATTTGTCTCGCGCCAGCGCTGCGCTCACCTAAGTCAACCGAGCGCAATGATGGGCGCTAAGGGAGATGATGGCTGATTGCATGTGCGGGTGGGTGCGTCGGTCGATGGCGCTGATATATTGTCGACTGAGCGCAGCAGAGCAATCGGTTAAGTGCTGGCTGGTGGCGAATGTGGAAATTCTAAGTACAAAAGTGTATATAGTATAATAGTTACTAGTATCTTTTTAAGTATCTTGCATGAGCACGCAAAGCAAACGAACGCGAAGAAATGACGCGTGGAAAAGTAAACAACTAAGCGCGCGCGCACATACAGACGCACTGGCATATGTATGTACGTGTGTGTAGACGCGCGCATTTTCCGAGTGTAGTAAATTTCTGCAAATAACTACCAATAATAGCAACAACAATAACTTTAGTTGCACTTTGTGTGCAAAGCAGTGTTTTTGTCCACTCCAACGACAATTTGATTGGCGCTGCCGCGGTGCTGTCAGGCGATTGTTGTTGTGGCAGACGGCGCTGTTACAATTGACGCAACCAACCAAAGTGGCACAATTACACACACACACACGTCAATTATAATGCGCTTGTGAGCGCGCGCGCCTGCATAGTGCAAAAGCAGGAAAAAAACGCGCACGATAATACCGTTAGACCACGCGTGGCCACCGCGCCGAATGCATTCACATAAAATTGACCTTCGACATTTGCCAAATGCAATCGAACTGTGTGTGCTCGCGATTAAAGAGTTACTTTCAATGGCAAGCATTTTGCAAAAGTACAAACGCGCGTCGCCAACGAAATCCACGTTCACCAAGCGCGCGACGACGACTTCCTTATAAAACAACAGTTGAGCTAAATGGCAAATTAATTACTTTTATTTTACTTCAGTTTTAATGAGCAACCGTACTTCTATTTATAACACAAACAACGCGCAAACAACAATAACAACAACACCAATAATTGCAGCAACAGCAAAAAAAAAAATACCAAACATATTGCATCTCAGATTTTCATTGATACGCGCTAAATCAACGCGTCGCAACAGGCGGACGAAAAGTATGGCGCGGCGCGGCGCGTTCGCCTTTCGAGCGCCAAATCGCATTGCTATAAATGACAGAGGAAAAAACAAAAAGCACACACAACACACACTAAACAACACAGTCGAATAATAACAACTTTAATAACAGTAATCACACTGATTATGCCGGACGGCAAAACGTTTCGTTGACAATAGCCGCGCCGCGTTCGTCAAGTCGACAAAATAAACGTTTGTGGTGCGCAAACGCGTCTTGACCGCTGCGATACGTTGTGACCGTTGGGGTGCGCGCGCGATGACTGCGTTGCAGAAACGCTTGGCCATTCTGTGGTGCTTGCACTGCTTGCTGACCAACAAGCGAAAGAAAATTGCAATTGAAGCAGCAGCTGTTGCCTGCTAAATCGTGGCGTCGTCGTGAGAGAGCGCTAAGCGAAGCCAACAGGCTTAGTTGGCCTGGGCGCGCGGGCTAGCGAGCGTCCCAATGCGAGGCGCATTCAACACACACTTTGTAGTTTTCCACTGCCGCCACTGCATTTTAATGGTTGGTTGTTGAGAAAACAAATGGTTTTCTTATTTCAGCAATTTTGTTTTTGTAAGTGTGTGCTTCTAAGCAGTGAGCGGTATAGGTGTGCTGAGCGTCTCTTCAGTGCTAGCGATGGCTATTAAGCCGCAAATATACCTTTTTCTTTAGCACAATTCTGAATTTAATTTAATGTCTTTTTATCTCAGTCGCTAATGCGCAACAATGCGCTGTGGGGGCTTAACCTTCAAGTGGTTTCTGGCGCTTATAACTTTGCTAAATAATTTACAGAGGTTCCTTTCCAATATTAGTACTCTATAATTTTAAACTTGACAATCTTTAAGTTCGGGATATACTTGTATGTAGCGCAATACCTTTTCTGAGTTGATCTTTTTGACGGCTGTTTCTGGATTTATACTCAGTTTGGTCTGTTATCTCATAATAAACAGACTTACTCCAGAAGAACTTTTGCAAATCGCTCAATATATCAAAATAATGGTTAGGTTCGCGAGTTGCATCTAATATTAGATTGACATAATCGCCCAGCGGAGTCAGTAACTCAAGCAACCATGGATCGGTTTCGCATCACGTTTACTCTAGTGGATACTGCACATCCGCAGAGACGCCGAACAGTGCGCACCGAAGACGCTGTTGCAGCTGCGGGGCACAGTTTCCAAGAAGATCCGAAAGAACTTATGTGGCCTTCACTTTATGGAAGATTTTGCGGAAGCTTATTGATTTGCGGGGTTACAAAATACAGCTCGCAAGAATTGAAGCCGAACGACCATCAAGTGCGTCGCGTGTTTGTGAATGCGTTCAAAACAAGATGGCCACCGTTTCTGATTTTCACAAGAAAATTTTAATCGACGGTGAAGCTCACTTTTGGTTAAATGGGTGATGTTGAGACCCCGTTACATCTTCAATAAGTCACTGTTTGGTGTGCTATATGAGCAGAGGATATATTTCTTCAAAAAGAAGGGAATTGAAGACCTGGAAGCTTCACCGGTATCAAAATGGTAGACTGATACAATAAATGAATTACTCTTGATGGCGAAGAGTAAGGTCACATTTGTCCAGAATAGACAAGGAAGCAAAGCAAATGGAACTGGTAGTGAAAGAGGGCAAGAGAAATATCTCCTGTCATCAAACAAACAGTCGTCGCACTTGCGGCTTGGCTCCTACATCTTTGTTGACAGTCATCACTTCGAAGTCGAAGAATTCGTCTATCTTGGAACCAGCATTAACACCAACAAAGAATTCAGTCTCGAAATCGAAAGCAGAATAACTCTTGCCAACAGAAGTAAAGTCCTCTCTCGACGAACAAAGACTAAACTCTACAAGTCACTCATCATCCCCGTCCTACTATATGGTGCAAAGGCATAGACGATCACAACATCTGAGGAGTCGGCGTAACGAGTTTTCGAGAGAAAGGTTCTCCTGAAAGATTTATGGCTGTACGAGATATACGATGACACTGACACTAGTTAAGCGAATTAAGAGATAGCGGCTACGCTGGCTAAATCATGTCTTCCGAATGGATGAAAACACTCCAGCTCTGAGAGTGTTCAACGCAGTACCAGCAGGGGGAATCAGAGGAAGAGGAAAACCTCTACTCCGTTGGAAAGACCAGGTGAAGAAGGACTGGCTACACTTGGAATCTCTAACTGCGCTAAATAGCGAAAAGGAAGAACGAAATATATGCTGGTAAACTACGAACACGAGTTAAACGACTTGTAAACAGTTCCATTTGCTAGTCAAAACTTAATTATTTTTTTGTCAGTGACAGATAGGATTTAGATCAGCTGATTTGACAGAGACTGACAACTTTTTCCATTCACTATAGTAAACAGTGTTTAAATGAATAGCATTGTCATACTGATAGCCATTGATTCATGACATTTAAATACCAATTTAATGCAGTAAATTTTTAAGGTTCAACTAAGGGTTAAGTTTGTTTTGATCACGAACTTGGCATCGTTAGAGTTACAGGGCAGACATTTTAGTTAACAACAAAGAACAATGACCAAATTGGACTGCTGCAAGGGATAGTGAAATATTTTTTACTACTGGAGGCATTTATAGAAAAAGTATTGGTATAAATTTATGAATGAATATAAAAAAAAAATAAATAAATAAAAATAAAAAAAAAAAAAAATAAATAAAAAATAAAATAAAAAAAAAAATTAAATATACAAGAAAATATAATAAATAAAATAAACATAAAAGTATTGTTCGGAATATTTTTGGAAATATTTTTAAAAATGCTCCGAACTACAATAAAACTTGAAATATTTTATGGGAGAAATATATAATTTAATAAATATGGCAAGTTCATTGAATTCTAAGAAAAAATTCCATGTTTGTTTGTGTGTGCTAAAATATTGGAAGCGGCACTTTTTGCTTTGATTGACAGCACCGCCGCTGAAGTTCATATTCATTCAAAACGAGTATTATGAAATTAATATAAAAAATTTACAATAATTAAAAAAATCATACAGATGTGCAATGACGAGTATAACAAAAACAAAAATAAAATAAAAAGTGAAAGTTAAAACAAAAACTTACAATCAAAGAACCAAGCTAAAAATTTTAAAATAATAAAAATATTAAATGAAAAAAAAAAATTAAATTAAAAAAAAATAATAAAATAAAAAAACCAAATTCAAAAAAACAAAAATTAGAAATAAAAAAAATAATCATAATAACTGCCGACACAATATATATGTATGTATATATATATTTTTATCAATTAAGTGTTCCTTCTGTATTTGATCTACAAAGCCGAAATTGTTTCCCAACGTAAATCAAAATGCCAGACAATGAATTTACGCGAGTGTTAAAAAAACAAAAACAACAAAAATGGTAAAAAATTTAATTAATTATTAGCGCCGGTGGCGAGGCACCAACGCTGCAGCTAATGCCAATAACCTATTTCGCCGCAATTATTGACCCCCTAAATGAACGAAAAAATGGGAATTTATTTCAAAGAATTTCATATTTATGAATTAAATATTAAGTAATTAATTATTACAACAAAATATCACAATAACCGGTGAGAGCAAATGACAAACCAATGACGAAAGAGATAAAAATAATAAATAAAGTAGAACATAAAATAAAATTATAAATAAAAAAATATATAAATAAAAAAATAAATAAAAAATATAAAAACTTACAAAAAATAAAAATAAATAAAAAATAAAAAAAACAAAATTTAATCAAAAATATGAATAAAAATTAAAGGGTAAAATTAAACAAAAATTTAGCTGAATAAAACTAACCATCAACGTACGTTATTGAGGAAAAAAATTGCATATAATAGGTTGTCAAAAAAGTCTTGCGGTATTTTCGCTAGTTGGCGCTGAAAGCGCGTAGTTCTAGTTTTATTCGTCGCATCGGGTCCATTTTTGGAAAGCTCATTTCACGCGCTAACACGTGTTTGATTGATTGTCGTTTCTTTTAAGTCGTTCGTGAGTTATAGCGTCGCAAACATGGAGCAAAATAAAGAGAAAATACGGCATATTTTACAGTACTACTACGATAAAGGCAAAAATGCATCTCAAGCCGCCAATAAAATTTGTGCAGTTTATGGACCCGATACAGTTTCCATTTCCACCGCACAACGATGGTTTCAACGTTTTCGTTCTGGTGTAGAGGTGGTTGAAGATGCGCCACGCTCCGGATGGCCTGTCGTCGAAAATTGCGATAAAATCGCTGAATTGGTCGAAAGAGACCGGCATAGTAGCAGCCGTAGCAAAGCTGGGCATGAGTCGTCAAAAATTCATTTCAATTTCAATAAAAAAAAAATTCAATAAAAATACCGCAAGACTTTTTTGACAACCCATTATTATTGAAAACAGACACGTTAAAAATTTTATGCCCAACGGTGCATTTGTACAGGGTTTTCCAATAAGAATGATATGACTTCTTAAAATAAAATCACACTTATTGTTAACGAAATTCAATTGTTTTTTATATACATAACTTCTTTTGTAGCAAAGAATTCGATGAACCCAATTTTCGGGTGCTTTTTCAACTAAATCAAGTCGTGTGTCATGAATAGCACGTTCAATATTGTCTTCTAAAGCTTGAAGAGAGTCTGGTTTATTGCTAAAGATCAATGACTTCAAATAACTCCACAAGAAGTAGTCTAAAGGTAATAAATCTCAACTTCTTCGAGGCCATTCAAAATCACAACTTATTGAAATAATCGAATCTTCAAACTTTTGTCGCAATAATTCGGTTGTTTCACCTGCTGTGTGGCACGTAGCACCGTCTTGTTGGAACCAGATGTTGTCAAGATCAACTTCTTCCAATTGCGGCCATAAAAAGGTGGTTATCATCGTTAGAGAGCGGTATATCCATTGGCAGCAAAGATGTCACCAACTTCATTTCGAAAGAAGTACGGACCGATGATTCCGCCAGACCAAAAACCACACCAAACTGTCAATTTGGCTGAATGTAATGGTTTTTCATAATAAATTTTTGGATTTTCTTCGTACCAGAATCGACAGTATTGTTTATTTACCGCACCACTCAGATGAAAGTGAGCCTTATCGGAGAAGATGATTTTCTTATAAAAATCGTTAACGATTTCAAGTTGTTCCAAGGCGAAATCAGTAAATTCACGATGTTTACGGTGGTTCATTGGCTTGAATTCTTGAGTGAGAACAATTTTATACGGATGCAAGCCCAAATCCTTTCACAAAATCCGTTCGGTTGCGGTTTCAGACAGTCTCAATACTTGCGAATGTTTTAGAATCGACAAATTGCGGTCTTCAGTAACATTTGCTTGACGGGAGCAATATTTCCTTTACTTCCAGTGGCTCTTTGGCTTATTGGCACTTGAACATAAAGGAAATGTGTGCTCGAAATCGCTGTTTCACGAAAAGTGGCAATTGAAGAACAATTATTTTGATAATAAAATTGAATAATTTGTAAACGTTGTTCTTGTGTTTATCTCTCCATGATGAAATTGTAAACATTTTTGAGTACAATGAAAAAAATTACAGATGATGACATATTAAAAATGGCCAAAACGAGACTTAAAAATCATATCATACCTATTTGCAAAACTCGCAAAATGCTTCACATTTTTTTTGTTTTGATATTCAAAAATATTTCCTTAAAAGGATTTTTCTATTGGTTTGTTTTAGACACTACAAGGGTTGGAAGCATGATAACCAGGAAGCAGTTCCCAGTCGACTGACCTGTAGTCCGAAGATTTTTTGTTGTTGTTTTTATTGATTTATTTTTTTCAATTTTATTTGTATTCCTTAAATTAAAAAAAAAAATCATATAATAAACTGAATAGTAAATTTTTTTTCATTGTTTCTATCTTAGTTTGAAAAATGCTTTAAGTTAGGCGTCTAGACCAGAAAATCCCCTCAAAATTTTCCAAAGCCGCAAGTGCAAAAAAATAATGTATTTTACAAATTTGTGAACTTTTTAATCGCTTTACTTTAAATAAAAATTTTTAAATTTATTTTTAATTTTTTGGTAAGGATGCATGAATGCCATTAAGTGCAATAAAACCAGAGGAGCAACTCCACAAATAACTGCATTAAAAGTAACCAAGCAGAAAGGAGTGACGCAAATAACAAAAAGAATGTCGGTTTGGTGCGAGGGTAGCTGAAGAAGTCAGCGATTCTTAATAAACCAACTTTTATATCTAATTTTTGGCTGAAGGTGAAGCGTGCCTCCGAAGTGCCGATATATTTGATGAAAGGTCTTTTTATGTCTGAAATGCACATGAATATTCTGTCTGATGCTCTCGGAAAGCTGTAACTTTAAGAGCAATACTTTTTCAACAATTTTATATTCAAAAGTTTGCCAGCATTTCAGCCAAGCACCGACAGGTTGAGTGATGTTACAGGTTATCGGCTTAAACTTCACTTTCCAATCTCTCCTTTAGGCAAATATTATTGTAGTTTTTGGTCTTAATCAATATCCTTCATACATGATAAGATATAATATCAGTCTCTCTGATACTTTGAAATGAGACGCCGCTTAAGACGAGACGTTCAATTTTAAACAATAATTTTTCGCAAAATCGTTCGTTAAGTTTCTTTTAACGAATGTTTTAAACCAATGAAATTATTGCTTAAAAGGTGCCAATATTTTAGAAACTTACTTGGACTAGGCACTAGTTCCCTCGTTTTTTAAGATTTCGATCTGAATCTTTGTACGCGTCGCTTTCTATTCAAGAACGACCGAAATCAAGTGATTGTAAGGAAAAATTTTTCATTTGACGAGATATCTTCACGATTTATTGTCTAGGGTAACGCTGCAACCTATATAGTTATATCACTCGAATCACTTTAGCATATAGCTGTCATACAAACGGACCGATTATAATTAAGTACTTATCTTGGAACTTCTTTAATTGTGAAAGGTCTTATATAGCTTCGCTGCCACAGAATTTACTATTTTTTTTATACTTTTGCATAAAATTAGAATTTTCAGAAATTATGTTTCCAGCGTCTGACAATGACGTAGCTTTTTGAAAGTTTGACAGATTTCGTGTTGTTTTGAAACTCTTACCTTTAGAGTTATTCAAAAAATTCATCACTCGCTGATCCATCAAACCTCCCCCTTAGTTATGACGACAAAGTAAAAATATGCAGAACAAAAATTTGTTGAACGAAGTGTCAAAATGTTGAGACATTTTATTTGGTATGCGGTTTAAGATCAACCACTTATACTAAAAAAAACTTCGATGCGTATTATGAAATTCATGTGACATGATTTATATATCACATACGTATGTGAGCTTTGTTAGTGTAGCACTTTTACGCTATGCAACAAATTTTAATCAATTCATATCAAATTTATAAGCAATTTACTAAAAAATTCAAGAAATAACACAGAATTGTTGGTTTGACTATTTTTTTGTGGACAAGTTCGGTTCATTGTCAGCCGCGGAGCAGCGCATAGCACAGCAGCGGTAACGAGATCGTGCAGCCATCAGATAAACCGCAGCCACACAAATCCCTAACTTACAACGCTGTGAACTTGGCAACATGTTGAGCGCAAAAAACACCATGATTGTTGCTTACTGTTGCTGTATATATTAAGTACAAATATACATACAAACGCTTATATCGTTACATACACTATGTTTGTAAGCGTTTTTATGATGCTACTACATTGAGGGATCATTAAACTGCATCGATCAATGGTATTCACCAACACGTGCCAAAAATAGCATAGTGGCTACAGTCATTTACACATATATACATATATATACACATGTATTTGTAATATGCAGGTGATATTTGGACAGTGACGATAAATTGCTGTGTCATACTTTGAAGCAAAAAGTGCTTAATTGCTTATTTTCTCTTAATTTCTTTTCAATTAAAAGTCAACAAACGAGCAGCAGTTAATTTAGCTGCATCACACTTTAGTCGCTCTTGGTGAATACCCGCATTGTACTTTTCATCGCCCTGCACAACAACAATGTAAGTTGGTGGTCATAAGAGTCTTTGTCTTTTCTTGTAAAACAGTAAAACAAATCTGAAGAAACATAAACTATTCGCTAAGAAAAAGTACGAAAGAAGTTACATTATGCCACATTACATTGATGCTAGAATACAGTGCACGCCAAATTAATAAGTACAATCGAATAATTGATCGACCTAATGTCATTTAATTGATGCCCCTCTGAACTAACTAAGAGTTATATATGTAATTTACTCCAATAAAAAACAGTAATTTCTTCAAGTACGATTATAGGCGTTTCTAGCGACCTTCAAATTGAGTCAATTAACGATTATTCGGATTGTACTAGTTGAAAAATAAAATAAAAAAGGCGTTTCTGACAACCACTTAACTAAGTCAAATAACAATATTTTGCAATCTAATATTTGACTAAATTAAGTCGCTTCTCTCAATTTAATCAATTAAAAATTTTTCGATCTACTAATTGAATAAATTAAGGTAAAATGTAATAAGACACTTCTGACAACCTTTTAATTGAGTCAATTAACAAATTTTAGCAATCTACTACTAACTGAATAAATTAAGGTAAAATTAAAAATGGTGCTTCTACAGCCTCTTAATTGAGTCAATTAACAATCTTTAGAAATCTACGAACTGAATAAATTAAGGTAAAATTAAAATAAACGCTTCTACAGCCACTTAATTGAGTCAATTAACACGTTTTTGCAATCCGATTCTGGTATCCCCTAAATTGAGTCAATTAACAATTTTTAATAAAGTACTAATTGACTAAATTTAGGTAAAATTAAAAAAAAAAATACCTGACAAACCCTTAATTGAATCAATTTTCACAATCTACTAATTGACTGAATGAAGGTAAAATAAAAAAAACTCTTCTCGCTCTCTTAATTGTGTTAATTAACAAATTTTCGAAATCTATTAATTGACTAAATTAAGGTGCTTTCATTGAAACAATTATTATCTTTTCTAATTAAGCGGAATTTTCGTAAAGAGACATTGTAGAAATACAATATAATAGAAAAATAACGGACATTTGAACTAGAAATGGTAATTTTTCAGTTAAATAATAAGACAATTAATTTAACCTTTTATTGTAAAGTAGAAAATATTCATTTCAGCAACAAAATAACGAAAGAAAATACTTTATGTTTCTAATAAGACGAAAATTAATACCGTTAGCAACTTAGAAGATACAGGGCAATACTGGCTTTGAGCACGTCGTCGTCAAAGTTGTATGGAAGAAGGTGAGGTAGAAACATCGAGGCATTTTCCCCTCCATTATGCAACCTTTGTAAGACTGTTGTTGCAACACCTCGGCAGTTTTAACTTCAGCGAACCAGAAGACGTAGCCGAAACTGACATTAACCGTTTCAACGAATTTGTGTTTGGCTCAAAACACTTTGTCGATTTGTAAAGTTCTTATGATCAATCATACAGTACGTTCCAAAGTAAACAGGACTTAAAAAAAAAACAGAACAAATGGTTCTTTCGGCAAAATCAATTTATTTTATTCAAAATAGTCTCCTTCTGCTTCAATACAGCTCTTTTCACGGTCCAAAACCATGTCGAACGAGTGTTTTAGCTTGTTGGCCGCCAGTATGCCGGTGCAAGCGTTTTGAATGGCCTCTACGTCTGCATTTCTTACGTAGGCAAATGCATTTTTCCGAAAAGGAAGAAGTCGCACGGTGCGATATCAGGTGAATACGGGGAGTGGTTAATGGTTAAAATGTGATTTTTGGTCAAATAATCGGTCACAAGCGTCGAATCGAATATTGGATTCTGAGCAAATTTTGGTCGTCAGTCAATTTGTGCGGAACAAACCGTGCACACACCTTTCGTAAGCCTAAATGTTCGGTCAAAATGCGATAAATCGATGTTTTGGAGATGTTCAATTCCATTTCCATGAATATCAATGATGATTTCGGCTGATTTTTGATGAATTCACGCACAGTTTCGATGGAATTTCCGGTGATCGCGGATTTTGATTGGCCCACATGTTGATCGTCATTTATGTCCTCACGACCACTTTGAAAACGTTGAAACCACTCGTGTACTCTGCCACGGGATAGGCAATCATCGCCATAAACTTGTTTCATCAATTGAAACGTTTCGGTAAAAGTTTTACCAATTTTAAAATAAAATTTAATGTTGGCTTTTTGTTCGAAACTCATTTTCGCACCGATAACACAAACATACTGACACTTAAAACGCAATAACTTCACTTCCAATCGATGAAATGTCATGAAATTCTCACTGGACTCAATAAAAATAGCAGATTCTAACGCACCAGTCGACATATAGATGCCACCAGGAGGCGCTAGATTCAAATTCATTTCTCTTTTCTTTGGAACGTACCTGTTTAATTTGGAACGTACCTTGTATAGAAGTTTTCAATAATACAACGGACCGGCGTTCTAAGCCGCTCAAGTGAGGTCCCTGTTAGGATCGACCTCTTAACCCAACCTAACCTGTTAGGTGTGAGATCCTGAACTCGATTTGGTCATGCCCGTCTGTCTATATATACGCGAACTAGTCCCTCAGTTTTGGAGGTATAATTCTCCCCAAAAAGGGGACATCGGATTACAATAACTAATACTAGCCATACTGACTGATCCAAACCTAGTTCTTTTATGAAAATGTTTTTAATTTTACGGGATATCTGTGCGAAATTTTGTCATTAACTATTGTCCAAGGCAAGGCTATAATATTTGAATAAATTTTATATATCGCACGACTATAGGATATAGCTGTTATACAAACCGTCCGATCGAAATCAATATCTTGTATGTAAACTTTTTTATTCGTGAAGTGTATTCTAGCTTCGGTATAACTGAAGTTAACGATTTTTCAGTTAGCACGAGCTTTTAGGAACATCGTCGCTTATTGAAGAAGATATTTTAATAAATTTTATAAATTGTCAAACCGAGACATTTTTTCGGAACTTTAGATCGACCTAACCGCCTAAACTTTAGTTAACAGCAAATTTCATTTACGTTCTTAATATAATTCCATAATACTTTTTTGTATTTTTTTAGGAATACTTAATCAATAGAACTGTTAAATTTATGTGACTATGAAACTAACTGAAAATTCTTAGTTGAACTATTCACATGGAACTCACCTTGTTGACTCCAACCGCCGCCGGCTATTTATAACTTCAACAAGAGATCAAAGCATGGGAAAGCCGCAGAAGCAGCAACCAACTAACCAGCCAATGTTGCATGCAACAGCGAACAACAAGCTATATGTATGAGCGTTTAGTATATTAACGATAGCTAAAACGATGATGAGCCCAGACAAACGAACGATGGACCCAATTGTGTGTGAGAGCAAAACATGCAGAAAAATAAAAGTTAAAGGATAAATGGGTAAAAATAGACGCAAATGGGTAAAAAGAGTTTGAACTACAACACAACACTTTAGCGGTCGCACAGGAGAGAGGGTATGGGGCTGGAAACAAGGTAGTTTAGGCAAGCATATTGCTGAGTGATTGCGCGTGACTAGAAGATTTAGTTGTAGGAGGTGGTGAAAACCAGCGAAAAGGAAGTAGTAATAAAAGCAAAGCAAACAACAAAGGCGCATTAATAACCTTGTCAGTGAGAGAGGACAGCGTGTAGGCAGAGCGAGAGAGTTAGTTGCGAGCTTCAGAGAGTTAGAATTTAAAACGTGGAAAAAAACGAAGAGGCCAGTAAGAATATGCGCAACAAACGGTGGAAATCAGTAAAAGATTGCAGTGAGCTTATTTTGGGACCAAACAAGGCAAAGCGGAAAATGAGTAGAGCAGCTGACGGTTTAGGAGTAGAGAGTAGTTGTAAGACATGAAGCAATGAAGTTGCAAGAGAGTGAGCTTTTGAAACGGCGTACAGAAAGGGTAGACAGTGAGTTAGCAGGGTTAAAGCAACAAAGCGCGTGCGTATCGGATGTAATTAAAGACACTAGGTTGCGCGAGAGCTTGGTATACATTAATCACAAACGATATTTTTAGAAAATATTTAATTTCAGGGATTTCCCAAGTACTACCGCTGGATTGTGTACGTGCGAGAAACGACGAAGCGCAAAATTGAATTGACTGAAACGACGTGCGCCAGGACTGAGCGGTAGGCCGGTGCCATTTTGTTTGGCCAACTCCAGTTCGTCGGTTGGCGAAAGCGAACGCGCCGTATAATTGCCAGGTGTGCCGACAACACCACCACCACCGCCGGTATCATCGGCCGACTCGATATTGATGATCAGCCGGGGCAATGACGAATGCGGTGTCATTTCCGATTTCAACCTGGGCGAGGAGAGTAACGAATTCGGTGTCGAGTTCGAATGATCCAATGCGCTGGTTACCGAGCTCAGCGCTGTCGTCTCCTCGCCCGACTCATCGACCAATGGCAAGTGCATGGTGTTTACATCTCGTATGCCGGTATTATGGAGTCCACGTATGAGCGCGCTGATCGTATGGTGATTGTAAATGATATGTTGCTGAGCCGTGGTGGCGCTGCTGGTCGTAATAACGGTTGTACACGACGACGCGTTGCTACCCTTTCTGGCGGCGGTACTAACCGACGTCGCTGTGGTTGTTGTCGCTGTGCTGACGACGGTGGTTTTGTTTGGAAGCTTGAGGCTACTGTTGCGACTGTTCGAAGGGTCATTTTGCTGCATGATTTGTGACTTATGTTTTTGTTGCTTTTTTGTGTGGTGACTTGGCGTGGTGATTTTCAATTTTTCTGGTTGTTTTTGTCTTTTGTGCGCAAATTAAAATTTTCAATTCAAAGTCATTTATGCCGAAATCTGTTGTTGTTGTCTTTTAATTTATTGCTTTTGTAGAATTTCGTTTTGGAATAATTTTGTGTTGTTGTTAGCAGCAAAGTTGCAGAGAAGAGAAAATGAAATGTTGAAGGGACACCCCCCTCAATGGCGTTTGGCGGCTAAAATAGAATATAGGTAAATAAAGTATATTAATTGTTTTTGTAGAAACAGACATTTTTTGGCCAGCATTTGGGGCAAAGCAGCAGTAGAGTGCGCGGAGGGACGAGTGTAGTACTCTAGGCAAGCGTTTAATTGTATATAAATATAGTGCAAGTATGTATGTATTGCGTAGATAAGTGGAAATCTTAGTGGCAATAGAATTTTCAAACAAATTTTTATATTGACCCAAAACAAATCACACAAAAACACATACAAACACACACACACCGACGGCTTTTTTTACTTTGACCATAAGTGCACATCAATGTTTGTTTGATTAAGACAAATTAAATATATATTTATGACTTTCTCATGATTGAGCACAAGTAATCATGGGACTCATCAATTAAGCTCATCAAGCCCATTTAACAGCTTACAATCACTCATTTTATGACAGAGAACGCGCATATGTCACACTACTGAAAGAGATTTGACGTAAAGTAGGCAAACGTATGTATGTATGTAATTATTTTCACAAAATATCTGATAATTGTGCTTAGATAAATAAATCAGTTGTCATAGATAAAATAAACTGATGGTTGAACGCCTTATGAAATTTAAGTTTTTGTCCTAAAAAAAGGATCCAACATAAATTTTTGTTTCCAATTTTAAGCATTCCTAGATCATATTTCTTTTTTTATGTATATAACATGAGATTTTTGCTATTTCGCATTATAAATTATATTTTCTAGAACAAAAAGGTTTTAATGATGTTTTGCATATAACCACTCCTTTAAAATTTATGCGCAGTTAAGGGGGTATTCTTGTCCAGGATTTTGAAAAAATCGATTTTTTTTTTGCATATCTTGAAAGTTTAGACTTTTAAAAATATGACCTTGGAAGGATTTTTAAAAATTCGACTTATTTTCGGAGATACATCCGATTTTGTGACGTGGCGTCTGTGTTCACTAGAATTGTCTCCTAAACTTTAAACGCGTTTTTCTCAAAACTGACTTTTTCGGAACGATACCCACGATTTCTCAGGTTCTACTGGACCGATGTACTTGAAATTTTTATAGAGTCTTCTTTATAGGCTTGTCTATGGTTGGAACTAGCCCCATCTCCAAATTTTTATTTTTGTTATTTTTAAAAAATTCGAAATAGTCAGAAAAAGTGATCCAAAAAAACTTTTTTTTCAGGCAGTCGCCATTTTGGGAAAAATTTTTTTTCCACTTTTCCGTAGTTCCGGCCATTGCGACATTATTCGAGATTAATAATCTTTTTTTTTGGTTTTAGATAACTAGGAGGGTTGAAATCATGGGTATGGTCACGTGGAAATTTTTAGAGACCCCCAGTTCAATTTTTGAAATTTTTACTTTTTTTAGTTTTTAATTTTTTTCTGTACTCTTCTAAAATTAACAAATAACTAATAAAAAAATGGATAGTAAAAATATTAATTGCCTTTTTTTACGACACTTTAAAAATTACCTGAAATTCATGCTTCTAGACCAGAATAGCCCCTTAAAGTTACAATATACATTCTGACAAAAAAGTATCCGGAAATAGTAAATAAAATGCAAAATATTTAATTATTCATCAATATTTATGTTGTCGCCCTCAAATAAATCCCTAACAGATGTAATACACTTATGCCAACAATTTTTCCAGTCCTCGAGACACTTTTCGGAAGCTCCTTCAACGAATTTTGTTCTTCGATCTGTGAAAACGGGTTTCACGGAGGGGCAATTTCAGCGCAACAAGAAAACATTACACGGAGCCAAATCTGTTGAAGACGGTGTTTGATCGATGGTATTCATTCACTGCGGTTTTTACTTTAAAATCGGTCACAATCGTACTCTTTTTGAAACAAAATCAGCTTTATCGGGACGAGTCGAGCAAGAAGGCATTTCATATCCAAAATATCCACAAAAATCATTTGAACGGACAGAGATGTCGATTTTCAAGCACCATATCCTTCGCTTTTTTAATATTTTCATCAGTTGAAGAGGTCGAAGTCCGCCCAAAACGAGGCATGTCTTCAACGATCTCTGGACCACCTTTGAAGGCTTTGTATCACTAGTAGGCTTGTGTGTTTTTGATAAATCTGAATCACGATAAGCCTTTTCAAACATTCGCAACGATTCCGCACACAAAATTTGGTTAGAAATACAAAATATGAGAGAAAATCTTTATTCTATATTTTTATCCATTGTAAAAATAGCAACCCACTACTAATGCGTATAGACTTAAGCAGCTGGTATAAACAAACTGGTTGACAGATCGCGCTCATATTTGGCATAGAAATTAAGAACAATTTAGCAAAACATATGTTTTTGAAATATCACTTGCACTTACTTTGTCGCAATGTTCATCAAAATCACTGAGGCTCAGCAATTCAATTCACAATCACTGAGGTTATGGTAAGCGGTAAGTAAGAAGGTTACACCTACACCTTACACCGCGAACAACGGACTATGAGTTAACCCTAGCAAAACGGAACTGATGATTTTCACGAGTACAACAAAAAATGCCGCAATTCAATCTTTTTTCACTCAGTGATACAACAATTCATGTGTCCTCCACGGCAGAATACCTTGGGGTTGAAATCGATACCAAACTGAATTGAAAGATTAACATTGAAAAACAATACTTAGAAGAACTGGGACTAAATCAAATATAGTCATGTGGACGTATACGACCGTCATTAGACCAATTCTAACTCTTTTTTTGATAAGAGATCCATTATTTTTTAATTGCTGGCTTTAGTAATTGGAATCTGGCGTGTTATAAGTAAACAAACTCCTCTGTCTTTATAGTTCTGATCATCCGTCTATTCCCCACTACAGCGAATAATTTTGCATGAAGAGAAACTTGATAAACGACTGTTCCATTTATTAACTTTTTCTGCCAATAGGGACAGAGGTTTGTAGAGCATTTATGAATTATTTTGCTTTTAACATAATTGAGATATATACTATCATATCTTTTAAGTTGGATAAAACTGAACACATTGTGCTAAATTTTACTAAAATCGGTTCAGTAGTTTAGGAGTCCATCGCGGACAAACAACGTGACAAATAATTTTTATATATATAAAGAAGATGGAAACCAAAGAATATTATCGAAGGGAAATGAATAGAAGAAAGCAGTATATACCACATTAAAGTGATTTAACTCTTTCTATTCTACTGCTACACAATTTCTTATAAGAAAATTGCTCAAGATTGTATACTAAAATCTGCGCTATTGAATAAAAACGAATTCCGAATTGAGGTTTGCCATTTCAGAATGAACAGCCTTACTTCGGAATAACGTCTGCAAATCGTGACTAAAACCAGATGGTCATCAATCCCGATTTTCACAAGAAAACTGTTGTTCAGCGATAAAGCTCACTTTTGGTTGAATGGAAACGTTAATAAGCAAAATTTTTGCATTTAGAGTGATGATAGACCACAAGTCATTGTTGAGATGCCGTTACATCAAGGAGTCACCTCGTGGTGTGATCTATGGACTGAATAAAATCATTGGTTCATATTTATTCAAAAATAAAGTTGTCCGTAATGTTACAGTCAATGGGGAACGTTGTAAATCCATGATTAAGGATTAAAGGTGGACAACCTTTGGTTCCAACAAGGCGGCCCTACATGCCATACAACTAACAAAACAATTAAGAAAGCTTTTAGTAAGCGCATTATCTGGCGTCGTGAGATAGATAACTTCGCTATCTTGGAACCAGCATCAACACCAAAAACAACGTCAGCCTCGAAAACCAACGCAGAATATCTCTTGCTAACAAATGCTACTTCGGACTAAGTAGTCAATTGAGAAGTAAGGTCCTTTCTCGACGAACAAAAACCAAACTCTACAAGTCACTCATTATTCCCGTCCTGGTGCAATGGCATGGACGATGATAACATCTGATGAGTCGACGTTACGAGTTTTCTAGAGAAAGGGTCTGCGAAAGATTTATGGTCCTTTGGGTATTGGCAAGGGCGAATATTGCATTCGATGGAACGATGAGCTGTACGAGATATACGACGACATTGACATAGTTCAGGGAATTAAGCGACAGCTGCTACGCTGGATACGTCTTCCGAATGGACTCTGAGAGTATTCGATGCAGTACCTGCCGGGGAAGATCTCACTCCGTTGGAAAGACCAGGTGTAGAAGGACATGGCTACAGTTGGAATCTCCTATTGGCGCCAAACAGCGAAAAGGAATTGCGTTAATTTTGGGACACCCTGTATAATAAGTTTATCCACAAGGATATATAATATTTTATACCCTTCAAAATTTAAGTATTTACAACTGTATATATGTACAAATAAGCGATACCTCAATTTCCGGCGTATGACTCGGCTTTAGACGTGCCTTAAACATGGTGGTAAAACTTTTGCTGCGTTTCGCCGTTTTGCCGCGTTTCACTTCGCCCACTCCTTCCGTTAAGCTAATACAATAAACGGAGGGAACCTTTGACGTTGCACTTGGACACTCAATTTTGCCGCTTTTTTTAAAGGCAATCTAATGCACAAAACACTTAAAAAAATATAATAAATTGTATGCTTCTTTGTGTGTGTGTGTGTGAGTATGAAAATTGCGATCGTTTTGGATGTTAACGGGTTGCTTGCACGAAATCGAACTGAGAATTGGCGCAGCTTGGCGTCGGCACTTAAATAGCTGGCCATAGAAGCGGCGGAATAGACCAAGCACACACGCGGTCATAAAGAAGGCATAATCATAAAGATGGGAAAATGTATTTTTCAATTAATTAATTAGTTTTGAACATTGTTGTAATTTTAATTTATTTTTTTGTGAACACAAAATAAACAACGGTTATTTTAGATAACGACGGCAAGTACAATTTTTTCTTTATATACAAATGTGTATATATAAGCTGCAAACAAGTGTACTTTCGGCGCACATTCCAAGCTGCTCTGCATTCGCCAACATTTACATATGTTTGTATGTATGTATACTTTTAAGTCACAGTGTGGTCCCAAGCAGTCGCCTACTTCCTGTTTGCATTGGATATGCTAAGTACACATGTAAATAAACTAAGCCAAATGATATTAATCCGCGCGTATGATGCTGCTGCTGCCTGGTGTTGATAAGAGCAGCTGATAACCACTTTACACACACAAACACACTTCTATTTTCGCGCACACTAAGCAACAGTATTGTTGTTTCTTTCCTTGTCATTGGTGAAATACTATTTTTTCATAGAAACTTTTTCACGATCAATAACTGTGGGAGCGAAGTGCGTGCGTATTGAACAAAAGCGCTGGTGGTTGATAGCAGCAGCATCAAATCCGAGTGATATATCGGCAACAAAGAGCAACTGTCAACTATGGCAAGCAGCTGACTGACAGCTGTTCAGCTTCGGCGGCTGTTCATTGCATATACAGAAAAGTTAATAGTTTATACGATGGTGTATATACATTCATATGTATGTATGTAGCTAAGCACAGTTATGGATGTACATAAGTACGAGGTTGGTTTGAAGAGGTGACTTTTCAGATTTCCGAAAAAATGTATTAATCGATTAAATGTGCATTTCAGCTCATATTATAATGTTTGCCGCGAAGTTTGTAACACCCAGAAGGAAACGATAAAGACCCTATAAAAATATATTTATACTTGTGACAAAAAAATACCGGAAATTATAATTAATTTCCACAGCTATATGATATTTTGCTAAGTTGGTAGGACTGTTCTTAATTACTATGCCAAATAATCTTGCGATCAGTCAACCAGTTTGTTTACAGCAGTTGCTTAAGTGGGAACACCTCATTAGTGCGTTGCGATTTTTACAATGGATAAAACTATCGAACGAAGAATTTCTCTCAAATTTTGTATTTCTAACCAAAATTTCGTGTGCGGAATCGTTGCGTATGTTGGAAAAGGCTTACAGGGATTCAATTTTATCAAAAAACACAAGCCTACGAGTGATACAAAGCCTTCAAAGACAGTCGAGAGATCGTTGAAGATATGCCTTGTTCTGGACGAGCTTCGACCTCTTCAACTGATGAAAATATCAGAAAATTGAAGGATATGGTGCTTGAAACCACCATACAAGTGCTAGAGAGATGGCAAGAGAGCTCAGCATCTCTCGCGTGTTCGTTCGAATGATTTTGATGGATATTTTGGGTATGAAATGTGTTCTTGCATGACTCGTCCCGATAAAGCTGAATTGTTTTCAGAAAGAGTACCGTAAACAGATCTCTTTGGACATGCTTGATCGTGCGAATTCCGGTCCGACATTCATGGAGAGCATTATAACTGTCAATGAGACATAGGTTTATGAGTTTGACATGCAAACAATTCAACAATCGTAGGAATGGTGGGAAAAAAGCCGAAACCCAAAAAACCACGCCAAAGCCGCTCAAAAATCGAGGTGATGCTCATTGCTTTTGTTCTATATTCGTAGTTTGGTGCATCATGAATTTGTTTCGGAGGTACAGACGGTCAATAAGCAGTTATATTTTGCAGTATTGAGGCGTTTGCGTGAGAACATCCGTCAAAAACGGCAGGAATTGTGGAAGAACAATTCATGGATTTTACACGATGATAATGCACCATCGCATCGAACCACGATTGTGACCGAATTTAAAGCCGAAAACGCAATGAATACCATCGATCATTCACCGTATTCGCCAAATTTGGCTCCGTGTGATTTTTTCGTGTTTTACGAACTGAAATTGCTGCTCCTGGAACCCGTCTTCAGTTGAACGAAGAGATAAAACAAAATTCGCTGAAGGAGCAGAAGGCCATCCCAATAACTGCTTATGAAAAGTGTTTCGAGGGCTGGAAATCTCATTGACATAAGTGTATTACACCTGGTGTGAATTACATTGAAGGCGACAAAATAAATATTGATGAATATTCTCTGTTTTATGTAAAATTTCCAGGTATTTTTTCAAGGAAGGTTTTTTTTCAATTATTTTGGACCATAATTGCACTGACAAGTTCTTGTTTCCGATTATTTTCGACTTAATCGATTATTTTATCGTTTGAAAATACATTTTTTTCGATTAATTTTACTTAATTGATAACACTACTCAACAAATCTGAGGGAAAAATTTGCGACTGATGTGCTAAGAGAGGTCAGCACGATTATAGAGAGGAAGATTAAAACAGCTCAAGATCACAATAAAAAGGTCATATCACAACTATATTATTTTAAATCACACCTTCATGAACCAGCCTCGTACAAATTAACATATAAATATACATATACTAATCGTTGCACAAGCTCTACTATATTTTATTATGATTTTGTTTTGTTTTTGTACGCTATTAATTGATGACTACATTGAATGCTCATGAATGTCAAAACACTCATCATTTCTTTATTGGATCCTAGTTGATATTGACAGTTATATAGTACGTCAAAACAAAGTGCAAACTGTCAACAATGGTTGAATAAATATACATATATACACATAAATGTATATAATAAAATGCATATACTTATGTATGGATGGACATACATACATATGTATATTTATATATAACAAATGTATATTAGTAGCAATAGAGCGGCAATATAGTTATAGAAAATAAGAATATGAAAAATGCGAGTACAGTTAGTTGATTGGAAATATGTACTATAATATACTATAATATATCATACGGCATATTATTATTTTATTTCCTTGTACTTTTGATACGTATACGTATGTATATGTAGCCCTATTTAACATCAATCATTTACAAACACATTGATCGTCAACTTTCGATTTCTGCATACTTTTAGGCGGTCGAAGGCAAGCCTAGCTCTTGGGCCAATATATCCGGCAGCATTGACAATGATCGATGTGTGAAAATTTATCCAAAAAACATACATATGTACGAGTATACAAATTTATTACTGTACACTAGAAAAGTGATCAATAAATCGATAACACTATTGCATATCTTTAACTTCTGAAAAAATACTGCCTTACTGCATACATATTAAATTCAGTTTGCTTCAAAAAAAAAAAAAAATTTAATATTATTTGTAATACTTTAATTGTCAACTTAGAACTTAGGTGTAGGCGAGGCATTAAGCAAAGCAGGAAAGTAAATATTATTCAAATCTTAGGTAAATAAAAATATATGTAAAGTGCGATCCAATCGAGGTTCCCTGCTTAAAAAAAAACACAAAAAATTCAAATTTAATGGGGAATATTTATTATCATTCAAAGAACATCCTTTGACATTTATTTTTTGGATTTATCTCTTTCAAATGTTGGCCGCTCCTACGTCTCAGGTCCATCCGAGGATTTCGACTAGTACTTGGCGAATGACACGCGTAATGTTTTGCTCCAAGGCCTGAATCAATAACGCATTGAAAATATCAGCCAAAAAATATTAATTTTAATAATTGAATTTATTAGTGAAATGAGGAGAGAAATTTCGAAAAACTTAATTTAACAGGCGACTTTATTTCAACCATAGTTATTTCTCAAAATATTTTAGTGAAATGAAGGGAGAAATTTCGGATATTTTTACGCAGAAGAGACCATTTTTTTGACAAAATATTTTTTAATTAATTTCTATATCTTAATTGGTGTCTTAGAGATTCAGATTTAAATTGTTTATATGAAGAATATGTTTGAATCGAATCGCAAATTTACATTGACTTTTTCCAATAATTGATATGATAAAAAAACACACTAATATTATATATATATTTATTGCGAAGTACAATTAAGTTCTGAATATAACATCAATCAAATGACCTTCACGACTTCTTTTGCAGAAGCGAATTCGATGAACTGAATTTTCGAGTACTTTTTCCACTAAATCAAGTCGTGTGTCATAAATATCACTTTCAATATTGACTTCTAAAGCTTGAAGAGATTCTGGTTTATTGCTAAAGACCAGTGTCTTCAAATAACCACACAAGAAGTAGTCTAATGGCTTTAAATTACAATTTCTTGAAGGCCATTCCATGTAACAATTTCTTGAAATAATCGAATCTCTAAACTTTCTTGCAATAATTCGGATGTTGCACGTGCTGTGTAGCACGTAACTCCGTCTGGTTGAAACCAGAAGTTCTCAAGATCAACTTCTTTCATTTGCGGCCATAAAAAGTTGGTAAACATCGATCTAAACCGCTCTCCATTGAGAGTAACGGTGTCACCAGTTTCATTTCGAAAGAAGTACGGACCGATGATTCCACCAAACCAAAAACCGCACCAAACTGTCAATTTAGATGAATGCAATGGTTGTTAATGAATAATTTGTGGATTTTCTTCGCACCAGAATCAACAGTTTTGTTTATTTACCGCACCACTCAGATGAAAGTGAGTCTCATAGGAAAAGATGATTTTCTTAAAAAAAAAATCGTTTCGTTTTCATGTTGTTCCAATCAAAATCAGTAAGTTTACGACGTCTACGGTTGTCCAGTGGCTTCAGTTCTTCAGTGAGAACAATTTTATACGGATGCAAGCCTATATGCTTTCTCAAAATCCGGCAGGTTCTGTCTTGAGACAGTCCCAATTCTTGAGAACGTTTTGGAATCGACAAATTGCGGTCTTCAGCAACACTTGTCTGAAAGGCAGCAATATTTGCATTGCTTCGAGCGGTTCTTTGTTTTATTGGCACTTGAACATTATGTAAAGAAAATGTGCGCTCGAAATTTTCAACAATTCAACGAATAGCGAGCACATGTGGACGATTACCATGACTAAAAAATGGTAGAAGCGCAGGAAAAATTGCAATCGTAAGCATCAGTGAATACAATGAAAAAAATTTCAAGTCATGACGTATTAAAAATTGCCGAACGGACACTTAGAAATCATATCATCCCTATTGGAAAACCCGGTATTTGAAAATATTCTCCGACTCCGATTTTTTCGAAGATATGAGCTTATTTGTAAGAATATTTTGGTGGCAATAATTGGCTCCCAAATCTTTAAGCGCGTTTTCCCTAAAATGTCATTTCAAGTAAAATTTGGGCTTACAGTTTTCACACGACCCTAGATATATTTGTTAAGTAATGATCGAACGAATATGATTGCGACAATGATTTCGACTTTTTAAGCCACTCTGAATGTAAATTTTTTCATAAAAAATACTTTTTTTAATAGAGAGCGCCATCATTTTGTCAAAAATCCAAATTTTGTCTAGTCCTTCAAGAATTACCAGTATTCAGGCTATTATAATAATAAATTTTTATGGTTTTTGGATTTAGGATACTTCAAAGCAGAAAATTCTTGCTGACTGCCAGACACCTTTTATTGGAGGTGCTCCTAGAGGATCGCCCACGAGCTAAAGGGAATCTAAAATTTCCCAAAACGGGTATTAAATGACATTAAACATTATATGTTATTTTATTCATTTATTCATCTTTATTTATAAAATAAAATGCCTCTTCAAAAAATGCGTTTTTTCTGACTTGCAAGCGGCTAATACCCTTTAATGCAATCTAAATCTCAAAATTAGTGTTCCCAAACCCATTAGTAGACAGAGAGAATTTGCAACGCTTTCCAGACTAATTAAGTGATAAGAGTTTATACATATGTACATATGAATATAGATTATATAAGTGTGAAAAATGTGAGTCACTTAATCCGTCGGCTTTCAACTATAATTCACAGGGGGCTTATTAAGCTTTTGCGTAACCCGTTATTCCGTTGCTATTAAAGGAGCTTAGCTTCAGTGCCCTTTTAGAAAGATTGCATACGAAGAAATGCAATTGCTTTAGATATTATGTGTTATTGTTATAGTAGAACGACGTCATGTTTGTTTATTTTGCTTGGGTTTATCTAGCAAATGCCAGTTTTTATTAAAAAATATTTATCTAATGGCGTTAATATGCTCTACATAAAGGTACATACTATATATGCTCATACATACATATGTGAATACCTTGCAGAAAATTTGAAACAGTTAATGGTTCCATGGCATGGTACAATAACCTTACAGTCATTAATTCAGAGATAATGATTTTGTTGTATGAAATGAAGAACGTGGAAGACCACCAAAAAGGTTTGAAGACGCCGAACTGCAAGCAATATTGGATGAAGATGATACTTTGAATCAAAAGCGAATGGCGGCCATGTTCAATGCTGTGAAACAAAAAAATTTCAGACCCTTTGAAAGTATGGGAAAGATCCAAAAGTGTGAAAATGAAAAATGGATTTATTTTAAGAATCCTAAACGGGAAAAATTATGGGTTAACCCAGGACAACCATCAACATCCACTGCAAAAACAGATCGATTCGGCAATACTCTGTGTTTGGTGGGATCAGAAAGGTTTTGTATATCATAAGCTTCTAAAAGGTGGTGAAACTATTAATAATAATCGCTACTGACAAAATATGATCAATTTGAAACATGCATTGATCGAAAAACGACCAGAGTGGGCCGGAAGACACGGCAAAGTAATTTTGTTATCGCACACTGTGCCCAATATTCGGTCTATATAATCGCTTGGCAGAATCGATAATTCGAGCAAACATGGATCGGTTTCGCACCACGTTTACTCTAGTGGATATTGCACATCCTCAGGGACGCCGTACAGTGCGCACCGAAAACGCTGTTGCTGCTGTGGAGTAGAGTATCAAAGACCCGAAGGAGTCCATACGCCATTTGCGCGCAACAATTGCAGCTGTGCCCATTCACTTTACGGAAGATATGGTATTGCGGAAGGATATTGGTTTGCGGGCTTACAAAATCTCACTCGTGCAAGAATTTAAGCCGAATGACCATCAAGCTCGTCACTCGTTCGGTAAATAGGGCCAAAACGAGATTGCCCGGGATCGGTGATTTTGACAAGAAAATTTTGTTCAGCGATGAAGCTCACTTGTGGTTGAATGGGTATGTTAATAAACAAAAATGTCGAAATTTGAGTGATGGTAGAATGGTGAATGAAAAAGAGAGACGCCATTACATCCTCAAAAAGTCACTGTTAGTTGTGCTCTCTAATGTTACACTCAATTGGGCACGGCATAGAGCCATAATTAAAGCCTTTTTGTGCCTGAATTGGAGGCTGTCATGCCATACAGCCAATGAAACTTTCAATTTATTGAAGGAAACTTTTTGTGAGCCATTATCTCGGGTTATGTGAAGTCGCTTGTCTACGCAGATAAGCCCGAGACGATTGAGGCCTTGGAATATTTCTCACATACGGCAAAAAGTGGTCGAAAATCGGGTCACTCGACTGGAACTTATTCGAGCCGGCCATGGCGGTCATTTGCTCGAAATAACTATTAAAGCATAATGACGAACCCTTATCTTCATAACAAAGCTAAATTCTTGACCATAGATATTAGGCCGGTTCTGATGCCCGATCCATTGATCGCACTTGGACTACAAAATGAATGCTTTGTGAACCCATAAAACCCTGTAATTCAAACCTATAAGTTAGCAAAAACGTCTTGTGGCCGATAGAAATTTTTTCAGGCGTTTGATTTTAATTCTCACCAGTTCGGTGCGATATCTGAAACTGTGAACCTCAATCTCGCAAATATGGAACAAGAAGTAAGTACTGAGATGTTTCCATCTCGTCTTCTTTCATACAGCTTCTGCAGATGGCGTCCGGTAAGACCATCTACTACGCAAAGACCCCATAGAATATAAGGGGCCAGAAGACTACTTTCGATGTGAGACCTTATCGTTTACCAAAGGGTCTTTTGCAGCAGTACAAGGCAATTGATGCCTTCTTTGCTCTTTCCTCGATATCAAGCTTCTATGAAAGCGAGCTATCTAGATTGTATCCTAAATAATTAACTGAATCTGCAAGTTGTAGGCGGATGCTTCTGGGATCTTATATCTCCTAGTAGCTTCGGGTTAATCGCAAGGCCACATGCGACCGTCCAATTTGTTACAACGCTGATGAAACATCGTCTGCAACTATAATTCACAGGGGACTTATTAAGCTTATTAAGCATAGGCAATCAGCCGGAAGCCGTCCATAAATAATAGAAAGTTGCAAAAGGAGCTGAGGAAATATGTGTGTTATTGGAAATAATTTTAGAGGAAGATGTACTACAAGTGCCTGCCATCAATTTTATATGTCTGCAATCTTTTTCCGCAGACAAAGGACTGAGAAAGTTCTCAATGCCGCTAAATTCGCTGTGAGGTTTTCAATTTCTTGCTGGGTATCTGCTATCACAAAAAAAGGGTGTAGAATCGAGGTTGGAATAAAGCTTGCATGCAGAACTAAATAATAAAACGTTAGGCAATCTAAATATTTATCACTCATGGTATAAATAAGTGGTTTTTATTGGCTAATATAAGAGCCAAAACTGCTTAGACCGTATAATAGCACTTCTAAGCGTCTGCATCAGCTTTTTTTAGATAAAAAAGTATATATTTGGTACAAATAAGGGAGTAGTAGTATCATTGATGTTAAAACGTCAAAGCTGCCTATGCAAGTGGAGGAGTATAATTTCTCACAGGGTCTGTACCATACACAAGCATTGTGCATCCATAACAATCTGCAGACAAAAGGTACACGGTAGACCGTATATACATACATATTTGCAGTATACACGAGTGTTCATACGTGTATATGTGTGTACAAATAAAGATTCTTATCAGTTAGTAATTGCAAAAATGTTATATGACAACGAGAGATTATCAGCTTCAGCGCTACAAGTGGCGGCAGCACATTCGCACAAACCGAGTTATTTATGTGCAAAATTTTATATACATAAGTATGTATATGGGTATATAGTATGTATGTATATATACATATATATTTACATTTGACTATGTGCACACGTATGTATTTATGTTTTTATTGTATTTGAAGCGACAGTCCATGTTCGCGGCGAACAAACAAATAGGAACGCGATAACAATAAATAATAAAAAAAAATAAAAAAAGAACTCATAGCGCTATATGTTGTTGCCAACAGTGTTTTTTTTACCTGAATTGAACTTCCGCTCTTTTGTAGGGATAGACGCAAAAATCCAAAAGGAAAAATACTGCCGTAGTTGCCAGAGTCACGGCGAATTTGCAAAGCGGCGCCAGCAGCCGCGCTCGATGGGCTGCGACAGGAGGGCGAAGCCGAAGCGGGATTCAGCGGTGACATTTCGGAGAAAGCGCGACCCATTTGCATGAGACGCGGCGGCGTGCGGCGCGTTTGTTCGCCGACAGCGCCCTCCTCAGGCGCCTCATCCTCTTGGGTGGTGCTGAGCGCTTTCTTCATAATAATTTTTTCACTTTTAACTTTTAAGTGTAATTTGTACAACAATAATAACAAAATTGATTTGTTGGTTAAGAAGAACTTATTTTTTTACGAATTTCATACTTTTTCGTATTTTTTTTTTAATTTTCTTTCTGAAACACACACACAACCGCGCACAGTTTGGGGGAAAGGTCAACACAATTTGGTTCGAAGCAAATCAAAATTAATGTACAACAAAACAAACAAACATATGTACTTGTACATAGGTATATATTAAGGAATGTTCAACGTTCGCCGTACGTGGCGTGGTACCGAGCAGCGTGCGGTAGGGGCGGTGGTGAGGCGGTGAATACAAGTACGCGTCTATGAATGTGCGAATTTAGTCGTCTGCGCGGCGAGTGACTAAACTCAACTAAATAGCGGCGTGTGCGCGCGAGCTGACTAATGGCGCGTATCAACTCGAACTACCGTTAAACCAATCATTAGGCTCCGAAAACAAAGGCAGCACAGGCATCAGTGTATTTTTGCGATTTTACCCCATTTAACGCTGAGCCGCGGAAATCACGGACCTCTAACAATGTAGTTATGTATATGCTTTCTTCACTTCACTGATTAGTTTAGTCTCGCCGCGCGGCTCCCGTAAACGCGCGTCGCTCTGCCTGTGCGCTGCGTCGCTGACAGTGACTGCATAAATGCCCGTCGTAGTCTGTCATAAACCGCGAGAGCTGAGACAATGTACGGTACTATCATAGAATGCACTGCAGTCCCGGCATATGTACCCACACGTCTAGGGGTAATTTGTATGTCAAAGCTGATAGACAGCTCGATGCGATAAGAGCCGCTTACACAGACGCATAGCGGCTTAGTGACTCTGTGAAGAGCAAATTTTGTGTTGAGTAAAATAATTTTATTTTTTGGTAAACAAAATGTTTTTGGTGGTTTTCGACAGCGTATCGCATACATATGTGTATGTATGTAGGTATATGTTTATGGGACCAACTTTTTATATTATACTGAAGCGCCCAACTACCTGCACAGACAACACAATTATGAGCACCATCTTACATTTTAATGATCTATGATACATACATACATACATATTTGCTCAGCATAAACACTCGGCCGCTCACCTCATCAGCAGGCCTGACGCAGTCGACGTTCGTTCGAGATAATCAGCTGAAATGCACAGGTGGCTGTTTTTTTGCTTAGAAACAACTACAATTATGAGTAAAACAAATGCAGCCGAATATAGGATAGTTGTTCCCACAGCTGATAATACAAGTACAAAGCGTTGAAGGCCAAGAAAGCTGGTGATGAAGATAAGGGTTCAGGTTAGTAGAGCACAGTTACAAATTTGTATATTTTGTGAGACACTGCTCAACTTCAGAGTAGTTTTTTTGGCTCGTAAAGGTCAACCTGCGATCTATTGATTGGAACCTGCCACACTCAAGAGAGTAGAGCTGTTCGTCCACTTTCGTAAAGAGTAATTTTGCAAATTTATCAATAACTTGAAAACGGTATCTAGATATAACGGGTGATCCCCTTAGAAGTACATTTTTCAATAGCCTTTTTTCACAGAGGAAAATTCACTTTCTGTAAAGAATAAATTTTGCGCGCTTCGCTCTACTGCGCGTACTATTCGCAACCCATCTTGAGACCCAGATTTCATTACTGGCTAATGTTCGTCAGAATAGACCACGTCTAGCACGCAGGAAGGAAATATAGCAGCCGTAGCTGAGTGTCTACACGAAGACCGTGGAGAGTCGATTCGGCGCCGTTCGCAGCAACTCGGTCAGACATATGGAACGACTTGACGCATTTACGTCGAGGTTTTAAATTGAAAGCGTACAAAAAAATAGCTCATGCAAGAACTGAAGCCACTCGATCTTCCCAAGCGACATCGGTTGGCTATATGGGCTCTTGAAAAGTTCCAAGAAGGTCCGACGCAACCTGAAAAGATTCAAAGGCTGTCATTTTATCCAGAAAAAACAACGGTTTGGTGTGGGTTATGAGTCGGTGGAATCATCGGTCCATATTTCTTCAAAAATGATGCCGGTCAGAACGTAACCATCAATGGCGACCGTTATCGCACCATGATAACCGACTATTTGATGCCTGAAATTGAAGCTCGTCATCTCATCGACATTTGTTTACAACAAGCCGGTCCACTTCCAACACAACGCATCAATCAATGGATTTATTGAGAGAACAGTTCGATGAGCAGATAATTTCACGTTTTGGGCCGTTCGATTGGCCACCAAGATCTTGTAATAACACACCGTTAGACTTTTTCTTGTGGGAACATGGAAAATCTAAAGTATATACGGACAATCCCGCTTCGATTCAGACCTTCACGCTTGTCATTCCAGTTACCAGTCGAAATGCTCGAAAGAGTAATCGAAAATTGGACTCAACGGATGGTCTTTGGATCTGAGACGTAGCCGCGGCCAACATTTGAAAGAGATAAACTTAAAAAATAAATGCCAAAGAATGTTCTTTCGAATGAAAAAAAAGTAGGCAACCTCAAAATGGATATAAGTATTTCGGGATAGCCTTCTTAACACTGATCAAGTATTTGCTTTGACTTTTCTCCTCGTCTCTCAATTATGTAGCGTTTCGAAAGATAGTTTCGATTATCGGATCGTAAAAACCGCCGTGATTACAATAAAACGGTCACGGTAGAGAATCGGAAGAATGAGAGAACATTGATTCCGTAGATTAAAAATTTAGTAAAGGTGCAGCTTCCCAAATCAATAAGCAAGGCACTCAAAGGAACGCCAATTTTACCATATATGAAAAATTTAGTTAGCTTTACCATCGAACTGGCAGGAAGGGAAAGAGAATCCTTCGGTATTGTTCGGAAAAGTAACGAAAGAGCAGTGAGACCATACAGAAATCGCTGTATGGTAGATAAGAAATCGCTGTGGCTATGTACAATTTTATTTCCGCTCAGTACAATCAAATCAAGAGAAATCTAGGAAAATATTGATATGTATTGTTAAAAAAATCCCCGCTTTTGTGATAGTAAGTAAGCATATGCTTCAATTATTTTCCCAGACTCGTCTGTAGTTCTGCCGCTATAGGCAGTTGATAGGAACCAAAATAGCCACTGCTACATATTTTACTCACTTTAATCAGCCAAAATAACATTCACAACTTGACATTATTCCCGTTTCGTAAGTCAAACAAATTCGTCAAATTGTTGTTAGACGTACCAAGCACACATATCTATGGAGAAGTATACAAACATGTGTGCTGATGACGCATAGCTTTGCATTAGGGTGGCTGCAATTTTTCGATTTTTCTTAAAGAAGAAAATAATTCAAATAAAAAGTAAAGCTTTATTAGGACCCATGGGATCAATAAAGATAAAACTGAATTTTTAAGTTAGTTCCATTTTTCTTAAAAAAAAATTTGTAAACTGGTTTTCTAGAAAAAATACTGGTTTAAATAAATTTAGCCCTTAGGTATTATCGAAGACAAATATAATGAGCATATACATTAGAGCGGGTCGATTTATAAGGAGCCAAAAAAAACGAACAAATCGCGTATGCAGGAAAATATTCTATGGATCATTCTGAACAACTTTGCCTAAGAGAGCGAGCCTAATCGTTTGTATGGGAGATATGAGATATAGTAGCCCGGTTTGACGATTCTGACAAATGATCAATAGAATAACAAAATGCCTCTGCGTATTAAATTCCATTGGGATATCTCAAAAACTAACTAATACATTTTTAAAATCCCTAAAAAACTTCGCCTTTATAATCACTAGTTCGAAAGCTACCCGCCAAAGCGACTACGTACGCTGTGAATGATTCAGACACAAGAAAATGATTCTGCTGTGTGACAATGCTCGGCCTCACGTTGCGAAATCCGTTAAAACCTACCTGAAAACGCTTAAATAGGGAACCCACACGCCATATGTTCCAGATATTGCAACGTCCGATTAGTATTTGTGCCGTTCAATGGCACATAGTCTGGCCCAGAAGCAGTTCCACTCACAAGCCGACATCGAAAAATGGCTTGGTTCTTGAATAGCATCATGGCATAATGGTATTCGAGCTTTGCCAGAAAGAACAATTTTTTCAAAAACATTTTCTGAAATAATTGGTAAAATTTAACTCCTATATTTATCAAACGATTTGCTAACGCCCTAATTCGCATGTAAATATCAAATTTACAGTTGTGTTCATGAAAATAGTTTTTTAACATATGGTATACTGACTTGCCAATACACACTTCAAATTATAAAAAAAACTAGGCGAATACGGTGGTTGCGGAACGATATTGGTTGAAAGCTTGGCGAAAACTCACGACAAAATAAGCGCAGTATACGACGGTGCGTTATCGTGGTGCCAAAACCAAGAGTTGTTCGCTCATAATTTCGGCCTATTTTTACGAATAGCTTCGCGCAAACGACGCATAACACTCAAATAGTATTCCTTGTTGACAGATTATACGGTCGGAAGGGATTCAGAGTGCCCCACACCGCAATAATCAAAAAAAAACCGACAACATAACCTTGATTTTTGATTGCTTTGACGTGGTTTTTTCAGCTTCGGCTCACCTTTGCCACGATATTCGGTCAATTGATCGTCTGTTTCCGGGCCGTAAGCATAGATCCAAGACTCATCGTCAATAAAAATAGGTCTCATGACATCCTGGTAGTCGGAAAGCATTGTTTCCAGACGTTAATGCGATGCTGTTTTTCAAAAAAATTTAGTGATTTTGGCACCAAACGTGCTTTTACTTTTCTTAGGTCCAAATGATCTTTCAAAATGGCTTTAAATGATACTTTCGATGTTCCAACGATGTCAGTCTGACTGTTAATTTTTGATTCTCAAGCACCAATTCCTTTATTTTATTGACGTGTTGTTCAGAAGTTGCTGTTGATGGCCGTCCGATGGAATATCGAATAATTTGTCCCAATCAAAAACAGTTGCTCGCGACAAACAATTATAACCGAACGCCTTTTCTTCAGAAAGACAAGCGTATACTAAACACTAATAATTATTTAGATGTGACAATTGGCACAAATGTCACGGACAGTCATACCGACCTAGAAAAATAGTATTTCGACGAATTTGTTTTCGTTCGAAATTTAAAGTAAAAGGTCTTATTATTTTTTGCCTACAGTGGAGGGCTGTCATGACAGTTGGCTGTTAACCAGACATTGAAAAAACGGCGTCAATCTATAGTATCATGGATCAAATATTGTATGTAAACCTATTAAAAGATGTTGTTATCATTTGCTAGATGGGAAATCTCTATAAAAAGGACGTTGGAGCAGGATAACAACCCAAAACAAACGATCAAATTAGCTAAGGAGTGAAAAGATCGACGTTATGTCTAGGCCAAGCAGACACTAGACCTGATTCCAAACAAAAATTTATGCGTTAAACGAGTTATCGTAACGGCAAATCCATCAAACAGAACACAACTTTGGCTGGTGGTCAAGGAAACATATAGCATGAAGCGTTGTCAGTATCTAAAAGACTCTATGCAACGTCGGTTTATGAATGAATTAAAAAATTAAGGCTTTACAACCAAGCACTAGTCAATCGAAAACATTTACTAGCTGAAATTTTAATGTTTCATTGAATTTTTTTCCTGTTTTACCTTCAACAAACAAGGCACTACTATTTTTGTGAAAGACACATTTTTATATTAAGAGCACTACTATTTTAATGAACACAGCTGTACAGACATACCTACTTATGTATATATACTATACTATACATATACTGATGCCGTTTATTGAATTGACGAAATAGTAAAATATCAATTTTAGCAAAGCTTTGTATTAGTTACACTTAAATCAGTCTTTCATAGCTACGCGACTGAAACGAACAAGGTGATACTGAAATACTTGTATATTGTTGTATGTGGCGTTGTTCAAAGCAAGTGTAAAAAGCGAAAAATAAAGTAAATAAAATTATAATATATTCCAAAAAAACTACATAGTGCATAATGCGATTTTAATTTTGTTGCGGTTTTTGTTACCGTTATTCGAAAAATGTATTAAAATTATTCTCATATGAAACTACAAAAAATACAGTTTAACATAGACAAATTCATTGCCAGTGTTTTAAAAGAACAGTATTTTTTCACAATTAAAAGAAAGGCAAACAGGCCGCTTATCATCTGTCAAAGAATTCACCTACACATAGTGAAACATACTAATTAATTAATTTAAACGAATTATTGCTTTGGTGAGTTCGTTAGTTAATTAAGTTAGACAATATGCAAGATATGCAAGTACTTTCATATAAAAAATTCATATTTTTTTTTTATTTTTTTACGAACATTATTTAACTCATTCATCGCTTTTGCGATGAGTGAAATTGTTCAACAAAGAAGTTCCATTAAATATTGTGTGCGGAATCGAACTTCTAGTGCCGAAAGATACAGAATGTTGGAAAAGACCTTCAGTGGTAATTGTAATTGGCAAGCAAGTCTTTTTGATTGGTACAAATTATTCAAAGATGACCGGGAACGCGTTAACGACGAACCACGTCCAGGACGGGCATCAAAATCAACTGATGATCAACACGTCATTAAAATAAAGGTTTTGGTACTTAAGAATCGACGATTAACATTCAAAGATCTTACTGGCATCGTTGGAAAATCGAAAGGATCAGTGAAAACCAATTTGAGAGATCATTTGTGCTCAAGAAAAGTGATAGCACGATTGGTTCCAAAATCACGCGATTTTTTTGAAAAACAGCGTCGCGTTAACGTCAGTGAAACAATGCTTTTCGACTACCAAGATGTCATGAAATGTATTATTACTGACGATGTATCTTAGATCTATGCTTACGACCCGAAAACCGACTATCAATCGGCCGAAAATCGTGGCAAAAGTGAGCCGAAGAAAAACCACGTCAAAAATTAAGGTTATGTTGACAGTTTTTTTTTTTCGATTATAGAGGAGTGGTGCCCTCCGAATACCTTCCCACCGGCCAAACTGTTAACAGGGAATACTATTTGAGTGTTAAGAGTCATTTGCGCGAAGCTATTCGTAAAAAGAGGTCGGAATTATGAGCCGACAACTCTTGGTTTTTTATCCGTGATAATGAAATGCTATTCCGGAAATTGATTTTAACAACTGTTTCGAGGATTGGAGAAAACGTTGGTCCAAGTGTATTGTAGCCAAGGAGGATTACTTTGAGAGGGACGACATAGATTTTGAGGAATAATATAAGAATTTTAAAATTATGAAGAAAGTCTTACTATTTTTTGCTCATAGCAGTGTGTATAGAAGTCTTATAATATTAATTTATTTATTAATTTTCAACTAAAGCTAGCTTTAAAATTTTGCAAATCGGTCATTGTGTGCTTAACACATCTTTCTAAAATGTAATTTCAAATGTTTAATGTTTCTATAAGAGATCAATTCAAGTGTCTTTCAAGCAAACACTGCTAAAGCCAATGAGTTGTTTTGTCAAAAGTCCTCCGATATGTATAAATATGGCTCCATTTTATATACATATGGATGTATGTAGTTTTTTCCACACATAACAGTTATTTTCGCATCGCCAACAACAGCTTGCATATTTTTAGGCGTTTATATTTAGGAAGTGATCAGTTAGTAGGTATGTATATTTAAATGTGTGAATATGAGTTAATGGTTCCTTCCGTTATTACACTCAACGCATTACTCACTTATAATAATAAAAAAATTAAAGAAATCTACCTAAAAACTACTTTTAACTAAGAAGTACTTATACATACAAACATACATATGTAAATATGTACAAAAATATTCGCAAATTTATTATGCATCAGCTAGTCCGACTAAACTTAGAAGTGAAACACTCTTTATGAAACAATTATATAAAACACTTTGCTCAAGTTATCAGTAACAAAATTACGAAATAGATGATTTAATTTGAACTAAGCAACTGAAATATACAGGGTGCATATGAAAGTATATTGGTTTTGGTAAAAAAAATAATCGTAAACATTTAAAATTTATAGATAACAATGCTTTCATAAAACTAACTGTCAAAAAAAAAAACAATTTAGAAATACAGGGTCTCTCAGTGAGGTCGTTCTTGAGTTTTTAATGTTTTTATTTTTTCTGTGGTGAAATTTGACACTTATAAATGAAGCTTTTGACAACTATCAAAAAAACAAAACATGTCAGAAATGCAAGGTATCTCATTGAGGTTTTATTTATTCTACGTGTAGCATTCAATAGTAAAAATTTGACAATTATAAATGACACTTTTGACAACAACCAAATAATCGATAAATCGAAAGAAATTAATCGCTAGTTTTCGAAATTCAAAACTAAAAATTTTATTAATGATATCAAAATAAACAGATGTTAAATCTTTGTAAGTGTAAAATAAGACAAGTTGAGTTTGCAATAGTTAGGTCTTAGAGACCCAAAATAATTGAATAGATAACTTGAAATAACTCTACCAATGGTGCGATTACACCGAACAAGAAATCACGCACAATTTAATCGATTTCTTTTAATCAAATAAACGAACTGTAAGTTTCCTTTGAAGTCAACTAATGTTTCTAATCTTAATGCCTATAAGTTCAGCTTTGAAATTGATTAAGCAATTTTTTCATAAAATACCGATTTTTCAAATAAAATAACCGATTAATGTTTCTAACCTTAGCAACTATAAGTGCAGCTTCAAAATCGATTAATCGACTTTTCCTCAAATACTGGTTTTTTAAATAAAATAACCGATCAATGTTTTTAATCTTAATGCTTATTATTGCAACATTGAAATCAATTAATCGATTTTTTTAAACGAAAAAAATTTTAAATAAAATAATCGATTAATGTTTCTAATCTTAATACCTATATGTGCAGCTTTAAAATTTAGATTTGAAATCGATTAATCGATTTTTTTAATCCAGTATCGATTTTTTTAATCAAATATTAGATTAAAGTTTCTAATTTTAAAGCCTATAGTGTAGCTTTGAAATCGATTAATCGATTTTTAATCCAATATCGATTTTTGAATTCAAATAATCGATTAATGTTTCTAAATTTTTTCGTGCATAAATGTAGCTTAGAAACTACGAGACCCTAGTCTGTCGAACATGTAAACTTACGACGAAGGTTCATTCGTGGTAAAAATCGGTCAAATGTTAAATGGAGAGAAAAATTTAATAATTGAATTAGAGATTGAGTAGTTGCAACACGTTTTACTCAACTTTTAGACCGCAAAGGTCTAACGGATTTCAAAAAAGGTCAAATTCAGATTGGATTTCAGAAAATATAAATTTCTTAAGGTCAAATTGGATATCAGAAAATATGAATCCCTTAGAATATTAAGGTCAAAGTATAGGCGAGGCTCTGATTTAGTTTTGGAATAATCACAAAATCAGGCAGTTACTCAAACAAATTAGGCCGACTGCTTTTGAGCACAGGGAATACAGATAGATACCGTTCACTGAATAGTATTTGGCAAAGAAAAATAATTATTTTTAAAAAATTTTGCTATTAGAGAACATAAAGAAATTTTTGGTCCGATGAAAAGATCATCAATAAAACAAAAACTTATACGGAGGTTTTGAGAAAGCTGCTGTCATTTAAAAGAATATGAAAAAATTAAAAAATGAAAGGCTGAAGAGAATTTTTGAAACTCAATATAA
Source organism: Bactrocera neohumeralis (assembly GCF_024586455.1). Lineage (NCBI taxonomy): Eukaryota > Metazoa > Arthropoda > Insecta > Diptera > Tephritidae > Bactrocera > Bactrocera neohumeralis. The sequence goes on from NC_065921.1 coordinate 25,288,339, forward strand.
TTTTTAACACACGAACTGTAGGAATATTCAGCATTTGCTCTTACTCAAAGAGGACAGAATGATAAAATAAGCATTAATAGCAGTTTCATAATATTATCTTATTTGCCTAGCCATTACCATTGAAAAAATACCACAAAAGTGGCATTTCGTTTGAGTTACCTCACGTTAGACGCAGTCAATTGCCCTTCAATTGAGTTAAGTGTCAACAAAGTGGGCAGTCAACAGCTGTCATTCGCTTAAAAAATTAGCGATGTGTTGAAAAATGCAATTTTTTTTGCTCTTGAAAGTACAAAACTTAATTGTTAAGCAGTAAAAAAGGCAAATATTGTTGATTAGCCAGTGCTTACAAGTAATAATAATGATTGAGCGCGGCAGAAGAGTAAACTTTGCATTTTGTTTTTATTTTTCTCTCGCGCTGTCACACTTGACACTTAGCACGTAGAATGCAGTTTTTAATGCAAATAGAAGGCGTTCGAAAAATTCGTCGCAATAATTGCTGTAAAATTATAGAAACTTCTAAATTTAGCAAAAAATATATATGTATATTTTACCAACAGAAGCCGTTAGGCAGTTAATTAGGATATGTTTACTAATTTTTAATAGTTTACTTGTAACATTTCGCCTTAGGATTGCCTAAGTTGACATAAAAGCAGATGTTTTACTTTAAAAAGTGTCTCGTGATATTTAAGTAGAAAACGCATTTCTACTGTGTCAATTATTTTTAAACAATATATACATATTTATGTATGTATGTATGTATGTAAATATGTACATATATAGATATGACTATTTAAAGCAGCAAGCTAAATATAAACAATTCTACAGTGGTGAGCACATAAATAACTCAGCATAATTTTATAGTTGAAATTATTGAAAGCAAACTAAACCAGTTTTTTATTGAGAAGCATATTGAAACAACACGAGTATCTTATTTCGAAATTATATTAACAAATTTATATATTTTTTGAAAACCAGATATTCTCAGCAAATTTCAAAAAATAGTTCCAGATATGCATTGTGATAAAAAAGTACGCGGAAATTGTTAGTAAAACGCAAAATATTTAATTATTCATCAATATTTATTTTTTTGCCTTCAAGGTAATCCCCATCACATGTAATACACTTATTATAATACACTAGTCCTCGAAACAATTTTAATGAGCACTTTTTGGGATGGCTTTCAGCTTCTTCAGCGAGTTTTGTTTTATCTCTTCGATCGACTGAAAACGCGTTCCACGGAGCGACAATTTCAGTTTGTGGAACAAGAAAAAATCACACGGAGCCAAATCTGCTGAATACGGTGGTTGATCGTGCTCGATGTGATGGTGCATAATTTCCATGAATTATTCTTCCACAAATCCGGTCATTTTCGACGAATGTTGCCTCAATACGGTTAAATAGAAGTCTCTATTGACCCCCTATTCATCTGGAACAAATTCATGATCCACCAAAGTACGAATATCGAAAAAACAATGAGCATCACCATGATTTTTGAGCAGTTTTGGCGCGTTTTTTCGGTTTCGACTAATTTTTTTCCTTCCATTCCGATGATTGTTGACTACTTTTCATGTCAAACTCATAAACCCATGGCTCATCGGCTCTCCATGAATGTGCGATCGCAAATCGTACGATCAAACATGTTCAAAGAGACCTGTTTACGGTATTCTTTTTGAAGAAAATTCAGCTTTATCGGGAGGAGTCGCGCATTTCATACCCAAAATATCCACCAAAATCATTTGAAAGAACAAGCGAGAGATGCTGAGCTCTCTTGTCATCTCTCTAGCACTTATCTGACGATTTTCAAGCACCATATCCTTCAATTTTTTTAACATTTTCAACAGTTGAAGAGGCCCAGCACGAGGAATGTCTTTAACTCGTCTCGTCTTTGAAGAATTTGTGCCTCTCTTAGGCTTGTGAATCACCGTAAGTCTTTTTCAACATTCGCAACGATTCCGCACACGAAATTTTGGTTCTAAATACCAAATTTGAGACAAATTCTTTGTTCGATATTTTTATCCAATGTATGTTGTTGTTGTTTTAACGCCAGAAAACATTGTTGAAATAATCGTGAGGAATGATGCTGACTTGATAGACCTTGGTCGGATAAACATCCGGGTCCGTTTTGGTTATTTAGATCCGACAGTAGTGGGACTGTCCATATTATATTCGCTGGTGGTTTTTTTATTATTTTCAGAGTCCCTGGTGATAGCAACGGTGCTATTTCTGTAGCCACCACTGTATATTAATAATCTTTACATATTAACTTAAGCTGAAAAACCAAGTTACACTTATTTTGCGAAACACTTCTGTCATAAAACAAAAAAAAATTTAAAAAAGCAGGCCAGTTTTTGGCGCTAAAAATATTAGTACGTACTCATAACAGGATAGTATAGCTTTGTTTCGTTATATCTTCATTCAACGTATTTTTTCATTTTCAATAATCTTCAGAAATTTCTAAAAATCGAAAAATAACGTCTCAGATATCTCCCACATAACGATTAATTCGTGTGATCACTACGAACGATTATATACATATATGCAATTTATTTTGGCAACAAAATTAAGCCACATCTTGTGACATATGTATTTTGATTGTTTACACCTCGCCATAGGCAAATCAGCATAACCTGTTAGTTTGTTTGCCGACACTTACCTCCTTCCAGTCTGGCGGAGATGTTGACTGATAAAGCGTATCCACGAAATACGAGACTGTGAAGACAGATAACTGCTCTTCCATAACTTAACAATGTTTACTCTATGTATGTATGTATATTTAACTGTTTTTGTTTTAGTTTTTTTTTTCTCCTTACGGTCACACAGTTGAAATTGCAATCACCCGGTGTCGATGGTTATACGCTTGACATTTGCAGTGAAATAAGTATGGATAGCAAAGGCTCAACAACAGAGTTACTCGCTCTTCGTACACGCCATACAGTTACATATACAGTTTATAGCGGCGCGCACGAGCTTAGACAATAAAACTGCACTGTTTATAAGATCTTTAAAAGCTAACTAAGAGATAACTCGAATGCAGCGCAGATAAACTGAACAGCTCGTTGTCAGTCGCGCAAAACACAAAATTAGACTCGAGAGTCGGCGCTCTGTGGCAAATATCATGCTAATATTGAAGTGCTAAACAAAAAAAAATAACAACGGATGATATTTACACTCACTTATCGCAAAAGACGAACATAAGAACGACGTCTCCAAGTTAGATATCCGATACATGCTGGTACGGTACCTTCCTTTGCCTGATATATCGGCATATTTCATTGTTTGTTATTTCAATTTCTCATTTGGCGGTGTTTGTATCAAAATTAGTATCAATTTGTTGCTGATTTCTATTTAATTCGCGCGCAATTCGTCGTCGTCGTCGTCGTTTGAAAATTCACTCAATAGAGATGTGCAACTCTTTCTAATTCGATTTTTGTATATACACACGTTATGGGAATGTCGATGCCGCGGAGTCTACTTTATAGGCATTTTAAAGAGTAATATTCGATAGATAAGCATTACCATTTCTTGGAAACGATCTGCTCTGGCAGCATCACGGCTAAATTGAGGGGTTTGAGGGTTGAATTTTAACCTGGATTTTTGAAATTTCGCCTTAAAAATTTCTGACTCGAAACCGGTTTTAGGCCCATAGTCACTTAGGCAGAGTTGCTCAGAATGATTCGTAGATCATTTACCGCATACGCGATTTTTCCGTTTTTTTGGCTCCCTGTAAATCGACCCGCTCTAATGTATGTATACAAGGTCTGTCGCAAAAGAAACAGAACTTTTTAAATATAACTGTTTCTGGTGGCGCCACCTATTGCTGGGTATATGAAATAAAAAGTTTGATCTCTTGTTGACATTTCGTAAAAATTTTAAGACAATTAGATAACTACAATCGATGTTATCGATCAAAAAGTGACAGCAGCTTTTGGTCATCGGTCGTAAAATGCATTTTGAACAAAGAGCAAATTTTGTTTTAAACTTGGGAAAACGTTTGCTGAAACATTTCAAATGATGAAAAAGTTTATGGTGATCAGTGCCTATCCCGTAGTAATGTGCATGAGTGGTTTAAGCGATTCCAAGAAGGTCGTGAGGACCTCTGTGACGATCAGAAGTCGGGCCGGCCAAAATCGTCTTCAGAAGTCAAAAATAAAGACAATGTTGATTTGTTTTTACGATTCCGAGGGTATTGTACACCGAGAGTTCGTCCCACCTGGCCAAACGATTAATGCTGTGTTTTACCTTGGTGTTATGAAGCGTCTTTTGTCACGCATTCGTCGTGCTCGACCACAATTCCGTGAGGAAGGGTCCTGGCGCCTGTTGCACGATATTGCGCCGTGTTATCGGTCGACGCTTGTCACTGATTTTTTGACAAAAAACTCCATATTAACCATTAATCACTCACCCTACTCACCTGAACTGGCACCCTGTGATTTTTACCTATTTGGAAAACTTCATTTGCCCATGAAAGGACACTGGTTTCAAGACATTTCAGCTATCCAAAAGGCGACGACCGATATTCTCAAGAGTATTCCGAAAAAATTACCTTAAACACTCATTTGAAATGCTACTAAACGCTGAATCGAAGCACAAGGAAACTACTTTGAATAAAAAAATATAACTTTTGAAAAATATTATTTTTTTGTTGTTTTTTTTTAACAGGCCTGTTTCTTTTGCGACAGACCTTGTATATGTATACATACATATATATTTAATACAAATACAAAAAAGAAAAAAATTCTAACCACAACTTTATATGCTGCAATTTTTACGCTAACACGTTATCAATGTGATTGTTATTTAGTGAATTATGAATTAGCAAGGTTTCCTAAATTGTTGACCGCACAATGTATTTTGATAGTAAATTATTAACTTCACATAGCAACCAAAATAAAAGTGTTAATTAAAGGTCTGCCCTATTTATTTGTATTATACGCATAATCTGAATTTAAACCTTGTTTATGGATATTATTTTTCAGATAGGATATTCTAAAGCTTCTATAAAACTAAGCATAATCTTTGCGAGATTTAAAAAACTAACCCTAAATAATTGAACTTCAATATTATTATTTTTGCACGCAAATTTAAAGATTTACACCATTGTTCGGCAAAGCACTTGCGTGGAGAATAAAGTGACGAGCTGGAAATTTATTCCAAAGGTCTCCATCATTTAAGTTGATGTGACCGATGAAGTATTGTTACGCAAACAGCAAATTACATATACAGATAAATTAATTGTTGATAGCGATTGTCAAATAAGATTAATTTTATATTTTCTATTTACCCACAAAACCATTTGCACAGGTTATACAAGTTTATAAATTTGTGTGTGTGTATAAAATTAAAGAAAGAAAGCTTATACTCATTTAAGACAAACATTGGTATTTAATAATTAAAGATATATGTGAAAAACTAAAAATTTAATTAATTTTGTTGAAGACTGTAAAATTAAATAAATTTTGTTGAAAACTAAATATTATTGCTTTTTTATTGCACAAGCATTCTGAATTGGTGGCGATATTTCTATTGGCACATGAAATCGAACAGCTGGCAGTTAATGTTTGACATTTTGCTTTTATTTGCCCATATGGAATTTACCTCAAACCATTACCTTAAATATTTGCCCTTTTCATTAACAAGAACACAACAAGTGATTACGTAAAATATACTAATTGTTATAATAAATGTCGAATTTATGTGCTGCTGTTGTAATAAAATATAATCTATACATACAAACATACGTAATAAGATATAAAAACGCGATTTGCCAATTAGAATATCATTGCAATTTAGCCAATAACAGCTGCGTGCAATTTTAGAATAGAATTTTATAAATAAATCGTATAATTTTTTTTTTTTAATTATTTAGCATTCGCTCTAAATATTACAAAATAAAACATTTATAATAATTATAATTAGCGCAATTAAATTCGAGCATCCCAGGAAACATATTAATTTCAAATATGTTAACAATGCAATTATCTGCTTGTTATATATTTTTCCAGGCAAATGCCTTCCATGTATTGTATTTGTTCAATTTACACAAGTGATTAGCACTGAAAGACGCAACAGAGGTGTGCGTTGAGGAGTATTTTCGGAGGGTTATTAACAAAATATAAAAAAAATGATTTATATAAAAAATTAAAACAAATTTATGATTTTTAATCAAATTTGGAGTTCAACAAATTAAATAATTGTTTTAAATATAATTGCTTATTATTAACAAGGAACTTTTAAGGCTAACAAAATTTTAAAATTCTTGCTCCCATAATTCATTTCAGTCCCAGTTTCTTCTCTACGGCTATGTGAGCAAGTTAAATACAATATTCGTATGTAAATATAGCAATTAAAGTTATTTTAGACAATTATTCTTCGGCAGTTTCCATGAGAAAATGTATGGCAAACATTTGCATTCAGAATTAAGAATCATTTGCTACATATATATACATATGTACATATGTATATCAGCCTCGTATATAAAAGTTAATTAATACTATATACAAAACGCACACAAATATACATACATACATACATAAATATGATGAATATGTGCACTTATACATACAAGCACAGACCTCAAGTGTGCGATAGTGATATTTGCTAATGGCAATCTTATCGCTAAAGAGACTAAATGTAACACGAGGAAGGTCTATCAATCCTTATGCTGGCTAATATTTCCAAGTGCAAAAGCTTATGGCCTCATGCCATATGTACATGATTATTTATGTACGGATATATATGTATACTCTCAAGTGAGTGGACATAACGTCGATCACTTCACTTCAAATCAACAGCAATGCTCAATATCGAATGAAGATATTCATATTTCACAGTTACGATCAAATTGATAAGAGTGAAACGTTATATTTTTCATAAACACATACATACATATATGTATGCATGACTGATCACTGACTGTGTTTAAATAAGTATAAGTAAGTGCGATTTATGGTAAAGTGTGAATAATTACCAAATAAAAGTAATATATAATAGATATAACAATATGCACATCACTTCATACAAACAAATGTAGCTACAATGCATAATTTTGATTTATTACTGCCCACCAGGTTTATTAACATACAATTCATCACTCGAAGTGCTCATATAACCGTCAATCAGTAGCGAAAAGTGAAAAAATTATGTTTTATTAAACATTATCGAAGAGTAAATGATCTTTTGCTTATAGGAATACTGAGTTGTTATGAATAATTAATCATTTTCAAAATTTTAGCTGCACATAGTTTTCAACAAGCGCATATCCAAAGCAGATCAGCTTAATAATTATTGCTATTTTATGCACTCAATTATTCATCTGAATATGAATAGAACATGGATATATCCATATATCAACAACAATACGACTTACCCACAAATAATGAAGTAATTATAAACTTTGAAATTTCAAAAACTTTTACAATGTTCCCAAGCTTAGCAATAAGCAATATAATAAAGAGCTTTAAAATTTTTCACTTCACTACAAATTGGCAAAACAGAGTATATAGCTCATCTTACGTAGCTTAACTTTTATTTAACAGTGAAATAAGCTTACTGGAAGCTATAGTCAGATAGCGTTTTGACTGTTGCGGAAATTGTGAGCGCTCAATTAGCGCCTTTGCAGAACTTGCAATGTCACCATATTTTATTATTGACAATGTACGAACAAAGCACGTTTATTATCCCTGCCACTGTCTATATGTATTGTTATACAAGCAAATAGATAAAGTAAATATAAAATTAACTTCTAGACGTTGTCATTGGATGCCAACTTCATTGAAAGATATGATGTCTTTGCTTTGTTGAGAAAATTTCCACTTTCTGCACACGAAGTTAAGACTTGTTTGTCAAGATCTTATTCTGCTATGTTAATGGAGAGTTCCCCTTTGGTATATAACTTAATAGAATTAGCATAAACATTATAAAAAATAATAATCCACTTACCTTTAACAACGCCAGTCATAAAAGTTCGTTTGCCAGCTAATAGACTCTAGGTTTTACTTGACTGCTTCGGACCACAGTGCAGTGTGCCAAAGCAAAAGTAAATAAAACAAAAAATAAATAAAAAAAATCAGGGATAATTGAGAGTGATGATGGCACCAACGATGCTGATGACGTTTTTCACGGCTATTGTCGATGTCTGTCGATGCAGCGTTGTGGTGATGCGACGAATTGGTTGTTGGCTTGCTTGCGTAAATCAACCTTAAAATTCTACAACAGCAACAATTTGTACAAAAAATCACGTCTCGTCGATCACAATGCGAAACGAATACTTCATGCGCACTCTAAGGCTAAATTTATGGAGCATTTGACAGAACCCAATTTAGATTATTTATGCATTTACTATATATACTGAACACAAACACCACTATTTACCAATTAGGATTGTATATTACTTCACTTTCGTAACCCTTTTTTTTTGATACACTAAACTGCACAGACTATGAATTACATTGAATTATTTTGAGACATTGAAGGATGTTTGTATTTGCTTAAAAATTTCTTTTGTGTTTTATTAAAGACTATTGCGATATTTTTTTTTTTTTTTTTTTGAAATGTGAAAGGATTTCACTTCGCGACCCTACTACGCTGCAACAGACCTTCCCAGCAATATTACCGAAAATTATATGAAAATTTTGACAAGCACGGCACTTTCCGAATGGTTTCCTTGGAAAATTCCTGTTTCACGGCTAGCGCTTTGTATTATTATTACATTAGGCACATTCACGCACGTTTCCACAAATTTAATTTAATATAATAACATAATATTATTTATTGCAATGATTTTCACAGCACAAACATTTTGGATTTTTCCTCTTTTCAGATTGGAGTGTTACAACAGCGGTGGCGATAAATGACAGCACAGACAAAACGATTGGTGTTTAAAATACAAAAGCAACAAAATCTACAAAAAGAAAATGTCAAATTGAAATCTTTCTGCTTCATAATAATTACATGAATAGTTGTTGTGTTGTTGCATACCCCAGTGGGCGAATAATAAGAAAACGGAGAACAAGAAACAGCTGTCTAGCAGTGTTGTAAAGGAACACAAAAAACGCACGTGATAGATGTAATATATATCGAAATTTTTGTATATCCTTTATGAATACTGTCTGTTTACAAAATTATACATACAATGTTAAAATATTTATAATATGATTGTAAACATTAAAATAATTATTATTACAGAATAAAAATTGTGACTAATGCTAGCTGTTTAAATTGATAAAATTTTTCAGTTAATTGTATTATGTATGGAAATGGTAACCCTACTAAATGTTTATAGCGAATGAAAAAATTGACATTTTGCTGTTTTGTTTTGATTATGGAAATAAATGCAAAATTTTCAATTTTTTGCATGCAAAAAAAATAAATAACAGATTTGTTCCGTGATTCGGTTGCATTTCTTACTTATATTTTTTTCAATGAATGTATACATTGTCGAAATAACATGAGTAAACCGAACAACAAAATCGTAAATGCAATAAGTATGCATTCTGGTGTAATAGCCGGTAAAATAAATCTATACTTAACCTAACACCAAACCAGTTGCGTTTTGCTTTCAGCACCGCTTTCTTGTTAAATTCTGCGAGTTACCGCGAGCTTATATACTTATAATCCATAGTATAAAATATTTTTTGTATTGGTTTTAAATACTTTAACGTGTCTTAACCACCTTTAATGTCAGCCATGGCACTTAGTCCACGCGAATCTGGTGAATATATCGTCAAAAATGCGAAATACTTGACAGTATATCCAGAAGGCATTGTAAAATTGGCAAATGAGGTTATTTCCCGCTTGCAGTCTGGGCAACTCGATCCGAAGAACTTTTCGCAAAATGATGTGCACCCGAAGTCCACCGATGCACATGCCATTGAATGGATATTTGTGGTGGATACACTAAATTTCTGCTTCTGGACGCCAAGTAAGCAATTAAAGGTTTTCATTTGTAACTCTTAAATACAAAAGTATGTTTATTTTAAAATTCGCAGCTGACTACACGAAATACAAGGTCAACGGTTACACCGGCTACTTTGCTTTATGCGCTGCCGTAAATCGTGCCATGGAGGAGGGCATAGATATCACCAACGCTGAATACTATTCCACAATCGATGCCGATACATTGCGTAAAGTATTTCGTTCAGATGATGGCCAGACGTCTGTGCCATTGTTTGAACAACGTATCGCTTGCCTGCATGAGGTCGGCAAAAGACTCCTGGAGAAGTGGCAAGGCAAGTTCGAGAATGTGGTGCGTGCCGCCGATAATTCTGCCGCGCGTTTACTGGAGCTAGTGGTCAGTGAATTTCCCTGTTTCCGCGATGAAGCTGATTACGAGGGTAAGCGCGTTTCATTGTACAAGCGTGCACAAATTCTTATCGGCGATATTTGGTCCTGTTTTGAGGGTAAGGGCTTAGGTAAATTCAATGACCTTGAAAAAATTACCATGTTTGCCGACTATCGTGTACCACAAGTGTTGATACATTTTGGCAGCTTGGAATACAAACCGGAATTACTCGAAGTATTGAGCAAAGATACAATTTTGGAGAATGGCGATCCACGTGAAGTCGAGATTCGTGGCGCGTCTATATACATTGTGGAGCAGGCAAAAGACATCATTTTAAACAAACTCAATAATAAGGAAATTGAGCTCAATAAGGAACATGTGAACTCTATTTTAATAGATCACTTCCTATGGGACTACCGACGCAAGCACGCAGAAGAGTTAGAGCACATACCATTCCACAAAGTATTAAGTGTTTACTATTGAATGTTGCTTATACAATAAATGTTACATTTGATATTTTGTATAAAATTGTTTTTATTTTTAATTTAATGCCACCCACATTTTAAAACCCACTGACGCAACGATATTTTACAATATTTATAGCTTGATGGGTTTTGGTTTGCCAGCTTGAGCAGCTACACGCTCTTCGAAGCGCTGGTTGGCCTCAGCGCGAGACAAATTGCCCTTGCGCGCATAACGCTGGTTGATTAGGAATTTGACATCCATCTGTAAAATATTAGGATAACGTTGCTAATGAAATTTGAACCACTTTATTAATATGCAATTACTTACACCAAGAGTTGATTCATGACGCTTGCGGATTGGGCGCTTGATGCCATTACGATGCGCCTTCCTGTTTTGGTTGTGATTGGTGTGATTCTTTGACTTGGCCATTTTATGCTACTAAATCTGTGCAACAAATCACATAGTTGTTGATGTTTGTCACGATAACATCCATTGCACCACATCCAATCGGAATTTGAAGTTCATCCAATTTTTGATTTGATGTGCGCAAAATTTATCAACCGCAGCAAATTTGAAATGAAACAAAGAAAAATATTTGTTAGAACACATAGCATTGATACGTATTTTTGCTTTTCTCATAATTTTGGTACACTTTTATTTATATTATTTCGGATTTTTAAAGATTTTTTATTAATTATTAGCAATATTCCTACCTCCGTTTTTGACAGTAGAGCGGAAAAGAAAAATATCTGAGAAAAATGTCAATGTTGACATTTCAGTGCATTAACAACACAGGGTTGCACTAGGAGTGTGTTCACTACCAAAGTTTTGTATAGGCTGCTTTAAAATTTTGAAAACTACTTTACAATTATTAATTTATAGAATATTTCCCTAAATTTTTAGAAGGGACCCAACTTAGACAAAGTTTAAAAGTTTGTTTTATATCTCCTAATGTATTTTTTAAGAATTTCAGTTTTAAGGTAGCGCTTAAAGTAGTTGTCCTAAGAAAAGGATACTAAATATATGATTTTTGACTTTGAACACTTTTTCAATGTCTGGTTAGCAGCCATCTGTCAGTTTTGTTCGGGTTAACTTAACTAACAGTGACCATACACGACACACATGTGCGTTCGATCGGTATGTGTGCGATTGCGGTTTACTCGTGTATGGGCTTGTGCGTATACCAATCCATGTTCGCGAAAATGTTTGATTTTTTACGATCGGTGTGCACACAAGTATGTCGTGTATGGCCTCTTTAAGACTTCTTCTTTCTGTAAAGAAAATTTTTTAACCAGAACTTAACTGACAGATGGCTGCTAACCAGGCATTGACGAAACGGACCTTATTGAATGCTTGTCGGGTGTCATACGGACATGTCCGACGGCGGCACTTGAAGTCATGCTGGATCTCACACCGCTTCATCTAATAATCGGACAGGTTGCCAAACATACACTGCTTCAAATGACAGTAGAAGCGTTTGGCAGAGGTAAGGTAATCTCTTCCCAGCGTTTGAAAGGCCAAAATGGCGAAATAAAATTGGCTCTTCTCCAAAAGGACAGCATTACCAAAACTGTAAACTTCATTAGGAAGTTCAAGGTTATCTTTAGCAGTAAGGCTGAATGGATCGTTCCGCTCTCGAGCTACTGTTTAGGGATAGTACAATCAAGCGGTACACCGATGGCTCGAAAATGTCGGAGGGAATTGGCGCAGGGGTCGCATTATCACGCACCAAACTCTGCATACTCACTATTGGTGTAGGCGTTTATAGAACGATTAAACAGTCTATTAGATCGCAACCAAATGGTAGGTAGGATCCGAACCTTTCATTTCGGTTGGTCCTATACCATAAAAGAGCTGCTTCGCAAGGATGAACCAGTGGGAGGGATATTGTCAACAACTCCTAGGCATGCAACTTGCCAAGTTACTAAAGGGTGGTAACCTTGAAAGGTTTAAATAAGTATGTAATCAACCCCGCAAGGGATAAACTTAGGCTACTTGTCGCCTCCTTCACTGGCTATTGTAAGCTTAAGAAGTACTTATGTATATAACATGGGCCTAGTTTCTTGTGCGCAGAGCCGGTTCTGCGACGTGGAGTCTGAAACTCCAGAACACCTGCTAATTGACTGCACAGCCGTCTGTAGGCGCAGGATAAAGGTCCTTGGATCCATGTTTCCAAATAGGAATCACATCGCCTCAATAGCACCTAGCAGTATATTGGAATTTATCAATCTGCTGGGGCTAGGTGAGTCGTTATGACTTAGGAGAGGACACAATAGACCCTCGGTCGCAGTGCAATCATCATTTATTTATTTAATGTATTCTACCTCATACCCTGATGATATTACAAATCGATAGCATTGGTTACAATAATCGATTCCACGTGTTTGAAAACGGTGAATGCGGACATGTCTGATAACTTTTGAAATTTCAAAACTGGATACAAAGCAATAACGGTCAGTGATTCGATTTTTTGGAGGAGCAATCGCGCAGCGAAATCAAAGAGCTCAGGGATGCTGTATACGGTGCCTCCTCATCTTCGTTAGGTATCGCCAAATATGCTTTAACGGGGACGGGTGCCAGTTATTAATGAGCCGCATACAGATGCCTCGAAATGGTAGCCATTTTCAGAGCATAACTTGGAAAAGGTCCATGGTTTCGTTTTGGTCGACTGAGAATTGAAGTTGCGCTAAGGAGCTGAGACAGTAGTCATCACAAAAGATCGCGTGTGTCATATACTACATGAAATATTGGCATAAAAAAGTTGTCGACGTGATGGGGCCTGATTTTGTTTTTGCGTACAATAAGGCCACATCATAAGTAGGCGAACAGTCGAAAGAGTGAATTTCAGCTGACACCCGCCCCTAGGAAGTCAAAGATTGGAAATATATAATAGCTGTTTTCTGGGATTTACAAAGAGTGTTGTACATCGACTACCTGGAGAATTCCAACACGGTCATAAGGCTCTACTGTGCCGGATTGTTGGCTCAAAACCTAAAAATGTTGATTTTTGGTCGAAATAAAAGCTGTTCATCTTTACATTATTTAATGATCGCAAGAACAAAAACACATCTTGATTTCAAGTCTACTATGGACTCTTCAGATGTCTTCATTAATGACGTCATGCTTCTAAGTATCTGAGCACGTAATGGCTTACTGAGCTTTTTAAAAAAAAGTCGCATCTTGCAGATCTTATAGACTACCACAGTCTGTCGAATTCCAAAGCTCAATAAACTCTTTAATCTTTTTAAGTCTGTATACTTTTACTTACCGGAATATTCCAAAGAGTATTTTTTTATAAAAAAAACCGTTTTATTAAAATTAATCATCTTTAGTTACATATGCAGATTATGAAGAAACCCTAATCAATCTCTTTCTAAATATTCGCTCTTTTTTATTTGCTTTTATTCTCTTCTCTCTATAATTTAAATATAAATTCAACGTATTCTTCTTTGCCATTAAAATCGGTCATCATTCTTCTCTTCAACATTCTTCCAGTTAACTAGATCTTCTGAAACTGACCCATAAAGTAGATGCCAAACTTTCGGGAGCGCAGGAAATACATGAAAGGATGATCAGCAATGAAGCGTTTGCGTCTGAAACTCCTTACGGGTAAAATTCGCAAAACTGAAATGTTTTAAATATAATTATTTCCAATCTTTAATATATTAATAGACAACATGAACCCCAAAAAATAGATGGATGACAGTATTATATTTATTTCCACATGCATTTCGTACAAATATGATGTTTTTGCCACAAACGATTAGGTTACGATGCCGTTTTCCCACGAACATCTGTTTGCATGCTGTGACAGGCGGAGAAAATCGTTAGCCGTCAAAATAACATTAACGGTAAATAACTTAATGTGTACATACCGAGCATTAATAATACAGATAAGATTACGTGACATAAACAAAAAGAATAGTCAAATTTCTGTAATTTTAAAATATAAATAAATGATTTGAGTAATTTCGTGCATGGCGTCACAAGCCAAGTTTGCTGTCAAACACGCTCCAGAAAAATACCAGCAAGAAATTGTCATATGCTCTGTTTCTTGATACCGGCTACATAAGTATTTAGTACCAAAGTCGATATATGTGACCTGGTCTACGGAAAGGGGGCTTAGGTGTCAAAAAATCAATTTTCACTTTTTAGTTGATTCGGATGGAAGATGAGATGATGAGATGCTTTTTCACATGATAGAATCCAAAAAGTTTTCGCACGTTAGCTCCCTTTTCGTAGACCAGGTCATATATAATAAATAATAACAGTTATATGATGACCCACGAAATATATAAATTTATTTATTTTTTAGATTGTTTACATATATATGTTCAAATATAGATATATAAATTTATTGAAATTGAGCTCCATCATGCCTTCGTCTTTTGTCCAGCAAACAGAATCAAATTGGCCTTATTTTTGATGATATATGCAAAGGGTTTGTCTGCTATGAAGAGCCTGGGCGGCGGTGGACCTCCTCCCACTGAGGTTATGCCCGCAAAGATGACAGCTAAGAGAAAAAAAATAGTATTTACGAAATGTCACTTTTAGTTACATAAATTGGAGTTGGCAAAACTTGGAAGTGAAACGGTGACTTTTAAATAATATTAGAAATTGATAATTAATCTATTTATTATTACTTAAATTTATTATTTAATAAAGTTATTAACAAATGAGATTTAAAAGTGAAAAAATATGCGAGTTTATAACAAAATTATTAGCAAAATATTAAAAAATAAAAAAAAAATTATAAAAACAGAGAACTGGTAAGAACACTCTCTGCAAAAAATATGTGTGCCATATTCCATTATGTTCCGCTTTTTTATGTATATTTATTTTATAAGCAAATATTAAATGTACATAGTAAATTAAATTAAAAGTAAAATTTAAAAAATATACGAAGAAATTGAACATTACTACATTATATTATTAAAAACTTTACTCACAAAATGTATTTTTCATTTTCTGAAGATGAGTTTCAAAATGTTTTCTTAAGGGGTTACTTGGGTTTTGAAATTTCCAAAACTCATTTTTTTCATTGTCCAGAATGTTTTCCCAAAGTTTCAAAGCAATCGCAATAAAGGTGTTGGAGGTAGAAACTTTGGAAAAGCGGCCGTCAGACTAGACCGGTTGGCTATTTCATTGTTTGAACTTGTTTTCATAAAACGTGGTTTCAAAAGCGTTCTATTCACAACACCTTCACCCATCTTGAGACCCAGCATTCATTATTGGATAATATTTGACCGAATAGACCACGTCCAATACGCAGTGTAGAAAATATACATAGCAGCCGTAGCTGAGAGTTCGGTTCGTTCGGACCGACATATGAAACGACTTGACGCATTTTATGTTAGCTCGAGATCTTCAATTGAAAGCGTACAAAATACAGCTTGTGCAAGAACTGAAGCCTACCCATGTGACATCACTTCGCTTTATGGGCTCCTGAAAAGTTTCAAGAAGATCCGTCGTTTTTGAGCCAAATTTTGTTCAGCGATGAGGCCGCCGATTTCTGGCTCAATTGGTATGTAAACAAGCAAAATTGTCGCATTTGGGACGAAGAGCAACTTGAAGAGTTTCAAGAGCTGCCATTTCATACAGAAAAAACAACGGTTCGGTGTGATTTGTGGGTCGGAATCATCAGTCCATATTTCTTCAGAAATGATGTCGGTGAGAACGTAACTGTCAATAGCGATCGTTATCGCTCCATAGTAACAGACTATGATGCCTGAAATTGAAATTCGCGATCTCGGCGCTACTTCCCACACAACGCATCAATCAATGCATTTATTTAGATCGTGTCATATCACACCGTTAGACTTTTTCGTGTGGCGACATGTATAGTCTAAAGTCTATGTGCGCAATCCTGTTTCGATTTAAGCCTTGGAGCAAAACATCACGAGTGTCATTCGTCAGTTACCGGTCAAAATGCTCGAGCGAGTTGGACCATCTGAGACGTAGCCGTCAACATTTGAAAGAGATAATCTTTAAACAAGTAAGGAAGGGCTAAGTTCGGGTGTCACCGAACATTTTATACTCTCGCATGGTAAAGTGATAATCGAGATTTCATAATACGTCATTTACATATTTTTCAAATACCGTATTTTTGTAAAGTTTTATTCCGCTATCATCATTGGTTCCTAATGTTTATACTCGTATTATACAGAGAAGGCATCAGATGGAATTCAAAATAGCGTTATATTGGAAGAAGGCGTGGTTGTGAACCGATTTCACCCATATTTCGTACATGTCATTAGGGTGTTAAGAAAATATTATATACCGAATTTCATTGAAATCGGTCTAGTAGCTCCTGAGATATGGTTCATGGTCCATAAGTGGGCGGCGCCACGCCCATTTTCAATTTTTAAAAAAAGCCTGGGTGCAGCTTCCTTCTGCCACTTCTTCTGTAAAATTTAGTGTTTCTGACGTTTTTTGTTAGTCGGTTAACGCACTTTTAGTGATTTTCACCATAACCTTTGTATGGGAGGTAAGCGTGGTTATTATCCGATTTCTTTTATTTTTGAACTGTATATGGAAATGCCTGAAAAAATGACTCTATAGAGTATGGTTGACATAACTATAGTAGTTTCCGACATATATCAAAAAACTTAGTAGGGGGCGGGGCCACGCAAACTTTTCCAAAAAAATTACGTAAAAATATGCCGCTGCCTAATGCGATCCTTTGTGCCAAATTTCAGTTTAATATCTTTATTTATGGCTTAGTTATGACACTTTATAGGTTTTCGGTTTTCGCCATTTTGTGGGCGTGGCAGTGAGCCGATTTTGCCCATACGCAAATACGTGTACCAAGTTTCATCATGATATCTCAATTTTTACTCAAGTTACAGCTTGCACGGACGGACGGACAGACGGACGGACAGACGGACGGACGGACAGACAGACATCCGGATTTCGACTTCTCTCACCCTGATCACTTTGGTATATATAACCCTATATCTGACTCTTTTAGTTTTAGGACTTACAAACAACCGTTATGTGAACAAAACTATAATACTCTCGTTAGCAACATTGTTGCGAGAGTATAAAAATTAATGGCAAAGAATGTTCTTTCGAATGATAATAAACATTCCCCATTAAATTTGAAGTTTCTGTGTTTTTTCTTTAAAAAAGTAGGGAACCTCGAAATGAATCACTACACCTCTTGATTGATAGAACGATTTTTTCGATTACAACTAGTTTTTTTTCGAATTAATTTGTGGTAAAAATTGGAGTGAAATATTACTGATTTGTTTGCAACTTTGCCAAAAGTTAATTTTTTCTAAATTCTTCGATTAATCAGGACCTATATTCATTTACTAACGGATGAAATTTGATATTTAGATTTTAGATGAATTCTTCGTCTATATTGTAATAAATCAATTACATGAAAAAATTGGTGAAAATATCCACTTTTTCGGCCATCAAAACCCACGTAACCCCTTCAGACTTACATATTTTTTTAATCTAAACCAAGTACCAAATTTAATATCTACTAATTACGCAAAGTAAATAAAGTTAAATTTCAAATTGTGTAGAATACATTTAAGTTTTAACGCCTGGCCTTTTGTCCAGCAAAAATAACGAAATTTGCTTTATTTTTTATTAGAAATACGAAGGGTCTGTCAGCAATAAACTTTCTGGGCGGTGGTTTAGGTAATGCTGGTCCGCTGAAGCCCAAGAAGATGGCTGTTAAGTAGAAAATACAATACGAAAATAACGGTAATAAAATAAACTAAATTAGAAAATAATTATACTATATGTTTGTTGTTATATAAGGCCATCCCATTTGTTAGTTAAAAAAGTTAAAGGTAAAATATATCTAAGACAAGAAAAAAGACTTAATAATAAAAGAGCGTACAATATACTTTCCTCAAATATCCAAACAATTGGCTTACAAAAGATAAAATTAAACTGTTTTTAATTAGGATTTTTTCTTTTAATGCATTGCATTATCTTGGCGTGCTCTGACCTGGCTACTTTCGAAATAGTAAGTATGACTCTAGTCGCCAAAGAGCAATCTGATCGTTATCAATTGGATCATATTCAACTTTTTTTGGCACATCTTTCGCTTTCTAGTTAAAGGTCATGAGTTATAGTGAAGCCCGAAAAACTTCTTTAATGCGAGGCCTTTTAATACTAGGTTCTAGACAAGGTTCGAGCCTTACTTTTCGAACAGATGCGATAAATATTGATTTGTTAATGCATTTGGAGCGAATTGAGAACAAGAGGAAATTTTATCGGCCTCAGACAACTACTAAGTACAAATCGTATTTCCCTTATTTTTACAAAGTCCTGAACAGAAACATTTTTTTTCTCAAACCCAACTTCTACCATTTCGGTGTGTTTTCTGAACTACACATTTTATGTTATTTATAAAACTTCTTAACAAATGACTGTCTAATCTTCAAAATAATAAATAAATTAAGATTTTGTCAAGCCCACATATATTTAAATGCTGTCATTCCGAAAGCTTTCGCTAAAGCTAGACAAAAAGAGATAGGAAGATAGATTGACATAGAGGAGATAGATAGGAGGTAAATATATAGGAATATAGATTGACATTGAGAGAGAGTGCGATAAAGAGAAAAAGGAGAGAGATAAAAAAAGAGAGGGAGATAAAGCAAGAGAGGGAAGGCAAGAGAGAGTGAGAGAGAGAGATTGAAAAAGAGGGAGAGTGAGAAAGCGAGAGAAAGGAAGGACTACTGTATTTTGACTTCCTTTGATTCCAAGGAATCCACATTTCCCTCAGCCCAATCTTCTTCAATTTTATCTAAGGTTAACGAACTTATGTGATTTTTTAATACTGATAGCCTTTCAAGTATATTATCTTCATTTTCTAACGACTTGTTTACTCTCTACATCCATCTTATCACTTGACAAATCGTAATCGAATGGAAAATTATACAAGTTTAAGCCTTTCTTGACTGAGGGGAAGGAAAAATGTCTTAATAATAGTAAAATCTGGAACAGTGTTGGCATAATTCAAATTTTGACAATATATGACGAGGTGAAATAGGGTTTAGCTATGATTGTACTACGCAGGTTGCCTTTTATATTTCGGGATTCGAGAACAAAAACAAATTTTAATCGTCGAAAATCGCTTTATAGTTTTTAGAAATATTCTCCATTAAAATCTATACACTACACGCGTTTGAACCAATTTTTGAAGCACTTTTGCCACTCCGATTGAGGTACATATCTTCAAAACATGCGTTCTGAACGCATCAACCGCCTCTTCAGGTGTCGAAAAACGTTGAGCTCTTCATTTATTTTTTTTCGTACGGTAATAAAAAGATGTTCAAAAATTGAATTAATCTATGTATCCTTGTTGGGTTAATCCACGTCGAAAGTTGTAAAAAATAATGGCGCGAAATTGTTCGCGATTAAACAACATTTTTTGGCCGAATGAATATTTTAGCTTACTGTTAAGAACACAAATAGCGCTCGTATATCAAAACGTTCTGGGTATGCATACCAGCAAAAATGTCCAACTTTAGCTTCCAGATTGCAACACTATGGTAGCAAAATCCTAAAATATTAAAGCTAACCACCACCTACGTCATTTATGAGAGAACGAAGTCTTCAGGATCTTCATGACAAATAAATTCTTAGTTTGGCATATAGGGAAACAATTGTTATCTATAATAGTTGTTTGAGATTTTATTTTTTCCCGATTTTTCACAAATATGTATACAATCGATAATACATTTAATAATCAATTTTCTGGCTTCGTACAATCCCCAGCAAACAATGGCACTCCATGAACACCACTTCTGATTAAATAGACGAACGGACGATTGACGTTGAATCTAGGTGGCTGCTTGGGGATGAAGGCGCATAACTGTACTATCATAGCTGTAAATAGTCGTATAGGCAAATGTTGGTATATATGTAGTAACTGTTTTTAATGTTCCATACATACGTATCTTAGGTTTATATTTCTCACAATAAACAATTAAATATTCGATTTGTAATATTTTTGGGTATTTTTCAGTTCACATTTGATCAACTGCGCGATCGTGGTGGGAAATAAAATTGATTAAATACGTCGCAAGTAAATGCAGGGTTTGTCCGGAAAGTAATAGGACTGAGTCGATTTAAAAAAAAAATTATTACAGCGTTGCCTGCGCGATTTCTAAGCATTGAAGGCGTCACGGAAGCCTTAAGAGCTTTTTGTTCTCAAACACTACTTCTACCGTTTCGGTGTGTTTTCTGGACGAATGAAGAACTATACATTTTATGTTATTTATAAAACTTCTTAACAAATTACTGTCTAATCCTGAAATAATAAAAAAAATTAAGATTTTATCTAAGCCCACAGAGAAAAAGAGATAGGAGGTAAATAGATAGGAAGATAGATTGACAGAGAGAGAGAGAGTGCGAAAGAGTGAAAAAGATACAGAAATACAGAGAGAGAGAGAGAGAAGAGCGGAAAAGAAAGGTCTCCTGTAATTTGACTTCCTTTGATTGCAAGAAATGCACATTTCCAATTACTTTAGGCCAATTTTCTTCAATTTTATCCAAGGTTAACGAACTTTTGTATTTTTTTAAACAACTTTGTTAGCCCTTCAAGAATATTATCTTTATTTTCTAACGGCTTGCTTTTCTTCTACATTCATCGCATCGCTTAAAAAATTGCAATGAAAGGGAAAAGCATACAAATTAAAGCCTGTCTTGAGTCTGGGGCAAGAAATGTGTTCTAATATTAATAAAATCTGGAACAGTGTTGGCATAATCCAAGTTTTGACAAAATATGACGTGGTGAAAAATGGTTCAGCTTCAGCTCTGATTGAGGTACACATCTCCGCCTCTTCACGTGTCGAAAAACGTTGACCTCTTTCTTTTTTTTTCGTACGGGAATAAAAAGAAGTCCATCGGTGCCAAGTCAAGACTCTTCAGTAGATTACTCATCAAATCGATGTTTTAAGTGCTTAGAAATGCAGTTGTTTCAGGCGACGTGTGAGAGCTCGCATTGTCGTGGTGAAGAGTGGTCCGTCTTCCGCGGTTGGTTTTCCTTATTTCTTGAAAGAGAACTGGCAAACAAATGGATACCTACCACTCAACATTTACTGTTCTGTTTTGTTCCAGTGGTATGGACATGACAATCCAGTTTTTCCAAAAAACAAGCACCCATAAATCCACGATTCATCACCTGTCATGATGTCGTGTTTCGAGGCACCGCTATCGCATTTTCTGAACATTTCTCAATCTCGTCGACCAATCGACACGAGCCTTTTTTATGAGTGATTGACAAATTGTTTAGGATCCAACGTGAACAACTTTTTTTACAGCCACATGTTCATGCAATATTGAAGGTATGCTAGTCCCACTAATGCCCATAGTTGTCTCAATCTCACTATATGTAGGTCACGTGACGGTTTTGAGCACAGCATCAAAAGTTTACGAAACAATAATTGATTTTGCACGATTTTCATGAAATTCGTTTTGGTGTCATCTACGTCCTCGATAAAATTGATCATACCATCGATAAACACTGGTTTCCTGCTGGAGTTTCATCGTCAAAAATTGAATTCATCTACATATATACTCTTGTTGAGTTAACCCACGTCGAAAGTGGTAAAAAAAAAATAATGGCGCGAAAGTGTTCGCGATTAAATTACATTTTTTAGCCGAATGAATATTTTAGCTTACTGTTAAGAACACAAATAGCGCTCGTATATCAAAACGTTCTGAGTATGTACTATATGCCATCAAAAATGCCCATCTTTATGATAGGGTTGCCAAATCCCGAAATAGAAAAGTCAACCTACATAATTCATGAGAGAACGTCCGTCTTCCGGACCTTCATGACAAATAAATTTTTAGTTTGGCATATAGGGAAACAATTGTTATCTATAATAGTTGTTTGAGATTTTATTTTTTCCCGATTTTTCACAAATATGTATACAATCGATGAGTGCTTTTAAATACATTTGAGAAACGATCATCAATTTTCTGGCTTCGTACAATCCCCAGCAAACAATGGCACTCCATGAACACCACTTCTGATTAAATAGACAAACGGACGATCGACGTTAAATCTGGGTGGTGGTGGATGGGCGATGAAGGAGCAATACTGTACCATCATAGCTGTAAATAGTAGTATAGCCAAATGTTGGTATGTAGTAACTGTTTTTAATGTTCCATACATACATATCTTAGGTTTATATTTCTCACAATAAACAATTAAATATTCAATTTGTAATATTTCTGGGAATTTTGCAGTTCTACAACTGATTCTGACGAGGGCTGTGAAAGAACGGTACCCCGAGAAGAGGTGGAAAGAGCGACGTCTTTTCAACATAACAAAGAGAAAGAGGGAAAAAAGATGTGAATACGAAGAACTTGAGGTGCTGGCTAACAGGAATTTTATCAAAGGTACGGGCGACGGAACCAATGGAAGGACCAGGTGTACAGCGACCTGTCTGTATTTGGGATATACAGCAAGTGGGATCCCGCAAAGGATAGAGGCAACTGGCGACGTTTCGTATTCTCGGCCCAAACCGACCCACAGTTGTAGTGCCAAAAAAGAAGAAGAAATAAGGACGGAAAAAAATTATTAAAATTATGAAATATTTCTTCACTCCATAGGTAACTGAATACCATTTTTATATTATAAAATAATATTTTTAAATTTATTATACTTTAAAAAAATTTTATAACAATTAAAACTTTTTTTATTCAAACTTTTCTATAAAAATATTTCATTAATATTTATGGCGTTGCTATTTGCCCAGTAAATAGTGAAATTTCCGCAATATCACTGTAAATGATGAAAATAAATGGGTGATCAACGGTGAATGCTGGCGGTGATAATGCTGGAAGAGATCTGCCCATAATCATGCCTGAAAAAATACCAAATGATATTTGCATGCATGCATTAGGGATATTTACTCCACCGACTTTGAGTTAATGAATGAATGTGGGGTTGTGTGGGTGTGAATTTGTGGAGAATATCTACATGATGTCCGTTATAAAAGTATTTTACAGTTAAAAATTACTTTATGGTTTTGCTAATTTTCCCACAAAAACAGTTAAGTTCTCTAAGCAATTATTGATCGTGTACATAAATGGCCGATCTACTTTAAAGGTTAACGGTGTTTGATCGATTTCGAGTGCGCAGTTGGAAATACTCATGCCTGAAAGTAGATCAGCGGTGAGAGAGATATTTTGTTAGCCAGAAGCCTTTCGTATTACTTGAATCAGCGATGAACAGAGACAATAAGCGATACACTATTGTTTTGAACAGAAATGAGATAAGTCAAAATCGGAAAAAGTTAAACCGTCACCAATAAGTGCTACACGGGTTTCCGTGTGTCATTCATGAAGTCTATACCACTAATAACTGAGTTAATGAAGAGATAGACAGAGAAAGAGAGAAGGCAGCACAAAAAAATATCACCACAAGTATCTGAGTTAATGGAGAGACAAACAGAGAGAGAGAGAGAAAGAGAGAGAGAGAAGGTAGCACAAAAAAATAATGAAAATGTATGATAGTCATTAACGAGTAATTGACAACTTATAGTAAACGTAGATCTAGGTATAGTTCAGCACCTGTACCAAAAATAAGTAAGTAGTATCTCTTCTGAACTGTAGAATTGTATTTTTGTTAATTAACCATAATCCAAATAGAATTTTTCAGTTTTTACAAAGGTTTGTTAGTTCATTTCGGACAATTTTCAAGATATTTCATCTAAAAAACCCTTATTTCAGGAATAAAAATTGTATTTGAAAAATGAAAATGCAGAGTTATCGTGTTCCAACAGTCTTTGCTTAACTTCTAGATATGATCTGAGATAGTGGAGTATAAAAAGTCTATTAACTATACCACAATCCACTTTTCAGATTTAGATTTAGATATTATTTTGCTTCCACTCATCTGCCGAACTGTCTGGGAATCCTACCAGATGCCATCTACAGAAGCAGTATGGAAGAGGATGAGGTGGAAACAACTAAACACTTCCTTCTTGATTGTTCAGCGTTTGGGAGGTCAAGACTTAAGCACTTGAGAGCGCGTACCTTAAGACATCCCACCGAGCTGGACAAGCTGGCACAGAAGTTCTTCTTTTCTATGGCATTACAAATTACTACATATAGTAATCCAAGTGCGATCTTTGATCAGCCATCTAACCTAACCTAACCTATCTGCCGTACAGTAAACTGACATTTGATTGAGCTTCTTCTCGCTCTTCATTCTTGAGAATGTGCTGTGAAATTTATTTTTATACGACAAAAGGTGGGTGTTAGAGGTTTTCAGTTGACTGACTGAAGCTCGCTTAGAAACATTTTCATGGCATGTAAAGACATACTTAGAAGTTTTCTCTTGGTTGTCGATAGACTTCTGTGGACTCAGACTCTGAAGGTACATATTTAAACTGAAAGGTGAAGAGACATGCTGAAGTGATTGATAGGAAAAAAAAACAACAAAATATTCTCTCATGATCTAAGAAAAATTGTCGTTAGAATAAACTTTCCTTCAACCGATGATTTTAAAGTGTGTTTGAAACAATTTTAGTTCTTCAATTTTATATTTTTTTATTTTAGTATTTTAGATATACCGAAACAAATAAAATATACATTTTTGTCAAATATAAGATGCCTCATAACCTTTTACGCCCAGTATTACTCTGTTTCCTCGACGAATCAATATCTCCAGCGTCTCGGTCTTCACAAGTTCTTACGAAGTTTCGACAAATCTTTTTCAATGAGCCATACTCCTACGATTAGATGCGATACTCTCCACTGCTTAGCCCTATCTCCACGCTACAATCTCAGACAGGTACAAATTGTGTGAGACGATGATTCCAATTTCGAACGAATAGTGTAATTACCCCATGAGACACCCTATATGTATAGCCACTGACTACTCGTATATATGGTACTCTAGTCTCTAAAGTTGCTAACGGTACCAGCAAATAAGAGATTTTGTTCTGAATTCACCACTGCATAGAAAAATGGTCTGTTGGCGATAAACTCGTGGGGAATTTCCATAGGAAGGTAGGATTCGGCGTACATTATAAGCGCTAGATAAGAAATACGTAAAGCAAGCAATTTTTAAAAAAGGAGTACTGTATGCAATGGTCGGAGGGTGCTTATTGATATTTTGCTTATTATTATTTAATTCATGTACAGTGATTGTAAATGTGCAAAAATTATAAAAAAATTAATAATGTATTTCGAGCACTCAAATGAAAGAGTTAAATGAGAGTGAAAGTAAATATTCTTTGTTTCGTACGCGAGTGGCAAAAGAAAGCCCTACTCAGTTAAATTTTCCCCGAAGGTCTATGATTGTTTTAGAATTCTCGAGCAAAAGTCGGTTTTTTTAATAAGCTCTGTGAATTTGAACTTTTGACTTTTGTTGAAACCCTTTAAAGGTGAGGCTCTGAGCGAAATAGTGGCTCTAGAAGTTATGTGGTTATGTGACTATTAGCAAAAATATTGTGCAACCTGAAGAGATTCAAGAGCTGCCGTTTCATCCAAAAAAACAAAACAAAAAAAAACGGTTTGGTGCGGTTTGTGGGCCGGTGAATTCATCGGTTCATATTTCTTCAAAAATGTTGCCGTTGAGAACGTAGCCGTCAATTGCGACCATTAACTATTTGATGCCTGAAATTGAAGCTTGTGATCTCAGATCAGATAATTTCAAGTTTTGGGCCGGTTGATTGGCCACCAAGATCGTGTGATATCACACCGTTAAATTTTTTCCTGTGGGGATATGTAAAGTCTTAAAGTCTATGCGGGCAATCCCACTTCGATACAGGCCTTGGAAAAAATCACGTGTGTCGTTCGCCAATCGAAATGAAATGGAATGAAAATTGGACTCAACGGATGGACCATCTGAGACGTAGCCGCGGCCAACATTTGAAAGAGATAATCTTCAAAAAATAAATATCAAATAATGTTCTTTCGAATGATAATAAACATTCCCCATTAAGTTTGAAGTTTCTAGGTATTTTCTTAAAAAAAAATTGAGAAACTTGAAATGGGTCACCCTTTATAATTCGGTGTCGTCTTTTCCCATGTACTATACATACGTATATTAATTATAAAATATTTTCTTTTGTTTTCGAAAACAATTGGCGAGAAAGAAATCTTTTCTAAATTAGAGTAAAAACGTGAAAAATTTCAAAATTTTCAATTGAGTTAGTTTTTTATAATATTTTGATTTTTAGAAACTTTTAAAAAATTAAAAAAAAATTTTTATTTTGTAGAAAAATCTTAAAAACATTTTAATTTGTGCTAAATATTATATTTCTTTAGCGATTTTTATTAAATTAAAAAAAATTTACACACTACTTTGAACACTCTGTGCTTTGAAATGACAAAAATCAGCTGTTTTCGTTGTGACATTTAGCAGTTATTTAGAATTTTTAATGAAAATATTTTAAATAGTTAGAAAGTTTTCACGGTGCTGCAAATGGTTTTAGGTATAAAGAAATGCCGCTAAGAAAAAAAAACTGCTAGAAAATTCTACCGATCGAGTGATGTTAATAGTGTTTTCTTTTATCACAAAATTGTTGTATTTATGCTCGGGCAGGTTTTTAAGTGCGTTCAAAGACTAATTGGAATTAATTTACCGCGAATGGTTTCAGAATGAATAACAAATCAACTTTGTTAGTTTTTTTCATTAAATGTTCTGCAGCAGTGACTGCGGGGTATAACATCCCAGCAAGTCACGGCTACCGAAGCTTTAATGCATTAAAAGAAAGTGCAAGTTATAAGGCCTTTGCGTAAGAAAGGATGAATGATTGATTACATGTACATAAGAGTTTCAGTTAAAATAGTCAATTTAGGCGTACGAAATTCATGGAAGCTTTAACAGAAACCTCAGTTAGCGCTTTTGGTTATTAACCGGTGAATAAACCAATTGACTTACAGTGATCAACAAAGTAAGTACAAAAAGTTAAAATTTTCAAGCTACAGTCTGTGTCATGTTAGCAAGTACACTAATTATATATGTAAATATATATAGGTAGTATGTGAAGACCACCACAGTACTTCCTCCACACATATTGTAATTAATTTTGAATCATCTATGTTTAGTACCTTTATTTTTATTTGTTCGACTTTATGTAGGCTTAAATAAATAATTTACAATATATATGTATAATTTTTTTTAAATATGCATATGAGGTACTACTACAACAACAAGCCTAATGAATATTGCATTTTACAATTCATCATGATTTTCGGATGCATTTACAGCATCCAGGCTGCTCACTGTGCCCAAAAACAGTGAAATTGCTGTAGCTGTATCTCCGGAACTGTTATGTTTGATCGTATATAAGAATGGATGATCGGCATGAAATTCCGGTATTTCGGAAAAGGACATGGCACAACGTT
Organism: Bactrocera neohumeralis; assembly: GCF_024586455.1. Taxonomy (NCBI): domain Eukaryota; kingdom Metazoa; phylum Arthropoda; class Insecta; order Diptera; family Tephritidae; genus Bactrocera; species Bactrocera neohumeralis. Next base: position 25,316,426 of record NC_065921.1, read on the forward strand.
TTTTACGTATAACGGCGCCTAATGAAAAAACAGAAACACACATACTCACAGATAAATAAATGATGCACTTGCAGATATGTATGCATGTATGTTTGTGGTGTTAACTATAGATAAACTTATGCTAGTAAGAGATATAATACAGTATTAGAAATGAGCTTAGAGACATAAAGATGTGTAAAGTGAACATATACATATGTACGTATGTGTAAAATGGCAAACATAAAGACAAAATTATGTGGATGAACTTGAGAAAAAAAAAGTAATGCTTACCAGTTGCCGCCGCGGCCTCAGTGCCTTCTTCGTTCACGTCGATGAAGGCTTTGTGCACGACTTTCGAGACCTGCAGTGGCTCGTCCGAATCGAGCATGTTACTGAATTCAGCGTCTTTGCTGAACATTCGTGCCATGCCAAGCTGTGGAGAATGCCATATATGGTGTGTTAGAGGTATTTCAATATAACAAAAAATAAAATTTCAATTAAAAACAACAAGTACAGTCACTATTTACATTTATCAAAGCATCATTCAATTCGATATCGTATTCCGCCTTGAATTTCGGCATTTTCACAATGACCTTCGTGTGGATCAAATAACGTGTGATGTCGCTGAGATTGAAGTTCTTCAGCTTCTCCTGTAGACTGGCCAATCCTGTGCGCGAGTTCGGCAATATCACCACCATCGATAGATCGGAGTCCTTGTAGGGCATTTCGAGCACGGTGGCGTCCAATTCGGATATAACACCATAGCCGAAACTTTCCTTCAAATTCATCATTGGCACACGTACCGAGTCGACTTCATTCAGGTAGAAGTCATCATCACGTGTTGCCGATTTCGGGAACTGGTACTTCCATTCGCCCTTAAAGTGTATGGCATTGACCAATACCACGCGCGTGTCAGAGTCCAACGCATCCGGTGAAATGAGATTCTTGATTAGATTATTCGTTTTGGATTCCACCCACTTGTTAATTGTGTTTGCCGCATTTGCGTTGTCAGCGAAATTAATGCTATCGGCTGAGGAGTAAAACTTGGTTGTAGCAATTTCATTGAATTCTTTCTTGACGCTGTAGCCTTGCATTACGTAAATCTTATTGGCGATCTTCAAAATCGGACTATCCTTATAGGTTACCAATACGTTGTGGAAAGTATCGGCGATCGCCGTCACATCGTTCGATGGTAGACCCAGACCGCGGTCGAGTTCCGCAGCGGTTTCACCGACCGCGCCAATGCGTGCCATGCCCACACATGTTTGTATCGAGAAAGGCGAGTAGATAATATTCTTGTTGGGATCTCTCTTGTACATGTGATTGAAGAGCTTTACGGCAAATTGTGCCGATTTGCTGGCGAACTCACGTTGTGCTACAAGTTGATCATGACTCGACATGGTTGCAGTTGTTGTGTATACGGAGAGTAGTAGAACGAATGATAGGAAGGTATCTGAAATTAGAAGAGGAAATAGAAACATAAGTAATTGATTTAAAATGTAATTAAGCTATTAAATCTGTCAGCAAATGTAAATTTAACTATGGGGTCCAACCTAACTTGAATTTATCAGAGAACAAGTCGAGTGACGCTTGCTGAGCTGACTTGAGGCCCTATAACCCATTAGTAAATCACAAGCAGCAACGAGGCTCTTATCCGTTTCCATTCTAAAGCTAGTGAAACTGTGGTAATCCGATATCAGAGATAAGGAATCTAGACTTCCCTTCACTAGTCTCGAGCATATATCCAACGAGCTCAAGTTTAATATCGCCGCCCTACAATCGGAATGGATAGTCACCACTCTGAAGTATACTGCGCTACAGAGTAGTAGATCTACTGCTACTTTTACCACATGGCAGTCCCTCTCGCTTGAAAGACGCTGCCGTGGCAGGAAGCCTAAAACTGGAGTTGATTCTTAGTTGCCGACACCATAATGCTATACCAATTCTACGCACAAGCTTTTATCCATTCTTACAGCCCCTCCCCTCCAGCTGCTAGTCTTTCTCTCCCATACAAAAATATTTCGTAATTAAATGAAAGTGTGAGAGCATTCCAGAGCCAATTCCGTCATTTCGCCAGGATCGTGCCATCGTAGAGAAGTCTGAAAATGGGTCGACTGAAACATCTAATTACCGGTTCCGGTTATACGCTTTTGAATGCCACTCGATATCGTCGAAGGTCCCCACCGCAAATTTCTTGTGTTTTGTGTCTGGTAACAGCGGTATAGTATAGTATATATTCCAATAGTCAAGTCGTGTCCATGAAAGTCGATTTCTTAGAATACTATCCCCTAAGTACAGATCAATCAGCCTCTATAATGTTTTCAAAAGGAAAGAGGAAAGACTGATAGGTTTGAAGTCCTTGGTCACGACATGCGATATCTTATGGGCCTTCGTGATGAACACGACCCTAACCTGCTTCCAGGCCCCTGGAATACATGCCAATCTAATATCAGACTAATTTTTGAAGTTGCGGTTCTTTTTAGTTCGATTTCTTCGATAAAATATTGGAGGAAAAATGTACAATTTATAAATAATATTTTCACTTAATGAACTGCGCCTATTGCACGTAATTTCAGTTAACGAGAAAATCAAAGCAGAGTCAAGGCAGATATTTGGTTGGAAAATGTTGGCTTCGGCTTGTACAGTAGGTGCATTTGGCGTCAGTTTAAAAGAAAATGTTTTCAAAGTATGATGCAAATATTTTATTGATCCATACATGTATACATACACACATCTAGATCTGATAAGATGTAGCTGGCGCTTCAGCGGGTTCAAGGTTATTGAAATCAAATGTGTGATAGATATGGAGTTTTACATATATACTGCATAAGTTTGCGTACAAAACTAACAGCAATTATGTATGGCTCATTACGAATTTGTATGCAAACAATTTGAAAGTTTCAGGGTTGCATTATAAATCTTCAATGTTACAGAAGAAATTGATTGCCACCATAAAATGTGACGAGCCCATCTTTTTAGATAACGACGAAAAATGTGCATCGCCGCCGCAGAAAAAATTTCCGTTCCAAACAAAACTTTTTCTTAATATTGTACAAGTACGTATATCAATAATCAAGATGAGGAGACGAGTTGACTGACCGAGTGACTGTCCCTCTATTCTTTCGAAGGGTCCTTGTCATCCAAGAAGTATTGGGGGTCGAATAGAACTATTGCAATCATTCATCAACATTTTACGTGGCATTGCGCTCCTTTAGGTGAAATCATATATTTCGGGACTTACTCCATCGATTTGAGCCAAATTCGGTATGTAAGATTCTTCTAATACTTCTATATTCTTCTTCTTTACTGCCGTTAACAACAGCGCGCCAGTCGTTTCTTCTTTTTCCAATGTGACGCCAATTGGAGATTCCAAGCGAAGCCAGGTCCTTCTCTACCTGGCCTTTCCAACGGAGTGGAGGTCTTCCCTTCCTCTGCTTCCCCCGGTAATGCGTCGAATACTGTCAGAGATGAAATCTTCCCATAAATTCTTGCGACATAACCTAGCCAACGTAGCCGCGGTCTCTTAATTCGATGAACTATGTCAAAGTCGTCGTATATTTCATACAGCTCATCGTTCCATCGAATGCTAAATTCGCCGTGGCCAACGCGCAAAGGGCCATAAATCTTTCGCAGAACTTTTCTCTCGAAAACTCGTAACGTCGACTCATCAGATGTTGTCATCGTCCATGCCTCTGCACCATACATATCCTGCTTGTATAGCAGGAGGGGAATAATAGTGACTTATAGAGTTTGGTTTTTGTTCGTCGAGAGAGGACTTTACTTCTCAATTGCCTACTTAGTCCGAATAGGTGCTACCTGTTGGCAAGATGTATTCTGCTTTGGATTTCCTATTATATATTACGGTATGAAAATGAGCAAATTCGGCCTACGACCACATCTACATACTTCCTATACAGCACAATTTTAAATTCCATTTGATTCTTCCAGTATACAAATCCCGAAGCATATAATATATCCACATAAAACTTTGTACAAATACTTTTGGGGTGAGCCACCGGATGACCAAAAAATTGTCCAAGTCGGATCAAAACTATTCAAGCTCCATTCAAGCCCCAGATATCCGGTTCTTTCCTCTAAATTTATACCGAAAATATCGGTCAACCTGTCAGGTATGTAAATATATTACTGAAATTCGAAAAAAAAATTTCCCCTGTTTTGATAATATAAAATGTTCGGTTATATAGAAAAATATTATAGTTAATTGTAAATTCAGTGTTTTATCAAAGAACTAGTTGTACGCAATTAAAATAATTATTTAAGTAATAATTACTTTTAAAATTTGACACATGACTTTCTTGTTTACATTTATTACTGATATTTTGACAGTTCTTCTCTTCTTATGCAAACATTTTGTTTTGCCGTTCTGATCAAAAGGGCGCAAACTTCGAATTAATCTGAACTATTAACATATATTTACTGGCTATAATATACATATGTATGTATATTTATAAAAGTGTAAATATATGTTTATGTATTACGTGCCTTATTGAGCAAGGAATATTGCAAGTTGGTTCGACAAGTAATCCGAAACTTACCGCGCACAAAATTCCCTGGCGATAACATTTTGTAGTTTATCTGCGTTTGTGATGATTTGTGATCTCTATATATTTATATTTGTTGTAATGTATAACTATGCTATCACTACACAATCAATACCACATATTTGCTGTTTACTTATTTTTTAATATTTAATATTGTATTTACTTGCACAAAATATTTTTTGTTGATTTTCACAATAAATTTTTGGGCTCAACAAGTGCGCTCACAATTTTCTTTGCACTAAAATAACTTTCTTAAATATTTTACCCAAAAATTGTAAAAAACCTATTTATATTTATTCTATTTCACTTCTCACTATTTTATTCGCTTTTAAATTCGATCAAAGTCACAACCGAACCGACGTGTGTGCACAACGAGACTGAATCGGAAATGTTACTGTACATGCTTGCACTTATCAGCGTGTTCGAAAGAATACCCAGAATAAAATATTGACAAACATTGTATTTGTGAATGTAGTTATAAATCAAGTAATAGCTTATATAGTTTTGATATTTTTATAAATATTGTAAAAAGATGAGCAAAAATCAAAAATGGCGCAACAGTCAAAACATTTTTATGATAAAAAAATATAAAAAATGAATAAAAAAACAAATAAAAAATTTTATTAATAATAAAAATGCACAATATTTTTACATAAAAAATTAAAATATAGTTTTGCAAAAACGAAAAAAAGCTCAATGCGCTAGTCACAAGCGCGAGGGACAAAGCTTCGAAAATAAGTCAGCATCTTCCACTCCGAAATTTATAAATTAGTAACTAAACAGCCATATTAGGCATATGAAAAAGTTGAATAAAAATAGTTACAAATAGAAAAAAATTATTTGTTAATAAAAAAGTCAAACAATTTGAAGGTATATCTCATTGAAAAGCTGAGAAAAAATCGTGAACAATATACCGCCTAGTTATTTTCATAATGCAAAACTTTTTTTTTCGTATATGAAGATATTTAAACTCACTTTTTTCGAGAGTGGCAATTTTGAAAATTTATAAATTCATATATATAAATCAAAAGAAAAAAATTACTTGTCCGATATTTTGTCTCAATGAATAAAAAGGATGTTTTGTACGAAAAAAATTTCTAATGTAAATTTTGGATGGCTGGAAAGACTCATATGGTATATAAAAAAAATATACAAAAGGCATAAAAAATAAAAATATAAAAATTAAAGAATTGAAAAAAAAAAAAAAAAAAATTAAATGAAAAATAAAAAAAATCAATTAAAAAATAAAAAAAAATTTAAAAATAAAAAAATTAAAAAAAAAAAATTGGAGAAATGAAAAAATTTGATATTAATAAATCTTTAAAAAATAAATTTTAATATTATATAAATATTAGAAGCATATATTTTATTCAATATATTTTTATTTACTTTAAGTATTTTACTTATAATTATACGCTATTTTTGTATAAAGAATTTGTAGTTTTCTCTATAATTTTTGTTATTTATAAATAATTACATTAATATAATTATATTATAATTATAATAATTACATACATTTAAACTTTTAATGCTTAGTTATTCAAAACCAAACGCTTACTAACTGCAAACTATATATGTATGTACATACATACATATTACGACGGTTTGATCCACGCAAATAGATATTGGGAAAACCAAAACCAAAGGTGTTTCCCAAACGAATATTTTCATATAAGTATAAAGCACGTATAAGGTAAATCACCCACTTTTTATCCATAAAATGCCACGAAGTCTAGTTTTGGTATAAAATCCTCTACACCTTAAATAGACTTAAAAGTAAATAACAGATATTTCGGGATTTACGTTTTTCTCGTTTATTTTGATGTGGAATCCTTTTACGTCAGTTACATTACGTTTTATTAACCATTAAATTCTATTATTGTTTTTATACTCTTGCTACATGTTGCTACAGAGTATAATAGTTTTGTTCACCTAACGGTTGTAGTATCACCTAAAACTAATTGAGATAAATATAAGGTTATATATACATATATATAGATAAATGATTCGGATAACTAGAAAAGTTGAAATTTACGTGGCTGTCTGTCTGTAAGAAACTTTGCCCACAAAATGCCATTAATCGAAAACGAAAAAAGTCTTAACTAAGCACTAAATTAAATAATTATTTGGCGCAGAGGATTGCAGTACCGAGGGACGTCTCTGAGCTAAACATTTGGAAAAAGTTGGCGTGGTTCACCCTCTATTCGGTTTTATTTACATAACTCCTAAACCACCTAAGCTACAATAACCAAATTCACTCACGACAAATCCCTTTTGCACCTCTATCGACACTGTAAAAGTGGATGAAATCGGAAGATAACCCCATCCACCGGAAAGGTATGAGAGGGTTTTTTGTGAGCCGTTGTAAAAATAGGCTGATAGGCCTGACATCACCCTATATAAATAATGTACGCTTATGACCAAAATTGTCCAAATCCAACCAAAATTGTTCAAGGCCATAGGTACCGAATATGTGGACTCCAGCATCTATATTATACGTAGTTGACTTTTGACCGAAAATATCGATCAAGGTATGGGATATACATACAATTAAAATTCAGAGATAATCTTTTTTCCGTTAATAGTATCTCTGTATATCAAAAAGAAGTTGAGTGGGTTCAAACTTCCCTGAGCCCTCATATACCTAATATAAAGATTTTCGAGCTCCCGGGTGACTTTATACCGGTATATACGGGTAAATTATCTCAATGAAAATGAAATAACGCGTTTTACTCATAACAGTGTATCTTTGTGCCTAAAATTGGGCGATAACTTGATCTAGTTCTCACATAACTAGGATTTCCGAACTTCCGACTGACTTTAGACCATATTATTGGTGTTTACATGTGAGGTAGGTTAATGAAACCCAGGGAACATTTTTTTAGTATGTGGCATGTAGTTAATAGATAAAACCGGGTCGATGCTATCCCAACTCACATATACTACATATCGTCACCTGAAATGCAAAATAACGTAACAACATTTTCGGAAATTTACAGAGGAGGGAATGAACCACGTAATAAAATGAAACATAAGTGAAACAAAATTTAAATATTGGTTAAAACTGGGTTATATCTGATAGCCGAACCTTAAAATGTTGGACATATGTACTTATATGTACTATGTAATTTGAAGTAGTGGATCGTAATCAATGAAGCACTCAATTTCGAATTTTTTGCTGATACGTTATTTTGCATTTTAGGTGACGATATGTATAATGATTTTCGTTTTTCTAACAAATCTTATGCCGAATAAGTCGGTCAGTCCGTAGATTCCGATTCTCTTGTTGACGCTTTACCTACATCTTAAGGTATTTCCCTGGCTTTGATTCTTGAAAGTTTCAAGAGTGTAAAATGTTCGGTTGCACACTTACTTAGCCCTTCCTTACTTGTTTTTAACTTCTATTTATTGTTGCTATAAAATAAAAATCCCCAAAAAACTAATTTCATCATCCACATTTCATATTCTCTGTCGTACTCGTGCTGCGCAAAGAGCGATAAAAGAAGAGAGCAAAAAGAGGTAAGGAAAAGGCCGGGCAATTGTTTACGTACTATGGTTGTTGTTGCTAACAATTGTAATATTTCATGACGGCAATAAACAAATTTCGGATACTATTGTGAAGCATGATTCATCGCAACTTTGTTAAGCTTTAAGTTTTTGGCTGTTTAAGGGGTTAAACGTCAACTGATAGAATACATTAGCTAAAAGATGTTTTGCATAACAATCGTAGGGATTTCCCTCAATTTTTGACTAAATTTTCAATTCAGGAAGTGAAATTGTTTCTTTGTTGGTAAGAAATACTATTATTTTTATTTCCTTATGAATTTTTATACCCTGAACAGGGTATATTAAGTTTGTCACGAAGTTTGTAACAACCAGGAGGAAGCGTCGGAGACCTATAAAGTATATGATCAGTATGTTGAGCTGAGTCGATTTAGCCATGTCCGTCTGTCTGTCTGTCCGTCTGTATATATGAATTAGTCCCTCAGTTTTTAAGATATCGTTTTGAAATTATGCAAACGTCATTTTCTTTTCAAGAGGCTGCTCATTTGTCGGTACTGCCGATATCGGACCACTATAACATATAGCTGCCGTATAAACTGATCGGTCGGAATCAAGTTCTTGTATGAAAAACTTTCACATTTGACAATGTATCTTCACGAAAGTTGGGATAGATTATTTTCTAAGACAACAATGTAATCTCCGAAGAAATTGTTCAGATCGGATAACTATAGCTTATAGCTACCATGCAAACTGAATGATCGGAATCTGGTGCTGGTATGGAAAACTTTTGCATTTGACGTGGTATCTTAAGGAAATTTGGTATAGATTATTTTCTAAGGCAACAATTGTTCAGATCGGCTCACTATAGCATTAGTTGCCATACAAACCGAACGATCGGAATCAAGTGCTTGTAGGGAAAACTTTCGCATTTGACGTGGTATCTTCACGAAATATGACGTGGATTACTGCTTAAGGTAATAACATAATCTCCGAAAAAATTGTTCAGATTGGATTACTGTAGCATATAGCTTCCATACAAACTGAACACATAGTTACTAAAAGAAATGAACCTGTGAAGGGTATATTAGTTTCGGCGCAGCCGAAGTTAACGTTTTTTCTTGTTTATTACTAAATTTGAGGCCAGTTGGTTCGCTAAAATGTTTTCCTAGTAGGTTGAAGGTAGGCAATGTGATAAGACGCTTCACTTTTGGCTACATAAGTATGTACATACGAGTATAAAAAAGTAGATATGTATGTATCGTGAACAAGTTTCATATCTTCAAGTTACTTATGCATTGTCATTCTATTATTTATGTCACTATCTTCCTCAATTAATGCCTAATAATAACAAAAATAAGATTGCGTCAGGCAACGTCATTAATATAATGAACTGTCAAGCTTTCATACTAATAGTAAACAAAGCTTTCGCCGCATTTCGTTAATGACGTTACGACCCATGTGTTTATTTGTCAAAGGCACAAAAAAAACAGCACGAAACTCGAATTATCTATATTGCTTTTATTTTTGTTGAGATGAGCATTTTCCATTTGATTTGAGCAACTCTTCAAAGATAACTACATTTTAAAATCAATGAAGTAGTAAGTACCGACTCATTATAAAATATTAAAATTTTTAGACATTTGTTATCTTATTTTTGTAAATATGTGTATGGTATATGTACATAAGTATACCAAGTCCTATATACTTGTACATTGCCCTCTTAAAAACTTATGATACATCACCAATTCGAGACTGAATAAATTTTTTACTTTACTTTGTCGGCCATTTATTATATTTCTCTTTAAACAGACATAATCTACATATCTTTAAGTAAATGTACATACATAAATATTTTCTTACAAAATCAGTTACAGTTAATTTTTGCAGCGCGGGAACAATGCTGTCACAATGGAACAAAGCAACCAGCTGTTTTTGTTTACAATTCGTACACGAGTGTCATTATTTTATGGCAGCTTTTGTGTAAAGACTATGTGAACTTCGTATGTTAAGTTTGCTACGAAGTTTTTAACATCCAAAAGGAAACGTTACCTTGTCGAAAACTATAGTAGACCGCTTAAAATCGCGATAAAAACCATTATTTAAGATCTTTTCCCTTATTAAGAAAGCTTATTTCGACTTGAAGGTTATTTTTATCAAACAAAGTGGCTAGACAGAACCAGTCAAATGTCTTTTGTTGAAAGCAAACCTTTATCTGGTTACGTTTTCCGATGTAGTTATGTACATACATACATATATGTTTCCTGTTAGAAATTCATCTGGAAAGGGTATTCTAGCTTCAGAGCAGCCGAAGTTTAAGCTTCTTCTTGCTTTTGTAATAAAATTGCTTAAGATAAGTAATTGAGGAGCGTGAACTAAAAGTACTTATTCATCATTACTTTCCATTATTTGGCGGCATATCTACGCTACAAAGGGTGTTGTTGTTAGAGAAATATTTTTTTAGGATAAAGAAAAATGATTGAAAAGTCCAATATATTGGCTTTATAAGTTTGTAAATTTTATGAAAGTTCATGCCTTATTTGCAAGGATCATCTTATTGGTCCATTTTTACACCACTTTTTCTGGAAAAAATTGAAACGACAGGCACAAATAAGTGCCGTAGTTTCGAGAATATTGCTGTCACTGGCGCATCAATTGAGGAAGAACCAAATCAGTCTCTCACACGCTGTTCTCCAGCGTTGTGTATCTCTGTGACGTCGTTGGGACGTATTTTGCGAAAAGATCTTGGTCTACATCCTTACAAGATCACATTGACGCAAGAACTGAAACCGCTTGACCACAAGAATCGTCGTATGTTCGTGAATTGCGCTGAGCAACAACTTGAAAATGATTGATCAGCGATGAGACTCATTTCTGGCTAAATGGCTTCGGCAATAAGCAAAATAAGCGTTATTGGTCAGGCAGCAATCCACATGTACTCCATGAGTCACAATTGCATCCAGAAAAAATAGGGTTTGCTGCGGTTTATGAGTCGTCGACGTTCTTCCGTGATGATCAAGACCGTTACTGTGAATGGGAGTCGCTACCGCTCAATGATAACCGACTATTTGTGGCCCGAATTAGATGATATCGACTTGGACAATATGTAGTTCCAACAGGACGGCGTCACAAGCCACACAGCGAACAAAGTTTGGTGAAAGTTTTAACTTACGAAATGATCCAGTCGATTTCCGCCTCGGTCGTGCGATTTGATGTCGTTGGGCTATTTCCTGTGGGACTACGTCTGGTCTATGATCTATACCAACAAGCTAGCGACGATTGATGAACTTCGTGCGAATACTCGTATCGAACGTAAAATTGCAGCAGTATCGGCCAATTTATGCTTGAAAAGCGTAGAAAATTGGGTTCAACATCTGGACTTCTGCAAGCGTGCTCGTGATGGCCATGAAAAAACAATCGAGTTCCATACACAATGGCATCGAATATACTTTCACAGGAATAAAGAAATTCTTTGATATCCCAAACCTTTTTATTAAAAAAAAACTTTTGTAGCGCTCTTATTGAAAAACCCGTTACTTTAGTTCAGGTTATTTGTATACCTAATATTAGCACTGACTGTAAAATTTACATGCCCGTATGGGCTTAGCCCGGTATGTGTATGTATCGCTCAATTTTCTCTCCATATTGTCTTTCTTTATTTGCTCCAAAGAATGTGCAATAAAAATAAACACTCTACTGATTACTCATTTCGTATTTATCGCATTCGAGTAGATAGTGGGTACTTGTACGCACAAAATAAGATATTATGGCTTTTAGTACTGTGGTAACCTTGTCGAGTGTAAGTCTGAAATTTGTTGTGCGAATTTTGTAGCACAAATTAGCATATATTTCAATATATACGACTTTTTCTTGTTCGCGGTTATTGGAAAAATATGTATTTTTTTTACGTTTTGTTTACAATCGGAGTTCGTTGTTGTTTATAAACAATCTGCCACAGGTGATGTTTGAATGACCCCACTTCCTGTCAGCAAGTTACACTGACTTAAAGCCAGAATGCCCGCGAGAGCGTTAGCGTGTGAGAAAGTCTTAAAAATTATAACAACAACAAAGCGTACACAACACTCGGCTTTAAATCGCGGTTTTCCCGTTTATTTGTTTATTTCGTTATACATATGTGTGTGTGTATAATAATAAATATTTTTTATTTGTTTTTCCATGCACCGATTCGCATTCAAAGCTACATTAACTATATAAATTTGTTGAAAAATAGAAATTACTTAGTTTCATTAGAGCATTGAAAAAGTGAAGTAATCAATTGAAAATTTTGTGTGAAAATATTAGAAACGAAATCTTTTAACGCAGCTCGAACAGCAAAGATGACGTCATTACGGTGTATGTATTTGTTTGTGTAGCTTTCTTTTAAACAAATAAACAATTTAAGGCGAATAAGTGAAATTTATGCCAAAAATTTGCAATGTGCAGTTTTCAAAACGAACATTGAGTGGTTATAAATGGTTTGGAGCACGTACGCAGAGGCCGCTTTTGAGTGATAAGCGTGTAAAATAGTTGTTGAAATTTGAATTTTTTACGGCGTGTCGGATGTTAGTGACTTTGTGGCGTATATTCATATGAAAGAGTCATAATTGTCTGAAATTGTTTTATATTAGTGACTTTGGAGAAAGAGTCATATTTGTTTGATATTGTTATCGTTTTTATTTTGTTTGAACTTGGCTTGCGGTGCAAGCACTTTTTATAATGCTGGGCGGTCGAAAAAATTAGTCAGTAGCTTATTTTGTGCTTGGATATATCACAGCTTATTATATTGAATTATTTTTTTTTTTAATTTTTTTGCTGTTACATTTGTTTTTTTTTTTACGCCCGACAGTCAACTTTGCTTTGTGGTGCGCCTCTAGTTGGGGTCACAAATATTTGTGCTCTTACTAATTTCTAACCACAATCTTACGGCAGCTGCATTTATGTGGAAATATTTGTTATGTTAAAAGATATATTCCAAACTTTGTTATTATTAAATTCTTATAATTTTCTAAAACTATAAAAAATACACACAGTTTATGTCGTTTGCCAATTCCAATTTGAATTTCAAAGTAAACAAAAGTATTAGTGAAGCACATTGGCTGTTATCGATTTTCGATAATTGTTTATTATACTACAATACTATACATTCACTACAAGTGTAAAAAAAATTGGCAAAAACAAGAAAAGGCGTTAAATTCGCCTACACCGTAGCTATAATACCCTTCACAGGTGCCTTTTTTTAACACAGAAGAATATAAAAAATACCTTTATCTTGCGTTTGATCGATCAGTTTCTATGGCAGCTATATGTTATAGGTGTTTGATCTAAACTATTTGTTCGGATATTACACGCTTGGCTTTAACAATAATCTATGCGAAATGTCGTGAATATAGCTCATCAAATAAAAAAGTTATGCAGATATGGATTGGACTTTTATCGGTCAGTTTGTATGGCAGCTATATGCTAAGGTAAACCAATATCGGTGGTTTCGACAAATGAAATGGTTCTTGAGAAGAAAATGATATGTACAAACTTCAGTCCGATATCTCAGGCACTGTGGAGCTAGTTCACATATATACGAATAGACAGACGGCCTTGGTTAAATAGATAAAGTATAGATATACACTTTATAGGGTCCCTGACGTTTCTATCAAGGTATTGCAAACACCGTGACAAACTCAATAGATTCTCTTCAGGGTATAATAACTTTAATGAGGCATAATAAACATTTTATCAATGCTATTTATGACGATTAGTTCCAAATCAGTTGATCTTACTGTTGCTCGTGGCAGTCCAATCAATTCGCTCAGTGAGTTCCAATGTGGGAGTGTAGATATGCGTCATGCTTTATCAGCAAATATTTTTAATTAACGCTTTGGAATTAATAATAAATAATATTTTTTAAATAATAGTTTTTCTAATATATACTTATGTATAACCAGATATACAAAACCAAGCACCAAAATAGGCGTGACCTAATGTAAACAAGACAAACTTGTTGTTGTTGTTTTAACGGAAATTCAATCCCCGTTGGGATGGTAAATGTCATTTGTGTTGTCGTCGATGTCATCTAACGGTAGGCCCAAGAAACGTGCTGTTTCGACGGGGTCGGACCAAAGGGAGGAAGGTGTTAGATGGGTAGGGTTTGTAGGGCATGCAAAGAGGTGGTCAGTGTCATGCGGAGACTCGTTGCATGCAGGGCATACATTGGGTATGTCAGGGTCTATTCTGGATAAGTAGGAGTTTAACCTGCTACAGTATCCAGAACGAAGTTGCGAAAGGTGGTGGATGGTGGTGGCAAGACAAACTTGTGGAAAGGTTCAATAATAAATATTTTAAAGCACACATATTTTTCAATTGACTATCGAAATGTTTAACTAGAAAAATATTTGAAATTCAAAAAAAAAAAAAAAAGAATCGTAGATCTTTAAAATTTAGTTCAGAATGCGCTTAATAAGTCTTACTGCAAAGCAATTAAAGAAGTTTATATATTTTCAAATGAAATATTTTATTTGCCCCCAGCCTGTTTTCTAGTCACACAAACACTCATCGCTGCAATCTTAATCAACATGGCAACAGCCGGCACAATCGCACCTTCGTTAGCGGCCAGTCGCAATCTCTTTGCCGCGGATATTTTCCAAGCGTTAGCGCAGACGCGTGCACAGCAAAATGTCGTCTTTTCACCAGCGTCCGTACAGAGTTGCTTGGCGCTAGCCTTTCTGGGCGCTGAAGGCGAAACGGCACAACAACTGCGCAGCGGCTTGCGTTTGCCAGCCGCGTTGGATAAACCAAGCATTGCGGCAGATTATGCGGCGTTTCTGCAGAAGAACTTCCATAAAGACGCGAATGCAGCGGAGGATGCACCCAAATTGCGCATGGCTAATCGTGTGTACGTCAATGAGTCGCTGGAATTGTCGGCAAAGTTCAATGAACTTGCCAAAACTAGTTTTGAGTCTGTAGCGGTGCCAACGAAATTCGCCGACGCCGCGAATGCAGTACAAACCATTAATACGTGGGTAGAGCATGAAACTGAGGGCAAAATCAAGAACTTATTACAACCAGATGCCGTGGATGCGGACACCAGCGCCATTTTGGTGAATGCGATTTACTTTAAAGCCAAGTGGCTGCATCCTTTCAGTGAGTTCTCAACTTCGGAACATGAGTTCCGCATGAGCGACGGCCAAACGTCATCGGTGCCTACGATGTACGGCGATGAGCGTGTGAAATATGGCGAGTTAGCGGATTTGGATGCGAAAGCTATCGAGTTGCCCTATAAAAATTCGGATTTGTCAATGCTGGTGCTTTTGCCCAATAAAGTTGACGGTTTGGCGGCGTTGGAGCAAAAGTTGACGAATGCTGATCTGAATTTGATCGTCGAACGTATGCGTGGCGCCGATGTAGATATATTTTTGCCAAAGTTTCGCATTGAATTCGAGGTGGATCTGAAGCAACCGCTGCAGCAGGTTAGTAGTGAATACTTTGTATGATGAATTTGTATAACCATTCTGTATATTTTATTTACAGCTAGGTATGGTAGACATGTTCAGCGGATCAGCTGATTTTAGCAGCCTTTTTGCGTCAGGTCCACAACAAAGAGTTGATGATGTCAAGCACAAGGCGTTCCTCGATGTGAATGAGGCTGGTTCCGAGGCGGCCGCGGCCACATGTGAGTTGTTTATTTTGCTCTGCTGATTTTATATTATGTGTTTTTGTAATAATAAATTCATTTTTATTGCAGTTATGAAAATCGTGCCCATGAGCCTGAACTTGAATCAAAAAATATTCAAGGCGGATCATCCATTTGTGTTTGCGATACGAAATAAGGAGGCCGTCTACTTTGTAGGGCATGTAGCGAGGTTGTAAAGCAACTGAATGTATTGAGTGAAGATTTTGAAAGAAAAAAATTCGAATATATTTGTAAAATATTTTTTAATTTAATAAAAAATATATTCACTAACGGAATGGCTCATATTGCGCCCAAGTTAAGGGTATTTGAAAGAAGGTTAGGTTAGGTCGTCGGATTGATACAAAATTTATGGATCTCATTTGGACATATTTGTTCTCTGTGTTATCCAAAAACTCCTTAAAGCTCATTACATCATACATCGACGAAGTGTTTTGAGCTCACCCCATATTTATTAACGCGTGTGATATTAATCCCAGTTACGTCGCCAGGTTCTTAAAAGATGTATCTACCGAGATATTGTAATCTCTGGCAAAAGCCAGGCAATAGTAGCACTGCGTGTGTACCTTCTGGACAGTGTTCAGTCAGAACATCTAAATTGACTTTGCTAGGAACAAGTAGTTCGGAGGAGCTCTTACGGTTCACTTGGGGCACAAGGATCTCGCAGTCTCACAAAATCTTGTTGTTAACCTGCGGTTGCCGAGCTCACTGGAGGTCCATAGGTTCAGCGCTAGAACGCAATAGGTTATCGGAAAACCGGCTCACTGGAGGTCCACAGGTTCAGCGCTAGAACGCAATAGGTTATCGGAAAACCGCCTTCTAATAATTGTAATTGCAGTAAGGGTGTCTTCTCTAGCAAGCTTTTAGGCTTTGCAGTTGCCGGTGATTCCGCTGTGACACATACAAGTCTAATATCATTTGACACATACAAGTCTAATATCTTATTTGTAAGAAACTTTAGAATCATTTTTCTCGAAACGTTGTTTTTATAGTCTGTGCGGAAAACTACTCCGAAACGGCTAGACCGATAGATGTATCGATATATTTGTCAGGTATGAATCGAAGATAAAAGATTTTTCAAATAGATTTCGATTTTTATAAAATTTTTATCGATTTCTTGGACAGCTACTTGATTAATTAATTTGCTTTCAAGAAGGTCAGCTTGATTATTGAAAGTAAATCTATTCAT
This sequence comes from Bactrocera neohumeralis, assembly GCF_024586455.1. Classification (NCBI taxonomy): domain Eukaryota; kingdom Metazoa; phylum Arthropoda; class Insecta; order Diptera; family Tephritidae; genus Bactrocera; species Bactrocera neohumeralis. The sequence continues at coordinate 25,333,338 of NC_065921.1, forward strand.
TATTTGCTACAAAGATTTGGAAGAAAACAAAAACCACAAGATTAGATTAATATTTTATCAAATTGGTAGTTTTCTTCCATAAAAATGTTTCCTTTGATAACAACAATATTACACATTTCAATAAAAGTAATTAATTACTCATCGCTAGCAATTTTAGAGCATTTTTAACGGAGTTATAAATATAATATTGATACATTAATTTATGACTATGCATGTACATATTATATGACTATATATTAATGTATGAGTATACATTGTATCGATAACTATTTTTTGAAACTTCCAAAATAGTTTTTAATAAGTAGATTAAACCGATTTGAAGTTATCGATCATAGTTGCGGAAGGTTGCTTGTTCCTTTATGGTTATTTTGTATTACTTTTTTTTTGGCAACACCGACTAAGTGTAAGTTCAAACAAGAAAATATTTTTACTTGGGTTGCATTAAAGCTGTAATACCCTTCAAAAATAATCAAGTTTCTGTACAAGAATTTGATTTTGAGCGATCAGTGTATATGGCAGCTTTATGCTATAGCTATCCGATCTGAATAATTTCTTCGAAAATCGTACTGTTACTTTGAAAAATAATCCACACCGAATTTCGTGAATATATCTCGTCAATAGAAAAAGTTTTCCATACAAACACTTGTCTCCGATCGTTCAGTTTGTATGGCAGCTATATGCTACAATAGTCCGATATTGGTGATTCCGACAAACGAGCAGCTTTTTGTGGAGAGAAGGACATGTGTTAAGTTTCAGATCGATATCTCGGAAATTGAGGGATTGGTTCGTGCATATACAGACAGATAAGGCCAAATCGACTCAATTCGGTGATCATTTACATATACATATGTATGTATGTACCTATTCATATAACTGTATTTAATATAATCTACGACATTTCCTTCTGCAGGTTACAAACTTCTTCGCAAACTTATAATTCTATTTTCAAAATTAAAATAACACTAAATTTGGTGACTAATGCAACTCTTTTTTTAACAGTCAAGCTCTTTACTCACTATAATATATTTTTACAGATAATTGTTGAACTATCTCAAAAACGTATAGCTTAATTAGTTTTTAACGACTCTAAATGTTATTAGTGTTCTTGGCTACAGCTTTGTTGGCAAGTACACATCATTCACGGAAAAGTGACATCAAAAAGGGAAGTTTCAGAATAACAACATATTGTGAAATGTGCGAAAATATTTGAAATACACAATATTGCAGCAAAAAATAATGAATATAATTTTGTGAAATATTTTTGAACGAAATGTCGAAGAGTTGTTATCACTACACTTTCTTAATAAAAAATTAAAAAAAAAAAAAACTTTTGGAATGTGAAATCAAAACATTATCGATAACATCAGTTTACACCGAAAATGACGCATACTTTCATTGTTTTTATTGTTGATCACCAATTTTTTCCTATGTGTGTATTTTTTAATGCTACTAGGTGCGCTTGCTTATCTGTAAGTATATACATATGTATGCATCTTTGTAAATACTTTTGCATCACAATTTCACAATGTATTTCTCTTTGAACATTTCGTTGCTCATCACAAAAACTCTTTCACAGCCATTTGTTGTTTTTTGACAGAAATTGAGTGCTATTTTTCAGCCGATATTTCCAGCATTACACACACTGATCACTAACACTTCAATTATACACAGTTTCTATTATTTCGCAATTTTCAGTTTTTCAAAATTCTTTATTTACTTACCAAAATTGCAATTGTTTCCACGTCTGCTGAGGGGACTCCACAGGGTTAGCAGATTCTTTGCGTTGACTATTTTACGTCCAATAAATGACATCAACATTTGTTGACTGAATTTTTGCTGACTTGTTTCAGTATTTATGTGTTGCCGGCCGAGAATGACGGCACTACGTTTTGTTGTGGTATGAACTGAGCGAAAGCAAATAATTAATTAGCCGCTTAAAGAGCGCAAGTAAACATATGAGCTCTCTTTTATACGTCAGTTTTAATGCAACGCTGAAAGATTTAATTAGTACAGACACACTGGTTAAATCTAAAGTGTCACCCTGTGGAAATATTTATTAGTGGTGACATGAACCCTTGCCAAGAGTGATTGAACGGAGGCGGATTGTAAAATACAAAATTTAACGATAAATTTGAACGTAAGAGTAGTCAGTTAAGCTCATCAATTTTTATTAAATAATATTATTCTTAATTTTCAATCATTTTTGAAGCATTTTAATTTAATTTTCTGCCGCATGAGGTATTAAAATACTAGCTATAATACAATAATAACAATAATAATAAAAAAAAATAAAAATAATCAATAAAGTTTTTAAATCTTTCAGTTTTTAATTAATAACATTATATTAAAAACCCATATAAGAATTTATACATGTCCAGAAGTAACAAATAACAATGTCTCAACAAAAGTTTAGCGAATTCATCAACCACTCTCCACTCTGTTCAATTTATCGACTTGCAATGTCAACAATCGCCGCTATGTCATCGTTAAGCACAAATAAATTCAGTAAAAATGCGCAAGAACGGATTTGCAAGGACGCCTCATTTTGAAAACGCAAAAGCGTCGCGGAAACGTATAAAATATTTATTCAAAAGTTGAAATTCGTATAAATAGTGTTGTAGTAGAATTGTTTTGCATAATTGTTGTGAGAAAGTCCATAATTTAATGTATTAAAAGCAATATGCTGGAATTGCCTGCTAGTGCTACTGTGGGTTTCAAATTGTTTGCATTGTGAATTCGTGCGGTTCGGTTGATTAATGTTGATATGAATGCAATGAATGTGTAAAATAATGTTTACTTAGTGTAATACTTTAATAAAAGTATATAATTCCAAATTAAATATGAAGTTTGTCACCTGATGCATGTCTGCCCAAAGTATTGTTGGCATAGAGCATCTCAAAGCGAAAGCTAGTGTGTAGGTGTCAAAAGTGTTAACGTATTTTGTTTTACGCTTTGGTAAGAAGAAGAAAAAGTAAAAGGAAGTACGAAAAAGGAGGAAGTGTCAGTTGGTTCTGAAATTGAATGCGGTTAAAGCGAACCAGAATGTAACCAGTTGGTAAGTGGTTCTTAATAAAGAAATTGTTACGTGACAGAAAATATTAATAGAGTTCTAAGTAAAGCTTTGGTTTATGGCAATAACGGTGATTTTAAGCCATACTTATATTTATAATTCGATAATATGCTTTTATTGAAATAGATTTTTTTGTTGAATTTTATTAATTACTAAATCTTGCGATATAGTCAAGATAAAGTGAGAATATGAGGAAGCAAAAAATTTATGTGATGGAAATTGTGTGAAGAGCATTATTTAGGCACGGTATCAAAAACGGTATCATAAAACGTATAGTGATGCTAAGGATGAGCTTATTAATATTTATTTTTTAATTTAATGAAAGCACAGTAATTAGAGGTGTAGAAAACCATATAATTTACAATTTTTAACAGGCTTGCCATTTAACTAAAAAATGGGATACTATAAAATTTATAAAATGAACAATATAACGGAGTTTTCACTAAGAGCGCTACAAAAGTTTTTTTAAATAAATATAGGATATCAATGAAACTTGTTTTTAAATAAATCGATTGTGACATTCGCTAGTTGGCTTGTGGCGCCGTCCTGTTGGAACCATATATTGTCCATGTCCATATCATTCAATTCGGACCAAAAATATTTAATTATCATTGATTCCGATTCACAGTAACGTGCCGGTATTGATCGTCACGGAAGAAGTACGGCCCAATGACGCCGCCGGCTCATGAACCGTACCAAAACGTAATTTTCCGGGATACAATGGTGAGAGTATTTCATTGATATCTCAAACCGTTTTTGTTTTATTTAAAAAAAAAATTTGTAGCGCTTTTATTGAAAATCCCGCTTTTACAACATGGGCGTAAAGCTGTAGAAGTGTTTCATCCTGCTTAAAAAATTTATAAAATAAATTAATTAATACTATAAGAATTACAATAATGAAGTATCGATATGAAATTGAAGTATAAAAAATTTACAAAAGAAAAGACTTTTGGAAAGCGTTGTCATCTGTATAAACATTTTAATTCTGTAAATTCTTTAAAATTAGAGACAAAATAAACCTTTGATATTTGTGGGCTTAGCAAACCTAACATTCGAGTTCGTAGATCATCCATGAGTTACAATCTGGGAACTCGCAACTTTATCGTAGAATTTAACATTTTTGATGATTTATGTACGTATTCAGAACGCTGTGATATACGGACACTATGGCAAGTGTGAAGATCTTAATGGAGAATATTTTGAAAAACAATTAGAGATTTTCAATGACTAAAATTTGTTTTTGTTTTTTAATCCAGAAATATAAAATGCAACCTACGCATTACAAAATGGGATTCAAACTGTATATGTTCTAAAAAGCTTACAGTTTAGACTATTTTTTGGAGAAATATAGCCGTCTGACTATTTTTCTTATAAAATAAATGAAGTATTTCAATATGTGCATAATAATAAGTACGCCTTAAAAAATTTCCATCGTATAGTTTTTGAAATGAGTTGCCTCCGGATTGAAAATTGTAAGTAAAAAAATATATTCTCGAGTCTTTACGATGTGGATTTCCCACAAAATAGGCTTAGATAATTTCATATTTTATTTATAAATAATAATTAAATTTGAGAAGGGTTGTCACCTGCTTAAAAAATCAAACATGAATGAAATATTAAAACGAAAATGATTTAAAAATAATTTTTTAAAATATTGGAAAAACGTGCTGTTTATATTATATTACAATAAATTATATTTATTCCTTCATTTTTGAACCGAGGTAAAAAGTTTAAGCGATAGACTTTTTATAAAAATTTCTTCGAATATAAATTACGTATTTAAAGTACGAATTTTTGAGTAAACTAAGTTGTGTGAAAAACTGCTCCATTTTGCAGCTGAAATGAATTGTCTAAAGAAAGCAGAGATTCTGCAAGTGAGTGTGCATATTAAAATCAAAAAATGTTGACTATTGAACAAAAAGTTCTAAGCCAAAAATTGAGCAATAATAGCAAAGTGGAGAGAACAAAGGCACATGCCCACATATGTATATCATACATACATATGCAGGTGGAGAACTACTCCCACACTGTGTTTGTTGTGAATGAGGGATGTGTGACCATGTTTTTCTCAATCTCCATGTGAAAATATATACAGCTGCGTTCAAAATAATAACAGTGTCAAGAAGCCAATATACGAATTTCTTACAAAAAGCTTATTTCGCTTTTTTGTCTGTTGAAATTGAGTAAGAACATAACATAAAGATTTATTTTACATATAGGGGTTTTACATGTATGTATGTATATAACTGCAAAATAGTTCGAAAATTCGTTGTTAAAAAAATGATGGTATTTCACAAATAGTTTAAAAAAGTAACTGAAACATCGGTGAATATAGGAAGTATATATAGATACAAACAAGTGGAGTTCCGTATTTGGTCGAAAAGTCTTAATTTTTCAAAACTTCTTTACAGAGACGCGGCAAAGAGTTGACTAGGTCTTCACAACGAATTTTAAGTATTTTTTTCCCAAGAATTCTCCATTACTGAGCAAAGTTCGCGGTTATTGCCTGGTTTGAGTTTTCTGACTTCTTTCTTAATATCACCCAATAGATTCTCTATGGGATTGAGGTCGGCTGATTGCGCAGACCAAAGCATGACCTCAATCCTTTTGACACGAAACCACTCCCTGGCTAGCCGACTGTTATCTTTCGAGCTGTTATCCTGCCCATTTCAGAGGCATTTTGTCTTCTGCGTCAGGTAACATTGTGGTATTCAAATATCCACTTAGATATGTTAATCTATGACAGTGTCAATACGATATATGGCCCAATACCATCGAGAGAGAAACATGCTCAAACTAATATTTTCAAAACTTCATGTGTTACGAGACATATATTGCCGGCAACCCGTGCCTCCAAAAATAACGATTTTACTTTCGTCCGTCCATAATATATTTCGCCACTTTTGCAATGCCCGAGTGATATGATTCATCGCGTTGGTATTTTTGTTTTTGTCCAACGCAGAATAACTCTTGCCAACAGGTGCTACTTCAGACTGAATAGACAATTGAGAAGTAAAGTCCTCTCTCGACGAATAAAATTCAAATTCTATAAGTCACTCATCATCCCCGACCTGCTATATGGTGCAGAGGCATGAACGATGCTAACATCTGATGAGTCGACGTTACGAGTTTATATGAGAAAGGTTCTGCAGAAGATTTATGGTCCTTTGCGCATTGGTCACAGCGAATACCGTAGTCCATGGCACGATGAACTGTACGAGATATATGACGACATTGGCATAGTTTAGCGATACGGCTATGCTCGCTGTGTCTTGTCGTCCGAATGGATGAAAAAACTCCAGCTTTGAGAGCAGTCGACTCAGTACACACCGGGGAAAGCAGATGAAGAGGAAGACTTCCACTCCGTTGGAAAGACCAAGTGAAGAGAAGAACCTGGCTATACTTGGAATCTCTAATTGGCGCCAAACAGCTAAAGGGAAGAATGACTGGGGCGCTGTTGTAAGCTCGGCTATTTGTCTACGCCAATAAACAAGAAGAAGACTTTACATTTGTACCTACAAATACGAGCAAAATTTCAATGTTATGATTCTAACTCACGCACTCTTATTATTGTGATCACAACTGTATGCACATATTAGCTCTGCAGATTTTTGCATATGCTTCAACTTGATCTCCGGAGATTTTCTGCACCTTATGACACACAAATTTGCTGCTAGACCTTCTGCTTAGCCACAAATGCGTCAAGATTTTTGCAATTGAGTGCATACATAGGTTATACACACATGCATATAGAGCTTGCTCAATTTGTGGTAATGGGCATAGCATTTTTCATGCCAATCATTTTTGGTATTATTGGGAAATTTAATATTGTAGTTGCCTTAAATTGACGCATTCCTAAGAAATTAAAGAAGTCTCCTTTTAAAGCAGAAGCATAAAAATGTTGAAAGCTCCTGGCTAATATTTGTTTGGGATTATTGCACTGAAGAAATATGTACAAAACGACAGAAGTATAGGTATATATGTATGTATAAAAGTTAGTGAGCATTTCAATGGAATTCGTTCAGTGTGTGATTGTGGTGTAAAAGTTCCAAGCACCAAAGGAAAAACAAATATGTGTGTAAGAGAACCCACAGACTTTCATCCATGCTCTATATGTCTGCATCATCATCCCATCGGTCTTATATGGTCGTGCGGTAATTATCACATCTGACTTGACAGTGAATTGTTAAGTAATACTTAGCCATTAATAACTTGAAGCCTGTTGCGTACACGCTCCTTCGCACCTCCGTAGGGTCGGGACATTCATACAAAATCCGCCCTGCAACACTTGTCCACAAAGGTTGAGGCCAGAGCGTTGAATGACAACGTAGCAAATATTGGCACGAAAATTAATTACATTTTCATCATAAAATAAACAGAAAAGGCACAATCACCAATGAAATAATAAAGCGAAAGCAGCGCGCTATCCCTCCCAAAAAAAGGCATAAATTAGACAAAATAAAAGTGACCAGAAAATTACATACTTACACACTCAACCGTAACACAAACACTCGACTGCTCTCTTCCACAATTGCTGCGGATTCCGTTGTGGTTGTGAAGTCTGCGGCTGTGACTAAAGGAAGAATACAATTTTTATAATACTTAATGACCGAGACAGCAGTTTCCATTCTTACGATATATACATACCAATAGCCATAGCTGACGTTCAGTAATGCTTTCAACTATATAGTGACCGACCTTCCGCCCTTCCGTACTTAACGTCCGTATCAAATGAAATTTTACAAAAGCTATGCCCGTAATGAGAATGTAGGATCCAGTAGTTATCTTTTGTTCAGAATTGAGCAATGCTGCGATTGCTCAATTTCCTATAGATGGTTTTGCACACATCTAGGTCTTCAGTTATAATTTTTCATAATGTCAAAGATCTAAAATTAAAATCCAACTATTAAAAATAGTCTGCCTACTTATAAATGAGAATATTCTGCAGTAATTCTCAGTTAGTTTAAGAATATCTCAAATTTATTAAAGTTATTTTTTTCACGAGAAGGCAATCAGTTGACTCGTTTCTATGAGAAAAGTCCAATTGAAGCATTATTGCTTGTAAAATTTATTAATCAATTAACTTGATAGATCATAATTTATCCAAAGACTTCGATCTTTCATTCTCAACAATACAAGTTAATTTAAGTGGCATATATGGTATAAGTCGCTCCTATCTTGACAATTTGAGAGTCCCATATCTTTTTTATAATTTAATATATTTGTTTTCGCGGATACTTGACTATATTGGGTAGTCGAAAAAGTCTTTTCGTATTTTGTCAATAGATGTCGTTGCAGTCATATATCTCCAGTGCTACCAATCACATTGTGTCATACCATATAGTGTTGTAAAGGTGAGATTTTGATCTTGATTTAACCAAAAAAAAAAATCGGGAAAGTTGAAAAAAAAATTAACTGCTGTTCAACAATGAGTGAAAATAATGAAGAAATTCGCTATATTTTGAAATTTTTCTATAAAAAAGGAAGAATGCCACGCAAGCCACCAATGAAATTTGTGAAGTTTACGGAGACGATGCTGTATCAGTTCGTGTAGCATAACAATGGTTTGCTCGCTTCCGTTTTGGAAATTTCGAAATTTCGTTTTACACTGATGAAAGTTTTACATTGATGGAATAATGTCTATAGCGGAAAAATGGCAAAAAGTGGTCCACCAAAATGGTACATATTTCTTTATTTATAAGTATTAATATAAAAAAAATATTTTTTCGACTACCTATATTCCACGATTGTAATATGATTGCTGATTTTTCGAAGTCCAAGATAAAATGGCGATTTAATTCAGGCTTACATACTAGACTCGGTTTTCAACAAGCCTAACAGCATGATGTTTCATATAGCCCTTGCAATGGGATGACTGTTCCTTTCCATTGGAGGTTAAAAGGATATATTCGTCCATATTTTCTTCTTTTCCATTTAGAACAGCGTGCCAGTCGTTCTTCCTTTTCCCTGTTTGGTGCCAATTGGAGATTCCACGTATAGCCGGGTCCTTCTCCACCTGGTCGTTCCATCGGAGTGGATATGTTCCTCTGCTTCTCCCGGCGAGTACTGCTTTGAATACTCTCAGCGCTAGACTGATTTCATCCATTCGGACGACATAACCTAGACACCGTACCCGTTGTCTCTTAATTCGCTGAACCATGTCAATGTCGTCGTAAACTCGTATAGCTCAACGTTCCATCGACTGCGGTATTCACCGTTACCAATGCGCAAAGGACCATAAACCTTCCGCAGAACCTCTCGCTCGAAAACTCGTAACGCAGACTCATCAGATGTTGACATCGTCCATGCCTCTGCACCATATAGCAGGACGAGATGATGAGTGCCTTGTAGAATTTGGTCTTTGTTCGTCGAGAGAGGACTTTACTTTTCAATTGCCTATTCTGTCCGGAGTAGCACCAGTTAGCAAGAGTTATTCTGGGTTGGATTTCGAGGCCGACATTGTTGTTGGTGTTAATACTGGTTTCAAGATAAACGGAATTATCTACGACTTTGAATTTATGACTGTCAACAGTGGCATGGAAGCCACAAATGCGACGACTCTTTGTTTGATGGCAGGAGATAATTCGTCTTGTTTTCGTTCACTACTAGATCCAGCTTCGCTTCTTTATCCAAACTGAAGAAAACAGAACTAACAGTGCGGTTGTTATGAGCAATAATATCGATATTAGCGGATTACCTTTTCTATTCAGCTCATCTGCCTGAGTTATTTTCTCCAGCAGCAGATTGAAGAAGTCACACCACAGGGAGTCGCCTTGTCTGAAACCTCGTTTGGTATCGAATGGCTCTGAGAAGTCCTTCCCGATCCTGACGGAGCTTTTGGTATTACATAACGTCAATTTACACAGCCAATGCGGCATTGCGGCGATACCAAATTCGGACAAAATTTTTTTCGAAGTGAAACGTCAGATATGAAGCTTATAAGAAATCGAATAATTGGAACTATTTGAAGTTATTTTAAAAATGTTTATTTTTATTTCACTATTTTACGATTATCAGGTCGGAAAAGTGATATATTAGGTTGTCAAAAAAGTCTTGCGGTATTTTCGCTAGATGGCGCTGAAAGCGCGTAGTTCTAGTTTTATTCGTCGCATCGGGTCATGCTATACCTTTTTGGAAAGCTCATTTCACGCGCTAACACGTGTTTGATTGAGTATCGTTTCTTTTAAGTCGTTCGTGAGTTATAGCGTCGCAAACATGGAGCAAAATAAAGAGAAAATACGGCATATTTTACAGGACTACTACGATAAAGGCAAAAATGCATCTCAAGCCGCCAATAAAATTTGTGCAGTTTATGGACCCGATACAGTTTCCATTTCCACCGCACAACGTGGTTTTTCGTTCTGGCGTAGAGGTGGTCGAAGATGCGCCACGCTCCGGTAGGCCTGTCGTCGAAAATTGCGATAAAATCGCTGAATTCGTCGAAAGAGACCGGCATCATCGAAAATGCATTTCAATTTCAATAAAAAAAAAAAAAAATTCAATAAAAATACAGCAAGACTTTTTTGACAACCCAATATTTCGAGGATATAAAACAAGCGCCTAAATGTAAGCAACCGGTTTTTGTGGTTAGTTACCGTGATTTGTTTGAATTTTATTTTACGTGTTCTTCAGAAGGTGAGCTTTAGTGGTGTCATATTCAACTCTAATTTATTTACTTTCTTTTTTAGTTTTATCGAAAACAAACTAGTATTCTCAGTTTTTTTTTTATTCTCAGTTTTCGGTTGGGAATTTTTCAATATCCCTTTGTTTCAAGTTTCTAACGATTTGAATGTATCGTTTTTGTCGATGAAACTTTAGTTTCCCCATTATTTTAAATCTAAACATTCCCATTATTGTGTGTAGTTTGGTTTTGCGCCAAAAATTTTAATAAACATTTCTTACCGTAAGCTCCGATTTCTTGCAGTTACGGTAAAAAGAAATTCAGGGAAAACTTTCAAAGCGTACTATGGCGCATGTGCAATGAAAAGTACCCCTCATTCATTATTATGAGAGACCTACACTTGTTCACTACGTGCCCCAACTGGAGAAATGAACCCTTCAACAAAGCTTTTGTGTTTCTTCGAACATATGCATATGTGAAACAGCTTTCTCTATAGCAAACCAAGTTACCTGTTGGCTTTCTAAGCAAGAAAAAAACGAAGGAAAAAGCCAAATACATATTGTTGCATGCAACATGTTGCAAGCAAACTTGTTGTGTTTTAAATGTAACAATTTATCTAATGCGAGCATATAATAATGGTACCGTGTGTTTGACGAGCAAGTCCGTTTGTATGGGTATTACAAACTTTGTTGTTGTTGTTGTAGGTCGCGAATATCCTCGCCGGCTTTCAGGCTTGAAAAAAGAAAACTAAACAAGCTGACACATTCGCAATGCTACTAGTTTCGCAGTAAGCAACAATGTGTACGTTTGCCGGAAGCGGAAATCAGCCATTAAATGGTGGAAATTTTAGAAACATAAGTTAAAAATATAAACAGAAAATATTGCATTTACCCAAACAGTTTTAAAGTGAAAAACGGCTGTTAAAGAGCTTGTTTTTCTAGATATATGTATGTATGTATATATAAGTGGGTAATGGTGAATGTTTTTTTTTGATTTTTCAAAATCGTTAAAAAACATAGTTTTGAATTTCAAAACTTTTTTTCAATTTTTTTTTAGAATTTTTTTTTTTCAAAAATATTTATTTTTCAAAATAAATTTGTTTTTTGATTTTTCGAAATATTTTTGAAAAAAAAAAAATTTCGATTAATTTTGTTAATTTTTTTTTGCAATTTTTTAAGAAGTAATTTTATTTTTTTTTTTTCAAAAGAGGAGAAAATATGTTTTTTTTTAATTTACATATTTTTTATAAATAAAGCCTTTTTTGTGAAAATAAACAACAACAATGTGTGCAAACTATCTGTCTGTTAAACAGTATTGTATTTGAATATCAAATCATTGATTCAACTGTATTTGCAGTACAAGGAAATTAGTGAAATGTGAATATTTCCGATGTGCAGCAATAAATGCTAATGACACTGCGCCGCAAAGGACAAGCGCCGACCTACTCACGCTCAGTGCTACTGTCCACTGAATGCTGATGTTTGCATTTGCCTCTGTTTGCGGTCTCTTTAAGCCCTACTTAGATCTTATTATTATTCTTGTTGTCCGCTGTTGCCTATATTTAGGCGCTAACAGTGGTTTATTAGGGTAAAATGGCACGTGCACGGCCCATAAGCATAAATTGCATACATATACATATACGTCTGTATATACATAAGTCCGTGTGGTCAACGATATTTAACGAGTTTTTCGGACATGGCAAACAAAGCATTTTGACTTAAAACATTTTATTAAGTATAAATTTCAGTCATATATATTGCGACAAAAAAGCACCCGGAAATTGTAATTGAATTCTCCTGATAAATGATATTTAAAAAAAAAATGTATGTGTGTTGAAGACCTGCCTCGTTCTTAACGACCTTCGATTTCCTCAACTGATGAAATATTAAAAAGTAAAGGATATGGTGCTTGAAAATCGTCAGGCAAGTGCTGGCGAAATAGCAAGAGAGCTCGACATCTCTTTCGAATCCGTTCGAATGATTTTGGTGGATATTTTGGGAATGAAACGCGTACTTGCTCGCCTCGTCTCGATAAAGCTGATTTTTTTTCAAAAAGTGTACGGAAAACAAGTCTCTTTGGACATGCTTGATCGAGCGAATTCCGATCCCACATTCATTGAAAGCATTATAACTGCCGATGAGACGTGTATCTATGAGTCTGACATTCAAACAAATTCAACAATGATAGAAATGGAGGGAAAATAGGAGCTGAAACCAAAAAAACCACCCCAAAGCTGCTCAAAAATCAAGCTGATGCTCATTGTTTTGTTCGTTATTCATGGATTTTATACGATGATAAAGTACTATCGTATAGAGCCACGATTGTGACCGAATAAATAATATCGATTAACCATCATTTTCACCAGATTTGGTTCCGTGTGATTTTTTGTCGTTCCCAAAACTGAAATTGCCGCTTCGTGGAAACTGCTTTCTGTCGGTCGAAATTCGCTGAAGGAGCTAAAGGCCATCGCAAAAATTGCTTAAGGAAAGTGTTTAGAGGACTGAAAAAATTATTGGCATAAGTTTATTACATCTGGTGGGTATTACTCTGAAGGCGACAGCATAAATATTGATGCATAATGAAATATTTTGCGTTTTATTTACAATTTTCAAGTACATTTTTGCACAATTGCTGATTTAAATTTATTATAATAACACATTTTGGGTAAATTAATTTTCTTTACGACTAACTCCAGTCTTAGAACGGAAGTTAAGTGCCAGTAAATGCAGTTATAAGTTCCTAAACTCTGCAGTATTCTTCCAGCGAAGCATTCTGTATCTTTTTATGTTCAACTCCCACCACTTGTGTATTGGTGCGTTCATTTGTCTCGCAAATATTGTTTTTTCCATTTTGTTTTGTTGTGATTTTGCTTTTCTTTTTCACCTTCCTCTTTGTTTCCTTTTTTCACATTGATGAATTTGAATTTTTATAGCTTTTTTTATTTTACTGTGCGCAATTCATCAATCATCAGCGTAGACGTTAATGGACTATTGTCGGGGAAATACACACACACACGCATAAAAATATAGCAGTAAAATGCACATATTTTCTACCTCTTCCGGAAATTTCAAAGCGAATTTTAATAATATTGCTGTGCGTGTTTTAAAGCTGCGTATCTTCGTTGAACTCGAAATCTTACCGGTTCTCCATAGTGCATCCATTAAAAAATACCGCCTTCTTTATTAGCAACAATCATTATGTGTAATCTATACACATTTAGCAGATTCTTATACACGTATAACTTTAATACTGTGAATATATTAGTAACGAATAAAGGTGAAAACGTAATTGCCGGTATAAGAATTTCAATGACTGGTTAAATTATTTTAAAAGGTCGATCCTAAACAGGATCTTACTTGAACAGCTTAGCGCACCGGTCCGTTGTGGTACTTATAAACTCTTATATACTAGGTAAAAAGACCCTTAAAGATCGACAGAACGCGTTAAGCCTATTACAAATTTTTTGAGGCGACTAGTATCAGTTTCTGCTATGCTTTCTGGTTCGCCGAAGGTAAGATTATCAAGATGTTTTTATCACAGTCTTGTAAAGGCTGGACAATGACAATTTTGACAACTAGCGTTCAACAGTGTCTAGTAGGAACTCCTATGGTTGTGGCAAGATAAACTTTGCTCAGTACAAGTAGTTCAGTAGATCTCTTGCATTCTACTCTAGGCAAGGAAGATCTCTCAGTCTCGTAGGAATTAATAGTCGACCGGCGTCTGTTAAGCTGTCAATTCTGCCTGAAAGAACATAATACATCCGGTGGCCTAAAGCTAAGACTGACAGAGAGTTCTCTGTAGAAAACTCCGCCTTCTCCTCATCCTTTCTAGCTTCGATTTCACAGTGAAAAATTCACTGCGCCTCTTTTCCAACGACTTCGCCCCATCCACATCTCTCTCGTCGGTATGTGAGAAGAGAAAAAACCAACCCGAGTGACCTCTGCGACGCAGTGTTCCAAGATTTCAGGATTGCAATTAAAGGCGGAAAGAAACTCGGCATGTCTTTGTTCGGAGCCCTTCCTATAACAACGTTCTTTGAATCTTAGAGCACACTTCGCAGTAATACACCAACCGGCAATGACCACGGAGCTGACCGACATGACAATGACAATAAGTGCTCTTGTTGGTGTAGTCGCTAGTGCACCGGAGATGCCAATGAGAGCTGAAGCTCTAGCTTTTTAGCAAATGTAGCCCGTTCGAGCGTTCTCCACCAGACGAATATATCAAAAATATAAATAGCTTGACTACGGTTTCTTAGAGCCAAACCACTACCTTTAGTGAGAGTCTCCACCTATTTTCTATAGCTTATCGGCAACCATGTCAGGCAACCGATGCCTTCCTTACTCTCTCCTCAATATTTTGCCACCATGAAAGCTTCCTGTCAAGGATAAGCCCTAGGTATTTCACCTTATCAACAGGATGAAGCCGTTAACTCCCGCAAAAGGGGACAGGAACATTGGGAATCCTATACCTGCTAGTAACTAACACCATTTAAGTATTACTTGGGTTGATGGCTAAGCAGCTTCTATTCGCCTAGTTGGATACCTCGTTGAGGTGCTCTGCTACGACCGTTCTTTTGCCAAGAACACTAAACCTCATATTTATGGGGCTTGAGGTTCGATTCCACATCAAAATATACTGCCTCCAGCTGCTTGCAATAAATTACAGCATATGCTGCCTTCAACCATCACACCGGTGTCCAGCAATCCGACATACTAAAGCATGAAGAAAGGGTTTTGAAGAAGAGGTAATATGTTGTCATATATCATAGACATACAACGTACACACATAAAACCGCTCATATTTACATATTACGTATTGGCTTAGCCGAGAAGGCAACCTAATCGCTTTTGTATGTAAATAGCTGTTGCCGCGACTATTTCGCCGTTACATTGAGGGTTTTGTCCACACAACTCACACACAGATGAAATCTTTTTAGCTCTAACACACGAAGGAACGGAAATGTGCTTGCTCTGCAGCTAAACGTCATCATTTTCTGTTTTCTTCTTGCTAGCCATAAGCTCCTGCCAAACGTTTGCATAACCCGAAGCCACATATCATTGTTAGCGTTGAGATAGTTTTGGTTGCTTCAATTAATATTAATATCATCATTCTGAGTGCAATCATCTCTTTGATAAGTAAATTATTTTTCTGTTATCCCTACAGATTGTTATACAACTGGCACTGTCAATGTTTGTTCATTGCCTTAATAAAAATCGTAAAGAGAACTAAATATAGTATATATATTTGCATGATTATATTTCTGCCCTGTCGGAATGACAGAACCTGAACAGGTATATTAAATTTGTCACGATGTTTGTAACACCCAGAAAGAAATAAATAATATATATTTAAATGATCAGTATGTTGAGCTGAGTCGATTTAACCATGTTCGTCTGTCTGTCTGTCCGTCCGTCTGTCTGTATATATACGAACTAGTCCCTCAGTTTTTAAGATATCGTTATGAAATTTTGCAAACGTCATTTTTCTTCAAGAAGCGCTCATTTGTCGGAACGGCTATATCGAATATATATAACATTTAGCTGCCATATAAACTGAAGGATCGGAATCAAGTTCTTGTATGGAAAACTTTCACATTTGACAATGTATCTTCACCAAATTTCGTATGGATTATTTTCTAAGGCAACAATGTAATCTCTGAAGAAATTGGTCAGATCGGTTAACTATATCATATAGCTACCATACAAACTGAACGATCGGAATCAAGTTCTTGTATGGAAAACTTTCACATTTGACAATGTATCTTCACCAAATTTGGTATAGATTATTTTCCAAGGCAACAATGTAATCTCCGAAAAAATTGTTCAGATCGGATGACTATAGCATATAGTTTCCATACAAACTGAACACATAGTTACTAAAAGAAATGAACCTGTGAAGAGTTTATAGCTTCGGTGCAGCCGAAGTTAACGTTTTTTCTTGTTTTTACATAATTTTAGACTTTTCTATAGAAATTAGGTTGATAGTTTACCAAAAAAAAACTGAGTGTAAATGTCAAACAAAGATGTTTATTTTGACAGCAGATTTAAGAGCTACCGCTCAACGAAAATCATTGGAAAAACATCCTATACTAGAAAGAGATAGTGTAAGAAATTTACTGAAAACTCATTTACAATTCATGACTCCCTTGTGCATTTAACACTTAGTAAATGGAAGTCAAATAACTTCGATTACCCCAAACTGCCAAAAAAATGGTGAATTTGTGTTTGCGCTGAAATAGAAATTTCTCTCAACTACCACCAGTTCCAATTTTCCTACAAGGTAGCCTTATCTACATTGTTGTTATATTGCTTGTGGACACATTTGGTTATCGGCTTAGTTTTATTGGCTCAAAGTAATATTGAATTCATGAATTTAAATTGGATAAAATCTGAAAAGTGACATTCTTTCGTGGCTGTTTCCATGGTTTATTCACATTTTTGTGGCTCATATCCTCACAAGAATTTTTGGAGAGACCACTTATTTTATTAAAATGTCTGCAAACACAACCGTTATAAAGATTCCAACACATTATTTTGACAAATTTTTGTTTATTTATGTATAGTATATGTATATTTTAATTATCTCCAGTGCTGTTTTTGAAAAGCTTCTTTAAGCATAAGTCAAAGGTTGATTGAAGTGATGGCAGTAACTATTTATACACATTGGCAACGCCATGTCACTTGCCAAGATGTTGGCTTTTTATTCAAGTTAATACAGCGTGTGTTTTATACCAAACTTTAGAGAGTGGTTAATAGTTAATACTACATACATAGTGGGTCCAACTATACGAAATACTCAAATTTCAAGAGATATGATTAGCATTATTTGGAAAATGCTCATTTAGAATTAACTGTTTCATTACGCTTAAATTCATTAGATTTTTTTTCAATCTCCATATGTAAAAAAGAGAGAGATTCTAGCTCTTGACTGATATCCACACCGTACTGAAATTATAGAGGGAACACTTCTCCAGCCTGCTGAATGGCAAAGAAAACATAAAACCAGGAGGTGGTGAACCCGATTCCCCAAACGATGACGATGGAACAGACGTTTCATGGCCCGACCATGAAGAAGTTTAAATAGCAATCACCCGTCTGAAGAACAACAAACGAGGCGGGGGGCGATGGATTGCCAGTCCAGCTATTCAAGTACGGCCAACGATTCGAATATAAGTGTGTAGTATCCAATCTACAAAAATAGACCACAAAATATGCTCCACCTACAAGCCCGCTCAACATCGCTTATAACATTCTATCGAGAGTATTGTGTGAAAGATTAAAGGTCACCGTCAACAAACTGAGGCTTCAGGTCTGAAAAATAAATAACTGACCAGTTATTCACCAGATGCCAAATCTTGCAAAAGACTCGTGAAAGGAAGATCGACACACGCCACCTCTTCGTCGCTGGCTAGGTCATGTCGTCCGAATGGATGAAAACCCTGCAGCTCTGTAAATATTTCCCTTGTGCAATAGAATTATAAAAGTGTTGTGGATGCCATCCCAAAAGAATTGATGCGACTTGGCAGCTAAGAATGAATCAAGCTAAATTTTAATACCCTGACTTTTGATGTGAGCTGTGTTCCAGTGAAGGCGTTCTGTATCGACCGGAACAAACGATAGACATATCGGGCAAGGTCTGGACTTGGCTTTTCAGTTAGCTGGTTTCCAAATAGTTTTTAATAAATCTTGTACTCGTAACATGAGGCCGACCGTTGATTAAAAATTATTGCCTCGTGTCTAGTCGCGAATTCCGAGCGCCTGTCAACAATCGCTCGCTTCAATTTGATGCCTTGTTGTCGGTATGATTTCCCTATAACGGCTTAAACAGGAGTTAGAAGCTCGTCTTCCAATGTCTCATGGCTTCAATTAAATTTTCTTTGTTTTTGAAAGTATCCGGCTACTTTAAGACGTTTTGAAATGTTTCTCTGAGTGACTGCTAAAGGAGCTCAGTTTATATTTAGCAACAATATTCAACGAGCAGTGCCTCCAGTTTTTAATCTTCACACTTTTTGGCCGCCCGGGACGTTCTTCGTCTTTCAAGCCGAAATCACAACTCTTGAATCGTGCAAACCACCTTTGACACATTCGCTCAACTACAGCATGTTCACCATAAACTTCCACCAAATTACAATCATTTTTGGTTGAGGTTATCTTCATTTGAAAGTAATGGAAAAAACTCTCCACAAGCATATATTGAAAAGGAAAGTTATAAGAACAGTACTAATGTAAACAATATATATAATAAATCTGCACTTCGAAACAATAAGTTGAAAATATTTAATAGTATATTAAAAGAAAATATTTTACATTTCTTTTTATATGATATTTGTTCTACCAACAAATGCTAGCTTACAATTCTAAGAAAAGCACAAAAAACTCTTAACTTCTCCTTTGTTTTTATGAGCACTTAAACATGATGTTTAAATATGCACTTTATAAAATTTTTTTTGTCCCACAAACATACATGTCAAGCAACAAATATGCCAGACAAAACATAACAACCTCAATTTCCTTCTACCGTGTCTGATGGCAGTACGTCGTGGCAAGCGATTGACGAATTTTGCTGAACACGTCATTGGGGATTACTTTACGCAGCAGCAGACTTGAAATAAAATGCTTTGACAAGTACTTGAATGACCTTAAATTCATCATTTCGAGCAAATGCTTTCATATGAAACTCTCATTGCTCACAACGACCGATGCGCATACGCAAACACCCACTTGAATGAATATAAATGGCTCGCGTGCCTTACTGTTACGATAAAATCCGCTTCAATGGAGGACTTAAAATCAATTTGTGAGCCGTAATTCAAGGTCTACTACAAATGTGTTAGCCATTTATGTGGATAAATTAAGACTGATGTGGTGCCGTACATACAAACACAGTTACACACACACAAAATGAAGAAAATGAACAAAGAAAGGCGCAAAAAAGCAGGAGAGGTGGGAAAAAGGAGCAAACAAGGAGCGCGCGAGAGCTCGATGAGTCAATTGGTTGGAATTGACAGGAAGCCGCGTTGATAGCGCGTCGGCAGTCGCATTTGTTGACAGACTGTTGACATTTTGCCAGTGAAACGCCAGAACCTTTTGTTTGCAGGCAAGTGTTTGGCCCCGCAGGAGACCCGCAGCGCATGTGTAGTTTTACATTAATAAACAGGCCGGGCGGCGGTGATAAGTCGCGCTTCAAATGTCATGCTTAAAGCCGGTATGTAGCTTCAGGCGGTCAGTTATTAAATACTATTGCATAATTCATGAATTCATAATTTCATCCAAAGCTGCGCCAACGAGATTGTCGGCGTTGCAAGTAAGCGTGTTTAGGCGGGCAACATGTTTCAAATATATTTTGCAGCCACGCCCACTCTGCACATATTTATTGCTTTTCAGATTATATCACACACTGCTTCATTGCTTATATCTAAACATATCCATAGGTCTTTATTGTTTCGTTGCCATGGCGTATACGTAACCTCACTGATGCGCATTGCATCGCATGTCACGTATACGCCGTGTTTGCCGCTGTGTAGTGAACTATGCAAATGTTGTATGCATACATGCAAATTTGCATAAATAATTATGTATGTGTGTGTTTTATTGATGAAGTGTTGCTTGCTTGGCGAGAGCTTTGCGCCTAATAAAATGTTGGAAATTTTGCAATGAATGCTGACCCGTTTTGCTTTATACATATATAGTACATATACATTAGAGCGCTTTACAGGGCATCAAAAAAAAGAAATTAAAAGCCGCGTACACGAATCATCCTGAACAACTTTGCCCAAGAGACTATGGTCAAAAACAGGTTTCGAGCCGGATTTGAAGGCGCTGCTTTTAAGGGATAATTAAAATTTGTTCGGCAGATTTTGAGGTATCCGAATGAAATTTAATAAAAACCTGCACTACGATATTTTATTAATCATTTGGTGAAATCGGCCAGATCTGACAACTTAATCACATATCTCCCATATAACTGATTATTCATATTTTTTAAAGTAGGCCATAAAAATCGCAATCCCCCTAAAAAGGAGGATTAGGTCTGGTTTTACTAGCGATGACCCACAAAGGTTACTCAAGAGCACTAAGTATTACAAAGCTTTTCGTGAAATAAACAAACAAGATAAAAACTACAGTGAACTTTTGCAGTTGGGGCCCACTTTTGAACTATAAAAATTGTTGGTTGTGAGCTGTTCGTTGTCCTCGATCCGCCGCGATCTTTGTCTTGTTGTATGAAGCACCAAGCCGTCAATTGCATTGTTCCACTTCAATAAGCCGCAGTTCGTTGGATACCTTACCAAGCTCAGCTGAGCTGAACTGAGCCGCAATGAACTGAGCAGAGCTGAACCGCATGTGGGCGTCATACTTTCATGCAAATGCTCGCCATATGAGCTCAGTTATGTGCAGTCAATGACCACTTGCAGGGGTTAGCTCTTGAGCATGTTTACACTTTTGCGCTTGTGTGTATGAGTGTGTATGTTCATATGATTTCGGATACTTCTTATTACTGCCACTTTGCTGCGTTGTACGTTATAGGTTGCATAAGACAGCCCAGTTGGCAAGGCGAAGCTTCATTTCACCTTACTCTATGTGCTTGCCGACACTTAATTTCCTCCCATCAGCTCCCACGCCAGTTATGTCAGCGTTTCGTCAAGCAGCGTGCAGCCTTTCGTAAAATGAATTTAATTTTCCACTCAACGAAGTACAAAATATAAATGAACTTCGAAGAAAAGACTAAGAATATATATATATATATATATATGGAATATATATATGAACGAGAATATAGATATATATATATATATATATATATATTAGGTTAGGTCAACAACTCCAAATGTATTTTTCGTACTCGGAAAAGTTGGTTCGTAGACACCTCTAAGAAAGCCTCTCCGAGAAAGAGCTCTTAATTGTAAAGGAAAGATCCAACATTTATTACAATTTTTTTATTATGGGTTGAAATCTGATTACTTTAAGGCAGTAAAAAAAAATCATTATAAATCGGAAACTTAATAGTTTGGAGGAAATTTACCTCACTTCATCCAAAACACTAAATTCTGCTCATAACTTTTCTTAATTTATCGAAATGAAATATAAATTTTTTTCCCTTTTCAGCTGGAAATATATGTAAATTATTTGTTCTGTCTGCCATCAAGAATGAGTTGGTGGTCCCCTCTCCTCGTGTGTTCCACTAAATAATGGATAGGGGGCATCGCGGAACTTGCTAGCGGTGGGCTACAATTTTTATCAACCAAAAGGCGTTTTTGCTTACTTATAGGTTCAATTAAGGGGGTATTCTCATGTAATCACTTCGAAAAATCGATTTTTTTTATTTTGACATTAAAACCTGTTGAAAACATGCTGTGAAAAATTCAGACCGAAATTCATAGTATTTGATAAGTTACAGCTCATAGTCGCCGACGTGTCGTAAGCGACTGTCTACCAGGCGCCATGACAAGTCTGCAGCTGCTACGTTTCTAAACGCATTTTTCTCGAATCATCATTTTCTGGAACTGTCATGGTCCTAAAAAAAAAGTATTCAACCGATTGCTTTAAAATTTACATATGTTCTTCTACTTATTTATAGTTATCGTTCCTACCAGAATTGTTTATTTTCGAAAATATTTTCATATTTTTTTAAACGATTTTTAACGAAAAAAACAAGATTTTCGTGACTTTTTTTTTTAAGTTCGACATTTTTTTTAAATGAAATTTATTATATTTGGTAGGGACGATAGCCGCAGAACTACTGAATAATAATCCATTCGATTTTTTTATTTCAGACAACAAGAACAGCCGCTATTACCATGACGAGTGAACTACTTTTTTTTGTTGGGGACTACTTTGATTAAAAAAAAAACAAATATTAAAAATGTAAAAAACGAAAAAAAAATTTATTTTGTACATTTCAAAATACAAATAAAAATATATTAAAAAATTAAAACGATTAAATTTTTTTGTCGCATAAAAAAAATTTTCCTAGAAAGTGGTAAAATGTATGCGTTCACATGAGAGTACCCCCTTAAGGGAGTTATATTTTTATAGCTTCACAAAGGACTTCATTTAATCGTCCAAGTTACAATTCTGTATTAGCCATCAAACCTAACGAAACCTAACCATCCACATTTCTTAAATGTAACTACTTAGCATAAGTCATTGTATAAAGGAACATTAGAAAATCAAAAGGTTTTGGAAAATTTCGGCAGTACACGACTGTCTATATAGCTATCTATATAATCGAAGTTCCAAACGATGGCCACATATTTATTGTTATCACAAACAAGAAAGAAATGGTCTTGGACCAAAGCGGAGAACTATGTCGATTGAACAGGACTTATTGACCGTTTTCTTCCATTTTTTCCACGATAGAACCTGGCAGCTTAAAAAGTCTTTTCATAATACATATTATATTTTTTGGTAATGACATCATCATAGTTCAGCGACTCCAATGACTAAGCTACGTCCAATAGACAGTGTTAATTGATGTACCAATGTTTCTTTATATTGTAAAAACTAAGGAAAGAGTCTGGCTCTCTCTAACCTATTGCTTTCCTGAACTCTTTAAAGGGCTATAGGAGTTCTTGCGCGTAGAAAGGAGAAGAAGCTGAGTGTTGGTGATCATATCTTGTCGCACATATGTACTTCTTGAAGAACTCTATTAGAGAACGAAATTTACTCTCAAAAATACTAAGGTAGAAATCTATTGTACATTCACTCGTGAATTTACGATTCTAGGTTAAACCCCTTTCGATGATTTATTTACGCTCATTTTCAGTACAATCCAGCAGATTTGCGAACAAGAAACATGCTGATGAATTCTTATATTCTCTCGACTCCCTTATTAAATAAACATGTGTTTTAGAATATTTATAGTAGGAGAATATTAATTAAAATTCTTTCTTATGCTTTCATGCAAATAAAAGTGGGATAAGAATACTATATAATTACGAATTATGTTAATTAATGAGGTCAGTCAATACTAAATTATATTATCTATACCAATTCTAAGAAATTCCATTGATTTTCCTTGAAAATAAATATAAAAACCTAAAATTGGCTAAGATGAATTTTTGTAGACTTTGGAATAATTAATGTTATTTAAAGCTTTATAATGAATTTTTATTTATTTTTTATTTTGGCTTCAGACCATTTTCTGAACAAAAGAACGATTGCAAAGGTAGACTTGATAGAAGGGCAATGTTTTCCAAACATAAATAGCGCCCTAAACGAAGTGAGACACAAAAAGAGTGAGTGACTTTCAATGCAAAGTAAAGGTCTATCAATTCATTAAAACAAAAGAGGTAAACAGAAAACGAAGTCTAAAAGCAAAAAGTTCAATCTTTGATCTCACATAAAAATGGAAACATCGCCTGCCATAATTAGAGACAATTAAAGCGCGTGGGTGCCGTCCAGTGATGAATGAGTGCAAATTGGCGAAATGAATTTGCCTTTTCCTTAATGAAGTAACGAGTTATTGAATTTGGGAGCGAAGTCACGAGAACGGAAAACAGGCAAATAATTGAACTAATTAACAACTAAACAGCAAAAGGCAAATGTTGGTTATAGAGATGGTGAACAAAAGAGGATGTTGACGACCATTCGATGGGCAATAACTGGACATTTTCAAACAAATTTAATATTAGGATGGCAAACGGCGGAGCATGCAACAGAACCATTTTCAGTACATGAGGATTTATAGAGTAAGAGCTATTTTGGTTATAAAGTAATCGTAATGAAGGAAAATGTGTGAAAGTAAAAGTCCGAAAGCGAACAGAGAGCAGCTTTGCCACGAAATTTTACAATTGTATAAGTTAACAAAAATCTATATACATAAAAGAAAGTTGTGTTAGTTACACCATTTATAACTCAAGAACGGCTGTCGACTGTACTTCAGTGGGAAATGATGGAGCTATGTTTCTATTGTCACACACCGACGCAAAAATTCGGTTTTATTACGTTTAAAGAGCACTCAAACACTTCTCAGAATCAGTTATTCGTTGTTTTTGTTGAATTATGAAGCATGTCTGTATCTGCCAGAATACCAAAATGAGACTCCTGATTAACACAGTCACTAAATTACGATTGTGACAATTAGAGACATGAGTCAATCGTGACAAGCAGAATAACGGCATTTATCTACCCCAAACCTTTTTGTTTTGTTTTTTTGAGGAAAGAAATATTGTCGCACAATTTTTTGGATGAAAATTGTAGAGCTGTTTTATAATAAAATCGTTTTGAGTTGATCGATTATAGTTTATTCTTATAATAGATAAAAAATTTTAATAAAATCTGGTAAATGCGTCATATTGTTAATTTTTATGAAATAAATAAAAAAAAGGTGAAGTCAAGCTATTTACGACTGATAAGTGTGTCTAAAAATCTGACAAAAATATGTAATAAATCTATATGAGATCGATGTTTCATTTTCTCAAGAAAACCGTCTTAAACCGACGCAATACGTAATATCTGCTACATTCTCGTAGCCCAACTCTTTTGCTTAACTCATTTGAATTTTAACAATCTTCGTAACATTTTCTAACCTAAAGGTATCACATCCATAACGGATATAACCTCTGTATTATGGTATTTAATTCGAAAAAGAATAAAAGCTTCCTTGGTGACCCCTTTTCTCTCCGCCCTTTTTATACCTAAACAGGGTATATTAAGTTTGTCACGAAGTTTGTAATACCCAGAAGGAATCGTCGGAGACCCTATAAAGTATATATATAAATGATCAGTATGTCGAGCTGAGTCGATTTAGCCATGTCCGTCTGTCTGTCCGTCCGTCTGTCTGTATATATACGAAATAGTCCCTCAGTTTTTAAGATATCGTTTTGATATTTTGCAAACGTCATTTTCTCTTCAAGAAGCTGCTCATTTGTCGGAACGGCCGATATCGGACCACTATAACATATAGCTGCCATACAAACTGAACGATCGGATTCAAATGCTTGTATGGAAAACTTTCACATTTGACAAGATATATTCACGAAATTTGGTATAGATAATTTTTTAAGGCAACAATGGAATCTCTAAAAAACTTGTTCAGAACGGATTACTATAGCATATAACGTAAGTGTGCCCAATTACGGCCTAATACCTAATCCCGTGCCATTTCGTTTACAAGTGTTTCAAATAAACAAAATAAGTCAATGCTACCCCTCTTCAAAGGACAGTTATTTTAAATTGTCAAAAATATATTCAACATTACATTTGAAAAATGTCAAACCATAAATCAGTTTATTTCATATTAAATTCACATATGTTAGTTGGCTGGAAGCAGTTGCCTAGCCGGTGGTGATAATTAACAAGTTTTGTTGTGAAAAGTGCTAAGAGTTGTGTAAAAATTGTTTAAGACTGATATTATAATTGGGTAAGTGCATATACATATATATATATATACTAAAATATTTGTACATTATAGCATTTTTTACCGAAATATATGTTTTAATATGAATTTTATATAATAAACTCATAAAAATGTTAAATGCAAAGTTAGAACGGAATTTGGTACATTGAAATTTCACCTGTACCGATCTACGTGCTATGAAACGGAATTAGGAACATATATCATATTTCGTTTTACTTTGTTTTGGGGTTGAAAATTGAGTTTTAATATATATTTAAATTCTTAGCTTAAAGTAAACTCAATAAATTGTTTAAAGATCAATTTCCGTCCTATCGTTTTTTGAGGAAAAAGCTTATTTTTGCGTATGAAATTTCATATATGAGCTTAAAATAAGTAAACACAATTCAGAGGCTTACTTTTTCTAAAGCTATGTTATTGGATTAACAAGACTTTATTTACGATGATTCTTCATTGGTGGAATTTAAATTATGTAGTTACAAAACAGTTTTAATCAAATATTTCGGGAACTCCCTGCTTAATATTTATAAAAACATGTAGCACGAAAATGTGCTTCAGTTTTTAATTTTGTGCCTAATTCCGTTCTATAGGCCGCAGTTGGGAACGTTGTGTTTCTAATTACGTTTCAATTCATTTTAACGGAGTGAGTGCCGCCATCATGCCAAAATATACACAGGAATCATTAAATTTAGCTCTTGAAGCAATAAAAAGCAATCGGATGACATGTTACAAGGCTTCAAAGGTATATCGTGCTCCGAAGCAAACTCTACTGAACAAAATTAAATACAAGTATTCAAAAGGCTGCCCAGGATCTTCAGCTGTTCTAACGACAGAAGAAGAAAGTTTTATTGTCAAATGGGTTTGTTATCTGGCGGAAATAGGCTTTCCAGTAACAAAATATCAACTTGTAAACTGCGTTACTAACTTGGTTAAGGAACTAAATTAAAAATAATTCCGAAGAATTTTTACAAAGTTTTGAGAAAAAGGTTGCCGGCTGAAAATCTTAAACTGTTTATTGATTGTGATTTGTGCAGCGGAACTTGGAAGGGTGATGTTAAAGACGAAAACTTATTTTACTTTTGGAGAAGTGTTAAGAATGAGCAAACAAGCAGCTGCATTGCAAGTATTTCTATTTCCGATCTTAATATTACGAGTATTTTAGCTAACAACGACTGTTTATTGGATATCGAAAACATGAGATATTTCATAGATTTCAATGAAGAATTAGTTAACAAACATAATTTGGGCAGCTCAACTCCATCTTGAGCCGTGAAGTCCAAGCAGCGTGAAGTAGTACAGTAGCTCAAGCCATTAACTTCGAAGATATCCCAACAACTGTCAACCATCCACCAAGACCTCAGTTGCCCCCTAGGGAGGCGAATGACAATGTAGACGTGGTTAATATTAATTCGAGAACTCCACCAAAAAGCACAGTTAATGCAATAGAAATAAAAAAATCTGAATTTCCAACGCCTTTCAAAAATGCTCTTTTCTGGCCAGAGCCCCAACCAGTGAACCCGAACAAAAAATTTGTCAAGAAAAAAATTAACCCCCAACTGTCGCCACTGCTTCTGAATACATTGAGTATCAGCGACGTTTGGATGAAGAAAAGATTAAGAAAGAAAAGATAATTTTAAAAAAAGAAATAAAAGCAAGGTTCAAAGGTGAAAGCAAAACGGAACATTAATAATAGTTTTAATCCAGGAGACTATGTTGTAGTAAAAGGTATGAAGGCGAGAAATTTCCTGAGCAGGTGTTAAAAGTTACTAATGGGAATCCAGAAAAATTTCAATTCAAAACTATGACAATGAGTGGATCTAACTGGCATTGGCCGGGAAAAGAAGATATTTTAGAATACAACGCCGATGAAGTAGTTAAAAAAATTAATTTACCTCAGCCTATAAATAAGAGAGGAATATTTTCAATACCTGATATGTAATAAACTAAAATTTAATATTGAACTGACTTTATGTACATTAATGTAATTGAAATTATTTTATTTCACGTACAAGTAATTGAATGTATACAGTTTTACTAACTAAATACTTATTATTTTATGTTTATATATCGCATCAAATGCATAGCCGACAAATAATGTCATTAAAATATTTGAAGTTATTTTATTTTATCTAACTAAGTAATTTTCTATGTGATTTATGTGAATAAAAATGTTTCGTTGTAAAACAACGACATCAACAATGTTTTATTACATACCATCTATGAAAATCCCATACAGCCTTACTTAAAAAGTCGAATATCTCGAGAAGTATTAATGATAGCGATTTTGACTTCGAATCTTTTTTATAGAAAATAAAATTTCCTACAAATTTCTCATGTACATTTTTTCTTTAGCTCCTGTCGTTTATGAGATATATACAAAAAAATGCGAAATTCGTGGAAAAATCGGGTTTAGAGCCCCATACTACCTCGCCGGAGTGAGTTGCGACTTTGTTACACTGGGCACTTTTGTAGAGTGAACAATTCTGAGAAATATGCGTCTAAAGTCAAAGCGATGCCATAAAATACCTCTGATCTGTAGGAATTTAAAGATAAAAACTCACGATTATAGTGTATTTTCAAAGGAAAATTTTTACATGCCCTCGTCCAGTTCTTAATGTTAATATTGAGGGCTAAAATTTTCAGGGCATTTTTTTTAGGATATTTTCAAGGAAATTTCGAACGGGACTGAAAAAAATTAATAGTTAAAAAAAACACCCTAATATGTATATATGTATTTTTATGCTTTAGAATTACTTTTGTAGATACAATTTGTAATAATTTTGTTTTTGCTGTAGCAAATTTTATAATAAATCCAAAAATCTTATCTGAGAGTATTGCCAACTGCTAAAAAAGTGTAGTTTCCCTCATAATAGGTTAGGTTACTCTTGTAGGCTCGTAAGCCGCGCATAGACTAGTTTTTGTCCTTTATGATGCCAGATTGAGTCTTTCAAGATGCGATTCTGTGGCTTCACTCTTGATACATTTTCCGATGTCTCATATTTTGGGGCTTCAAAATGTTTCAAGCATTGTCCAATCCAAGTGCCTCCAAGAGACTGGTACCAGGATGTAATATTACAATGGTTACTACTATCAACAGTAAGAAGGAACTGTGAAAATTTTTGATCTAACACTTTCCTGATGCAATCTTGCGTTTCGACAGTTCATTCCATCGTTTTTTAATTTTCCTTGCCATGCTCACCTGGCACTCAGAAGAACTGAAGTAAGTAAAAGAAGGCGTTGCCAATATGTTTCGATATTTGCTTTGCAATACAAGTAGGCCTAGACGGGCGAAGCTGATTCCGGGAGCTAGTGTATCTACACCAAATTAGAATATAGGATCCCACATATAGTTTGGGACATCAAATACTTGCCAGTTTTATTTAACATATGATATACGAGTTTTATATATTTGGACAAAATAACTGTCATTTGATAAGCATTTAAGCAGTATGTGTTGGTGCTTTTTTAGCTTTATTTACCCGAATCTGCTTCATCTTATAAAACAGTAATTCCAGCAGCAGCGTAATAAAGCCCAAACCAAAGCCAAAGCCTAAAATTAACGCTGGCATAGCAATATATTCCAGCCCCAAAGGCGCGACTCTTGGACCCTCTGTTGCCGCATAATTCACATGACCCAAACGTATGGATTTATAGTTCCCTTCCATAAGGTACCGTAGATACAGTCCGGTGTCGAACATATCTAGAGAATGTTTGTTGAAGAGCTCCTCAAGTGGCCAATCGTCCTTGAAGGCATGTGCTAACAGTACTTTGAGTATCGGTTCGTCCAATTTCTGCATGATTGGATATTCTAAAAATTTTTGTTGGTATGCAAGTAACTTATATGTTGTATCTGGGTACAGATAAGCGTAGCGGGTGTCGAAAGTGTTGCGATTCTTTAGAAGTTCTTCCCAGCGGGCAATGCGCGAACGATCGATGACAATCGCAGCTGCACCATACCTTTTTAAAGTCATATACTGAATTTCATTTAACATTAGAGTTATGTTGCTGCGTTCAAAATCTTGTAGCGTTCTTATTTGTGGCTCATAAACACTCTTGCCGAGTATGCTCGACAGATAGCCAAGATAGAAATTGCAAAGCATGAATCCGCCAATGAAGAGCGTTAAAAACATCAACGTTCGCATCGATCGGCTTTGCATTGGACGCAGATCAAATCCTAAATATAGAAAGCTTGCCCAGACATCCAAGCCCAGCCGACCGAAGTGCCAGCCGCCGTCCTGCAGTCGTGTCAAGAGCGTTGTGACAACTATTACCAAACAGATGCTGGCACCGATGGCTTGCCAAGCTGCCGGTTGAAAGGGCACTTGAAAGTAGTAAAGCTTAGAGAGTGGTGGCGCGGAACGTACTACTAAATAAAAGTTATGTAATGCCATAGGCGCGCTCGTTACGGTTTCTACTTTGAACGACGTCCCATCACTACAAGCATCCACAAGGCGCTTGCGTAGTCGTTCCAGGCAAATATGATCTTTATTAGCGTCGTTGGAGCTTTGTGCGATCCAAGGCTCGATCGTAAGATTGTGACGTTGCGCAAATGCGGCAAATATCTGTGCCGTAAAGCCGTCGAACTGCCACTCTCTGGTTTCCGGGTGTCGAAATATGAGCGTAGTTGGTGGATCATCTATATAAGAGATGCGTAGGTGGTGACCTTTCAAATCATGCCACATGTTGTTACGTTGATGCAGATATGCTTTTAAAGTAGTGTTAACCACGCGCAGTTCTGGAAATGGTTCCAGACTGAGTAGTTGAGCTCGGACATCCACTACCAGTACATTGTGGAAGCCATGCTGCCAATAAAGCGTGAAGAGTTCCAACCATACATCTGTCATTGGCGGGAATTCGTGTGGCCAGTGAAAGAGCACTTCGGTGTGATGTAAACGCTTAAGAGCGCTGAAGACTACATTGTGCCAGCTTTGGTCCAACAAAATTGGCGTGTCTGCCAAGAAAACCACATTCAATATTTTTCTATCGAAATTGTGTCTTATTTCGTAAGTTATATTTGTTGTAATTATAACTTTCGGCAAGGTTAAATCTTTTGCAATGGCACCAAAATGCTCTGCGGCATCGAAGGCGAAGATGACGTTCGTGATGACACCCAAATCTTGACTCAGATCATTCACTAGACGCACAGTATCGCTGTACCCTCCGCGACAGTGTAGAATTAGTAAGGGGTTGAAGAGAATGATGGATCGAAACATTTCGTTCTTGGTTTTTTTTGTTGAAACACTTTTAAACTGCTCGTTTGGCGCGGAATTAACACTAAACGGTTAAATACGAAGCGTATGCTTTTATACGCTTTATACGAGTCGCTAATAATTTTAATTTTGCATTATGGCCTTATTGCATTACATTAGCGAAAATTAATATTTAGCACTCTGTGTAATTACTCAATAATGGCTAGTAATAGTAGGTCTGTAAGACCCAAAGGAATCGCCAAATACATTAAATTTCACAGCGCAATACACACCAAATGAGATCTAATAAGCTTAAGTAGTCAAGTGTATTAATTAAGTATTAATTAGCTTTTTCAACCTTAATCAGTTTCGGTCTGACTTAATAATGCCACCTAAAAGCCACCACTATGCGGACACCTTTTCTAGCCAATCGAAACATTTTTGCGCTGGAGTACCATGACATAAGCCATTTTAGCCACTGGAACGTTCTTCACTGGGCAATGTTAATGCCATAGCACAACTCATACATGTCGTCTTTTGTCCAGATACTAAGTAAATCTCGACATCTCCCTCTCAAAAGCTGCAAGTGTCAGCTCATTCCCTTTTTGCATCTCCCATCCGAAGTACGCGTAGTTTGAGCGACTTGTATAGTTTTTCTATCAAGAGAGTGGCTTCATATCGTAATTGCCTACTAAATTTATAATGCTAGTAAGTTACATAGTCGGCATGTTAAAATACCGGGTCCGCCCAATCAGTACCTTGTCTGCTTAGTATAACCACCTTAACGAAGTTAAAGAGCTCACAAGAAAACCGATCGGCCTGCCTGAAACCGTGCTTGGTATACAAAGTTTCGGACCGTTCCTACCTTGATGCCGCTTCGCGAATGCTGCTCTACGTCGTTCTTCGGGGGCGATAAGGGAACCGATGGGACTATCGAAAGTCGCCTTGTAATTGAAGATATGGCGTGTCGGGTTTTTATTCTCGGGACTTGTCCAAGGTTTGGCGCAGCAAGAATATTTGTTCAGGTGACTTTAGTCTTTCACAAAACAGGCATGAAATGACCTTATAAGCGATGGGGATCAAGTTGATTCCTCGGTGGTTATCGCAGATTGTGCCACTAATCTGAACCGCAGTGGCAGTGTCTTCTATAAATGACACTAGAGTACAAAGATAATATTGACCAACCTAGGAAAATTAGGGAAATGCGTTGGTTTTGTGGTGAATTGGCGATTCCTCGCGTCTTGCAAACTACGTTACTGTTGGCAACTATAAATAAGCCTGGAAATCGAGCGTAGAATAAAAATTTCCACCTATCTGCACTTGGGAAATATAACTGGCGTGACCTCGCAATGGATAAAAGCAACTGGCGAAGTTTCTGTTCCAATAACAAAATTATTATTTGTTTGCTTTAATCTTTCACACAATACGCTCGATAGAACCTTATACGTGATGTTGAGGGGGCTTATCCCACGGTAGTTGACGCAGATTGTGAGGTCTCCCTTTTTGTGGATTGGGCAGAGCACACTTAAATTCCAATCGTTGGGCATGCTTTCGTCCGACCATTTTTTACAAAGAAGCTGATGCATGCTCCTTATCAGTTCTTCGTCGCCGTATTTGAATAGTTAGGCCGACAATCCATCGGCCCCCGCCGCTTTGTTGTTCTTCAGGCGGGAAATTGCTTTTCCAACTTCTTCGTGGCCAGGCCATGGAACGTCTGCTCCATCGTCATCGATTGGGGAATCGGGTTTGCCTTCCGCTGGCGTTGCACTTTCACTGCCATTCAGCTGGCTGGAGAAGTGTTCCCTCCATAATTTTAGTATGCTTTGGGCATCGGTGACTAGATCACCATTAGGGGTTCTACAAGAGTGTGCTCCGGTCTTGAAACCTTCAGTTAGCCGCCGCATCTTTTCGTAGAATTTTCCAGCATTACCCCTGTCGGCCAGCTTGTCAAGCTCTTCATACTTACGCATTTCGGCCTCTTTCTTTTTCTGTCTGCAAGTGCGTCTCGCTTCCCTCTTCAACTCTCTGTATCTATTCCATCCCGCGCGTGTTGTGGTCGATCGTAATGTTGCGAAGTAGGCAGTCTGTTTTCTCTCCGCTGTGACACTGCCCTTCTCGTCGTACCAGCTGTTCTTTTACATTTTCCGAAAACCAATGGTTTCGGTTACAGCTGTACGTAAGGAGTTTGAAATGCCGTCCCACAGTTCCCTTATACCTAGTTGTTGACGAGTGCTCTCAGAGAGCAGGAGTGCAATTCGAGTAGAAAATCGTACGGCTGTCTGTTGTGATTGCAGCTTCTCGTCGTCGAACCTTCCTTGTGTTTGTTGACGTGCGTTTTTTGCTGCATAGAGGCGGGTGCGAATCTTGGCCTCAACAAGGTCCGAGTCCGAGTTGATATTAGGACCTCGGAGCACACGCATATCTAAAACACTGGAGACGTGTCTACCGTCTATCACAACATGATCGATCTGGTTAGTGGCTCCAGGCGCTCATAAGAGGCATATTTACCTCTCATCCGAGGCTGTTTACGCTTTTTCATTGGTAGTGTTTTTTACGTGGCGGGTCCCAAACCCAGCGCACTACCCTGTGGAGGGGAATGTTTCACCTTCTCACTTTAGCTCGCCTTTAAACGGATGTTCTTAGGCTACCCAGAGGATACTTAGTCGTTTCTGGTCACTCCCAAGTGAATGGCGATCAGAGAACTTTCCTCACTTGCGTGAACTTCTACACATGACTCCATACTCGAACACCAAGTGTGCTCTTATAAATCACCCGTAAATACGCAAAATAATTACTACTGGGTATGAAAAATAGTTTAAAGCTCTGTAAACTTCATTGAGACTTACTATGGTCATCCAAATATCAGCTACTTCGCCATATATTTAGAACCCTATGAACTTTTTATAGCAATGTAACCAATTTCAAATTGTTAAATTGCTTAAAGTTTCGGTTTGGGAAAATATCCCCTTCTGTTTTAAGTTTATAGTAAGCAAAAATTGAAGATTTAAATTTGGATAGATAATGTCTCACTTGCTCATTTCCCTCTTTTGGGCCCGCAAGTCAATAGAGTGGCCGGGTTTACCAGCGTTTGTTAAATATCTAAATTACTTATAGTAGTGTGACGGTTTTGGTAACCAGTCGTAATTTACTTGTACATCAATCGATTTCTGATATGCACCGAGTAGGTAAAGCCGGTGTTGGTACTTCTAGTCTTTGAAAATATATCAGCCAAGAATTAATCATCTAGCATAAAAGTTAAATCTAAATAAGGTTAGGAATTACCTTAACTGTATGGAACCTCGTGTTTGCTCAATGTCAGATTTCATTGTCAGTTGAAAAATATAACATAGCCTGGGAAATGACGATAATTTGTAATACTGAGAGAGATTCATAAACAAGACAGAATCAATCAATCAATCAATTATGTCTAGCTTTGCTTCATATATATCGGTTTTCAGCGAAGAAGTTCCGATGCCTTGCACTTTCTTTTCTTTTCTGACTATTTCTCATTAACCACAATGATTCACTTTTACTTGAAGTTCCTCTTCATTTTCCTCTAGCTTTCATCAGAGAATCATCCATTAGAGGTGAAATCTAAAGTAAAATTTTAAGTAAACTATCGATTGCAATCTCTCTTTCTTTCTATTCGCCTGTCTCTGTATATTTTACTCATCCTTCTACTGTACTTTACTATTTTGCGATATCTCATGGTAATATCACGAAGTCTTGAGCTTCCAAGAGGTCTTAAATTGAATTGCAGTATGTTTTTTGGTAAATTAATTTAATTTATTTTTAGCTCTTCGATTTCGTAGAACTGTAAAGCCAAACAGACGACTCTATGCTGCCCTTGTTTTCCCCTTAAAGCTTGTCGGCACGAACATAAAGAGACAAGTACATGTAAAATTGAAAACAGAACTGAAGGAAAAGTATAAAAAAAGTGTTGAACGACAAAATGTTGTTGATCTAGGGACGAAAGTCGCTGAAAACTTTTAATAAGTGGAACGGGATAATATAAAGTAATTTGAAGCGTTTAAGCCAAACATGCTAAACAACAATGAAAATATAGACACTCACGTATACACAGAAGCGCATAAATAAGGAACAATATTAGAGCGAAAATCTCTGAAGTGGAAGACAACCTATTTACCCCTGCAAAGCTGATGACAGACTACACACGTAATAATGTAGATTTGTATGCTTATGTAAACATATAACACTATGATGAGTTGCTTGCTAAAGTGAGTTAGCGAGTCATCGTGTCATCGAGCCGCAGAGTAATCGAGCCAGCGGACCAAGCATTTCAGTTACTCAGCTGCGCTAACATTAAAGTGGCCCATTTTTGGTGAAAGATTGTGTGAGAAGCAAGTAATTTCAGCCGCCAAATGCCATCAGATGCTGCGGCTTCAAATTACTACCGTTACTTGCAACAATTTTCCGCACTTAGCAGCAACAAACAGCCGGTGCCTCGATTCTCTCACTTTACCGCTCATTTTATAAATTTTTAGCGCAGTGACATAAAGCAAACCGAATTAAATGCAGGGCAACGTATTGTATACAATAACAAGATCAGCCATGGTTTTTTACAAAAAAACCGGATTATCGTTTCTCCTAATCTGTCCGTATTGTCCGCATCATCATGCTTCGATATCTGTGCGAACCACAGATGGCTTTTGCTTAGACGCCGAGCCACTAATGCATTGTGGTTGCAATCGCTGAGCGTATATACAAAATGTACTAGCACAATTTGGAAGGCGGAGGAATAAAATCTCTTTAACATTTCCTTTCCAGCTTTGCGCGAGCACTGTCCTTGCTTACTTTTTTAGCTTTGTATCCTCAGTGAGTCACTTTACAAAATGCATTTGTAGGCAAATTTTGACTATAACCACATCCGATATTTGAATTTGCAAGATATGTATAGTGCAGGAATCACGAGGAAGACAAATTTTTGAAGACCATTGAACCAAAAACTATCGCAATCAGCGCATATATGGGTTCTTAAGCCTTAGATTATTGCTGAGTATTAGACTGTGTTGCTTTCATTTTTCAATAAGATCTTCGATCGGCAGTTTATAGCTCCGGAATCACCAAAGCCATTGACAGATCGAAAGAACATTGTACCCAAAACTGGTTGTTACCGACGAAAATATCGGAAAAGACTATAAAAAAAAAGCGTTTGTCATTTAGAAAATTAAAAGTATTTTTCTTTAAAACCCCAAATAGCATTTAGTATATCTGATAAGGCTTTCGAGTTTTATGCTTTTCTGCACTCGCCTCCAACCACCCAAAGCACCGTGCATTCTCAACCAGTGAGCAAATAAAGCAAATAGTTAGCTGTCAGTTATTTTGCCCTGAATTGTTAGTTGTGAGTGCTACTAACTGGCTGGATGGAGAGACGTGTGCAAGTGATTGACTGCATGGCTGACTGCCTTTGAGGCTTTCTGAATGCCTTATTGCCTTCCTCTCAAACCAACTGTGTTTGTCACTGTCA
The DNA here is from genome assembly GCF_024586455.1 of Bactrocera neohumeralis. NCBI lineage: Eukaryota > Metazoa > Arthropoda > Insecta > Diptera > Tephritidae > Bactrocera > Bactrocera neohumeralis. The sequence continues at coordinate 25,370,063 of NC_065921.1, forward strand.
ATATGTGCAAGCGTGTAACCAAAGTTTATGCACTCACACAACAACTTTAATTGTAAAAACCCAGGCATGCATTTGCTAATGTTAACATGCTTAAATGTATGCAACATTTGAGGTGAGTTTTTGTGGAGTAATACGCTCTACAATGCTTGTACGACTATAAAGCTATGCCAATCAGAGGCAAGCATGTCAAACCTACATGCAAACAACAGATTCACTCACAGATACCAGCTGTCGCCTTGCAACTGTAATACAATTAAAAGCGTTAATGAGTCAATATAATTTCAATGAGCCCATACAGGGTGTTTGTGCCAACCATTTGCATTTATGCAGATAAGTCTGCACTTATTCCCAGCTGTGTGGCGCCCGGTTTAGGGCAAAACTTGAACTTCGTATTGAGTTTAATCAATTTTACACATTCCAATATTTGTTCTTGTATAGTATATATGTGTTTGAATAATAGTTTATAAACATGCTCCACATAATGAATGAGCTAGGGGCCTGCATTCTCCCATTTTAATGTTTAACTGATTTGAAATTGAAAGCAAATGCAGGCAATTCCCACTTAATTTTAACATTTTATGCAAAGCAAATTTATTAGGCTTTAATGGATTTGCTGTAGAACGTTTGATTTGTTTTATTGCTTGAAAAGGGTGAGAAGGGGAAATGCTAAGTAAATAATAATGAATTTGATTTTAAAGTTCAAGAGCTATAAGTATAGTGTTGTTACACCTTGTGAAACCTAAAATTTTTCCGAAGATTTCCAAAACAAGTCTGACCATGTGGATGAATCGAGTTTTGTCGATAGATTGGCGGCTTTCTAAATAATATATTGATTATGTACTTCATCTCTTTATACAGCAAACAACTGTTAAATTTGAAAACAATATTTGCTACTTCACATGTAAGCTGACGATTAGTAAACCCAGAACTAAGGAAAAAGGAAACTATCTCCATATACATCTCAAAGAGACTTGCTCATCCTTACCATTTACACCATGAAATCTTAGTAAGATCCATAATTGTTTCTCTTCAGAGGACAAAAACACAAAATCTCCATTACGAAAGGTTATTGACCAAGATTGGCTTAAAACAATCGACAGCCATGATACTCTCAGTTTTTCTTTAATGATTTTGAAATGAAATCAAGTCCTCTTCGACTGTCGGTTGCCTAATACTTCGGTCGTTTAAAAGGGCAAATAAAGCTGTCAACAGAGTGCGAGAGCTGGAGGCCAAATAAATTGCTGACTAGAAGTCAAATGCATTGCTCCCTTCGCAATCGAGTAATCACACACAACGAAGATAACTACGTACTTATAAGTCGCTTCAGATGACTTCATCCGTCGGGGACTATGCTTACCATCTTCCAAAGCATTGAAAGAGTATGAGCGGCAGTGGCAAGTGAGTAGCAGGGAGTAAATTGCATTTTCTACATGCCGGCGGCAAAGCGGGTGTTCCAGTAACTGCTACAACTGCAAGCTGCATTGTTCTTAATTCTTCTCTACGCTGCCCAAACTTTTATTTTGCGATTTGTCAGCCTCGCTTTGTTTAGCGCCGAACATCATATTGTCGCCAGCGGCTTCAGCTTGGCATTTGAACTGGTATGAACTCCGCTTGCTGGCTCTGTCTATCTTGCGCTCAATTCACACTCTGGCTTCAAATGGACCGGTGGCGAAATGCTAACGCTCTGAAATCGAATCAGTGATAAAACTAAATTCAGTTGTTAATTCTTTATGCCTATTCAAGGCAACGAGTAGCATTTAAATGGTAGGGAACTTCGATAAATAAAAGTCTTTATTAAATTAAGAATAACAAATGTACTGTAAGGTTTTACATGAAGCTTTGCTTTAAACGATTGAAATGAAAGCAGAATAAGCCGAAGTAGAGAGGCTATGTGTCTAAATATTTAGTGCCTCACCACTTCAGCTGGTATTGAGCATTGGGAAATCTATTACGATTGCAGTTAGATAAAGATTTTGAAGGATGTATTTTAGGAACAATCGTTTCGGCTGAGAGGTTTCGACTGTCATGAAAACGGTTGTTGGCTTAAGCCTTGTTAAGCGAATGACTTACCACAATCCGGATCATCGAAATTTTTTATAAAATCACCATCAAACTAGGTCTTCGAAAGAAGATTATTGTCCTTTACAGCATTACACCCGTCCTCGTTCCACAGTTCCTGTTTTTTTTTTTTAGAAACTTTAATAAAATGGGAAGTTGTACTAAAAGTAAGCAATTATAACCGTTACGAATGGCCACTCGAAGTTTGTTTGCATGAATGCTGGACCCTATCATGCCACTTATTTCATGTTCTTTGGACGATAGTCGAAAAACAAACATGAAATTAGTTGTACAAGCTTCTTGAGTTCACTAATTTAAAACTTTTAGCTAGACCTATGATTGGATATGAAGTATGGCCGATATATGCGGTACAAATTCACCTCGAAGTTCGAAAATCTTTCTATTAAGTATATGGGGGCTAAGAGAAGTATTGGAAATATTGAACCCATTTTCTCTTAATTTCGGTTATATATATTTCATATTGACCGACATATTCGTTATGGTCATAAGGTGGCACACACTAAAGATATTAGGCGTCCGATTTCGTTCATTTTCACAATGTGATATAAGAATGTAAAAGGAATGCCACGTAATAGAATAAATTTTGTCGAAATCGGTTAGTTAGGTCCTCAGATATGGGATTTCACCAAAAAGTGGGCAGTGTCACGCCCGTCGTCCAATTTTCACAGGAGCTCCCATAAAGCTCTCTCATACCATCTTGGTGGTAAAATTTAATTTCTCTGGCGTATTCAGTTATTGATTTATCGCGATTTTAGTAGTTTTTAACAGTACCGTTATATGGTGGAGGAGCGGGACTATACTCGAATTTCATCCATTTTCGCACTGTAGGTACTGTAGGTAGAAGTCCTTATAAGATTTGTACTCAGCAAATATTGTTGTTGTAGCTTTAGTGGTTTAGGAGATATGTATGTTAAAATTGTAAGAGGGCGGGACCACGCCCATGATCTTTAATTTTTTTTAATACCAAGTTTCGTCAAGATATCTCAATTTTTACTCAAGTTACAGTTTGCACGGACGGACGGACAAACAGACAGTCACCTATATTTCAACTTTTCTTGTCATCATATCTTATTATCCTATATCTATCGTGTTTAGTTTTAGGTGATACGGACAACCGTAAGGTGAACAAAACTATAATACTCTATAGCAACTGATTGCAAGAGTATAACAAATTTTTAAAACGAGTTGAGAAAGTGGAATTAATTTATTTTATATATTCAGAAAAAAGATAAAAAGAATAAAAAACATTTAATTTTTTTTCAACATAAAATTTGACAGAAATTAAAAACAAAAAATTTATAGAGCGGTTAAGAAAAATAAAAGGTGGCAACACTTTCAAATATACTTTGGCAAAATTTTTAATTTAAAATATCTTAACAGTCTATTAGAGAGAATTTAAAAACAAAAAATTTAGAAAAAAAAGGTGGCAACACTTTTAAATATACTTTGGCAAAATTTTTAATTTAAAATATCTTAACAGTCTATTAGAGAGAAATTAAAAACAAAAAATTTAGAAAAATAAAAGGTGGCAACACTTTCAAATATACTTTGGCAAAATTTTTAATTTAAAATATCTTAACAGTCTCTTAGAGAGAAATTAAAAACAAAAAATTTAGAAAAATAAAAGGTGGCAACACTTTCAAATATATTTTGGCAAACATTATTTTCAAATTTTTAATTTAAAATATCTTAACAGTCTCTTTGAGAAATAGATTTTCATTTAACACCATGGTAAACAGGTAGAATGGAGTATATGCAACAATTTTCATTCTAGGCGCAGATATGAAAGTTTCGCTTTCAAAGTTTTGTTTGTTTCTGTATGAGTTGAAAAAACCTTGCTCTTGAATTCCACTGCTTTTCCAATACCTTCACACAAAAGCATATAAAATAAACCTGCCTGCTCTCAAATATTCCATCTTTTTGTGTCAATGCGTCCCCTTTGCAACACTTTCAAGTGCAACACAGTCTATATTTACGCCTAACGGTGAGGTCCTTGTTAAATTTCGCACACACACTGCTCGTTTGGCAGCTCATTTAGGCACTCACTCATTCTGAAACCCAACAATATTTGAAGAATTTTTCCAAAAAATGGACTGAATGAAAAGTGAGATCTAGAAATGCATGAATGGTGGGCAAAGTGTTTGCTGGACGTTTGATTGCACTAGAAATTGAATAAATGTTTGATTGGTATGCGCTACGTTGATTCTGTGAGTTTATTTTCTTTACTTAAAGTTCAAAATATTTTTTTGTAGTAGTACCCATTTGCACGAGAAATAGATAATTTGTCGAGGTATCAGCCAGTGTTGATCATAAATCTGTGATCCATGAGACTTCAATAATTAAAAAGCTTGAAGCCACATGTTTGAACATTGCCCTCTGACTTTCACCAGAACTAACTAACCGGTCAGTATCTACTTGTAGGGTAGTTAAATATATAAAGACAAAATTAAAAATAATAGATAAATCACAAATCGTTTCATTAACTAACTTTTTTCGTTTTGAATCCTCTTGAGTGCATAACATAGTACTATGAATAAAAAAAACCGTCTTTGGACCACCCTGATACTCATGTACCTAATGAATGGAAATGAAGTTTTCCAGCGAATTCGCAAGTGTAACCCAGGGCTTTCAAATTTCTACTCCTAAAATTCTCATTTTATATTATTCTTTATATCTCCCACTTGCCTTACGAAGTGGGCAATTTCACAGCTTCATTGGTAACTATTTCATAAATTCATGTAAATAACTGAGCTCTCATTGTCTGCTTTGAAAATTCATTATCCCTACCTACTTGTTCACTAAATGTTTAGTTTTAGTAAAACAAAGCCAATCAACCCGAGTAAAAATATCCTCTCGAAGACCACTCAACTTCCGACCACTCCGACAGGTCAATATGTACATGTGTAGTTGAGCCGTTAAGGCGCCTCTGAATTTGAAATAAATCCACTTAAGCACAAGTAATGTCAATTAATTGAGGGGACTTTATTCGTACAAAGACATACTCGTTAAGGTTACTCACATACAGCAGTTAAACTGTTAATATATTGTTGTAGCTAGTCGTTTGGTTGTTTCCTTCTGTTTGTGCTTTCAGGATTCTGCATTGACTTGATTAGATAATATTGTATTTGTTGTTACAGAATTTATCAAATATTTAAAGTATAAAAAGTAATGGCCAAATTAGTTGAAAATATAAGCAATACTTGTACTAAATTTCTAATAAGTTCTTAGGACAAATATTAATTCGTAGCAACTGAAAAGTTCGAGGGTTGGCCTGCAGAACTTTTGTTGGGTTATTTTCATTGTACACTTACAGATATGTAGTATAATTGGCGGTCCCTTTGCAGAATTTCTGTAAAAAATAAAACCGTTGCTCGGAAGATTATAATAATGGTAACTCGAATTATATGCAATATCAAATGAGCTTCTTTCTTGTGATTGCCATATTGGTTTTCTTGTTGAATCAATTAATCAATCGGAATCTACATAAGGTCTCTTATAAGGCTCTCAATTACTCCAGCAGTGAAAGGTTAAATTAAAAATTGTACCAAAAAGAACTGGAAGCTACTTCTACCTATAACTTTTAACATGACAGTATTCCTGCAGAGGAATAAAGTTACAATTTAAAAATATTTTCTAAAATTTTGAACTTTTATTTTCGCTGCATAAGTACGCCCATGCTTCATTACATGTTTGGTCTCAAAAGTTGTATAATTGGTCTAGCAATGAATTATCTACGTTACTAAAACTTCTTTTAAGTAATATTATTTAACTTTTGTCCTAAATGTAGACAATGTTTTATTTATGTTGCCTAAATTTTGGCGCGCAAGAGAAATCGAATGGCACAAAAACGGGAAAATTTAAACTTATTAACGCAGCTAATAAAACCAAAAACAAAGAAAATAGACAAATTGTTCTGCAACATGTACGGCGGGAAAAAGTACTAGTAAAGGAAAACTGCAATAAAGTTGTGTAAGAAACGAAATGGAAAATTCTACGAAAACGTGTTAAAGTGGAAAAGGTTAAATGCCTTCTGCTGCCGCTGTCATGCATGCAAATACTTGTAGAGTGCCATAAAAGCAGGGGAAATTTCCTTACAATTCATTGCTTGCAACATACTCTTATTAGACTTTCCGTGCATGCAACAACGTATCGACGATATTGGCAGCAAGCAGTGCTACTCCTACTACTCCCCCTTCTTGGTATTTCATTGTTTCGGCTATCACTTTACCTGCTGCTGCTTAGTATATGTATGTATTTGTGGCTCGTGTGGCAGTATATTAGAAATGACATTGCCTGCTGTGGCAGCTGTTGTGACTCTCCCGTTGCATCTTCGTTTTCATTGTCGTTTCTCCTTTGGTTGTAGTTGTTGTTATTAGGGTCGGTGTTTTCGATTGTAGGCAACGGTTGCCACCTGCTCTCGTAAGTTTTGAAATGCGAACAGGACGAAAATTGCGAAATTGCGTTTTGACGTTAACGGTAAACAAGCGCTATTAGAATTCTTCAGAAACGCAATGAGTGCAATAAGAGTGACAGAGCGAAAAGATCACTGGGTTGTGAATGAATGCTTTTTGTGGTAAGAATGTATATATAATACATACATGTCATTCTAATACAAAAAATGACTTTAATTTCCAAATCTCACTTTGCTCAAAATTAGAAGCAGTTTTTAATGAATTATATCTAACGTAAACCTTAAGAGGTACGGAATGAAAAATAGGCTTATGAATATTTTTTCCATGATATAATACATTTGGTCACATCCATAATCTGTTAGAAAAAAATTTTTTTTTTTGAATTTTCGAACATGTAAGCAGTTGTTAGTACTCTTAAAACAAAATTAATTTTGAGAAAGTGCTTTAGTAGAGCGGACCGCGCTTTTCTACAGAGTATAACGTATCCATTCATATACATATATTTGCTTTTAAACGCCTGCGTTTCCGCATTCAAACCGCAGAACATACAAGGTGCGTTCCAAAGTAAACAGGACTTTTTGAATCTAGCGCCCCCTGGTGGCGCCATCTATGTGTCGACTGGTGTGTTAGAATCTGCTATCTTGATCGATTGTCCAGTGAGAATTTCATGACATTTCATTGATTGGAAGTGAAGTTATTGCGTTTTAAGTGTCAGTATGTTGGTGTTATCGGTGCGAAAATGAGCTTCGAACAAAGAGCCAACATTAAATTTTATTTTAAAATTGGTAAAACTTTTACCGAAACGTTTCAATTGATGACACAAGTTTGTGGCGATGATTGCCTATCCTGTAGCAGAATGCACGAGTGGTTTCAACTTTCTCAAAGTGATCGTGAGAACATAAATGACGATCAACATGTGGGCCAATCAAAATCCGTGATCACCGGAAATTCCAGCGAAACTGTGCGTGAATTCATCAAAAATCAGCCGAAATCATCATTGTAATTCATGGAAATGGAATTGAACATCTCCAAAACATCGATTTACCGCATTTCGACCGAACATTTGGGCCTATGAAAGGTGTGTGCACGGACTGTTCCGCACAAATTGGCTGACAACAAAAATTGCTCAGATCGATCGACGCTTGTGGCCGATTATTTAACCAAAAATCACATTTAATGGTTAAAATGGTTAAACCACTCCCGTATTCACCTGATATGGCACCGTGCGACTTCTTCCTTTTCCGGAAAAATGCATTTGCCCATGAAAGGAAAGCGGCCATACCGGCCAACGAGCTAAAACACTCGTTCGACATGCTTTTGGACCGTGCAAAAAGTGTATTTAAGCAGAAGGACTATTTTGAATAAAATTAATTGATCTTCCGAAAAAACTATTCGTTCTGTTTTTTTTAAAGTCCTGTTTACTTTTGAACTCACCTTGTATTACCAAATTATTTCCAAAAATCTACTCAGCGCTTTAATACACATTTTCGATAACTTTCAATTAAAAAAGCTTCTGAAAGCTTGAATCATTTGCATAGTTTATTATTAAGTAAATTGTGAAGAGTGTGAGTAAACAAGAACGAACGTTAACTTCGGTTTCACCGAAGCTATAATACTCTTAACGAATATTTGAAATTCGTTACAAGAACTGGATTCCGATCGTTCAGTTTGTGTGGCAGCCATAAGCTATATTGTTCAGTAGATAACTCAAGTGTAGAATAACTCTTACCAACAGGTGCTACTTTGGGGTCGGTAGGCAATTGAGAAGCTGATCCCTCTCACGGCATACAAAAAATACGCGCTATAAGTCACTTACATTCCCGTCCTATTATACTCAGTAGAAAAAAGAACTGTTCTTCCCAAGCTTGTTGAAGCCGTCGGCATGAGCGATGAGTGTCGATGAAAATGGAACCACGAACTGTGTGAGCTATATTGGGTCATGCATATGTAATACGTAGGTTGCTATATATATTTCTGGCCTAATAATGTAAATAGGCATATTTATCAACGAAAATATTTCGTCACCTGTGACAATCTTATAAACGTCTTTTTAAGCACCGCGATCGTATTTTTTCAGCATTTCTTTACACCAATCCACACGAGCCTTTTTTTGAGCGATTGTCAAATTGTGCGGGACCCAACGAGAACAAACCTTTTTTACGGCCAGGTGTTCATGCAATATCGAATGTATGCTGGTGGGAGAAATGCATAGGCATGCCTCTATCTGAAGGTATGTTACATGACGGTCTTGCATTATCAGTTCACGTACGGCATCGATGTTTTCTGGCACAACGGCTGTTTTTGGACGACCTTCACGGAATTCGTCTTTGAGCGAGCATCGGCCACGATTGAATTCGTTGTACCAGTTTTTCTCAGTGCTATAGGATGGTGCTTCATAGCTATATAAAGATTTTAGTTTATCGATGCACTCTTGTCGTGATAATCCACGTCGAAAGTTGTGAAAAATGATCGCACGAAAATGTTCACGAGTTACTTCCATTTTTTGGCGCAGATGAACTTTTTAATTCCCTGTAAATAAAACAATTCACGATTAAATGACAAAACGTTCTGAGTGATGTTATGCTAAAAAATGTCAAACTTTCCAATGGAAATGTCAGATTGCACCTGGCAACACTTAGTGTTGCCCTAGGCCAGAATATATATAGCAGCCCTCGTAGTTAAGCCTATAAGAATTCAACGAATTATGCTCCAACGAAAAGCTCCTTCGACTCGAGACCCATGGGAGCAAGGGCGCCCACGATCTAATGGAAGGACCTAGTGCATAGTTAACTATCTACACTTAGGATGTACAACTGGTGTGACCTCGCAAAGCATGCAAACAAGGGGGCGAAGTTTAGTGTTCTCGGTCCAAACAAACCCCTGGTTGTAGGGCCAAAGTAGAAGAACTTAAGCATATTATGAGTTGTAACGGTAAACATGAATTTGCTATGCCTATAACTAAACTAAGAGCAAAAATAAAAAGAAAAATCCTATGAAATGGGATGACAAGTTCTGTAAACATCCAAAGAACTGTAAGAACTTAAGGTTTTTCGCTCATGGTGTCTTAAACTTGAGATTGCTACTAAACACGTGTTACGGTATCTACTGATATTAAATCATAATCCTACGCAGCGATAGCATGAGTCAATTCATTAAACTTATAATTCAAGTTACCAGATACCGAATATGTAGATCAAATTTCCTAGTGCGAACCTTTTATCGAATGTATGGGTAAATATGTAAGAATTATTATATAAATTCGGAGAGAATCCTTTCCTAGTAATAGTAAGATGGGTCATATCGGATCAATACTTTCTCTAGTCCTCATATATACACATAATCCTTCATTTGCGATATTGTCTAAAAGCACGAAGAGTTCATCGAGTGATTGGCGGTGGTTTCCATTCGTGATATCCATTCCTAAACTATTCTCGACGGTATTCGCAACCAGCTGTCAAGAACACAACAGCTATTTGCATTTTGAAGTCAACGCGCAAAACTTTCCATCGCAATAATAACAGAAAAAAACACAAAAGAGTTGTAGCAAATGAAAAAATGAGCCGCTTAGTTATATTATATTATATTATTTAGACTTATGGCTCTTTGCTCTGCTGTTCTATTATTTTATTTCGATTTTGACTCCATTTTAGGGTTTCACATTTACTTTTGCGCTGCAGCCTACATCTCTTTTATGGTTTGCTTTACTAGAATTTAAGTATTCTTTGCCATGTATGCTTTTTTATTTCAGCGTGGCATTTTATTATATGCATCCATATGCATCAACTTTACTTTTGTGTTAACCAATTTTCAGGATACTTCTCAAATTGCTTGCGTTTGTGGTTAGCCTAGTTGGCGGCGCTGACGACGATGGTTAGGCATTAACCTTTCCACTCAACGTCTAGTATTTTCTTGCCGTCTTGTTATGCTTGTGTGTTGATCGCGATTGGCACGTCGAGTAGCAATATTTAAATAGTGGAAAGTTCAGTAACCTTATCTTGCCAGTCCATGACAGATTTTATGTTCTATCTCTGTCCACTGATTAAAGAGTCTGTGTTTTGTAAATAAATAAAGAATTTAAGTTCTTTAAAAATATGTTTTTCGACAAAAATTTTCGCTGGAACATCTTCCATAATTTAGTGACATGAACCATTATGTTCACTGAAATTCCTTATCATAAATTGATCATATTATTTGAAGTTTTTTGAGCAAAAAATCTAAAATTTAAAACACTGTGAAAATTAAGAATTAGTACAGAAAACCGAGGCTATAGTACCAGGGATCAGTGTATCAAATGCTAACGTCTGATGTGGGAAATTGTATAAAATTCTCTGTTTTTTGCTTTTTGTGAATTCAAGTTCCATCTGCACCTTTACGCTTCATTCCTTATACTTACCTTCAAATCTAGGGATTTGTTTTAGGAAAAAAACTTTTTCACTTTAAAAAGCACTGGGACAGAATGATACATTATCAAACAAAAAATTAAATACAAAATATACCTGCAGATGTTAAAATCGTTTGTATGTTTTAGAAAATGTTTCCCTATTTGATTGATTCGCTAAGGAAGCATCAGAGCAAAAAGATGATTAGAAAATGACTGTGATTGTAGACAGTTTAAGCGAATGTTTGTTAAATGAAGCAACGATATATAAAAGCACAAAACACGCACAAAGCATGATTCAGTACACAAAAACAACAAGAAACACATATCTTGCGAATGGTAGTTGTTGTTGTACGGAATAAATGTTGCGAATGCTGTGATAGAATTAATGCTGAAGGCTGGTGATAGCGAAAAGCGATGAAAATTCGCGTATTACTCGTTGCGGTTCAACGGAGCGTATGAGCAACATTAAACAAGCGACGCGATTCGAGATATGAGCTTTGCCATATCTAAATAATTTACAACATTGGCAATGACTGAGTGTGTATGTACCAGATATGCTGCGTGGTGTCTACCACGACCAGTGAAACTGCGTCTAACAACAACAACAATGACATATACGTAGACTGTTTTGTTTATCTTAAAGCTTTCACATTTATTTCTGTGGGAACGTGCAAATTTAAATGTGCTTATTCTAATGCAGCACTAAATCGGGATTTGGCGTAAGGTGTTTTTAAGTATGTGTGGTAAATGTTTATATATTAGTATGCAAAAAAATTGACAGCAACGTTGATCTGTCAACATGCTTGCATGTATTTACATTCGCAATGTGGAAAAATGTGCCCAACAGCATTTTATTTAGGACGGTCATCAACATCAACTGATGATCAACACGTCATTAAATAAAGGAATTGGTGCTTGAAAATCGACGATTAACAATCAGAGATCTTACTGCCATCGTTTGATATCGGAAGGATCAGTAAAAACCATTTTGAAATATCATTTGGGCCTAAAAATAGTGAAAGCACTATTGGTTATAAAATCACAAAATTTTTCGAAAGAATACCGTTGCGTTAACGTCTGTGAAACAATGCTTTCCGGCTGCAAGGATGTCATTAAACGTTTTATTACTTGCGACAAGTTTTGGATCTACGCTTACGACCTGGGAACAGAGGATCACTCGTCCGAATATCATGTAAAAGGTGAGCCGAAGCCGTAAAAATCACCTCAGCCCTTCAAAAATCAAGGTTATGTTGACAGCTTTCTTCGGTTATCGAGGTGCGGTGCACTCCGCATTCCTTCCGATCGGCCAAACTGTCAAAAAGTAATTCAATTTAGCGTGTTATGCGTTAGATATTTGTAAAAATAATTGCGGTCCGACAAGTCTTGGCTTTCGCTCCATGAAAGTGCACCGTCGCGTGCTGCAATGATTCCACTGATATTGCGCCACAAGCACCGTATTTGCCTTACTTAGCTCGTTGTGACATCTGGCTATTCAGCAAACTCAAGCGACGGCTCCGGGGGAACCGCGTTGAGTCAATTGAAGACATTAATTGTGAATAACTGCGTGCTTTGAAGGTTATTCCGGAAATTGACTGGAACAACAGTTTCGTGTAACGCAAAAAACATTGGCCCAAGTGTATTGGTGCCGAGGGAATTACTTTGAGGAGGATGACATTGATTTTTTGGAATAAATTAAGAATTTTAAAACTAAAAATATGAAGTATAGGTATAAATGATTAGCATGACAAGCTGAGCCATTTTGTCACCTCTGTCCATCAATATGTCTGTTTGTATACGCGAACTGCCGATATCGAACCACTATAGTATATAGCTACCATACAAACTAAACGTTAAGGTTTTTTCTTGTTTTTATACTCTCGCAACAAAGTTGCTAAGAAGAGTATTATAGTTTTGTTCACATAACGGTTGTTTGTAAGTCCTAAAACTAAAAGAGTCAGATATAGGGTTATATATACCAAAGTGATCAGGGTGACGAGTAGAGTTGAAATCCGGATGTCTGTCTGTCTGTCCGTCCGTCTGTCCGTCCGTGCAAGCTGTAACTTGAGATATCACGATGAAACTTGGTACACGTATTTCTTGGGCAAAATCGGCCCACTGCCACGCCCACAAAATGGCGAAAACCGAACACATATAAAGTGTCATAACTAAGCCATAAATAAAGATATTAAAGTGAAATTGGGCACAAAGGATCGCATTAGGGAGGGGCATATTTGGACGTAATTTCTTTGGAAAAGTGGGCGTGGCCCCGCCCCCTACTAAGTTTTTTGTACATATCTCGGAAACTGGTATAGCTATGTCAACCAAACTCTATAGAGTCGTTTCCTTCAGGCATTTCCATATACAGTTCAAAAATGGAAGAAATCGGATAATAACCACGCCCACCTCCCATACAAAGGTTATGTTGAAAATCACTAAAAGTGCGTTAACCGACTAACAAAAAACGTCAGAAACACTAAATTTTACGGAAGAAATGGCAGAAGGAAGCTGCACCCAGGCTTTTTTTTTGGGAATTGAAAATGGGCGATGCGTCGCCCACTTATGGACCAAAAACCATATCTCAGGAACTACTAGACCGATTTCAATGAAATTCGGTATATAATATTTTCTTAACACCCTGATGACATGTACGAAATATGGGTGAAATCGGTTCACAACCACGCCTTCTTCCAATATAACGCTATTTTGAATTCCATCTGATGCCTTAGGAACTCTGATGATAGCGACTGAAGTTTCAATGCTTTTGATTATCTTGTAAAATTATTGTGTGTTGCAAAAAAGCTCTTTATTTTTGCAATGTTTTCTATAGAAGTTTCTTTATTTGCAATTGAAACCGTGCCTGAATAATTTTGCTTTTCACATAGATTTTAGAGAGATTTTTTTTTTTTAATACATCCACCAAAATAGTACAAAAAGTTCTAAATAATTGTTTTCGTAAAGACATTCCTTGAAAAGTTATACGCAGGTAAACTTATGCATTAAAAGTACTGTATTCTTACTGTACGCCATGTCGTATGAGCAACCTAGATAATCTTATAAATTGGTCGTATGCTAAACTATATTGAAATCATCCTCAAATAAGATATATCTGACATAAGCACAACCAAAGAAGCTATATATAATATATTGAGATCTCAACCAGAGGATCGCATGTCATTATGTTGGGGATATGACGATTAGATCGAGGTCTAGATTTGCTGCATTTCTATGCAGCGCTCAACTGTTAATATAATTTTATAATTTTTAAGAAACATTCTGCAACTGATTTTTTTGTAAGTTTCTCACAGTTTGACCAGCCTAAACGGTTTAAAGCAAGCTGGCATATCGGAAATCACCATGCCGGGTATATTGAGGAATAGAAAGGTCTGATCTTATGGTAGTAAATGCTTTTTGATTCGTGATGCAGTGATTTTAAACCTTTGAACCTTACAAGCTAGAAGCGTTTGTACAGATAATCTATAATCCATTGTTGTGATGCCTTTAAATCCTCACAAATTCTCAGTTTTATGTGCCCTATGAGCAGATGATCTCATATATTTTTTATCAAAAATGTTGCTGGTAATAAGGTTACAATCAGTGAGGAACGCAGTGGAGCCATGATTAATGGCTTTTTCGTTACTGAATTGAAGGATGTTGGTGTGGACCACTATCGGTTCGTACAAGCCATAAACTCTAGTATCCTCTGTAATACTTATTGACTTTTCAATTACTAAAGCATTCGTCTGAACAGCTTATACTTGTAGTTAACTCACCTGCGATTGGTCGTGCTGTATTTCCGGCATAAATATTTACGGTACAAATCTGGCCAATTGATTTTGAGCGTGCCAAAGCATAAGGTACTTGAACACTCAATCTATTAGCAATTACATTTTGCACGCTCCGCCGAACTTTTGCTGATAGCACAGGAGAGAAGAAATGGAGAATTCATAGTCACTTAAAGTTTCGCAATCAGCTTCACAACTGTTCCATACTGAGCCAGGGAATATCGCATATAACGACACACTCACACATGCAGATGCATCTTCAAACACTTGCTGAGTTGTTGCTGTTGTTAGGAATTGCTGTATAAGCATATTTGGAGTGTCAGATCAGCAACGCCAGGCAACAACAACCAGCGCCCGGCATCTAACCGTAAGTTTCAAACTGCACTCTCTCTGGTGAAACGCTGGACGGACCTGGCTTTGCTGCTGCCCCTCGTCATTGGGTCAGCATTGACATGGTAACAACTTTGTACGTTAGTTGCATAGATGGCGTCAATTTTGGTTTGTTAGTAAAGTTATACACACATATACATATATATACATTTAATATAGTCCATATGGTACTATGAATTTGTGTGAGTGTAGTTCGGTCGATGGTTAACGTAGAACTTTCGAAATCGTAAAAATAATTTTGTTGACACATTTCCAGTGAAAGTTAAATATTTTCGTAAAAAAATAAAAATCTGGTCAGTTGCCTAAAGACACGCTGATAACGTCCAAACATTTTGTTGACGGTTGGCGTTAATCTTTCACACAATACGCTGGATAGAACCTTATATGCAATGTTCAAGAGGCTTATCCCACGGTAGTTGGCGAAGATTGTTTGGTCTCTTTACTTGTGGAGGCAGAGCACACCTAAATTTTAAATCGCCGGGCATGCTTTCGTCCGACCATATGCTACAAATAAGTGAATGCATGCAAATCGAAATCGAGCTCGCCTTCAAACGGATGTTCTATGGCTATCCAGAGGATACTTGATCTAAGACAGGTAGTCGTGTGCTGCTTGAGGCTTATGTAAAAGGATCGTTTCTGGCCACTCCCAAGTGAATGGCGATCAGAGGGCTTTCCTAACTTGCGTGAATTTCTACACATGGCTCCATCCTCCGTCTTTTTCATTTTAAGAACTCGGAAGAGTTGGCTGTCCATATTAAAGTTCACTTTTATTTTGTCACTTGCAGAGTGAAAGTGCTGGAGTGCTTCGCCGAGGAGGATTAGAACGTGAGTGACCTCTTCAAAAATTGCTGTCAGTGTCTCAATTTTGTCCGTGGCAAGCAATATTAACGGCACAAGTGGACTAGAGCGACGTTCTTTGGCATATGTTAGCGTATCGTCAAGTAGCAGTGAGTACACTTATAGCCAAAATTACACTTAAAAAAAATTTTGTGTGTATGGAGCAGACAGTCGAACACACGCAGCAGATATTGGGTTGGTAATCTGAAGAGAAGAAAGCTGCAAATGGCACAAGAGGCAAACTAAGTGATAATTGAGTGAAACAAATTCAATTAGAAGTTGGCACGCAGTCGACGCTTAGAAACCGTGGGCGTTCTTTATGTAAATGCTTTCTTCTTATTTGATCAGCTTGGTTTCAATTAGTGTAGTGCGTGTCAGCTTACTGCTTAGCAAATCTTTTAGTGGATTTGCTCCTTCTTCTGTCTTATTCTATGTCTTTCATTCGCTTTAATTTTGCTGCTTCAGCGTTGCTATAATATTAATACCATTTTGCGTAAGCAGTGAAGTATCTGAAATTGGAAACTAAATTAAATTCTCACCATTTTCTTATTCAACATTTTTTTAATACCAGCGAAGACATCCAAACCCAAGTTATACATATTAATTAAAGACAAAAAAATGTTCAACAATCAGTAATAATAACCTGCAACACCACTCAATATGGAACAGACGGAGTTCCTTCTCAAAGCAACCAAGAACGTCATTGATAGTGAAAGTGTTGGAAAGGTGTATACAGAACTGATGGTTTCCTACGACCGTCCGAGTTATGTAAGCAGAATGGACAACAATCGAGACATTTCCGTATATAACAAAATTTTAAATTATCTGATTCTTTTACTGCACAGTCATAAATCAATCCATAAAGACAACAGAATAAACCATTTTAGAAATACATTGTTTCTTCGAATAATTTTTATGAAATTGGTATGAAATCTTAAGCCAGACAATGGATTATTGATCTTTTAGATGCTGAATATGTGAATCACATTGCTTAAGGCTGAGATTTTTTTCTTTCGAGTTTCAGTGATTAACTCCATTTTCATTCATACGACCAACGTATTTTCATACCACTTCACAGCGTCCGAGGAAGCACACAAATTTACAAGCATTTACCAGATGTTTTATGTTTATTTATTTACAAAAATTGCAGCGCTTAACCAAGCACCAGCCGGCACCAACTGAGCGGTTCAACACAATCATTTACAACGCGCTTGGAAAAGCATTTGGCGCTGTCACTGCGCCACAGTCTCTGCTCATGGTTTAACACTTCTTCACCTCTCGTATTACGGTTTATATGACTTTTTTATACTCTCGCAACAAGTTGCTAAGGAGACACTTCTTCACTATTATTACGGTTTTGTTCACATATTTCGTTGATTGTTTGTAAGCCTAAAACTAAAAGAGTTAGATATAGGTTTATATACATATATCAAAGTGATCAGGTTGACGAGTTTCCGAAAGTTGAAATCCGATGTATGTAATAATATATATTTCTTTAGTTGTTCAAGCTGTAATCGAGCCTTTTTCAAAATTCATATATATTATGATGAAATTTATTATATTTCTTATTTTTATAAAAATATTAAGTTCGAAGATGGGCAAAATCGGCCCACTGCCACGCCCACAAAATGGCGTTAAATATAAACCTATAAAGTGTCATAACTAAGCCATATATAAAGATATTAAAGTGAAATTTGGCACAAAGGATCGCATTAGGGAGGGGCATATTTGGACGTAATTCTTTTGGAAAAGTGGGCGTGGCCCCGCCCCTACTAAGTTTTTTTTTGTATCTCGGAAACTATATATTTGAGATGGTATGTCAACCGAAACTCTATAAGTCGTTTCCTTCAAATTTCCATATACAGTTCAAAAAATGGAAGAAATCGGATGCAGCTGAAGTTAACTTTTTTTTTATTGTTTTTTTGTAATTTTAATTCTGCACTTTAACTACACGTCCGCTCATTCGCTCGCTGTCTGACTCGCCGGCAAACTGTTAAATGTTTCTTAAAAATAGCGTTCCACTGAGCAAACTATCTCGGCCATGTATGGATATAATCAGCTTATTGGCTGATAAGTATTAACAACATGCAGAAGATGTCATACAACGTGTCCTTATAAGGCCCTGTGCAGTATTGGCAAAGTTAATGGTGGAATAGCAGTGGTAGTAGTTGAGTTGAAGAGCCTGTACAGTGAGAAAAGTAATCAGATGTAAGTGGCTGTATGGGATGATAAAGACTATGAGATTGAAAGCTAGTGAATGTATTAATCAAGTGTCAGTCAGTTATATATCAATACACAGTTAAGTTGGTTAGTCACTTGGAATTAAATTTGAATTATTATATTAGTTACGCCCTCACCTGTGCAACGAAAGTGCGCTCAACTCAAATTACATATTTTTAAATGAAAGTACGCAAATTAATTATAAAGGGAATAAACACGTGTCATAATGAGAATGCAGTCAGGATGGTTTATGTATATATAAATAAATTGTTAATATAATTCAAATAATTATGAAATAATTAATAAGCTCTAATGGAAAGGCATATATCTGATCGCTAAAATAATTTAAAGTTTAATGTGGACTATATTCTTATTTCAATAGGTTACTCATACGCCCCGTCAAACTGCATGGTGTACTGAAAATCGTGGGGCGTATGAGTAACCTTTTGCAATGTAGTCACACATAGTACATATATTTTCCTTAATTAAGCGTGATTTTGATTTTATTTAAAGATTTTAATGACTTATATCAATCGAAATTTGCAAAACAAACTTGTTGTTAATATGAATGTAAGAAATTCTTAATTAAATTTAAGCATTTAAGTTAACAATGCTTTTTAACTTGCTTGTTAATATATTAATTTTCATTCATTTTTTTCTCAATATAAAATCACTACGGTCAAATAATAGAGTACCCTTGGCTAATTGAAAATATTCCTCATAAGAACTTGATTAAGTGAAGTAAATTTGTTTGGGATAGGAAAATGAAATTTTGAGAATTTTAATTTTATCTTTATATAACAACCGTAAACATATTTAAGCAATACACAAATTTTCAATAGCGATTTAATGAGGAAAGTGTGGATAATAATTTATTAAAAGCGGTTTGAAAACCAACTGACCAAAATTTCTTGATTTGATGGAGTTTTATGACTTTAGAAACAGCTGGGTGTACTCCAAAAGAAAAAGAAGCTCCAGCCAATGAACAGAGACCCTGAGATATCTTATTTCGTGTTAGTAGAAATCCAGTTTGTGTAGTATTTGTAATTCAGCGGTGACTTTCAAGCATTAAAATCTGGCTTGGCTATGAAAAATATATAGTATAGCAAACTTAAATCGAACATAGCTATGAATCGAACAAGGTGTATAATTTTTAAAACAAAAACAAGAAAAAACGTTAACTTCGGCTGCACCGAAGCTAATATACACTTCACAGTTTGTATGGAAGCTATATGCTATAGTAATTCGTTCTGAACAATTTTTTTGGAGATTATATTGTTACCTTAAGCAGTAATTCATGTCAAATTTCGTGAAGATATGTCGTCAAATGAGGAAGTTTCCCATGCAAGCATTTGATTCCGATCACTCAGTTTGTATGGCAGCTATATGCTAAAGTAATCCGATCTGAAAAATTTCTTCGGAGATTACATAGTTGCCTCAAAAAATAATCTATACCAAATTTCGTGAATATATCTTGCCAAATGTGAAAGTTTTCCATACAAGCATTTGATTCCGATCATTCAGTTTGTATGGCAGCTATATATTATAGTGGTCCGATATCGGCAGTTCCGACAAATGAGCAGCTTCTTGAAGAGAAAATGACGTTTGCAAAATTTCAAAACGATATCTTAAAAACTGAAGGACTAGTTCCTATATATACAGACAGACGGGCATACAGACGGACACGGCTAAATCGACTCAGCTCGACATACTGATCATTTATATATATGTACTTTATAGCGTCTCCGATCCTTCTTTATGGATGTTGCAAACTTCGTGACAAACTTAATATACCCTGTTCAGGGTATAACAAAGACATACTAGAATGAAACCTATGGGAGACGAAAGATAAAATAGCGATCTGAGTTCGGGAAAAGGAAGGGGTTTAATTTTCAAAAGTTAAAAAGACAGGTTTACACTAAATTTCGTGACAGAAAAAAATTGCTTGGTTATTATAGACTTCTTCATTACCTACAACATTTGTATTTAAGTTTAGCTGGAAATCGAGATAAACCATTCGAATGTAACCAAAATTGTTCACTTTCGACCAACAGCGTAGCGTTCAAGAGATGTTGAATCCCAGATCTGCTTCAGCGGGTCATAACTGGTGACAAATCATGAGTTTATGGCTATGATGTGAAAACCGTGAAACTCAATCATTTCAATGGAAGCTGCCGTGCCGCATGAGTAAAGACCGATAAAAGTGAATGTGAAGGTTTTCTTGGGTTCTTGCCAAACAGACGGTCAATAATGAATATTACTTGCAAGTTTGGCACCATTTGCGCCCAGCAATTCGAAAGAAACACTCGAATTTGTGGTAGATCAAAAATTGGCTCTTGCACCATTATAACGCCAATGCTTACGCATTGTTGCTTGTGCATGAATATTGCACCAAAAACAACACATTGTCGCAGCCACCGTATTTCCCAGACCTGACCCTCTGTGATTTTTCTTTGTTCCCAAAACTAAAGAGACCCATGAAACGACGACGCTACGCTATGATTGAGAAGATAAAATCTGCATCAAAGAAGTTGTTTGAATAGCTCGGCCGGCAATCCATCGGTCCCCGCTGCTTTGTTGTTCTTCAAGCGAGTAATTGCTATTCGAACTTCTTCATGGTCGGGCAATGGAACGTCTGTTCCATCGTCATCGATTGGGGAATCGGGTTCGCCTTCTCCTGACGTTGTACTTTCACTGCCATTCAGCAGGCTGGAGAAGTGTTCCCTCCATAATTATGCGTCTCATCCGAGAAGATGTTTTTTCAATGAACGAATTTTGAACGTGGAATTTTCACATAGGTGGACAGAGAAACGAACATGACTAAATCAACTCTGTTCGTTACGCTGATCAATGCATTTTGTAGAGTATCCGACGTTTCATATTGTGTGCTAGAAACTTCGCTGCAAATTTAATACAAGCCGCTTCAGGGTATAAAAACTTACCAATAAGGAAAAAGTTAGAAAACAAACGTACATACACACATACATACATATATGTGTGCCACCACTTGCACACTTTTTGTTGTGAATGAGAAATATGTGCACTTTATTACCATGTCATGCTACCGCTGATTCTCCACAAAACAAAACGAGCAAATTTTGTTTCTGAGCAAAAAACGAATTTCGAAGACTTCTGCTTATGCTGCAACTTGGTCTGTGGAGATGCTCTGCACATGATGACCCGCAAATTGGCCTGACTATTTGCTAAGCCGCAAATTTGCCAAACTGACCATTGCAGTTTTCATGCTATCTGCTTTGTACTAATAGGACATTATGTAACTATTACAGTTGCTTGAAATAGACAAATTCCTAAAAACTCTTCTTGTTCTTAGCCGTCATCTGACTGGTCCATTTCTCGAAAATAACGAGCCGCCAAACCTTTGAACATATTGTGTAGACGTAAAACATGAGGCGGCGCACCGTTTTGCTAGAAATAGAGATCGCCATTTAACCATTATCCGGAAAAAAGTCGATCAACATTGTGTTCGAACGCTCGATTTTTATGGTAATGATATTTCCTGTCTAATTTCGAAAAAAATCCACAATCCTCACCAAAAGATAAATTTTTTTTAAATGCTTTTGCGTCTCCTGAACCACACAAGAGTTTGATTCACCCCAATAGCGACAATTTTGTTTGTTGACGAAGCCATTAAGCTAGATATGGGTCTCGTCCGAGAAGATGTTTTTTCAATGAACGATTTTCAATGTTTTTTTTTTTCAGGAAGGTGAATTTGCGGAATTATCTTGGACAATTTCCAAGCGTTTTACCAAAGTGAAACGTAACGTGACAATATCACGTCATCCGAATAGGTAGACGCTGTATTTAGCCTCAGCGCCCGATGCCACGAAAAATTTATTTTTGTAATTTATTATTATTTTATTAAATTTTAGCTGAATTTGTTTAACACATCTGCAAGCAGCTCCAACAAATGAGCAACTTGTCAGTGAGAAAAAGATGTGGGCGAAATTTCTGGCCAAAATCTCAAAAACGGAAGGACTAGTTGGCGTATATACAGATAGACAGGCGAACAGGCAGAGGGACAGCCGGACATGGCTAAATCAATTCAGCTCGTCATGTTGATTTTTATACACACTTTATAGGGTCTACGACATTTCTTTGTGGGTGTTATAAACTCCGTTACTTAGCTTTTCAGAATACAAAAATATGGCAAGGCAAATATGGGTTAGTGTACCAATTCCTGTTTTAGAGAGGAAAAATCGTACAGTGAACCCTAAGTGTTTTTGAATCCTGACTAAATTGTAGTCACTATATTATTTTAAAGAAGACCTTCTGTCATGTACCATCAGAGAAACCCGACTCAATAGAAGGAGACCATATTTTCTTATTAAAAGTTTTTAAACTTAACTGGTTTGGATGAGAAAACAGTGATTCAAGTGAAAAAGTGATTCAACAGTGATAACAATTGCAATTTTATTGAAGTACTTGTTAGCAAACACAAATACTTTTATTAATTCATGTTCGACGTTCGAAGAATCTTTTGATCTTATGGTGTAAAAATGACAGTTTAAGTAATGCAGATATTCTCCAGCAGACATCAGAAAGTCGAGTTCGCAGTTCAATGAGAGAGTAGTCAAAATAATTTGAAGTTTTTTCCAATCGCAGTTTCTATACTAAAGAAAACCCCAAACAGAAACACATATATTTGTATGGACAACTCCATCCATACTGTGACTTTGTACGTCATCACGTGGTCGTGCGCTAATTACCACATCTGACGATGACTGTGAATCGTTAAGTAATACTGAGACACAAATAACTTGGCGGCTGCTTCGTGTCTCCACCGATTCCGAACATGCATACAAATAGTCGTTAACACTTGTCTGTAAGCTACTGAAATCCCGACACAAATAATTTCTTGGGATTCTTGTCCTTTTTTTTTTAAACACTGTTAATTATTATTTTTTCATAAACAAAGTTGTATTTACAATAGATGAACATTGCCTTTATTTTACAACACTGTTTGATCAAAGTTACAGTGATCAGCTCAAAACAGTACACCGATATCGATTTAAAAATAATCGAAAATGAAAAGGAAAACGTTGAAGGAAAGGTTGCAAGAAACTGTCAAAGAATCTCGCGTTTTAAAAAGAGATGTCTCATTATCAGTAGAGGAAACAACACCAAAGGAAATAAATTTACTTCTTGGGGTGGCGGGTTTGGCAGCAATGACGTTGCTTGTAATTTTTTAAAGACAATACCACCAACTAGTGTCGAATGCGAGCGTTGTTTTTCAGTGTCTGGAAGCATTTGCACTAAAATCAGATCTAGTTTAAACGATGAAACAATGGATGCGCTTGTATTTTTAAAATACTATTAGTTCCTACAGAAATCGATCTCTGATTTTTATTATTTGTTTTTTGACAAAATAATATATATATAATACCAAATACATAGGTATATTTTTAATTTAATTCATGTAACTGATTCGAAATAAAAAGTGAATTATATATTTTTTTCAATTTATAAGAAATAAATTATTAAATAATAATTTTTTTATTATAAAGAACCCAAGAACAAGGCATACTTAATTGAATCTATGTAACTTATTGGAAATAAAAAAAAATAATTTATTTTTTTTAATTTATAAGCAATAATTAGAAATTTTTATTTTCTCCGTTTTCCCGGAATCCCGGGAAATGAAATTTTGTCTGATAAGGTGAAGATGACATCGCAAATATTGACACGAATGTTAATTACATTTTCATCATAAAATAAACAGAAAAAGCACAAAAACAGAAGAAATAATGGAGCAAATGAAAACAGGTTACTCTCAAAATGAAAAACAAAAACAAATAAGAGACGAAAACAAAAGTGGCCGTACATTAACTTACACACCCAACCATCACTCGACTGCTCTCCTTACTCAGTTTGATCGAGCACCGCTGTGGTGGCAGCGAATACGAAGGCGTTTGCAGGAAGAACACAATTATTGTAATATTGATGGACAAGCACAGTAGTGTCCATATCTTGTGATATACATATATTCTCCAATAGCTATTGCTCAGCGAATCTGTCAAGTGCTAGTATTACATACGTACAAATAGCACTTGTCAGCATGGTGCGCTTTTGTGTCAATTTTCAAGAGCGAGAAAAACTGGCCGTTATTTATTATTGTCGAGTAGCAGGGTTTGAGTTATAAAATTCGCATTATTTTTCCTATACTTGAGCCTTTGAACTAATAGTAATTTGAAGTATACATTAGATCGACCAGATCTGTGAGTAAGTAACAGGCCTATATTGTACTTTAAATGAAACTATGAAGTCGTCTCTGTAACAAAATAAAGACTTCTTAAAAGATAAATATTCTTGACTCCACCACATGTACCGAGCGCTCAGCTTTGAGATTGTACTTGCGGTTCGTTTCAGCTTTATTCTCTAAATAAATATCTCCTAGTACGTATGGCTTCAGAATGCGCTTATATTTTTTTATTTTCGAGACTAAAGACTACTTAGTAGTTAGATCAATAAAAAAGAAATGCACTTTTTCCTAAAACTTCGAAATAATGACTTTTTCTAACTACGAGAGATTTTTGACCGACTCAATCACCCCATTTATGTGGCTTCACCCTAGAGATTTTTATCTCTTCCTTCCATATTGCCGACCAAGGCCCTTTCCACTATGACCGATCACGTTGCAGCTCCTTTTATTAAAATATTTTAAAATCATTGCTTCTTTTTTGAAATGTTTGGCGGAAACAGGCATGATGCCTTTATGCTATCAACATCAGATCACAAATTGATAAATCACACCTTAAGGCCTAAGATATTTGAAATAAGGTTGCATATCATTAACTACAACATCTTCCAGACAGAAGTTTTTGCGGTCAGGAAAGCTTCTGAGATAACCAACAACTCAAGAAACGACCTAGAAATATCAGCACATATTACATTGATAGCTAATTGCCAATAACCTCAGATTGCATTGCATCAGAGAAAGTAGTTAAAAGCACGAATGCAAGGAATACAGTGGCTGCCGGAAAGCAGCTTTATATATGCTGGTAAAAAGGGCATTCCGCGAAACGAAATAGCTGATGAGATTGCCAAAAGGGCCATCCGCTAGGCTATCGAACCAGTTCCAGCAATGCTCAACTCACTAAAAACGATACACAATGAAATTCCGAAAGGGCTGGCAGACGGATCATGGTAAGATGGAATGTATTAGGGCATGCAGGTTCGCCAAGTTCATGTGCAAGGGAGCGGAAGAAAAACACCTGCTTTTTACTCACACGGTCCTGAAAAGACTGCCGGGCGGTTGCTGGCATAGTCACAAATAACTACTTACTGTCATCGCATCACAAGTATGGGGATTATTAATGCTGTTAGCTGCTGACCGCCAATCGCGTCTAACATACGCTCAAGCCATTCTTAATCACCACCAAGAGGAAGATGATTTTTCATCAAAAATAATCATGAGTGGGGACCTATCGCCGGAAGTTCTGGCCAAAGTGATGGAAAATGCCATAAAAAGGGCTCAAATGACAATTAACTGTGGCGGCAGCCATTTACATGATGTCATACTCTCGACTTGATGTAAAAAAATTTAAAGGACCAAATAATCAATCCAGAATCAAAGTTTTTCATTTTTTAAAAAAATTACAGCCAAAAACATCGGAAGGTTATTTTTGTATACGTGACCTGGTCTACGAAAAGGGAGCTAACGTGCGAAAACTAGTTTTCTGGGAAAAGCTGCTAAAAATAATCGTCAGTTTCTCGTTATCTCATTAATTGTTCTCCTTTTTTTTGACACCTAAGCCCCTTTTCCGTAGACCAGGTCACATATATTGTACATGTAGAAAGTCTAGCTTGTCTAGCTTTGTCTAGAACTTGGATTAGATATCTAGGAGCTTCGCAGTTGAAGTACTGGATGAATTATCAACACTGTTATATTCTACTAAACTTCGCAAAAAGCGTTGACATTTTGCACTACGAAAACTTCAGCTCGTATTAATAATGAACCTCCATTTAGTATACAAAGGCCCTTTAGGTTCTTGGCATGACAGCCAGCCAGTGTAACCTAACCTAAGTATCGTAAAAGGTTTTCGTAAATGGTTTCAGTAGATTTGTTCTGAGTATATCCATTCACAAGTATATTCTAAGATAAAAAGGTTACAAAAACTCGGAAATTGTAATGTCTTTGTGATTATTGGAAAAAACGTTAATTTTTAGTAGAATTTCTAATCATTATCATACCAGAAAAGTCAAACAGTTCAAGAACATAAAACTAAGCGCTTAAATGTAGGCAACAGTTTCAATTGCTTTGTTATGAAAGTCCAGTCGATAATCATGCGGGTGGACTGCATACGATGAAGCCGCTCTAAAACGTAAAAAAACACATTAGTCAAGTGGTAAGGTTATGGCGAACTGGCTAAGAGAATGCGAATGGAATAAATTACATATCAATTTCATGAAAAAGGAAACCCCATCAACAGTGACTATTGCATGGCATTGTTGAACCATTTGAACGACGAAATCCGGCTTTTGAAGGAAAATAAAGTGTTGTTTCAAGGCAATACACCTTTTCACAAGTCAATGATGCGATGCCAAAATTCCATGATTTTGACTTTATATTGCTTCCGCATCTACCGTAGTATAAAAATGGTATCGAAAAGTTGAAGGTTATCACCCATGAAGGGCGCTACATATGTATGTATGTTGAATAAAAAACGAATTTTGCCAAAATGTTTTTAGGAATACACACGTGCTGAATTTCGGAAATTTAACTGTTCTTTACGTTCTGTTTAAGTTTAATCGTTTGTTTAAGTCACTTCTCATTTTGCGAAGCATACATCTCTTTAGTAGTGTCGTCTTGTTTTAAGTTGTGTACACTTTGAGTTTATCGTTTTTGTCACGAAAAATTACGTTCTACTCATTCTATAAATTCTAGATCTTCCCATTATTGTGAGTATGTAAGTTTTGCACTAAAAGTTTATTGTGTATTACCGTAAGCATAGTTACGGTAAAAGGAACTGCTGACTAAAGGTGGGGGAATACCTTCAAAAGCTTGGTATGGCACATGCGCAAAGTAGCTCATGTTACGAATTGTGAGAGCTTTACACATGTTTACTACGTGAACACTTTCAATAAGTGGTTGTGTATTTTATTATATATACAAACATATACATATATTGAGGTGTACATATATACATATATATATATATATATATATATATATATATATATTTAGACTTACGTATGTATTATGTGAGAATGCGACACAGTTTTCGTGAAGTCGCGTTGCTTGTCTACTCTGTAAACATCAAAACCAAAATGTGTTGTATGTTATCTGGTCAGACACGCAGTGTTGCATGCAACTTGTTGCAAGTGAACGTGTTGTGTTTTGAATTTAACAAATTTATCTCCACTCTACATATAACGGTACCATGTGTTGACTGAACAAGTTCGTTTGGCTGAGCGCTGCAAAAATTTGTTGTTGGAGTAGGTCGTGAATATGCTTGTCGTCGGCTTTATGGTTTGAAAAACAAAAAACGAGCTGCTTACATTCGTAATGCAGTCAGTTTCGTAGTAAGCAGCAACGCGCACGTTTGCCGGAAGCGGAAATCGGCAATTAAATAGTTGAAAAAATTAGAACGAAACCAGAAAAAAATACTTTTAATGTGAGAAACGGTGTTAAAAATTCGTTTTTGCTGGGTAGGAGCTATTGCTGGTGATATATTTATTTTTTCTTTTTTCGTAAAAAAAAATTTTAGAAAAATTATTCTTCAAAAATAAAATAAAATAAAGTCAGTTTGTGCAAATAAACAACAATAAACACTGTCAGCATTGCGCCGCAAAAGACAAGCGCTGACCTATTCACGCTTAATGTGACAGCTGTCCTACTGTATTCATGATTGCGGTATGTTTGTACTGGCATGCGTGGCATACATATAATAAATTGTGTTTGTGTGTGTGTGTGTACTTGAATATGTTTCTAGGTTATGGGCATATGTCCACAGGCTGCTGGATGCTGTCGCCATTTGTCATTGTTTTGCAGTCTCTTTAACCCTTACTTGCCGCTTGTTATTGCTACTCAGCGCCGCTGTTGCCTATATTTAGGCGTAAACACATTGTTTGTTAGGGAAAAATGCCACGTGCACGGCACATGAAAGCATGACATGCATACTTATGTGCATGTGGGTAAATGAATGAACTGATACTTGCCGGTCATCCTCTTGACCTAAAACATTTTATTACATAAAATCGCCGCTAAGCGAAAGTCCATTGACATAATAACGTGTTGAACGGGGAGTTGCATGAGTATATGTGGTTGTCGAATATGTGCGCGAAGGGTATGCAGGATGTGTGCTGCATGTGTTTGGTATCTTGTTGTATTAATTAACGGTTGAATTGCCACTTTAAAGTGCGTAAAATATATTAGGATTATTTATATTGGCGGTGATACAAAGTTAATGCGTTTCAAATTATAGCTGTAGGGGTGGCAATTGAAGTAAGACTTTAAATTTACGCTGCGTTTGTGGAAAATACAATAAAAATTCAGCTATTTAAGACTGAAGCTGTTATTTAAGAAACCCTTTAGCACTTGCTCATAAACAAGGACACAATAGATCTAAGGTCGCGATGCAATCTTCATCAATTTATCTTTCTCATATACAAAAAGTGGATATGAGCTACACCGCTACTTAATTATTGGCTTCTAAGTTCGATGGAATCCCTTTCTAAAAAAAAATAAACACAACTTGTGCTTTTAATCAACATTTAATCGTGGTGAAACTCGTTTCGGAAATCAAAATATCGTTTTATACAACATATTATATCCACAATCCTGCCAAATTACAAGAAATTAGACAAATATTTAACTGCAAAAATTCAAAATATTTTGCAATTTTTCAGTGGCATTATTATTTAAAAATTAATCATTTATGGTCCAAACTAAACATTTAGTACTTAGTGAGACGTTTCATGTTAAGGGTGCTTTTTTAAACATTTGGTTTTCTAGAAGAAATAAAACACACATAGCAGATCAATTGAAAATAGCCCGGTTTAGTTAGTAAAACACATATTTTTGACAAAATTCATTTTTTCTATTCAACATAGGTGATACGAGTATACAGGGTCCGGCACTCGAAGTGCAACCAATTCAAAAAGCCATAAATTTGGTTTGGAAAATTATTTTTATTTATTTTAAAGTACAAAATGTGTGAAAATAATCATAAATTCAGGACCAATTCACTTTTGCTCGATATTGACCCTGTTCTGATTATAGCGACTCACCAACTTTTCGATACCATTTTTGTAGTACGATTTCTCTTTTGCTTCAAAATAGGACTGCGTTGCGGCGCTCACGTCTTCATTCGATGAAAATGTCTTCCCAGCGAGCGCTTTTTTTTGTTTTTGAGATCTGAGCACATAAAATAATTGCGAAAATAATTCAAAGCCCAAGTCATGTATTTTTGCCATCGTTTTCACTGACTTGTGCAACGGTGCATTGCCTTGCTGAAACAGCACTTTGTTTTTCTTCAAAACGACTTCGAAGTGAAATAATGACGGCTTGTTGCATCAGTTGTCACATATCGACGCTAAAACTCGGGTTTGTTGCACTTTAACAGCTCCAAACACTGCTGCGAATCATTAGCTCGTCCTTCTTTTTGGTCAATAGTGATCTTGCGCGGCATCCACTTTGCACTGAGCTTACTCATACCCAAATAGTTATTCGGAAATTATATGCTGTATACATTGATATTTTTAGAGCGCCTGCTGTCTCGAGCAATTTCATTTTACGGCCATCTAGAATTATTTTGTGGATTTTTTCATGTTTTTATCGGTAATAACCTCTTTTGGGCGCTCACGGTGTTCGCCGTTTTCGGGCTCATTTCCGCTCAACTTAGCATATTAATCCTTGATGGCTGATTTTCTTAGGGTTCCGAAACTCGCCGTCATGCCGAGTTTTTGCTTCAACTGTATTTTCCTTTCAAAAATCAGTATTTTATAAAAGCGTAAAATTTCTTTTTATCCGTTTTTCCACAATAACAAAAGTTGCTTCACTTCAAATTTTATAATACACAAATTAACAATTCGACAGCTGTCAAATTTATGCACGCGTCTTTTGAGAGTTAGGCCTAACTAAAAATTATATGGATTTAATTGTAGCAGCGCCATCTATATGTCAGGCAGAGGACTTTTCAAATGACCTGTTATATTCTGTTTTCATAAAAACATAAGGTTAAGTTCTTACATTATACACCAAAATAATATCTTTTCCTTCGGGGTTTTGCTATACACTTAGTGTTGCCATAAATTCTGTTACATAGCTTACAATGCATATAGCGAGGACAAATTTGAAGAAAAAGAAGTGGTTGTCCTCATGAAGTTTGACCGATAAAAACTCAACCATAAAAACTCTGCACGAATATATGCGAAAAAGTCTCTTAGAAATACAAGGTCTGTCGCAAAAGAAAAAGGACTGTGAAAAAAACACAAAAAATTAATATTAATAATATTAATATATCAAAAGTTATATTTTTTTAGTCAAAGTAGTTTCCTTGTGCTTCGATACAGCGTTTAGCCCGGTCAATTAGCATTTCAAATGAGTGTTTAAGGTCATTTTTCGTAATGCTCTTGAGAATATCGGTCTTCGCCTTTTGGATAGCTGAAATGTCCTGAAACCAGTGTCCTTTCATGGGCAAATGAAGTTTTCCAAATAGGTAAAAATCACAAGGTGCCAGATCAGGTGAGTAGGGTAAGTGATTAATGGTTAATATGGAGTTTTTTGTCAAAAAATCGGTGACAAGCGTCGACCGATGACACGGCGCATTATCGTGCAACAAGCGCCAGGACCCTGCTTCACGGTATTGTGGTCGAGCACGACGAATGCGTGACAAAAGACGCTTCATAACACCAAGGTAAAACACAGCATTAGACGTTTGGCCAAGTGGGACGAACTCTGGGTGTACAATACCCTCGGAATCGTAAAAACAAATCAGCATTGTCTTTATTTTTGACTTCTGAAGACGACCGACTTCTGATCGTCACAGAGGTCCTCACTACCTTCTTGGAATCGCTTAAACCACTCATGCACATTACTACGGGATAGGCACTGATCACCATAAACTTTTTCATCATCATCAACAATGTTTCAGTAAACGTTTCCCAAGTTTAAAACAAAATTTAATATTTGCTCTTTGTTCAAAATGCATTTTACGACCGATGACCAAAAGCTGCTGTCACTTTTTGATCGAGAACATCGATTGTGGTTATTCAAATTGTCTTAAAATTTTTACGAAAACGAGATCAAACTTTTTATTTTATAGACCCACCAATAGGTGGCGCCACCAGAAACAGTTATATTTAAAAAGTTCTGTTTCTTTTGCGACAGATCTTGTAGAAATGTATGCCAAGGGAAATGAGTATACCGACCACATCAATATCAAGACTTATTCAAGATGAGCTCCACATGAAAGCCTACCGTCTGTCAATTGATCATCTTCTGATATCTGCTTGAAGCAAGTTAGGCTCTACAATATGTAGCGGATCATTTGGGGTACAAGCAAGCAGCTCTGGCACTACAGAACCGCGAAACTGAAAGTCTTTAGGTTATAAGATTTGAGTCAATGAGTATGTAGCCATTCCTATGAGTTAGGTATGGTATACAGACATCATTTTATATATATATTTTATCATTCTCAGAGGAAACTATGACATGGAGGTGATTTTTGTATGAACTTTTAAAGGAGTTGTATTGTGATGAAAAAATAATCTTTTGTAAGCCACTGGATCCATAGAGAACTTTTTATGAAATTTAGTAGAATTTTAGTAATAGTCAATAAAGTCATGGAAGAATCGGGAAAGGAAATTTAGTGGTCGTGAATGCAGTTATAAGCCCTAAAAATAATTACTAAAACAGTTGCATCCTTCCAGTGGCACACCCTGTATTTTTTCACTGCAAAACTCACATCATTTGTGCACTCGTGCATTCATCTGTCTCACAGATGTTATTTCTCTCTTTTGTTTTGTTGTGAACTTGCTTTTCTTGTATTTTTTATTGCTTCCCCTTCACGTTTTCTGCCGTAACGATGAGTGGTCAATTTGAAGTTTAACTGTTTTTTTTATTTTACGGCACGCAATTCTTAGCATCAACGTAGGTGTTAATGGGCTATTGGTGGGAGTACATACTCGCGTATATAATGATATATGTATGTGTGTAAAGAATGCACATTTATGGGATTTTTCCCCTCAAGGCAATTTCAATGAGATTTTTAGTATTATTACTGCGCGTCGTTTAGCGTTGCGTTCCCCTCTCCTCCGATAAAAAAATATATTGCCAGTTTTACGGCGATTTGCGGCGCTTTGTTTACGGCTCTTACGATGCTCACACTTGTACCGGTATGTGTGTATGTGTGTGCGAAGTATAGTCTGTTAATCAATTTATTAGCTCGCGAGTTAAGGTTAAAATTGTTATCAACGCTTGTGCAGTGCGGCTGCATATGCATGTGTGAGTGTGTGAAAATCGATATCGGTGATTTATTGAGTAATCAGTAGTGAATATATGATAAGCGGTTACATAAAAAATCAATTTTGAAAATTTCTAAAAAAAATAAAATTTAATTAAAAAATTCTTAAAAATATTAAATAAGCTCATAATATTATTTTTTTTGCAGCTGCAGCATCTGTGCAAATCAAAATACCATATAAAGTGAGTGCTTTGTAAATTCGGTAATCAGCGTAAAAATATAACTGACAAATGTTGTCTTATATGTTCTTGAGTATATGTGCCCATAACTGGCATAACAAATGCAACTAATAATCTACATACATACATACACACATAAAGACGGTCATATTAACTTAAGCGGATTGTCTTAGTTGCGCCGGCAACCTAATCGGTTGTGTAAATAACTATTACAGTTACGATTTTGCCACGCAACACACCAAATTAATAAATGCAGTTGTATATGTGTGTTTGTAGATGGATGTTTTCCGGCTCTAACAAAATCGTGTTTGCTCTGTTGCTAAACGTCATCATATCCTTCTTGCTAGCCATAAGCTCTTGCCAAGCATTCGCAAAACGGAAAGCCGCATATCATTGTAAGCGTTGAGACTTTTGTCTCTGCCTCTCTAATAAGATTATTATCTTTATTCTGTGCTCGATCGTCTGTTTGGTAAGTAAAATATTTTTCTATTATCCCAACAAATTGTGAAACATTTCATATTGTGAATGCACATTGCTTTAACAAAGAGTGGTTTTTTAGGTTTGTGATTTTCAAGAACGCAATAACGCTTGACTATAGAGGTAACGGTTTGA
This sequence comes from Bactrocera neohumeralis, assembly GCF_024586455.1. Lineage (NCBI taxonomy): Eukaryota > Metazoa > Arthropoda > Insecta > Diptera > Tephritidae > Bactrocera > Bactrocera neohumeralis. Next base: position 25,403,441 of record NC_065921.1, read on the forward strand.
AATTATGTTCTAAAAATGATTTCGGGCAAATGACCATCATAGCTGGTTGGAATAAATTTCAGCTGAGTGGTTCGATTTTGACCATTTTTGGCAGCAGATTTTGACCGAATATTATTTTCCAAGCTTATCTGCGTAGACAAGCGACTATACATAACCCTACAAAAGATAGTCCAGCGGATTTAAGTCTCAGGTTTTTGAAGGCCACGTCACAAGAACACGGCATAATATAACGCGCTCACCAAAAGTTTTCTTCAATAAATGTATTATTTTGTTGGGTGTAGAGCATGTAGCGTGGACTTGTTGGAACCAAAGCTGGTCCACTTTACCATAATTCAACTCAAACACGAAAAAGCCATTAATCATTAATAATTTAAGGTTTCTATAGCATTCCTCATTGACTGTAACACTATGACCGCGTTCATTTTTGACAAAATTTGAAGCAATGACTGCCCTCTGCCCATAAAGGACACCAGCATACCAACCTGGGACAATAATGGCTTGTATATTATGATAACTGCAAATGCAATAATTTTATTTATTAGCGTTGCTATTTAACCAAAAGTGAGCTTCATCGATGAAAATTGAGTTCGTTGGAACCGCCGATATAGGATCACTCTAACATACGAACTGAACGATCGGAATCCAATGCTTCTATGAAAACCCTTTTCCTTTGACGAGATATCTTTTCGAAATTTGGCATGGGTTATTGTCAAAGGTAATTATGTAATCTTCTAAGAAATTTTCTAGATCGGTTACCTATAGGATATGTCTACCAGCTCACCAGCTACAGCTCATCGTACAGCTCATACTAACTAACCGATCGAAATCAAGTTCTTGTAAGGAAATTTTATGTATACATATAAGGGCTTCGGTGCAGCCAAAGTTCACACTTACTCTTATTTGATTTCGTAAATTTGTCTTTTTTAAAGTTCCGTACTAGTAGTTGATAGTAAAGGGTGATTTTTGTAGGTTCGAAGACCCTTATTTCAAGACACCAAAAAAAAATTAAATAATGAAATTACAAATATTTTTGCTTTATTAGCTCACTAATATCAATAACTACTTGAACAGAATTTCAGTTTTTCGGTCTTCTTCTTCTTTACTGGCGTAGACACCGCTTACACGATTATAGCCGAGTTAACCACAGCGCCAGTCGTTTATTCTTTTCGCTACATGGCGCCAATTGGATATTCCAAGCGAAGCCAGGTCCTTCTCCACTTGGTCCTTCCAACGGCGTGGAGGTCTTCCTCTTCCTCTGCTTTCGCCGGTAGATACTGCGTCGAATACTTTCAGAGCTGAAGTGTTTTCGTCCATTCGGACAACATGACCTAGCCAGCGTAGCCGCTGTCTTTTAATTCACTGAACTATGTCAATGTCGTCGTATATCTCTTACAGCTCATCGTTTCATCGAATGCGATATTCGCCGTGGCCAACGCGCAAAGGACCATAAATCTTTCGCAGAACCTTTCTCTCGAAAACTTGCAACGTCGACTCATCGGTTGTTGTCATCGTCCAAGCCTCTGCACCATATAGCAAGACGGGAATAATGAGTGACTTATAAGATTGGTTTTGTTCGTTGAGAGAGGACTTTACTTCTCAATTGCCTACTCAGTCCGAAGAAGCACCTGTTGGCAAGAGTTATCCTGCCTTGGATTTCCAGGCTGACATTATTGATGGTGTTATCTACAAATTCAAATTTATGACTGTCTACAATGAAATGAGAACCAAGTCATGAGTGCGACGACTGTTTGTTTGATGACAGGAGATATTTCGTCTTGCCCTTGTTCACAGTCTGGAGAAAGCAGAACTAACTGCGCGGGTGTTGAGGCCGATGATATCAATATCATCGTCCAGTCATCCAGTTTTTCGATCACTATGGTAAATACTTATAAAGAACATGCTAATCCAGTTTTGTATCCGTTTTGTTTTTTTTGAAAATCCGGTTTAACTCGCACCTGCCTCTCTTGGTAAACCGAAACTGTTGGTTTTCTCTTTTTACGCAGTTGCTTTGCAAACCATCTTCCAACCATTCCCACGGCTAATTTCTAAGCTAATTTTAAACTAGTAGTAATTTGTCTAAGTAGATTCCCGCATTTCCTACAGGGTAGCTTTACTTACATTGTTATTATATTGCTTGCGAACACTTTTGGTCGTCGCCTTAGTTTTATTAGCTCAAAGTAATATTGAGTTCATGAATTTAAATTGGGTAAAACTGTGATTGACATTCTTTCATGGCTGTTTCCATGGTTTGTTCGCATTTTTGTGGTTTTGACGTATGCACAACAGGACCAAAGCGGAGACCATGTGTTTTATTCAAGTTTTTACCAATACAATATATATGAAGATTATCAAAAAATATTTGAAGTAATCAAAACTTGTAGTTATATACGCTGTACACTGAAAGTTTTTGTGTTCGGAAAAGTCATTATAAATTTTCAAAATTATTTAGAATTTAACGAAAGCGAAAACGGTAAGTACATAAAATGTATTAAAACGTGCGGCCGTTGAGTCTTCAGTTTTTCTAAAAATTCAAGCTGAGTTTATAACCAATTTAATGAAAAAGTGAGAGTGTAAAGAACAAAGGTATAAAAAGAATATGTATCGCTCCCTTGATAACTTCTATTAAGGGTCAGTAGTTTTGTGTTTTCTGACACTGTCATTTCAGTAAATACTCTTATATTTCTTTATTGACTACTCCAAACCTCATTATCAACCATTGCCAATTTCTGGCTCCATACCTAAGTTAATGCATCATGTAAACGTAACAACTTTAGTGAGTGGCGAATAGAACAAACAACTGTATTAAGGTAAAGACACTATAGCAAACAGCAACGCCACTTTTAAGAGGCATCTACAACCGTTTCACAAAACTTTAAACTTCAGAAAACAGGGAGCAGTAATATAAAATCCTTTTCTCAAAATATTTGAGTTGGAGCACTGAAATCAAACATAGAATCGTATTTTTATTATATATAAAGACAAAATATTTTCAAAGGATTTCAGAAGTCAAATAAAGAGATTAGCCCAGAGTGCTCTTGGATGTTAACCAATTTATGCATGATTCAGCAGCCCAGTGAATTTGCTGAAAGACTTGTTCTTTTTCCACCCCTGCTGCCCAATGTCTTTTAAGTTGGAATATTGGGAGCCACGAAATATGTCGCTTCTCATCCGGCTGAATTTTGGCATTCGCATAGAAAATTTTCCTGCGTTCAATGATACTGAAGTTGAGATCTTAGCACTGGGTGCCCTGTGAGGACCTCTACAATTTTATTAGCCTCCATTTTTTCTATAAGTAAAAGCATTTTGGTCTGTCCACCATCAATACTACCCCGAATTAACTTTGTGGAACGCCCTGTATTGCTTGTGTTCCAAGATCTGAGGCCTTCCTCTAAGGTCCATTGTTTCAAACAATCCTGAAAGGAATTGAACGACCTGGGGCAGCTTAGGAGAATTGTGTCTTCATCAACTTGTCCGAGGTTTGACTCCCTGATCTCTTTTTTTTTGGTTTATTTAAAAAGCAAAGTATACATAAACAATGATAGGATCATTGACGAGCTCCCTACAAAGAGACGAGCAAAATCATCGGTATTTATGTACCGTACGGAATTCTTGAGTGGAAGGAATAAGAAACAAGGTTGGTAAGATAAAATAAATAGATATACTGCTAGGTGCTAGTAAGGCGATGTCATCCCTATTTAGAAACATGGATTCGAGAGTCTTTATCCTGCTCCTGCATCTGCAGACTGCTATGCTCTCTACCGCAGAACTGGAAATTTGCGCAAGAAGCTAGGCCCATGTCATATAAGTGCTTCTTGAGCTTACAGTGGCCAGTGTTGAATGTGACAAATAGTCTGAGTTTGTCCCTAGGGAGGTTAATTACATAATTAAACCTGCTGAGGTTATAACACTCTATTACCAAGATGCCATGCGAAATGCCTTGGACTTGTTGCCAATACTTCTCTCTGCCTACTCCTTCTTCCTTGCGGATCAGGTTTTTTAAGGTATGAGGACCCACGGCGATGAAGAGCTCAGGTTCTACCATCTCAGTGGACACTGCAGAGCGGGCGAGTTTATCAGCCAGTTCATTTTCAGCTATACCTTTGTGACTGGACACCCAGATAAGGTGCACTTGGATACGTTCCGATAAGCTGTTTGGCCGTTCTATACAATTCTGCAGCAGTAGCAATTTGATTTTGTAGGCAGAGATTGCTTTAAGTACTGATTGACTGACACGAAGTAAGGTTATAACTTCATTGCTAAAGTTGCGTTGCAGGTTTATCTCTACACACCGACTTATGGCATAAAGCTCTGCTTGAAATATGATCGGACAACTTCTCATAGGTATGGAGAGTTTTGTGCTTTGTCCTCCGACTTTTGCACCAATTCCCCCTCAAGTTTTCGAGCCGTCGAAGTACCACTTGATTGTACTATACCTAAGCAGTAACTCGATAGTGGAATCATTCCATTAAGCCTTACTGCTAGGGGTAACCTTGAACTTTTTTGTGAATTTTACTCTTTTGGTAATACTGTAAACATGTTTAACATGACTTAAATCTGAAACTCACGAAAACTTTTAGAGGGAAAAGGTCTATCCATGCAAAGAATATAGCAAACAAAACAAAAAAACCTCAGCTTCTCCGTACCGAGTGCGTTGGCAGTGCGCTGTGGCAATCGATTCGCGAATTTTGCTGAATACGTCATTGGGGTTTACTTAACAGAGCAGCAGACTTGAAAGAAAATGCTTAGAAAAGCACTTGAATGGCCTTAAATGGTCTTAAATGCATAATTTTGAGAATATACCTTCACATGAAAAATCCATTCATGGGCACACGTACACATATACATATACACGCACACATATGTACAGTGTATATAGTATGTATTATGCACCCTAATGGATATAAGATGCTCACTTGCGTTGCTGCTTCGCTGAAATCCGCTTCAATGGAGCATTTCAAATCAATTTGTGCGCCGCTCTGCAGGGACTACTTCTAATATGTAGCCATTTATGTCGATAAATTAAGACAGGTTTATGCTGTGCACACAAATAAAAAGAAGGTGAACTGAGAAAAACATAAAGAAAAAGTCAGAAAAAGGAGCAAACAAGAAAGGCTCTGAGAGCTGAACAAATCAAATCGGTGGAAAATGGCAGTCCGCGTAAGCCTAGCTGCAAGCCACACGGGTAAATCGGTTAGTGGCGCGTTGACAGCTGCTTTTGTTGACAGAGTGTTGATATTTCGCCAATGAATTGTTGGTGCTTTTTGTGGTGCTTTTTGTTTGCCGGTAACTCTTCACCTCCTGCAGCGCCTGATTGTACAGTTGCAGATTTCACTTTAATATACGGCTGCCAGCTCGTGTGCATGTGTGCTTTATATTTATGTTACGAACTAATGTTCTGTGTGTTGACATGTTTGTAATGTCGGTTTATATCTATGGAACCTCAGGCGGTCAGCTGATGGGTACTATGGCATAATTCATGAATTTGAGTTGTTCCGACACAGTTGTTCACATGACAATCTGCGCCTACACGACACATCACACATATATCACAGCGACTTCATCACATCAACTTTACAACAAGTAACACACACCACCCAACACAGCACACAACATCGCTCATACCACAAAACATCATACAACTTATCACACCATCACCATCGGATCAACCCACGAATTCACCACCAAAACTATCGAAAGGCATAAATCCGAACGGGATCCTCCTTCTTATCGTTTCATCCCTGAGCTAAGACGTTCGATGCAAATTTTCACACACTGTCCCATTGCTTATATCTATGCACATCCATTTATGTAGTTTGTTTGCCATGGCGTATAAGTAACCTCACTGTTGTGCATTGCACTGCATTGCTTGATCACGTATACGCCGTGTATGCCACTGTGTAGTGAATTATGCAGATGTTGCATACATGTCAATTTGCATAAATACTCCTGTGTGTATGTGTGTTTTGATGATTAAGTGTTGCCTGTGTGGCGAAAGATATGCGCCTAATGAAATGCCAGAAATTTTCTTTGACGGCTGAGTGTTGACCCGAATTGCCTTATATACATACATACATTAAATAACTATGCTTAAGTGATAATTACGTATAAATCTCCTAGTGGGTATGCTTAAGTGGGGAAATTTTTTCTTGTAGTTTTTAAAAGTTGGAGGGAAGAAAGTGGATCAAAAAGAGAGTGTAGATTTTTTAATTTTTTTTTTTTTGATTTAGTGAACATTGTACTGTTATATTACTCAAATTGATGTACTAATGAGAAGCAGAAAAGATATTAAAAATTTCATAATAAACAATTTTCATACAAGAACTTAATTTTATTCGGTCAGTCTGTATGGAACCTACAAAAATACCTCTTAAAATGAACCTAAACTTATGTCTAGAATGCTAATCGCTATGAACCAGATTATATTGTGATTCTAAAGTGATATTGCAAACTTATACCCAGATGAGTTATACTTCATGATAAGTTTACTCTCTCTTACACTTTATTTCATGTATTATAATAATATTTATTCAAATAAAAGCAGTAATTATTTTGAAGACCATTTTTCCACATGTTGAATTTATATTGAACTGAAGTTCGAATTTAACTTCCAAATAAAAAATATTCAAAACTTCATTTCTTAGCACTACAAATTATAAATATGTATCGTAACTTTATAAAATATTCGATTAGGTATTATAACAAAACCAATTATTTTCGATTGTTTGAATCATAGATAAGAAAATATTTTCTCTGTTTTCTGAAGTTAGTTTCCAAGACTAACAATTGACTACAAATTTCGAAATTCAGCTTATTGAAATCCTCATTGCGAAAAGTGAGAACATGGCTATCCTCTTATTTTAATAGTTCATAACAAGATTATATGAGACTTAAAAAAAAATCGAAAATTTACTATCCCGATCCTCGAAAAATTTGGTATCATTTTGAGTATGTTTAAGAATTCTTCCTACTCATTTTTATTCTTATATACTCTTTTTCAAAATCCTTTGAACCTTTGATTAAAATTAACGAGAGGAAACTTTAGCACAATTTTTCCCTTCAAATGCCGATAGAAGTTCACAAATAAAGTTTGTAGAGCATACAGGGTTTGTCCGGAAACTAATAAGACTGAGTCGATTTAAAAAAAATTTATTGAACTAATCGTTACAATTCTTTAAGAACTTTCAAAATAGGCTCCTTCTGCAGGGATGCAGCACTGCCAGCGCGATTTCCTAGCATTGAAGGCGTCACGGAAGGCATTCTCCGGAATAGCCTTGAGAGCCGAAGTGCATGCTGCTTGGATACTCTCGGGATCATACTCAAACATCCATGAGTCATCACGTGTGGTTACGTTATTCAAAAATTGGGTGTCACTTTCACACATGTTCACATTTTCTTGGCACACTACAAATCTATGAAGTCGTAATGATAATTGGAGCTCCTCAAAGCTTTGTATTGAATATACACTAGTGTCTTCAGACAAATTTCTTAATATGAGAAAAATACCCAATACAGACACGAAAAGAGCGACAGACGTTTTGCCCTTAAAAAACAAATGGTGTGTCTATCAAAGCAAACTTAAGGTCTGCCACGTCACAAAAATAAAAAGGTGAAAGTGAAGACCAAAGTAAAGAGTAAAGTATTTGATTTCATACTAAATGAATACAGCATAGCATAATTAAAAGGAGTTAAAGCGAATGAATGCGACCAGGTTGGCAAAATTAATTGTTCTTTTCCCTTCATAAAGTAAGGAATTAGTGAGTTTGAGAGCTTAATCACAAAAGGTGATGGATTTTTTTGAACTCAAACTCGTAATTAGGACGCTTCAAATACCTCACACTCCCCTTGGTATATCAATCGCAAATTTTCGCTTCAGATTTGTTGAATAGTGTAAATAAACTAATTAGCAACGAAACAGCGACATGCAAAGCTTGCTGATTGAGAGGATTAAGCTGAGGAGAATATTGAGCACTATGTGTTGGACAATGATTGGACATTTTCAAACAAATTAATCGTAAGCAGCCAGTTCGGTTGATTTCCATCAGTGGAGCATACAATAAAAGTTTCAGTCAGTATACGCAGCTGAGCGAAATGAGCAGTTAACCAACATGCCGGTTATAAAGTGCTTGTAATACCTAAAAGTAAATGTGTAAATGTTAAAGACTCAAATGGGGCAGAGGGCAGCTGCCGCACAAAATTTTAATCAATTCATAAGTTTGACCAATACCAGAGTAGCATTTGCCATTGAGAGAAAGGTTTCGAACAATTTGGTGTACAAATTTATGAGGACTTAAGTACAGCTGCTTCAAAATTATGCCTGTTTCACTATTGCGACTCTGAAATAGATAATGCGAAAGCACTTTCAACTTAATATTTAGGATTTAATTTTCATCAGATTCTCATCAAAGAATTTTAAAACACTGCAGTTGCACAGCTCAGTCGCCTTACCTTGTGAGCAAAATTGATATTATGGAGATATTCTTACTTGTTGATGATAGGACACATTTTCAATACGTAGGTTGCCTTTTAATTTGGGGATTTGGCACGCTAGCGTTACAATCGGGCGAACAACTCGATCATGAAGCTTGCATTTTTTTTTGTAATACATACTAGAATGTTTTGTCATATAGTGTTGTTTATAGTAACTTATATTCAATTAGGCAAAAAAAAATATATATTTTTTCCAACATTTCGGCGTTAAATATCTTAACAAGAGCGCATAGATGATCTCAATTCATTTTTTTGCGATGAAAATTCATCAAAAAGCAGTGTTTGTCGATGGTATGGAGAATTCAATCGAGGTCGCAACTCACTCCAAATGGGATTTTATGAAGATGGTCCAAAATCAGTTGTTGTTCTGGAAACTATTGATGCTGTGCGCAAAGTGATATTGCCAGATCGTCATGAGATATATCGTAAGATAGAGACAACTATAGGCATTAACAGCATACCACATATTCAATTTTGCAGGAACATTTGACTGTAAACAAAGTTTTTACCGTTTGATTCTACACAATTTGTCAATCGCTCAAATTAACTCGTGTCGAGTGGTTGAGAGAAGTGCAAAAAAAAAAATAGACGATAGCGGTGCTTCGATACACTTCTATGACATCGTGACAGATGCTGAAACATAGATTTACGCTATGAGGCCGAAAGTAAACAGTATGCAATAGAATAACGCAGAACAGTAAATTATGAGTGATAACAACTATTACTTTGCCAGTTGTCTTTCAAGAAATCAGGAAACCCAACCACCCAAGACGAATCACTCTTCACCAGGGCAATGCTAATTCTCACATATCGACTGAAAGAATTGCATTTTTGTGCACTTAAAACATCGATTTGATGAGCCATCCAATGTATTGACCTGACTTGTAACCGAATGTCTTCCTTTTATTTCCGTGTTTTAATGAGCTTGGCGATTTTTGTTTTTTAAAAGCTCAAAGTTCATGGCTTGCCCAAGAATTCTTGGCCAAAAACCATACTGTAATGAAATCCGCGCCTCTATATTTGCTCGAGATTGCTCCGTGTGAATTTTTCCTACTTCTAGAAATGAAGGGAACCCTGAAGCACAAAATAGGTCACTGTTTAATTGGCAGTTATGTCAGCAGAACGGGAACACCATACAATGACTTTTGTATTAGCAGGAGTTAAAAGAAGCAGAGGATATAGAAAAATTTTAATGTGAATGCAAAGCTTTATATAGAAAAAGAATTGCAACTACTGTATGTGTCGAGAAACCTTGGTTGATGCTGGTGTCTCGGAGGTTGCACAAATAAAATTTTTGTACTGATGAACTTCAGGAATACCGGGTAGTTCACAACGGACATATTGGAGTGAGAGAATTTAGTCTCTGTATCTTCAAAAAGGGCCTTATCCACCTACCTGCATACATAAAACATTTCTCGCTTTGCTTGACAGTTCATACTTTATCAACGAATCGAAGAAATTATATGGTAAGTCAGAATGAACGCTTTGCTGGCCGTGCTTCTCGCTAAAAAATGGCGACTGGCACTGTAAAACAAGAAAATATAACCGGAAACAACTTTTTGCTTGACTTTGCTCTGTTTCGGCATGAAAATTTTTTGTTAAAGCAAAACTCTGAAGCAAAGCGAAGCAAAAGATGTATGTGAGACCTGGGCATTATAGATTGAAACAAGATAGATGAAAATCGACTTAGTGAAGGGTTTGAACCATTTGATTGCCTTACATTTCGTTTATAAGTGCTTCATACATAATGGCGTCTCTTTTAAAGACGAAACTATTAATGTCGTCGAATGAATAAATATTTTTTTCAAAAACCGAAAATTCTTATTATTTTTTGAATGCGCCTCATACATCTTAGAAATATATTTAAACGTTATAAAATCAATTAAAAAAGCAACTATCACCGATTTCAATGTTTCTGCAGAATGTTTTCGAAAAGTAAAGGCATCGTGACCTTCACATCGCAAGAAACTTTCGTTTCGCATTTAGACAAATGCGCACCAATTTGCTTTAGTGCAATTTTCGTTGCAAATAAATACAAAAAGCATTGTATACAATTTATCTCATGCTAACGACAATTTGTTGACAAATTTTTTGGCTACTTTTCGTTGCTGCGCGCGCCAAGCAGCTAACGACATTACTCACCGGTCACAACTGATGACTAACTGCTGCTGCATGAATTCAGCTTTGCTAATTTATTTTCCGCAAATTGGCACGCGCAGCAGTTGAAGGATGTACAAAATGCAAATAAATATGCTATGCTTTAAAAGTTCTTACTTTAAACTTGTGAATTTTAGCATTAACTTTTAGAAGGAGATTATAAATATTGCTGTTGTGGATGCAGTGGAGGCCCAATAGAGGTTGTTATCGACGAAAACATCAAAAAGTCTACAACATAATTTTGCATAACCGTAAAGTGGAGTTGTTAAAGATGACAGGCGCTCTAAGTACTTGTATATTAACTGAATGAAGAGATCATATAATTTACAAATATTTGGGTATGAGGAAGCCTAGGAAGTGGATGCCCCATGAGCTCACTTTCGACCAAAAACAACGACGAGTAATAAAACCGGATTTTTACATCGATTTGTGACAATGGATGACATGACTTCACTATGTCACTCCGCAGTCCAACAGACAGTTATCCGATGATACCCACGATAAACCCGCTCCAAAGCGCGGGAAAGTTAAAGGCGAATGACAAGATTATGGCGTCTGTATTTTGGAATGCTGACTGGAATATTTTTATTGAATATTTTGTAAAAATAAGGACCAGCTGCTACTACATGGCGATATTGGACCGTTTGAAGAAGAACGCCGAGATTTGAAAGAAAAAAAGTGCGCCGAATGAAACAGGAAAACGGCCTCCACCGTTTTGTCCATTTGAAACTACTTCCAGAAAGAAGAAGAATGCAAGCTGCGGTTTCACCGAAAGAAGGGGTGATCAATGCCTATTTTGAAGCGTTGGACGTCAAAAAATGTCAAAAAAATGGAACGGCTCAGTATATCAACCTTGAAGGGAAGTATGCAATTGGAAAAAAATTTTGGCTTCGCGAAGTGTAAGTTCACACATAAACTCTATAGAAGCTGCCAAGCTATTACAGTTTCTCCAACCTACTTTTGGATAAAGTAATTCGAGCTGCAGAACTAAACAGAGAAGGTACCATCTTCTATAAGAGTGTACAGCTGTTGGCATATGCCAATGATATTGATATCATTTGCCTTAACAACCGCGCCGTTAGTTCTGCTTTCTTCAAACTGGATAAGGTAACGAAGCAAATGGGTCTGGTAGTGAACGGGGACAAGACGAAATATCTCGTCGTACTCGCGACTAGTTACCCACGTCACTGTTGACAGTCATAAATTCGAAATTGTAGATAATTTCGTCTATCTTGCAACCAGCATTGACACTTACAACAATGTCAGCCACGAAATCCAAGGCAGAATATCTCTTGCCAACAGGTGCAACTTTGGACTGAGTAGGCAATTGAGAAGTAAAGGCCTCTCTCGACGAACAAAAACAAAGCTCTATAAGTCACTAATTTTTCCCGTCCTGCTATATGGTGCAGAGGCATGGACGATGACAACATTTGACGAAAGGTACTGCGGAAGATGTATGGTCCTTTGGGCATTGGCCACGGCGAATACCGCATTCGATGGAATGATGAGCTGTATGGGATATACGACGACATTGACTGAGCTCAGCGAATTAAAAGGCAGCCGTTATATCCTCCAAATAGATGAAAACACTCTTGCTCTGAAAGTATTTGACGCAGTACCCGCCGAGGAAGCAGTGGAAAAGGAAGACTTCTACTCGTTGAAGAGACCAGGTGGAGAAGGACCTAATACACTTGGAAGAAATTTTGTTTACACTTTCTCCTTCACATTTTTTTGTTGTTAACCACCATTCGCCATTTAATGGTTTTGTGTCCCAAATAAATTGCTTAAGGCACAATTGAGTTGCTCAGTCGTCCGTTTGATGTGAAAATTGCAGGCAAAAACTTGCGAATAGCAAAGCATAACAACAGCGGAAACCCCAGAGCAAGCACAACAAAAATGTAAGAGGAAAAAAAAATCAGAAAAATAATGACTTAAAAACAGCAAAACAAGAACTCACCAAACTGCCGGAAAAACAATACATTCCCTCGACTGTTCAGAACTAAAGTGGTTGGAAAACGAGCAACAACAACGCCAACAATAAAAATAGTTAAAAATTACGACTATTACAAATAAAGTGGCAACACTGGTTTTGTTGCAAATGAATTTAAAAGAAATTTTATTTTCAATTCAAAAATTTTTAATTTAGTTGTGTTGTGCTACTTTTATTATTTGTTACTGTTATTATTTGTAGTTGCTATGGTAGTCTTTGTTGTACCGGCAACGCAGCCATACTGTTTCACTTTGTCTCCTTCCTTGAGGGACACCAAAGCAGCAGCGGAAGATCGCTGTTATTGAAATATTTTTTTTTTTGCTAATCTGCATTGCATTTTGGGTTCGTTTTATTGTGATTTTATTTTTAACCTTGTATGTACATATATACATTAGGGTGGTTAAAAAAGAGATTGTTTTCTTTTTCACTTGGTATTCTGTAACATTTATTGTTAGAGACCTCTAAGAAAGCCTCTCCATATATGAGCTCTTAAATTTCTCTTGCAGTTAATCAGATATTAAGCGTTAATATCTATTAAACAATTACGTATACGAAAAGATCGCAGAAGACCTTTTTTGAAGAGCATTTAATTTGCTACAAAATCCGTAAAACGAAATATTTTTTCAAGACGTTTTAAGAGGGACACAAATTATTCTAACTGGTAGTAAGAAAAAAAAACAGAAAATCGTTAGACGCTGAACCTTCCCGTTACAATTAAAAGCTCATACTTGCAGAGACTTTCTTAGAGGTATCTGTCAACCAATCTTCAGTGTAACAAACTAAAAAAAATCATTCGTTATTTTTTACCCACCCTGAAATGTATCAATATATATGTAAGTGCATGAATATATGCGCCCGCAATTTATGGAAATTTTTTGTGTCAATGATTGCTTACCTTCTGTCAATTCCACATCAGCCTTTTGCTTTGTAGTATTAACATTTTCAATGTTTGTTAATATATGTATAACTGTACAAGTTTTGCTTACTTAGCATGAGCGACGACCACGGCAGTCGGCCGACAGAAAGTTAGCTGGCCCGAGTCATTGCCATTGTCGCAAATTATGCAAATTTATATTGACCGAGTGAGTTAACTCCACTCACTTTGTCGGAGTCGTAGGCCTAAGGTATTTTCTGTTTTTTTTTTTGTCTTGGTTTGCTGGTTTCTCCCCATAACCACAAAATATTATAAATTTATTAAATTGAAAAAGTTTGAGAAAATAATACAATGTTGTTGTACTCGAGCATATTTTTAATGCCAATTACCACACAAACAAAGAACTTTTTTTCAGAGCTTCTGCGCTTATTGAATAAACTTTTATTGTTGTTTGACTAAAAACGGTTAATACAAGTTTTATGAGATTTTGGAACAGCATGATTGTTTGAGATTTTTTATATATGGTTCAAATATTTGAATGGAATTGGTTTTTGCTCTCCGAGATGGAACTGTTGTTCGAAGCCAACAAATGTTCATCAAACGAAAATTCGGTCGGCACACTAATCCGGGTGACGGTCAATTTACGTTTTACAAATTCTTGTCATAAGAATTCTAAAATTTCTAACACATCACCACTAAATTTTAAGGCATAGTTAAAGATATTTGTGATCTAACACTTTCTTCCACAATACCGTTTCATGCCTCTGATGCCACTACAGCCACTTGCAGCATACTTTTGTAGGTCTGAGAAACACCATTGCGTCTGTAACTAGAAACTACCTTATATCTTCATGTGGAATATGTGTTTCACGAACCTGCTTACTACATATTCTTAATTCCTTAACAAATATATACTCTATACCGGATATTCTGAGCTCGAGCTCGAGATTCTTGCAGTCTATTCTTAATATTCAGATCTCTCCTAAAATTTTCATAACTTAGCTCTAGTTTTACGATACTTTGTCGAACTCTCTCCAAACCTTAGACTTCTTCTTCTTCTACTTTGCTACGGTTTGATGGATTTGCTAGTAGGAACGATGACAGTTTGATTTGTTTTATTGCTAAATAAAAGAGAAGAAGGGGAAAGTTTAAGTAAACAATAATAAAAGGTGTTTAATAGTTTCACCGTCAGTTTGCGAGTGGGAGGCACTCGCTTGTGGACAAGCAAGCAGAACAGTCGCTAGCGGGCTCACAACAGAGCGATGTATATAGTATTTCAAATAAACTTTATATTCATTCAATATTCATTCAATATTCATTTTAAATAAATAATTAAACATTCTTGACAATAGTTTTAGTGCTATTAGTATACTGTTGTTGCGAATGTACCCTGTTGAACCTCAAATCTTGCCGAAGATTTCTAAAACCATTCTGACCATTTGGGCGAATCGAGTTTTGACGAAAGATTGACGACTTTATATACATATACCAGAGTGATTATTCCATTTTTTATGCATAGCTGTCATATATAGAATTACTTATCTGTGCTTTTCTCACCATGAAATCCAGATAAGTTCCATAAATATTTTTCTTTGGAGTTTAAAACTAACTAAGTCTGGTAGTTTTCATGCATTTTGTTCTTCTTTATTT
Organism: Bactrocera neohumeralis; assembly: GCF_024586455.1. Lineage (NCBI taxonomy): Eukaryota > Metazoa > Arthropoda > Insecta > Diptera > Tephritidae > Bactrocera > Bactrocera neohumeralis. The sequence continues at coordinate 25,418,599 of NC_065921.1, forward strand.
AGATTAGATTTTCGAAAGCTTATAGACGAAAATATTCCTTAATCTATAGAAAGAAACACTCAGTTTTTCTTTAGCGATTTTGAAGTGAAATCAAGTCCTCTGCGACAGTCGGTTACGCAATACTTGTGTGGTTTAAAGTGCAAATGATGCTGACTAAGGAATCCGAGAGCCGGAGGCAAAAGAAGTTGCTTACTACAAGTCAAATTGTTTGTTTCCTCCGCAACTGAGTAATCACCCATAATGAAGATAATCACGAACTTATAAGTCGTTTCTGATAGTTATGTTCGGCGGAGGTAAGCATACCCTCTACCACTACACTGCGAGTGCGAGTGGCGGTGGCAAGTGAGTAGTGGCAGGGAATAAATTTTATTTTCTATGTGCCAGCGGGTGTTCTCGCAACTGCTGCAACTGCAAGCTTTATTGTTCTTAATTTTATGCTTTTTGTTTTTCGATTTTATTGTTGAACTGGTATGAATTCCGCTATTTTCTATCGAGCGTTCAATACTATTTTGGATCGATGATGCAAGGCTAACATTCTGAAATTAGATCAGTTATAAAACTAAATTCGTTACAATTGAATTTTTCGTGACTGTTCAAGGGGAGAATCATTAAAATAAATTTAAATATTTATGATATTAAGAATAACTAACAGCATTAACAGCAACAACAATGTCAGCCTCGAAATCCAACGCAGAATAACTCTTGCCAACAAGTGCTACTTTGGACTGAGTAGGCAATTAAGAAGTAAAGTCCTCTCTCGACGAATGAAATTCAAATTATATTTTAATGCCCGACCGGCTGTGTGTGTGTCGACGTTACGAGTTTTAGAGAGAAAGGTTATGCGGAATACTTATGGTCTTTTGCCACTGGACAACGGCGAATATCGCATTCGATGGAACGATAAGCTGTATGAGATATATGAGGACATTGACATAGTTCAGCGAATTAAAAGACAGCGGCTGCGCTGGCTAGGTCATGTTGTCCGGATGGACCAAAACACTGCGGAAGACCTCCACTCCGTTGGAAGGACCATGGAGAAGGACCTGGCTACGCTTGGAATCTTCAATTGGCGCCACCTTGCGAAAAACCTTAGGTTTCCTTTAAGGATAAATATTCGTAGCCCTTCACATATACCGGTGTCGCATGGGGACCTTCTGCTTTAAAGGTGCTTCGAGTGGTATCTGAATATATAACTTTATAAGAATTCAAAGTTTTATATTTAGAACGATAATAATTTTAAGAAGCTTTGCATATAAATAAGCATGTTCAATGATTTCATTCAAGATGAACTCTATTAGTAAGTAGTGTTGATTGCAGAGATCTGCCACGCACATAGGAGCATTTTCCTTCAAAAACTGGACACAAGTGAGAATAACCGTACAACAATAAACTAATTAATTTTTTTTCAATTTTTAGAAATTATTGTTTTTGTTATAGTGTCGAGGAGGTCGAGTTATAAATTAATTTTTTTACTCAACTAATAAATAAAACGAAATAGTAATCATTTCTGAATTTTTTTTAAATGCAATTGAAGCTTTCAAATGTATACAGTCTTCAAATGGCTGAATGACTCCAAAAGGTTTCCATCTCTTTATTTGACAAATAATATTCAAAAAGCATTACTCATTATCTCATCTGCAAACTTGTTTCACCACTCACAATGTTCTTCGTCTTCCAAGCCACAATTATTACTTTCAAATTGTGCAAACCTTTGCTGGGACGATCGCCAGAGCATGCTCAGCATAAACTTATGCCAGCATACGGTTACTTTTGTGCAGGAGCTTCTTTCTATTAAAGTACAACATACAATCCCTTAATTCCGATAGTTCAGTTTATATGGCTGCTGTCGACGGTTCCGACAAATGAACAGCTTTTTTGGGAGAAAATTATGTATGTCAAATTTTAGATTGATGTCTCAACAGCTTTGGTTATGATAGACCGACATGACTAAATCGATGTTTTGTTTCAAAGCCTGAATCTTGTCCGCAAATTTTAGTTCAATATATAGCTGCCTTACTCGATCTCGACAAAAACCATCTGCTCACCGAATTGTTCTTTCAAAAAATCCATTGATTGATGCAAAGTATGGAAAGTGGCGACGTCTTGTTGAAACCAGTTATTGCAGATATTACGAGCTGCAATTTAAGGCATAAATAGTCGATCAGATAATATCGCCATTGACGACTTATCATTTTAGTCATTTCTGATGTTGTTAAAATGTTCGTTTAGATACCCATTGAGCTAAAACTGGCTTACCCAAACTCTGAAAACGTCGAAACTTCTAACACAAGAGCCCATGCGAATGCCAGTGGTCGAACGTGGCAGAAGCTTATTTTGTATGCTTTCAATTTAAGATATCGACGTAAAACGAGCCAATTCTTTCCATAGGTCAGTCCAAGTTGCTGCGAACGGCGCCGAATCGACTTTCCATCAACAGTTTGTAAGTTCACAGCTGCAGCCTCACTCAAGTATTTCTCACCTAAAAATCTAGTACTGTAGATATAAATTGGAGTTTTTTCTACAATTTGTGTTTCTATGTGGCTTCTGCAATTTACAGATACATATAATAGGACACATAACATCTGCTGGGTAAGAAAGTCAACCACCTGCGCCCAACAGCGAGCACCACAATCACAGAGAAGACAGAAAAAAAAAACACAAATTTCTAAATTCCGCGGACGGCTGTGGCGACGAAACACACGCAGGCCATAATATTTGGTAACATATACCAACTGCCGCTGACAGGACAAGCGCGACGCACAGGGCACGCAGACAGACGTAGCAATCAGCGCTGTTGTTTATCATGTGCCCAATGGTGCGCGAAGAAATGTTCGTCTATTTCGGTTTATCTTAACGGCAATGCTTCGTTGCAGACGCCACCCTGTCCTCAATTCATCCGCCACTTTCCTTCATAAAGTTTAGTATTTATGTGTGGTTGTGTGGGTGTGTAGGTGTATGAGCGCCATTTGAGTTCTATCTACGCATGTGTTTTTCCTTTTGTCATTTTTATTTATGCCTTTTTCATTGTAATTTTCGCATTTTACAATTCCATTGACACGATTTGTCTGCCATCTTTCCGCCTGTAGGTCATTTCGTGGCCTTGCTTACGTATTACATTTCGACTATCTATAAGTATGAGTTTGAGTGTTTTTTATGTGATTCGATCTGTCCAATTGCTGTCAACAGCAGCGCTGAGCTAACCACAGACAACACCAACAATAAAATTGCTTGCATAATCAACTTTTATATGGAATTAATTTCTCTCATACTTGACCCAAGCGCCGTGATTATGCTCACTTAGAGCGCTCGTTGGCAAGGTAAGCGGAATGATTTATGACGTAACGGCACAAGGACCACAGCAATGGCTCTTTAAGTATGCTTTTTAAACACTTATTTCATTGCTGCTGTCGGACAAATTTAGTTATACATACATATGTATGTTTTCTCTGTTATTTAATAGATTTCTACTTATAAACTGATTTATGCCCAATGGTCACTTCTCTTAAGGGACCTTTGAGCTGACTCGTTCGAGCATTTAGACTAGTAACTGACTAACAACACGCGCGATGTCCTGCTCCTCTGTATCGAAGCGGTATTGCCCACATATATTAGGTTTGATATGTATCACACGATCTTGTGAACCAATCGACCAGCCCAAAACGTGAAATTATTTACTAACCGAAGTATTCTCTCACTAAATCCATTGATTAATGCGACGTGTTGGAAGTGGCACCGTCTTGTTGAAACCAAACGTGAGATAACAGTTACGATTGACCGACATCATTTTATAAAAAAAGGTCCAGTGATTCCACCGGCCCACAAACTACTCCAAAACGTTGTTTTTTCTAGTTGAAATGACAGCTCTTGAATCTCTGCAGGTTTATCTTTGTCTCAAATGCGGCATTTGTGCTTGCTTACATACACATAGAGCCAAAAATGGGCTGAACAAAATTTGGCCTGAAAACATTGAATCTTCGTGGAACTTTTAAAGAGTCTATAGAGTGAAGCGATGTCTCGAGTGGTCGAGTGGTTTCAGTTCTTACACAGGTTGCACTTTGTGTGCTTTCAATTGAAAACCTCAACGTAAAATGCGACAAGTCGTTCTATACGTCAGTCCGAGTTACTACGAACGGCGTCGAATCGACTCTCCGGTCTTCGTGTGCACTTTCAACTACAGCTGCTATATTTTCTTCACTGCGTGCTGGACATGATCTATTCAGTCGAATGTTATCCAAGAATGAATGCGCGCATTTGTTACGGAACGCGAATTTTCGTAACAAAGTTTAACCATTTGTAAACGTTGTTCAGGCGTAGGTATTTCCATGATGTAATGCCAAACAATACTGAACAAATAGAATAGAACAAGACAGCATGACATGACTTTCGGGAGATCTGTCCAAAAAGCTAGCGGAAAAAGTAACTCTATTTGGACCACCCGTTACTCAGAAACTAGAGTTGATGGTGAGCTCCCGACAGAACACCGCACCACCTATTCTCCTCCTTAACTTCGATACGTCCGTGAAGTAGCTCACTGTATCCTCGCTCCAAAAGCTTCCAATCTTAAGTAATTTTTTATTATATAAGGTGATTTTTTAAAATTTGATAGACTTTTTTTCAAAAAAAATCGCATAAAATTTTCAAAATCTCATGGTTCTTTATTTGAAACGTTAGATTGGTTCATGACATTTTTACTTTTATGAAGATAATTTCATTTAAATGTGTCCGCGGCTGCGTCTTAGGTGGTCCATTCGAAAGTCCATTTTTTTTTGTCTTGTTTAGCATTTCGGCCATAAAGAAAGAATTTTTTAAAAATAATTGTCTTAAAGCTGGAATTTGCAGTTTATTTCAAGACAGCAGAATGACGTAGCTATAAAAAAAGGGTAGTTTAACAAGGCGTTAAATCGCATGATCTTGGTGGCCAACTTACGGGTCCATTTCTTGAGATGAATTGTACTCCGAAGTTTTCCCTCAAAATGGCCATAGAATCGCGAGCTGTGTGGCATGTAGCGCCATCTTGTTGAAACCACATGAGTCAACATTTAAATGAAATTATCTTCAAAAAGCACCACATAAACAACTGGCGCTTTTAAACTTTATGAAGAAATCACACGATAATTAGTGCTTACCTTAACGCGCATTAAGGGTGTCGAGAGCTAGAATTCGTTTGCGCATTTCATTTCCTTAAGAAAATAATTATTCCAATGGAAACAGTCAACTTTATAAAGAGAAATATTTTACTGCTCGTGTATAGGTGCACGTATAAAGCATATGCATGTGTGAGCGCGTATTTTTTGCATTTTGTTTATAAATTTTCAGAAAGAAAACTTTTTCTACTCATAAAAGCTGGCAAAAGTCACAAAAGCATTCAAGTACGCTCGCAAAGTAGCAAAGAGCCTCCTGCTGCTGTGTGAAAATTATGAAAACATGAGCATTATAATTTCTAATTAGAATAGTATTATAGGCGACCATTCTCTATACGGCACCTGGTCGTTTCCACACCTCCGCTCGATTGCCGCCACAAAAAGCACGCTATGGAAATGAGCGAAAGATGAAAGAAAGATGAAAATGTCTTAGCAGAAGTATATCTGCATATGATAGGGTTTGTATCTATGTATGTGTGGTTATACATATGCATGTGTGCTTATATGTACGGATGTGTATCCATGCAAGTGTTTTTACGCTGAATTATAATTCCAAGAGCTCATAGGCAGCCAGCAGCTTTTAGTAAGCATGGGAAAGAGAGTAGAAAATGAATTCCTCCACACACACACTCACACGATGATGCACATATTAGGTCATGCGTCACAAGATCAAGGTGTAAGCGGAAGTAAACCGTGTCATTCCCACAAATGAAGTTATTTATCAGCGTCAGCGCCACCTGTATATACTAATATTTATGTATAAATACTATGTATAGTTGAAGGTATTTGTAGTAATATATGCGTATCTTCAGCGCTGAGCTGCCTGAAAGGTGCGTCGAAATCCCCATAACCACGCTTGATGCCGTCCACTGCATTGGAGAGTGTACGCTGATGGCATTGCTCATTTGCATTTAGTTTCAGCAGCAAACGATTGCCAGGCGCCTAAAGGCAACTATCACCTGCAGTCGGTGATGTGTTGGGGCCGTCGTTTAACCCGGTTGCTTGAAGACATTTTTCGCAACGTTGGTTGGGGGCCCAAGCCTTCGGTAATCTCCCACATTTACATGCCCTATAATTGTAGTATACTCATATAGTATATACATACGTGTTATCTGTGAATTTACTGAAAGTAAGGATAAGACGCAACTAAATGCAAATAACTTATGCAATAGTAAACAGAGTTTCTGTGAAATTTTAACGGTAAATGAGAAATTTTACTGACATGTGCACGATTATGGCGCTGTGCGCATCTTGAAAAGTATAAATGTGTAATACTGCAGTGTTATGAAATATTATACATACAGTACCCCGCCAACCCAATAGAAACATGGTAAATAAATACAAAAATTTACGAATAACGTACTGGTGAAGCTTACTAGACGAATAATTCAAATTTTTTCCACTGCCTAAGTATTAAGTAGGCTGTGCACTACATATTACTCGATGTCAAATATAAAATAAATATACCGTTACAATTAGCGGAACTTAAATGCGAAATCATATTGAAATGCTTACTTTACTTGGAATTAGTATTTGTGATTTCTGGCTCATCAAAAGTAAATTGTATGGCGTAATGGAAGAAATTGAATTTTTTCAAGTGTTTAACTATTATTTCATTTTAACAAACAATGAAAAATATAATTTTTAGGAAATACATAGGTAAAAAATTGGGCATTTCTAAGAAAATCCAAAGTGCTATTGCTGCACTTCTAAAAGATAAAAGTACATCCTACAGAAAAATAATAAAAAAAATTGGAGTGAGTGCAGCTACTTTTACTCGAGTAGCGAAAATTGTGCACACATTCAAATATTACACCGTTGGTCGCACTAGTATGCGGCAAAATGCTGCCCAAAATGGGAAAATGTCTGAGCGCATTCGATGTAAAGTAATGAGTTTCGCTCTATAATCGTGCAGCAAATCTGGTAGAGAAATTTAAAGGAAGCTAAATGATGCCCATCTAAAAATATCGCAAGGAACAATTGAATGCATCTTTTCAGAAAAAAACCTAAAAACCGCCGTACAGCAAAGAAATCAAGATAGACCAAGCGAATGAAAAATCAACGAATAATAAGGGTCAAAGTCCTTCAGAACTACACAATCGTGGATTGAAACAAGGTAAACATAAAAAGTTATGAACGTCCCCCGAAAGTCCCCCATTCAAAGTTACTCTGCTATTTAACATGATTTTCTCTTTAATAAAGATTAACTTTAGCGACGAATGCCGGCTGGAAGGAGTGACAGAAACCATTCAATTTGTGCGACGTAGACCGTGTGAAAGTCATGTGGAGAACTGCATTCAAAAAACGGTAAAATATCCTTCCAATGTAATTACTTAGAGCTGCATGTCGGTGGAAGGTCCTGGACCAATTTATTTTGTGGAGGGAACGATGAATAGTGGGCAGTACACCAATGTACCTCAAGATGGTTTTGTACCATATTTGGCAACACTGAACCCTCCAGCAGCACAATACACTTATACGCACGCTAAGGTGCCTTGCCATACCTCACGACGAACGACTAATGTCCTTCACAACTTGGATATCAATATATCACCTTAGGCAGGCAATTCACCCGACCTAACCCCCACCGAAAACTGTTAGACGTTCCTTAAATCGAAGGTGTATTCCCGAAGAAGTCCCATAATAGCCCCACTCAAAGATAACATAAAGGATGTGTGCCTAAATGATCCAGATTTAAAAATAATGATAATATTTGTTTCAATAGTATGCCTCACATAGTGAAGGCTGTTAATGAAAATAAAGGTTTGTCAACCAAATACTAAAAAAAAAATAATTTTTTTTCTTAATTTTATGAAAAGATAATATTTCAAATAATTATTATACAAAAAATTGCATTCACATATCGTAATAATTTTTGATTTATTTGACTCGCAACGCAAAACTATATGAATAGTTGTGAGTGTTTCTAATGGGTTGGCGGGGTACTGTACAGCTTTTTCAAATGAGAGCAGCCGTAGCTAGTGATCTCTCGAGCTTTCTATCAAAATTTCTAGCTCTTGCATTGTGGTTAATGATCTCTCAAGAAGATTTGTCGCTTTAAAAGAAAACCTCAAACGTTCAAAAATCAATCACCTGACTTAGTAAAATATGACGATTTCTGTAGAAGCTGTCGAGAGATAAAAGCGGTGGAGACTATAAAATATCTTGTATGCGATTGTAAATTATATCTTCTTCTTTCGCGATTATAGCCGCGTTTACAACAGCACGCCAGTCGTTTTTTTCGCTGTTTGTCTCCAATTGTAGCGTTCTAAGTGTGGTTTCTCCACCAGCTCTTTCTAACGGAGTGAAGTTTCTCTTCCTCTGCTTCTCTCGGCGGGTACTGCGTCGAATGCTTTCAGCGCTGAAGCGTTTTCATTCATTCAGACGACATGACCTAGCCCGCGTAGTCGCTGTCTCTTAACTCGCTGAACTATGTCAATGTCGTCGTATATTTCGTACAGCTCATCGTTCCATCAAATGCGATATTCGTCATTGTCAATGCGCAAAGGACTATAAATCTTCCGCAGAATTTTTATCTCGAAAACTCGTAACGCTGACTCATCAGATGTCCATGCCTCTGCACCATATAGCAGGTCGGCAATAATGAGTGACTTATCGAGTTTGCTTCCTGTTCTTCAAGAAAGGAATTTACTTCTCAATTGCTTACTCAGTTCGAAGTAGCAGCTGTTGGCAAGAGTTATTCTGCGTTGGATTTCGAATTGTTGTTAGTGTCGAAGTTATGACTGTCAACAGTGACGTGGGAGCCCAGTCACGAGTGCGACCACTGTTTGTTTGATGACAGGAGATGTCCTCGCTTCCTTTGCCAGTCTGGAGAAAGAAGAGTTGTTGAAGCGAATGATATCAGCTGTTTGCTCTTATGGAAGATTCTACTTTCTCTATTTAGCTCTGCATGTCGCATTATTACTTCTATTCATATATTGAAACCTCGCTTGGTATGGAATGGCTGGAAAAGGTTCTTTCCGATCCTCACGGAACTGTTGGTGTTACTCAGCGTCCGCTTACAAAGCCGTATTAGCTTTGCATACAAACCAAGTTTCGGCATAGCGGCGTAGAGGCCGCTCCTTTTGGTGCTGTTGAAGACGATTTTGAAATCAATGAAGAGTTGGTGTGTGTCGATTCTCTTTCTCCGTGTCTTTTCCAATATTTGGCGCATGGTGAAAATCTGGGCGTTTGTTGATTTTCAAGATCTAAAACCGCACTGATAACGTAAAATAAGTTTGCTAACGGTGGCATTCAATCTTTTACTGAGTAGTTGGCCCAGATTGTGGGGTCTCCCTTTCTGCCCAATCCACCAAGGGCAGATCTCACTTAATTTCCAATCGTCCGACCATATTCTATAAAGAAGCTGATACATGCTCCTTTTCAGTTCTTCCATCGGCACCCGCCGCTTTGTTATTCTTCAGACGGATAATTGTTATACCAATTTCTTCATAGTTGGGCAATGGAACGTTCGCTTCATAGTCATCGATAGGGGCATCGGGTTTACCATCTCCAGGTGTTGTGCTTGTCAAGCTCTTCATACTCACGCATTCCCGTCTCTCACTCTCTTTTTGTCTACAAATTCGTCTCGCTTCGCTCTTCAACTCTCGATATCTATCTCGTCTTTTGTCTTTTCCGAAAACCAGATGTTTCGTTTGCAGCCGTACGAGTTTGAAATGCAGTTTCACAGTTCTCTTATATCATGTTGTACTTCTTGCATTTAATTCTTACAAATTGCCAGAGTATGAAATTTTCGGTTACACCCAAACTTAGCGCTTCCTTAATTGTTTTCAATATCCGTTGTCATTGTAGCATTCTTCATTCTTTAAAATATTTCGAGAGATATTGTCGAGTTAAGTGGACAAAAATCTCAGTATGTTCCGGATATGTAGAATCGATTTCCGGGGGACTGATGCCATTTTCAGTCTTTAGTTCTAAAGGTTTCTTGTGTTTTGCTAGTTATTAACGGATTTTTTAACGGATAACTTTTACCTTTCTGTTTTTGTGAATCTCAAAATCGGTTGGTATCCTTCTAGGCGACTCGGGCGAATTTGCGCTGAGTGAAAGTGTGAACAATAATGGTATACGCTGCTATCTACAGCAATCTTTGATGTAGCAAAGTATTTCGATTTGTGAGAATAACCGCGTGACCTTTGACCTCTTTACGGTTTTTCACTTTATTTATTTGCACGTTCATTATGGAAAGATATTGCATTGACTAGTCGCAGGTGGAGAGGCGGGCATATGAAGCAGATAGTGTGTTGTGAGAAAGAATTCCACACTGAAGTACGCAACCAACGAAGGATGAAGAATTTTCCAGTTCACTGATGTTGGGAAGCAAAATACGGGGGACAGAAGTATTATAGCAATTACCCGCACACGCATTACTCTGAAGAGCGGGGACCGCGATGAATTCTTATTTAGCAGCGACGAAGAGGAAGAGCGAGGAAAACGCCGTAAATATTCTGTTGTTTTTTTGCTTCGGTTTTCTAAGCTACCGCTGTGGCCAAGTGTCGCCAACAGGTGTGTGGCGACATGACTAAACAGCTTTGTATGCCTGAAAGACATCTCATAAATATGTATTAAATAGTTGTGTTGAGCTTGGACGCGTTGATAGGACTACAATGTGGCAGATCGAACACAGGAATGCTCTCCGCTATTAATGCATCGCTGCGAGTCCATATCTACCGGTGTATGAGTGTGCTTTTGTGCTAGTTATTAGTTTTTGCTGTCACACATAATTCGAGCTTCTCGAAGGCAACACTCGAGTTTATTTATGGAATTTGTTTCAACGCAACGGTGCAATGCGATGACTCTGGTATTTTACGCGCTAACTCGGTGGTAAAGTGAGAGCTGATATACAACGGTAGTTTCTCAAACTATTCACCACTTAAGCTATGAGGAGTGAAAGCCAGTTCTTACTTTACGTGTCATAATTTTCACGTAATTATGAGGTCAGTTCGATAAGAAATTAGACTCACACTACGATGATTTCGTCTTCTTTTTTGGCGTAGACACCGTTCTCCCTTTTCACTGATTGGCGCCAATTGGAAATTCCAAGTGTAGCCAGGTTGCCTTCAAAGGGACGTTCTTTGGCTGCCCAGAGGATACTTGGGCTAAGACCGGAAGTCATGAGCTGCTTGTGCCGTATGTAAAAGTATCGTTTCTGGTCACTCCCTAGTGAATGACGCTCAGAGAACTTTCCTAACTTGCGTGAACTTCTAAACTTGGGTCCATCCCCCATCGACTGAATGACTTCAAAAAGTCAAGCGTATACTAAACACTAATGATAATTTTGATATGACAGCACATAAAAAAAAAAGGATTTCGACGAATTAGTTTTTGTGCGAAATTTATATAAAAAAGTCTTACTGTTTCTTGCCCACAGAGTTCATTTTAATTTGATAGGTTACTTAGTTGAATCAACAAAATGTTTGCATGTATGTATATAAAAACTGTCAATTCATCGGTGTCTTGATCAAAACTTCTTCTTGACAATAATGACACCCACACCAACTTGCATGGGTGGGCGAACTCGTATAATATTTTGCAATTAAAATGCACCTTTCACGCCATATTAATTCGATTTTTCATTTGCATGTAAATTATTCATAAAAGCAATTGTGTTAAAGCACATTGTGATTCAGTTATTTGCGCGCCATATGCTCTGTTAATAACATATAACACCAGTCAACAAAAGAAAAATGATTTCCTGCTCAAATTCTGTTTCTAGACAATGAAAACACTGCAATAATTAATTTTTAGCTCATTATGTTTGCTTTTGTCTGATACGAGTGTAACGGACTTGCACATACGAATATGCAAACGACGAGAATAATTTCTAAAAAAAAGCAAGCTTTAATCGAAACAAAAATGTTCTCTTATTTTTCGTTTAGGAGAATCTGCTAGTTAACATGCACAACTGGGATCCAAACTGTTAGTGACATCTATGCTAAATTTCACGTCAAAATATTCATTAGTGTTTGAGATACGCTTCGTTTTCTGAGGCTCTAAAAGTGATTTCTTCGATCTTTACTACTATATGTCTGAATTTATTGAACAAAGAAGTGCGATTATGCACCATCTCATTGGTTATTCGTGATCATTTCGCCACATTTTCAACTATTATCATGCCGCAACCACCAACTGCGGTGGCATTCGCCTGATTTACCTTCGTGTAACTTTTGGCTATTCAGCAAATTCACACGAACACTCCGAGGACACCGTTTTCACTCAATTGAGGGTATAAAAGCTGAAACGAAAAAGGCTCTGTTGGCCATCACGATGGAGAATTTTTCCAAGTGCTATGATGACTGGAAAATTCGTTGGCATAAGTGTATTGCCGTGGGAGGGGATTGCTTTGAAGGAGATGAAATGGACAAAATTCACCTTTCAATTTGATCACAGTAGTATACAAGTATACGTATAAATATACGTATATATATACATGTACGTATAGTAATAGATAAGGACAGAGTTGTATTATAATAAGTCGCCACAGAGTTTTATCAGTTTCCAGGAAGTCCAGCGGATTTCAGCCTACAGCATTTTATCACACAAATACAAATATATATGAGATTTTCACAATACACGCCCACACACATATATAAGTTGCCACAATCACATGTGCCGCAGGTGTTTCATGAGTTACAAATTTATGTGCAGAAATCACTTTTTGCATGCTTGCATGTATATTTGCGTCTGTGTGTGTGTATACCGCCTACGTTTGCACTTTGTATCACTTATTACAGATTTTTCTTTTCATTACCTTTTGTCATTGTACAATTTTATGTAAATTTTTGTATAAAAAATGTCCCATATATTTTATACTCTTGCCACATGTTGCTACAGAGTATAGCAGTTTTGTTTACCTAACGGTTGTAAGTATCATCTAAAACTTAGATGAGAGATCGAAATAGCAAGGGGACCTGTTGGTAAAAGATTTTTAAAAAATGAGTGTGGTCCCGCCTTCTAATAAGTACTAAGCCCTAAAAATTGCGTAAATCGAACCAAAACAATTCAAGCACCGAATATTTGTATCGCAGCACATATAGTTGACTTTTCGACAAGGTGTGAAATATATAATTGGAATTCAGGGATAATCTTTTGCTGACAATAGTACGTCTGTGTATCGAAATTGGGTTGAATCGGGTCTATACTTTCTTAAACCGCCATATACCTAATGTAAAGATTTTTGAACTTCCTGGTGACTTTATACCGCATATATCGGCCAATATGTGAGTTATCTTAATACAATTTAAAGAGTGCATAAAATTTATAGCATATATATTTGTGCTTAGAATGAATAACATCGGGTGAAAACTCGCCCTAGACCCCATATAACTAACAAGCCTTATGCACCTAGAGATACGTCTATGACCTTAATCCTTGTAACTTGCAAGAGTATGAAATGTTCGGTTTTACCTGAATTTACTTCTACCTTACTTGTTTAATATGCATCCTTTGTATGCAACCGGTGCGGTAATTAAAGCTATCTGCTTACTCAATTAGGTTGAAATCTTAATTGTATGTTAAAAACAACATTTTCCTCAATATCACACAACCTCTCTTCCGCTTACTCTCACTTTGCTGTGCTGCTTTAAATTCTTTGTGGTATGCCATGCAGACAAAATTAGTTTTCATAATTATGCATATACATATGTATGTGCGCATGTGTGCATATGTGAACGTGTGTGTGTGTCTGTAACCATCCATAACCATTTCAGCTGCCACATTTTATTCTCTCTTCCACTCGCAAGCCAACCTCCTTATTATTACGTGGTAATTTTTTAAATTATCCAAAGTCAAACGCAAACTACATGAAGTTTTCAGGAGTTCCGTTAAAAAAATAATTGGATTACAGTGTTTTGCACTTAATTTTTGTTAATTTAATTAGCTTGAAAAGCTTTCTGTTCGGCGTACTTAGCTAGTTATCGAATTAATCTTTTCAAGCACACAATTAGGTTTCGGGTTCATGCTTCATATGCGAGACTTTGGGAGGAAACTCTTTCAGACTTGCCTTATTAGCGATTAGCAACCGTTCAAAGTGGCTTTTGGAGTAAGTACGAGAGTTATTTTTCGTTTTAGAATTTGATGATTGTAATTTCAGTTATACTAATACTAGGTATAACTGGAATTCGCGTCTACCGCTCTTCAGCAAGATATCAAGATATATATAAAAGGAGCTTGTAGTCTTGAGTTCTCACATTTGCTCATGGGCTCCTTATAAAATCGGAAATAGCCAAGCAATTTAGAATAGAACTCAAAACAGTTAGATCTAAAGCCTAATGGATGTTGTTAAAAACGTTTATTACCAAAATACAAAAGTTGCAATTAGAGGTTTAAAACTTCTCTGTTTTTGTGAGAAGTCATGATTCATTTTGAGAATTTAGCAATTGAATGGAAGTGGTTTATAAGGAGTGTATATATAGTTAGAGGTTGACCATTCTCACAAATTTAAGGTTTCTCAAAACGAGAATACGATGTTATGCTACGTATATTGCTTATAGTTCCGACGGAGCATTCTAGCCAAGATTAACTGGGAAGCTCTAGTTTAAGCAGGAGCTGAATAATACCAAAATTGAAAAAGTCTGATGGAAATTATAGCCCGAGCTTTAGTGATAATTTATAAGGAAAACATTATGGACAATCTAGTTTGAAAAATATAGCTGTAGATACATTCTAAAAGCTTCACGCTGAATTATCTTGCGAATTTCTTTTCCGTTTTACTATACAAGGTGTGTTCCCAAGTAAACAGGACTAAAAAAACCAACAGAACAAATAGTTTTTTCGGCAAAATCAATTTATTTTATTCAAAATAGTCTCTTTCTGCTTCAATACAGCTTTTTGCACGGTCCAAAAGCATGTCGAACGACTGTTTTAGCTCGTTGGCCGGTATGGCCGCCAGTATGTCGGTGCAATTCTTTTGAGTGGCCTCTACGTCTGCATAACGCTTTGTTTTCATGGGCAAATGCATTTTTTCCGAAAAGGAAGAAGTCTCACGGTGCCATATCAGATGAATACGGGTTGTGGTTAATGGTTAAAATGTGATTTTTGGTCAAATAATCGTCCTTCGAATGTTGGATTCTGAGCAATTTTTGGTCGTCAGTCAATTTGTGCGGAACAAACCGTGCACACATCTTTCGTAAGCCCAAATGTTCGGTCAAAATGCGATAAATCGATGTTTTGGAGATGTTCAATTCCATTTCCATGAATTTCAATGATGATTTCGGCTGATTTTTGATGAATTCACGTACAGTTTCGATGGAATTTCCGGTGATCACGGATTTTGGTTGGCCCACATGTTGATCGTCATTTATGTTCTTACGACCACTTTGAAAACGTTGAAACCACTCGTGCACTCTGCTACGGGATAGGGAATTATCACCATAAACTTGTTTCCTCAATTGAAACGTTTCGGTAAAAGTTTTACCAATTTTAAAACAAAATTTAATGTTGGCTCTTTGTTCAGAGCTCCAATCAATGAAATGTCATGAAATTCTCACTGGACAATCAGATTCTAATGCATCAGACGTGATATAGATAGCGCCACCAGGGGGCGCTAGATTCAAAAAGTCCTGTTTACTTTGGAAGGCACCTTGGAGTTCCATATATCCAAGTTTAGAAGGCTTAAGAGAATTCGTACAGCGAATTGTTGCTTTTGATATAAAGTTAGAAATATATGACATAATTTAACTTTTTTTTGTAGACATGAAACAATATCTTTTATACTCCAATCAAGGTAAATTAAGTTTGCCAAAGAAAACGCCATAGAATTTGTAAAGTGATTCATTTCTAGGTTTTCTACTTTTCTAAAGAAAAAATGCAGTAACTTCAAATTTAATGCAGAATGTTTATTACCATTTGAAAGAACATTATTTGGCATCTATTTTTTGAAGATTTTCTCTCTCTTTCTAACGTTGGCTGTGGCGGTCTCAGTTGGACCATTCGTTGAATCAAATTTTCGATGACTCGTTCAAGCATTTCGACTGGTAACTGGCGAATGACACGTGTGGTGTTTTGCTTCAAGATCTGAATTGAAGCGGGATTATCCTCATAGACTTAAGGCTTTACACATCCCTACAGGAAGAAGTCAAACGGTGTGGTATCATACGTTCTTGGTTCACAATCGACCGGTCCAAAAATGTGAAACTATCTGCTCATCGAAGTGTTCTCACAACAAATCCATT
Organism: Bactrocera neohumeralis; assembly: GCF_024586455.1. Classification (NCBI taxonomy): domain Eukaryota; kingdom Metazoa; phylum Arthropoda; class Insecta; order Diptera; family Tephritidae; genus Bactrocera; species Bactrocera neohumeralis. The sequence continues at coordinate 25,434,929 of NC_065921.1, forward strand.
GACTGATGCGATGTGTGGGAATTGGCACCGTCGCCGAGATCGTGAGCTTTAGTTCCAGGCATCAAATAGTCAATTACTATGGCGCGATAACGGTTACCATTGACGGTTGCGTTCTCACCGGCATAATTTTTGAAGAAATATGGATGATTATACTGGCATACAAACCACACCAAACCGTTCTTTTTTCTTAATTAAATGGCAGCTCTTGAATCTCTTCAGGTTGATCTTTGACTCAAATATGGCCATTTTGCTTTTTTACATACCCATTGAGCAGGATGAGCAAGAAATGAACCTCATCGCTGAACAAAATGTGGTTCGAAAAGGTCGGATCTACTTGGAACTTTTCAAGAGGCCATATAGCGAAGCGATGTCTCTTGGGAAGGTGGAGCGGCCTCAGTTCTTGGACAACATGCTTTCAATTTCAATCGTTCCATAGACAGTCCGAGTTGCTACGAGCGGCGGCGCATCGACTCTCCACGGTTTTCGTGTACACTCTCAGCTACGGCTGATATATTTTCTTCACTACGAGCTGAACGTGATCTATTCGATCGAATATCATGCAATAATGAATGCTGGGTCTTAAGATGGGTGATGGTGTTGTGAATAGTACGCTCTGTAGGTCATTATGTTGACCATAAGTTGATCGAAACGCGTGAAACACATACCTTACAGAATGTGAATTTTCGTAATAAAGTTGAACGATTCGTGAACGTTGTTGGGGCCTAAGTCTTTTCATGATAAAATGCCAAACAATACTGAACAAAAATAACATAACAGCTTGACAGGACCCATGCGTGATCTATCAAAAAAGCTATTTAAAAAATTACCTCCACTTGGATCACACGTTATATATATATAAATGACAAGCTGAGTCGATTTAGGCATGTCCGTCTGTATATACACGAACTAGTTCCTCAATTTTTGAGATATCGACCTAAAAATTTCCACCATAGCTGACATACAAACTAAAGGATTGAAATCAAATGCTTGTATAGCAGTATTTTTAATTTGACGAAGTATCTTCAAGAAATTTTACAGTGAATATTACCTGATGCTGTAAAAAGTGTACCTGTGTAGGGTATTATACCTTCGGTGCAACCGGATTTAAAGTTTTTTCAATGATGACTTCGAAGCTTACTTGTAATACGAGTGTCTATTTTTATAAAACTATCAATGGCTCTAAAATTAATATTTTACTTAGTCACGTACCCAAATAAGCCCGTAGAGCGCTTCTTCTAACCATAAGCAATAGTCTGACCAAAAATATGTAACACACAGGCGGCCTATCCTGCATCCCGTGAAAGTGTATATAAGCACCTAGGAATTGTATAAATATAAAGCAATTCATATACATATATATACATTAGCCTAGAGAAAAGAGTTATATAATATATGTATGTTATATTTTGACTGAAGGTCAACTTTTTCCTTCCAATGTGTTTTGCGAGAGCTTCAAGTATCTCAATATTTCGTAGTTAAATTACATAGGCAATTATATTACTCATACGCCAAGGTGAAGGCATTGTACATTTGTAGAAGACTGCGCATACTTTTTGAATGCTTTGTGATTATAGTTACTTTAACACTTTTACTATTAAATTTGTTTTAAAAAGGAATCGATAAGCATTTCCTTATTAAATTTGAAAAATCTCCTTTTACGGTCGGGTTGGAACATGCGGCAGCTAATTGCTAACGAAGTAAAAACTATAAGAAATAATTGGCTGCTTTTGAAAGTTTGTATTTTCAGTATTTAATAGAAACTTAGTTCAGCATTGAAAAGCCTACTGTCGAAATTGAGTGGTAAATTCCTCATTTATATCGAAAATGTTAAAGAAATCAAGCTGGAAAGAGAGATAATGGGTTGTCAAAAAAGTCTTGCGGTATTTTTATTGAGTTTTTTTTTGTATTGAAATAGAAATGAATTTTTGATGGCTCATGCCCAGCTCTTGACCGATGCTACGGCTGCTACTATGCCGGTCTCTTTCGACCAATTCAGCGATTTTATCGCAATTTTCGACGATAGACCTTCCGGAGCGTGGCGCATCTCCGAACACCTCTACACCAGAACGAAAACGTTGAAACCATCGTTGTGCGATGGAAATGGAAACTGTATCGGGTCCATAAACTGCTCAAATTTTATTGGCGGCTTGAGATGCCTTTTTGCCTTTATCGTAGTAGTACTGTAAAATATTCCGTATTTTCTCTTTATTTTTGCTCCATGTTTGTTCGACGCTATAACTCACGAACGACTTAAAAGAAATGATAATCAATCAAACACGTGTTAGCGCGTGAAATGAAAAAAGGTATAGCATGACCCGATGCGACGAATAAAACTAGAACTACGCGCTTTCAGCGCCAACTAGCGAAAATACCGCAAGACTTTTTTGACAACCTATTATATGGGCTTCACATGCCACACACAAAAAATGCAATGTAAAAATACTGAGCTTTTCCCGATGAAAATAATGGCTATACCTAGTATGTACGCCTCGAAAAATAAGAAAAAATCCTATGAAACTTATAAGAAAATGATGTACCAAAATGTTACTCATACGCCATGTACACTATTAAATGAGAGCTAACCGCGACTTTTCAACATTGTGCATAGCGTTTATCGCGCTTCATGGCATGGCGCCGTCTGTGCTAGACCCATTTACACTATATGCGGCATGGTCTAGTTTCGACAATCCAAAGACAGAGGAGTGAACTTTAATGCATTTAAACTGGTGTGAAAAATAAAAGATATATATATATACGGCATGATATATATCATTTTTAACATTTAGGGCTGTTGTAATGGTTCCATTTGTATCGCCAGTCACAATCCGATGCATAAATGACTTATTTTAGTAGCAGCATTTCTGACATACTTCTTTGCCAAAGCAACTACCAGACCCTTGAAGATACATTTGGATTTGTTCAATTGCCTGATGATTGGATCTCCTTGGCGGTGTTTGAGTAGAAAAATATTTTATTGTGTCTTGAGTTTCTAATTAGTCAAATGTCGATAGAGGCCTTTAAGCTTCGTTGATAAATTTACATTTTGAGAGACAATTGCTAACTTCACTCATCCCTCATCAAGTAATTAGAGTGAAAGACTCCATCAGAAGTGTTTGCTTAATTGTAAGACACAGTGGCTGGTGAATATCTGAATTAATGAGGATTAAATGAGGATTCCGAAAGCAAGATGTAAGCTGCTTGTAAACCATTCAGTATTACGTTAGTTATTACATTCTAGCCAACATTTAATCGGTAATTCGCGTCTAACTAAATCTGCGTAGCATTAAGAATTCTCTCTACAAAATAAAGCTTCTGATTAGCTTAATAGCAGAGCTCAATATCATATAAGTAGTAAGTAAGACATAGTTTTTCGATTTTGATACGGCGATAACTTGTTTGACTGAGAGAAGTTCCAGCAGAAGCTCGACTAAATAGTTTGTTCTGAACTTCTCAGACATATTAAATTGCACTCAACTAGATCGTGGTTGTGTCTGGTATGTATTCTACTGGAAAACCAGCTAAATTTTATATAAAGCTTATGATCTATTTTACCAGCTTTTATTTTCTTTCCAACTTCAGGATATACACATATATATACCGACGACCATTTGAAAGGCGGCGCAGTTAAATATCTTAACGGTTCCCTTTCCAGCTTTGCGTCTTATAACTTGGCCATCAAAAACGAAGTTCCGATGCGTGGTGGAAACCATATCTCTTTATCCTTATAAATAATTGCACACTTTAATCGCATTATATTATTTCCACCTCACCCCCTTCTAATCAACTTTGACAAGTTTTGTTCAACAACTTTCCTGAGCGCACTTCACAGCAATGCATATGCCGGCAATGTCCACGAGTGCCATTTGAAAAATGGTATTGGTGTAGTCCGCAGTGTTCCGGAAATGCCGATGAAAGCTGATCTTCGGACACGTTGAAGCTTCTTCAGAAGAGAAACCCTTTAAGGCACCACCCACCAGCCGAAGATACATTAGAATATTATTGGCTTGACTATGATGACGTAGAGCCAAAACACCGCCTTTGCAGAGAGTTTCCAACTCTTCCCTATAAATCCTCTATAACAAAATAAGGCAACCGATGCCTTCTTTACTTCATCCTCAATGTTTGGGCTCCATGAGAGTAGTTTACCAAGGTATTTCACCTAAACAGCAGGCTGAAGACGTCAGCCTCCGAATGAAGGGAAAGGAACATACGGGATCTTAAACCTCCTGGTAATTAAAACCAAGTCTGTTTCACGTGGGTTAATGGCTAAGCCCACCCCAGTTGGAAACCTTGTTGAAGTACCCTTCGATTAAGGTAACAACGAAATGAGAGCTCTTTTCGGCCTTCGGTACACGCGGCAATTTAACTTGTTTCAAGCCTTAGGTACTGACGTAAGGGCCGCCAGCTGCATGCCACCTTGACCGTCCGCTGCAGTTGCGCCTGTCTGATGCCATCAAGACTTGGAAACCTAAAGCACTTAAACGATTCATCGCCCAAGTGAGGTGCCGTTCGTCCAGACGGTCCAGAAAGGTTTTACAGCCCTCTCAAAGCTGCCTCTGTGTCACTTTTTATGCGGAATGGTTCAAAGGAAAGAGCATGTTCACCATCAACATTTCTTATATACCTCAGTTGAGTAGAATTTTTCATCAGCATTTCTTATATAAACCTTGGGGATTCATGACAGTCTTCCACACTTCCGCACTAGACGAGGCTTCCTTGGCTTTCTTTAACTTGAACTTGTATATAGCCAGTCCAGCCTTTCTTTTCGAAGATCTGATCTCAGTCAGTTCTGATGTCCACCAGCATCTTTTACCTTTCTGAGTTCGCAAACAACAGCAAATTTGAAGAGAGGTACTTCAGACAGAACTTAGGACCTCAACTCACTCACTGCGTTTGCGAATAATATCGAATAGCGGTTGGAAAAAGTGATCGAAGCTTCGTAAAACACAGATTCAAATTTGTATTTCTGGAGTTCCACGAAATTCTAAGAGAACAGTACACCTTCTAAGTAGTATTTAACTGTACTACAATATGTTTTCGCATAAATTACTCGACTGTTTCACTTTAAACTAAGCAACACTATAATTTAGAGACACTACCGGTAAATAAAAATTTAAATATTGTTATTAAAAATTTAAGTTCGCTCCATAAATTTGGCATTTTGGCTAAGTTAATAGATTTCGTGTAGCTGTAAAGCCAAATAGTCGACTATATTGTGTTCTTGTATACCCTTAAAAGTTTTCGTCGTCAACATAAAGGGTTGAAATACAAGCGAAATTGAAAACATAACCGAGGTAAAAGTAGCAACAAAGTGTTGAACGACAAATTTTTGCTGTTCTAAGCGCATTCCATCGAAGGACGAAGGTCGATGAAAACTTTTAACAAGTAGAAAATGGATAATACAAAGTAATTTGTTGTGTTTAAGCCAAACATGATAAGCAACAACACCAATAAACACACTTCCCACAAGCAACCACCGATATTAGAGGGAAGTCTCCGAAGTGGATGGCCACCTATTTATCGTACGCCCCCCGCAATGTTGTCGACAGACTACATGAGTGGCACTGCAGATTTGTACGCTTGTGCGCTCTTATAGTACCATGTTAAGTTGGTTTGTTGACTAACTGAGTTAGTGAGCTACCGAGGCATCGAGCCAGTGAACCACTCATTTCAGTTACTAAGCTGCACTGTCATTAAAATGACCCATTTCCGGCGAATCATTATGCGAAAAGCGAGCAATTACAGCCGTCAGCAGCCATCCGCTGCTGCACCGTCGAAATATAGCCGTTACATGCAACAATTTTCCGCACTTAACAGAAAAAACCTCTTGGTGTCTCGTTTCTCCCACTCTTCCGCTTATTTGATAAATTTTAGCGCATTGACTTAATGCGAATCACGTTAAAATGCTTGGTAACGTACTGTATACAACAACATTGACAACATCTTTTTCACCCAAAAGGGTCTGCATTGCCCGCGTCATCATCATTCTTCGACATCATAGACATAGTTTCATTCTTCAACTGCTGTGCAACCGCAAATGACTTACGTTGACGTTGCGTCTAATGTTTTGTGCTTGTGACCGCAAACAAATTTTGGGCAGCAATCTATTGAATAATAGTAGTGTTGTCTTTACGGTTTTTTCGTCTAATGCATCGGTCTGAATTTCGATTCTTTTAAAGAGGTATTCTTGTCTAAAGGCCCGATTTCGACCGTCCTTTGATAATTGACAAAAAATATATATTACTATCTACTTTTATCATTTCGTATATTTATTTCTGAAGAGTACACACAATTCATTTTAATCAAATAAGGAAGAGCTAATTTCGGGTAGTGCAACTTGCAGAAAATTCTTTCAGGTGCTGGCAAAACTTTTCATTACATTAAAAACATGTTGTTCCATCATTCGGTGAAATCCCGTATAAATTATAATCAAATTTTGTATCCTCTTGACTTATAAATAAGGCCATAAACTAAGACATAGTTTCACTGCCATATTTTAGTTCGTTATTATTATTATTATTTTATTAGGAAAAATATACAAAATATTAAACCTAATAGTAAGAAAGGAGTATAAGCTACTGGGGCCATCGCCTGCAAGTATATATTAAAAACCTCTCTATTACCACAACCTTAGCGGTTAAATTTATTAACGTGTTTTTCAATAGAGACGCTGTAAAAGTAGACATTTTTTGACATTTCTCTTCAGTAAGATTTGCCATTTCATCGTGGAAGGATATACGATCCAAGAAAGTGTCGAAATTATTAAAATTTAGTGCCTGTAGTGTCGAGAATATTGCGGCCATCAATTGAGGAACACCCAAATCAGTCTCTCACACGTCATTCTCAAGCGTTGGGCATCTCTGTGACATCGTTGTGGCGAATTTTGCAAAAAGATCTTGACCTACTTCCTTACAATATCATTGGGCGACTTCCGTGATGATCAAGATAGGTACGTTACTGTGAATGGAAATCGCTACCGCTCAACGATAACCGACTATTTTTGGCCCGAATTGAATGATATGGTTCCAACAGTTTGATTAACGTGTTTTCTCATGAAATGGCCCAGAAAATTGGCCGCCCCGGTCGTGCAATTTGACGCCGTTAGACTATTTCTTTTTGGGCTACATCAAGTCTATGGTCTATGCCAACAAGCCAGCAAGCGTTGATGAACTTCGCACTATTATTGGTCGTGAAATTGCAGCAGCATCAACCGATGGGGCAAAGAAAAAGACTAGCTCACTGATCGACATATTCGGCATAAAACGTGTTAGAACAACGAAAATCATTATAAGTAGTATTTGGGAGTTGGCGGTAATTTTTGGTCATAAGGTGACATACTTCAAAGGCGCTAATCCTTGAAGGAATCAATGTTGTTGCGTTAATTGTTTGCTTCTTGAAGTGTATAAAGTGAAAGAAAGACATGGAATATAAAATTGTATTATATGAGGGTAGACGTGGGTGTAGTTCGATACTACTCTCATACTAAAATATAAGAATATTAATGTCAGTTGTGCAGGTTCCGAGATATGTAATTTCATATTAAAGAGGGCGGTGCCACACTCATTGTCTGATTTTGAACCCGGTTCTTATAAAGCTCTATTACCATCTCGCTGGTAAAATTTAATTCCTTTGGCATATTTAGTTATTAATTTACCGCGCTTTAAGTAGTTTTTATACTCTTGCAACAAAGTTGCTAAGGAGAGTATTATAGTTTTGTTCACATAACGGTTGTTTGTACATAAGTCCTAAAACTAAAAGAGTCAGATATAGGGTTATATATACCAAAATGATCAGGGTGACGAGTAGAGTTGAAATCCGGATGTCTGTCTGTCCGTCCGTCCGTCCGTCCGTGCAAGCTGTAACTTGAGTAAAAATGGAGATATCGTGATGGCGTGGCTCCATAAGAAGGTTAAGTTCGAAGATGGGCAAAATCGGCCTACTGCCACGCCCACAAAATGGCGAAAACCGAAAACCTATAAAGTGTCATAACTAAGCCATAAATAAAGATATTAAAGTGAAATTTGGCACAAAGGATCGCATTAGGGAGGGGCATATTTGGACGTAATTGTTTTGGAAAAGTTGGCGTGGCCCCGCCCCCTAATAAGTTTTTTGTACATATCTCGGAAGCTACTATAGCTATGTCAACCAAATTCTATAGAGTCGTTTCCTTCAGGCATTTCCATATACGGTTCAAAAATGGAAGAAATCGGATAATAACCTCGCCGACCTCCCATACAAAGGTTATATTGAAAATCACTAAAAGTGCGTTAACCGACTAACAAAAAACGTCAGAAACACTAAATTTTACGGAAGAAATGGCAGAAGGAAGTTGCACCCAGGCTTTTTTTAAAAATTGAAAATGGGCGTGGCCTCGCCCACTTATGGACCAAAAACCATATCTCAGGAACTACTAAACCGATTTCAATGAAATTTGGGATATAATATTTTCTTAACACCCTGATGACATGTGGGAAATATGGGTGAAATCGTTTCATAACCACGCCTTCTCCAATATAACGCTAGTTTGAATTCCATCTGATGCCTTCTCTGTATAATATATATGTACATTAGGAACCAATGATGATAGCGGAATAAAACTTTACACAAATACGGTATTTGAAAAATATGTAAATGACGGATAATGAAATCTCGATTATCAATTTATCATGCGAGAGTATAAAATGTTCGGTGACATCCGAACTTAGCCCTTCCTTACTTGTTTTTTTTATAGTTGCCTGTGATGTTCTGAAAGAAGTCTAAAACTCTTAGAAGAACTCCAGATTCTGACCTGTACTGTCAACAACTGGTCCGTCTGAAGGAAGCAATCGCTCAGAAGTTGCCAGCCTTAAACAAAAGAAGAACGTATATACGTAGAAGAAATCTATTAGAAGGCGGGGCCATGCCTACTCCCCTATGCCAAATTACAGTTTCATATCTTAATTTAGTGCTTAGTTATGGCACTTTATATGTTTTCGTTTAATGGCGATTTGTGGGCGTGGCGGTGGCTTATTTCATCAATATATCTTCATTTTTATTGAAGTTACAGCTTTCACGGACGGACAGGGAGACAGTCAACCGGATTACAACTTTTCTCGTCATCCTGATCAATTATATATATGTATATATCCTTATATCTATCTCAATTAGTTTTAGGGGAAAAAGTGCAACCGTTAGGTGAACAAAACTATTATGCTCTGTTGCAATTGGTTGCAAGAGCATAAAAACAATTTAAATTTCAACCGAGAAACTCGACTTTTTGTACCATTTTTTTTACAGCAATTGAGACCTAAAGTCAGCAATATTTATTTCCAACTTTAAGAATCTAAACTAAGATTTCATATGTAAGAATATTTTTTTTCATATAGGGTTGTCAATGTGTTCGCTTTCTATAATCGAAATGTTAATAGTAAAATCATTTAGCAAATTGAAAATAGTTCTTTTTAAAATAACAAATATTATTTAGTGCATCTGTTACAACTTTTGACATTAATGGAGTGACATGAAGCCAGCTTTTAAAAGGCATCACTCAACGAATTTTTATGCTTCTCTAGACACGCCACCACCCAGTACACTCCCAACCTGCGAACAAATAAAACAAATACTTAGCCAGCAGTCCTTTGGCCTGAATTGCTACTTGTGAGTGCAACTAGCGGACTGCATTGCAAGGCGTGTGCGTTGGATTGACTGAATCACTGACTGACTAAATAACTGACTGAGTGATTGAATGACTGCCTTCGTGCCTTTCTGAAAGCCTCAGTCTCTGCTTGAGTAACCAACTGAGCGAGGCTTATTGTCTCGAGCGAGTGTTTGTCACTGTCAATATGTGGAATTTATTCACTCAAACACCAACTTGATTCATATGGGAGTGCATTTGAGGGTGTGAGCATGCCTTTTCAAATGCTTACACGCCTAAATGTATGCAACATATCAAATGATTACTGCTGCTTTTGTAGAGCAATGTGCTTTGTAATGCTTGTAAGTCTATATAGCTATGCCAATCAGAGACTAACTTGTCAAATGCACGCACAAATGCACTTGCATAGAGATATAGCCTTGCAATTGAAATGAAATCAAATACGTCAGTTAAAGTAAAATAATTTAATGGTTTCATTGCGACCATAAAAGGTGTATGTGCATAGGATTGGCATACTTCTAAATATGTGTGCAAGTATATATGGTACATATGTAAATGTATATACCACATATACACAACATATATATTTCTATGTTAGCGTTTGCCACGTGCTGTGGGGCGCCCGCTTTGTGGCAACATTTGAACTTTGTGTTGAGGTGAATCGCATTTACACATGCCAATGCTTGTTGTAGCACAGTATGTATAATTCTTCGAACGTGTGTGTTTGCATAACAATATTCCTTGTAATGTATGAGTTATGACCCTGCATGCTTGCAAGCAACACAGTTTAGACATATCGCATTTAATGTCGAACGTTTAACCGATCGGCTATCAAAAGCATAAGACTGTTGTTATTGTTGCAGTATGAAGGCATACACTAGTTTTCACTTAATTTTCCCATTATATGTAAGGCACATTCATTATTCGGGTTGAGTGGGGTGTTAGTGCGTTCTCAGCTAGGAATGGAGGAAAAAAGAAGATGTTTAAAGAAATAATAATATTAACGATTTAAAAGCGCAAAAGCCATTCACATAGTATTGTTATGAGTTCATTGTGCGAATGGTAATCCGAAAAATAATGCGTTTTTTTCCATCATCTATAGTACATACCATCTAATTTGACCCCTGTTAACGACTATAACTGAATAAAACTTAAGGTCGTATCGGCATCAATGAAATAGCAGAGTATCTCCAAGTCTCTGATGAACCGCTTTGCAGTGCAAACGTGTCACCCGTTTGGCGGCCATTAGTACCTAAATATTTGACTTGGATCACGCTGCCTGTCTAATTCATGTATCCACAGAGTTGCAAGTTAATTAGAGGCATTAAACATCTAGACAGTCCTCTTAGGAGCATGGCAATCCCCAAAAACATATTTTGTTTAATATTTCTGTTATGGAGCAAGAGTGTCAATACTAGACTCTAAGAAAATGACGTAAAACAGATGTTTTACAACATGACTGAAAACCATGCATTCATACAACACATCAATACGTCCCCTCAATATAACAATAGCGTATGTGCTCATACGCCATTATTTTTTTGAGGTTTTGAGAAAATCGAGTTTAAAGTTTTTGTCAAATCAGATGTCTATTAAAACCTCAATATCGCGGTAAATAAAAATTCTTCATAGTGGATTTTTCGATGAGTACATTATACCGTTTCTTGTCTTTAAATTTACCAAGTTTCTTTATTCTACGCATCCTTTAAGACCATAATTATGTTATTCAAAGCGCAAGTCCTCCATATAGGCCATTTTATTTTTTAAGGAATTCGTATGATGTATCTGATACACTATTTTATTTTGTATGGTATACGCTGTTTTATTCAATAATTTTACGGTATTTTTATTAAAATATTTGATCTCAAAAATATCAATTTGTAACATTATAAAACAGTAATTAATTCATAGTTTTGTTAATTCAGTGGCATTTATTCATTACTTTCCAATTTGGGTTATTAAAAACCAAAAATTATGACACATGAAGGTATACATTGCGTAAATCAAAAATAACTAGAAATTCATTCGTCTTCATTCTCTTCCTCTGCTACATCTGGCTCATCTAAACAATTTCGCTTGTTTCCACCTCGTCCCGGTGTTCGGCGTAAAAAAAACTGCGAGCCACGAGGAATTACACTCTTTGCACACAAATTTTAAAGATCATGCAGCTTTCGATTACAAATTGGCAGCTCTTTATTGTATTTTTTTCGCCAGTAAACGAAAAGTTCTGAACAATTTTTAAATATTAGACGTTTTGATCATTAGTTGATGTTGATGGCCGTCCTATACGTGGTAATTGACAAACAAGTTATAAATAAAGCTGAGTCTCAGATAAGTGAATCCTTAATGTCCTTAAGAAGCAGGCGAACGTGGCATAAATGGAATATGAATTGCTCAAGCCGACCATTAAAATTCAAGATTAATGACTAAGAAGTTAACCTTGCTTACAGATCACTTACAGACTTATAACAATACAATGACGATTGTAGAAACTGTCAGATGTTTAGAAGAAGAGATCATAAAATTTTATGAATGCAAACTTTCTCTGCGAAATAATCACAACTATCAGTCAGGTTATATATATGTTTTCTTAAACAGATAAAACTTTTTGTACAAGTGAATTCCTGTGGTTTATGTAATGTCAAAGACACACTAATCAAATTTCGCATGGCTGGTTTATCCTTTTATCCTACTAATCTGATAAAATCAAGATTTCGAATTTGTATTGAAAATAAAACAGTTCAAAATCACTTCAATGAAGTGAGAAACACTCGGAATCTCTAAAAATATTTTCTCAAACAAATAGTGTATATTATTGGCATAAACAGCTATTTTATCTTTCCAACGGTTAAAGTTTTGATTAAATGTATTTATTTAACAGGCTAAAATGGAAAAAGAAGACAATGCGCATACACTATGAGAATTTTTCTAACAATATTTGGTAGCAGAATACCTCTGGTAAAAGAAAATTGCGCATAAAATTAGTCTTATACACCTATCCTCAGAGGTGAAATATACCGAAGATAGTGAGGCAATCAAGGAGTTAACTTCGGAGAGTTCTTATTGTACAAAATATTTACCATCACGTTTGATAATGTAGATAATAGGTGGCAGCACTGTCAATAACATGTTTTGCAAATTCTTTCTAGATTTTTAACTAAAAGATTGTGAAAATTTGCAAGAGAAATGTATTTTGCTCTAACTGCAGAGTACAGAGAGCCTCTGGCACGGACCGAGAACAGAATTTTTCACCTTCATATGCACACGAAACAAAAGCGCATATAACAGTTTCAGTACCAGCACCAGATATGAACACTTCGCCGTTGAAAGTGTTATTTTTTCAGTCTGAATTTAAAGAACCTCCATTTTCACTGCGTTCCAGCAATTTCGTACAAAACGCACAAAAAAATCTTTTTGTGGCCTCTTCAGCCGTAGCGCTTACGTCAATGGGCCCAGCTCACACGAAATGACATCGCTTTCGAGTGCAACGCAGAGTTTGCTTGAGCCTAACTGTGAGTGTTTTCGGCAACACTCACAAACACAAAGTGCTGTAAAATTTGTAGAATTTTTGGAAGAATTAGACGCAGTGTTGCTGAAAAATACTCCGAAAAATTGCCTAAAGTTCAGGCGACGCTAACAGCTGCAGCCAAAAAGGATGCGAAAGCGCATGAACGCCGAGAAGAGTGTTTGTTAGTTGCTTGATTGCGCCAGAAATTGGATGTATGCATTAAGTTGGTTGTGTTCGTAGATACAGAAGTTTGAGAAAGAAGTGAAGTTAGTTAGTTGGAATTTGGCCTTAGGCTAAATAAACAGGTTGACTTCTTATGAGGCGACGAAAAATCCCAATTGGGACCCTGGAGACGCTTGTCCGTTGTAATACCAAGAACTCATAGGTATGAATCAAAAAACGGTTGCATATCAACAAAATGCCTGGAGTCTGCCACAATTGTATTGGAGCTGCTAATATCAGTTTCAGCCAATTCGGCTGGTCCGTAAAAAAGTATAGCAACCGAGATGATTCAACGCTAATCTTGCCAAAGCTGGACAGTGAAATCTTTAGCCTCGTGTGTGTGCCAATGGAACAGTGTCCCGTAAGGACGCTATCATTTTGGTCATGTAAACTCGAATAAGAACTGATAGTTAAATGGACCTTTTACGTTCCACTCTAAGCCAGAAGGTGCTGGCTGCTGAACAATGCTTACGGAGCTCGCACGAAGACAGGCGAACCTCTGCTTGTTCCCATCCTGGTAGAATTTGGGTACGGTGCTTTTTTTACAAGCTCATATTTACTTTACAATTTCCGACGATTCCGCTGTGACCAGACACCCTGGTAACTTCAATATTACTGTTAACGAGCTTTCAGCCTGTATAGCCGATCTTCTATTGCTGTGGATGCATACCTCCCTAAAAAGGTACAGTGTGTAACTTTCTTATGTTTTATTTCAAGAATCCTATGGGAAAGAGTTTGTGCAGTGTCTTCTTGCAGAGGTCTGTCTAAACTTAGAATGTCCAAGGTAGGTCTATTAATCGATCTTCATTAGGGTTCTCTCCGATACCTGCTGAATTTACAATTTCGACCTTACTATTAAAGCGAAAGCTTCAACTGGGGATGTTTATGATTAATTTTCAGCTGCAGAAATCTGTTCCTAATCGTGAAATAGAAAACTTTTCTATACAATCACTTATTTCCGATCGTGTGGCAGCTATATAGTACAGTAGTCCGATATCGGCGATTCCGACAAATGAGCAACTTTGGAGTAGGAAACGACGTGTGCAAAATTTCAGCTCGATATCGAATACTAGTTCACGTATTTACAGATAGGCGGGAAGATCGACAGACAGAGGGACATGGCTACATTGACTCAGTTCGTCATGTTGATGGTTTTCAATTTCTCGTGTGATCAGGCAATACTGACCGTAAATCAGCGATCTATGAGACCTCAATAAAAAAATCGCTGGAAGCTACATATTTGAACATTGACCCCTCAATTGTACCATCAGTCAGTTATACCTCTTATGGGGTAGTTAAATTCTATTTAAAGACAGAATACGAAATAATGGACAAATTCATCCTCTAACAAGGACAGCACCGGCCCTTTCCCAGTTAAAGGACCGGACATACCAGGTGCATCCTTAATACGTTTGCAGTGGTCGTCAACAAAAGGAGGTCTCTCATCCGAGGCTGTTGTGACCTTTTCATTGAGAGTGTTTTTTAAGTGGAGGGTCCCAAACCCAGCGCACAACCCTGGCAAGGGATGATTCGCCTTCTCACTTTAGCTCGCCTTCCAACCGATGTTTTTGGCTACTTAGAAGATATTTGGTGTAAGGCCAGAAGTCATAAGCTGCTTGAGCCATATGCAAAAAATCGTTTCTGGTAACTCCCAAGTGAAGGGCGCTCAGTGAACTTTCCTCACTTGCCTGAACTTCACACATGGCTCCTCTTAGTAAGACAAATCCACTGCCATAGATCTAATGTGCATTTTATCGGATATTTGTCGCTTTGAATTAGATCACATATACTGACGCAGATCATGTTACTGAATTCGAGTCTAACATTGAAGATGGATCGAAGTACCGTCTGGAACTGCAAAATTTAAATATGAGTAAACGAAACCAACTCAAATTTGGTCTACCCTCATATTACTATCTCTAACTAATGAAAATGAAGTTTTACAAAAAAATACACAATATCCTAACCATGAAGCTCTTAGCTTCTACATAAATTGTCTTATTCCTTATGCTGCTTCATATTTTACACTTGCCGTCCCAAACCCACCTGCTGCGATGCAATTTCACCGCTTAGTCGGTGGCCATTTCTTAAATGAATGTAAATGACAGTGCTTTAATGATGTCTTTCCAAAATTCACTATTATCTCTGTTATAACAATGCACAGTGCAGTGTTAACGTTCTCAATCCCCAGCGAAATATCGTTTATTGTCTCCAAGCACGTGCTGTTCACGTCATGTTAAAGCATCGCTATCTACCTTTCTTCCCTCAATTAATTTTCGAATAATTTCCTGCTGCAAATTATTTTCACAAATTAAAAGTGATTGGAGCGCCGCGTGTGCTGTACATATGTATGTGTGTTAATGATGTGACTGTGACGCAGCACGCGATTATAAAATTATGTTAACTCCTCTCGCGCACTTTGGTGCTCCGTCACGTTCGTACTCAATTTGGGCTAAGCAATCAAAGTCATCATCATCCTGAAGCGAGGCATGTTGGCGTTTTTGTGAAAATATTGCACATTCTTTCGCAGAAGTCTCGTATTTGGGACAAACCATTTTGCTGCTTATTGAATTTTTGTGCAGATTTCATGTTCAGTATATACCACCAGTATTCAGAAATATAGGGTTCTTTCTCAATTAGGGATGAGAGTTGGTTGATGTAGTCAATGTTTTCCAACCATCTTTAGAGGCTGATCGCCGGGACGGATAAGATGATCTTACTTAGTCAAGTGAAACATTGATCCCTTATAATGCCAAATACTTTTAATATGGATCCAAATAATCCCAAGTTATGTTAAATTCTTGGAATCGCTCTTTTCTTTTCTTTTCTTATTTTTATACGATCGGCTCAGGATTTCATCTATTAAAACTATTATAAAACTATGTGATCGGAAAACCTGAGACCAACAGTCTTGTTCGCATTTGTCTCGGCTGTTAATTGTTGGCTTCAAACTAAATTAATAAATTTAATAAAATCATTTTAGAGATACACATATATGGGATCCAATTTATGTTAAACAATATTTAAAGTTGTTGTCGATAAGCGGCAATATCTGAGTTAATTGTGTAACCAATCCTTCTTTTAACCAATAACTATGCACTTTCCTGGATCCGATTCAGGTCTTATCGTGAAGCACTAGCTGAGAATCTATTATTTTAAATCATATTAAACTATCAAAAGCAACCACCCTGGAACAACTGGGTAAAGATTTTGGGTTCTCTAATATGCCTAAGGAAAGCATTGGGGTCCAATTTATAAATCGGGTTCAAAAAGTCGCAATCTCGGAGATTTTTTGAAAGAGCTAATCACTGTGCAAGAAAATTATGTAGACATATACATAGATATATATCGAGCGGCAAAACAAAACCATATCCAATGATCAATAATTATAATTAACAGGTAACTAACAGGTAATTATAAAGTAACTATTAGGTAAGTAACTGGTAAAAACAGGTTAATATAAATATACACACAAGTTATTTCGATTTATATCTTCAACGGAAATTCTTCGCAAATTTTGAGTGTTTTTGTGGGAGTACAACTGTTTTTTCATTAGCAGGACCTTGTTTGATAGCGCCCTTGACCATTTCTACTATTACTGTTGTTGTTATTGGTAGTAGTGATGGCGTTTGAACTCTCCTGTTATACAGTTCGCTTTTTAATTAATTTACTAATGTTTGTTCGTATGTATTTGTGGGTGAGTGAGGCTGTTGTGAGCATATCAACGCATAGTGAAAATTCGCAAACTCGAATGAACACTGAAATCACAAAGCAGACGCACTCTAGGCCTAAGCATCAAAGTGAATCATTGGGCGCGCACACAAAATTTTCAGCGAACTGCCTGCTGCATTTACTTGCAAGGGAATGTGTGTGAGTGGCTGATGGGTTTGGCATTTTTTTGGCTTGATCCAGACGCATTGTTTGGTGTCCTATTTTACCCTTTGTTGGAGCATTCATCTGTTCATGCGGTGATCGAATAATACTCGTATACACCGTTGATATGTGAGTTAAGAAAAACGTTAACTTCGGTTGCACCGTAGCTATAATAACATTCATAAATAATGGAGCATCCAAACAGGAACTTGATTTTGCTAGTTCAGTTTATATGACAACTATATGATATAGCGGTCCTTGTCCAGGATGGCCAGCAACAGATGATCAATACCTCAATAAAATAAAGAAAGCATACGACTACAACCTGTGGAAACAGTACTGTAATTTAGCGCTCGTCCTAAATAGGAGCCTAGTATCGAATTTTTAATTTTTTCTCTCTACGACACCATAGTCCAACCAATTATGTTCTATGTAGTCTTTGTGTAATGTAGGGCTCTAAAAAAGTCCACACTTGCAAGGAAGTTGGAGAGCGTCCAACGGGCAGCGATCACGAGCTTGTGTGGCATTCTAAGGTCTCCTCCAACCATGGCCATTTTGCATACATTGCGTATTGATATCGCTGGAAGGTAAATAATCTGTGTATAAAAATCTGAACTTTCGAAATCTTTGCACGCTTTTACTTTATTCCGGAGCTCATAGAGTCGTCAAACTACTAATCATGCAAACAAGGCTGGTTAAGGAAGGCCTTATCAATATGGCAGCGAGTCACATTGTGTTAAGACTGGTAACCAAGCCACAACGGAATCATAGGCAACTGTATAGTGATACGCTGACAAGAAGAGGTGCTCAAGCCCCGTCATCACTGGAATAGGAACAGGTCAGAGCTCCTCTCTTCTCGTGTGTTCTACTACTGGACAGGTGGACTTTGCGAAAACTTGACTAGCGCTGGGCTACCATCGGTTCATGCGCTGTCGCAAGATTATTTTTGGCACAAGATCGATCGTAAGTAATCTAGTGAGCACTTTGTCCTCAGTAAGGCTAGCCTCTCCCTGGTTGTGCGGTCTATTAGGCCGTTGCCTTAACGGCGTCCATGCTTTAAGGTTGAGAATCTTACCCGACGACAGCTTCAGAAGCTGTATGGAAGAAGACGAGGAGGATTCATATCAGAACCTCCTTCTTGATTGACCCGAATTTGCGAAATCAAAGCTTAAACACTTGGGAGCTCACACTTTCAGATGTCCCGCTGAACTGGTGGGAATAAAAATCTAATCCTTGGGCAAATTTAGATTTGCCAAAAGGCGCTTTGCTGATTTGTAAGTTCGAATTACTGGAGTTCTATTTTTATGGCATCAGGAAGCACTGCTTATAGCAGTCCAAGTCCAATCTTTGGATCAGCCATCTAACCTATTTTAACCTGGTATTGTCTTTTAAGATTTTTTGTAGATTACTTCCATTTGATAACTGATAACTAAGTCAATGCAAGGAGTCTTCGAGTCCACTAAATCTATTGATCAAGGAACCTTGAACCTGGTACAAATAAAGAAAGTTAAAACCTATTCAACAATAGCCTGTAGTTTACTGTATTCAGTTTGTGTGTTGATTTCCTTTCACCTTGGAAGCTAAGCTTCGTCGAACATTTTTGGAGTTATTTACTACCGAAACCGACTCCTGGTGGGCGCATTGAATCAAGATAAATCTATCAATATCAAAATGAAATTTTATTTAAAAATTTAATACTCTTTTATTGAAAATTACAAAAATTGTTAAATACTTCCCTCAAAAATAATTTATTATCGTGTTTGCTTCAGCAATAAACCATAAGTACCACATTTTAACTTCAAAAATATGCCAATCAAACGTTTATAATCCCACAAGCCATAAAGGTTTTTCTTCCAGCAAATATCATAATATGCCAGCCTCTTTCTTTCTAACGAAAAAGAAAAGGCTTCAATGTAAAGGTTTCACATTGGTGCTTCAAAGAGCCAAAATAAAGTTAAAAAAAATTTTAACAAAATAACGAAATAATTCTTCGATAACAAAGAAAAATCATAACTCCCTATCCACCCCCTTACGCGCTTAGTATACGCAGTTAAGCTGTAGCAGAACAAAGCCAATTGAGCCCAATGCCTGCCAACTCTTCAGAATAATGCCACACCACGGCCTTCCACTATCGTGCATCACCTCACAACCTTTGCTCTGGCCGATGTGTCTAGCTGAGCGCTTGAGAGAGGAATTTTGGTATTAGCAATAAATCCCATAAAGTAGTATCAATTAATTCAGGCGAATTTCGTACACAACCGGCCTTCCTGTGAAGAAAATATCAGCAGCCGTGCAAACTCACTCGCATATATATTTTGTGTGCTTGTATATGTGTTGTTGTATAACTGTTTCCATCTGTTTACGCTTGTGGGCATCTGCTTTGGCACAAATGGGTAAACTTTTATTCGTAATTACATCATCCATGTTTATGTAAGTATTCTATATGTGCTCTTGT
The DNA here is from genome assembly GCF_024586455.1 of Bactrocera neohumeralis. Taxonomy (NCBI): domain Eukaryota; kingdom Metazoa; phylum Arthropoda; class Insecta; order Diptera; family Tephritidae; genus Bactrocera; species Bactrocera neohumeralis. The sequence continues at coordinate 25,454,621 of NC_065921.1, forward strand.
TGAATAATGAAATGAATGAATAAAAGACAAATTAATTGAGAAATACCCTCGAAATCATTCTACTTCTTTTTCTTTATTGGCGTAGATACCGCTTACGCGATTTTAGTCGAGTTTAAAACAACGCGCCAGTCGTTCTTCTTTTCACTGTTTGGCACTAATTGGAAATGCCCAGCGAAGCCAGGTCCTTCTCCACCTGGTCTTTCCAACGGAGAGAGGACTTCCTCTTCCTCTGCTTTTCCCGGCGGGTACTGCGTCGAAAACTCTCAGAGCTGGAGTGTTTCCATCCATTCGGACAACACGACCTAGCCAGCGTAGCCGCTGTCTTTTAATTCGCTGAACTATGTCAATGTCGTCGTATATCTCATACAGCTCATCGTTCCATCGAATGCGATATTTGCCGTTGCCAATCTTTCGCAGAACCTCTCTCTCGAAAACTCGTAACGACGACTCATCAGATGTTGTCATCATCCATGCCTCTGCACCATAGAGTTTGGTCTTTATTCGTCGGGAGAGGATTTTACTTCTCAATTGCCTACTCAGTACGAAGTATCATCTGTTGGCAAGAGTTATGCTGCGTTGGATTTCGAGGCTGACATTGTTGTTGCTGTTAATGCTGGTTCCAAGATAGAGGAAATCTCCGACTTCGAAGTTTTGACTGTCAACACTGACGTGGGAGCCTAGATGCTAGTGCGAGGACTATTGTTTTGATGGCAGGCATATTTCGTCATGTCTTATCAGATCCATTTGCTTCGCTCTTTGTCCAGTCTGGAAAAAACAGAATTAACGGCGCGGTTGTTACGGCCAATGATAGCGATGTCATCGGCATACGCCAGTAGCTGTGCACTTTTGTAGACGATTGTAACTTTTCTATTGAGATTTTCAGCTCGAATTATTTTCTCGCTTTGTCTGAAACCTTGTTTGATATCGAACGGCTCGGTTCAATACCTTCCTAATCCTAACAGAGCTTTTGAGGTTCTTCAACGTCAGTTTACATAGCCGTATTAGTATACAGGCAGCTCCTTTTCGTGCTGTAAGACGCAGCTTCAAAGTCGTCAAAGAAGTGGTGTGTGTCGATCCTCCTTTTACGAAACTTTTCCAAGATTTCGCGCATGGTGAATATCAGTTTTTGATTGCCAGATCTAAAGCCACAATGTTAAGGTGCGTGGGGCTTTAATCTATCACACTATATGCTCGATAGAACCTTATATGCGATGTTGAGGAGGCTATAAATTCCAATCGTCGGGCATGCTTTCGTCCGGTTATATTGTACGAAGAATCTGATACATGCTCCTTTTCACTTTTTTTGCGCCGTATTTAAAAAGCTCGGCCTGCATCCCACCGGCCACAGCCGGTCCTCTCAAGAGGACATCAACTAGTTAGACCAGCAGCTCTTTTCCAATGAAGGGACCGAACATTCCAGGTGCATGCCCTTAAATCGTAGTCCTTAAAAAAGGGCTCTTTCATTCGAGACTGTTGTTTCGTTTTCATTCAAACCCAGCGCACAACCCTGGGGAGGGATGGTTCGCCTTCTCACTTGAGTTCGACTTCAAACCGATGTTTTTTGGGTACTCAGAGGATACTTGTTCTAAGATTACAAGTCGTGAGCTGATTGAGCCATATGTAAGAGAATCGTTTTTGATCACTTTCAATTGCGGGAACTTCTACACTCCTTTTGAAGGTTAGGGCTAACTAAAGATCAAATAGATTTTAGTTTAGTAGCGCCATCTTTGTGTTAGACCGGGGTCTTTTCAATTAGTCTGTTGCTGTTATTTAGTTTAAAAAAAAAATATTGCCTTCAATAAGGCGCGGGAGTAAAATCGCATCGCATAAAAACGGAGAGAAGAAACAAAGTTAAACAACACAAATACTAACACCGCAAAACAAAGAATATAAAAAATATCAATAAAAATGTCTTTGCAACATGTATGCGAAGAAATAAGTGTAAAGTAAAACAGCAATAAAATTGAGGAAGAAACGAAATGGCAAATTCTCCTGCAGCGTGTTAAAGTGGAAAAGGTTAAGTGCTCTCTGCTGGCTGCTGTCATGCATGCAAATAGAGACTCATAAATGCAGATGAAATTCTCTTACAATTCATTGCTTGCAACAAACTCTTATTAGACTTGCCGCATGCATGTGCAACAACGTATCGATGATATTGGCATTATTGGCAGCAAGCAGTAACAGCCAAGTCCTCAGTTGCCTTCAACTTCAACACGCTTTTGTTGGTATGCCATTGCTTCAGCTGTCACTTTGTTTGCTTCTACTGTTGGTGCAAGTTGTAAAGCTTCTGCTGTATAGTTAAGTTTTAAGTTGTGTGTGTCTAGAAATTTATTGAAATTGACATTGCCTGCTGTGGCAGCTGTTTTAACACACTCACTTTGTATGCTTGTTGCCATTGTTGTTGTTTCTCTGCTTACAGTTATTGTTCTTACTGTAGGTGTTGTCGACGGTAGGCTGCGGTTCTCGTCTGCTCCCGCAAGTTTTCAAATGCAAAATCCAAATTGCTTGTTGGCGCTAACGGTAGACAAGCGCTATTAGAAATTCTCCAGAAAAGTAATGAGTGCAATGAGAGTGTGTGGCAGGTGTGGCAGGATCGCTCCTTTGTAAGCGAATACTTTTCGTGGCAAGGCAACGACCTATTTACCGTAACTACGCTGCTTATGCAGCAACTGGTTTTAGTTTCCTTCTTGAATCATTAAAGGTGAAATCCTTGCATCTTACTAATCGTTCTTGAAACACAAAAGCTTAAAGGCGTTCATATTCGAGGAAGGTGTTCAGGCAATAGTGTATATGGGGTATTCCATACCAAATCGACCACTTTTGAACCCGACCCATTTAGATTTTTCTGAAACTTATCCATCCTTTTCTACCCTTTGAAAAACATTTTTGAGAATTTTTTCAAAATTTTTTGTCCAACTTCAAAAAAGTTATGAATTTTTCAAAAAAATGGCTTTTTTTATTTTCAAATAACCATTTTTTTATTTTCAAATAGCCATAACTTTTGTAAAAACCTTTTTTTTTAATTTTGTTTTTTGAATGAACTTTTTACACGAAAAAAAATTTAACACGATCAATTATATAAAATAATCGGTTTTTTTTAAGTAAAATCGTAATTTTTTTTGGAAGTTCGCCATTTTTTGTTTTTTTTTTTTTCCAAAAAAAAATTTCAATTAGTTTACAACTATCCCTGCTAGTCGGGAATGGGCCGATTTTTTTTATTTTTTTCATTTTGAAAATTTGACAATTTTTTTTAATAAATTTTTTTGGAAGTTCGCAATTTTTTTTATTTTTTTTTTCCTCAAAAAAACTTTAATTAATCTGACAACTATCCCTGCTAATTCCGGAGTGGGCCAATTTTTTTTAATATTTTTTTTATTTATTTAAAAAGAGATTGTCAAATTTTCAAAAATGAAAAAAATACAAAAAATATAAAAAATTATAATTATAATTGATCATGTTAAATTTTTTTCGTGTATTTTTTCGAAAAATTCATTCAAAAACAAAAATTAAAAAAAAAGGTCCCCAAAAGTCAATTTCTACAAAAGTTATGGCTATTTGAAAATAAAAAAGCCATTTTTTTTTTTTAAATTCATAACTTTTTTGAAGTTGAACAAAAAATTTTGAAAACATTTTTTTGAGAAAAGGATGGATAAGTTTCAGCAAAATCTAAAGGGGTCGGGTTCAAAAGTGGTCGATTTGGTATGGAATACCCCATATATTTCCAGCGTTTTCTTCTAATTTGCACAGGCATAATTGAAAATAAGTTGAAATTTCTTATTTCACAATTATTTCTGAATTAATTTCCAAAAATATTAGTATGCCCGGAGGTGGCGCTGAATTTTTTACTAAATCACTTCTAAGTTAACAGATTTCACTGCACAATAACCGCCAAATTTTAAATTTATTAAATATGTACTCCATAGATTGATAATGATCGCTGTAATCGAATTACAAACCTGGTAGTGTCCATTATACATTTATTAATAATAGTGTTGAAACAGAAATTTTTAAGAGTTTTTGTCAAATTTTTCTAGCACTGTTCCCAGCGTAACAGGCCTTGTCGAATGCTTTGGTAGAATTTCTGTCCCAAAAAATCTCAACGCGATATCTTGAGAGTTTGGAAATCAGTATTCAAGCGCAGTAAAAATCATTAAAGCTGCTGAAGTATCGAAATTCTGTTTAAAATTTTTCAAATGCTTTTCTCAGATAGATTTCTTATATTTTGTAGAAAGAAAAACAAAATTTGAGAAAATTAATCCTAATTTTAAATATCTTATAAGCCATACTTCAATATAAATTCCTAAGATCTGTTCAGAAATGCCCTTAAAGCTTGAGAATAATTTAGTATTGAATAAAGGAAAGATATGAACCTATTGTTGTTGTAGCGGTATGAAAGATTCCCCAACAATAAAGAATGCAACCTATAACAGTTGAGAACTTGGCCACAAAAAATCATATACTATATAGTCTATCCCTATCAGAACCTTTTCTAAAAAAATAGACTTTTCTATATAAAATTGATTGATTCTCGGACATAGCGGCAGAAAGACGGTGTATGTGGATCCTCTTATCATGGCTCTTTTCCAAAACTTGTAGCGTGGTGGATATCTGGTCAGTTGTTGATTTTTCAGACCTGAATAGCTACCGTTATACCATGTTATTGAGGTAACCTCAAACTCTATGTTCATTCAGTTTTGGTTTTCGTACAAATGCAAACTTTTTAATAGGAAAGCAGAGCAAAAACATAGTGGCAGGGAAGTGCGTACCGAAATCGATGCCGATTTCAGAAATGTGCTCTTTAAATAGAAATATTTTTTTTCGGAGATGGCCCAGTTAAGATCCTCGGAATATTCAAAGAATTTTTCGAAAGTATGCTGGCAAAAGATCCGCACCAGACGATGCATTTTTTTTTGTATGCAATTTTGTTTTCTGAACCACAATACTTTTGTTTGTTGACGAAACTATTACTGTGCTCTACTCTCCTGCCGCTATGTACATAGTTTAAGTTGTTTTGCTTACATCTCGCAGTTCTGGGTACGACGGTACATGGTTATAATTACATATTACATGTTATTACATATTATTTATTTGCGTTTGTGCGCGTGTGTGTGTTTCAAAGGAGGTGAAGTGCATTGTGTATGTATTGTGTGTGCAAAAAGTACCTGTTTACCTGAAAAGAATTACATTTTCTGCTTCATTGCCTTTGCTCTTGCAGCTTGACAGCCTTACACTTGCAGGGTTGCAAAATTGACCGTCATCCAGCACGTGGAGCCAGTTATACAGGTATCTATAGTCTGGCACGAGTATATAAGCTTCATATGCACTTAGGTATATGAACACTTGCACTGCATAATAATTACGCATATTACTCTGAAATAGCGGTAAATTTTACAAGCTTTCAAATTTTTACTCAATTTCATGTATTACATATTTATTTGTATGAAATTCATTTAATTTACACACTCTGTATGCCGGCGAAAATTCAAACAGCAGGAGAGTCACAGATTGTTGATGAAAGTTCAAATTGAATTTGCTTTTGTTTTTATTCTATTTTCATTTTTTTTTAATCTACATGTTTTTATTTTATTTATTTTTTTTTCATTTTAAACTAAAATCTAAACCTTTTGGTATTCGATGCCTAAGGGTATTAACGAAATTTGCTCACTCACCATACACAAAACGAAAAATGCATGTTGAAAGCTGCATTTTCACTCGTTTAAATTTTTTTATGTAATCTCTTAATATAAAAATAAGCAGGTGGAAGCATGAAGCTTTTGCACGGGTGTGATACAAAAATTATGTGTGTGCAAAAATTATATATAAAATATACAAAATATATAAAATAGACAGTACTTCACAAACGCCCTTAAAGCAAGTCTTGGAATATTTACCTATTTTCACAGAAAAAGATTTTTTGAGAAATGATTAGCTGTGAGGCCTTTCTAAATAGAAATAAAATTATTTTAAACAAGATTAGCAATACACATTCTCAAGACTTGTAAGAAACATGGACCACTTTTTATTCGTAAGAAAATTATAACGGGGCTTAGCATAGTCTTTGGTGAAAAGGTATATTTTTGTTTAACTTGTTTCGCTTTCTAACACTTATCCACTTCTTAGATTCTCTAAACAAATCTAATCTTTGATTCCCAGTAAGATGACGGTCTCCATTTGCTCTCCCTTTCATAGTAGCAATAACGATCATTCCTTTACAAAACCCTACGCTGAAAAAAAACTAAAAATAACACTTATTCTAGAATTAATCAAAACCTAAAAACATACATGAGAAATAATAATTCAGTGCATTAAAATTATTTTATATTTACATATGTGCATTAATTACCATTTTGTTTGTTTTCTCGCTTAACAACCTAACCATATATGCACAGAGCTGCATTTGCATAGAGTAATTCCTACAGCCATTCACAGAGTTCAGTATCCAAAACCCACTATAAAATTAAGAGGTAGGGTAACCTGGCTTGTTTTTTGAAATTTTTTTTTCATAAAAATTTGTATTCCACGATAGAATTTTTTCACATATCATGAGGTACATGGTGGAGTGTATAAACAAATTTTTTCGGAATTTTTGATGACATCTGTCGGAGAAATGGCAGGGTGAATGAGTTGCGTTTTTTCACTGGCGGACACGATTTCTCATGGTTGGATCATCTGAAACACAAAAACCCAATTTATTCATAAAAGGTACCTGAATGATAAATAAAAAAGTAATTAACTTTTATTTTTCATTTTTCCCTAAGTCTTTTTACCTAAATATTATCATAACATTGTCAATAAATTATAAAAAAATATGGGGACAATAGCCAGGCGTTTTGGGAACATTAAAAAAAATTAAGCAAATCGGTTGAGCAGTTCGACTGGAATCATGTCCGCCAGTTTAAAAATGTGTGTTTCGAGAAAAACGCGTTTAAAGTTTGAGTGTGGTCTCCGAGCGCTCCGAACGTCGAACGGTATTATTATTTTTGGGCCTTTTTCGAAACCTTCCAATGGTAAAGTGGGTTTCTACATTAATTCAAAGGGTATAAGGGAACAGTAAACGAAAAAAAAAATTGAAAAAGATTACCCTACTGACCCCTTAAGAGCAGGATTTGCAATATTCATTACCACCACAATATTGTGTGTTCTGATTATCTACTGGAGTTCATATACTTTGATAGTTTGGGTATATTTTTGTTTGTCTATTTACATTTATATGTTAGGGTGTACGTTATTTTCCAAGTAAATTTTTTATTTTTTTTTGGTTTCAAATTCGCGCAAAGTGTCTTTTTTTCTGGATCCAACGTAGACTAGCCATTTAGTTTAAATTGAAACTGTGCCCAAATGACTTTACTTTTCCCATACATCTTACGAGCGATTTTTAACCTTTTGCAATATATTTTTGATCTCTTAAGCAAGTTAACCTACAACTTTGAAAAAATGGTATTCTAGTGCCAAATTTTCTGCTCTATAAAAAAGTTTAAATTAATTTTTTCATAAACATATTACTTTAAAAGTTATATGCAGTTAAAGTTATACACCCTGCGAAATAATTATATCCGAACATGACTTGAAGAGGTACTGTCTAATCGCGAAATTTCTAAGCGTATCAAAATCTGCAAGTCTCGTAGACAATTTTATTAAATTGGGTAATTTGTATGGAAAAACCAAACGAGCAGGAAGGACTCCACTGATCGACGAAAGGAGTTAATGAGAAATTAAACGCATTGTGCGTTTAGAGCTAAGGTCGAAAGAGATTATTGAAGAAATGGACTTACCGGTAGGCCCACGAAGTGCTCAACAAATTTTGAAACGAGATTAAAATTTCATCTATGTATGAAAAAAGGTTTAAACAGGCCCTTTTGCCAAAGCATAAAATAGCAAGACCTCGAATCGCAGAGAAATACAGATTTTGCAATGAAGAATGAAAAAGAGTTATTTTTTCAAATGAGAAAAAGTCTAATTTAGATGATTCGAACGGAAACGATAAATACTGGAGATTCAAAGGCTCTCCCTAGGAAACTCTAAAAAGGCGAAACTTTGGAGGTGGGTCTCTTATAGTTTGGGCAGGTTTAAATTAAGGGAGAACCACTTCAATATCTTTCGTTTCTACCGAATTGGGCTCAAATCAAGTTCTGGTGACGTTCGCAGAAGATTTTATGGATACTGAGTTCATTGGTCTGAGCTAAGATCTGAATCCAGTAGAGAACTTTTGGTTCATGCTAACCACACAAGTTTTTGCCGTCGCCAGTTTAAAGATGTTCAAGTACAAAAATTAAGGAGATGCATAATCGATGAATGGCATATTCATTCGCTGATAAGCTCCATGCCGCGACGTCTGGAAGAAGTTATAAATAATAATTGCGCACATACATATATCTTTTCAAAATGACAGAAAATCGTCAATAGGTAACCGCCTTTGCATATATTTCGCACCAACTTAACGTTTCTGCTTTTTTCAACTTTAAAATTAATAAAATATTTTGATATTAGATAGTATTTAGTTATGTAAATGTAGACTTATATATATTTAAAAATATTTCGTAATAAAAATTTACTTTATTTGAAAAAAAATTAGAAAATAATGTGCTGATTTCATAAATATTTCCCAGGGTGTTCATCAAATGTATTGTGTATTCATACAAGTGCATTATACTTGCACATACATTATATGTTGCTCATACGACATGGTATACTCTATGAATACAGTGCATTTAATGTTCAACTTTAACAGCGTAGAACTTTTAGAAAAGTGGTTTTAAGAAAAAATTATAAAGCTTATAAGATTAAACGGATTATGTTTTTTAACATAAAATTTTGTGTTAGAATATAATTTTTCAAGATTGTAGTTTGACTTGTTTAATGCGAAATATAAAAAAGGTCATGTAACATACATAGAAAAAAATATGATTTCGGCACGATTTAAATTAAAAATAAAGCGCTTCTAACGTTGAATTCTTTTTTTAGGGCAAAAACTGTAACCACAGGTGTTGTTTGCAAAAAAGTATATTTTGGAAATAATGGACATACTAGCATATGTATGTGTTTTCGAATATGAATTTGTAGTGCATACAGTTTGATAAATGCGTGAGAATACAGTTGAAATCCAACATAAGCAAATATTATATACATACACATAAACTCAGCAAAGCGCTCTACACTTTTAGTGCAGATTGCAGCACTTGAGCAAGTGGTTAGTTGTCACCATTGTCTGAGACAGCCGGCACTTAGCTCTTTAGTTTCTTATTACATGTTATTATGTGTGAGTGTGTGTGCTAATCGGTGTTAGTGTAGCTACCTTTACGCCGCTCAACTACTATTTGCTCAAGTATGCAATTTTATACATTTGTTTATGAAAATGAGCGTGCGTGTAGAGACACAAATATATACATACATATGTATAAGTATACATATAAGATATTTCTCTGTCTATTTACATTTGTATCACGAGCAATTGTCCCTTTGTGTATATTTATACGGACGTTTGCTTAGGCAGACACTATTATGCCGCTGGGTGAGTTTGAAAATTGTAAGTGTATTTGTGTTGGCATTTATATACCATATAAATATGTGCTTCTCTCCGATATTACTTGCCATTAGCTATTTTCTATTCTTCAAATAATTTTCAAACTAAGTTTTTTTTTTGGATTTGAAGCTTTTCAATACACATGCCTACACATACATATATATGTACATAAAAACAATTATATATTTTGCTTTTATCGCTTTAAAAAGCTCCTGAGTTTGTTTTTAAAGCATTAATGTTTACATTTCAAATCGGAGCTTTGCATTGCATGTGCATACAAAATTTGCTGGTGCTGAAGGCTAAGACAATTCAAGCATTTCTATTCGGTCTTGAGGTGTAAGCATTTTTGTTTAATGCTGGTCACACATTCTTAGTTTATAAAATTTAATCGATTTTTGATTTTATTCACATATTAATATTGTTTATTCAATACCGGCAATGTTGGGCATCACCCGTGCTAACTAAAATTTTGATCAGGGTCGACCCCTTTATTTCTTCCTCTTCTTTACTGTCGTAGACACCGCTGGTCATAGCCAAGTTAAGAACCAGTCGTTTCTTGATTTCACTGTTTGGCACTAATTAGAGATTCCAAGTGTTGCCAGGTCCTTTCCCACCTGGTCTTTCCAACGGAGAGTAGGTCTTCTTCCTCCTCTGCCTCCCAGCGGGTACTGCGTCGAATACTTTTAGAGCTGGAGTGTTTTCGTTCATACGTACAACATCACCTAGCCAGCTCAGCCACTGTCTCTTGATTCGTCGAACTATGTCAATGTCGTTGTATATCTCACACATAAATCTTTCGTAGAACCTTTCTCTCGAAACCTCCTAAGGTCGACTCATCAGATGTTGTCAAGTTCCATGCCTCTGCACCATATAGCAGGACTGGCATAATGAGTGACTTAGTTTGGTTTTTGGTTGTCGAGTGAGGACTTTGCTTCTCAAGCGATATTAGTTGATCTGTTTGCTATTTCATAATCCACGATCTTTTTTATGTTTTTTAGTAAGAAGGAAGTTAGACTAATGGACCTGAAGGATTTTGCCTGTGATTGGTCCTTCCTTCCCACCTTTGGAATAAAGATCACCTTCGCTGTCCTGCAAAGCTATCTCTCATCAGCCGAACAAGGTGTGGCGGTAGCACCTGCTCTCCCTGTTGTAAAAGTGCTGAAAAGATACCGTCCACCACTGGATACCTGAATTTTGCGAAAGATGCGATAGCCGATTTTATTAGGTCTGCAGTAAACAGTTTTCTTGAGACTACCCAATCTAACCGAGATGACTTGTATTCGTTCACGAGCAGACACTGACATTCCCGAACTGCTTCCGTTCTTCTGGTAAATTTTTCGGTATTGATCGGCATAGTCTTAGATACGTTTCGTTGACATATGGTGATAGATTGGTGACAGTTATATCATAGAAGCCATACAACAGCATTACTCCCAAAAGAAAGTAGAGAACACCTTATATTCTATTTTAAATATTCGAATGGAGTACAAAAATATTTTCAGGTTAGACTAACTCACTCTTCCATCTCTAATTTCCTGACTTTTAGTAAATATTTTAAATATTTTCACAATAATAAACGAAGTTATCAAATTCGACAAAAAGCTAATGAACTTCAATGATTTTTTACGATTATATCAGCTATAAGTTATTGCTGTTAATTGGATAATTAGTTGCACGCAAATATTCGCCATAACTTTTTTATATATTTACAGCAGTGTAAATTTATTCGCAGATATGTTTGCTTTTAGGTAAGCAAAACAAATAATCCTTTTTACCGAGTGAATCCGCAAATTGCTGTTTACTCTGCAATTATTTGCATTTCATAAAAATGTGTTTATATAGAAATCCATATAAATTTATGCTCGTACATTTACTTATATATGTGCATTATTATTTACATAGAATATTATTTTTATCGGGCTATAATTGGTAGACCTTACGACAAAGAGTTAAGTATCCACTAATATTGTGGGTGGTAAGATTTTCTACCTTTTTAAACTTACTCCCGAAGTATATATGTATTTGAAGTCTGCAATAGTTGAAAATAGTTCATATATTTTAAGGTTCCCTACTGTTTAAAGAAAAAAAAAAACATCTAAAAGGAAAGGAATTCGGAACAACATTCTTTGGTATTTTTGAAGATTATTTTTTTCTAATATTGGCCGCGTCTACGTCTCAAATGGTCCATCCGTTCGACTAGCGAGATTGTCCGCATAGACTTTAGAGTTTACATATCTCTACAGGAACAAATCTTATGGTGGCCAATCGACCAACCCAAAACGTGAAATTATCGGCTTTTCTGTAAGGAGCTCTCCGTCAATCTTATCGGGCAGTGTACTGTTTTTTCAAGTGGAAGTAACTGCTAATAAGGTAGCACACATACAAGTAGGAACGAATTGGATTTCCACTGTCATCTTTCCATTGTCATCTTGTGTTCTAACACTAAACCTATGAACCTGGCTTGCGCTTAGTAGGCGTTGGTCGACGACCTGCTTCTTTGCCATTCTTACCTTCGTCGAACCAGAAAATCATAGCCGAAACTGACAAGGCGGTTGCCTTAACCAATTTGTGATAGGCTAAAAGCGCTTTGCCGATTTATGAGATTCTTTTAATCAAATATTGTATTAAAGGGTTCTAGGTACGACAACGGATCGGCGTTTTAAGCGAACCAAATGAGATTCTTGTAGGGATTGACCTCGACGAAATTAAAACATTATTCCGAACATATTTTGTACGACGACTGCCGCCGCCAAGCTTTCAATATTTTTGAAGTATTGTTCAATAATGAATACACATTAAGCTATCATGCAATAGAATGAAGTTTAATATGAAAATGTATAATTATAACATTAAACCAACACACAGTAAATCGAAATTTGATATTTGATTGATTATACCTACATATATATTTAATAACAACTCTACGCAAGGTGTGAGAGCGTCAGTCAATTCATTGAACAGATTAAAGATAAATATTTGCTATTATAATGGAGTTATGTGGAGTCTGCAAGCGTCAAGTTAGGTGAAGAGTTAATCGACGATTAGATGTGTATGAATGTGTTGATTTCAAAATGCCTGCGGAGGCATCTGATTTACATTGCATAATTCAGTAGATATATATTTACAATTTACTCTCAACTCAATAAAGCTTAAGAAACTCTCATTCCAAAACTAAAATATTTTCACAGCCAGAGAAGTGGTATGTTAACAGTTAATGAGCTGAGTAACTCTACTTCAACAAACCTCGAGTACACATAATTTGTAGAGTAGTGTAGCGTAACTGTTATTTGTCTTTCAGTATTTTGTTAGGCATGTGATTTTCATGAAGGAATAAAAGAATAAATAGTTTAATGTGACCGCAACGAGTTCAGCTTTATTATAAAGATAAGGATGTGGTATTATGTTCCACAAATGATTTTTTGCTGCAGTTCCATCCTTATGCTAGCAATAACCCGCTAAATAATCTCTTCTGTGTAGGTAAGTGACAAGTGACTCCGCACATAACAAAAATAGACCAGCTTTATTAAATCCAACGATCTTGGACACGTCACAGGCTCACAACGCGAGATAAAGTGCTCGCCGGAAGTTTCCTTCAATAAATTGTTTGTTTCGTTGACTGTATGGTGTGGCACCGTCTTATTAGAACCAAAGCCCGTCCACATCAACATTCTCAATTCAGAAACGAAAAAGTCATTATTTTGGCTAAATAGCATTATCCACTGACTGTAAAATTATGAGGAGTTTCTTCTTTGAACAAATTTTTCTTCTGTTGCTAGAACCGATATCGATGGCAATCTCGTTATGAGCTCATTCAGCGAATGAGGACGCGCTTGATGCTTGTTCGGCTTCAATTCTTGCACGATTTGGGTTTCGTGATTGCGGTGCGATACCGTTTCGTTCGAAAGATACGTCGCACAAACTGAATCATTATATTGCAATAAATTTGCACGATTTTCAGGTGTCGCCACCAGTAATGAAGTGTTTGATGAATAAAAGGTTCCCAGCTACGTTTTAATACATGACATCACCCCAACGTACGTTTTGCAAAAGACTGCAAAAGATTAAAGTCTGTTGATCTTTAGTTTGAAGTCTAGCCAAGCTTCAAACCCAAATTCTAAACCAAAATATCTTGTTTCGATCCACAAGAGCAGTTGATTTTCTTAGTTATTTTTCTGTTGCCAATACCATGATTTCCAGTTAACGTCTCTTTAAATTTTTTGATGTCATCGTCATTACAAGGCTTAATGAACTCGCATGGGCAAATTTTTGACGACTTCACGACCTTCACTGGATGCTTTGTACCACCCAAATATTTTTGTCATACAGAAGACTATATAAATAGTAGTTTGATTTGGTGGTGAAGTAGTGAGAGTAGGAGACTTAGAGATTCTAAAAAAGATCGGATTCTAAAAATTGCTAGTTAGAAATTGTTTGAAAACATGTTCTGTGGACTTTAGGCCAGCGTCATTGTTAGCACATACTTTTTTTATAAGAAAGCTGCTAAAAAATCTCATCCACCACGACGTCAGTCACAGAATGCAAAGACCAGTGTCTTCAGCCTAAAAAAAATGCGAATATTCCCGACTTTTTGCCAAACTAGTATTGATTTCCTCCTTTCAGTCAAAGATATCGACGGCTTAAGCACATCGAGAACTCCAAAAAGGTAACGAAGAGGCTGCCTTAAGTGAAAAAATGCCGTGATTGGTTTCGTCGCTTCAAAAACGACGATTTTGATTATTCGTTCGGATCTTCTAAAACGGTGAATCGGAGACGTTGCTCGATGAGCATCCGTGTCAAGTAGAGCTTCCTTCAGCATTGGAAGTCAACCGTCAAACTATTTCATAGCGACTTCATGCGCTGGAATGATTCAGAGACAGGGAATTTCGGTTCCTTGTGGCCTCAAACCAAGAGAGACACAAAAAGGTGATTCTGCTGCATGACTCTACTTGTCCTTACGTTGCCAAATCCGTTAAAATCTATCTGAAAAAAGCTTAAATGGGAAGTCCGTCAGATTAATATTTGTTCCGTTCGATGGCACATGGTCTGGCTCAGAAGCAGTTGCCCTCAAAAGATGACTTCGAAAAATTGCTTGATTCTTACATAGCATCACAATATGAACAGTTTTACTGTAATGGTATTCAAGCTTTTCCATAAAGATGGCAAAAAGTTGTGACTAGCGATGGGAAATATTTCGAATAATTTTTTTGCACCCACTTCCTTACTTTGAAATTGCGTTTTGATAAAAAAGATACAGCGAGAACTTAGTTGTACACCCAATACATCTATTCTCTACTAAGGTTTAAATGGACTTAGTAAGTAATGGATCCCTAACAGCTTATCTTAGCTTTTGACGAAATCTCAGCGAAAACCCTCTTAACTTATTTTTCTTTCAATAAAATTTTATAAGAAGTTCATTTACCATTTCCTCGAAATTTACCTTTTCAGCCCATTCTTTGCCGCACAATGGTAAAACGGTATGAAATTCGCGCGAACAAACTTCAAGAGATATAAGAGCAGCATTTAAGGACTTTAACTAACGGCAAGTGAATTAGTGAGCAATATAATACGAAACTGTTAAATAAGCGATAAATAATAACACAGAAACAAGGAGGAGCAGAAAAATAAACCACCCACAAGTTTCAGCATGTAAAAGACGGCACTTGTGGAGTGTGAAAAGAGAGAGTGAGAGACGGCGCTGACAGTTAAGTTAGATAAAATATTGTGTTAACTGTAACCGCTGACTGTTGGTTGCCCAAGCAGCCGTGTGTGTGAGCATTTGCCGAGCATCTACAGTTGCAGTCGTCAGCCGTATTCATAATGGCCGACTTGGAGCGCATAAGACTGGTTATACTGGGCGGTGCTGGTGTGGGCAAAAGTTCCATCATCAAACGTTTCCTCTTCAAGACCTATACGGACAAATATCGTGCCACGGTCGAGGATCTTTTTAACCGGGAATATGATTTGGGCGGCGTCACACTGAAGGTGAGTAAGATTGAAGAGTAATTTTACATTGTTTACAAGAAGAATTTAAAAAAAAATAAGAAGGTTTAAAATCGGGTGCAACCGAAAATTCTCTACTCTTGCAACTTGGAGGAATCAATGCCAGGAAAATGCCAAAGGGTGTAAACCGTCAACCTGAGAATACTATATAAATATAACTCATACACTGACAAACATATTCGGCAAAAGGTTTGTTAGAAAAATGAAAAACTAAGAAGTTCGTTCCAAAGTATACGGGACATTTTTGAATCTGGTGCGCCCTGGTGGCGCCATCTATATGGTGACTGGTGACTGGTGTTAGAATCTGCTATCTTTATCGATTGTTCAGTGAGAATTTCATGACATTTCATCTTTTGGAAGTGAAGTTATTGCGTTTTAAGTGTCAGTATATTTGTGTTATCGGTGCGAAAATGAGCTTCGAACAAAGAGCCAACATTAAATTTGGTTTTAAAATTGGTAAAACTTTTACCGAAACGTTTCAATTGATGAAACAAGTTTATGGCGATAATTGCTTATCCGTAGCAGAGTGCACGAGTGGTTTCAACTTTCTCAAAGTGTTCGTGAGGACATAAATGACGATCAACATGTGTGCCAATCAAAATCCGTGATCACCGGAAATTCCATCGAAACTGTGCGTGAATTCATCAAAAATCAGCCAAAAGAATCATTGAAATTCATGGAAATGGAATTGAACATCCCCAAAACATCGATTTATCGCATTTTTCCCGAACATTTGGACTTAAGAATGGTGTGAGTATGGTTTGTTCCGCACAAAATGACTGACGATAAAAAATTGCTCAGATCGATCGACGCTTGTTACAGATTATGTGACCAAAAATCAACCACTTCCCATATTCACCCGATATGGCACCGTGCGACTTCTTCCTTTTCGGAAAAATGCATTTGCCCATGAAAGGAAAGCGTTATGCAGACGTAGAGGCCATTCAAAAGGCTTGCACCGGCATACTAGCGGACATACCGGACAACGAGCAATAAGCTGTATTAAAGCAGAAGGGAGACTATTTTAAATAAAATAAAATAAAATAAATTGATTTTGCCGAAAAAACCATTTGTTCTGTTTTTTTTTTTAAAGTCCTGTTCACTTTGGAACGCACCTTGTATATATGGTTATTAGGGTGTGTCATTCTGAGGCAACTTTTTTATTTCAACTGAAAAACAGGCTAAAAACTTTCAAAAATGGGGAAAAAAGTCACTCAAAAGATGTGCTCTTAATATTAATATTAAGAGGTGTCTCTTTCAAATTTTCTGTTTTCCATATAAATTACATGGAAAAAAAATCATTTTTTTTGCGGTGCTTATTGTGCGGAGGTTTTTATATGATGTATGTGCACGCGATGGCTGCCAGTAGGGATGGTAAACTCGATTCCGATTCTACTCGAGAATCGAGTTTTCTCGTAAAATAATCGATTTTTCGAATGTCAAGAATCGATTCTTAATCGACTTCGACTACTGAGGATCGATTCCAAACTATATGTTATAGTGGTTCGATATTGGCAGTTCCGAAAAATGAGCAGCTTCTTGAAGAGAAAATGACGTTTGCAAAATTTCAAAGCGTATCTTAAAAACTGAGGGACTAGTTCGTATATATACAGACTTACAGACAGACAGACGGACATGGCTAAATCGACTCAGCTCAACATGCTGAACATTTATATATATACTTTATAGGCCTCCGACGCTTCCTTATGGGTGTTACAAACTTCGTGGCAAACTTAATATACCCTGTTCAGGGTATAATGAATGAGTACAATTAGGAATCAATTGTCTGTTATTTCCCATTTTGATTGATTCGCTTGTGGAAGCATCAATGCGGAAAGATAATTATAAAGCACGCCGAAGTTGTTGTTGAATGAATAAATGGTATTGTTGCACAAAGTAAACGTTGTTGTTAGAATATAAAATCGCACATCGCTGCAGTTCAACGGAGCGTATGGGCAACATGAGCGTCGAAGTCTAAATATTTTCGCGCAATATTACCAATTTGCGGGTGTATGTGTGTGTTTGGGTGTCACCAGATATCAAACAAGATGACGAGTATATGAGCTTTTCAACGAATGTCAAAGAAAAGCCAAAACGGCACAAAAACTGTGTGTAGCAACAACTACATATGTACACACAAGACTGTATTATTTATTTTCAAGCGTGCACAGTTATTTCTAAGGGAATGTGTTTCTTTAAATATGCTTATGCGGCACAAAGGTAAGATTTGGCGGTTGTGTGTGCTTTATGTGTTAGTGCGCATATGTGTATATCTCTATTAGTATGCAAATGGTGACGGAAGCTTTGATTTTCTCTTAGACTGAGACCTCTGTATGTGTGTATTTGCATTTTCAGTGTGAAAATATGTGCCTAACGGCATTCTATTTGGCTTTTGGTGCGTGACTTCCGCGCTTCTATGCTCATTCACTTGTTATTTACTGCCTCGTTTATAGTTTGCCATTATAATTGAGCGTGTGTGCACATGTTGGCGTCGCTGCCCGTAATTTTCATTATAATTTTCTCATAAAATATGCATTTCAACAAACCGAAAAATAGTTTGAAATTAATTTTGAAAATTTATGGTTACAATTCAAAACAGGAAATAACACTTACACATGTACTTTAGGGTGGCACTTATTTTAAATTTCGAAATGGCACTTATGTTGAAATAAAAAATGCTTTTAAAAAGCAAAAACAAAAAACAGGGAATAAGAAAATATTTTTCAAAAAGAGATTATAATAAACTAAGAAAACTTAATTAATTAATAAACTTGGTCCATACTTTTATGATGTTTTATAGGGATAAAATTCAATATCATTCAATTATATAAAACATAAGAAAAAACTGTAACATCGGCTGTGGTGAATATATAAAAGTTTTCATACAAGAACTTGAGTTTAATCGATGAATTTGTATGGCAGCTATATGCTATCGTTATCCGATCTGACCAATTTTTCAGAGATTAAATGGTTGCTTTCAAGCGGAAACACTAGGCATAGCGCGAGCTGTAGAATTCAACTGGATTACTAAGAGACCATACAGAAAGCTACCATATACACAGATAGCCAGGCGCCATTGCTAGCCTTGTCGACGCCAATTGCCAAGTAAGGCGTCTCTCTAGGCGAATCTGAGGCGTAGACAATATCGTACCCGCTACGAAAGATCAAGAGAAAGTTCAATGCTAAATATGCAGAAATAGCTTAGAACATTTGGAAGCAAATGCAAGATAGCGGAGCAGATATCTGTCATATGGCCAAAATATTACAAGACTAGTACTAAGGACTTATTAAATAGGTCCACGGAAAGTATATATACCCTTACAGCTACCATAACTGAGAAATGGAATTGCCCAACATCAATATTTGCCGCAGCTGCAAACTCGAAGTGAGTAAGATAACGGTTTTACACTTCTTTCGTGAGTACCGAGGTCTATGGCGCACACTGGCACCGCTCCATACATTTCTTGGAAAAAAATAGAAGGAATGGTCGTACAACAATGAAACTTTGCAGAAACACTTCTCTGGACTAAATTAAGAAATTTTGAAAAAATCTTGGAAAACCGCCCACTGCCACACCCACCTCCCATATAACTGCAATTGCCAAAATTTTTATTTTTGACCTAGGGACTTGAAATTCTGGACACTTCTTAAGTGAGTTATCCTGATGAAAAAAATTAAACTTAAACGCAAAGTGAGTTATCCTGATGAAAAAAAATAATCAATGTTTTAATTTATAAGAAAAATTGTCTGTTGAAGAAAATCGATGTTAATAAAAGGGACGGTAATTGGCGGTTGTTTTTTTTTCTTTAATTGAAAGTACAGACTCGGAACTTTCATTTTTTTATAGTAAGAGGGCTAAGCAAGGTAAAGCACATAAAGTTTTTTTCCATCAAAAAATGAAAAATTGATATTTTTTAGTATAATTTTTGAAAAATTATAAAAATTAGCTTACTTTGCCAATTTCAATAAATTTTTTTTTTTATAAACAAGTAGGTGCTATATTTTCACTAAAAAATAAAAGAAAAGCCATAGCTATAAACTTACACACAAAAAAAATTTTTATTTGGACAATAATTTTAATCTGATTTTATTGAATAACTTTCCGTCGACTTCTGTTAGTTTTTTTAACTATAAAATTTCACTTTTTATAAAAAACCTTGTTGAATTTTTCTTATCCAAATATTTCTTTGCAAAACAAAATCATTAAAGTTTTGAAATTGGAAAGTGAAAAAATCCTATTTTTTCCGCCGAAATGCCACTGTGTGGCGTCTGTCTATAAGAAGCACAAAGATCAAAAATTCCATTACCATGTTCTTTTGCGGCTGGTCGTCGAATTATCCCGGACTTGTGGTGTTATGTGATCATATGTGATGATATTTGTATCAGGTTCTTAGTGAAATACAATGAATATTTTTCTTAAGTCTTCATAGTAGTTATTATCTGTCTGAAGTAGGTATTTGCTTATAACTTACGACTTACTTTGCCAATGTCGTCACCGTTAATAACCATTAGAGATATTTTGTGTGACAGTAATATCTTGTGCCTCAACCGCTCCCTTGCTCCTACAAACAAATCGGTAATTCGTTAATTTTGAGCTGTCAGTCTTTACTATCAGTTTTCAGAGGTTTTCCAAATTTTTTCTCCTTTCTTATACTTTTTGCAACGTAGAAATTTTATTTTTGCTGGGTATCTTCTTCGTCTTAGCGATAGAGACCAGGCTGTGGAAGGTGACTCTCAATGCCGTTCAGATATTTGATATTATCGACCTTAATGTATAATATAAATCTCTAGGTGTAGATACCGCTTTTGAATTCTATAGAGAGAGGAATCCATACAGTAATGAAATTCAAATACTTTTTTTACTTTTCTTCTCTATGAATATCTTTGATATCAGTCTATCACGAGCCGAATTGAATTGATAGCCGGCAAGTAGAAGTTTTATGCCACAAAAATAACAGCATTTTTAACAAGTTCTTTAAATTTTATGAATTGTGGATTGTATGTAATGGTTGATATAATTTAATACGAACTAGTCCTTCAGTGTTTCAGATAACGGACAGAAATTGTATACGCTTATGTTTCTCACCAAGAAGCTGTTTATTTGTTGGAACAGCCAATATCAAACTAACATAGCCTATAGCTGTCATACAAACTATCCGATCAAACTCAAGTCCTTGTATGAAAACTTTTTTTTTGACAAGATATCTTAACGACTGTCGGTGCTAATTACATCCTCCAAGGCATTACAACAACCTCAAAAGAAATTTGTCATACCGGACTAATATAGCATACAGCTGCCATTTAAGCTGACCAGTAAAGCTCAAGCTCTTGTAAGTAAAACTTTTTGATTTGATAAGCTTTCTTTACAGTTTTATATTTAGGACATCGCTACAATCTCCGAAGTAAAAGTCTTGATCAAACAACTATAGCATATAGCTGTCATACAAGCTGACCGATGAAAATTTATACTAAAACACACCTGTGCAGAGCATTATAGTATTTTTGCATCCAAAGTTAACGGGTTTTCTTGTTTATTGGTAGAAAAAGTTCTTAGAAAGAATTTTATAATAATTAAATAAATCACATCAGCCGTTGTAGTTGTGCTCCTCGTAATCTTAAAATTAAGGGGAGAGATACCTCTAGAATTTTCAAAAATTTAAGTTTTTTTCTAATCGATTTACTTGAACTAAAGCGTATTTTATAAACGATTTTATACTCAAGTGCGTCATAAAGCGCTTTTCCGAGAAAAATGGCAATTTGACAATAGTTTCACTATTTTGTTATTTTGATATCGAAAAACATGGGTAAAAATTGTTTTTAGAAAATCCAGGCCTACATCCCCAATTTTTCGAAAATCCTAAAACCCCTCCACTATGCACTTGATAAAAGCTTCTTGATTAAAAAAAAAATACTTTTTTACTTTCTGATAAGGAGTCTAGTTAGGAAGTTGACGGCCGCAAAAAATGCCAATCAACGGGATCGTTGATATTTCCTGCATTTTGTTTTTTTTTTTTTTACATAAAATAATTTTTATTTTGATCGGTTTTTATTCTCCCATAATCAAAGTGGAAAAAATTACTTTTTTTGACGGTACTAGAGGACTTCTTAGATACATTTGTTAGGTAATGATCGAAGGAATAAAGTTTCTGATAAAAATTTCGATTTTTTAAGTCACCTTAAAATGTAAATTTTTGTGCAAAAAAGATTTTTTTTTTTGGGAAGTCGCCATTTTGTATATAATCTAAATTTTGACAATTTCTTCGATCATTACCTATATTTATCAATCCTAAAAGTTATCCTTTTAGTTTCTTTATTTCAGATAATTTGAATTAGAGATATCTTCCTCACCGCCAAACACCTTTTTGTGGAAGTCTTTCAGGAGATCTTCTACAAGAACGACGGAACCCTATATTTTTATTAATAAAATATGAATTCTTAGAATACGTTAAATTCGTTAAATGTTCATATATTTTATGTATGTATTCAATGCCTCTCCAGAAAAAATTAACAAAAAAACACATATTTTCGAACTTAAAAGTGGATATAACCACTTAAGGGGGAGCCTGCTTTAAAAGCTTCAAAAAACCGATTTTTTTTATTTCTTTGCTTTAATCTCTTTAAAAATAATCTAAGAATATGTCCCCAAAGTTATAGATGGGAATTCGAAATATTTTCGATGCTAGAAGGGAAATAGTGACCCAGCGTCTAGCAGATATATAAACGCTTGGGCAGAAGGCGAAAACTTTGATGGGCGATTTCTCGGTTTTTCATTTTTACGATTTTTCTTAATTGGCGGGCAGAATGAAAAAAAAACTAAACGTCGTATGAAATTGGGGTAAAGTTTATTATCTTTGGCATTAAATTATCTTCTATTTAAACTAAAAAAAATAAGAAAAGTCAAGTTTGAACATATTTTTAAACAACATGAAGTCAAATTTTTTTAGTCAAAAACCGCTTTTGTAAAATTTGAAAACTTTTTTATAGAATTTTTTTAGTTTAAATAGAAGATAAATTACTAAAAAATATGAATCTCTTTGAATTTTTTGTTTCTGACAGAAATTGCTGTCCAACAAATGTACATGCGAGATTCATGGGGCAATTGCTTCCCAAAGGCAGAATATCAAAGATTTCGTATCCAAAAAATTTATGAATGATGTTTAAACATATAGTATAACTATAAACCCTGGAAATTTCGCTTTAATCAATTATTTCTTTCCCTGCCAAAAAACTCCTCAAAAAAATCGAATTTTTTAAGCCACTAAAGCAGGCTCCCTCTTAAGGCAGATAAATTGTTATTTTGTTATTGTTGTCTTCTTTTGCTTTGCTTTGAATTGTTTCTCGGCTAGCATTCGCTCATACCTATGGCACAATTTCATTGCAATTAATTGAACGCACACACTCGCACCTTGCACCCGCCTTTAAGATATGTATGTACGTGTGTGTGTGTCTGTGCGTATAAATAAACTACTTGAATTGTAGACAGCAATCAATGCCTTTGTGGCATTTAAAATCACAGAATCACAGAATGTTAGCATAACCCGCGTAATTGTTATTAATTGCAAAGTTTTCAAGATCTCAGCCAGCCACGCAAATGCAATAAAATGCCTTCAAACAAAGTTGCCAGCGCACTGCTAATGAATAGAGAAGCTGCTGTTCAACAAAGGTAATATATGTTAGCGCTCTGGCATTTGTGTGCAACGAAGAAACTAATGCATTCTCAACACTCTTTGGAATATTAAAATAATTATTTTTCATATAAAATCAATTGCTGATAACGCTGTGTGCAGTTTTGTGTGTGTGTGTGTGTGACTGTACGAGGAAGCTAATTATCAAGAGTAATTGGAATGAATACTAATTATTCTAGTGCTTTTGTTCAAATTTACTTCTAATTGTTGGGAATTATGAGAAGTTCAACGCTGTCTTGAAAATGTTACTCATACGCCGTGTTCACATGCCAGCTTTTATACCTTCACTAGTCCATTAGTTCTGGAGATATCGATCTGAAATTTTGCGCACATCTTTTTCTCTCCAAGCAACTTTTCATTTGTCGAAGCCGTTGATATCGGACTAATATAGCATATAGCTGTCATACAAACTGAACGACTAAAATTGTATCCTAATGGGGAAAACTCTATTATTTGACGAGATTTGTTCTAGAAACTTAGCATGGATTATTACCTAAGACAACAACGTAATCTCCGAAGAAATTGTTCAGATCGGATTACTATAGCATACAGCTGCCATACAAACTGAACGATGAAAATCAAGTTTTTGCATTGAAAGTGGTTTATTTCTGAAAGCTATTCTACTTTCGTTTTAAATCGACTTTCCGTACAGTTTTTATCTGAAAAGAAACTTAGTGGCAATATTTCGGACAATAGATCCGCTAAATACTTAACCGTTTGGCCACATATTCAGGAGAAAGAGACGAAATGCTCATTTTGTAAAGAGTCAAAGCTTTTAAATTGTTCTAAATTGTATTCCTCGTATAATTTTGCAGTATTACATACAAGTATACTTATTCCAGCGAAGTATTTGTATGTAATACTGCACACTTTTACACTGTTTGACGCGAAAAACTCTCAAATTCACCAAATATACTAACACAAGAATTTAATCTGAGATATTCGATAATTACAGACTTCCTACAATATAGATGCTGGTTTTTATGCCCATTTTTAAATATGCCATTGAAAATAATCGAGTAACTGTTTCAAGATACATTTTCGGATTTATCAAAGGTTACTCATACGCCATGTATGCATTACATATTTGCATATTGGCTTTTTTCCAGCATCTTTAAACAAATTTTGTCTGAAATTATGCTTAGTGAAAATTGTGCGCCCAGTAATTTTAGAAATATTTAAGCCATAGTAACATCTTAAAACAATGAAATAACTAATTGTTAAAATAACTGAAAGTAAACTAAAGAATTAAAATATTTTCACAAATTATTCTCCATGTTATTTCAATAAATTCCGCATATGTACCTGCAAATTTTTTAAGCAAAATATATATTGTAAGCCGTTTGTGTAAGTATTCATTAAACAAAATATTTTTAATAAAGAAAAAATAAAAAAATGCACATACATTTGGGCTGTGCTTAAAAAATTTTAATTCTTTCAATTTCAATATGTATTTGGTTTTACTTTCATATATCCGAATTACAAGCATATATCCTAAAACAATATCCCTGAAACCGTTTCAATTTCGAGATTCACTGGTACTAAATGTCACTCATACGCCGTGTTTCCATTGAACATATATTTTTTATTTTTATTCTACCAATTTTTTTAAACAATGCTTCTCCGAAAAAACCTTCTTGAACGAACAAGAGGTAAAGAACTATTCCAAAAAATTTTTTATCTTCAAATTTTGTTGTATTAATTCGACTTAAGATATTTTTTTAGTAAAGATTAAGCGATATATTTTGCAGGCTTAACTGTTTTTAGAAATATTATTATCAAACTTTTCGTTTATATGTGCAAACTAAAGCAGATGTATTATCTTCTTGCATTGGCAGGTTGACATTTTAGACACTTCTGGTGATATGCAATTTCCCGCCATGCGCCGCCTGTCCATTGCCACCGCCCACGCTTTCATGCTGGTCTATGCGTCAACGTCTGCGTCAAGTTTTCAATGTGTCAAACAGTGTTTTGAGGAGATACGTGAGCAGCGCGCCGACTATCAGGTGAGTTTTGCCGTTTGCATATTGCTTTCAAAAACAATTGTTGAACAAGATTTGAGGGCTATAGAAATTGGATTTATTAGGGTATGTGGCTATAAGGTTGATAGGTAGTCATTTTCTGTGAGTTACGTCTTCTCGCGGTGGTCAGCTCATAACAGATGAAGGATTCATCTAAAAGTAAATGTCATCGAATAGTGGAGGAGTATAGATCGTGTTTAATTGCAATTGATTAATATTTCTGCATGAAAAAATTACCCTATATAGTCAAAAGTGTGCTCAATAATGTACAAAAATTCCATGCAAACCTTACCCCCCTTAATGCTAGTATAGTATGGTCTATTTGCAATACAGAATTTTATTTTATTGATTTATATGAAATTCCCTCATTAACTTTCATTACGACATCTCACTAGTTGACCAATAAACCTAAGTATATGGTTAGGTTAAGTTAAGAGGTTTATCTTAACAGGAATCTCCGATGGACAGCTTAGAACGCTGATCCGTTGTGATACCTACATTAGAACACCTATATTATAAATCCTAAGACCCTCACAAAGCGACAAAAAGCTTTGACCATAGCACAATCTTTTTGAGATGATTAACGTCAGTTTCGTCTATGCCCCCTGGTTTGTCGAAGGTAAAACTGCCGAAATGTATCACCTCAGTCGTGCAAAGACGGCATAATGAAGGAGAAAGTTCCTGGCTGTTTCCACTTCATTCTCCTCTATACAACTTAGGCAAATTGCGTTCGACAAGACTTTTAGCTTGAATGCTTATTGAACAATGTCCAGTAAAAAACTCATACGATTGCTAGATAAACTTTGCTAAGGAAAAGTAGTTCAGAATATCTCCTACTTTCCTTACCAGGCCAAAAGACACTTGCAGTCGTACCACAGCGGATGGTCAACCATCGTCTCCTATCCGCACGCGAGAACCATTTGTCCAGTACTAGAACACAAGTTGTCCCTCCGGCAACCTCATCGACTTCGCAGTTCAACGCCGCTATGGCCCGGCAACCAAAGTCCGACGATGACTGGCTTAAAGCTATTTCTAGAGAGGACAGATATTCCACTAACTTTTAGAGCTCACGGCTCAAAGCTGAACTCCGGAACAGTACTTCTACTGCTACTTTATTAGACCTTAGGTCGCAGTGCAATCCTCCTTTATTTATCTTGTTTTACTTTATTAGCAGGCATCATCATCTTTTCTTTATGGTTCCTCTACAGCATATAAAGCAACCCATCTTTACTCTCTTCTCAATATTTGGCCTCCATGAAAGCTTCCTATCAACGATAAGCCTAGATATAAGTCCGATAGCCGACAAGTGTACAGTTTCTTGAGGAGAAAAGGACTTATACAGACAGACAGACAAACATGACTAAATTGACTCAGGGTCTCAAACATTTCCTTCTGGGCGTTTCAAACTCAATATACCCTGTTCAGGGTATAAAAATCAACTTTCTTTTCACACCATGAACTCGCTCTAAATTCAACCCTTATGTATGCATGTACGTAGTTCATTTACGTTTGTATATATTTACATTTTCACTGAACATGTGTCTTTGTTGGTGCGCTTGCCACAATTCCGCAACAAAAAGTAAGTAAAAATTGCTAAGGGGAAAATAGTTAAGGGGAAACTGTCAATAAATGTGTGTGGCAGGGGAATTGCATTCACCGTTAACCAGACGTTCACACAAACATATTTTTGTTGTGGAAAAGTCATTAAATTTGCAATTTTAAACCAGTCAACGGACACGGAAGGAAAGTTATTACGAATTATTTTCGATTTACAAACGCATCTTTTTACACACACTTTTACACCCCGAAGTGTGTCAAAAATTGTGCTTATGTGTACAATATGTTTTGTATGTAATGTAATGTTATTGCTTTTCATGCATTCGTATATTTGTTCGGTTGTTCGTGACAGCCAGTTTGACGTGCAAATAAGTCGACTTGCCATGACATTCGTTGATAAGCAAAACAATCTGTTAACTACATTGGAAACTAATGTGACATAGGCAGAGCAGAAAATACAACGCGAAATGATCAAATAAAAAAAAACAAAAACAAAACAGATAAATTTTTCCCAGTGAGGAATGTATTTTTGAAAAGACAGGTGACGACAGACAGTTGGCAGTTGACGACTGCATAAACAATTAATCTTTGAAATTATCCATGTATGACTTTTCTTCGATTTTATAATTCTATAATTCACAGTCAAATAAATGAAAGATTCTCTAAATAGTTTAGCCTTTCCTGCAAAAGCAGTTTTTTTAATTCCGAAATAAGTGAAGCTTTCAAGGGTTAAATGCTTTTAAATTGTGTTCTGCCTAAAGAGTTGATCAATAACATAAATATGAGTTGTGCATTTGTTAAGAGGTGGTCTGACCGTGATCAATAAACTGAAATCATAGACAACAAGCCAAGAAGAGAGTCGAATTATGTGGTATCTAAAACCGAGAACAAATCCTTTGTAGTTCTTTTTCAGAGGAAAGCACTGCTCAGTCTAAGACAATCTAAAAAAATGTTACTGAAAAGGGAATTAAGTATATCTCTAAATACAAACTGGTCAAACTGTTTCTGGCCACTCCCAAGTGAATGGCGATCAGAGAACTTTCCTCACTTGCGTGAACTTCTGCACATGACTCCATCCTCCCTCAATATATGAGTTATCTCAATGAAAATGAGAGATCAATTTGTAAATGGCTTATAAGCTTCTTAGTGGGCTACATCGGTTAACAGAATGCAAAAAAAAAAATTTTTTTTTGTTGTCTTATTAAATTCTACAACGTCTGCAGAATATTGTCCTAGATTTTCGAGTTGATCCCAGTAATAGTTCCGGATATAGAGCCTTGAGAACTTGTGCGCTTGAGGCTAGCTAAGCTAAGTGCGACGTCTTTAAACCGGTTTTTTCGAAACTGTGTTTTTGAAGTCGGTTGGCAAGATTTCACGAGAACTTCATGAAATTTTACACAAGTCTTTGAGATACAATTCTTAAAGACTTGGGCGAAGGACTTTTTTTCGATAACAACTATTTGAAAAAATAAAATAATTTTGCGAAATTTTCATTTTTTTGTAAAAATGTTACCCAAAAATTCGATTTTCAAATTTAAGGTTTTAACTAAAACACGTGTTTTTCGCTTTAGATGATCCTGTAAGGAGTTATTCTGCCAATGCGGGCAGGGAGTTTAAAATATATATATTTTTTTAATATCAGAATTTCTGTGCTAATAGTGTATGTTTTTAAAAGTAAAAAATTTTTATATGAGAAAAAATGTTTGAAAAAATGCTGTTTTTTACCCGAGGAAATCCATGTAACCCTTTTACGTCAGAAG
The DNA here is from genome assembly GCF_024586455.1 of Bactrocera neohumeralis. Taxonomy (NCBI): domain Eukaryota; kingdom Metazoa; phylum Arthropoda; class Insecta; order Diptera; family Tephritidae; genus Bactrocera; species Bactrocera neohumeralis. The sequence continues at coordinate 25,483,164 of NC_065921.1, forward strand.
TAGACACAAAGATTCGCCATTGCCCGACAGAGGTCGATCGCATTTAAAAAAAGCCGTTTTTGATTTGTATTCCTAATATACATGTTTCAGTTAGATTATGCTTCTTAATGGTTGCTTCCTATAAGCAAAGGCTTATCTTGCACTGCAAGACATCAGAAATTAATTATTCTTAAAATATTTCCATACAGATGTCACAATGTCCCCAACAATTAATACAGTGTCTACAGCGTTAAATGTTTTTTTTTTTTGCTTTCTATTTATGGTGTGTGTCTACGCTAATAAATTTCTTTGAGAGGTTAGTGGCTTCGATAAGCCTGATGTGCTTGGTCACCTTAATGAGATATGAAGTAACGAAATGTAGTCAAGCATCGAGCTCCTCCTTTATTGTAGGCATCAGAAATTTTATTTTACCTGCTAACGTTGTTTAAATGAAATGAGAAAGGGTGTCGTACTAATAATAATTTATATTTGTGCCTAAAATGGATAAATCAAATGAAAAACTTGGAAATTTATAAATAATATCTGAATTTTCAAACGTTCGCCTGTGTTTGCTCCATATCATTGAAAATTGTATGTGAGGTGGAGTTCTTAAACCCCAGAGAGCATTTAATTATTATGTGGCATTTTGTAAGTATGCAGTATTGGCAAAAATAGGTAAAATCAGATCAATACTGCCCTCAACTTCCATATAATGCATATAATGATTTTTGTTATTCGAACAAACCATATGAAGAATATGTCGTTCATTGCCGATGCATACATATATTTAAAAAGCTGCCTGAAAATACGTTCTCAAGTATATCTGAGCAATACCTAAATTAATCAGGTCGACCCTTTCTCTGCATTTACATACAAAATATAAATGAAAGAAGTACACTTTCTGAATAAATAAATATAAATATTCATAAAATGCCTCAAAATGAAAAGGAATAATGCATTAATTACCAGCGAACTCTTATGAAAAATAAGAAAATGAAGGGTGTTGTCCGAGTAAGTGTAATTTGAAAGGCTTCGTTTATGAACTTACCCGCAGGTAAATGAAATGTGTGAGGATTTGTGTAAAAAGTCCCTGTCAAAGTTACGCCCTCAATAATTGAAACTAACATTAAGCCTTTCTACCTGCACCCTGGATGCACAAAAGATATCCTCGGTGCTCGGACTATAAAAACGTGAACATCACGTCGAACAACTATCACTATTCGTTAATCACTGCCATTGAAGAGTCTACAACGCCTAAAATGTTTGAAATAACAAACACGCATATCTCCGCATACGAAAAGCTGCTACCAACTCATCCAGGATCGCTCTGGTACACTATATTCCTACATCGCGTCGAAATGAAGCATGGCGGTGCTTCTTATTTCGAAAATTCTTTGCGTTTAACCAAATCGAAATATTACGTAACGGAAAAGTTGATCACCCATATGAAACCAAAGATGTATCGCTTAAAGTCTGATGAATACCTAATACTTAGGCGGCAGCAAGCTTACTGTAACCGCTTGAAACGGGAAGTAAGAGTTGCTTTTTCGCAACAGGAAAGAAAACTCTACTATGAGATCCGCGCACAACAGTCGCGGAAAGAGTACGACGATATGCAAGCGTACTGCAACCGTATGATACAGAAAGTACCAATTTTAAAAATGTACCGCACTTCTGGTGAGATGGAGGACGATAGCATTGAACGGAAAGTCATAAATGATTTATTTATGAAAACCTTTTTTATATATAAAGAATTGGATCGACTAGATCTCGAACGCGCAAAAAAGGCAGCAGAAGAATATTTGAATCATGAAGCGTCGACAAGCCGAGGTGCATATTCTGGACAAATGGCGAACCCATCCAAACGAAGTAATGAAATCACGACAAGCGAACAGACACGTGCTGAACAAATGCCGAACCCCTCAAATGACGAAATTATCCTCTATGGCATTCCCAATCCAGTACTAGAGGGAAGAGTATTCAGAAATATGAGAAATGCTGCTCGCTGGCCGCATATGCAGAAGGACGCAAATCGAAAAAGAGTTTCACAATTAATGAAGTTGCCACCAAAAAATCCAAACAAGTCGATTCAAAGAAACTTCCGTAAAAAATTATCACCACGTGGACACTTCTGATCTTCAAAAAGATCAGCTGGCAAACCGAAAACTACGTAGAAGAAATGATAAAGGAAGCCGTTTGTAAACTAAAAAAAATAAAAGTAATAATAAAATTGCAATAAAAATAAAATTAAAAATGTACTGAAAAGTCTGCAGGTTTAATGTTGAGCACTAACTTTCTGATATATGGTATTGGGTAGTCGAAAATATTTATTTATTTCTAATCAAATTTAAACTTATTTTTTATATTTACAATGAACTTTAGTGAACCAAATAGGTACCATTATGCTCGACTACTTTTTGCCATTTTTCCGGTATTCCGGTTAAGAGGAAACTTCTCGGTTTCTCGGCGAAAAACTGCGACAAGTAATTTTCTTCTCTTGAAGCTTCTCCATTAAGTGAGTTTTGCAATGACCGAAAGAAATGGTATATATGGTGGATGTATCAAAATTTACCAGCCAAGCTCACATCAAAGATGTGTCTGTCATCCAATATGTGTGTGGTCTAGCGTTGTCCTGATGGAAGATGAAGACAATTGATCAGTTCTGGCCATTTTTTTCGTATGCTTGCTTCAATCTCATCAGTTGTTGACAGTAAAATGTAGGATCACACAACATTATTGTCGTATTTGATCCACTTTTCGTCTCCTGTTACCATTCGCTTCAGAAATCGTTCGATATCATTTCATTAGTCAGCTAAGAATCGAACTGATGCAGCCATTAAATCTCCGTAATCCTCGTCAAACCTTTATTAAGAGCCATGTCTTGTTGAAATGAGAAAATTTTTTGATGAATGAAGTCTGTAACAGATTTGCTTCTGACACCCCAATACCATAAGTGAGCCTCCGCCAAAATTGCGCTTTGAAAAGTATACCGGTTCTTTTTGTAAATCTCTCCAGTAACCCTAAAAAACCGTCTGAACCAGGATGGTTTAACTTTTTCTCATCGGAAAAAATCACCTACACACAATAGTAAAGTTTTTTGTAAGCGCATATTCTACTTTGTCGCAACTGTATTATTCAAAATTATATTTTTCTAATCTTACTTGAAGCACAGAAAATGGGTCTGGCAGTGAACGAGTGCAAGACGAAATATCTCCTGTCATCAAACAAACAGTCGTCGCACTAGCGACTTGGCTCTCACGCCACTGTTGACAGTCATAACTTTGAAGTTGTAGAGAATTTCGTCTACTACCAGTATTAACACCACCAACAATGTCAGCCAGGAAATCCAACGCAGGATTGCTGTTGCCAACAGGTGCTACTTCGGACTGAGTAGGCAATTGAAAAGTAAAGTCCTCTCTCGACGAACAAAAGCCAAACTCTATAAGTCGCTCATAATTCCCGTCCTGCTATATGGTGCAGAGGCTTGGACGATGACAGAAACCGATGAGTCGACGTTACGAGTTTTCGAGAGAAAAGTTCTGCGAAAGATTTGTGGTTATGCCTTTGCGCAATTTGATACAGCACGGCGAATATCGCATTCCATAGAACGATGAGCTGTAACGAGATATATTGACATAGTTCAGCGAATTAAAAGACAGCGGCTATCCTGGCTTTAACATGTTGTCCGGATGGATTTTTTTTGAGAGACTCTTCACTAAAGTTTCGATGGTTTGTTGCCAGAAATTTGCTTCTCTCTTTTGACGTCGACGTCGTTTTATTTGATAACTGGACAGACTTCCCATCAATTGACGATAATTTCCGATCTAGAGATCCAAAATGTGGAGAAGGACCTTTGTTTCAGCTAGCACTTGGAATATCAAGGCAAGAATCACACTGGAATTCAACTCAGTTTAACAGTCGCGATCATTGACTGGCGAGCATAGCTTACCATTAACTTTTGTGCTATTTGACAACGCGTAAATGTCTACGCCAATTAAAAATAAAATGACATATTATTAATCAAAAATATTTTTAATGCGATGTAAAAATTATTTTTTTTTTTATTTTTTTAAATGAAATTTGATTTACACAGTTAATCTTTTTGAAGATCACAAGTGTCCACGTGGCGATAATTTCTTGCGGAAATTTCTTTGAATCGACCTGTCTGCGTTCCTTGGTGGCAACTTCATTAGTTGTGAGATTCTTTTTCGATTTGCGTCCTTCTGAACACGCGGCCAGCGAGCAGCATTTCTCATAGATCTGAACACCCCTTCCTCTAGTGCTGCATTCCGAATGCCACACACGATAATTTCGTCATTTGATGAGCTTGGTATTTGTTCAGCACGAGTCTGTTCGCTTGACGTGATTTCGTTATTGCGTTTGGATTGGTTCGCCATTTGTCCAGAATATGCATCTCTGCTTGTCGTCTCTTCATAATTATAATGTGCTGACGCCTTTTTTTCGCGTTCGAAATCGCGATCAAATCGGTCCAACATTTCTCCCATTTGTTTATGCAAAATTCTGCCTATCTTAAGTAAAGCATTCAGCTCGTTCCATTCGTCGCTTTCGTACTCTTCATCATCCCCCGCCCGTAGCGCGTCCATCTGTTGAGAAGTGAGCTGCAAATTTAGAATTGCCTCTTTCCGTTTCAAACGGCTGCAGTACGCTTGCTGCAGCCTAAGCATTAGGTATTCATTAGACTTTAAGAAATAAGGAGCACTACCATGCTGACTTACGTCACGGTGTAGGCATTTAGTGTAGTAGACCGTTCCTGGATGAGTTGGCTCTTCGAAAACTGAAATATGGGTTGTTGTTATTTCAAACATTTTAAGCGTTGTTAACTGTTCAATGGCGCTGACAAACAGATACTGATAGTTGTTCGTCGTGATGCTCCTGTTTTTATAGTCCTATCACCAGGGATATTTTTTATTTTTTACCCGGCTGCTCGGAGCAGGTAGAAAGGCTTATTACTAGTTTCGATTATTGAGGGCGTAACTTTGGCAGGGACTCTTTACACAAATCCTCTCACATGCCACTTTGCGTGTCATTTACCTGCGGGAAAGTTCTAAGAATATTAGTGCTTTATATCTGCAGGTAGATCCTAAGAATCTTAGTGCTTGTTCATAAACGAAGACCTTTGAATTACTTGTACTCGGACAACACCCTTTGTATTCTTGTCTTTCGCAACAGTTTGTTGTCAATTAATTCGGCATTTGTTTTTATTTTGAGACATATTATGGATATTTATATTTATTTATTAAGAAATTTTATCCTTCTTCGTTTATATTTTGTACGTTGCCGTAATGCAAATATGCTTAATATAAGAGACATATTTTAGAAAAAAGGTATGAGTATCACCTCCATTTTTGAGCGGCTTTGGCGTAGTTGTTTTTGTTTTCGGCTCGTTTTTTCCTCCACTCCGATAGTTGTTGACTTGTTTGCTTGTTTAACTCATAAATCCATTTCTCATCGACAGTTATAATACTCTCCATGAATGTGGGATCGAAATTCGCTCGATCAAGCATGTCCAAAGAGACCTGTTTTCTGCACACTTTTTGAAAAAAATTCAGCCTTTTCGGAACGACTCAAGCAAGAACGCATACCCAAAATACCCACCAAAATCATACGACCGCACTCGTGAGAGACGTCATCTTTTTAGCACTTACCTGACGATTTTCAAGCACCATATCATTCACTTTTTATTATTTTAATCAGTTGAGGAGGTCGAAGGTTGTTCAGTACGAGGCATGTCTTTAACGATCTCTCGACCGCCTTTGAAGGCTTTTTACCACCCGTAAGCTTGTGATTTTATTAAAAATGAATCAAGAAGAAGAAAGTTAGGACTTTTAGTTTTTAACAAAACCGTTTTATAGGGAGTAAATGGTGTTATCATTCGATTTCACCTACAAATATTTTCACACTGTCGTAAGGAAGGCTAAAATAACTGGTCCGGACAGTGCAAATTTGGGTGATTTTTTTGGAATATACATTATATGCATTATACTTATCAAACGGCGGAGCCGTAGCCACATTTTATTAATTTTACACACATGCCTCTCCTTACAGATTTTACCAAATCGAATCAAATGAAATATTTCTTTCTAAATTCCAAAACAGCCCATCACTAGTAGACTCTTATTGACTGTTATTTCACTTACAAACTAGAATAAAGCGCAGGCATTCTCAAAACTCTAAACTCTCTCACATCAACACAAACGTATAAATAGACTTAAATTTTTACCTTCCTTTTTCTTTTCATGTCATAAATTGCGGTTGCCAAAGGATATACCCATTGTTATCGCCGGCAATAAATCGGATTTGGCCAATACACACCGAGAGGTGCGACTGGAAGAAGTCACGGACTGGGTCTACTGTGAATTGCCGCGACTAAGGTAAGTGCAGCGAAATCTAAATTTATTTATAACCATGCCACCAGAGTGTCTACTTCTGTGTGTGTAACGCAGGTGTGTTAAACATATTTTTGCCCATCATAATGGCATATTTTTGCGTTTCTAGTGTCTAAAAAATTTTTTTAATACATCTCTCATTGTTGTTGCTTGCTTCGTGGCGTCATCTCGTTTTGATTTATGTGGTAAACCCGAAACGGTTCCTACCTCCGGCGGTTGGTAGCACATTTGGTTGGTTGTGTGGTATTTATATGTACAATATATATGTTTTGAATAAACGTGTACATTTAGATGAGAAAAATATTTGTTTATTCGAACATAACGGTTGTAGGCGAGCGTGTACCTATTTTCAATTGACTGGGATACAGTTATGCAAATTGCCGGAATAAATATGTTGCAGCCGATAACATTTAATATGCTTGATGAAGCATAAAAACAAAGCGTAATAAATGCTTGAGTGCGTACGTACCGCATATACTGGGTGACCTATATGGCCCAAAAAGGTGAAATTATCTGCTCATCTGCCACGGTGATGGTCATCATTGACGGTTACATTCTTACCGGCATCATTTTTGAAAAAATATGGACCGATTTTTAAACCAGCCCACAAACTACTTCACACCATTGTTTTTTTCTGGATATAATGGCAGATGGTATGTAAACAAACAAAATTGACGCATTTGATATAAAGACCAACGTGATGAGGGGTCTTTGTCCCAAATGCGTAAATTTTGCTTGTTTACACACCCATTGAGCCAGAAATGGACCCCATCGCTGAACAAAATTTGGCGTCAGATCTTCTTGGAACTTTTCAAGAGCCCATGATGCGGAGCGATGTCGCTTGGGAAGATCAAGCGCTATTTCGTACGCTTTCAATTTAAGATCTCGACGTAAAATGCGCCAAGTCGTTCCATCCTTCAGTCCAAGTTGCTGCGAACGGCGTCGAATCGACTCCGCACGATCTTCGTGTACTTTCGTAGCTACGCCTGCTATATTTTCTTCGCTGCATACTGGACCGAATAGACCACCGGTCGAATATTATCAAATATTGCTCAAGGTGGGTAATGGTATTGCGATTAATACGCTCAGTATGCCGATTACAGGTATGTTAACCAGAAGTTGAGCGACAGAACGTGAATTTTCGTAACAAATTGAACGATTTGGAAACGTTGTTCAGGCGCAAGTCTTTCCATGATGAAATCTCAAACAACACCGAACAAGAATAACGCGGCAGCTTGACACGACTCACACGTGATCTGTCAAAAAAAGCTATTAAAAAAAAGTATCTCGACTTGGATCACGTGTTATAATGAACGAATTAGATTGAATTTAAATGAATTGTTCTACAGCCTGTCTACCAATTGGTAAAATGCTACAATTTTACGGTCTCTTTCGAAATGCGATTTTAAACTCAATCAACATCTAAAAAATGATATCCTTGAGCGTGGCCACGCTCACAAATCGTCATTAACCAAAAACGCATAAGGTACCATCACTAAGCACCAAATTAAGGTATAAAACTATAATTTGGCACAGGAGATGCAGTTTTGCCATTATCGTAGTAGTACTGTAAAATATGCCGTATTTTCTCTTTATTTTGCTCTATGCTTGCGACGCTATAATAACGTGCATATCTCCTAAAAGAAAGATACAACAATCAAATCAAACACGAATTTACTCGTGAAATGAGCTTTCAAAATGGATGAAATCGCATGACCCGATGCGACGAATAAAACTAGAACTACGCGCTTTCAGCGCCAACTAGCGAAAATACCGCAAGATTTTTTGACAACCTAATATTAAAGAAAGTATCTCGACTTGGATCATGGAGCTCCGCCCACTTTTTGGTGAAGTCCCATATCTCGAGACCAAACTGACCGATTTCGATAAAAATTGGAATGTGGCATTCTTTTCATATTTCTATGTCACACTGTCAAAATGAGCGAAATCTTGATTCTTTTACCTTCCAGTACACAAACCAAGAAGCAATAAATATAACGGGATTAAACTTTGCACGAATTATGCCTTTAGTGTATGCCACTTTATGACAAAAAATTTTACAAATCCTACCAAAACTGTTCAAGACCCTAGGTACCGAATATGTGGATCCCCCAGTACCTATAGTTGACTTTTGTTCAAAAATGTCGGTCAATATGTGAGACATGCAAAAGAAATTCAGATAGAATCCGCTTCCTACAGAGTAATTCTGTGTATCCAAAATGGGTGGAATCAGGTCAATACTTCCCTGAGTCCCCCAATATACTTAACATAAAGATTTTCGAACTCTCTGGTGACTTTACGCTAGATATATCGGCCAATATTTGAGTTATCTCAATGAAAATTTCAGAACGTATTTGACTCATAACAGTATATCATTGCGCCTCAAAAGGATACAATTGGGCGAAAACTTGACCTAGCCCTCATATAACCATTAACAGAATTTTCGAACATCCGGCTGATTTTGTATAATGACTATGTATAATGATTTTGGTTTTTCTAACAAATCTTATGCCGAATATATGTATATGCAGGTCAGTGTATACTTGTATGTTAAATATGGTGTATGTATGTATATATAAAATTGCTTAGATTCCGATCCTCTGATTGAAGTTTTACATCGTAAGGTATTTCCCTGGCTTTGATTCCAGCAAGTTGCAAGAGTATAAAATGTTCGGTTGCACCCGAACTTAGCCCTTTCTTATTGGTTTATATATGAAATAGGTAAGCCGGAGTCTCAATACCCCTGAACGACTAATCAGTAGCCTTGGAGTCAATGCTGAATCATGTTTCAAAGTTTACAGTGTTGTTAACAAACTTATTTACTTATTAAATTTATGGAACTTAATCCCTAAGAGTTGTGGGACGTGAAGTAAACCAACGAAAACCTTAGGGCTACCTGTATACACCGGAATTTCCTTGCTTGATTTTCTGAGGTCAAGGACATATGCTAATAAACCACAACTGATTGATAGCATTAAAGTGGGACCTCGCTGTATTTAAGAACTGCATGATCGAGTAGTTTGAAGTGGGAAAGCGCACCTATGAAAATTTGTAAGATATGAGATGTAGCACGGAGCAAATATAAAGTAAAAGCATACGCGAGCTCTAAAAATAAACTAACTACTAACATATTTCCCTTTAATAAATACAAGTCAGAGTATTAAACAATTTATTAGAATAATTGTATTGCGTGTCGATTTTATGTAAATTTAATCATCAACAAGGAAAGCAATTCAATGTGACCAACCTAATCAAAGCGGGGAAAAGTGCTGTCAATGGAGGTGAAGGTTAAACGAAAGGGTGTGTACTGACATCTGTTGATATGAACCGCAGTTAATCGGATTTCCGCGCGCACACATTTCTCGGTTGGTGGGTAATTGTGTCGCCGCCAGCAACAGTTGCAGCTGCGATTGTGGAATCGGTGCAATCAGTGCAAGGCATCGCAAACACAGCGCCGAGTGAAATAATGCAATGCAAGGTAGTAATTATTACAGCAAATCGAAAATGGCGGTTACCACTAGGCGACACACCTTCCTCTTCATACCCCTACTCACCGCTCTGCTCTTTCCTCTATGGACGCTCAACTGTTTTCCAAATGCCTGCGAACACGCTACAAATCAGCAGACCAAGTTAACAACAGAAATAAGAAAAAGCAAAACCACAATCAAACAAACAATCAAGCTCCAACTGTGACCGTTTAAATGTGGCCACAACAATGCGGTGGCGATGAAAAATAGAATTAAAACGCAAACAAAGTGGCGGCTAAGAAATGGAACTGTAAGGCAAAGTTGCATACACATACATATAAACATTGATACATACATAAATACAACAAGCAAACGCGGAAAATGCGCGGTTGTTGAAATCGGCGAAGCAAACAACCGCAAAAGACATTAGTATAAGTTGTTGGTGTTGCAGTATTTGCAGCGCCACAGTTGGCTTATAATCCGCGAAATGCACGCAAAATAAAAATTTACAAGATCAACGGGGAGCCTTTTTTATCAGTTTTCCTGTGTCGTGTAGCATTTATATTTTAATAACAAAGTTGGATTTTGAGACTAGAAAGCATGAAAGTTAGTATTTGCTCGGCAATAAACATTTAAAACCAAAGAACAAAGACAAATAGATGGCATCAAATTATACTTGTAACTTGCTTTTCATTGCAGTCCTGCTTCGTAAACAACACATACACTCGTGGCCACGCAAACCTTACCACTATACTTTCTTAAATTTTTTTCGGACGTTTTCGTTCATTCGGAATTTTCTTTCAATTTGTTTTTTTTTTTTTAGTAAGCATAAGTAAGCTAAATTATATTATTTAATTATAATTATAGTTTTTAATTTATTACGTTTAATGAGTGAAACCAAATTAGGTTTTCTTTCCTTTTAAAAAAAGTGGTCGATTTTATTGTGTTTAAAGTAGTAGCGCCACTAAACTTCATATTTCACTTATAACAAAAATAAAATAAAACATTAATTTTAATTTTATAGTGTAAATGAAATTAAATTAAAAAAATAAAAATATCATTTTTTCATCGCTTGTCAGTTTCTTACATTTCGAGCTCATTTTGTAAAGCTCACTAACTTTCAAGTAATTATTTCTTTAGTTAAATGTGTTTTGTTTTTAATTTTTAATATTTTTGATAAATAACATGTCATTAACTTATTGCTAAATAAAAAATTTCTATACCGTAAAAAGTACTGCTAAAGTGTTGTCAAAGTGTTGAGTGGTAAGCTTTGCGTGGCCACGAGTGTACCATATTGATACTGTTTTAATAAGAAGCCAATTTCTAAAGTAAGGAACATATAGCTTTGATCCGTTAGTACAATAATTTTTATTTTCGTCTGAAGTTTGATGTGTATGTGACTGCTCTTTGTTTACTAAGAGTTCCGCTGGCGATATTTTTTCTTCTTCTTCTTTATTAACGTAAAGACTTTTTACATGGTTATAATCGAGTTCCTTCTTTTTCACTGTTTGGCGCCAATTAGAGATTCCAGCTGTAGTTTTTTTCCTTCGTCCAAGCTCTCTTTTTTTTGCGAGGGTCACCGGAAATGGTGTCGCAATGGCCGAGTTTAAAATACTTTTTTCCAAAAATTTCAAAATTTCTTTGTTAATAGTGTATGTTTGTAACAATAAAAAATAATAATAATAAAATATTTAATTTTTTATATGGTGAAGAAATTTTTGAAAAATGGCTTACCTGAGGAAACCCATGAAACACCTTAACCCTTGTCGAGACCAACGGTCTGATACACTTAGTCGAGACCAATGGTGCTTGGCTAGGCCTAGGCTAGTTTACATACATTTGTATGGAAATACATGTTGTATTTACGCTCATATACGAGTATGTACAATATATCGTCACCTGAAATGCAAAATAACGTAACGACAATTTCGGAAATTTACAGTGGCATGAATGAAACACGAAATAAAATGGAACATGAGTGAAACAAAATTTTAATACTGGTTAAAACTAGTTTATATTCGATCGGAGAACCAGAAAATGTTGAACATATGTAATATTATGTAAGTAATTTGAAGTAGTGAAGCGTAATCTATAAGACATTCAATTTCGAATTTTTTGATGATACGTTATTTTGCATTTCAGGTGACGATATGCAGATACATTTTTGAAATTTCTTACCTATCGATTTGGTTGAAATCAAATTGACTGCCTTGTTCACGCTTGGCGTGGCAATAGCGTTCACAAAAAATGTAACATTTTGAGAAAAATTACATTTTTCTTAACATTTAAAACACTCCAGCGGCTAAAGTATTTGACCTAGATAAACATACAAACCAATTTGGACATGTAACGAACATGAAAACAGATAAATCAACCGTGCGAAGTGATAGAAACATACCAAAGTTCATATATTTTCATACAAAATATATGGGGTCTAGCCAAGCACCATTGGTGCACTAAGGTGTAATATTATAATATCCTTTTTTTGTCCTTTTCGATACGATATCCTTGAATTTTTTTTCTGAATTTTATAGACAATAAAATTCTAGGAAGCTACCTGTAAGCGCAAGTCGTTTTCTACACTCTAAATATATTTAAATAACATTTAAAAACAAAATATGCCTGGCCAGACCCCAGGGTCTCGATGAGGGTTAAGGTCAGCAGCAGACTATTACTACTCAAAGGTGCGCTACAAATTTCTGCCCAGCCTATTGCATTCTTAGCTTTTTTGTCCTGTCAAGTCCATTTTAGTTTAACATGAGAGCGATATCTGACAATCTTTGAGCAAAATAAGTTTCTCCACAATTTAACAAGAGGTCTTCTAACACATTATTATTCTTCCAGCTTTTTAGCCATTTGACACAATTTAGTACTACTCGTATATACTCCAACGAAACACTTCCCAAGTCGTCTAATTCTTGGACTTTGTGTAATCATAAGAAGGCTAGAAGGCTTCGCTGCAACATGTAGCTTCAAAAAATTGTATTTTTATCCCGTCACTTGGAAAATCTCATTTTTTAAAAAAGTCAATTAAAATTGTTTTGGTCTTCTATAATGGGTCGCTACCAACATAAGGCCATGAGATGTAGAGACCACGTGAAAACCAAGAGACCACAGCTCTGGTTATGGTTTGCGCAGCTGCACTGCCTCTTAAGAGTAAAGATCCCACCTCCATCTGAAGAATAAGCTAAGTCATGTATAAAGCAAGCCTTTCCAATTAATGTTCTTCGCACTATAGTGGTATGGTTCTCCATCGAGACCTAAAAATGGCCACTGTAAAAATAACTATAAAAGAATTTAGTAGTCGTTACTCCGCTCTATTGGAGAACCAAGACAACTTTTTATTTTTCACAACATATGAGTATGCTCCACTAATGGATGGACATCCGTAAAATTGAATATTAAAAATATCTAAAATAATACATAAAATATACTTTACTTTTTACACAACACTTTCAGCTCCAGTTTCTAAATGCATATGTATATGTAATGTGTCCCATGCAGATTTGGGAATTCGAAACCCAAGTTAAACGCTCAATTGTTGCTTACCTTTATCAGCGATGACTCCCCCAGCAGCCGCCATTGTGTGAAAATTTGATTTACGAATAAAAGCGAAAACCTTTTTGTCGATATAAGAATCCAAGGGATTATACTTGAGGTTTAATTTTGAATAAATTTCTTTGCAAAAATAACGAATTTAATGCTGCTTTCTCAGTGTCTGATTACCAGCGTTTCTGTCCAGTTAATGGAGATGTCCGCTTAATAGGGCGTCCATTTAAGAGAGCTTGCACTGTATTCTTTATTTACGGATTGTTTAAACTATCCTATCTACTAAGTTGGTTTGAACTGGACACAGGTGCTAAATTTTACTAAAATCGGTTCAGTAGTTTAGGAGTCCATCGCAGACAAACAACGTGACACGTACTTTTCATATATGTGACCTGGTCTACGAAAAGGGAGCTAACGTGCGAAAAAAAAAAAAAATCTGGGAAACAGCTGTTAAAAATCTCATCTTCCATTCGAATCAACTAAAAAGTGAAAATTGATTTTTTGACACCTAAGCCACCTTTCCGTAGACCAGGTCACATATAAGGATTATGTAATTTTTTGGGGTTTTTTGAATTATGAAAGAGTTGCATGTTGTTTCAAAGGCTCATAGGTTTTAAATTTAAATATTTTTTTAAAAATAACACCAACATAAACCAATGCAATGGGCGGATAGGTTCAGATAAAGCACATAAGGGGTGATCCATTTCGAGGTTCCCTATTTTTTTAGAAAACACAGAAACCTCAAAATTAATGGGAAATATTTATTATCATTCGAAAGAACCTGTCAGCTATTTTTTGAAGATTATATCTTTCAAAAGCTCCATCCGTTGAGTCCAATTTTTGATGACTCTTCGATGAGTATGTGTGTCGTTGCTGTTAACCCACGTGTTACCTGTAACGTGAGAAAATCGCTTTAAATATCAAATGCATACGGGATGCTAAATTCGTTTCTTTAATTAAATAATTTCTTGATACGAGACTCATCACGAAATTTTTTTTTTGGTCCAGCGCAGTAGTTGCCACCTTTTCAAAAGCTCCTGCAACCTAAAAACCTTTAAGCATATTCAGTGCTACTACCGATCGCCATAAACGCCCAACACGGTAGGAAATACGAAAAACCATAGATCGGTTTCGCACCATGTTTACCCAATTGGATAATGTGCCTCCTCAGAGACTCCGTACTTTGCGCATCGAAAACTCTAATGTCGCTTTGGAGCAGAGTATCGAAAAAGACCCATCCACATTACGGAAGACTTTGCGTAAATGGTTGCATTTGGAGTGATCACAATTCACAAGCGATTGTTGAGACGCCGTTACATTCTCAAAAGTCACTGTTTGGTGTGCTATATGGTCAAAGGGAATAACAGGTCCATCTTTTTTCAAAAATGAAGCCGGCCATAATGTGACAGTCAATGAGGAACGGTATAGAGATGAATGACTTTTTCGTGCCTGAGTTGAGGCATGTAGATGCGGATGACGTTTGCTTCTAGCAAGAGGACAAAAATCAATTTATTGAAGGAAACTTTTGGTGAGCTCGTTATCTCTGTCTTCCAAGTTTCTGCGATTTAAAACCGCTGGACAATTTTTTTTAGGGTTATGTGTCGTCGCTTGTCTACGCACACACGACCCCAATTGCTGCAAACAGTGTCCGGAAACTCGTCATCAAGCCAAGTTTTTGCTTTAACTGTATTTGTTCCCTTCAAAGATCATTTTATCCATTTTATTCACAATAAATAAAGTTGCTTCACTCTAAATGATGTAATTCACAAACTAATGATCCGATAACTGTCAAATTTATATGCACGATTGTTTTAATGTTAGGACTAACTAAAAAACAAATGGATTTAATTCTAGTAGCGCCATCTAGTTTGTTAGGGTTATGTTTAGAGTCTGGTCCTAACTGATGCAAAAATTAGTCGAAAATTGGGCTTCTCGGTGAAATTCATTCGAGTCAGCCACGGCGGTCACTTACCCGAGGTCATTTTTGAATTTTAATGCAAACTCTTGTCATAATAATAAAACTAAATCCTTGGCCATAATAGTAAGTGATATGCATTTTATTTTTTTTGAAAATCACACGTCTAAAAAACCGAAAACTGATGATGTTAAACAGCTGACTGTGGACAAGCGAATATTGTGAACTGAACTTAGTACACGTATCCGGGCTAAGATTGGCAAAGAGGCTAAGATACACATAAAATAATCTTTCTACAATATGTCTTATAGGCGGATTATGGTGGTATATAGTCTACAAAATAATCGAGACAAACCTATTGCTAGCGAATATAAATATTTAAGTTCCTGAGATATTGCCTAAGATAAGGCTTCATTGAAGCCAATTTTCAAAAAAGAAGGGAGTACACTTGTGTTTTAATTATAATCGGGTGAGGTGATCACAGCTCTACAACACTGCGGTGTTCGAATATCTATAGAATAACTGAAACTGTAAAGAAAGATTGTAGTGTTTTTAGCAACAAAGTTACATACATAGTCCTCAAATAGTCTTCTAAGCTTATTGATGAGAGTACCTACAGCCGCCAAAACTGTGCACAAATACTTATTTAGTTAGTGGCATTAGTATCAAACGTAATATCTTGCCGTCTAGGAGTACAGTCTAGGAAAGCTGTTGCTTGGGTTCGTGGCTCTTCATTAGTCTCGGGTGAATGCAGAGGATCTAGGATAATCGAATCATCTGTTTCAGCAGGCGCATATACGAAAAGTATTTCATACACATTAGCGCAGGCTCATATAGGATAGTTTATTTAAATAATTACACTTATAAAGGTGATTTGCTGGGTATAAAAGAAATTGTTGAATAAGATCTGCGATATGTTTGGACAGCAAAATAGAGAAGAAAATAACGTTGGCAGTTCTAACGTGAACTGGAAAGTTGCTGGTGGAAATTAGAAATTCAAGCTAAACGGTGAGCAACGGCAGATCCTTATTCTTAGGTAATTTTACCTCTCTCATTTTACAAGAGAACGTTTAGATCAAAAGAGTCTTTTTAAAACTTCCCAAAGACAAAAATCTGTTAACATCCAAATCGCAGCATTATTTATTTTGAAATACACGAAAACAAGCATATTTATTCGTGTTATGTGGAATATGTATATGGTAAATGCAATCGAGTCGCATACAACACTGTGGTCAGCGGTTAGCGGTTAATCGTTTATTAAATTCTTACATATGTACTATATAGTATATGTATAAGCCACTCATACATATGCATCGAATGCATAACATCCTGGCCTCAAGTCCCGGCGGGACCTGCTGGAACAATGCAATTTACCGTTATTGTTGACCTGGCAATTTTTATTATTCGCACATCCATTTCGCTTTTTTTTACCTGTGGTCTGCAATACGCCGCGACCATTGTAACCATGAATAAGCACATGCGCATGCATAGATAGCGGCTCAAATCGCCGGGAGGGGCAGCAGAAACTGAGAAATTTGTCCCCGGTAGGTGTGCTCTGCTTTATGTGACTGAAAGAGTTCAAGTTCAAAGCGCACATGCTTGCAAAAGTGGTTTTTAGTGAAAACCATGAAAACTGTGTCATAAATTTCAAAGAATTTTCAAAATGTCGCATCAGATTTTGAGCAAAATGTGGGGTTGAACAGAATTAATAGATGAACGAGTTTAGGTTTTTGGCAAAATATATCTGTTCCAAAAGGAACATAGAGTAGCGGAGTATGTAGTCAGGTGTAGAAGCTCACGCAAGTGCGAAAAGTCCTCTGAGCGCCATTCACTTGGGAGTGGCCAAAAACGATTATTTTACACATTTCTCAAGCAGCTCACGATTTCCGGTATTACACCAAGTATCCTCTGGGCGTTTGAAGGCGAAACATCCCTCTCTAGGGTTGTGCGCTGGGTTTGGGACTCGCCCTTGAGACCCCCAATAAAAAGTAGAAAACAGCGTCGGAAGAGAAAATCGCCTGGCACGCTGCTGTAAACTCGGCTATACAAGTATTCGTGTAAGCAGTGTCTACGCCAATAAAGAAGAAAAAGAAGAATTTCACGGCACTTCTAATAATTAATTAGGGAAAATTCAAGCGACATTGCGAAAAAAAAACAATTAGTAATTTTCTCTCAACCTATGAGTCACTTTTTTTTGGGAATACTCATTTCGGAAACACAAAAAAAGTTTTGAGTAAACTATGTACAGACTGAAACTTCATACAAGCCCTGCGTTACCAAAATTTTTCTTAATAGCCCTCGTTTGAGATTTTCCAGTTTTGCGGACTTCAGACTCAATTTATAATTAAAAACTCAAATAAGCAATTTTTCATCAGGATTTAAGAGTGCCTGTTTCCAAATACGCCACTTATTCACTAATATTCTTAACTGAAACTAACGATTCTACGGAATTTCAACGGAAGGCTATAAAAGTAGTTTTCAAATGCTGAGTAAAGTCTTTACAAGCCTTCGTTTTGAGTTAGTCCGAACTTTAAAGTATAAAGGCATATCTAGGCAGATTTTTATTATGTTTATCAAAAGGAAAACAATTGCTAAATAAAGTGAACTATTGCAAAATTGATTTTTAACACAATTCAGTTATAAGAAAATAAGTACAAACAACAAGTAAAACAACAAAGTAAACCACTTCGCTGAAGCAAAAACAATTTTTGAATTTTTCTATAAAACAAAACTAAAAATAACCGAATGACCCTAACGCTTTTAATAGCTGCTAGATTTCAGAAATCGCTTTCGAAGCATATAAAAACTACAACAACAGCACAAACACACTGCGGCTTTGTTTCGCGCTCGCATTTTGCTTGGTGAAGCATGCTTTTCGGTGTTAAAGCGCTGGTAATTGTAGCATTGCAGCTGAGACATTGTTGCTGACATGTTAAAAACATAAAGCCATAGGTTCCATAAAAAAAAACGAAAACTTACAACAAAAAGAAACCAAAAACAACGAAGCAAACGTGAAACAATAGTTGTGCACCAAAAATAACCGTTATAAATACAACGCGTAAAACAAGCGCACACACAGGTCAGCGAATCCAACACACCCCAGCGCACAAACAAGCATTCGGAAATGAAATACAATAATAACAACAACAAAAAATCTTTCATTGTGTTCTTTTGTGTGTGGAAAATGCGCAAAAAGCCAATTTGTACGAAATTCTATAAGTTTTGCTCTGTTTTTTTCGCGAAGTCTATTTTATACCAGTTTTTAGCTCTTCCCCTCACATTGACTAGCGTCAAAATTTTAATTGGATTGACCATGTCTCATCGACAATTATAATTCTCATCAGCTTTCTCGATACGCGTCGACACTTTACTGACGATTTTCGAGCACCGTATCCTCCACTTTTTTAATATTTTCATCAGTTGTGGAGGGCGAAGGTTGCCCAGAAGGAAGCCTGTCTTTGAAGGTATTGCACCAATGTGTGTGGTATTGCACCAACGCTGGCGACATAGTAGCAACTTTGTGGCAACAATTTTACGGCGCAACGCTGGACGAACTTACCGTTGCTGCTAAAAGGCGTCGTTGGAGAAGCATTGGCGTTGGTAGTAACTTTCTCGGTTTGCTGCATAGTTGGCAGAAATTTTACGCAATCAGCAAACTGACGCACAGACAGGCAAACATATTTTCTAGAGGTTTTCTAACAGGTCAATTGAAAAGTTTTTATTCAAAAAGTTCTCTTCAAGGATGATAAACTATTTATAGCGACCCTCCAATACCATTTTTGTAGCACGATTTGTCCTTAGCTTCAAACTATGCTCCAGTTTCGGTGATCACCTCTTTATTCGACGATAATTTCTTCCCAGCAAGCATTGTTATGAGATGTGAGAACAGGAAATAGTTGCCGGGCGCCAGATCTGGAGCATACGGTGGATGCGGAACCAATTCGAAGCCCAGCTCATGGATTTTTGCCATCGGTTACACTGGCTTGTGAACACGGTGCATTGCCTTGAAAATTCGGGATCCGTATCATCAACTCGTCATTGTTTTTAGTCTAAACTGAACTCACGTGGCACCCACTTTGCAGTGTGCATTCTTATATCCAAATATTCGTGAATTCATCGTTAGTTCCGCTTGTAGTGAACGAGGGGAAGAGGAAATATCTCAACAAATTCACTTATTGGTCATCCAGTTTTATTTTATGGACTTTTTTGATGTTTAGGTCGGTAACAACCCATTTTAGGTGTCCGCTGCGTTCAACGTCTTCGGTGCAGTGCGGGGGCAGTGTCTACAAACTCGTCATAAAGCCAATTTCTTGTTTCGCGCTTTTTAAAATTTAGAGCTAACTAAAAATCATATGAATTTCATTTTAGTAGCGCCATCTATGTTTCAGACCGGGAACTTTTCAATTGACTTGCGAACTCGTAAAAAGAAAATTCTAGCAATATTTCCAGTTCATGGCGAATATTTTCATGAAAAACTAAAATGCATGTCAAGTCCACACAAGCAGACAAACAAGTCATCAAATTTTCAAATGCTAGTTGCATATTGACGGCTGTTGAAACTTTAAAGTTAGGAAAACGGTTAAATATGCAAAAAGTTCAGCTTTGTTTCGGGGAAAGTTTTGGACTGCAATAGCAATATGTTTTACACAGCGGCCGTAGAGGTTATGTTACCTTAAACTCGAGTGCATCAATCTTATTGTAACGGATGTTTTGTAAAGCCAACATGGAGACCGCAATAAGGAAAGTAAAGCTCAAAGCAACTTTATTCCTCGACCAGGCATACAAAGCGCTTAAAGCCGCCCCAAAAACGTTGAGAGAGAAGAGCTGAAATGTTTTCTTTATGAGATTCAAACCACAGAGACAAAGCGTTGCGATAATCCACAAATATATTCTATACCATTGTCGTAATTCGCTTGAATCAGATCTTATAAGCATTTTGAAGAGTTAGTTCAATGGCAGACAGGTCGGGGATGACATTTTTCTTAAAGCTAAATCTAACCTTTTTCATTTGCACTATATCTGACTCTCTTCACTTTTCTTCTCTTCAATTTACTTCTCTTCTTCTCTCTTCACTTCACTTCTCTTCTTTTTAATTTGATATTTCCAATGTGGAAGGTAATACCCTCTTCCTTCATCCAGTTTCGTAATTTTTTTTTTTAAGAATTTTAGATGTTTGATTATACTGATATCTTTAAAGCTCGTACGGAAACTTACAGAGATCCAAGGATACCCGGAATTTACTTTAGGTTCTTGTTTTTTGACCAGCAGGTTCTTATACATTGCTTTCTAACGAAATCTTTTCACTCAAAGCGACCAAAAAGGCTTGGAGCCTCCGAGATCACGAACTTCAATTTCAGGCATCAAATAGTCGGTTATCATGGCGCGATAACAGTCACTCCGGCATCATTTTTGAAGAGATATTAACCGATGACTCCACCTGCCCATGAACCACACCAAACTGTTGTTTTCTCTGAATGAATTGCCTTCATGGCTTAATTTTCCCCGTAAGTGTAAATACAAACTATCGTATTGTATGTATGTATGTCTGTATGTTAGTTAAAGTATTGCACTGACTTTGTCTACGAAACAGTTTCAAATCGGCACTCAACTCCCTCATTGAACCGTCAATGAAACCAATGATGGCTTTTGTATTATATACTTGTATGTATGTGTTCTTATGGGTGCCTCTGGTTAATGCCTACCCATTTCGGTGTTATTCACTGCCTGAAGTGGCTGCCAGTTGCCAATTTAGCAAAGTGAAACAGTTAGTTGCCAACAGCTTTATGCAGTCACTTAAGTACTTAAATCATGTTCAGTGATTGCGTAGACATTCTGCGCCATACAAACATATACATATGTAAGTGGCAAGAGCTATAGCACCAATTAGTGAATGGCATACCTTACCTTAAATGTAATTACCGAAAATATTTGAGCAACTTATCGAAACAAGTGCGAGAGAGCATTGAAGTGGTAAAACGTGGCATACTTCAGGGTATTACGACTAGTGGCACGCAACAGTGGGTGAAATAAGCATGCAACCTAACTATAATTGGCTCCAAAGTCGGTAAAGGTTGAACTGTTTGTAGGTGGAAGCGCTGCATTAGAAATACCATATTCATAACCTCAATTTGTAGCAACTCTAAATTCCATTACTTTATTATTATTATTAATAATAAAATATTAAAAATACAATTTAAATGCATGCTATTCAAAATAAATTTACAATTGCTAAGCTGCTAAGCTGATTTCTCACGTGAATATCAGCAAAAAAACGCATGTGTCATAAACCAACTTTAACAGGCATTCGGCGACATGTCACAAAGCGGAGGTGCTATGAAAAACAAAAAAAAATAATAATAATAAACAACTCACTTTAATTCCTTAAAACTAACATATGCCTCAGCTGGTTGGCAAGGGATAAACACCGTTGGTACTATTTGGACTTTTGCCTGCCTCTATCTATATAGACCTATGCTTGCATATGACGCTATGACGCAAGGACAGCGGGATTAACAACAAAAGCACTAGTTGTCAGTGAATGCATGAGTGATTCCATAAGCGGTGCCGCTTCGTTCCACTTTCGTACAGTCGTTATAGTCTGCCTATAAACCGCACCAAACATTAATTTTTTGGGATGCAATGGTACTTTCACAGAAATGAAGAATTTCTTTTAACTTTTAAAATTGAGGCCATTGACTTCGTATTTCGGTAGCAAATTTTAATAATTTCGACTCGTTGTTGGATCGTATATCTTTCCACGATAACAAAGCAACCGTTATTGAAGAGAAATGTAGAAAGAGCGGGAAAAAATATGGCGTCGTTTGCTGTCCGTAATGGTCTACTTGTATAGCGTTCATATTAAAAGCCTTGTATGAAAATCAAGTGCTTGTATGAAAAACTTTTTCATTTCACGAGATATCTTCAAGAAATTGGTCGTGGATAATTGGCTGAGTTATTGGTGCAATATCCTTAGAAATTGTTCCACTCGGAACATACATGCTGCCATACAAAGTGAACGATCAAAATCAAATTCTCGTAGGGAATCTTTTGTATTTGTGACGGATACTATAAATTTTTTCTTGTTATTAACTTTTTATGTCAATACAATCATCACATTTTGCAGTTTCGTTTTTCTTTCATCTAATAAAAAAAATAATTTTTATAAAAAACAAATTTAATAAAAAAAATTATTTTTTTTTTTTTGTACTCGTAACAATTGTTTTCCTTGAACACCCCCCATTTTAATCAGTTACATTATTTTCTCACTTGCAGAGCGAAAGTGCTGGAGTGCTCCGCCAAGGAGGATCAAAACGTGACTGACCTCTTCAAAACGTTGCTCTCACTATCGCGATTTCTGCCCGTCGGGAGCAATAATGACGGCACAAGTGGACTCAAGCGACGCGCTTCGGCATATGTTAGCGCATCGTCAAGTAGAAGTAAGTACTCTCACTCATATCCAAATTTACACAGCACAAACAAACTGAGCGTGCTTAGCGCAGACAGTTGAGCACCACCAGAAGAAATAGTAGTGGTAATGGGAAAGGAAGGACGCTGCAGAAGACACAAGATGCAAATTAAGCGAAGGTTAGTAAAATTAAATTCAATTGCAAGTGGCACGCATTCGTCGCCATCGTCGTGTAATTGTGAATGGGTATGGCGGACCAGTAGCAACAAGCAACCACTAAATTGCAACCATGTGCTTTCGTTCTTTAAGTAAATTATGCTTCTTCTTACGCTCAGCTAGCCATCTTACAACTCTCTCCGTGTGGCAATATGTAGGCGGTTTCGTACCTCCTTCTGCCTTACGACGTGTCTTCCGATTGCTTTTTGGTGAAATCCCATACCTCGGTACCCGACTGACCAAAATTTGGTACGTGGCATTTTTTTCATAGTCTCATGCCACGTTGTGAAAATGAGCGAAATCGGACAATAACCACGCCTACTTCCCATAAAGCACAACTTTAAATTCCACATCATTCACTCGGTTTTCAGTACGCAAATCAAGAAACAATTAATATAATGGAATTAAACTTTGCACGAAGAATGCCTTTAGTGTATGGCACCTTATGACAAAAAATTGTTTAAGTCCAATAAAAACTGTTCAAGCCCCTAGGTACCGAATATTTAGACCCTGGTATCTATAGTTGACTTTTGTTAGAAAATATCGGTCAAAGTCTGAGATATATAATTGAAATTCAACCACCAAATGAAAATCTTTGCAACCCAATCTCCTGGCAGTCTGCAGTTGTATTACCATAAAGGAAGGTTAAAGAGTTGTGAAGTGTTACACTGACAAAGCATAGTACTAAATCTTGGCTTATTATTAGTTGTGGTTGGTGATGGCCTGATCGAAAAGACTTATAATTAAACCCCTCTCATTTATTTATTAATATTTCTTCAAAAGTTTTACATGGTAAAAGTCTCCGTCTGAACTAATGTGAATAAAAAGAATAGTATGCTAATGTATTCCTATGATCAAGAACTGGGAATTTAACAATATTCTTCAAAATTATCTAGAACATGTTCCTCTGCAAGGCTAGCTGTAAGTGGCTCTAAAGGATAATAATACTTCAATTGAAAGCAAGTGAACGTTGTATGTCACCTTGCTTGGTCACTTGGCCAGGTGGTTTTATACTTTTGCTACTTGTAATTTAATTGAAATTTGTATGGATCAACGAAAATGCACTCAAATCAAATTATTCTTGTTAAATGAGATGACAACGAAAATGCGCTTAATTCAGAAGAAAATTGTTAAATGAGATGGGTGTCAATTAAGAAGAAAATATATAAATGGAGTTTATTCAGTGCACTCACGATCATATGAATCAATGTAAGTGGTTTATCAATTCTGTCCCATCCGTAATAACAAAAAATGTATATCAAACTGTTTTAATTGAGAAATACTCATGAAATTTAAACTAAAAAAGCGATTTTTGATGTTAAAAAAATTATTAAAGTTAAAAAAAAAAAAATTAAATAAATAATAAACTGTAAAGTATAAAGATAATATGGAGGTTAAGGCGGTTTATATCCCCTCTTTACATTAGGTTACTCATACGACCCATCAAACGGTGCTATTTTGTTGGTGGGGCGTATGAGTAACCCATAGTCAAATACAATGTTCATGCTTTTACTGCCAATTTTTATTTTAATTTAGAATTTAAAAAATTTATGCAAATAGAACCAAGAATTATAAATATACATTGTGGCAAAAAGGACCCGGAAATTGTAAATAAAACGTACTTATTCATCAATATTTGTTTTGTCGCCTTCAAAGTTGTCCCCACCAGATGTAATACACTTATGCCAACGATTTTTCCCATCCTAGAAACGCTCTTCATTTTTGGGATGGCATTCAGCTCCTTCCGCCAATTTTTTTTTATTCTTTTGATAAACTGAAAACGGGTTCCACGTTCTGCCCTTCGGAATATATTCATGATGCACAAAACCATGAATATCCAAAAAATCAATAAGCATCATCTTAAAATATCTTAATTATTCCCATTGACATATTTTTCACATAACCTCAAAATTTATGAGAAATGAAAGTATCCAAGTTTTTATATTTGAAACTCAATAGATTTATTTTATATTAGTGGATTGTATAATAAGTATTAAGTGTGTTCAAGAACCAATGTTGTCAATGTTGTATCTGCAATAACATAACCAGCCTCCCTACTTCCTCCGAAGTGAGGACTCTCCCGGGGAATAAAACGCCTCTTAAAGTCTTCTCATTCTTCGTTAATTAAGGAGGTGCTTGCTTTAACATCCTGTTTCGTTTTGTCTTTTTTAAATTTTTCTAAATTGTCGCTTCACGATTCTTTTTGCTCTTCTGCTTTCTACGTTTCTGCCAGGTTGCATGGTTTTTGGTCGCATTTGGTTGTTGACTTGTTATCAGCTACCATTGGGTCGTGCTCTTCCGTTGTGTCATCAACTTCAACATCTCTTTCTGCAAGTTCTTTTATCTCATCTTTTGCATTCTCCTCAATTTCCAAAGGAGACATTTTATTGTTCACATCATTAAATGTACATTGCTCCTCAAAAGTAATTTCCTCTACGCGCAGCTTGCCTTCCTTCGATATGTCATCTATGCGAAGTTTTTCGAAGGTTATATCTCCTATGCGCAGCTTTCCAAAAATAATATCTTCTACGCATAGCTCATTTGTTCAATTGCTTTTTTGTTTTTTAACATTCGCAAAGTGTCGGTGACTTCATACGATAGATCTTCAATTTACCAATTATTACACGACCTGCTGTATTTTAATGTTAGTTCGCCAATATTTCTCTCCATGCAGATCTATAAGTTCTTGAGACGGTCTTCGTAAAATTCGATTTCAGTTTCATCTACAGTATTTATATTTATTTTGGCTCTGCAATTGTAAATCGAATTTTTTCCGCGTTTTTCTCTATTGCCTGCTCTATGAGGTTTATCATTTTATTGGCAGTTGGGCTATTTCCTCTAGCCCCTATGTCCATCTCTTTGGAAGCTAGTACCTTTTTGAGCTCCTGGACTCGCTTCCTATTATTTTCGGTTTTCCTCCATATACATTTTTATACCCTGAAGAGGATATACTAAGTTTGTCGCGAAGTTTGTAACACCCAGAAGGAAGCGTCGGAGACCCTATAAAGTATATATATCTTCACAAAAGTTGTCACAGGTTATTTTCTAAGATAATAATGTAATATACGAAAGAAATTGTTCAGATCGGCTTACTATAGCATATAGCTGCCATACAAACCGAACGATCGGAATCAAGGGCTTGTATGGAAAACTTTCGCATTTGACGTGATATCTTCACGAAATTTGACATGGATTACTGCTTAAGGTAATAACATAATCTCCGAAAAAAATGTTCATATCGGATTACTACAGCATATAGCTTCCATACAATCTGGACACATAGTTACTAAAAGAAATGCACCTGTGAAGAGTATATTGCAACTGAAGTTAACGTTTTTTCTTGTTTATTATTATTTTTTTAATAAACTGTTTTTATTCTTCAAAAAATCTTGTATGTAATCGTTTTGGTCGGTTGGTTGACCTTGCTGCGCCTCGATTCACAGCCGCTGAATATTTTTTTAAATAATAGTTTTTACACAGCGTTTAGTTTCGTACTAAAACGGCTTATGTGATCAAATGAATACGCGGGAACATGCAGCCGTCTTACAATTTCCTTATTAATTTGCCTGTGTAAATAACAGGGCTTTTATATTGCCTATATACATACATATACATATACGTATAGTAGGACTTTTACGTCTGCCACAACTCTCTTGGCAAGTTAGGACCAAATCCTTGATATTTCCTGTATTTTATTCATATACATAAGTCCTACAATTTTGGACCGAGCTGCTTATCCGGCTCGAAGGACCAAATGTTTAAATGAATAATTATCAGCTTGAATAAGGTCTTTATTTTTCCCCCAACAGTGGTAAGAATCTAAAGAATCAAACAGTTTGATATTATAATTCAAACAAAAAAAATCACCTGTCTTCCATGTAAGCGGGGAATGAGAGGGGGAAATGAAGAATTCCCGATACTTTCTTGACAGGGTGTACAAGCACTGACTGCATTAATAAATCACTGGAAGGTCACACACGGTGAAGGTAACCACCGCACAATAGCTTGAAATTATTATATAATTAAAATTAAATTTTAATAAAGAAATAAATGAATCAGTGTATTAAAAAAAACAACAAAAATCCAGCAACGATCCACAAAGCGACGTAAAACTCGACGTTTTTTATGGCTATGTACTTACATGGCGCCTGCGGAAATCACACATAATTGCTAGTATTGTAATAAAATTCGTAATGTTTGTTGGTATTGCTGTAGTTGTTTTTGCATTTTTGCCATTCACTAAAGTGACCATTGCACTTTAAGCTCCACATTGCTCTTGCATTATTACCAACGCTACGAATACATGTCTTTCCGCCTGTCCATCTTTGTATGTCATTCCATCCGTCCGTATGTTCGTCCGTCTGTCCACTTGTTTGTCTACTTTACTGACATGTGCGCACACCGTGAACCAACGAAATACCGGCAGTAAACCAAAGGGAAGCCGCAACAACCGTCTGCTCGCTACTCGCATTCAAGTATATTTCGAACGAAAACATATTTATATATACTATATACTACATATATGAATGTGTATATAAAAAGTCAATTGAAAACTGCCCGGCTTTTTATCCCTGTCCAAGGTGATACATTGATTATCCCCAACTTTTCGAACATTCTTTTGAGGTCTGAGAACAGGAAATAATTGCTTGGAGCCAGATATGGAGAATACATTGGATGCGAAAGGAGTACGTAACGTTTTTCCGCGATTTCGTCTTTTAATCGGTCTAATAATGCCACTTAATAGTCGCTGTTGATCGTCCTGCCTTTTGAAAGGTAGTCAAAAAAAATATTCCATGGCATCCTAAATTACATACACGCCATAATCTTGCCAGCCGACTTTTACGTTTTTCCATGCTTTGGAGCCATGTTTCATCCATTGTCAATTCGGGTTTTTTACGCTTGAATATCTCCAAACACCGCTACGAATCATCAACTCGTCACCACACCTCAATCTCTTCAACATTTATTTAATTATGATATATGCATACCCAACCTAAGGGGCTAAACTAAATATATTGAGTTGATGTAAGCAAAGGATCGGAATTCAGTATTTTAAAGATATGAGGTTAAGGCCAAGATCAGTTCACATATAATTTAATGGGTCAGTAGGGTAATCTGGCCTGTTTTTTTGACATTTTTTTTTCATAGAAATTTTTATTCTTCAATAGAACTTTTTTCACATATCATGAGGTATATCGTGGAGTGTATAAACAATTTTTTTCGGAATTTTTTGATGACATCTGTCGGAGAAATGGCTGGATGAATGAGATGCGTTTTTTTCACTGGCGGACACGATTTCTCATGTTTGGATCATCTGAAACACAAAAACCCAATTTATTCTTAAAAGTACGTGAATGGTTATCGTACCTACTGGAATCATGAAAAAATGTTGATAAATAAAAAGTAATTAATTATAAAAAAATTAAGCAAGTCAATTAAGTAAATCGTTTGAGTAGTTCGACCGGAATCATGTCCGCCAGTTTAAAAAAGTGAGTTTTGAGAAAAACGCGTTTAAAGTTTGAGGTGTGCACTCCGAGCGCTCCGAACGTCGAGCGGTATTATTATTTTTGGGCCTTTTTCGAAACCTTCCAATGGTAAAGTGGATTTCTACATTAATTCTAAGGGTATAAGGGAACAGAAAATGCAAAAAAAAAAATTTTTTTTAAAAGATTACCCTACTGACCCCTTAACGGGTTTAAGTCAGGTGGAAAGCCCGAATTCACAATATAGGGCTTATTGGACACAGAAAAGGTCTGGGCTGATTGCATAAATTTTTGGCATTGTTCAGATATACTTGGAAACTTCTTTTCAAACAATTTTAGTATATACAGAATAAAGTCTACGTGATATAAAGTCAACTGGAAGTTCGAAAAACTTCATATTAGGTTTATATAAAGGGAAGCATTGGCCTTCAACCCATTTTTGACACGAGGAAACACTTCTCCCGAATTTCAATGAAACATCTCACAGGTAGACCGACATTTTCGGTATTTTCACTGCGATTCACATATTCGTTATGTATAGCTTGAACAATTTTTAGACCAGAGATGACACTACTCGTGCAAATTTTTATTCGAATACATTAATTGCTTCTTGATTTTTACATTGGAAAGTAAAATAATCACATGGAATTTATAATTGTGTTATATTGGAAGTGGCCGTGGTTGCACGTCGATTCAGCCATTTCCGCACTGGGATATAGGAATGAGAAAAAAATTCCATGTACTAAATTCGGTCGACGTCGCTTGGTCGGGTCCCGAGATTTGTGATTTCACCTAAAAATGGGCTTTGACATATCTGCCGTCCAATTTTTTCACCGACTTTTATAAGTCTTTCCTATCTTATCTTTAGTGCCTATGGTACATTTAGTTTTTGATTTATCGCAGTTTTGTAGTTTTTAACAAAACCGTTATTTGGGTAGAAAGCGGGTTTATAATCCGATCTCAGCCACTTCCTCGCTGTTTTCCAAGGAACACGTGTATCAAATTTCATTAAGATATCTCAATTTTTACTCAAATTGTTTGCACGGACGGACGGACAGACAGACAGTTACTCGGATTGCAACTCATCTCGTCACCTTGATCGTTTAAATATACGTATTATATATATCCCTATATCTATATAACGGTAAATTTTAGGTTTATTCTTTGTAGCAACATGTTTTAAGCGTTTAATAAGGGTATATAATATATTAGGGTGTTTTTTTTTCTTATTGAACTATTCATTTTTTTCAATCTCATCATGAAATTTCCTTGAAATACCCTAAAAAAAAATTTCCTGAAACTTTGAGCCCTTAATTATTATTAACATTAAGGACTGGACCAAGGCATGTAAAAATTTTTCTTTGAAAATACACAACAATCGTGATTTTTATCTTTAAATTTTTATAGCTCAGAGGCATTTTATGGCATAGCTTGACTTTAGACACATATTCCTCAGTGCCTATTGCGACAAAGTCGAAACTCACACCGGCGAGGTAGTACGGGGCTCTATACCTGATTTTTCCACGAAATTTGCAATTTTTTGGTCCGGCACTCGAAGTGTAACCAATTGAAAAAGCCATAAGTTCGGTTTGGAAAATTATTTTTATTTATTTTAAAGTACAAAATGTGTGAATATAATCATAAATTCAGGACCAATTCACTTTTGCTCGATATGACCACCTTTTGCCTTAACTATGGCCTTGAGACGGTCAAAAAACGAATCGCAAGCTGCCCGAATGTGACTTGCCGGTATTTTGGCCCACTCACGGACAATGGCTTTCTTCAGCATCTCGAGTCTAGTGTATTTTTTACTTCGGACCTTGCTCTGGTGGCCAACCGATAACTTAGATTCTCAAAAAAACTTTATTAAAAGCTTTATTCACATTAATGTGTTTGAGCTCACGAATAATTGCTGGCTGTGATTTTCCAGCTAAATATAAAGCAATCACACTATTACGTTTGAATTCCATCGCTGATCACTTTTTTTTGCGTTCACTTTTGGCAAATCGCTTTTGTAGACTTATGAACAATACTCCGCACTGTCATTCAGCAAATTTTTATACAGCTGAAAAGTTTACTTTTACTTTCTACCCTAAGACAAAGTCAACGTTTCTAAGTACAATAACATCACTAATACATTTTACCTCACTCTAAGCACTTTTAACTTCCCTTCTTTCTTCTCTTGCCGATGACAACTTCTTTATCGCACCGTGTATTTCGGCAACGTGAACGGTTGACGCATTATTAAATAGCGATTCGACCATGCGGCAAGCAACCGCTCTTGGATTTCTAGCTCAGCGATTAGTGCGGCAGAAGAGAACGAAAGTAATTGCTCAAAGCAAGCTATTTTGGTGGATAAGGTGTGGGGTAGTCGGAATTCTTAGTTGGAGGCTGTACTGTAATTCTATTTTTTATTTTTATGCTTTGCTTGGTGGGTCATTTGATTTTGCAATTTTTCCTCTTTGCTAACTAAATATGTACATTTTACTTTGATTATTTGAATATTGTTTAATGTAACTTGTTATTTTTCATTTTATGATTTTGTTTTTCATTTTTATGTCTTTTTTATACCGCAAATATTCCGATTGCTCAAGGTCGCGCGTTGCTTTCGGCATTTTCAAGCATTCATTTTTGGTGTGTCAAAGTTTTTTGCTGTGCCTGTACATATGTATGTATGTATTTACGCTTTTTCCTCTCCAGCTACACTCAGGCGTACACTTCCTTAGAAGCATAAATATTTTACGGCATTTTTCGTCATTTTTTAAATTTCTTTAAGAACTTTTTATTTTTTTTTTTTTTTTTTTCTTTTTTTTTTGAAATTTTAATGCTTTACTTAATTTCTACAACAATTCAGTGTTGCTATTGATTTTTGCGAGTTGTGTAAATCATGGGCAATTAAAATGCCGAATAATTAGTCGAAATTTACCATTTTATGCCTTGTTAAATTTTATAGCAATTCTACACAGTGTCTTTTTGTTACGCTATTTAGCTTTTTGCCTTGAAATCCCCTACCAGTTTTGGAATGTTTTTGGTTACACGTTTTTGTTTCAATTCTTATACCCTGAAAAGTGTATACTTTGTTTGCCACGATGTTTGTAACACCCAGAAGGATCCTACAATGTATTATATATATAACGGGTGAGCCAAGTGGAGCTACTTTTTCAATAAGCATTTTTTGACAAATCAGGCGTGAGTCGTGTCACGTTATTTTTGCCCAGTATTGTTTGGCATTTTATCACGTAAAGACTTAAGCCTGAACAACGTTTACAAATCGTTCAACTTTTTTAACGTAACCGTCAATGGCTACCGTTATCGCGCCATGTTAACCGACTATTACATGCCTGAAATTGGAGCTCATGATCCCGGAGACATTTGGTTTCCTGTTGAACGGTACCACTCCTTCAACTTAATCAACATTAAGAGAACACTTCGGTGAGCAGATAATTTCTCGTTATTGGCCGGTCCATTGGCCACTAAGATCATGTGAGTATCACACCGATTATAAAGTCTAAGGTCTATGCGAACAATCCCTCTTCAATTTAGGAGAACATCGCGCGTGTAATTCGCCAGTTACTAGTCGAAATGCTTGAGCGAGCCATCCAAAATTGGGCTCAATGGATGGACCATCTGAGACATAGCCGCAACCAACATTTGATAGAAATAATCTTCAAAAATAAATGAAAAAAAATGTTCTTTCAAATGATAATAAGCATTCCCCAATAAATTTGAAATTTCTGTGTATGTTTTTTGTAAGTAGAGAACCTTGAAATGGATCACCCTTTACAATATATTAATGGGACGATCAGAGTTGATTTAGCCATGTCCGTCTGTATACATACACACTAATCCTTCAGTTTTTGGCATATCTTCCAGAAATTTTGCACACATACTTTTCTTACCAAGACGCTGTTCATTTATCATTTATCGAAACCGAAATCGGACTACCATAACATAAAGCTCCCATATAAACTGGACAAACGGAATCAAGTGCTTATATGGAGTGCTTTGTTATTTGACTAGATATCTTCAAGAAATTTGGCATGCAATCTCCGAAGGAATTGTTCAGAGAGAACCACTATAGCATATAGCTGTTATACGCGCTGGCCGATCAAAATCAAGATTAAAATCTTTTTATACTCTCTTATGATGAAAAAGGGCACTTGTGAATGATATTATAGGTTCGGTGCAGCCGAAGTTAACGTTTTTTTCTGGTTTTGTGATAACTTTTGGTACAACAGTAAACTTAGGTCAGTTTAGTGCAGCTCCCATATACTAAATCATTATGCTTTAGTTTAGCAGACTTTATGCCCAGTATCCCGGATCGAGTGTGATTTATCTTCAAAAACAAAAACAAAGCTTTATATTAAACAATTAAAGAATGACTAAGTTCGGATGTTACATTTTTTCATAATAATCAAATTGCTAGAGTATAAAATCGTCGATTCTACCAAAATTTAACCCCCTAACCCATTATTGCATGTTATTAATATTATAATAATTTTTAAAGTCACACTTATTGAATTTCTGTAATAGAAAACCGAAGTGATAAACGCAATCATGCGGCCACCATGGTACACGCGAGTGGATTTTAAAAATTTCGAGAAAAACTTTGCATTGAACGAACACGAACACGGGTCGAATTTTTGTATGCACCCAACTCGATTTGTTTTACATGACCACCACAGTCACGTGTGCAGAAGTCCAGATGCTGATCCTAATTTTCGACGGATTTCGAGCGTAAATCGGCCAATGCTGCTGAAATTTGACGTTTGATATTTGAACGAAGTTCATCAATCGTCGCTGGCTTGTTGGCATAGGCCATAGACTTGCTGTAGGCCACAGAAAATAGTCTAACGGCGTCAAATCGCACGAGCGAGACGGCCAATTGATTGGGCCATTAACCACATATTGTGCAGGTCCATATCATCCAATTCCAAAATATTTGGTTATCATTGAGCGGTAGCGATTCCCATTCTCAGTAACGTGCCATTCTTGTTCATCACGGAAGAAGTAAGGCCCAATGACGCTGTCGGCCCATTAGCCGTACCAAATGGTAATTTACGTGTACGTGTGGATTGCTGCCTGACCAATAATGCATGACTCGCTTATCGTGTGTGTGTGTTTAAACACTATGTTACAAATTATACGCAGTTAAAGTTATGCATTCAATGTACTGCATTCATATAGTACACCATGTCGTATGAGCAACACAGAAATTACAAATTAAGATAAAGAACTCAAAGCATAGGTAAATTCAGATATCACATTTACGGCGTCCAACTTTTAATTATTTAATTCTAATTTAGGAATAATTTTTGGAATTAAAATAATCGGATTGTTTTTGCAGACGAAAAAATCTTGAATTAGAATATTCAAAGATCTAAAAAAACCATTTTATATATGTATATGGGAAAAGAAAACTAATTTAAGCGAGATTTAACCTGAAAAAAGACTTCAAGGAGAGTTTAAAAAAAACATTCAACTTCGCAAATAACGGACGCTCCAGTGTATGCATATGTGTGTACTAGCGATAAAATATTCCCTCATCCCTACAGTTGCAAATTCCCATTCAAGCATATTGCCTCTAAATTGCTTATTTGCATGAGACTGTGTGGGTGGCTGCACACCCCCAATATTGCTGCCATAAAAGTCTTAAATGGACTCGCAAAAGTAATATATTATCAGACAGCTGTTGCCAGTGCCATTGCGGGTGCACTTGAAAATCTGCTCAATAAAACATTCAAATGACAGAGTGAGTGCGAATATTAGCGGTTTTGTGTGGCACTTTCCAATGCCTGCTCGTTGAGCATGGAGAAATCAATAAAAATTTGCAATAACTTGTGTATGAAGCATGTATATATTGTGTGTATTAGGGTGGGTAAAAAAAATAATGTTTTTTCGCTTGCTATTCTGAAAAATCGGTTGATAAAAATAATAAGAAAAAAATATAACCGTTAGGCGGCGGATCTTTCCGTTACAATTAAGAGCTCATAATTGGAGATCCTTTCTTAGAAGTGTCTATCAACCACTTTTTAAGAGTCTTCTTCTTTATTGGCGTAGACACCGCTTACGCGATTATAGCCGAGTTAACAACAGCGCGCCAGTCGTTTCTTCTTTTCGCTACGTGGCGCCAGTTGGATATTCCAAGCGAAGCCAGGTCCTCTCCACTTGGTCCTTCCAACGAAGTGGAGGTCTTCCTCTTCCTCTGCTTCCCCCGGCGAGTACTGCGTCGAATACTTTCAGAGCTGGAGTGTTTTCGTCCATTCGGACGACATGACCTAGCCAGCGTAGCCACTGTCTTTTAATTCGCTGAACTATGTCAATGTCGTCATATATGTCATTCACCTCATCGTTCCATCGAATGTGATATTCGCCATGGCCAAAGCGCAAAGGACCATAAATCTTTCGCAGTACCTTTCTCTCGAAAACTCGCAATGTCGACTCATCAGTTGTTGTCATCGTCCAAGCCTGTGCACCATATAGCAGGACGGGAATTATGAGCGACTTATAGAGTTTAGCTTTTGTTCGTCGAGAGAGGACTTTACTTTTCAATTGCCTACTCAGTCCGAAGTAGCACCAGTTGGCAAGAGTTTTCCTGCGTTGGATTTCTAGGCTGACATTGTTGGTGGTGTTTACACTGGTTCCAAGAAAGGCGAAATTACCTACGACTTCAAAGTTATAACTGTCAACAGTGACGTGAGAGCCAAGTCGCGAGTGCGACGACAGTTTGTTTGATGACAGGAGATATTTCGTCTTGCCTTCGTTCACTGCCAGACCCATTTGCTTTGCTTCCTTGTCCAGTCTGGAGAAAGCAAAACTAACGGCGCGGGTGTTGAGGCCGATGATATCAATATCATCGACGAAGAGATGGTGAGTATCGATTCCCCTTTCACGGGTCTTTTCCAAAATTTGGCGCATGGTGAATATCTGTCTGTCGGTCTTTCACACAATACGCTCTATGAAACCTTATACGCGATGTTGAGGAGGCTTATCCCACAGTAGTTGGCGCAGATTGTGGGGTCTACTTTTTTGTGGATTGGGCAGAGCACACTTAAATTCCAATCGTTGAGCATACTTTCGTCCGATCATATTTTACAAGGAAGCTGATGCATGCTCCTTATCAATTCTTCGCCGCCGTGTTTGAATAGCTCGGCCGGCAATCAATCGGCCCCCGCCGCTTTGTTGTTCTTCAGACGTGTAATTGCTATTCCAACTTCTTCATGGACGGGCAATAGAACGTCTGTTCCATCGTCATCAATTGAGGAATCGGGTCCGCCTTCTCCTGGCGTTTTACTTTCACTGCCATTCAAAAGGCTGGAGAAGTGTTCCCTCCATAATTTTAGTATGCTTTGGGCATAGGTCGCTAGATCACCTTTGGGGGTTCTACAAGAGTATGCTCCGGTCTTGAAACCTTCTGTAAGCCGCCGCATTTTTTTTAGAATTTTCGAGCATTACCCCTGGCCAGCCTGTCAAGATCTTCATACTCACGCATCTCGGCCTCTTTCTTTTCCTGTCGCTTCCCTCTTCAACTCTCGGTATCTATCCCATCCCGCACGTGTTGTGGTCGATCGTATCGTTGCGAGGTAGGCAGTCTGTTTTTTCTCCGCTGCGACACAGCACTCCTCGTCGTACCAGCTGTTCTTTTGCATTTTCTGAAAACCAATGGTTTCGGTTGCAGCTGTACGTAAGCAGTTTGAAATGCCATGCCACAGTTCCCTTATACCTAGTTGTTAAC
The DNA here is from genome assembly GCF_024586455.1 of Bactrocera neohumeralis. Lineage (NCBI taxonomy): Eukaryota > Metazoa > Arthropoda > Insecta > Diptera > Tephritidae > Bactrocera > Bactrocera neohumeralis. The sequence goes on from NC_065921.1 coordinate 25,519,320, forward strand.
GAGTGCTCTCAGAGCAGGAGTGCAAGCCGAGTAGGAAATCGTTCGGCTGTCTGTTGTGATTGCAAGTTCTCGTCGAATCTTCCTTGTGTTTTTTGACGTGCGGGTGCGAATCTTGGCTGCAACAAGATAGTGGTCCGAGTCACGTCTAGTAAACTAGAGTTACTTTGGACAATAATCTATGCTACATTCCGTGCAGATATCTTGTGAAATTAAATAGTTTTCCATATAAGGCCATGAGTTTGATCGTTCGCTGATTGGAAATTTCACATAGAAATCTCAAAACCTGAGGAACTAGTTCATAATATACCGATATACGAACATGACTGAATCTCCTATGTTTCCTTCACCAGACTTAATGCACCCTGTTCAATCGTAACAAATTCGACACATTTTGAAGAGGATAGGTTATGGTGATACGACAATGTCATGTGAAAGGATTATCGGTCAGGGAGGTTCTGCTATGTGTTTTTTAGGGAATGGCAAGGAATCATCCCTCCTTCGATTTCCTTCCCTCTTGCCAAATTCTTCATTCGGGCCTCTACTGTTAACAAGTAGATTAGTTATTGAATAAATCGCGCAATGCTGCTAGAGCTTGGTTGGGAGCTTTTAATGCATTCAGCTTGTAGTCCAGACCTGTTACAACGTAATTAATACCTGTTCCTGTCTATCGCAAACGATATGGCTGGTGCAAAATTTGCTTCAAGAAAAGCTTGAGAAAATCGACACACCCAGTTTTTTGGAAATAAGTTTCAGGATTCCAATGAGCTAATCATTATGAAATTACTTTCACAACACGCAACAAGTTATCGAACAAAACGTTGCGTATTTGAACTGAATCGAATCACTCTAACTATGCTAAATAAAGCCTTCAATTTACTTCACTAATAATGAATTTATTTTTGTATTTTGTTTTCGTTGAATATTAATTATCAAAAATTTGTTATCATTGTCTTTCTGTTTGATTTATTATACTTTGATTTGATAGAGTTCAACTGCCGCATATGCCGATCAAATTCCGTCGAAATTCACTAATTTCTCTAACTTGTTGAAATTATTGCTTTGGCGAATTGACCAAAAGCTCGTAGTACATACAAACACATTCTACTAAAATTCGTAATAATTGAAACAAAAATATTTTCAATAATTTTGCTTCAATAAATCTATACGTGTACCACATGTACAAGAAATATGCGGTATTTACATAAATATTCGCCTGCCTTGTAGGAATACTATCAACATTGTGAGAACAGTTTTTCATTTTTTATATATTTTATACATTTTATGTCTACTTCAGCCAATAAATTAGACCTATTGAGACTTTTTAAGAGAGTAGTTAGTTCTATTCAAATTCAATTCCAAAATTTTTATATAAAAACCGCTCTTTATCTTGGAGTTTGGCTTAAGAACTACACATATATTCGCTATCTAGTTTTCGGTCGCTGTTCTCAAGGAATTGGTCTCGATAAGGGTATTGATAAACTGTGGTAATTATACATTTTATTAATTTTTAGTATAATCCTATGATCCCCAGCAAAAGACCCGCTTTCCTAAGGCCCCAACCCAACTTGAAGAGCAATGCACTTCACATAGTAACTAATATATTGAAGACTTGAACCACAGCTAAAATCAGTTATACTACTACGAGCAAGAACTAGTAAGACTTTGTTCATAATTTTAAAATTCCTAATTTATTCTTAAAATTCTATGTCATCCCCTTGACCCAATAAGGAATTTCCGGAATATCGTTCAATGCCCTTAGCGATTCAAGTTCTATGTCTTCAGTTGACTCAAACCATTTTCCCGGGGCGCGGTCGTTTGAGTTTGTTGAATAACTAGAAGTCAAACGGAGCTAAAACAGGCGAATACGGTGGTTGCGGCACGATATTAATTGAAAATTTGGCGAAAAATTCACGAAGAATCAATGCAGTGGCTGACGGTGCATTATTATGGTGCAAAAACCAAAAGATATCGGCCTATAATTCCGGTCTCTTTTTATGAATAGCTTCTGGCAAACGACGCATAACACTTAAATAGTATTCCTTGGTGACATTTTGGACGCTCTAAAGGAGTTCAGAGTGCGCTACAACTCGATAATCGAAGAAAATCGTCAACATAACCTTGATTTTGATTTTTGACCTATTTTGACGTGGTTTTTTCGCCTCCGCTCACCTTTTATATGATATTCGGCGGAGTGTCGTAAGCATGGATCCAAGACTCATTTCATGACATCCTGGTAGTCGGAAAATAGGCGTTAACAAGGCACTGCTTTTCGAAAAAATTTTATGATTTTGGAACCGATCGTGTTTTCACTTTTCTGTGGCCTGAAAGGTCTTTCAAAATGATTTTCACTGATCCTTCTGATATTTCAACGATGCCAGTAAGATTTCTGACTATTATGGGGTCAGTAGGGTAATCTTTTTGCAATTTTTTTTTTACATTTACTGTTCTCTTATACCCTTAGAATTAATGTGGAAATCCACTTTTCCATTGGAAGGTTTCGAAGAAGGCCCAAAAATAATAATTAGGGGTATGCCAATTTTTCAACGTTTATGTCCATCTTTGTATGCTTTTTCAGTACCTCAAACTTTATACGCGTTTTTCTCAAAACACACTTTTTTAAACTGGCGGACATGATTCCTGTCTAACTACTCAACCGATTTGCTTAATTTTTTTTTAAATGTTCACAAAACGCATCTCATTCACCCAGCCATTTCTCCGACAGATGTCATCGAAAAATTCCGAAAAACTTTATTTATACACTCCACGAAATACCTCATGATATGTGAAAAAAGTTCTATATTAAAAATTTCTATGAAAAAAAAAATTCAAAAAAACAGGCCAGATTATCTTACTGACCCCTTAAGAATTTTTTAAACCTATCATTACCTAAAAATGGCGGTTGCATAATATTTCAAGACACAATAAGAATAGATGTTATATGTTATTATTTAATATTTTTTTTAATTTTTTTTTAAAGAGAGAAAATAATAAACAAATCTACTTGGTGGATCTAGTAACAGTTTTTAAGTCAAATCTTTTTTGCAAATCTTTTCCTACAGAGTATGTTGGATACAATAAAATGCCAAAAACAATATGAAATTGCACAATGATTGTCAAAATATGAGTTTATTAACTCGAAATATTTTCAGCTATTTGTCAATTGAGGCGAAAAGTTCATCGGTTGGGCGAATTGGTTTTTGGGTTGAGTTATACGTTCTGCTTTGCCGCCATTTCGGATTACACAAATTCAGCAATTAGAAGTTTGCTGAATGGAAACAGATTTTAATGGTTTTACGGAAATTGTTGACGAATTTTTAGATACAAAATGTAACCAAAAGCAAAATTTAAGCAGGAATTTGTGTATATTTGCATGTAGACTTACATTATCCTATAAATTTTTTAACAAATAAAAATATCAATAAAGTAATTGCTCGCATTTCGATGCAGCAGCAATTTTAATGACAAAAGACATGAGCTATCCGAGTTATAACATACGCGTGAAGCGCATGAAACTTCAAGCGACTAGACCAAAAGACAATATCGCACAATTATATTATGGTCAGTACTTGAACCTCGAACTAATAGGTATGTCGCTACAGACTCGCATACGCCCTGCCCAGTCAGCCCTCTCAGTCCTTTCAGTTCTTTCAGCACTGTCAGCCCTCTGGTTTCATTCAGTACGTCGTACGTTGTCGTACTTTGTACTTTGCCACCAAACATACTTCTTTGCTGCCATTTTTTTACACTTCTGCAACTCGTCCGATTTCTGCATTGCAGTTCTGAGGTTTTATTGGCCAACTGGTATTAGCATAGCAACTACTGAATGGTGTTAATAGCTCTCGTTGTTGTTGTTGTTGTTTGCTGATAATCTTGCGCAGTTGTACATAAGTAAATGACAAAAGTTTGTATTGCCACGAACTTATTCTGTGGCTATTTTTAGTCATTTTGCATAACAGAGTTGCATTTCTAACACACTTTATGCAATGAATATGCATTTGTGTATGTGTGTGACTTTTCGTTTGGCCTTGTTTAGTCTACATATCTGTACATCGACTGATTCCTGCTAGCCTCTGAGTTTTGCATGAGCATAACCGTTTCTCCACATACTTTGCTTCGTTCAGACATTTTGGTAACCTAATTTCCTTTTGATGCCTATGGATTTTGCCAAGACAAATAGCATCGTAAGTGTATAATTAAATTTTCAAATGACTTTGTGCCTTAAATGCAATTTAGGACTTTGACATTTAATGCAGAAGGAAACGGAAATTTTATCTCTTTTGGTTTCAATTTTTTTAACATTTCTCGAAATTCCAGCACGAGTTGTTATTTTAATGCAATACTGATTGAATGTTGTACAAATACGTACACCGAGACTAGTAGGCCCGTAATCTATTAACAATTGAAAAGTCCCGTTGTTATGTTGATGTTAGTTGAATTTGCTGTATAGAGTTTAAATTCTGAGGGTTTCTGTTTTTGCTTGACAAAATATCGTGGTACTACAGAGACCACTGAGCCAGAGTCAACGAGGAATCTCTGGTGTGAAGATTGGTTAAGTACATGAAGGTGGTACTCCTTGCTGAATGGAACATCATGACTGCTGTCGTCAATCGCCGTGACTGATGATGATAGCCTCGCTGGTTTCCCTGGTTAGTAACAGGCTTGTATTTGCAGGATTAAAGGCATCGATGGGCTGATGGAGTTCGAGATCGTGATCGTGAACGTCTGTTGCTGCTTTTGCTGAGTTTGCTGATCAGCTCGTAGAGTGCGGCTATCAGAGTCTCAATGGCGCTCTCCAGGTTGTTCAATCTGTGCTCAACAGAGTACCTAGTGTCTTGACTGAAATGTGACTAGAAGTGATGGAACCACTGTTTACGATGGCCTGGACGTGAGCTGGGAGGGCTTGATAGCTGGTCAAGCGTGCTCTTATTCTACACTGCCCTCAGGACTCTGCACTTAATATCAGGTAACAGCGCCAACCATTTACTGCGAAGAAATTCTTCTGATGCACTGGTGCCAGTTAGGGCCTTAATCTACCCGAGAAGCTGGCTTAGCTTCCTATTCCTAAGTTCAAGCTCTATCAACAGCTTGTACAACTGACGATCAACTGAATCGATGAAGCGTTTAATGAGGTTAGTTTTTATATACCCTAACGTATATTGTGCTGGTGGTGCCCTGATGATGTCGGAGAACTCCTTTAGCACTTCAGACTTCAAGGCACCGACGACTGCCTGGTACATGGTGTTATCATTCCTGATGTTTCGCGATCCAAGCTGTGCCTCCACCTGAATGAACCAGAGCTTGGGATCGTTGGTCCATAATTAAAGGACTTTGAGTCATATGACTGCCATGATGTGTGCATCGTTATTGGGCTGGACGTTGCGGTAAGGATAGTGATTGTTGAAGTTGCCTTGTACCGCATTAAAATTGATGTTTGCACCAGGTGGTTTGTTGTATGTGACAAGAAGGCTATTTGTTGTATCGAAAAGCACGTGGTGAGCGTCTCCGGATAAGGATGAATTCTGCAGCAATTCTGTTGCTCTGTCTCTGCTATTCTTTGATTTTGCTGATTTTGCTCATGGCGAGCGGGTGAAAGATCAAGAGTCATATTCGTTGTAGGGTTGACGCAATCCGTTTTAGAGTTGCTCGAAACGCTATGAATCGATTTCGCACTGCGTTTATTCTAGTTTATAATGCGCATCCTTAAAGACGCTGTACAGTGCGCACCGAAGACGTGAATCACTGTCAAACAGTCCAAAAAGTATTGCCTCATTGAACACCACACGTGAAAAAAAAACAGTATAACTACAGTACTAATAAACCAAAGCCAAATTCTCATAATTTTTTTATAAAACTCGTAAGCAGTCTTCCTGTGTAATATTTCAATTGCTTCCGCCATGGAAAACTGTAATTATTGTATTTTTGTTGTACATTTTTTTTAAATATGCATTATATAAATTAACTTAATGGTTATATATTTTTTTCGCAGACAAGAATCGCATTGCCAGTCCTTCCGTTTCGGGTGATAAAAAGTTCAGCTTGGCCGGAGCTGTTGATCCAGCCACCAGCAGCGGCGATGCCAAGCTAAAGCCCAGATCTAGGTCAGTATGTATGCCAATTATTTGTTTTGCTCTTTATTTACCACCCCCCACACCGCTTGTTTTGGTGGGTGTGGTGCTGATGTATGGCTAATAAAGAGTATGCTTCAAATTGCAGGTCACTCATACGCCGTGCATCACGCAAAACCAAACAGCAAATCAACAACGCGTCCGATGACTGTAATTTGCAATAAAGCAGCGGAAGGAGGCAAGCGTGAAAGGTTGATAAGGCGAAAATTGCTTGAAAAGCGCTAGCAAATATACATAATTATATAATAAATAATAAATCACAGAAGCAAACGGATAACAACATCAACAAAAACAGAAACAGAAACAGAAAAAAGCAAAAACACACAAAGACAAGCAGAAACTCAAATTCACAATTGTCGACATAAGCATGGGCGAGTGTGTGTCTGTGTGCGTGTTGGTGTGCAAGTAAGTAGGCATAGATGCGTGTGTGTGTGTACATTGTGAATATATATTAATTAACAGTCGTCAAAGCGAACTCACCGCAATGATGGGGAGAATGATAACGCGGAAAAGATTACACATTTTGATATGAACGCTTAATTCAAACTACTCTACTTATATAATATATAACAATAACAAAAACGAATCAAGATACGGTTTTGTTGTCAAGTATGTGTGTGAGTGTGTTTTACATATTATAATACAAACATACTTAGGTGGGTGTGTTTGTATAGGCAAGCATTTATTGCGGTTAAAAAATGACAGATTAACGGTTTGGAGAAATTAGAAAATATGTAAACAAATATTTACAACATTTACTAAAAACATAAATATATTGTAGTTTAATATCGCACTAGTTGTTATTCAAATTTAACAAAAAATAATTAGAATGATAAGCGCAATTTTTTTATAATCATTAAAAGATAATTACATACACATGCGTTTAAAATATATAAATAATTGACTTGGAACAACAAAAAAATTGTTTTTTATGTAATTATGTAATTTTTGATAATAATAAGCCTTCTCATCGTTCGACGCTTGTGACCGATTATTCAAATACAAAAACAAAAAAAAACACATTTTAACCATTAACCACTCCCCGTATTCACCTGATATAGCACCATGCGACTTCTTCCTTTTCGGAAATATGCATTTGCCCATGAAAGGAGAGTGTTATGCAGACGTAGAGGCCATTCAAAAGGCTTGCACCGGCATACTGGCGGCCATACCGGCCAAGGAGCTAAAACACTTGTTCGACATGCTTTTGGACCGTGCAAAAAGCTGTATTAAAGCAGAAGGAGACTATCTATATAAATAAAAATGAATCGTCAAAATGTATGTACGCGCATAACTCAATAACGACTGGACCAATTTGGCCAATTCTTTTTCTTAAATATTCGTTGAAGTTCAGAGATGGTTTTTACGGCGAGAAAAATTCGAATAATTTTCGGAAAACCCCTAAAAACAGCCCTTTTCTTTTCCCCATACAAACTTTACATATGTACATATGTACATATGTATGTATGCATATAAAAATGAATGTTTGTTTGTTAGTGGATCGGGAAAGGTTTAGAAACAAAATACCTTATACTTTTCATGAGGAGAAGTCGGAAAATTGGACAATTCCAAAAAGTAACATTACATACACATTTTTTTCAATTTTTGTTTCTTTTATTTTTCAATATTTTGATTTGTAAATTATTTGAATCGTTTAATTGCGGTCGCTTGCTTTTTTATTCCGGCTATCCAAAGGAAAAATTATTGAAAATTATTCAATGAAAACTTTATGTGTGTTTCACACATTGTGATCAATTGCATATTGAAATTTGTTACGAATCCACGAAGAGCTCGCCGTAATATCGGTCGGCGTTCTTTTTGCCATCAACGTAATCAGCTAGCAATCGTAACGATATCACAGCACGACTTTTTAAACAATGGCTGCAATGTTTGACGGTCTTTATCTTGAAGCAACCGTTGGTATATATGGTGCTGTTAGATGCTGAATGTATTCTGTTGCGTGTTGCTGCACCCACACATTCTTCTTTGGATGCGGATGGTGATTACACCAGATCAAATTGATGAAATCATTTCAGCGGAAATTCCTGATTCAGAGATAGATCCAGAATTATACGAAGTGGTGAAAACCAATATGGTTCATGGACTTTGGGAATCTTACAATCCCACTTTGGTTTGTATGTCAGACAATAAATGCACGAAACACTACTCATGTGCTTTTCTTTCGGAAACGGAAATGGGAAATGATGGATATTCACTGTATCGGCGTCGCTCACCAGACGACAATGGCAGAACATTTAGCATTTAGAGGTGTGAATATCGACGTTAACAACACATCGAAGTTGACAACACGTGGATCGTACCATATTCGCCACTTTTGTCTAATTCACATTCAAAACTCATGTCAATGTTACAGTTATCAGTGAAATCGATCAAATACGTTTGCAAGTACGTCACCAAAGAAAGCAACATAGCAGTTATTGGCCTTGAACGATATGAGATCAGCAGTATCAAATGGGTCGATATGTGAACTGCAATAAAGCGCTTTGTAGGATATTTACTTTTGCAATTCATGAAAGTTTTCCGACTGTTTTGCGTCTCGCGGTTCAACTTCATTTAAGTCATCGCGTATTGTGAATGGTACAGTGTGTGCAACATTTTGAGAAGCATGCCAGCAGTAGCATTTGCTGGAACATGCTAATCACTGGAAACAGACGAAGGACAATGCGATAGTACTTCGCATGCCACTGAAGTTCGCATACTTTTATTTTGACAATTCGCGTTAATTATGGGATACGAAAAAATTACATTCCCGATGACATTTTACATTGTATTCGCTAAGAATTGGAAATGGGCAAATTTCCGTTGATACTTCCAGTGGTTTGATATCAATTTCACCTTCCTTTTGTCAATTCACTTCAACGGAAGATGAACTCTTATCCAAACATTGGCCAAATTATCGTAACTGCAATTGCTTGAGTGCACGCGCAATTTTAGCTGCCAAAAATACCGATGTTAATGACTTAAACTGGAAGATTCAAAGTCAAATTCCGGGAGGTTTGCGCTCATATAAATCGATCGATCGTCTTGACAAGGAACACGAAACCGTAAATTATCCAGCAAAATTCTTTGGAGAGCCTTGATATGCCCCATCATCATTTGCGTCTCAAAGTTGGATCTGTCATTATTATGTTTCACAATCTTCATGCGCCGAAACTGTGTAATGGAACCGGACTGATTATGACGCAGTTATCGAATACAAGGGACAGCCATTTCAGTTCAAACGTATTCAATTTCCAGGGAAAATTGCCTTTGCGTTGACAATCAACAGGACACAAGGAAATCGGGAAATGCTATGTTTTTCACACGGCCAGATATATGTGGCGTGTCGACGAGTTGGAAATCCCTCTTCTCTGTATATTTACGTACCAGAACAGAAATCAAAAAATTATGTTATTTAAGCTGCGCTACATTAAAAAAATGTAGAAAAATCATAAATAAATCATTTTCGACACAATATAATTTCAACTTTTTTCCATTTCAAAACACATAATTTCACGCAGGACAACGGCTGCGGGGTCAGCTAGTTTTGAATAAAATAAATTGATTTTAGACATTGCGTTATATAAAACAACAACATTTTTCAGTTAAAAAGTACAATTGCATTTTAATTATTTAATTTTTTCAACAACTTAATGTTTTTAATTATTTTTTTTATATTACAAGATCTAGGTTCGCATACATATCGTCTTGACATTGTAGGAGTCTGTGCAAACGAAAAGCTAATAAGAAATTTATTGCAAATTGCAGGACACTCATACGCCATGTCTAACGCAAAATCAACAGCAAATCAACAACACGCTTGATAACTGTAATTTGCAATAAAGCAGCGGAGGAAGCACACGAAAACGAAAAATACGTAGTACACAGAAATAATAGGGTTTTTAAAAGTTAGGTTAGAAAACGCTTAGTATAAACTTGACTTGAAAGCTTTTAATATGTATATTTGGTTTATATTTTTCAGCCAATTTGCAAGTCGTATATGCGCTCATCGCTGCAATCTTAATCAACATGGGCACAATTGAATGGTGTCGTCTCTTCACCAGTGTCCAGGACATTCAAAATTGCTTATTGTTAGCCTTCCTTGGCGCTGAAGGCGAAACAGTATAGCAATAGCATAGCTGCTTACATTTGCCAGCCGCGAGGGATAAATCAGAGTTGCTGCGGAAGCATTTTCTTAAAGATCCGAGAGCATCAAATGAAGTCCCGAAATTTTGAATGGCCGAGTTGACCAGACCAACACATGCTGAGGAGCATATTGAAGAGTCGCTGGAATTGTTAGAAAAGTTCAACAATTGTTGCTAAAGTGCTAAAGTGAATTTCGAATCTGAAGCGGAGCTAAAGAAATCCGCCGACGACAGTGTTTGGAATATGGAAAATTAGCCAATTTGAACGCGCATGCAATCACTGCAGCAGGTTAGTTATGAGCACTTGAAATCGAAAATAAATATTTGAGTAACATCCTGTATTTTAAATTTACAGTTGGGTACAGAAAATATCTTCAGTGGGTCTAATGATTTACGAAGCTTTTTTTGAAGCAAGCTCAATCGAAAGGTTGCTGATGTCAACAGTAAGTCTTTCCTCGCTGTTAATCATGCCCCTGTTGGATCAGAAAGTATTCAAAGCGGATCATCCAATTGTATTTGTGATACAAAGAAGACCTCTCTACTTTGTGCATTGGTCCATATTGCACCCCAGAGGTTTTATAAGTTCTAGTTGTCTAGAAACATTATTTTGAATAATTAGATTTATATTTTTTTTTATATAATAAAAAATAATCCATAAATAAGTATAGTGAAATAAAATAAAAATCTGAAAGTTGATTTGTTTGACTACATTTTTAAGTTGGAATAATGTTCCGTGTATTACAGCTATGTTTGTTTCTGTATTAAAATCTATAAATATTTTAAATTAGTTTTTCAGAGCGGAGTTCTTGCCCCTGTGACGTACCTTCTCTACCAGTGAACAATTCTGATCCCAGCACTGTATGACGTTGCAGAGGCTCCTATGGTCAGCATACTGTCTGAGTCTGAAGACAAGACAAGATTTAACCGTATTTAAGTAGATTATCGTTAATATGTGAGAAAGAAGAATCAACGTTCCCATTGAGACCCATTAGAATTTCTTCTTCTTCTTGTTTACTGGTGTAGACACCGCTAAAGCGATTATAGCCAAGTTAAGAACAGCGCGCCACTCGTTTCTTTTTTTCGCTACGTGGCGCCAATTGAATATTCCAAGCGAAGCCGGGTCCTTCTCCACTTGGTTCCTAAAGAGCTAAAGTGTTTTCGTCCATTCGGACGACATGACCTAGCCAGCGTAGCCGCTGTCTTTTAATTCGCTGAACTATGTCAATGTCGTCGTATATCTCATACAGCTCATCGTTCCATCGAATGCGATATTCGCTGTGGCCAACGCGCAAAGGACCATAAATCTTTCGCAGAACTTTTCTATCGAAAACTCGCAACGTCGACTCATTAGTTGTCGTCGTCCAAGCCTCTGCACCATATAGCAGGACGGGAATAATGAGTGACTTATAGAGTTTGGTTTTTGTTCGTCGAGAGGACTTTACTTCTCAATTGCCTACTCAGTCCGAAGTAGCACCTGTTTGCAAGAGTTATCCTGCGTTGGATTTCCAAGCTGACATTGTTGGTGGTGTTTACACTGGTTCCAAGATAGGCGAAATTATCTACAACTTCGAAGTTATGACTGTCAACAGTGACGTGAGCTGCCAAGTCGCGAGTGCGACGACTGTTTGTTTGATGACAGGAGATATTTCGTCTTGCCCTCGTTCACTGCCAGACCCATTTCTTTTGCTTCCTTGTCCAGCCTGGAGAAGGCAGAACTAACGGCGCGGGTGTTGAGGCCGATGATATCAATATCTCGGAGAGGTCCTTCCCGATTCTGACGGAGCTTTTAGTGTTTCTCAATGTCAGTTTACAGAGCCGCTTTGATTTTGCGGGGATACCAAGTTCAGACATAGCGGCATAAGGCAACTCCATTTCGTGCTGTCAAAAGCAGCTTTGAAATTGACGAAGAGGTGGTGCGTTGCGATTCTTCTTTCAAGGGTCGTTTCCAAGAATTAGAATTGTTTTCTCTCCGCTGCGACACTGCACTCTTCGTAGTACCAGCTTTCGACTTTTCCGAAAACCAATGGTTTCGCTTGCACTACGTAAGGAGCTTGAAATGCCGTCTCACAGTTCCCTTACACCGAGTTTTTGACGAGTGCTCTCAGAGAGCAGGATTGCAAGAAAAATGTTCGGCTGTCTGTTTTGAGTACAGCTTCTCGACGTCGAACCTTCCTTGTGTTTGTTGACGTGTGTTTTTTACGGCACAGAGGCGGGTCCGTGTCTTGGCTGCTATAAGATAGTAGTCCGAGTCGATGTTAGGACCTCGGAGCGTACGCACCTCTAAAACACTGAAGACGTGTCTTTCGCCTATCACAACATTATCGACCTGGTTGGTGGGTTTTCAATTCGGAGACCAACAGGTAGCTTGGTTAATTTCTCTGGAACCTAGTACCACAAATAACCATATTTCGAGCCCCGGCGATCAGCCCCAACCCATTTGGGGACGTTTCCTCGTGGAGGCTGAATTTACCGACCGTTGTGCCAAAGATACCTTCTTTGTCCAACCTGGCTTTAAAGTCGCCAAGCACTTATAGGTGCGCTCCAAGTGCTCATAGAAGGCATCTTTAGTTACATCGTCCTTCTCTTCCGTTGGGGCGGGGGCACAAATCAGCGTCAATGAGCTACGTTTTCACTTTGGATTTGCTCATTCTTCCCTTTCCCTCCAAAAGTCCTGGTGCCACCGAAACACGCCACTTCTTGCTAAAGCAACACCTGCGTAAGCCTGCTTGATCATATCAAACGTCTCTGGCGCAAATTTATCGAGTTTCACACAGAATTCAATTGCTCTAGCGAACGCTGTATTTTCGGCTTGCACCACTCACAGAAACACGCGGCGGAAGAAAATCAGTCCTATTACTTTCCGGACAAACCCTGTATACATACAAGCTATCTTATGTATGTCTGCATCTCAGTTAGTGGATTGGCAGGCTAACTTTGTGTACGCTTGTGACTTTAAATCGTTACTTAACTACCTCATTACCCCGTTAGCAGGCAGAAACCAAACATCTCGATGTCGGCTTTTGCCTTTTGAATATATGTTTTTGGGTACCACTAGTTGCTGCTCACTCACTTAACAGTTCCTCACTACCGCAATTAGATCCTAGTTGCCAAATTAGCAAAGTGAAACAGTTAGTTGTCAACAGCATTAAGCAGTAACTTAAGTACTTAAATCAGTTTCGATGATTGCGTAGACATTCAGCGGCATACATATGTAGGATCATATCTAGAACACCGACTATTGCCGAAAATTTGTGAATGACGTACTTTACCTTAAATGTAGATACCGAAAATATTTGAGCAATTTATCGAAACGAGTGCGAGAGTGCATTGAAGTGGGAAAATTTGGCAGCACTGTTTTCTGTGGAGATTTAGGTACTTCATAGTATTATGACTATCGACTTGGGTATAATAAATATGTAACCTGACTATAAATGCTTCTGAAATAAATATTGAGAATTGTTCATAATTCTTTCCTGATAGTAGTATATCTGTGTGCTACAAATGTGTTGAATCGGGTCAATACGTCGCGGAGCCCCCTTATACATAATGTAAACTTTATGGAACAGCAGATTGACTTAATACCGCATATATCGGCTAATATGCAAGTTAACGCAATGAAAATGAGGGACATGCCTAAACTAAATAGAATTGAGCGAAAACTTGACCTAGCACCCACATAACTAATATAAAGATTTTCGAACATATGGCAGAGTTTACTCCATATGATTGGTGTGCATATGAGGTACTTTATGAAACCCAGGGAACATTTTATTACAATATCTGGAACATGTTTTCTGGTGCTGCAATAACAATACCATGCTTACCCTCGAAATGCTTTTGTTTGTACCATGTCCTTTTGGTATTTAAATTGCTAAACTTTGCTCTAATGGAAAGAGATTTATCTGATCGAAAAAATAATATGAAAATTTATAGACCGCACAAGGAGCTTTCAAAAGTAAACAGGACTTTTTGAATCTAGCGCCCCCTGGTGGCGCCATCTATATGACTGGTCCGTTAGAATCTGCTATCTTTATCGATTGTCCAGTGAAAATTCATGACATTTCATTAATTGGAAGTAAAGTTATTGCGTTTTAAGTGTCAGTATGTTTGTGTCATCGGTGCGAAAATGAGCTTCGAACAAAGTCTGTGATCACCGGAAATTCCATCATCAAAATCATCATCCATCATCAAAAATCAGCCGAAATCATCATTGAAATTCATGGAAATGGAATTGAACATCTTCAAAACATCGATTTATCGCATTTTGACCGAACATTTGGGCTTGACCAAAATCACATTTTAACCATTAACCATCCCCGTATTCACCCGATATGGCACCATGCGACTTCTTTCTTTTCGGATAAATGCATTTGTCCATGAAAGGAAAGCGTTATGCAGACGTAGAGGCCATTCAAAAGGCTTGCACCGGCATACTGGCGGCCATACCGGCCAACGAGCTAAAACACTCGTTCAAGATGCTTTTGGGCCGCGCAAAAAGCTGTATTGAAGCAGACTATTTTGAATAAAATAAATTAATTTTGCCGAAAAAAGCATTTGTTCTTTTTTTTAAGTCCTGTTTACTTTGGAATGCATCTTGTATTCTCATTCCAATGGCTACACATACGCCCCGTCAAACTGCATGGTGTACTCTAGATGGTGGGGCGTATGCGTAACCTTATATAATATAATGTAATCAAATACACAGTTTCCATTTAAATACGAGCAAATGATTGGTATTTGGCGAGATTTTTATTTTATTTAAAGATTTTAATAACTAATATTGATAGCGCGCAACAGCCCTAACCTAGTGTTTTTACTACTGTGATCAAATTGAAAGGTGAATTTTTAATTTATACTTCGCGTGTTTTTCGAATCAGTAAATTTTTTTTCTGTAAGTTGATAGTACTGTTAGTGACATCTATGCTAAATTTTATGTCAAAATATTAGTTTTGTGAAGCTCTAAAAGTGAATTCTTTGATTTTTACTAAGTCTGAATTTATTGAACAAAGAAGTGCGATAATGCACCATCTCATACTGCATTGGTTATTCGCGATCATTTTGCCAAATTTTCAACTATTTTCATGCCGCAACCACCGCATTCGCCTGATTTACCTTCGTGTAACTTCTGGCTATTCAGCAAATTCACATGACCACTCCGAGGACACCGTTTTGACTCAATAGAGGATATAAAAGCTGAATGGAAGAAGGCTCTGATCGGCCATCACGACGGAGGATTTTTCCAAGTGCTATGATTACTGGACAATTCGTTGGCGTAAGTGTATTGCAGTGGAAGGGTATTAATTTGAAGGAGATAAAATGGACAAAACTCACCTTTCAATTTGATCACAGTAGTAAAACACTACTTATGTACAGTAAAAAGCGAAAATACTGAGATCTCACATCAATTTGATTTGTATTATGCATAAATACAAGCACAAATCACCATAAGGTCATAAGTGATGAAGGTAACCGCCGCACAATAGCTTGAAATTATTACATACTTTAAAATGTGATTTCAATTAAGCAATAAATGAATCAGTGTAGTAAAATAACAATAAAAATACAGCAGCGATCAACGAAGCAGCGTAAAAACTCGACCTTTTTTATGGCATACTTACATGGCGGCTGCGGGAATCACCCATAATTACTATTGTAAAAAAATTCGTTTTGTTTGTAGGTATTGCTGTAGTTGTTTTTGCATTTTTGTCATGCACTAAAGTGACCATTCCACTTTAATCTGCACTTTGCTCTTGTACTCGTATTATTGTGCATGTCTCTCCGCATGTCCATCTGTGCTCGCCTGTCCATCTGTCTGTCTGTTTATCTGCCCACTTGTTTGTCCATCTCAGTGACGTGTGCATGCACTGTGGACCAACAAAATGCAGGCAGCAAAACAAAGAGAAGCCGCAACAACCGCCTACTCGCCACTCGAAATCAAGCGCCATTCAAACGAAACCATACAAATGTAATGTATGTGCGTGTGAGTGACTCGAAGCATGTTTTCAATTTGCTTGCGGCATATATTGGGTAGTCGAAAAAGTATTTTCGTATTTCGAATCAAACTTCAACTTTTTTATATTTATAATGAACTTTAATATAACAAATACGAGTATGTACCATTTTGGTCTAGCCCCCAGATACTGAATAAGTGAATCAAAGTTCTAATTGCAAGCTTTTAATCGAAAATATTGATCAATCTATGAGGTAAATTAAATAAATTTGGTGAGAATCCTTTTCCAATAGTAGTATGTCTGTATGAAAAAAATATGTTGAATCAATATACATATAAAAGAACACCAAAGGCATGAAATACGCAAAAATGCGGGCGTCATGGCACTTGAGAGCAAATTAAAATATTCTACGAAAAATACAAAATAAAATTTACAATGAACAATCACGAGCTAGCGTCGAATTTCATGTACCATATACCCTGACACAGCCATACCTAAACACTTATTTGTACGAGTATACAGGACGCTGGATGGCTGAATGTTTTACACGCCAGCGCCGCCAAATACGTACGCAGAAAAAAACACATACTGTTTGTTGCTTCGCTTCTCTATAGAGCTTAAATATCTCATCGGATGACTAAATCACATTTTATTCGGAAAACATATTAATATACATATAAACACACATACATTCGCACAGACAGTCTGGTAGGAAAATGTGTTGAAAGACGATGCCGCATCATAAAAGCACAAACATATCTACTTACATACACAGTGTTTGTCCGGAAAGTAATAGGACTGAGTCGATTATTGAACCAATGGTTACAATTTTTTAAAAACTTTCAAAATAGGTCCTTCTGCGTCGATGCAGTGCGTCACGGAAAGCACTCTTCGGAATAGCCTTGAGAGCTGAGCTGCATGGACCGGCCGTCCGATTGCCTTGCATGTTGCCAACAACGATTCTTTGTCTGTTCTCCATGTGCTGCCGACTGGCGACTTGAGGGTTTTGTTGCAGTCCTGTACTTTGGCAATAATGGCTGTCGAGGGTCACACCTAGTACAAACTTAGGGTTATTGACAGTTTGATTTTAACAAAAATATTAAAGTCAAATCTGTACTCCTTCAACCAGTTTGTGAATATGATCGCTGTGGATTTAGTGAGTGTTAGGTTTCGTGCAGCGATCGAGCGAGAAAGGTCGGAAAGATAACCGTTTACTTTAGAATATACATATATTGTCAAACACCAAAACAAGTTTCAGTTAAATTTGTCAATTTAATATAAAAAAATCTTAAAACTTTAAAAAAATCTTTGGTAACGTTCTTGGGTAACTGTGGTAACTAGTAAATTAACCGATATTTAGCATGTAGGGAAAATACCCCGATCAAATCTAAAGTGGCACAGTTATTATCAGTGACAAGCAGCAGTAAAATACACCTAATTGTGAACTCACCACTTTCTAACATTTCGCGGATATTAAGTAGAAATATTTTAGAAAAATACTTTAAAACGACAAAAGCGATATTGCCAGTTTTCTTGCTGTATATTCTGTGTTTTGCGGGGTTGTCACTTTTCCCTTCTCTTCAGAAAGTTCTTCAATGTATGATTTTCAGCTGATATCTTCAAACATGATGCCGGTAAGAAAGTAACCGTCAATGGTAACCGTTATCACACCCTGATAACCGACTATTTGATGCCTGAAATTGAAGATCGTGATCTCGGTGACATTTGGCTTCAACAAGAGGCCAACACTTTCCACACATCGTATCAATCAAAGTCGATTAGCCACCAAGAACGTGCGATAACCCACCGTTAGACTGCTTGCTTTGGATATATGTAAAGTGTAAAGTCTATGCGGACAATCCCGCTTCAATCCAAGCCTTAGAGCAAAACAAAACTCTTGTCATTCACCAATTACTAGTCGAAATGTCCAAACGAATCATCTAAAATTGAAATCAACGAATTGACCATCTGAGACGTAGCCGCGGCCAACATTTGAAAGAGATAATCTCCAAAAAATAAATATCAAAGAATATTCTTTATTTTAAATTTGAAGTTACTGTGTTTTTTCTTTAAAAAAGTAGGGAACCTCGAATTGGAACCACCCTTACATGTGGGCATGTATTTTCTCTGAATTAACAAACCTAGGTTTCCGCTTACTTTATCGTATAAGTGCTGTCTGTGTGTATATTTTTACCTTCTTTCGTTGAGTTCCTAAAAATAATATTCGTGCATATGATGTCAAAAGGTTCACTAATCCCTTAGCTCTTGGTGCAACTTACGGAATGTAATTATGAACATGGTAAATGCTAAAAGGTTGTGGAAAAACGTGCTAAGTTCTCATCTAGAGGTCGTTGAATGATAATAGAATTGGCATCCATACTTATACTGACAGAGGCGAACACTGGATTCTTTGCGATATAATTTTCAATGCAGAAAAATTTTTAAAAATATTTTTTCTCGAAACCTTCACCTGTTTCCAAATTCGTAAAAAGGCAAACCGATTCTTAAATAATCACAGTAAGCCGATTACTAAAAATGTTCCGCTTCAAAGCATTGGACACGCTACCATTTAAGTTGATCCATATTTTTACGCTAACGGAAGATATATTCAGTAGCTTGCCTACATAGTTAGCTAAGCTCCATCGCTGCGAAAAGTTACGAAAAACTCGAAAAAGTGAATATGGCGAGCTATCAAGATAAGCTGAAGCTCGTGTTCTACTTCTTGCTTTTGCTAAAGGTATTTCCAACTATTTTGGCGCGTATATGGGATTCCAATACAGACGATAAACAAGGAGTAGAAGACATGGCTATAGATTACTGTGTTTGGTTCTTGAACTTAACTAGAGGTGAGTAAAACTGATTTTCAAATATCGAATAGCCACAGTGATAATAAATATTTTTTTATATTTCAATTTCTTTCAAATTCATTGACAAATGAAGAGGATTTTCTTTGTGCTGCCAAGATTGACCCGTTTTTTAATATGTTTTTATGAAGAGCTGACCTCGGCTAGTTAATTCTATGTAGAATAGAATTATAAATTTTCGTTTCTATTTATTTATATTTATTATTTAAATAACTATTATTTTAAATATAAAAAACGTCGAAATCCATTGGTCCAGTCGGAATAAATAAGGCGTCTAGACTCGATGGGAGTAAAATACCTAAGAAAGTTCTTCAATCTGCCGCTAACCACTCTTCATCTATCCGATGTGTGGAAAGTCGGAAGAGTTCCCCCACTAAAGCCTGGGAAACCGCCGTCGTCTGAGGCCTTGAGGTCTTGAAGCCTTGTTATTCCGATCTTCACCCATCATCTTAGTCTAGCAGCACAACAACATGGCTTCGGTAAAAAGTACCTAGCACTTAGCTTCGTAAATGCCCTTATAGTCGGGACTTAAATCAAAAGTAACTATGTGGGAGGAGTTTCCTCTTAGCACCACTAATAGAAAATATCAAACAATCCATTCTCCCCAGGGCTAAAGAGGTGGAAAATGAACCATCTGAGCGGTCGGCAATCATCCGTACTCTTTCTAGGTCTAAAATGGGAAGAATTAAATGGAGTGCTCAGCAGGGTGGATGTGTTTAAAAATATAAACAGCTATCTCACCGATTTTTCTGCATAGGACCCTGATTATTGCCAGAATACAGAGCAGCAATAAAATCCTCAAGTTGCTAGCAGGCAGAACCTGGAGCAAAGACAAAGAAACGTTATTAGCAACATGTAAGGCGATTGGCCGGAAAAGCATTTACTATACAGCACTGATATGATCGCCCGTATGTAATGAGACGCAGACGAAGAAGTGCCAAATACGGCACTCCGATAGCAGGATGTCTTCTGTTATCTCCCGTAAAACACCTGTATGATTCAAGGAACACAATGCTCTGCACTTCAAGCAATTTCTGCTTGGATATTTTCGTAAAAATCTTTCCTACAGTCGCCTTCTTGAAGCGGAGGCGCCTCCTAAATGGATCAAGAAGTCATTCCTTGATTACGTCGTCGCCATTGAACAATACACCGACTAGACTTCAAACGCAACTAATTTCAATCACACACCGATCGCTTGCACCACGTCCGATATTTCATAAAACTAGATCAATTATAAGAATTTGTATATCTTAATGTGAAAGTGGAAAAAGCCTACTTCCCATATCATCTGGTCATTTCAATTTACTGCATATGAGTCAAGCATAAAAAATTATATAATTCGGAATACAACTTCTCATGGTTCTAGATACCGAATCTGTGGTGTAGTCAGAGAGCATCTTTTTCTGGTGATAATATATCATGATGCCTAAAGTACCCAAATCCCAAATAATATTTTAATTCATCCGCCCTTAGAAATAGCGAAGCACATAGATGAAAGTGCTTAGTAAAGTAAGCAAAAGTTGATTTCTGTCATACATTACAATCACCAGCACTCGCGCACTTAAACGCGCGAATTCTTTTAATCTGAAAGGATAACCGCACAAGACCCTCCATGACATCAAGTCCAGTAAACGAAATGAATGAACGGCGGATTGAACAGAGGAGAAGGTGAAGTTTCTCTATTATTAAATGGGATAATCATCCTGAAATTGCATATAATGCCTTTTGGTACACCATGTAGTATGAGTAACGCAATGTCTTCGACACACATTATGTTACTCATACGACACAATGTACTCAATGAGTATATAATATATACTATATATGTATATGTCCGTAAGTATATAAAAACTGACGTAAAAAGTTTCGGAACAAAATAACAAAAATCATCGAAAATCGCTTTATTGTTTTTCAAAATATTCTCCATTAAGATCTATACCTTTGCATGCGTTTGCGCCAATTTTCGAAGGAATTTTTAACACTATGATTGAGGTATCTCTAAAACATGCCTTCCGAACGCAGCAACATCCAGATAGTCGACGGCAGTTCACTTTCGGGCTCATACACGTAAAGTCGCACTTCATCCTATGTCACGATTTCATAGACGTTTTTCGAAGTATTTTTTGTGTGGGCTCCAACGTCAACAAATATTTTTTCCAGTCAAATGCCTATGCAATATTTAGTGTGTGCTGGTCCCACTAATACTTATAGGCTCTATCTCACGATAAGTCGCATGAATGACTTTGCAATATCGGTTTGCGAACAGCATTAATAGTTTCCGGAACAAAATTGAGTTTTGGCGCCTCCTTTTTGAAATTCGTCTTAGAGTGAAGCTGCGACCTCCATTGAATTCACCATACCATCCATAAACACTGGCCCTTAATCGTCGTGTTGCATCGTCAAATATTGAATTAAGTTCATCGATGAACCGTTGCTGAGTTAATCCACGTCGTAAGTTCTAAAACATAATCGTGCGAAGATACTCACGATTTATGATGATGAATATTTCAAGTTACTGTAAATAACACAAGTAGCGGCCGTTTGTCAAAACGTTCTGAGTACGCATACCATCAAAAATGTCAAACTTTACGATCAAGTTGTCAGAGTTGCCAAATACCGAAATATAAAAGACAACCTACGTAGAGTTTCGCATCACAATGAGAGAAAGCAAACTACGCACAAGCCTTTAATAATAAGAATAAATTACAAAATGCGTTAAAATAATTTATTTATAATTAAATTTCATAAAAGATTTATTTGCGTATTTTAAATAATTATACAATTGTCGTTTCATTAAAAACGTGTTTAATTATAAATTAATTAAGTAATTTTCCTAAATTAGCAGTTTCTGATATACGAGTATGTAGCAAAATGGAATCAAATTTTCGTTTAATCTCGCTTTCCAAACATTCTTTATAATAATACGTACGTTTTTTGTATTGGAACTGGCAAACAAACAATTTTACTAATATACTTATATGTGTATGCTTAAACAAGGTATGTACATATAGTATATAAACAACACACTGCGAGTACATACTTTGAGCTAAAACAAAATCGTTCATTAAAATCTTCGAGAGCAATTCAATATCTTTTCTTTGAACATAAAAACGCCTTTCTCTCTAAATCTCTCTTTCTCTTGCTATAAATTGCTAACTGTACTGTACTGTACATACTACTATATATATATATACCACTAATTACTAAACTACTTTTGCCGAATTGACTTTAAATGCTGCTGCAATTGCTCGCAACGTTGGCACTCCTTGGTCAGCTGTTTCACAGCGGCCGCATACTGACGCTGCAGCTCGAGTAGGCTTTGTAGCTCCGCGTTGAGCGCATCGCGCCGCGCACATTCCTCGTTGTACTTCTGACGCACCTTTTGTTCGGTTTGCCTCACACCCGTCACAATTGCTTCGAACTGTTTGATGAACTCTTCACGACCCTGCACGCTGGTCATGCCCTCATTGTATGCTTCGCATATGGAATTGAGTAGTGAGAGTTCCTTTTCGAGATAACGTTTCTTGTCGTTCAACGTGTTGAAGAGCGTGTAGTATTGCTTCGTCTCTATGTGTTTGGCACTCACTAGAAGAAAGTAGAAACAATTGAATAAGTATAGTTTGGCATTCTTCGCTTTTATTAGGCGCTTACTTTCATTGTGTAGCTCATGAAACCGTCGCTGGTACTGTGTTAGTTCCGTGCGATCGGGTATGGCATCTAACCGTCGCTGCATGACCACAATGCTACGATTCTTTTTGGCTATCTGCAGCTTCAATTCCTGTATTTGTGCTTTCTCTTTTGAGATGGCAGCTTCTTGTTCCTCCGGTGTTTGTGCATTGAAAGCTTCCAGTTCGCTAATTTGCAACAGAAGAGATTTTTAGTTTAATTAAGAAATGTTCCGGAAATTATTCGGAAAATCTTGAGTTTGCATCAATTTAGAAAAGAGTTGCCACGCAGCAAAAAAAAGCAACTATAAATATTGCTAAATGTTCCCACCCCCATGTTCTACGTAACCGGAACGGACTCGGATTTCTATCCGGCCAAAGACTGTCAACGGCAGGGTGCTGTCGATACAACAACAACAACTGTTAAATGTTTCCAAACAAACGTCGTTAATTAAAACCTGCCTAGAAGTGTTCAAAAATCTCAAAATTATAGCAAATTGTAATCAAACACTAAGGAAAGATCTGTTGATGTTTCTAGGAAGCGGTTTCGCTTCAAGCAGATGACTGTAAGTATAGTATCTGCAAAAGCATTCCAGAAGAAACCGCTTGGCGTGGAGTACATTATGTTTCTTGACCGGAAGCATGCGGGTAGGTAGGTAAGTAGGAGTGCAGCGCTGTTATCTATCGGGCTCAATTAGCACTTGATGTGCCATTTTGATACACTATTCATAGAACCTCCTGTATCTGCTATTACGTTTCACCTTCTCTCTCAAACCATTTTGAGGTTTCGATGAAACTATTTATGTCTGATATGCTTTTAGTGGAAATCCATTCAAGGTTTGGTGCTTGATGGATTCCAAGTGTTTTGTGTCAGATCTGTGCTAGAGCCGGGCATTCGAAGAGAAAGTGGGAAATTGTTTCCTTGTTCCCTGCTACTCCGCAGCCTCGGCAGATGTCGTTGTAGGGCATACCCATGTTGGACGCATGTTCTCCAAATGGCCAGTGCCCTGTTGTGGGAGCAGTTACTCTGTAGATACTTTTTCTTTTCTGCGGGAGTCGCTGCTCAAATGTTCAACCGGAGACTTCAAGAGGCTTTCTGTAGAAGTCGGGAGTGCAGTATTTTAACACGTCTGAAGCTTCTTCGTATGTGTTTCACTACATCCAGGCGACCATATCGGTATAGCGTAAATTACGACCGATTGCCTTGTATGTTACCAACAACTCTTCTTTGTCTGCAACTGCATTTTGTTGGGGCTTTGTACTAACAGTTATCGCGGTCATATGAGGAGTATTAGAGTACAGGATTTAGAATCTAATACCTAAAATTGTAGGGTTATTAACAGTCTGAATTTTAACGTCATCAGCAGAAAAAAAGCGAGAAAGGTTGGAGAGATAACCGTTTACTTTCGAACGCCAGCCATCAATTCCATTGCCTGATGTCAATACCGCACAAGTATCCGAGTACGAGGTGATGGAGACTACCTTTGATTATTGAGGTAGTTACGAAATTTAAAAGTTAAACAGTAACGGCGAAAGCACACCACCCTGTTTAATTCATCTTAATTTAGAATTTTGACCTCGAAACGGTACGAATGATTGCCGACCGCTCAGGTAGTTCACGGTCCTCCTCTTCAGCCCTGAAGGACCCGTGGATTGCTCCATGTCCTCAAGTAGGGTTGCATGTTTGAGTGTATTAAAAGCTTTTGACAAGTATAACGCTACGAGGATCGTAGGCAGGCTTTGTTTTAGGCCATAAACTATCTGAGCGTCAAGGCCACAAGTGTCTTTACTACTGGTGAAAGAACTCCTTAAATTAGACAGTGCTTCCTCGGTTGAATATAACACGAAGACCGTTAGAAAAACTTACTCAATTTCCTTTTGCAAATTGGCCAAATCTTGCCGACAGAACTCTTTGAATTCCGCCTCTTCCTTTTTTAGTTGGTCATGTTGCTTCAACATATCGTGCACTTTAGTAACAAGCCTGCAATTTTGAAAATCACTTTATATCTGCGATATGAACATTTCATTATTTCACTCACTCTGGATCCGCTTTCGCTTCAATTGCTTTGTACTGTTCGATTTCAGCTTGCAATTCCTGTTTTCGTTCGACATATTGTTGCAGTTGTTGCTTTTGCTTTTGTAATTCCGCCTCTATTTCTTTATTCTCTTCGAGATTACTTTGAACCTTACGTTCTAATGCGACTTTCGAAGCTTCAAGCATTTTAATTTGACTGTGTTCTGATAATTGTTTGGCATCCGTTTCCATTTCCTGTTGCAGTTCAGTGTAGTGCCTATGCATGGCGCTGCGTTCGCTGGCATCCAAGCGATGTGTTGGCGAGCATGTGATATGCTAGAAGTGGTGAGATGAAGACAGTTATTCTCTTTGTTACTATTATTATATAAATATTAATATTTTATTTATTATAATTTTACCTCGTTTGTTAAGGAAAGATTTTTTAGCAATTTGTGCACATCAAGCTGCGAAATAAATAGTTTACAAATGCACAACACACAAAAGCATAATCAACGAAAGTATGCACGGCCAGTCAAAGTTTTGAATATGCAAAAAATAAAAATAAATAAAAAATTATTTTTAAGAAAGCAGTTGAAGCAAAGTAGTATAAAATGCACACACAACTATAAACAGTGATTATTCTTGCTTTAGAGTTAAGCTTATTTTCGAATGCTATATACCTCATCGGTCGCACCAGAACGGGTTTCATTAGTCGTACTCGGCGCAGTCGCACAACCGTACTCTAGCAAAGTCATGCGCACACGCGTTTTCTCATCTTCATTCCCCGCATCCTTGCGTTGATATGCCCGCACAGGATTATAGAGTTCCTATTGAGAGGGATACTTTAATAGGTGCCACATAAAAGCTACATATGTATAGAAAACAGTACTTGAATGCGCTTAATATGCGCTGAAGCATTTCGTATCTTCGCCAGCTGCTCTTTATCCGTTTTATATTGGTAGTGATTGTGGAATTGCCCTATGGCAAACTTTTTCAGTCGCTGTGCACGTTCAGCACGGTTTTCAACCTGGAAATCAACACTCATAAATAATTTTTGTTAACTGTAATAATAATAATTTTTAAGCTTACTGATTTTTTAACCAGCCATTGTATAACCGGATGTATGCTAAGAAATTCGAGTCCTTGTATTTGATGTGGTTCTATCTGAAAAGGGCACTTCATTTGTGGCAAGACAGACACAATTTTTTCAACGAGTGCGCTTTGGAAATAAAGTGAACATTATTCAAAATGTAAATACAAATATTAAGAACACATTTTTTATACAAAACATACATCAATCTTTCCCTCTACTCACATTTTTTGGCCTATTGTTAAGTTTTCGTGGAACAATAAATCCACGTCCACATCGTAATCACAGCATTCGATGCACCAAGTCATACCACCGACAACTTTATCAAAGGGCGATAAACCTTTGATACGTGCCCGATAATAGCCAGCCGCAACCAGCATATCAAATGTTTCGAACTCCTTTACTGTAGCGTCTACATCTTCACGTCTCTCCACCTTTGCGTAGAAAATATGACACCAACATTTTATAGTCCATTGACATATGGATGGTATTAATAATTAATTACTCACTTGAACTTCACGTCCTTCGGCATCGATACGTGTGGCCAATTTCACGTTTGGCAAATGTTTCGAGAATATATCACGATTGGACGCCATCGTAAAACGCCCACTTTCATTACTTGTACCCTAAGTTTAGTTTTAATCAGCACCAGCTAATTTATCAACAAACTTTTACAAAAAAACAGACTGTTTGGCAAAAACTAATTTGTTTTCTAATTGAACTGTCAGTCTAATCAGCTGTGACAGTATAATAGTTGGTATATGGGAAACAGCTGATAAGGGGTATGACTTTGAATGAAAGTAATTGTTGAATTAAATGTGAAAGTTGTTTTAAATGAATATTGTAGAGCTGATTAGTATCATGGGGGAACTCATTAACAGAACATAAGTTGAGTATGTCAGCGTCTATAATGGATAAGTAGGAGTTTAATCTGCAACAATACCCAGAACGAATTTAATTTATGCAACAACTGCTTAGTGTTAAGTAACATTTACTATAATTTGAATTTTGTTTTATCCGAAATTCAAGCCAATTCCAATGTTTAAGAATTATTTTAAATTAGTGAAATAAAAAGAATATATCTCAAGTCTTGATTAACTAATGACATAACTAATTCAAACTTTATTCTTTTTTTCTCGTCCAGAACTATTAGTGCCTTAGCAACCCTAACGTTAGCCACCCGCTCTCATTTTCTCTCATTCCGCATGTTTATTGTTGTTATTTTCCGCAATTTTCTTGAATGGAGTGGCGTCTAGCCGGTAAAACGTGGGTGTTTGTTAAAAAAAAAAAGGAATTTCGGTGTATGTTAAATAAATTGGTGTAAAAATATAAAGTAAGAAACCATGCCTTACATTTGCTTGCTACAAGAAGGCAATGAAAGCCTGCCAAAACTTTTGGAGAAAGCGCAACAAAATGGTTATGCGGTTATAGCGGCGCATATAAACACCGCCGAACTTCCATACGAATACCAGGAGGCGCCCATGTGTGACAAACAGGCGGAGTTCACATATCCAGACTTAGTATTCCCTTCCGATCATTGGAATGGAAAAGTAATAAATGTACTCTCAGACACCATAGACTGTGATGCTGAAGACTTGGTTGTGCGCCGTAATGCTGAAGAAGTGTTAAAACGTGATATTTCATGGGCGGAACATTTACAATATGGTGGTTATACAATGTTACGTTTAAAATCCGAACGTAATCTTAATATGGCACGCATTGCATCGAGCAATGTGAAAGGTAAGTTATTAATATAGTGACGCACCACAGAAAACTAATTGTACGTGCTGTGCATATCCGATGTGCATAGGACTGCTGCTCGTACAAGTACCTTTGTATAATTCAAAGGAGGCCCAAGCTACCTGGCGACGTGATATTGATGATGATGAATTGGAACGCATTGGTGAACAAGATACATGGCATTGGTGGAACAACTTTAGATGGGCGGCCGATTTTAATCCTAAAATTAAGGTTGTGCTCGAACTAAGCGAAAGTGACCGACCATCCTTAGAGGTAGTGCGACGTTGGTTGGGAGAGCCAGTCGAAGCAATTATAGTGCCCTCAACCATGTTCATTTGTAATCGGCAAAATTATCCCGTACTACCAAAAGCGTGGCAAGAGATTTTGTCATATTTTATGCGTGCACGCATTAATGTTATTATTTCTTCCGATGTACATGATAACAGTCTGAAACTATACGCGGAGTACATGCTACGTTTCCAAGAAATACACGCAGATACACACGAATTGCAAGCGTAAGTTTATTCTACATTATACCTATAACTAAAAAAATAAACTAAATGTATTTTTTTAGTTTCGAAGATGTGCTGGAAGAACCACTACAACCTTTATATGACAATTTGGACTGCTACACGTATGAGGTATTCGAAAAGGATCCGGCTAAATATAAGCTTTACCAAGACGCTATCGAACAGGCGCTACTTGACCGCGTTGCCGATTCGGAAAAGAAACATAAATTGGTAATATACTGCTTAATTAAAAAAACCAAAATAGTTGTGCTTATAAATATCATCTACAGACAGTTATTATGGTGCTTGGAGCAGGTCGTGGTCCACTTGTGCGTTCAGCACTGAATGCAGCAGAAAATACCGGGCGTAAAGTGCGCGTCTACATTATAGAGAAAAATCCCAATGCAATACGCACACTTACGGCCATAGCGAAAAAATTATGGAGCCATAAAGGTATACAATTTTATTAATAAAAATTCAGCACACTACACACTATTTTTTATATTTAGATGTACATATCTTCTCCAAGGATATGCGTGAATTCTCGCCACCCGAGCCAGCCGATATTCTAGTGTCCGAATTGCTAGGCTCCTTTGGTGATAATGAACTATCACCAGAATGCTTAGATTGTGCACAAAAGTTACTCAAAGCCGATGGCATAAGCATTCCCTGTAAATCTACCTCATACATAAACCCGATAATGTCTTCGAAATTGCTAAATGGTGTACGCCAAGTATTGCGTCACGAGACGCACGGCCGTCAAAAGCAAGCCACCTACCATACGCATGCTGAAAGCGGTTTTGTTGTATTACTTAAAAATATTTTCAATATCGGTTTGCCTCAATCGTTATTTGAATTTGTGCACCCAAATCCACAAAAACCCATTGACAATAGCCGCTTTAAAGCTTTACGCTTCGAAGTGACAATAGATTGTGTGCTCACGGGCATTGCGGGCTACTTTGACACAACACTCTATAAGGATATTCAGTTGAGCATTAATCCGCAAACCCATACGCCTGGCATGTTTTCGTGGTTTCCAATGTACTTCCCCTTCGCGGTGAGTTGTTATTGATTTACAGTTAAGTAAATGTTATGCTAATTATTTGCAATGTCTCAGGAACCCATGGATGTGAAGAAAGGCCAAACGATTGAAATTCATTTTTGGCGTTGTGTTACAAAACAGAAAATCTGGTATGAATGGTGTTTGGCTTCACCATTTCGCACCCACATACACAATCACGGCGGCCGTTCGTGCCCCATCTACTGTACATAGACACCTAAGGCGATGGTTGTTACATAAGTAATCTAAGCAAAACATACTAGCACCTATAACTTGAAAAATGTATAATTTAACAAAAAATATCTAATTATTATAGTTCTCAAATAGCAGCTAAAGTGCATTGTAGCCTAAAAGGTAACACGTTAAGTTGCTGAAAATTAACAGTTAGCCCTCGGCCAGTACAGTAATATTTTTGTTTTTTTACAGTTTTTGTTTTTATATTGCTTGTTTTATTCTCTTATTCGAAAACAGTTTTTTTTTTAGACTAAACAGAAAGTTGTAAAAATACCATTCACTTGTATGCTAATGAAAATTTTTTTTTTGTTTGATGAAATATTGTATTTATTATTGTTTAATATATTTTTTTGTTAATAAGAAAACTAAATTTTACTAATTGAAAATATACCATTCGACAATGTAAGCATAAATACACAGCAATTATACGTTAAAATAAAAAGTGCTATGAGGAAATTTAAATCTTGCTTTTAAATTGTTAATTTAAGAAAAAACTACATTTGGTTTTTAATTATGCCCACTGTAGAATTTTCAAATTCTCTGTAACGCTCGGCACAGAGGAGAGAGTGGGAGAGGGAGAGAACGGCACTGGCAGCAGGGGACAGAATTGCGTCATGCTAAGTTACTACTGGGAGGTTACAACCTAGTAAGGTTTAGAGATAAGATCAACCTCCACCGAGAAAAATTAGTATCTTTGTCGCGCTCTATACAAGGCACTGCAGCCTCAAGAAACACTTGTCCAACATCAGCATAGTCTCTTGCGCAAACTGCCGGTTTTGCGACATGAAACAGGAAATTCCAGAGCACTTGATTTAAGTTTGCTCAGCAATTTGTAGAACTAGCCGATTTTGCGACATGAAACAGGAAATTCCAGAACACTTGATTTAAGTTTGCTCAGCAATTTGTAGAACTAGAAACTAGACTCAAGACCCCAGGATCCATCTACAAGGACAGCGATCACAACACCTCATTCGACCCCAGCAAGCTCCTGGAATTATTCAGAGTGCTGGATCTTTGTGATGTGATATAGGAGAGGGCACAGCAGACCATAGGTCGCAGTGCAGAACCCCAATTCTTTTCTTTCATCTATCAATAACATATATGAGGAAATACAAATATGGTGTAGCCTGAAGTGCATGCTTTTAGGCGCCTTTCAAAAATGCAAGCAATTTTTTGCATTTTCATTTAGACTGTGGAAAGATTCCTATCATCTCACAAACCCTTGAATGTATTGTCTTACTAAATCTACTGTTTCGGGATTTATGCCACTGATCTAGAAGTCAATTTCATTTTTCGCAAGCAATGTGAAGTGAGCTTCATCTTCTTCTTTATTGTTAGTTTCTTTAACTAAAACTATGTTGTTGTTGTTATTGTAACGGTTAACTAGTCCTCTCGAGTGGTAGGGGTCGGATAAGTTGTCATTTAGATCATCCAACGGTAGATCCAGAAAACGTACTGTCGGTGATTAACGGAATTAACCCGGAGTTTGTCCGGACAAGGACTGTACTTTCGGAGATTTAACTGGTTATTGTTGTTATTTTTGCGACAAAATTCCGCCGAGTTGAGAGTCCTTGACCGGAAAAAAATCCGGGTCTGTTTCAGTGTATAGTATTATGTTGACCCATCTGTCGTGGGAACAAGAGCGATCCAACCTAGTTTGGATCGGTAAGTGTTGAGATTAACTAAAACTATGTTGTTGTTGTTGTCGCGGCAGAATTCTGCCAAGTTAACACTCCTTGACAGGTTAAAAATCCGGCTCCGTTTCGGTTACGTAGACCCGACTGACGTGGAATTAACTAAAACTATCACCTTCATTGGTCGCGTTTCCACGAGCAACAACAAACGTTTTTCAGTCATTTTGTAATGAAAACAAGTGTTTGTTTTAAATATTTTTTTATTATTTTAGATCCTTTTATATATGTAAATACATATACATATATGTATGTATGTATGTCTGTAAATAACTACTATTTAGATTTCTTTTTTATTTTGCCGTTACTTTCTGTTATGATTACTCATTTCAATTTTCATAGTGGTTCTATAATTTTAATTTTTTTGTAATTAATTTTCTGCGTGTTCATTTGTGAGTGTGTATGTGTATGTGTGTGTTAAATGTTTTAATAAGCAAATTATTTATGTACCAGTTTTTCAAACTTGTAATGAATTCGTTTTAAGAAACACGTAGGTCATATATAAATACATATATGAATGCATATAGATTTATATATAATTCATCTTTTTCATAATTATTATTGTATGCATAGCAAAAAACATTGTGCACAACACGACGGTTGTTCCGGTTACACTGTGCTATAAGCGCCGTCTCCGCATTTCGCTAATGGTTGTCCTTTGTCATTCATCACTTATGTAATCTATAATTAAATATTCAATTAATACAACGTGGCGTTGAGTAAAGTTATTTGAAAGCACATTGCATCTAAACGCTGCTGGCATAATTTTTAATTTGAATTCGCATAAATAATTTATTTTAAATTTATTTTCTTGCTACTTTTTTATTTTACTTTATTTTGTTTGAATGTATTATTTGGTGTAAATCTGCTTATTGAACTTACCAATATATTACAAGCAAAATTTGAAATTACATAAGCAGAGCGTGTGATGCGCCAATTTTTTGTTTAACTGTTATTTTTTAAATTTAATTTTTTTGTGCCAATTTGTTTTTATTATTAGACAAATATTTTTATTTCGAAGTACTACTATTTTTTTTTATTAATTTTTTTAGATATCTTATTTATTTATGAAATTTTTGTTAGTGTTAGCTTTTAAAATACTTCAATTATTTTTTTTTAATTTTCTGTTTATATAAAAAAATTTGGTATACGATTTTTTCCTCGTTAGTGTGTTCACAGTAATTAGTTCATTTACGGCATTACAATTTTCAAGTTACATAAACAGAAAATATAGTAAAATTTTAAAATATACAAACATGAAATTTTAAAAATAACTGTTTAACTTTTTCACTGCAAAAACTTTGTTAATAGCTTCAGAAACTCCGCTCAGTCAACTTGAAAATAGTTAGAGCACAACAGTTTTAATGAAAAGCTTTACAATAGTCCACTTATTGTTTTTTCAAAAATCTATTTCTCTTCAATATTTTTTTAGTAAGCAGTTGTATGTGTGTCAGCAAACTCCAATAAACATAATCAAGCATCATTTTACATGATAAAAATCCATTTCGAGTGTTTACAATTATTAGCTAATTAAAATTGTTTCTTTTAAAAAAGCGAAGGCAATTATTTTGTAGCATAAGCGAAATAAATTTAAGCGGACTGTGTTAATTGCCACTTAATGAAATCAATAAATAGCAGAATTAAAACTTTTATTAAAAAAATTAACATATGTATACAGTTATGATTGTATATTTATTGCTATGCAACCAAATATACATGCTTAAGACTTCTTAGTATATATAAAATCGTTATGATTGAACAATTGAATTGAGTTTTGAGTGATACCCAGACGTCAGTACTTTTAGTTGCTATTATTAGTGAGTCTTCAAATATATATATTAAACTAAATAAAAAAATAAATACAAACAAAAATAAAAAAAAAAAAAAAAAAAAAAATATAAAAAAAAATAAAAATAAAAAAAAAAAAAAAATAAAAAAAATTAAAAAAAATTAAAAAAAAAAAAAAAAATTAAAAAAAAATATTTAAAAAAATATTTAAAAA
Source organism: Bactrocera neohumeralis (assembly GCF_024586455.1). NCBI lineage: Eukaryota > Metazoa > Arthropoda > Insecta > Diptera > Tephritidae > Bactrocera > Bactrocera neohumeralis. Next base: position 25,552,410 of record NC_065921.1, read on the forward strand.
AAAATTTAAAAAAAAAAAAAAAAATTTAAAAAAAATTTAAAAAAATAAAAAAAAAATTTAAAAAAAAAAAAAAATAAAAAAAATTAAAAAAATATTTATAAACAAAATATTAAAAAAATATTTATAAACAAAATATTAAAAAAATATTTATAAACAAAATATTAAAAAAATATTTATAAACAAAATATTAAAAAAATCGATTAAACAAATATTACAAAATAAATATTTTTTTTTAATTAAAACAAACAAAAATTAAAACAAATGTATAATAAAAAAATATCAATAAAAATTTATATGAAAATAAAAATAAAAAAAATAAAAAAAAAAAAATAAAAAAAATAAAAAAAATACAAAAAAATAAATAAAAATTTATATTACACAAAATAACTAGAAATTTATATTAAAATTACATTAAAAAAGCTAATAAAAATTTATAATAAACAAAATTTTAAATTTATAAGAAAAATTTAATTAAAATAACAAAAATGTATATTAAAACAATAAACAATTTAATTAAAAAAAAAAAATTAAAATTAAAAATAAGTATAAAAAATTTAAAACAATTCAATTTAAAATGATTTTAAACATTTTAAAAATTACAAAAATAAAAAACAAATTTAAAAATGAATTAAAATACCGGAATTAGCTTAAAAATTTAAAAAATAATAAATAGAAATAAAATACTAAATTTAAAACAAATAGTAAACGTAAAAATAAAAAAACAGACAAAAAAATTAAAGAAAAAAAATAAAAAATTTAAAAAATAAAAAAATAAAAAAAAATAAAAAAAAAAATAAAAAAAAAAAAAAAAAAAATAAAAATAAAAATAAAAATAAAAAAAATTAAAAATAAAATAAAAAAAATTAAAAAATAACATTAAAAAAATTAAAAAATAAAATAAAAAAAATTAAAATTAACAAAAAAAAAACTTTTTAAAAAAATTAAAAATCAAAATTAAAAAATATTAAATAAAAATAAATAAAACAAGTGCAGTTGAACTTCCCTAACACGAATCAATATATGTAATCCACAAAAACAAACTTCGAGTTATGGCAGGAAATTTGTATGAAATTTGACTTCTATTGCCAATTCAAGAGTTCGAGTTATGGAGAACTCCGAGTTATAGAGAAGTTCGAGCTATGGAAGTTCAACTCTCATTACAAAATTTTAAATTAATGAATCATATGTTACATGTATGTGTGTATGTTTTAGTATAATTGTATTTGAGCAAGTATCCAAAGGCACAAATTGAACTCAGCACTGCATGCACGCACCAGCAAAATACATTTGTTGGAATTTTGCGCCAGGCAAAATTATGCTTTTGCTGAACGAATATGAACGGCTCGCCTCAAACACAAAAAAAAATTAAATATTTAATTTAAACAAAATTAATTATGAACATAATTACTAAAGAACCGTTGCGCAGACGACGTTTCACCAGCTACGTGAAGTGAAATTCACTGCCGCATAGAGCTGAAAAATTAGCATATTAAAAAAAACTTCACCGCATAAAACCAACTGGCAAGTAGTGTAACGAAATTCGCAAAAAATCATAGCAATAAACAACCATACCCTTTTCTTATAGCAACCAAAAGTGCTGTTCGTACATTCTACATATTTCGCACAAATATATATTTTTTTGTTTTTATAGTTTTTGTTTTTTTTTTTTGTATTTTTCGTTTAAGTTTTTTGTATTCTGTCAAATTATATTTTATATCATTAGTTTTCCTTTTTCATATTACAATTAATTATGTGTTTCATGTAAAATAAATAATAATTATTTTTTTCTAAATAGAAATATTAAATTATTTGTTATATGCTTCGCCATATAATGTACTTGCTAAGAATACGACACGCCTTCAAGCATTTCAACATTTCTAAAAACCTTCTATTCATTGCGCCCACTTTCACATAAGCGTGCTCCAGCTGCTGCATCACAAATATTTATGATCTTTCGTTTTCTTCACCCTCATCTGCTCGCCCTAACATTTTTCTGCTTGCTTGCATCATTCATTGGAAAATTGCAAATTTGTTTTTTCGTTTTTTTTGTAAACATACGTATTATATTAAAAAATAATTATGTCATAGCATTCTATGCAACACATTGCTCGCTTTATGAGTTAACAGCACTTGCTTGTGGCAATTGACCGCTCATTACGCTGCCGCCACCACCACCGCGTATGGCAATGTTGCCCTGGCCAGCGCGTATGGGTTTGGCGATTTGTGCCTGTGGACCACGGCGTCCGAGATGCTTTTGTCGCACCGCTTCCTTAATGCGATCCACTTCGTATTGATAGCGTTTACGGTCGCGCATCGCACCTTCTTTCGCTTCCTTGAGTGCTGACTCTAACGCCTTGACGCGCTCCATTGTTGTGCGCAGACGTTTCTCCAGCTTGGGCAATTCACAGCGCAGATCGGCATTGTCGCGCACCAATTGCTTATGCACCTTTGTCAACTGATCGAGATTGTTTTCGAGGAAAGAGATTTTCTGTTTTTGTGCCAGTGAGCAGCCGTCCTCCTCGTTGTCTTCGTTGATTACGGTCTTCTTGATGCGTGCCTGACGGTAGAAATGTGTGATATTATGTCTTGATACTGTACGATATATTTTCATAATGCAACAAAACAAAACTTACCTGTAAATCTTGTACGAAGAGTTTTCTGAGGTTATGTAGCGTTTGCAATTCCTTGGACACGGTATCTTCTAGACCCTTCAAGTCTTTGCGTGCTTGTTCGCGACGCTCGTTGGTGAGTATGATGTCCTGTAGCTTATTGGACTTGTCCGCTTCTTCCTGCTTCAATTTTTCATAGTCGACCGTCATCTGTTGGTGTGCCAAAATCAATTTCTGGTATACATCCTTCATTTCGCTCATTTCATGCTGCTTGGCAAGTATCTCGTCGCGCAATTCGGACACTTGTTTGGTGTGCGCTTCACGCAGCTCATCCATTTGCGAATCGAACATGGAACGCAATTCCTCCGCCTTTTGTTTTTCCTCGGCATTCACAGCGGACACATGCTCTGCTGCCTTCAGTTTGGCGCATTCTTCGCGCAGTGAATCGATTTGCTCCTCCAGAGCACGCTTCTTGTTTTCTGCCTCGCGCATTGATTCTTGTAGCGACTTCATGCGTGCCTCATGTTGCGAGATCAGTAGACGGTATTCGCCCAAGTCTTTTTCGTACTCGGACAATTTCTTGTTCGAATCGACTTGCTGCGTTTCCATATTGCTACAACGCTGTGCCATATTCTTCGCCTCGGTTTTCATTTTGCTGATGTAGAGGCGCGCCATGGTGAAGTCTTCCTCCACTTTGGTCGAATCGCTAGCACCGGTCACGCTGTTCATTTTCATATCAACAGCAGAATCGCCAGTAGCCAACGCTTGACCGACTTCGGCTAGATCTCGCAACAGATTTGTCAGCATTTCGTTGATGCGTTTCTTTTGGTGCGTTGACATATCCTTTAACTGCTGCAACTCAGACGTTGTCGAATTGAGTAGTGTTTGCTTTTGTTGCAATTCCTCATTGAGTGAGTCGATATCTTTGTTTTTGGTCTCGATTTCTTGCGATTTTTGATCATAATTAACTGCCAATTCTTCAAGTGCCTGCAGCACCTCTTTAACCTCTTCCTTGGCCGATTCGTTCTCCTGTTGAATGCGTGCCATCTCTGATTGCAGCGCTTCATATTCACGACGCGCATTAGCAATGAGCTCTTCCTGCTCCAAAATCTGATCTTTCAGATTCTCCACATACTGGCTCTGTTGGTTGATTTCTTCGTCTTTCTCATCGAGCTGTTGGTAGAGACCTTCACGTTCGGCTTCGAGACGCGCGCGCTCATCGCTACTAATTGAGCCAACCATGAGACCGGCCGCCGGTGTAGCGGGCACTGGTCCAGCAGTAGTCGCCGGTGCCTCCACCTCCAGGTTGGGTGTGCTCGCCTCCATAACATCATCTACATTGACTTGCTCTTCGGCATTGACCGTTTCACCGGCGCGCCAACGTGCCAACTCCAATTCCAACTTCTCAATTTTACCCTTAAGACGTGCATTCTTCTCTTTTTCCTTTTCATATCGTCGTTTCCACTCTTCGGCTGTAAGTTCCTCATTGACACAAACAACATTCTTGACGGTCTTGGCACGGCGACCGAATTCTAATGTTGATTTTGTCTCAGCCTCATTGAAACTAGCTGGTGAACAACAAATTACGATTGTGGTGCGTGCATTACCGCCCAACGATTCCTGCAAGATGCGCGTCAACTTCGAGTCTCGATACGGTATATGCGTTTTATTGCCGTCCGCCAGTGCGGAGATCACATTACCCAAGGCAGACAATGATTTGTTAATATTTTTGGCTTCATCCAGTACCGTACCTTCAGCACCGGTCTTCGAAACCTTCTCAGAACCTGCCAAATCCACCAAATACAATTTACCGGAAAGTTTCTTTTGATTCTCCAAATTCTCTTGTTTCACATTAATCAAGAATACTGAATGCGAACGCGACGAATGTTCGTTCATGTCTGCAAGAACCAAAAAATTATCAAATACCGATTCCAACAAAAAACCAAAACGTTGATGCACTTACTTGTCACAGCAATGTGCCGATTCGATTTTCCCTCCTCAATTACCTCGAACACATCCTCGGGTGACGACACAAAACGCTCTGTAGCGCCCTTCACGTACGGCACACGGTTCTTATCTTCATGTACGCTTAGGTTAACTTTCGAGACGTCAAGTAAATCTCGTATCTTATCCATATAGATTTCATAGTATGAGACCTTAATGTGAAACTCGAGATTCATCTCCATTGTGTAAATGTGATTGAAAATATCATTGACAATACGCGGTATGATACCTTGCTTCACCGGATCACCTAGTACACCCTCCATGGTGTGTGTTTTACCTGACGATGTTTGACCGTAGGCAAATATTGTGCCGTTATAACCGGCCAGCACATCTGTGACAATAGACTTGGCAGCCTCATTGTACACTTTCTCTTGGGATGCATTTGGTTTGAAAACTTTGTCGAACAAATATACTTTGCCCTGTGGATTAGACGAAAGAAAATGAAACAAAAATTAGTTTTGATAAATAAAACATTGAATTGCTTTTGAAGAGATGTTCTACTCAATTTTAAATTATTAAATTCTAATAATATTTTTACCAGTTTGTGTTTATATTTACATATGTATAGTATATTTCTAGATCAAAAAAATATAAACATTTTTTTTTGTTATTTAGACCTTATATAGCAAACCCATAAACGGACTATTCTGATTTGGTTCCCTTCATTAATTCCGAGCCGATCTTCTCGGTTTCTAGTACTTCAGCCTTCAAACTGTTGTTTTGAAATTGAAAAGATAATTGGTTTGAAAACTTTTCTACAGCGGTACTCTAGTGAATAGAGATCCAAATGTGAAAATGCATCGGTTATTTTCCATTCCTGCAATCTCTACTGGTAGACAACTATCTAAGAAAACTACATCAAAACTCAAGGTAAAACAATAATTCTTTGTTATGCATACAAAAAAATTACATCAATTTCTTTTTTGAAAATAATGTGCGGAAATCCTTTATATTGTGAAATGCACCACATTAAACTGTCAAACCAAAAGTAAACAAACAAACCGCTGTCAAAATTCAAACAAGTTTCTACGTATTTTGAATTTAAAGTGATTGAAAAGGATTGAATAGCAACGATTCACACATATTTAACACCTTTGAACTATCGAGTGCTTAGGCAGCAACGTATCCCAACAATAAATAGTCCATTTGCTATCAACAGAGAGCTATAAGCCGCTCGCTACGGATGCAAGTGGGAGGCAAACACCCACGGCACAAATGTCAGCTACAAAAATAAAAGCAAAAGTTTGCAAACAAAGTTCCATTAAATTCCGATGTGCACATGCCACGATGGTTGGTTTAGTACAAGTTGTCGTTTTTTTTTCTTACAGCTTTTTGTTGTAAACGAATGCATCCTGCTGACCTACTTTTCAAGATATAAAAATTCATACGACTACATGGCATATTAAGCATGGCAAAAGGTTGAAAGGGCGTGTGTTGATATTCGGATAATTATTGTGATGTATTTTTGAGTTATTTTTTTTAATTCTAGTATGCAACCATTAAAGCTAACGCACGGTTGAATTACTTATTTGCATAACGGTATTCTATTTTGCTTACATTCAAAATAAACTTTTGACGTTCCTTTATGCTAAATATACACACATATCTGCATATCTACGAATATGCCATCAATCAATCGCACAATCATAGGTATTCCTGTTATTTATATATTTATTTATGCGCTAACGACTTGTACCTGATTGCTTGTGCACGCTGTTGTTGCGTTAACCTTCTTGCCATAGGAATCAACCAAAAAACTAACAAATTTGGGTTAGAGACATTAGCTGCGCTAAACGTTAGTTGATTGGCAAGCAGACCGGAATTTCGAACGCACACTGTTTTGGCTGCTTGCCAAAGGAAATTTCACCACAGATTAAGTACGAAATAATAGTACATAGGAAAAAAAGTACATAACAAAACTTAATGCAAATTAAATGTGATGCAATATTAGAAAAATCAATACACAACTTAAACGGATAAAAAGTGCCGCAGATAAAACAGAGTCGGAAAATAAAGAGCACATAAATAATTATGACGTTTTTTTATGGAATTAAAAAATAAAATTCACTACAGCAGATAGAAGAAAGTAAACAGCAAAAATATCAGCTGGTTGGAAGACTTTAGAAAATTCATATACATAGCTAAAAAAAAAAAATAGTAGAAATTACTATAGTTCCTATGGAATATAAACTCCCGATTATGGTCTACATATAGTGATTTCATTTTATAATCAAAAATAGTAACGAGACACAAAATTTTGGGGCAGTATTATAATTTGTTTTGTAGTGCGAAGAACATCATAAATATAATAACACACCTAAGCCAGTTCTAAATTTAAAGGCGATTTTTTATTATTTTATTAATATTTATTAAAAGCATTGTTGAAGGTAAAGCGATACCGTACTTCCGTAAAAATGTTAAACTGCTACATACTATTTATGAACCACATTTTGTTCTCAATGCACAAAACAAATGCTTGATTACTAAAAACAAATAAGTGATAATATATCTGGGGAATGTTTAGACGTTTTCTGTTGTACACATAGACACACATGCATGTAAATAATGAAACTTTCCATACACAAAATCAAATTAGCTTAAGTAAAATTAATTTGGTAAATAATTGAAAAGGTCGTTCCGCCTTGAGCCCCGTTGTACGAACATATTTTGTGGATCATTACGGGTTGACTCATCTATTCCATATATTGAAATGACTAAAATGTACACACACATGAGTGAATTTCGTTTTTTTTTCTTCAATGTGAAATTAGATCATAAATATAAGAATACCGAGTCATGTTCTCACCAATCAACTAATGACGACCAGCGAATAAGAAGCACACAAGAATCCAGATTTTTTTGTTTGAGGGAATTATGTGATAATTTCACACAATACCTAATTTCGGTATAATTAAAACAAGTGTAACGAACACTGTGTAACAAAGTACTTTTGAGTAGGAATAATTCTGTGCCATGAATTGATAGAATTTGGTAGTGACTATAGCTATTATTGTTTCTGTGTACCATAACTAGGTTTTCGACTAGAAAGCAATCAGTGTGGAACATCTAAAGAGAATTTGAGATACAGTACTAATCATTTTAACGCTTTTAGTGACCCGTTTAGTGAATATCCGAGACCCTTTAATTTTATCTCTAAGCTTCTTTTTGTTTTTTGACAATAAGGATTCATTTCCTCGTCTCGTCTCGCCTCAAGAATCGCTAACCGCACTAAAAAGTTTGTATAAAGCAAATAAAAGCGAAATTTAAAAGTAAATTTATTAAAACAGCAATGAAACTGCAAGTAAAAGGAAGCATAAAGCAAATTAGCAATGTCTCATATGAACATATTCAATTATGTTTTAACTCGACCAACAATTCCAACAATTGGCGCATGTTGAGGAGAGTAATGAGATTGTGGAAAGTGTGCTCGAGATTTTCGCTTTATTTTAATATGGCTATGATTGTTATAATTAGTATGCATATTTATTCATATGGAGTACGTATGCCGTACGTGGTTGCGCAAAAGTGCGAGATATATTTAATTGCTCATGCATACACTCATCGAGACAATATGCAAAAAAAACCGTTCTCTTTTTTCGCACGTTCCAACAGCTGGATAGTTCATTAGTTTTTTTCTAGACAACACATACATAGATATATGTAAGTATGTACAAAGTACATATATAATTCGAGTGATAACATTTTAATTGAAGAAATATATAGATTAGATTGAAAGTGAAAATATGACGTCAAAATTATGTATCTACATGAAAGTATAGAAAGACCTTCTGAATGCAGTATTTAGCAGACAAAATCCGATTTTGGTCATTAGTGGCAGAAAAATGCAGCTCAGAAACTTCAAATTTGATAGGACCTCACGAACAGTTTCAATATATTATTCAGAAGCTATTAATATGAAAGTATTCATAAAGCCTTTGCTGAAGACAATTTCCAACGGCATATTCACCTGCATAACAACAAAGAATACATTTTGACTGCTTCTTGCCAACACAAAATCCTTTCTTCTAGTATGATATACCTAACATCTGCAAAGGACTTACAGATATTGTCCAACCTATCAGAGATTAAGTTGCTGAAGTCCACCATAAACATATGAATAACTAACTATACTGTTATTGAAGCTACAAAAAGCCAGCACTACAACAGCTTTAAAGTTAAGTTATCTACACACTGAGTCAAGTGTGCTCTTTAACACATAACCTCAAGTGGTACATAAAAACAAAAAAATAATTTCCCCCTTTCACAAAACAAAAATATAACAATAGCTGGTCATACTACTTTAAAAATTAGAAGAAAGACACGATACCATATCTAAGTTTATTTTAAGCGCAATTAAGAACTTAAAGAAAAACATGTAGAACATCAAAAGCAACACATTTCTCGCTTTTATGAGTTTACTTAAGAGGGGAAACAACTTAAACTTAAGCCACCGGCGTTTGACAGAAAATTGATGTCAAGTTTTTATGTTGCTAAGAAAACTCCCAAGAAAGCGCACACACGTGTATGTGTGAAGCAAAAACAAAGCGAGAAAAGACCTAAAGAAATTTTAAAGAAATAATGACGGAAGCAGCACGCAGAGATTTCATGTAAAACGCCAAGTAATCTATTTTTAAAATCATTCATAAAAGCGCTAAACATACATATGTATGTAAGTTTTTGTATATAGCATCTTCAACAGTATAGTTGCACTTTTGTTTAGAGATGGCATGAAGAGAAAAATAGCGTAGCAGATCAGTAAAAGTATTGCAAAAAGAGATGCTGCCATAGTGTGAAAGATAAATAACAACAAGCACTTTTTATTATCAAAAAAAAAACTACTAACAAACACTGTAAAGAAAACGAATATGAGGAAATTATTAAAAAGTACTTACAGATACGAAAATATTTTAAAAGCTAAGTGGGTTTGTTAAATTACACAATGAAGACTGTAGGCAGTCAGAGTCAGTCAGTTAGTCAGCCACTTAGGCGACTGTCAGTCAGTGACGAGTGTACCTACTCCAGTCGGTTGGTAATGGACGTTGGAGTTAATTACCATTTTTGTAATTGGCAATAGCTTGTTAGTGGATGCATATGAAAGAGTACCATATACATAGATATGTATGTACATATGAGTATGCATCATATTGTGGTAAAAGTTTATTAACGTGTTGTCTAGTTGTATGTATGTAGATTTATGGTTGACTGCTTCAACGCTTATAGTTTGCCAAACCAACATGCATACAAACACTGAAATTTGTATATATCTACGTATGTTAGTAAATCCATAAGGTCTTTGTTGTTGCGGAACTTAAAAGAAAGAAATGTGGCGCTGCTGTGCGCCAACATGAAAGGCGGTTGCTCGGCCGCCCGACCGCATTTGGCGCAACACATTTTTCAGCGTAATAAATCGTATGGAAGTGTGGAATACTTTCGAAGGCAATACGAGTGAATGGGAGAAATGTTAAATCTAAAATATTTATGTGCTTAGAAGAAAAAAAAGAAAGTGATTAGATAGTATATTAAAATTTGATTCGCCAATAGCTAATAAATATTTATACTTTAACAATCATAATGCGGCTGATGTTAAAAACAGAAACAAGACACGTTTCCTTCGATTGCACCCTTCACAAATGCAAAAGATTCCCTAGAAGAAGTTGATTTTTATAAATCACTTCGAATGGCAGCAATATACGTACATACATACATATGTATATGTTTGATATAGTAATCCGATCTGAACAATTTCTTCGGAGATTGTAACACTAAATAAGACAATTGTTCAATTCACAACGACAGGTTGTGTAATCGTAAAATTATAAATTTTTACACTTGTTTTTTTATAATTCTACGATTTTACGATGCTTTACGATAGTTTGTGAATTGCTCAAATAATTTATGCCAAATTTCTTGAAGATAACTCGTCAAATACCACACACCAATCGACGGTTTTGACAAATTAGCAACTTTTTGGGGAGAAAAGGACATGTGTGAAATTTCAGATATCTAAAAAAAAAACTGAGGCAAAATTTCGCGTATAAACAGACAGACAGAAATACAGACTGAGTCCTTTGGCGTCTTCTAGGTGTTACAAACTTCGCGGCAAATTTAATATACTCTGTTCAGTGTATAATAAGCAGAGAAACAAATTAATTGTTTTAAGTATAGTATATTACCAATGATTTTATGTTTTATTATCGACTTTCAGTAATATTTTTTCGTTCGACTACAAAATGGAAAATTTTTCGATCATAAAGACTTTCCTTGTTATAAGAAGTAATAGCAATAATCTGACAATCCGAACTACACTTTCAATTTCTTTGTTTCTAATTTCATTTTGTTTCTCATTTCATTTAGTATGCAATGCGAACACTCCTCAGAGAATCTTTGGCAAATATCATAAATTTCTTGTCCAATTTTCACCTGCATATAAAATTAACCCTAATAAACACTTGCCAGTCTTTTATTCCAATACTTGCACACATTTGTATGTGCACCTTCATACGCAAACAAAGATTCTCCAACGCAAGTAGTATGAGCATGTACTCATATGTTTTCGCGCTTCAAGTCAACCCATCTGGAGCGTCGTTACACATATTGCAGGAAAAATGCCTGATGGGTTTAAATAAATTATTCAACTTCTACTTGTGCTTCATTCGCACAAATTGCTTGCTTGGCGCATAATACTGTCGATAGCTTCTATGTAATTGGTAAATATGGATATATGTATGTATATCCACCAATACATACACATACATATATGGTATATATTTACATATTGCTACTCCTACAGTGGCGCACTTTTGCAGCTTGTGCTGTCCATTTGCTGTTACCATTGACACTACCGACACGCCATTCCATGCCACCCGGCAAATGTGTATATATGTATATGTAAGAAAATTCCGCGTGCAGTCATCACCATCGTCGCTCCTGAATGTATGGACATGACTCACGCGCCATAAACAGTGTTCATGTTGCGGGTAACTTGGCGCAATGAGCACAATAAGTGGTATGAGGTTGAAATAGTAGCGTTGGCGCTGATGCCGACAATATAGCGTCGTAGCCAACGAAGACCATGGCATCGGTATCGCTGCCTGTAAAGCAGCGTATGAATCGTTTAGATTCACGCAACTCAGTCTTCCGTCCTACATCTGTACCCACTTTCGGCTTATGTCTTTCTAGCGTAGTGCTCTCATTCGTTTTTAGAGTATTAGTTAATCGCCTCTATACATTTTATTTATTTCTTTAATATTTTCGTATTATTTTTGTTTTCTTTCGCAGAGCAGCTGTTCGATTATCGTCAAAGTTTCGACTTTTGTAGTGGTTGCGGAAAATTGTTAAATAAATGTTTATGACTGGAAAGTTATTCTTTATTTGAATTGATAAACTGACATGAGATGAAATTATTTTGTTTTGATTTCTATTTATCACAATTTTTTTTTGTTTCTTTCAATATTAATGTATTTTAAAATTTATTTCATAATTCTACTATATTATAGCAGAATTCGATCAAACAAACGCCGGTTTAAATGTAATGTAAAAAAAAAGCCATGAAAGCATTTTTTTTGCATTTCCAATTCTTCTTTAATACAATAATTCTTAAGATAATTTAGATCTCTTTCGCTTGTGTGGTATATTAATAAAGCAATAAAAAAGAATTTAATCGTGCTAGATATAAAACAGCACCTTTTATGTTATTAAAAGTTAAATAAGAATGTGTAGGCAAAAATGACTTTCCCTAAAATACCTAACTAATGCTATAGAAACCTACAGAATATACAATAGATTTCAATTTTATGTATTATTACTGTATTCTAATAGATTTCAAACATTTGTATGTTTTTATCAAAATCAATTTGTCATAATCACTATCAGACGTTATAAGAAATCGAATATCATCATCATTGTTATGAAATTTCACAAAGTGGGGTGGCAACACCCAAGAATAAACCTCCTGCCTATCTTATGTATTTGTTTTAGGGTAGAATAGGGAAAAAATGACGTCATCGACCAGGGAGTGTAGCGGGAGTGGTAGTTATATTTGACAATATTTGCAAACACAAAACGTATTTATATATATATTTGTATTAAAACTGCCAAATGGTTAATAATTTCTTAAATATACATACCGCAATGGAAATGCAATTCTCTTCAGTGTTGTTTGGAAATTTGACGATGAATTTAGAACCGGCCTTCTCTTCACTGTCATTCAGTGGACGAAAACGACATACCACTTTGATACTGTCCTCCGCTGGAATCTCCCGTTCAGCAGACATTTTGACGGTTGAGCGGTGCTGACCAAACCGTTATCCTAAATATATGAAGTTTATCCAACCCTAATATTTCAAAATGGTGACTTCGTAACTGCACTTCCAATTAGCACCGCTCAAATGCCTCTTCTTTTTTCAATTTTATACTACTTCGGAAGTGAAAATTATTACTGCATTTAACAATTATTGACTTTTGCTACTCTCCTGCCTCCTACTTTTAAATTTTCTTTCTTTTAATATTGTATTTTTCTTTACTTCACTGCTTTTCCTTTTTGCAACTGCGACGTTTTCTGCTTGCTTAGCAGAGACGCAGACACATGCAATTTCACACGTCAATCACACAACGGAATGGACGCGTTAGATTTTCTTATTAAAAAAAATGCAATTAAAATAGCACAGGATATCCTTTTTTCAAGGTTTTATGGAAAGATTTTCAAATTATTTAATTGTTAAAAAATATAAAAATTTTCACTTTGCTCGTCAAACCGAACCGAACCGAACAGTAGAATATGAGACGACAAATACACACCTCGCATCGCAACAGAGGAGGATGAACGCGATTGACAGCAAAAAAGTGTTAACAGATTAGTGACTTCCAAAGGTATTTCAACACTTTGCAATAATGTCAGTACTATAATTATATTCTCTTAAGCAAATTATAATATACAGTAGTTCGTTTTTTTATGAATATTAGCTTATTAGAAAGATAAAAGAATTGAAGTAATTATCATATTCTTGCATGTGTTCCAGTTAATGTGGCAAGGCTTTGTTTTTGCATTTTCCCATTCACTTCTTTTGACAAGTTCAAAATAATTTCCAGCAGTTATCTCTTTTCTGTAACGGTCTCATAAACAATCAGCTGGATTTATTAGAGTTGCCCGACTAAAGATGTGTTCAGAATATTACTAAAATATTTTATTTAAATATCGAAACAAATTTTATTCAATGATATAATGAAATATTTACTATATAAAATGCATTTATATGCAGTTATTCAAATAATTTTATAAATGATATACCATAGGTGTTGTAGATGTTGAAATTATTTTGCCATCAATATAATTTCAAAAAGGATTACACCAAATCACCCTGTTCCTAAGAGTGTGTCAAAAGTGACAATTTGTAAAAATTCCCTCGTTCAGATTATTTCGTGCTGTTGTCAAATTAAGCAAAACACACTTTAAACATATTATTTTGTAATAAATTTTCTGTGATTACACAAGTTTTAACTTCAAAAAGTTTGTAGTTGATATCTCCATGAGTTTCCAACCACCAACAACAACCACAGCCGCGAGCACAGGTTTCTCGTTTGGTCTGGGAACTGCCGCTGGAGCTGCGAAGCCGGGATCTTTTTCGTTTGGCGCCACTGGTGGCGGAGACGCGGGCACTGTAAAACCTTTGTCATTTGGTGCGCCAGCTCCCACTGCAACCTCTATGGCTGCCCCCGCTGCTGTAGGGTTTGGTGGCAGTTTTCTAGGAGCTGCTACTACGACTACCGGTACAACCGGCGCTTTACCTACAGCTACAACTGCAACCACAGGCTTTTCTTTTGGTACACCAACAGCTAGCTCAGCAGCCGTGGCACCCTCTGCTGCTGCACCTGCAACAAGTGCGCCGTCAGGTTTTGGATTCGGTGCTGCACCGACAGCCGCCGCAACCACTGCTTCAACAGGTTTCGGGTTTGGCGCTACAGCAACGGCCGGTACAACCACAGCAATCGGGACTACTACCACATCTGTAGCTGCAGCGCCAGCTTTTTCATTGACAACAGCTAAAACCACAGCAACTGCCTTGCCAACTCTTGGTACATTAAGTGCCGCAACTGCTCCGGCCACAGGTGGTTTCGCAAATTTGAGTACTGCAACAAAAACTACAGAATCATCAGCTGTAGCAAATGCTTCACACCTAACATATAATCAATTGGAAGAGCACATTAATAAATGGACATTGGAATTAGAGGAACAAGAAAAAGTGTTTGCGGATCAAGCGACACAAATCAATGCGTGGGATAAAATTCTTATTAGTAATAATCATAAAATACTCGAGCTGAATGATGCCGTACAAAAGGTAAAATCAGATCAGCAAACATTGGAACAGGAGTTGGAATTCATAGCCACCCAGCACAAAGAACTTGAGGAAAGTATTGTACCACTACAGAAAGAATTTCTTAAATTGCCGCAGGTTGATGTGGAGCGAAGTCAAACTTACCTCTTGGTTGAGAATTTAGACACGCAATTAAAACAAATGTCGGAGGATTTGAAAGAAATCATCGATAATCTAAATGAGTCGAATAAAGGACAAGATAGTACAGATCCAATTATACAAATTGGTAAAATATTGAATGCTCATATGAGCTCTCTACAGTGGATAGAGTCATCCACTACAAATATTTCCACCAAACTCGACGATATTACGAAGATGCACGAATCATTTAAGCGTGAATCAGAACGTTCCTTCCGATCAGCTTACTATAACTGAGTAATGGTTTTTTAAAGGATATTCCAATTTTTTCACAATATACATACATTTTGTTAAAACCAAGTTTTCTATAAAATACGTTATTTTATTTAATTTCTGTAAAATTACAAATAAATCAAGCAGTGGTCTTAATAGTATTTGTAATGTTTTAGTCGCATCAAACTCACTTTTTTGGTGGTGCTACCCAACGCCAGATATGCACTGTTGGGTGAAAATTCCACAACACGAATTTTGCCCATATCATCTTTTCTCGGAAAATTTGCGAAGACTGTAGCGCTTGGGAAGTGTGCCAACTTAACCGCAGACTCCACTTCAACGGAGCTCATAGCCAAAATTTCAGCAGTATGATTGAACTTCACATCCGAAATGCCGGTTCGTAAATTTAAGAAAGTCTTCTCTGGCTTCGGCGTAGTAGATAGTTGCAGCTTTTGGAAGTCATAAACGTTAACTACGCCTTCCATGCTACCGGTCGCTAGAAGTCGTTGGTCCAACGATAAATCCATTGCACTTCCCTTTAAACAGCCGTCATCAATAAAGCTGTGAGCCAAACGTTGCATTGTCAAGGAGAATATATTGATCTTGGAAGACAAGGAACTACATACGATGTTTTTAGAATCGGCGGTAAAACACATTGAAGCTACATCGTCGTTTTGCTTGAATGTGTGTATAAGCTCTTGCGAGAAGGCATCAAATAGATGCATGTTGCCGAAACGACCAGCGACGGCCATGTAACGACCACATGGAGATATTCTAAAGTTGCGCAGAGTCGTAACCTCCTCGGGCAGTTTATAGCGCATTTCCTGCGCTGACAAAAGATCGTACACATAGTAGATCCGCTTTGTAGACCCAAAAATAGCCTAAAAACAAAATGAAAAACAATAATGAAATAAAAAAAAAAAATAATGAAAAACAACTACCTTAGTGCCACACGGCTTCAACCGTGCACACATTATCGGGAATTTATCGAAACGTATATTGTGTAATTTTTCATTTTTCACGCCGTCAATGCTGTATATCGTAGCTATGCCTGATGTTCCTGTTACCAATGTCGCTGTGCTCTTTGGTATAAATTGTATACTGCTGATGGAACCTTCAGCATATGTGGCACGATTTAAGTCTTTCAATCGTTTGAATTCTATATGCGTTTGCCTTAAAGTATTCGTATCCGGTTTAGCTACAAACCCGACAGTCTGCAGCAGTGCCTCATCCTCTGCATCCTCAGACACCTTTTTGTTATCCAACTCTGCCCATTTTGGCTGCGGCACAGTTCGTACATAACGTGCCGTTAGGTATTCTTTGTAAGATTTATCTTGACGCAAATGATTGTGAGGACCTGAAAAACGTGTAGGACGTTTCACTTCTCCCAATGTAATATCAGTGTCATCCGCGTCGGTCCAAGCAGGTTTACGCTTTCTACTATCTTTCAAATCATCTTCTTCACTACCGCCCCCGGCTTCCTTCTCATCAATGATTTTTTTAGATTCACCAACGGCGACCGCTAAATTCTCGAGCAATCCTTCTCGATCGCCAAATATAACTTTTTCCATGGGCAGTTCCTGGGTTTCATCGCTGATGGTAATATGTTTCTTCTTGCTCGATGCTGCATTGTGTTTATTTTCGTCACTTTTATTCTCTGTTTTTAGTTTCTCTCGCATTAAATTTTCATATTCTTCAGCGCATTCCAGCAAATCCTGAATGCTTTCATTTTCACTATCACTCATTTTATTTGTTGTTAAATAACCAATTTAATAGAAAATAAAGTAAACGAACTTTATTTTAATTGAAAACCTGCACCACAAAAACTTTGTTTTGGTTTTTCTGACAACTGACACACGTGTGTAGAACTTATGGGTACAGTGATGTCGAAATGATTACGACGCTAAAAATATTGAATTCTTTTTAAACCATTGGACAATAATATTATTACTTAAAGTTTATATTTTCTTCATGTTGAATATTATCTCAACTGATTAGTGGCAATTGAAGATCTGATGTAAGGGTAGTCTATGTGAAATAAAAGTATATTTTATTTTAAAGTTAATAAGTATTTGTATTATATGTGAATAGAATGATTTCACTCCAAACCTACTGTTTAGAGATAGTAATCGGTGCAGGTGGTCGCAGGACAACGCACTAAGCTCTCCGTCCCTATGGGAAGTTTTCCGAGCATATTCCAAGCAGAGGTATTTGCTATAAGAGGGTGCGTAGAGATAAACCAGAAACGCAACTATCGCAATGAACGTATAGTTATACTCTTGTGTGTGTGTATGAGTCTGTGTGTATGAAATCAAATCTTTATTGGTGCAGGAGTGTATAGAACGTCTGAACAGTCTATCAGATGGCAACCAAGTGCATCTTCTCTGGGTGCCCGGTTACAAATGTATAGTTGGAAAGGAACTGGCTGATGAGCTCACCCGATCCGCAGCATCCACCAACATGGTAGGATGCGAATCTTTCATTGCGATTTGTCCCCATACCATAAAGAAACTGCTATGCAAGTATGAGGAGGGGTTAAAGAGGAGTATTGGCAATATCCCCAAGGCATACACAATACCAAGTTGAAAATGGGCGGTTACAACCTTAAAAGGTTTAAATATATAATCAATCTCTCAGGGGACAAACTTAAGTCGCTACTTCTGCTAATTAATTGCACAGCAGTCTGAAGGCGCAAGATAAAGGCCCTTGGATCAATTTTTCCAAAGAGGGATCACATCATCATCAATAGCATCTATCAGTATATCGGAATTTATCAATATTAGGAAGCGGTTCAATCCTCATCTATTTATCTAATCTATCTATATACATGTAGATGCCATACAGTCCTAACAATCAAAATCAGGTCTTTGTATGGAAAACTTTTGTTTTTGATGATTTACCTGCACGAAATTGGGCATGGATTATTGCCCAAGGCAAAGAAACAACCTTCAAAGAAATTTTTTTGATCGGACCACTGAGGCATATAGCTGCCATACAAACTGACCGATCATAATCAAGTTCTTGTAAGAAACAACTTTTTTCGAGATATCTTCACGAAATTATCCAAGGCAACGGTACAATCTCCGAAATTGTTCACAAAGTACCACCTTCTTGCTTCCCTTCTTAATTTTTTTTTTTGCTTTCTATTAGGCATACTTACCTACTTGTCCGCAATGTCAAATTAATTTTAACACAGGTAATTCTTTTATAACTATTTTATTTATTGTCTACAAAATCTCTTACAAATACTATATTTGTTTTGTCCATTACGAATTCTATTTAAGAGTATATTGAAGGTTCTGTACATTTTTGGATTGATTGCATAAATATGAATAACAATGAATACAAGAAACCAAACAAATGTCATATTAACTGGTAAAAATAGACAAAAACAAGAAAATGATGCGAAAGTATAAAAATATGTTGCTGATATGAGGAAGGAATAATATTTACAATATGATAACTGATTTGAGTTTAAATATTAAATTGATGAAGTTGATATAATTGTCACGAGAAATGTCGCAAGAAATGTATGAAATTAAAACATGAAAGAGCTTTACTTCAATTTCGAAGAGATAAACTTATGTTGGACAGTTAGTTAATGCAATTAGTTAAAGAAGTTGCTTTGTTTTACTTAAATATTTAACTGCACATAATTGTTTTTTACATATGCTGCAATTTAACTAAAATTTAGAGGGCAAAATATTGTCACATAACCGGCCAATTTTTATTTATAAATTTTCGAATATTGCTAACGCTATTGGAGACATTTACGTCAAACGCGCTACGTCACAATAGGAATTTCATGCATAGAATTTTCTACAAAGTCCGATGGTTGATGAATTTGGCAATTGTTGTGATAACAATAGAATACTTTCCAATATTATATATATATATATACATTTATGTATATATTTATAGTTTTTAAAAATAATGTTTCTATGCATGTACGAAAATAATGTACATATGTATGTATTTTATGCAATATGTATGATAAAATAAGTTAATATCTGTAAAACAAATAACAAAAAAGGATGTAAACGTATATATAATTGGCTATCAACGAAAACTAAAACAAAAAAATATGTATAATCATAATTTCAAAAACAAAATCAAATCAACCCGAAAATTTGGTACAATTACATTTTAGATGCAAGTGTGTAGTTATGTATGTATGTGTTATGTTTGCGAATAGTTTGTATGTTTGCGGGAGCGCATGAAATTTTTTCGGCACAAATTCGTATTTCCGCTTTATTTTCAGTAGTGCAGAAGTTTTCAATTGAAAAATAACTGTTCACTTGAAAACAGCTTCGTTTCGTAAATAATCGCGTTGCTTTTAAAACTACTATCTTTGAATTGAAACTGCTTTGCGGTTGATTTTTTTTAAGTGTATGAAAACATTTGTTGTCTTCATCTACAATTTACGCTTCCAAGTAGGTGCACGAAGGTCGCTCAATGCTTATGAAGTCGATGCTGTGCTACCCATAGGTTGTGGTGCACGTGGGCGGATCATCATGGTAGCCTTCTTGAGGGTGTAGTCCCAGCCGCGCCAACGGAACCAAACGATGCCTTGACGGGCAGTTAAATCTTGTGGATCGTGTAAGTACAGACCATTTAGGCCACGACCGCATGACTTCCACCACCAGCCGCCCTAATAGCAATATTAAAAATAAAAATATTAAAAACTGAAAATTCATTATGCAAAAGTGGTTTAAATCGTTATTACCTTCAGCATACTAGCACAATTCAGGGAGCTCCTATCATTATCTCTATTATAAGTCGAGAAAGGACTGTTATTTGAGCCGTACCAGGGATCATTAAGCGAGTCGCCCGCATTGCCTTCGTAACCATCAATTTCTAATTTATAGTAATCAGCTTCGGAATGGATTTTAAAGTGTGAATATTGCGCATATCTAATTATACAAAAGTTATTTCTATTAATATTAAAATGTTTATGACATAAATATACCTCTTATTGCCCTCAAAGTCCTCTAGCTCAACACGCAGCGCGTAATCCTCATTATTGGTGAGCATATAAATATTTTCATTACCTAACCAAAACTCTTTTGCTGGGTCACCAAAGCCATTCTTATAGTCTGCCCAGTCGCGATTGAAGTTTTCTCGAGGCTCACCGAAATCATCACGCCTTTGTATAACCTTAAAATGAAGAGAAGTTTGTAAAATTTTTAAAATTGATTGTTTAAAAAATATACCGTCCAACCGCCATCAGCGACTTCCTGTTCACAGAACACCTTTAAAAACCAATAGGTTGTACCACGAATTTGTAGATAAAACACACCAGAATGACGCATACCAGCGTTTAAAAGGTCAACACACGAAAAACCCTAAAAAATACATAAGACATTTTTAATAAACGTTTTAATTAAATAAACATAATTTTTAACATTTATAAAACTTTTGAATTGAAAAATATAATTTTTTATTAAAGTATTGCTTTTAGAAAAAATTCTTGCACGGTTTGTATTTCTATTCAAATAAAATACCCCATCAATTTATTTGTTACACATTACTTACTATCTGGCAACATCGCCATCAGGTGTAATTTTTGCTTATCAGTTGAAGTTTGCTGTTTGTTTGGAAAATTTGTAGCGTCATAAAAGCATATATATTTTATAGTTAGTGGAAGAAGTTGTGCAATGTTGTGGTTTACGCTTTTATTACCAATTTTGCTATCAATAATTGAATTAGCTTACTCTATCGATGAGAGTCGCTTAGTCGATGCTGAAAAAACACTGGTGTGGGGGCCTGGCTTGAAGCCGGATGAAGTTGTTTTACCAGCGCGTTACTTTTTCATACATGCTGTGGACAAAAATGGGCGCAAGTATGTTAAATATTTGCATAATTAGTGAAAGTGTTGACAAATAACAAATTTCTAAACTTTTTATTATAGATTTGAGCAATCACCCCCACAAGAATTTCAAGTGCTTATCAAAGGCAATTCGCCGCATGGTAAATGTCGGTCAAATGTAAATTTCATCGATCGCGGCGATGGCTCCTCGATTATACGCTATACTATCGCCGATTGGTGTGATCAAGTTGAATTGGAAGTGCGCTATAATGGCTCACATGTGGCACATTCCCCGTATGTTATATATAACAAAGTATATTCGGAACGTTGCTACTGCCCACAAGATTTAAAATTGTGGATGTTGCACAACAATTGTCCGTCAGGTTTGAATGACAAACAAATCGCTTGGGACTTGCATTCATTTAAGCGTGTCAACTTTAGCGCTATACGAGAAAATCTTTTGAGGCGCTACAATCAACCGGAGAGCGTATCGTTGTGCCATTATGTAGTGAAACAGCAACAAATATGGCGCCAATGTTATGGCAAGTATACTGGTTTCAAAATGTTCATGGATGCAACCTTGTTGGCATTAGGTCGCGTTGCCTTACTGCCAGATATGGAATTCTATTTGAATTTGGGCGATTGGCCGCTATCGAAAAAAGGCGGACAACAGCGTACTTCTGGCCCATATCCAATATTCTCGTGGTGCGGTAGTGATGACTCGTACGACATAGTGCTGCCCACATACGACATAACCGAGTCCACGGTAGAGAATATGGGACGTGTAACATTGGATATGTTGTCTGTGCAAAAAAGCGAATATCCATGGGACATCAAGGAAGCTAAAGCTTTCTGGCGCGGCAGAGATTCACGTCGCGAGCGACTTGAATTAATCGAATTGGCGCGTATGCATCCAAATTGGTTAAATGCATCACTAACGAATTTCTTCTTCTTCCGCAACGAGGAAGACAAGTACGGTCCAAAAGTGCCGCATATATCGTTTTTGGAATTCTTTCGGGTGAGTGAAAAGTGTAAAATATGCGAAATTCAATTTAACGTCAGCGTTTGCATTTTACAGTATAAATACCAGCTAAATGTGGATGGCGTCGTCGCTGCTTATCGCTTTCCCTATTTGCTTGCCAGCGATTCGTTGGTATTCAAACAAGATTCGGGTTTCTATGAACACTTCTACAGCAAATTAACGCCGTATAAACATTATGTGCCATTTAAACGCGATTTAAGTGATTTAATTGAACGTTTACAGTGGGCAAAGGAAAATGACGATCGCGCACGTGAAATTGTGTCAGAAGCACGTAAATTCGTCGAAGCAAATCTAATGCCACAGCACATTTACTGCTATCATATGGCTTTATTTAAGGTAAGTGCGTTGTATATTCTGTTTATTTTTCTGCATTTTCATTCATTCATTCAACAATATATTTTTTTATTTATTTATTTTTATTTTATTTATTTTTTTACTTAATTTTTATTTATTTATTCCTATTTTCTAATTTTTTTCTATATTTTTATATATGTATATAGTTATTTATATTTTTTATACTTTTTTATTTCAAATTATTTTGCCTACTTTTGTTAACCTTACATTTTCACATAAATATCGTCAGCTGCATCTTTTAACTTCTTCTTTTTCCCTATTGATCAAACATTTTTGATTTTTGGCTGTCTTCTCTTATATTTATCACGTTTGTATTCCCGCTTTCGTCATAATTTTAATTTTTTATATAACCACCGTCATCTGCATATTTTAACTAATTTTTTCACCTCTAGACTTACCATGAATTCACCCCATTCCATCTTAGTCTAAGCTTTTCGTCTTTTTTCTCAAAATAACTGTTATTGTTTAACGCTTTTAGGAATGGAGCACCCGTCTAGTCTCGCCCATTACTGTGTTGCCTGGCATGGAAAAGGTCGAACAGGTCTACACTTGTTCTTGCAAAGAACCGCCTTACCCAAGAGATGAACTGTAGATGCAATCTATAGCAAGCGTCTGCTATCTTCGTACTTATTAATGTATACATATTTATATATATTATATAATTTGCTCGCCATCCCATTAATGTTCCCACTCATTTATTTCTAAGTTTTGGCCTGCCGAAATCACATTCCATCCTCAGTTTTGATTTCAAACTGTTCTTTTAAGGCTGCCTCTATTCCTTTTTCACAGCCTGCCTCTGAAGTATTTTACTTTAAGTCTCTTTCTTTAACTACATAATGATATTTATATATATATACACGTATAGAGAATTGGTCTCTTTGTCGTATTATCTATTGATATTCTACGTTTTTGCCATACCAATAAGTTAGTTTACCTTAAACTTGGATAAATAAGCATTGCCATGTTTTTACAACTTTTATACTTTTTTAAGCGAATTTTTTACGAAGGTGTGAAAATGATATCATTCCAAATTGTACTTAAATTGCGCATCGGTGTATTTTTGTTAAGAAAAAATATATACGCGAAGGAAATGTATTAGTAAAATTTTATAACGTCTCGAGTATACTCAAAACAAAGCGAACAACTTAGCGAAAATTTCAAAAACATCACAAAAAAAAAAAAAATAAATAAATAAATGTATATGTGTCTGTGCAATATAGTAAATAGTTTTTGTGTGTGTGTTTAAGCTGTTCATTTGTCGGAACCGCTCACCGTATGGCTGCCATACAAACTCAATCATCGGAATAAAGTTCTTGTATGAACAACTTTTTTATTTGAAAAGGTAGCTTCACGAAATTTGGCATAGATTATTTCTAAAAGCAACGCTATGATATGAGAAAAAATTTTTTAAATCGGACCACTATAACATATAGCTGTCATACAAACTGAATGAACAAATTCATGTCCTTGTATGGAAAACTTTTTAATTTGACAAGTTATCTAAACGAAATTTGGCATAGATTATTTCTAAAAGCAACGCTATGATATGAGAAAAAATTTTCCAAATCGGACAACTATAGCATATAGCTGCCATACAAACTGAATGAACAAATTCAGGTCCCCGTACGGGAAAATTTTTTTTTGACGAGATATTTCCAAATTCGACATGAACTTTTGTTATTGTTGTTATTACTGTTATAATCTCCGAACATATTTTCAGATCGTACCACTATATCGTTTGATTGCCATACAAACTGGCTATTTTTCAAATCAGACCACTATAACGATCAACATCAAATTCTTGTATGGAAGCCTAGTTATTTGTGAAGGGTACGCTAGCTTCTCTGTAGTCGAAGTTATCGCTTTTCTTGTTTTTTTTTTTACAAGAATTTCCCGCTAAATTACACAAACTAACCTTTATGTCCTTCAGTGCGAGTATGTCGGTGGAGAATGTCGAATTCACCACAGACGGTTTATTTTTCACGCTGGGGAAAATAATGCCACCCTTGCGCGAGAGTGGCTTGGCCGATGTCGTTGTGGTAGTAGCAGCCGATGATGCGACACTTGCTGTGGAAGCGCCTGTGTTACCAGCCAAATTAGCAGCCATTTGCGCAGCGGTAACGGTATATGCGGTTACCGTAGGCTGACTGCCCACAGACACCGATGGACTGGGCGTTGTCGTAGCAGCATTGGTGTATGCGTTAAGCGTGGCAGTTGTTGCGGCCGCTGTCGGCGGTGGCGCGGTCGAGCTGGCGCTGGAGCCGATCGGTGTGGTGGGCATATTCGCCTCGGGATACTCATCGATTACGGAGTAGCTGTATGCCAGTAAAGTACAACTATTAAATATACAATTTATAATATTCAACGTTACTCACCGATTTGGATCATATTCGACGAGTCGATCAATAGTGGGATCCATCAGCAACTCAGCTGGCACTGGTCGTTGAGCCAACAGCTGCACATCATCTTCCTGTTTCTTTAAGCGCTTCTCCACCATATCCAAGTTGTTGATTATTTGATTCGTTTTCGCCTTCAAATCATGATGTATCTCACCGATAGCGCGTTCCTGTCGTTGCGTTTGCGTCAGTAAAGCATCCGATTTGGGTAGCAAATCATTGATAACGGAGGACTTTGTGCCCACCACAACGTCCCACACTTCGTCCATTTTCTCCGACACGGAGACCATTGGTCGTATTTGCTTCACGAGCGCATCGATTTTACTCGACTTTATAATCGGCATCGCTGTTGTTGTGGCATTCAATGAATTCAGCTGCTCTTGATGATCCACGACGGCTTCGTGTATATCGCCAACCATGCGCAACATGCGTCCCACATTCTCCGATACAATATTTATATGGAATTGCAATTTCTTATCGATGTTGTCGGTCGTGTCGCGCAATTCATTCAATTCCGTCGACACGTGATTCATTACTTCCGCATTCATTGCTTTCGTTATCTCGACAACATTCATGCTTATGGGCTTCTTCTCACTCGCCTCCGCATTAATATCGTCCACTTGTAGGAAATTATTATCGATTTGTGTTTTGAGCACCTCGAGCTTCGTGTCAATATCGCTCACTTTTTGGTCGAGCAGCAATAGACGATTGTCCAAAAGCTCTGCATTGGCCATATTGGCAATGCGTGCTGAGCGCCCGCTTCCATTGCCGCTGTCATGTGTGGAGCCGTGTATGTCGTTGGTGATTTTGTTGTCTAGTGTGCGTAGTTTGGAGATGACAGCGTCGGTTTTAAGTAGATTGTCGGCTACACGATTGTCCAGCGCCTCCATGCGCTTCACCATGTGTTCGACGGACTTGTCGAGACTGTCGATGCGCTTCAATTTGCCCTCGAGCGTCGATATTATGACCTCAAAGATATTGAGGAGCTGTTGTTCTCTGCAAGAAAGTAGAAAAAGTTGGAGTTTATAAAACCATATGGAATATAGTAAATATGATCGATAGGTTTTCTAAAGTAAAAACTATTATATAAGGTGATTTGAGGAATAGTAAGTGGAATTTTTCGCTGTTCCCATAACAGTTAGGTCTGCTTACCAGGAATAATCTCGGGTTTTTTTATCTGGTGAAAGACGGTCAAATCGCAAGTTTTGCTTAAAATTATTAAAAAATTGATTCTTTTAGTACAACAGCAATAACTAGCGTATCATATAAGGCTAGGCCATCCCGATGCAGGGATCGTAATCGTTGGATTATATCTCTACTTATACATTTTGGTATATATAACCGCAGTGCTGACACTAGAAAGTGGTGGAAAACTTTAAGGTCCTGTTTATTTCATCAAAACTTTCACCTGGCTCAAACATCGGTAGCCAGCTTTTCCGCTGACCTTCAAGAACACCATTAGAAGGACAAAACCAAGCGAAGGACATAGGAGATTTAAAAAAGTCTGATGAATCATATCAGAAGGAATGCATGGTCGGTAGTCATAACATCTTCGAAGGTTAATGAGAATCGTTTAAAATGCTTGTTTAATTCCCGCACTTAGTTGCTCTTTTGAATTTTGGTTGTACGTCTTATTGTAATTTTCTTCTTCTTTGTCACTACAACCGTGGGTCGCTCTGGGCTGAGAACACGGAACTTCGCCAGACTTTGAGGTCATGCCAGTTCTACAACCCCAAGTGCAGATAGGTAGCTATGCCACCATTGGTCTCGAGTCGAAGGAGCTTTTTCGCTGAAGCCATCATATTCCATGCGGCCATGGCCTAACCAACGCATTCGTTGAATTTTTATGCGCCTAACTATTTCCATGTCGCAATTAGCTCATACAGCTCGTGGTTCCATCTTCTTCGATATGCGAACGGCTCCAAAGATCTTGCGAATAACAGTTCTCTCGAATACTCCAAGTGTTTTCGCATCTCGGGTCGTCATCATTCATTTTTCTGCGCCGTATAATAGGACGGGAATAATGATAGAGTGAATTTTTTAAAGACATTCACCAGCTGGATAGCGGCACTTTCCCTATGGAGGGTTCGGACACTCTAGGTTCATATCCGTAAATCGTGTTCCTTTGTGGGTTCGCTGTGGTCGTCAACGTTTGTGGAAGTCAATGTCTGAGGCTTTCGTATTCCTTCCCTTAGAATTACATTGTTACGTGGCGGGTCCCAAGCTCAGTGGCACAATCCCAGCTGGGCGGAAAGTTTCGTTGATCACGTTTATAAAGGGAGTCAAGAGAGACGCCCGATACTTTGTAGTGGCCCTATCAAGGCTTCCTCACTCTTAGCAGTGACCCTTAAATCCACAGGGGTTGGCTACCGCATCTGACGGGGTATTCGATTGAGTATAGGAAAAGGTTAAAGTTTGAGAAACTAACGAATGAGGAGAGTTCAGCCATAATAAATTTGCAAAAAGAAGACCACATACAGCGATATATGTATTGTCGAAAAGTTTAATAACAGTCAGGCTGCAATATGGAGAATTATTGCTAACTACACTAAGTAACATCGAGTTATCAGCAAGAGATAAGGCCCCCTCAAAATTACAGCGGAAAAAGTTGGTAAAAGAATTTTGTATATTTCCAATTCTGATCCCTTCAGATCTGTTCTAAAAATTTGCGCACAGCGTTAAAAGATGGCAAGTACACCCTGTCCCTAACAGATTGTGCGAAGCCAATATTCACGATTGCGTGGCAAGAAAGTTACAATAGCTAATTAAAACAATTAGAAAAAAGGACAAGCACTTTATAAAGATCGCATATTAAAAGCTCTAAATGTTTGGCATAAAGTGCTCTGGGCTGACGAGTCGGTGATTAGATTTCGTTATTCTCGAGGCATGGCATGGCCAAACGAAAATTGGCGCTTATCAAAAGAAGAAGAACTGTCATAAAGTGCACCTTACCCACTGCTAAGTCGGTGGAAAAGGGCTTAATGGCTTAGGCATGCTTATCTGCGAATGACCCTGGCAATGTTGTGTTCCTGGAAGGAAAAGCTTCTCCCAGTTTATTTAAATATTTCTTTCTTCAAACGGATAACGGTTACGTCAAAGTCATGATTGAATGTCTAAAATATGAGAATGTGGGTGTGCATCCCAAGCCTTGATTTGTCAACAAATGACAATGCTTGAGCAATCCTAAAGATGCATATAGTTAAAGAGATATCCCAAAATCTGGCTGGATGAAGAACTGCATCTATGACAATTGAATTGTTTTTTTTTCAAACTATATTGGGTCAACTAGCAAAGTGAAAGTTGTCATATACTGATATTTATCTAAAATATTTGTATTTATTTATTATATAAGGGTAATTTTGAGTATTTTAAATTTGAATTCACAAACTTATTTCGTTTGTCATTTACTTATATACATATATCAGGTAAATTGAAAAGACCCAGCCTACCATAGTGAAGCAAAATTCGTTTTTTTTATTCAACATAGGCCTTCAAGTTTTCGATAAGATTTTAGTACTACGATTTGTCCTCTGCTTCAAAATAGGCCTCGGTTTTCGAGGTTTCGATGAATGATTTTCCTGGCACAGAATCCGGAAATTCGCCATCAAGCCAAGTTTTTGCATTAATTGTATTTTTTCCCTTCAAAAAGCAATGTTTTATCAACACGTGTAATTTATTTTTATCAATTTTTTCACAATAACAAAAGCTGCTTAACTAAAAATGAAATAATTCATAAACTAAGTGTCAGGGCGGGGGCTTTTCAATTGACCTGTTAAGCAGAGGAAGAGGAAGACCTCCACTCCGTTGGAAGGACGAAGTGCAGAAGGACCTGGCTTCGCTTGGAAGAAAAGAAAAGAAGAAACGACTGGCGCGCTGTTGTTAACTCGGCTATAATCGCGTAATGGGTATCTACGCCCCCAAAGAAGAAGAAGTTAAGCAATGTCTATTGAACACTGCAAACTCGCGAAATTTTAATATTAAATTTCCAGTTATTTTCTGAACACACCTCGTATTTATTTTAAAATTTGTAATATCAAGAATAATCACAATGAAAATATACAAAAGACTTAAGCAACGAACTTGCCCATGTGTTTGAAAAATAGTCACAAGCAACTGCTAATGAAGTGAAAAAACAATATTTGCAGCTGATCTGCCGATCATCAATGATTTATAATTAGCAACTTATGCTGAAGATACGGCATTTCTTGTCACAAGTTTTAACCATAATGACAACTTGCATCATTAACAAGAACAACTTAATATTGTCAAAAAATGGCTAAAGAATTGAAAGAAAGAAGTAAATACACACAAGTCCGTTCAAAAAATGTCCTTCTGTATCATTAAATGGCTCTGCAGTACCTGAAAGTGAAACTGTCAAATACCTAGGTCTTTATTTGGACAGAAGACTCACTTGGAAGACACACATAAAAAAGAAATTGAAGCAGCTCAAATTTGAAACAAGAAAAATGTACTGGCAACTCTACAAGTCAATCCTTAAACCGGTATGAACGAAGAGGTGGTGAAAGCAGCTCTCCTTGGTGCGCTCCAAGCGCTTATTGAAGGCTTCTTTGGTCACATCGTCCTTCTTTTCCGTCGGGGCTTGGGCGCAGATCAGCGATATATTGAAAAACTTCGCTTTAATGCGGATTGCGGCTAGACGTTCATCCACCGGGGTGAATGACAGTACTCGGCGACGGAGTCTCTCTCCCACCACGAATCCCACACCGAATTTGCGCTCCTTTATATGGCCACTGTAGTAAATGCCACAAGGACCTACTCGTCTCAGTCCTTGTCCCGTCCATCGCATTTCTTGGACGGCGATGATGTCAGCCTTTATTTTCAAGACGACATCAACCAGCTGGTCAGCGGCACCTTCCCAATCAAGGGACCGGACATTCCAGGTGCAGGTGCCCTTAAATCGTAGTACTAATTTCGTTTGCCATGGTCGTCATCAAAAGGGGGGTCTCTCTTCCGAGGCTGTTCATGCTTTTTTATTGGTATATTTTTTATTACGTGGCGGGTTCCAAGCCCAGCGCACAACCCTGGGGAGGAGCTGTTTCGTCTTCTCACTTTAGCTCGCCTTCAAACGGATGTTCTTAGGCTACCCAGAGGATATTTGGTTAAAGACCGGAAGTCGTGAGCTGCTTGAGCCATATGTAAAAGAATCATTTCTGGCCACTCCCAAGTGAATGGCGATCAGAGAACTTTCCTCACTTGCGTGAACTTCTACACATGACCCCATCCTCATGAAAACTTACTGTCAATAAATCTACTGGACAAAAGTATGGATGCTAGACGCTTAAAAAGAACTCACGTTTTGGACTTTCTAGATAGATTTTAATTAGTTTTAAGAATATGTTTTTTTAGCAAATTATGTTATTGAAGAATAAGTATATTGATTAGTCTCAATGGAGTCCCATCAATCCTGTTATGATTGTTATATTTATAAAATTTGCTGATTGTCTTCAGATAGATTGAATATAAAATATATAGTAAACAAGAAAATTTTACTGTATTCATGATAACAAAATTAAAAAAATATACATATATGGTATATATACATATATATATATATATATATATATATATTCTATAGGCCAGAAATCTGTGAGCAGGCATACAATTTCTAACACATAACTCCCAAAACATTGTAAATAAATTGTAGATATATTTTTTTATGCGTTAACTAGTTTTCTTTAAATTATCGAAAAAATGTAATTCCTTCTGCTGATGCTGATTTATACCCAATTCCCAGCTTGTTTAATTCAGAGCATTAAAGCTCAACGGGCAACAAGCAAACTACTTTAAAAAGTGCTTTAAATAAGCTTAACAAATGTAGAAGTAAATAAAATCGGAGCACAATTTCGCACAATGCGTCAACGTGATTTATGTACGCGTCTGACCTCAAACTGCTCCTTTCTTGCGTATTCATGTACATGTCGCATAGAGCACACTTACAACATGCGATACACACGATATGCAGATACATTTCGGTTACATTCGCTACACATGTACCCGGCCATGTTGTCAGCAGTAGTCATCGTGTAACCTATCCAATTTCTAGTTGCGTTCTCCGGGCCTTTTTTCTCTAAATATTTTCAACGCCTTTTTATGTTTTTTTTTAGCTTTTTTCTGTTTTTGTAGTTTTGTTTCTGTTTTTGCTGTTTTTGCTGTTTTTTGTTGTTGTAATTTGTACTTTTGTTGTTGGTTTTTGTAGTTTTTTTGTTGTTTTTTTGTAGTTTTGTTGTTAGTGTTTGTTGCTTTTTAACTTTGTTGTTGTTGCTTTTTATTGCTTTTTTAACTTTGCTGTTGTTGCTTTTTGCAATAGCCTCAATTGGCAGCAGACGAGGTGTTGGGCATCGTGTGTTAGATGTCTCCAAATAAATAATGCTGCTGCAGCATATGCGCCAAAAAGTCATATACGCACACAAACGCTCATCTGTATGTGTGTGTGTGGCTGTATGCTACCAGGTGACACCCTGTGCGACAGTGACAACTAACCGGCGAGCAGCTATAAAACCTTAAAACACATTCATTATAGGCTTGGTGTTGTCATGTCTTACATTTGTTGGTGTGCACTTGTGTTTTTGTTGTATTTGCTGTAATTTTTTTACATATATTTCAAATGTATGTTACATATTTATGCAATATTCATCACTGCTGCTTTTTTGCACATTGCCATTGCTTTTGTGAGTGGATATGAATGAAAGCAACATTTTCCTGGGGCAAAGGGTATGCGTGGAACAGGGTGTCTGCCGTTGTGTTGGCCAATTAGCGCTTGCCTCCGTAAGCGTGCGACTTTTAGTATATGTCTGTGTATCCATGTAAGCTTTGCTTACCCGTTAGCCATACTAGTGAATAAATATTTTTTTTTTTAATTTACAACAAAAATGTCGCACTTGCATCGCGCATCGATAGCAAAGCGTGCAGCACTGAATTACGACTGATGATAAATTATCGCATTTTCTTCCAATGTCCAACCTTAGTTCAGCAAGTGCTGATCGATGAGCACGCCTCTCTGCCATTTGTGCATCTATAATTTAGAATCGTTTGATGGATGCGCTGCTTTTTAGTTGCTGAAGTGTCGTTTTCAAAGCGTTTAATCTGCGGTCATTTGTTAAACATTTAAATATGGGTTGTATGCCGTCATGTAGTTGTTGTTGTTTATTGCTTGTATTATGTTTGGTTTTTGTTGTTTGGTTTGCTGTCAGCATCAATAAATTTACCCACACCTACGTTAACCCGCAATTATTAGCAACAATGTTGCTGGCTTATAATTTAGTTAGTTGGCAAGTTAGATACACACACACACACACGCATATACATATACAAAACTTGCAAGAATCAAAGCCTGGGAAATACCGTCAGGTGTTGCAAACCTTTAGTGCTGAAATATAGTAATTTGAGGCGAAAGTCAACACAATAATCGGAAGTCATTATATTAGGAGTATGAGACTTAGGGCAATGTTAAGATCAATTTGATTCATATTCAACACTAAACCACATTGTTTTGAAATCTACTTAATTTCAATTATAGAAGGAATTCTCCAGAATAGCCTTGAGAGCCGAGTTACATGTTGTTTGGCTCCCCTTTTATTGGCCTTTTCAGGCAAGATTAAAAACAAAAAAAGTCCGATGTTATTAATTTTTCACATCATGATATATTATTTCCTGGAAAATATGGAAATGTTTTGAAAGACGGACAATATGTTTTGTGCAATTTTTGGACGTCAAATTGACCCTTCGTTTGAAATGCAATTTGTGTAAAAGCATTGACTTTTGTCAAAACAAATTTATAGTGGACATGTTTCTGATGTCAAAAACAAAAAGCATCGATTTTTTCAAACCGCGAAGGCATTTCATCCTTTAAAAAGGCTTTTCAGCAACGAAACACATTTTCTCTAAAATGTTCCGATTAAGCCTCTTAACATTTTTCTGACTGTCTTTGCTGGCTCAGTAGTATTAGTAGTAGTATTATTTACTATTTATTTATTCATCAAGCTGCCTGGCTGTCAACGGATACGAAACTTTGCGCGAAAAACGTCCTGACTCTCAACAAACACAAACTGATTCGACGTCGTTCGTTAGCTGTAATCACAACAGACAGCCGAACGATTTTCTACTCGACTACTCGAAGCGAAAAACATATGCCTACCAAAAAACAAAAAGAAAAATTGCCCAAATGTTGAGCACGGAGAGTTTGACAATCGTTGGCTATCGAAAGGCGTATGCTCGAAAATTCTACAAAAATATCCGATTTCTATATTTGATCTAGTGTTGGATGCCCAGAACATGTTGAACAATGGAGGGAAAACTTCTTCAGCTTGTTGAATGGCAGTGGAAATATAACGCCAAAAAGAATCGACCCACCTATTCCCCGTCGATTTCAAGATGGACAGCACGAAAAGGAACTTCCTTTGTCCGACTATGAAGATGTCCGAATAGCAATTAACAATTACAATTGGCGGCCGAGCTACAGGGTTTGTTCGGAAAGTAATTGAACCGAGTCGATTTAAAAAAATTTATTGAACCAATCGCTACAATTTTTTAAAAACTTTCAAAATAGGCTCTTTCTGCGTCGATGCAGCGCTGCCATGTGAAAATGGGAAAAGTACGAAAGTCCATCCCGACATGAATTGGTGGTATTTTGTCAGCGCAAATTTCGCTGTGACAAATTCGCCGTTCGCCGGTGTTATGTAGCAAGCTTATTACTGTAATTACCGCTTGACAAGTATGCGTGCAAATTGATTCTAGATTTAAAAAATTTTACAATTTAATGGTTGCTATGAGGTGTCTAATCGCCTATACATTTCGTAGATAATTTTGAATTTGTGCGTGGACACTTTTATGCGCATAAATAAAGAAATGCATTCGCCTATTAACCAAACGTGGAGGAAAGTTGTGCTATGGTTGTTGTTTTTGTTAAAATAACAATTTCTGTGATTTTTTATTTTTATTTTCTTTAGCTACAAAGCGCATATAGTGCTGCTGTTGTTGTTGGTGCTATGCCGTTAACTATGCTACCATTTTTATTGCTACTTTTCAGGAAGAACTCCATACTTAATTTAATTATCATTGGCAATAAATCTTTCAAGCCAACTAACGGAAAACTTGAAAGGAATAAAACTCTAATTTTATCGCATTTCTTTGCCGCACGACAACCGCCTGCCACAAGTGTCGTTTGCTGAGCTGCTTGCTTACTTGCCGGCAGTAGTTGTGTTATTGTTGTTGTTGTTGGCGGCAACTGTATTAAACATATAAACGCGGTACTTCGTCTTCGCGCGCATTGCGCCGTTATTTGGCTACGTTGTCATCACTGTGTGCCACAGTGCGGCCACTGTCGACATTGCGTCGTGCAATAGCAGCAACATTCTCAGCAGGAGCGCATTTTCAACAAATGAGATAACACGATTAAAAGTTCAATAAATAACATGGCAAAGCCTGAAATCAACAACGTCACCTGCCTGCGGCAAACGTGTTGCATTGGACATGCAATGGGCTGCATTGATGCACCGCCGCTGCGGTAGCCACTGCCACAGCCACAGCCATAGTCGCGGCCTGAGGCGCAGCCCAGCCGCCGTTACACTGACGTGTTGTCACAGCAAAATAAATGTGTTGCTTAGTGGGCCTGTCCGCCGGGCTGCCTGCCCGCCGCCCGGGCTTCGCAACGGCAGCGGTCTGAGCGTGCGCGCGGCGGCTAGGCGGCCAAGCCAAATGAGCAGGCAGGCCAGCAAGCAGGCAGACAGGATAATTAAGTGGCATCGCTAATGCGTAATTAACCAATCAACGCGTAAGCGTGCAACGCATGCAAACTATTGCTCCGCCTAGCGTTGCAGGCACTTATACATCCACACATACATACATGCATATGTAGAAAGCACTTGCGCTCTTGCGTGTGTGTGCGCGTGCTTGTTGCCACAAATAATGCCGACACATGTTGCATGCATTATAGATAAAATCTTGTTGCGTTTTATTTACTTTTACTATCTTTTGGGGCAGTGGAGCAAGCTTCAGACTCAGCTGCGCCAGCAGAGGCGTTCATTCATGCTTAGATGCCAGGCGACAGGTCTTTCTTCAAGCGGCGGCAGCATTGGTGACCATAATCTGCAGCATTAATACTGTCGTACATGTATGTATGTGTACAATATTATATTATATATGTATGTATTTACAAGTACATGTATTTTAATATTTTTTTGCTTCAACTGCTATGCGCTGCATGTTGTAATGATGAGGAAATGTTTATTATTTGTCACTTTATAAATTGCTGTTTAAAATGTGTGAACATCGAAATTTAAATTTTTGCAGAAAAACAAGAAAAAACGTTAACTTCGGTTGCACCTCAACAAAATACCCTCCACAAATACAAAAGATTCCATGCAAAAACTTGATTTTGATTGGCCAGTAGCTTTATGCTATAGCGAATCCGACCTATACTATCTCTTCGGAGGTAGTTCTGTTGCTTTTGAAAATTATTCATGCTAAATTTCGACCGATTTCGATAGCTCGTTCACTAAAACAGGTTCCTTACAAGGACGTGATTCCGCTCGTACAGTTTTTATGACAGCTATATATGTATGTACTACAGTAGTCCAAAATTGGCGGTTTGGACAAATGCGCAGTTTTTTTGGGAGAAAAGTTCGTGTGCAAAATTTCAGATCGATATCTCAAAACTGAGAGATTATTATCGGAATTCCATACATTAATACAGTCACAAGTCTCTAAATTTCAGTTTTTAAATTTTTGGGACTTGCGACGATTTTACAACCTTCTTCAAGGTTGTGCGCTGAGTTTGGGACCCGTCACTTAAAAACCACCACCAATGAAAGGATATTCTACGAACAGATGCGGCGACTAACAGAAGGTTTCAATATACTCTAGTGACTGATGCCCAGAGTCTACTGAAATTATGGAGGGAACACTTCTCTAGCCTGCCGAATGGCAGCTAAAGCATAACACCGGGAGATAGTGAACACATTTCCCCAATCGTTGACGATGGAGCAGACGTTCCATTGGCCGATCAGGAAGAAGTTCGAATAGCAATTATCCGTCTGAAGAACAAGAAAGCTGCGGGAGCCGATGGATTGCCGGCCGAGCTATTCAAATATGCATCAGCTTCTTTGTAGAACATGGTCGGACGAAAGCATGCCCGGCGATTGTAATTTAGGTGTGCTTTGCCCAATCAACAAAAAGGGAGACCCGCTTCCTTAATACAAGGTGTGTTCCAAAGTAAACAGGACTTTTTGAATCTAGCGCCCCTTTTTGGCGCCATCTATGTATATGTCGACTAGTGCGTTAGAGTCTGCTATCTTTATCGATTGTAAAGTGAATTTCATGACATTTCATCGATTGAAAGTGAAGTTATTGCGTTTTAAGTGTCAGTATGTTTGTTTTTAAAGTCCTGTTTACTTTGGAGCGCATTTTGTATATAAGGTCTTATCGAGCGTACTGTGTGAAAGACTGAAGCCCACCGTCAACAAAATGATTGGACCTTATCAGTTTAATTTTAGACCTGGAAAATCTACAATCGAATATTTTTTTCCCATTCGCAAAAACTTGGAAAATATTCGTGAAAGGAAGATCGACACACACTACCCCATCGTCGATTTTAAAGCGACAGCGTGAAAAGAAACTGTCTCTATGCCGCTATATCTGAACTTGGTATCCCCGAAAAGTTAATACGGCTGTACAAATTGATGTTGAGCAACACCAAAAGCTCCGTCAGAATCGGGAAGTGCTTCTCCGAGCCGTTTGATACCAAGCCAGGTTTCAGACAAGAAGACTCCCTATCGAGTGACATTTTCAATTCGTTGCTGGAAAAATAATACGAGTTGCAGAGGTAAATCCTTCTATAACAGTGTACAGCTGCTGGCGTTCGTCGATGATGTTGATATCATTGGCCTCAACAACCGCGCCGTTGGTTTCACTTTCTCCAATTTTGATAAGGAAACGAAGCGTATGGGTCTGGTTGTGAACGAGGACCTGTCATTGTTGACAGTCATAACTTCATTATTTTATTATATTTATTTATAACTCAAATTGATAAGGTATGTAGAAGAGACTATAATACTACATCAGCTTTCACTGAGAAAATCTTTCTAAACATTGCTTTAATAAAAATGTTCTTCTCTTTCTTCGTCAGTTGTCGGTACTTATTAATTACACTTTTTAATATTTAATTCTACATATCCTCTTTCTATCCAAATAAAAACTATCTTCTATCTATTATCTACCTATCTTCTCCACGAACACACCCCCAATAATAGCAAGAGAGCTTTACTAATACTTTGCGACAGCCAACGCATGCCAAATCATTATTTGTTTATCATTATGCAGATATTTTTGACATTTTTATACACACTCGCGCTCAGAATGACCACAAACTGTCCGTCGTTGTAAGTTTGAAAAAAAGAAGTATTTAAACAAGTCACAACGATGTTGTTGGCGGTAGCGGCTGCGCTTAATTGAAGTTGTCAGCGGCAGCTTACGCATTGTCATGGCAGCTACCAGCGTCATAACCGCGTATAAAGTGTCACCGATATTATGAAAATTTATAAAAAATATAAATTGAAGGAAAAAATTAATTTACTGCAGAAGTGTCCGCCACTTTGTTAAACATTTTTATGTAAATGTTGCTTCCAGCAGATGTAATAGATGTACAGCCCGGGGCAATGAATATACGCATGTAAGACACAGACGATGCTTCTTAAGCAAGTGATAATTACTGACTACTGAGCATTTATTTCAGTCATAAAATGAACATATGCCATTTTAGGTATTTTTACCGGAGTTTCTCTCGTTAAAATTAAATACTTTCATATAAAACTTATTAAAATATTTAGGTATGAGGTGTGTTAAAAAATCGGAAATTTTCTTTTTTGAAAAAAATATTTATTCATTTGTCTACATTAATGTTGTCGGCTTCAAAATAGGGGCATGTAAATCAACAGAATAAAAGAAACAATTTTGACAATTGAACTCTCTAAACCCGAGAAATTTAAAAATCCCGTTATTTTCTGAACACACCTTGCACATAAGAATGATTTTAAGTGAAATATTTTGCTAAATGACAACAATTTTACATTCTACATACATCTAAATTTTACCATTATAGTTGAAAATCAAAAGAAGTGGCAACCCTTTTCAACGTTTACTAAAAATTGAAACATACGAAAATAGCCTTCAAAGCTTTATACCACACTTTAATGAACTTTTTTCGTTTCTTACTTTTTTAAAACAGTTTTTATTTGAAGTCTGATGGCAACTCTATTAAATAGTTTAGAATTGTTTTAGAATATAATAAGATTTGAGGAGTATAAAATGTCGTTACCAGAATTTTAACCAGTGATTGATGTGTTATCCTCTTCTTACATACAAATTCGTTTTCTTTCTGTGAGGTGGCAACCCAATGAAATAATATTTTTTGTTTAAGGCTTATAAAATACCGTTAGCAATATTTTAAGCGGTTTTAGATGTATTATTTTTTTTTTAAGAAAATCTTATTTTCTTTTTGAAAACCGGTGGCAACTCTATGGAATACTATTTTTGGTTTCAAGTTTGTAAAATGCCATTACTAAAATTTGAAACCCTGTTTGATGTATAATTTTTTGTTATTTAAAATTTTTTTTTGTTTGTAGTCTGGTGGCAACCCTATGAAATAATATTACTTATTTAAGGCTTATCATTATCAAATTTTTGACTGGTTTTTGATATACTAAGTTGTTTTTTATTTAAAAATTCTTATTTTTTTAAATCAGATGGCAACTCTACGGAATAATATGTTTGGTTTAAAGCTGGTAAAATAGCGTTATCAATATTTTAACCGGTTTTTGGTATATTATTAACAAATTTTAAATTGCGAACATGTGGCAACCCCTTGTACGAGCCTGTCTTATACTCGTTATAACTCAATGTTCGATAGTATCGCAAATTCTTAGCACCAAATTGCTAAATAAAAACAAGCTTACTTGCTTAGGCAGTAAATAAAGTAATATATATGTATATAATTAACGGTTTTTTAGTTTGAATGGCAGTTAATAAGCATTCTCACATCACCATGCTAATTTCAATTAGTCTTAATAATACATTATGAATCAAGAAATACTGAACATAATAGGATTGATAATTATTTTACCTTTATTAAATGCAAATAATACACATTATTTGATATTGTTTTATATTAAAATTATATATTTTATATAAATTCAATACCTAAACTTATATAGCCTTCTCTAAAAATCGTATGTGGCGATTGAGCTCATAATACACTGCATTTGTTTCATAAACTACAATTTAAACACATAATTATATGCGCATTTGAAACACAGTATTCAAGGCTAGCCGGATAGAATCTTGTCTGAAAACCTTTTTGACATCAATTTGAAACCGTTTGCTGAGTCAAAGATGGTTAAATCTAATGAAGAATGGAGTAAAAATAGAAATTTTATAACAAGTGGAGACGTTGCTCGATGAAAATTCATTTTAAACGCAAGAAAAGCTTGGCTCAGGACTAAGCCACGAAGCCATTTCAAATCGACTTCATGCGCTGGGAATGATTTAGCAACAAGAAATTTACATAGGTTCCTTATGACCTCAATACCAGGAGATGCACGAAAAAGCGATTCGCTATATTCCCCAGATATTGCATTGTTCGATTATTATTCGTGACAGCGAGAACTTAGTTGCGCACCTAATACAAATGCGTGAATAGTGAGCCGATGTAAGAAACTCTAACTGCCGCAGATTATTAATATGTTTCACATAAATAAAATAAGGAAATGAGAAATGGGTATATTTAACTGCATTCCTACCCGTTACTAAAGTAATTGCTAACTTATATTAATATATAATGAAACCTTTGAGTGTTATTACCATATATATTTCACTAAATTTCTTATTTTGTCGGCGTAAAACATCGAATTATCTTAATTTTCAAATTATTGAGAATCTAATTACATACAAGTATTAGGTTGTTAATGCTTGCTAGCAGCTAATTTGATTGATGTATTGAAATCATCGCTAATTTTTATTGCTTTGTTTTGTATACTTTACAACATTATTAATGATTTAAATATACTTTAAGCTTATAAGAAAAAAATCTATAACAATGCAAGCAAACAGTTAATTATTATCTATGGATTTTCTTATAAGGTGACACAAATTTAACCCCAAATTGCTAGTAGTCAATTTGCAGATAAAACTAGAATATTGCAAACCATAAATTATTTAATGTAATAACAATTTAAACTAAGTGGGTTAAGCTTTGATTACAATGATTTTGATTAAGTAATAATTAAAAAAATTATTAACTCGGCAAAAATGGCACTGGATCACATTGACCCGAAATAATATAAAATATAAGTAATTAATATTTTTTTTTCCATTTTAGACATAAATATTTATTTTATATTTTTTTTTATAATTTGATTAAAATTATGAATTTATCGAGATTGAATAATTTAACTTCGTGTGTTTAGTTAAATATTTTGAACTGCTCTATATTCAATTTTCATTCAGATCATCGATTGAAGTCAGACGATAAAATATTACGGTAAAATTTTGTCTGCAATCTGAAAACGAACTATTTGTCTGCCAAATTCTGACGCCTGACATCAATCAAGAGCGCAATAGAACTTAGGTTACGGTGTAGTATACCTCATTTTCTCCAACAGATGTATTACACTTATGCCAAAGATTTTTCCAGTCCTTGAAACACTTTTGATAAGCACTTTTGAGATGGCGAATTTTGTTTTATCTCTTCAAAGGCTTGAAAACTGGTTCCACGGAGCGTCAATTTCAGTTTGGGGAACAAGAAAAACTCATATGGGGCCAAATCTGGTGAATACGGTGGTTGATCGTTAGTAGTCATTGCGTTTTTGGCTTTAAATTCGGCCACAATCGTTGCTCGATGCGATGGTGCATTATCATCCTGTAAAATCCATGAATTGTTCTTCCACAATTCCGGCCGTTTTCGACGGATGATTTCTCACGCAAACGTCTCAATACGGCCAAATAGAACTCCTTATTGACCGTCTGTTGCTTTTTGTGCAGCTTTCGCTTTTTTGGTTTCGGCTCGTTTTTTCCTCCATTCCGATGTTTGTTGACTTGTTATGTGGTAATGCTCTCCATGAATGTGGTATCGGAATTTTCAAGATCAAGTATGTCCTAAGCGACCTAAGAGTACCATAATTCTTTTTGAAAAAAATTCAGCTTTATCGAGACGAGTCGAGAAAGAACGCATTTCATGCCCAAATCTTGCACCAAAATCATTCGAACGGACTCGCAAGAGATGTCGAGTGCTATATCTTTCACTTTTTTAATATTTTCATCAGTTGAAGAAGTCGAAGGCCGTCTTTGAAGGCTTTGTACCACTCGTAGCATTGTGTTCTTGATAAACTGAATCACCGAAAGCCTTTTCCAATATTCGCAACGTTCACGCATACGAAGTTTGGTTAGAGATACTAAATTTGAGACAAATTCTTTGTTCGCTAATCACAATTTCCGGGTGCCTTTTTGTCACAATATATGATACATTTGAAGTTGAATGCAATAATGTCAGAAATTTGACCGAACGATCGAAATCAAGCTCTTGTAAGGCTCTTGTATGGCCCTTGTATTGGCATGGACTATTGTTCAAGGCAACGGTGCAATCTTCGAACAAATTATTCAGATTAGATCACTATAGCATATAGCTGCCATACAAACTGACCGAACAAAATCAAGTTTTTGTATGGAAACTTGGTTACCGTAAGTGTGAAGGATTGTGAAGCCTCGATTAGTTAAAATTTTATTTAT
The DNA here is from genome assembly GCF_024586455.1 of Bactrocera neohumeralis. NCBI lineage: Eukaryota > Metazoa > Arthropoda > Insecta > Diptera > Tephritidae > Bactrocera > Bactrocera neohumeralis. Next base: position 25,594,139 of record NC_065921.1, read on the forward strand.
TTTTATTTTTTTTATTTTTTTTTTTTTTTTTTTTTTTTTTTTTTTTATTTTTTTTTTTTTTATTTTTTTTTTTTTTTTTTTTTTATTTTAGATTATTTTAAAGTTTGGATTTTTAAACTCATATTAAATTTTTTCTTATTATTCTTATTTCTTTGTTATTATTATTATTTTTGTCTCCTTGTTTGTTCTCTCCCCCCGCAAGTGATAGTTGTTCATGCAACACACAGCCTTGTGCCACAATAAATTGTGAAATGCCACAATACAATGCAACCATTGCGTACCAATTTACACTCATTCAAATTAAATTGTCAAGCAGTTAGGTCGAGTAATTTTCCTACATAATTTTGTTGTTATTGTTGTGAATGTGCTTAGCTGCTACTTTGTCGTTCTTAAATGCATGCGCAAGCTTATACAACATAATTACAACTAAATAACTATGGTTTCTAATGAAATATATTCTTATGTGTGTATGTGTATAGCAAATGTAAATGATTGTTGTATGTAAATATTGTGACTGTGACTGTCTACTACAGCGTGTTGAGGGAAAATGTTGTTAAATGCGGGCATTTTGAAAAATTTAGCGCAAACAATGCTTGTTGACAAGACGTCAGAGTGCAATGGAGCGCATAGGGGCGCGTCAGGCGGGCGGCTGCTAAACAAGTATTGTCCATTAAAACATGTGAAAAATGTGCAACAATTTGTTTTTATTTTTATTGAGTGAGAAATTCTTGCAGAAACAATTGAAAGGAGAAACTTTGGGAAATAAATGTAGATGTTTATTCTATAGAAGTGGTATAGAAGTCGAGTTGACATTCTTGCCACAAATTCATGCGAGACCTTAAGTATTATTTATGTGTATATGTGTATTATGTATATATATATATTTTTAAATAATTAAAAATTGTTAAGTAGTGTTCTTTTTTTAATTTAATATTTTTTTTGTTGATTTAATTTTTTTAAGTAATGTATTTATTTTTAATCTCATAACCGTTTTTTAAATTTTTAATTTTTTGTAAATTTAATATTATTTTTAATTCAGTAATTTTTGTAAATTAATATTTTATTTGATGTAATAATTTTGTTTTTAATTTAATTTTTTTATTTAATATTTTTTTTTTAAATTTATTTAAACTTTAATTATTGTTTTAATTTTATAATTCTTTAATTTAATTTATTTTATTTGTAAAACAAAATTTTTTGTTTTAGTCTCATACCCTTTTTTATTCATAATTTTTTGTAAACTTATTTTCTTTTTTAATTCAGTAGTTTTTTAAATGAATATTTCGTTTAATATAATATTTTTGTTTTTAATTTAATTTTTTTATTTAAAATTTTTATTTAAAATTAAATTAATTTATTTAAAATTTAATACTTTTTATTTTCATAATTTTTTAATTTAATTTATTTATTGAAAATATTTTTTTTATATCATAACCTTTTTTAAATTAATATGGTTTTTAATTTTTTACCTTTTTTAATTTAGTAATTTTTTTAAATTAATATTTCGTTCAATGTAATATTTTTGTTTTTAATTTAATTTTTTAATAAATATTTTTTTTTAATTTGTTAAGTTTAATTTAAATAATATTTAAAAAAATTTTTATTTTCATAATTTTTTGATTAATTTATTTGTAAATGTTTTTTTAATCGTAACTTTTTTATATAAATATTTCTTTGAAAATTTATTATCTATTTTAATTCAGTATTTTTTTAATTAATATCTTTTATTGTAATATTTTTGTTTTTAATTTAATTCATTTAAAATTTAATAATTTTTTTTTAATTTCATAATTTTTCAATTTATATTATCTGTTAAAATTATTTTTATTAATCTCGTAACCTTTTTTATATTAATAATTGTTTGTAAATTTATTATATTTTTAATTAAGTAATTTTTTTAATTTGATATTTCGTTTAATGTAATATTTTTGTTTTTAGTGTAATTAAATTTTTTTATTTATTAAAATTAAATTAATTTATTTAAAATTTAATATTGTTTTTTTAGTTTCATAATTTTTTAACTTAAATAATTTTTAAAAAATAAATTTTTTTAATTTAATATTTTTTTAAATTTCATATTTTTTTATTTAATATATATTTTTTTTAATGAAATTTTTTATCTAATATTGTTTTACTTTAAAATTTTTTTCAGTAAAAAAAAAACTAATAAAGTCTTGAAAACATTTCTAATAAAAAAAAATAGTAATATTTCTCATTACGATTTCAATTTAATTTTCACTAGACATTAATATTACCATTATATAATTTGGCACAAAGATGAGATTTTTTTCTTTTATCCTTCTTTTATCTCCACTAACTTTTTGTATTTTAGCTTTGTATGCATGCTCCCGCCGCTTGGTGATTACTTTGCCGCTTAATTTGACAGGTCGTTAGCGATTAATGTTGCATTTTATTATTTGTTGTTGTTTGCACACATCTTCCCATCATAATTAGCATTGTTTTTGTTATCTTATTTACAACAAACATCATTCATTAAATGTCTCCTCCAACAATGCTCACTTTGTGCGCCGGCGGTTACAGGCGCAAGCGAGTTTGTTGCTTAAGTCTTCTGTTGCATACAATGCATGCATGTGTGCATTTTGATTTTGGAAAGTTACACGCATGACATGGCGCATTTCCTTAAATGCAATAGATTACTTAATTGTCCACCTGCACTGTGCAAATATTTATGTGCTGGACGGCTAACAAACTGCCAACCGGACTCCTGTTCAAGCCGTTTATGCGTTTGCGCATAGAAAAGCTCTTTTTTATAAGGTTTTTTTTTTGTTTTCTCAGGCGCCAGCGTTTGTTAGCCAACATGTTGCGCGCACGGCGCATCTTTATTTGGCAAGCGCGCTAGCTGCTTTTGTCACAGTGTCCAGGAAGCCGAAAGCGTCAAATTGGTGCGTACACAAAACAAAGAAAAACATTAACGAAAATTTATTGAGTCGCGTCCACTTTTTAAGTACAATTTCTACACGCTTGTACATTAAAATTTATAGCTGATAGAGTCATTTGCGCGGTGAAGATGATACCTGTTCTGCACATGCGCGCAGTGACATGTTCGTTGTCGTTGTCATGTGTACGCGCTGGCGTATGAGCAACATTTCACTTTCATCTAACCAAATATACGTAATCGTTTCCTGCATTACTATTGCAATCAAAAAAGTGGTCAGCGTGTCGCTATGTGACTGTCCATTTCAGTTTTCACTCACTTGATTTGTAATTTGTGTGGCATTATGCAATCGTGTATAGACAAAGTGATTGATAATGTCGTAATGTCGCTGTGTGCGCAGGAGTTGTGCGACAAAGCGCGACGAACGTCTGCAAATGACGTGTAAAAAAATTTATGTTTTTTTGCAGTTATAGCGCCTCGGACTGTTGTGAAAATAGTTTTGGAAATTGAAACAGGAATTGGCTTCTATTAAACCGTCAAATTCTGTACTCATACTTACTTAAGTAGAAAGGGAAAGTTTCAATAGTGAAATTGTGAACTTAGTATACACGTATGTACCTATAACACGTATGCACAGAGAAAGTCAGATTTTATGTTTGTAAATGGTTCCTCTTGGCTTTGAACTCGAGTTTTGGTAGGCTGGCTTGAACGCCAGCCATAATTATACGCGGAAAATGGCATTTAGTGGTTAATTTCATAATTGTTTATTGCGCTTAACTTCAAATGATTATATGACTAACATGTGTTTCATTAGGAATAGATTTTTTCCCGCTCTTCTGACATTTCTCTTCCGTAAGGTTTGTCATTTCAACATGGAAAGATAGACGATCCAACAAAGAGTCGGAATTATTAAAATTTACTACCGGAATTCGAAGTCAGTGGCCTCAACTTGAAGAGCTTAATATCCTTAAGAGTTATTATAGCCTTCACAAATACAAAAGTTTCCAAACAAGATCTTTATTTTAATCAATCAGTTTGTATCAGTTTGTATTGTCACAGACTTGACATGCAAAAACTTCATTTTGCACGGTCATTTTGAAAATAAGTAGAAATAAATCTATATGATTTTTAGTTAAACCTTCAAAAGCCGCGTGTAAAAATTTGACAGCTGTCAGATCATTAGTTTGTGAATAACATTATTTAAGTGAAGAAACTTTTGCTTTTGTGAAAAAATGGATAAAAACCATTTTTGCGTGTTGATAAAATATTGTTTTTTGAAGGGAAAAAAATACAGTTGAAGCAAACGCTTGGCCTGATGACAAGTTTACAAGCACTGCTCCAGAAAAACTAACCATCAAGGATTGATAAGCAAAGTTTAGACGTGATAAAATGAGCACCGAAGATGGTGGATGCAGTGGACGCCCAAAAGAGGTTGTTACCGACGAAAACATCAAAAAAGTCCACAATATAATTTTGGGTGACCGTAAAGTAAAGTTGTCCGAGATAGGAGGCACTTGGCACGAGTATTTGAGCATGAGATAGCTCTGTGCAAAGTGAGTGCCGCGCGAGCTCACTTTTGACCAAAATCAACGACGTGAAGATGATTCTTAGTAGCGTTTGGAGATATTCAATTGTAATAAAACCGAGTTTTTGCGTCGATATGTGACAATGGATGAAACATGGCTCCTTCATTTCACTCCGAAGTTCAATGGACAGTCATCCGAGTGGACTGCACACAATGAACCCGCTCCAAAGCGTGGAAAATTGCAACAGCCGACTGACTAGGTAAGGGCGTCTATATTTTGGAAAGCGCATTGAATAATTTTTATTGACTACCATGAAAAGAAAGGGCCAGCAAAAGTGACTATTACATAGCGTTATTGGACCATTTGAAGCACGAAATCGCCGAAAAGCGGCCGAATTTGAAGAAAAGGAAAATGTGTTTCACCAAGACAATGCACCGTGTCACAAGTCAGTGAAATCGATGGCAAAAATGCAAGAGTTGGGCTTCGGGTTGCTTTCGCATCCACCTTATTTTGCAGATCTGACCCCAAGCGACTATTTCCTGTTCTCAAATCTCAAAAGAACGCTCGGTGGCAAAAAGTTTTCGTCAAATGAAGAGGTGAGCGACAAAACTGAGGCCTATTTTGAAGCAAAGGACAAATCGTACTACAAAAATGGTATCGAAAAGTTGGAGGGTCACTAAAATTAGTATACTCGTCTTACCCTTGAAGGGAACTGTGTTGAATAAAATAACGAATTTTACCATAAAAGATATATTCTAAAGTAGTCCGATCTAAATAATGTCTTCGGATATTGTAACGTTGCCTTGGACAATAATCCATGGCAAATTCGTGAAATACAAAGGTTTTCCATATAAAAACTGTATTTGCATTGTTTCAGATTACGATATCTCAAAAACCAACCTGTTCCGGGTATAAAGAGTTGTCGTTCGTAGCCAAATCTGAAGAATACAGTGGTGCATCGGTAAAATTAATCTAAGATTGTGAACGTTTGTCACTCTATCCACTGTGGCCACATTAGATCAAGGACATTCAGATTCAGATAATCGATTTTTTCTTAAACAAATAAAGCTATTTCACCTATTACTATAGCCGAAAATGAGTTAAGAAAAATGTTTTGCCAAAATAGAATCGCGGAAAACTGCAAAATCCTGCACCCTAACCACAGTTTCAGCAGATTGGAAGCAAGTCGGTATTCCATTTTCCTTTTGCATTTGCCCTGCATTCTAGTGCTGGAGCGTTGGTCAACAACCAGAACTTGTACGACTGCGACATTCTTCTGGCCAGAGAATCGTTGGAGATCTTCTGAACTAATTGTCCTTAGCAAAGTCAATATCGCTACAACTGTTTTGAATGGACACCGTGCAAGAGGTTCACACACGGTGCGGCTAAATCTTTTGGTCGTTGCTCTTTGTGAAATTGTATGGAGGAAGGCGAGATGAAATCAACTTGTTACTTTTTCCGGCATCTGGTCGATTGTAGATTTTCCAGGCCTTAAGCCACACTAATAAATCAGTTTGTTGACGGTGAGCTTTAATATTTCACACAATACGCTCCATAGAAATGGCGACTTACAGAAGGTTTCAAGACCGGAGCATACTCTTGTGGAACCCCCAGAGGTTATCAAGTGACTGATAGGGCAGCATAACTTTAAAAAAATATCATCTAAGGCTTCCAGAGTTATTAATCTATTAACATACATATGTACATACATAGGTGTAAGTAGTAAAACATTTGCTTTGTAAAAAACAAGTGTACAGTTGAATTCCATATAAGAGAGTTTGCTTCAGAAAATTGTCCATTTATAATTTTCTCTTTTTGATTAGACATAATATTTATTGTATATATTTAATTTATACCAAATGTTTGTTCGATTCAACACACACTAAGACATCAATTTTCGCATAACGTCTAACTAAAGGCTATCTGGGTGAAACAAATCAAAGCATTTTCTACTATTAACGACGAAATCGCTATAATTTTCTTGTTATTTTCTGCAAAATACATTATTTTTTTGTGAAATGACCAATAAAGCACCAACAGTTAAGACTGTCAACGCATTTGTTGTGCTTAAAAACAGGAGAGTGCAAAACAACTACAAATCAAAATAGATCAAATACTGTTAACTGCCTCCAATCACGTTAACAACCTGCGAGACGTTGTGACCAGTTAAGTCTGACCAAAAGCTGGCAGGCGGCGGCAAACGAAATCTCTTTAACTGTTGCCATACCGAAGTGTGGCCACGCCTTGTACCGTATCGGGAGCGTTTTGTACGACATTGAGTGAATAGGCGATTAGGCAAACAACAAGCGATTTCTAAGCGAATCTTACAAAGTCACCACAAAACAGAGGCTGTAAATGCCTTAAGTTGTAAAAGCAGGCGCGAGAGACGCCATTAAAATGTTGAGGAGAATAAAAACAAAACAAAAGCAATAGCAAAAGTTAGGCTGCTAGTACCTACGTATAAGTAAGCTTGGTGGCTGCTACGCATGCGCGTGCGTTTCGTGCTCGATTTGCAACGATAAATTAATGTGGTTAATTGCCTTTCCTGTGTGTGTGTATGTGTGTTTGTGAGGCAAATATGTACATATGTATATGTGTGTTTAATGACTGGGCGACCGGATGACTGACTGGCTGACTGACCGATTAACTGTGTCTTTTTTCCCCCCTCGCATAATTTTTTCCCAGCAACCGCACAGCAATTTAATAGGCGTGCGCATGGGTGTTTATAGTAATCACTTGTAAGCGCTGAAAAGCTGCTCGAAAGCCATTAAAACGCTCGCTTAGAATAGCTTAAAAATGTCTGCAAAATGCCGAAATGTCAAAATATTTCAACGTTTCGCTGTTTCGCTGGCCAAACGCAAAAATCTCAAAATTAATAATATTAACTACTTGAATTTTTAGAAAAAAACAAAAAAAAAGCGATTTTGCAGCGTGAAAAAATTACAAAAAGCTGCGTGCAGAATGCTAAAATGACAAATGCAATCGAATTGTCATACATAGTCGTAAAAATATATGTCTATCCGTATATATATATCTTTGGCGTGCTGTTGGTGTGAGCGAGATAGCCTTATGGCACAGGTGACTAGCAGCTGACCATTTTAATATTTGGCAGCAGAGCTTACGCAACCATTCTTGCTCGGTTGATTCTAATCTTTTGGCTCGCGCCACTTGTCAGTGTCACAGTGGGAGAATTGCAGACAGGTGTGTGTAAACAAGCTCAAACGTCTTTTTGGAAAAGTAAATGTACACAAATTTTGTATTAAATTTTTATTGTAATGAATTCGAAAATATATTATTGTACTGAATATTTGTATAATGAGGGTAGAATGTTAAAGATTAAAGTTAAAGGTGATGATACTCTCTCCATTTTTATAATTTTGCTACTTCGGACTGAGTAGGCAATTGAGAAGGAAAATCCTCTTCCCACGAACAAAAACCAAATTCTACAAGTCACTCATCAACCTCGCCCTGCTCTATGGTGCATGGACGATGACAAAATCTGATGAGTCGGCGTTACGAGTTTTCGAGAGAAAGGTTCTGCGGAAGATTCGCATTGCCAATGGCGAATACCACAGTCGAGGAGTGATGAGCTGTACGAGATAAACGACGACATTTTAGGTAAAACCTTAACTTAAAACTTGGAAGGAAAAAAAATGATAATTGGATTTTGGCACACATTTTCCCGACATATTTTTGTCAAATAATTGTAACCGAAAAAAATCCTTTCTCCAAGTCTTTAAGAATTGAGCAGAGACATCTTTCCAACCGACTACAAAAACACGTTTTCGTGAAAAACGCGTTTAAGGACGGCGCACTTAGCCTAGTTAGTCTCCAGCGCATAAGTTCTCAAGGTTGTATCTCCGAAACTATTATTCAGATCAACTTGAAAATTTAGGGCAATATTCTAGAGGTGTTTTAGAATTTAATAAAACAATAAGAAGAATTAGATTTTTAAAAAACCCCTAAACCCATGTGACCCCTTAAAGAAAGATATGTTAGAAGCAAGCAACTTCTCTTCTACTGAGTGTCAGGCCACAAAGGCATCGAGGTCAATGAAACAGTGGACGAAATTGCCAAGAATGATGCATTGTCTATACGAGAATCTGGACAGAAGCATGGTGAAGAAAATCAAAACACAATGGAACGAGCTAACTGGGTGCAAACTGCAAAAATCATGTGCAAGACAGTAGATCGGAAGTACACAAAATTCCTATTGGCACTCGATAGAAGAGACTGTAGGAACATGATCGAAACACCAACTGGTCACTGTCAGGTGGAGACACACGCTCGCGGTATGGGCGGTCATATCGAGAAGACTGCAGGAATTGTCTAGAGCAAGGCGCCAAGGAAACAATGGAGCATTTCTTGTGTCCTTGTTCCGGAGGAGCTAGGGGGGAGGACTATTTCTCATGGACCCTGCAAATGAACTCCATCTGGTATCGTAAAGGACTAAAACTGATTTATGCGCGGCTCATTGGCTTACCAGATTATCCTAACCTAACCTAAAGAAAGTTATTGAGTCTACTCGTGATCAGACAGCCTGCATAACTTGAGGTATCCTTATCTAAGTGAGCTCAGCATGCATTTATCTAGGATAACGCGAGATATTAAACAGTTATGTTCTTCAAAGTGTAGCCAAAGTGCGGCCTCGTTTCGGCATCTCATCAGCTTTGTAGTTATGAATCCCCCAGAGCATTTAATCAAATTACAGCAACAAATCGCCAATTAGTTTACTGGGCTCACGCTCATATCTCAGAGCAATTTTAAACCAATTATTTGAACACGACGCTCCATTTACACCCCACAGCCAAAGCGGCTACTGCAGTTACTAGCTATAAAAGTAAAACCCCGAACTGCAAATTGTCCGGTCGTTTGTTAGTTTTTCACTTGTGGCAATAGCGCCTAAGTGCCTACATGCACCTAATTGAAAGCTTTCAATTTTTCTTTAGATTGTTTATTTATTTAGTCTAATTTTTTTTCCTTATTTGTTGGCGATCTCTTGCTTTTGTTGCGCCCCAAGACTCGCGGTATTTTTCGCAATTTTTCAAATTTTTATTCATCCAATTTTGTGCGTTACTCTTTCGCTTGCTAACAAGCACGCATGCGCGCACATGTACCGACATACCTACATGCAGCAGGCGTACATTCAATTATTCTCCCGTGTGCGTTTGTCCAACAAAACTGTGCATAGTTCAGCGTCGAAGTTAATTGCCTGCGCATGTTCTGCAGCTGCGCACTTGCTACTGCTTGGGTGGTTGGTGTCTTTGGTGTGGTGCGCAGGCGCAAGCGCTCGTGGCTCATGGTTTTTCGTCTACGCCTTCTGATAGTTAAGCCTCTTTTATGGCTGTGGGCTGCTTGCTTTCCTTTTTTGTTTTTCTTTTTTTCTTTGTTTTTTTTTTTGTTTTTCTTTTTTTTCGCATTTTTTTATTCTTTTTGCTCACATGCCTCTGCGCTTTACGCAATTTGCCCATTAATGTTATATTCTGTCACATATTATTTGGCAATTATTTCTGCTGCTTTTGTGACAAAAAGGTTTGACAAGCGCACTGACGCGCGTAATGTTTGTCAAACCTCGCCTGAAGTTTAGACTAGTTTTTGCTAAATTTTAATTGAAATTTCGGCCATTCGTTTGCTTGTTGGGTTTTATGTCAGCGTCGGCTGTAAATAAGATCGAGTTTAAATGTCTTTTTGAAAGTTGATTTCAATAAAATTGCACTTAAACCGAATTATATTTTCTGCAACAATAAAAAGTGACAATTTTTTTGGAGTAAAATTTTGTTTTGCGCGCGTTTAAGTTTATTGTGGCCTATAAAAAGTTAGCTGCGTACAAGTTTTAAGTCATTAAAAGTGGCCAACTAGAATGCGATAAAATTGTGTTATTTTTATGTGAAAGAATTGACATAAATTAAATAGGCATTAATACTGAATTTATTCTTTGTCAAACTTGGTAGCGGTGTTTTAGCTCCATAATAGGTTGACAAGAAATTCGTATGCACTCTATCACTCCAATTATCTGCACTTGACATATTTAAGAAGTTAGCAGTAATCAATATTTATTTTGTCGCCTTCAAAATAGTCCCCACCAGATGGAAAATACTTGAAGTCTTCGAAGCATTTTTTGGGACGACCTTCAGCTTCTTCAGCGAACTTTGTTTTTTTCTGCTCGATCGCCTAAAAACGGGTTCCACGGAGCAAAATTTCAGTTTGGCGAACAAGAAAAAATCACAAGGAGCTAAATCTGTTGAATGCGGTGGTTGATCGTTGCTATTCATTGCAGTTTTTGGCTTTAAATTCGGTCACAATCGTGGTTCGATGCGATGGTGCATTATCATCGAGTAAAATCTTGTTCTTCTATAACTCCTGACGTTTTCAACGGATGTTCTCACGAAAACGCCTCAATACGGCCAAATAGAATTCCTTATTGATCGTATGTTCCTCTGTAACAATTTCATGATGCACCAAACCACGAATATCGCAAAAAAATAAGCATAACCTAGACTTTTGAGCGGCTTTGGCGTGTTTTTTTTTTTGGTTCGGCTCGTTTTTTTCTTCTATTACGATGATTGTTGACTTGTTTGCATGTCAAACTCATAAACCCATGCCTCATCGGCAGTTATAATTCCTTATATAAATGTGGGATGGGAAATCGCACGATCAAGCATGTCCAAAGAGACCTGTTTACTGTAGTCTTTTTGAAAAAAATTCAGCTTTTTCGGGACGAGTCGAGGAAGAACGCGTTTCATACGCAAAATATCCAATAAAATTATTCGAAAGGACTCAAAAGAGATGGATTGGATCATCTCTCTAACACTTGTGGATTGTGTTTTTTTTAATATTTTCACAGTGAAGAGGTCTGTAAGCCATATTTCAACATTCGCAATCTTAGAAGACTTTTTATCACCCGAAATTTGGTTGCAAATCGCAACGCACCATTGATGTGTAATTATTTAAGCAGCCAGCTAAGGAAAAGGGATCTCAGCATGTGATCAGCAAACCGCCCTCTATGCATGTTTGACCCAGCGGGAAAGGTCTATGAGAAACTATATAAACCTAGAATGGAAACGGCTAGTAATGAAGCTGGCGGACTCTCCCTCAGTCAGCACGGAGACCCGGAAGGTCAACTCTATGGGCTATCCGAAGCGTCATTGAAAGTGTAGAAGTCGCACAGCATAGATGCACCAAATACAAGCGAATAGTTCTATTGGCGACTTTAGACGATCGAAACGCCTTCAATAGCGAGAGAGGGGCTTACATAATCAACGCTATCGAAGAAAATTTTAGAATTCCCGAATACCTCAATGCTGTGGCTATCTTAGTAACAGAAAACTGCTCTACCAGACTAGAAATGACAAATAGAAGTTACGTCAGGAGCAGCACAAGAGTCCATTTTAGGCCCAGAGCTGTGGAATATTAAAATTTGAAATGCCAGGCGAATGATATTGAATTTGCTACGCGGACGACATAGCAGCAGCAATCACAGCCCGAGACACAACAAGGCTTCACTCACATAACCTGCATAAGGATAATGTAAGGACACAAAAAACTGTGGATTATTTAGGTGTAAAGCTGGAACCCAGATTAACCTTCTGGGTACAAATCCAGCACGCAGCAGGAAAGGCAACGAAAATCACGTCCCAACTAAGCCGACTAATGACCAAGAAAAGAGAAAGCTCTTAATGTCAAAAATCACCAGCGTCTTGCTACACGGAGTAGAGATTTGGGCAGATGTGCTAAAATAGGAAAACCGGCGTAAGATAAATGCAGCATATCAGAGCCCTCAGAGTTGCAGCAGCTTAACGAGCTGTGTCAGGTGATGCAATATAAGTCATAAGTGGTAAACCTCCCATTGACCTTGTAGCGCACGAAAGATAAAAGCTGTGGGAGCTAAAGAAAGTAGATGAGAATAAAAAGAGCGCAACTGACCGAATAAAGAAAGACACGATACTCGCATTGTAAGGAAGATGGAAGAATGAGAGTCTAGGCAGATGGACGGCCAGATTTATAAGAGATTTACACTTATGGACAAGTTGCAAGTTTGGAGAAGTCGACTTCTACACAACATCTACACAATATTCATAGAATGAGCAAAGTCGATGGACCGTCATGCCTATGTATGTATATGACGACGCGACAGAAGATGACGTAGAACACGCATTCTTTAAATGTGTGCGATGGCGACGAGAACGCACCGCCGTAGAAGATCTGGTTGTCGCAATAAATGTGACACATTTAATTAGAATCATGCTGGAGAAAAACTGGATTATCCAGACATACCCAGCAATTTTGCAATGTCAAAAAAAGTGGAAAATAGACGCAGATGCGCAGATGTAAGTCTCTCAATGAGAAAAATGTAACGCCACCCTGAAGTAGTGCGAACGCGGTTCCAGGATGGGTGACAGTTCCCTAGAGAGGGGTTTTTAGTGACCTGCAAGTGCCACATGCCGTTGCTGTGACGACAACTCTGATGCGGAAGGCATTTTCCAACCCCTCGCCCGCAAAAAATAATTGACAATTCTTTTGTGAAATAGGTCTAAAATAGCTCAATATCTACTCTTTTAGCACTTACAGGCTTTTAACTAAACTCAGTTATTAATAATTCAATTAAAGAAATTGAAAAAATGTTCCATCGTGACTGTCAAGTTGCTTTTTGTTTCTCTAATTCGTTTTAAAATTAATCTTATTGTCTTGATTAGATTTTCGCAATAACACTGTTAGTTGAGTCATAAAGTGCTCCAACAAAAAATACAATTTTAGATCAGTGCATTTAAAGCCGTAAACAACAAAAACTACAATGCACACGAATGTGAATGAATGCTGCTTGCAAGTACAGTAAAGCCACATTAATTTTAACATGTGGCTGCTGGTTATTTGTTATAGTTGTGTCAAAATATAAAAATTGTTCAAATTAGTTTTGACTATTTAAGTTTTATTTTGAATATTTGTTTCATGTTAATGATATAAACATGCAAATAATGAAAACTAACTAAATTCTAATCAAATATTTTTACCATTTTTAGTAGGTTTATTCAAAAATAAAAGTTTACTACAATATGTAAATATTCAATATTCAGCTTCATGATTTTAATTACTGCTCGTTACTTGCGCTTTACGTTACTTAAACATGTTTGGAAATATACATCAATACAATTTTGAACTGTTTCCGTTTCCTTACTCGCTTTTCGCGTGTCTCATGTTCATTTCAGTTTCGTGTGCTAAATTAGTTTGCACACGCCCTCGTTACAGTAACGCCTCAATGAGTGGTGTGAGTATCAATGAGTTCAATGCAATGGTTCGCTAAAATCGATTCAAGGTTTAACTCTTTGGTAAATAAAAATAATTACGCCCTCGTCACAAATTTAATCGATTAGAGATAAAAAAATGCGCTGCAAATGCATAACTGAACATGAATGAGAACAATTTTTGACCCAATTACATAAAGAGTTGTAGATGCCCTGCTGGAAATTAATAGTTTTGAACGTTAGGTTAATTTTTGACAGCTGTTTTGGTTTGTTTTATGTTGATATTCTAAATAATTGAGTTGAAAATTTAATAACTCACAAAAGCAACGTCTCGTTGACATTGCACAGGATATGTGGGACAAAGGGTCATAACTGGTGACGAGTCATGGGTTTGTGCTTATGACGTGTAAACCAAAGCTCAATCATCCCTATGGAAGCTGCCGCATGAGCCAAGACGGAAAAAAACGCCCCAAATTAGGTTGAATATGAAGGTTTTACTAACAGTTTTCTTCGATTGCCGGGGCATTTTGTATCATGAGTTCTTGTCAATAAAGAGTATTAGTTGCAAGTTATGAATAGTTTGCGCAAAGCAATCCGCCAAAAAAGTCCGGATTTGTGATAGAACGAAAATTGGCTTTTGCAACATAAAAACGCCCCTGCCGACGCATCGTTGCTTGTACGCTAATATTTGGCCAAAATTAAGCCATTAATGGTGGCCCAGCCACCGTACCACAGACTTGGTCTCCTGTGACTTTTTTGTTCCCAAAATTGAAGAGTCCCATAAAAGCATGACGCTACGCTATGATTGAGGAGATAAAAACTGCCTCGAAGGAGGTGCTGAACAAAATCGAATGAAATGACTTTTAAGTGCTATGAGGATTGGTAAAATCGTTGTCAGAAGTGCAATATATCTGGGGGTGATTACTTTGACGGGAACAAAATAGATGTTCGTGAATAAATAAACACTTTCTTAAGAAACACAAATACGATACTTTTTGAACAAACCTCGCTATTCTCCGGAAAAGCCCTGAGAGCCGAGGTGCATGCTGCTTGGATCCCCTCTGTCGCCTCAAAATGCTTGCCTTTCATCGGTCTTTTCAGGCAAGGAAACAAAAAAAAAGTCCGGGGGGTCACATCTGAGCTGTAAGGCGGCTGCGGAATCATTGGGATGCCGGCCTTGGTTAAGTTGCTGTTCACAAGAAAGGCGGTGTGAGCCGGGGCGTTATCGTGGTGCAACTTCTAATTGACTGCCTTGTCGCACCCGATTTTCGTTTGAGTCTCTTGAGGACTTCCACGTAAAACTTGGCGTTGTCGGTTTGTCCAGAAGGAAAAAATTAATGGTCTGCGATGCCTTTGATGTCAAAAAAGACAATGAGCATCGTTTTCACTTTAGATTTGCACGTCGCAGGTCTCCCAGCACGGTGTGCATCGGCGACTTCTTCCCGTCCCTCCAAAAAGACCTGGTACCACCGAAATACACCACTTCTTGCTAAAGCAACATCTGGGTAAGCCTGCTTGATCATGGACGTCTCTGTCGCAAATTTACCGAGTTTCACACAGAATTTAATCACGTTCCTCTGCTCTAACGAACACTGCATTTTCGGCTTACACCACTCACAGAAACACATCGCGCGAAAATGTTTGTTCTGACTCTCCAGGTGCTCGGAGACAACTGACCAGCATCTCGTTCGTTAGCTAGGAACGCCCTCTACCGAAACCAGCGCGCTCGCTCCGAAGTACAGTCGTGGCGGAACGAAATCAGTCCCATTTACTTTCCGGACAAACCCTTGCTTTTCCACAATGTTTCAAAAAGGAAACACTGGATACTCACAGAAACACATCGCGCGATGTTTGTCTGTATATATACATATATAAGAGATATCAATCTGAAACTTTGTAAACGTCTTTCTCTTCCAAAGAAGCTGCTCATCCAGTGTTTGTATGAAATACCTTTTGTTCGCG
Organism: Bactrocera neohumeralis; assembly: GCF_024586455.1. Lineage (NCBI taxonomy): Eukaryota > Metazoa > Arthropoda > Insecta > Diptera > Tephritidae > Bactrocera > Bactrocera neohumeralis. The sequence goes on from NC_065921.1 coordinate 25,609,762, forward strand.
AAATAGCTGTCATACGAACTGAACGGGACAATCAAGTTCTTGTATGGCAACTTTTATTCGTGAAGATTGTTTTGGTTTTTTTTTCGTTTTGGTCCACCCAGAAGTATATAAAGCTGTTATTCGTTTCATACCAGTGTTGTACCAAAACTTCTTTTGCCAATTTTTGATGAAATTTGGTAGGGGTTATCCTATAACACTTAACATCTCATAACCTCTAAATTAAATTCATTGATCACATTGTTACTTAGGGTTCAGTTCTTTGATTAAATGCAGTGAGATACCTCATTTTAAGTATTTTCGAATATGCAACCTTATACTTCCAATTGACAAAATCGACCTCCTTAATAAAATTTTTAATTTGAAAATTTATTTTTCAATTCCTTTTTCTAAGCGGGAACTTCATCTGATTAACAATACATAGAATGCCATAGTTTGAAATTGTTTTTAAGTTTCTTTCTATTCTCATTTCAATTTAGCCCGCAGCCAGCTGAGCCAACAACACTACAAACGTGTGCAAATTGTTGCAAAAACAAATTATTTACGGTCATTGCACCACAACAATTTAACCGCGTTTCTATTACTACTTTTATTATTGTATGTGTGTGTGTCTGTTTGTATGCCTGTAGTATTAAATTAAGACTGACATTATTTTGTGGAGCGCAAATTCTCACCGACACACACACACAAATGCATCAATGCAAATTCCCGGCCAGAAGCTCACGATGATAAACGATATGCAAGCCGCATACAAAGTGCATTGCTATTGTTGTTGTTGCCAACATTTTACGTCCAATGTTTTTCCTGAATTTTCTCAGCTTTTATTTGTTCAATTGTGTTGCGTTGTTGTTATTGTACTATTAAGTACCGTTGTTTTTTTTTTTGGTTACGCAACATTTGACCGTCGCCAAGTCGCCGCGTGTAGCAGCCGCCATTCGCTGGGTTGCGGCATGGCGGTGCTTTATGCGGATTTCCGACAAATAAAACGGTATCACAGCCGGGTGTCGTGGAAATATGGCAACTTTTTTTTATGAATTTTCTGTTTTTTTTGTTCAAATTTGCTTTGCATTTTGCGGCCTTTGGCAAATTATTGCCTGTTGATTGTAGTCTGTCTTGACAATTTATTTCTTTGCGCTTTGTTTTCGAGTTCCACTGGTTTTTGTTGTTGCCTGTTGTCATTTAGGTTGGTGCGCGATAAATAATTACACAATTTTACAAAATTTTGCGTAAAGCAAAAATGCTGGGAATTTAGGTTTGTCAACGCCAATAAAATGCAGTAATTTATGTGTTTTGGTGTGTAGATCTCTTAGATCACAAAGTTATTGAGCTGTGAATATCACATCCTATATTTTTCAATTAGTCTCAGTACTGCAGAGTTATTTCTGTTCAATTAGTATGGCTATTAGTCAAACTAAAGAAACCAGTTGTTATTTTTTTTGTTTTTTTTTTGTGTTTAGCAAATTTATGATTGATTATAGTGGATTTAGCTGAAGACGGATTACTCTTCACCACTACAATACAAGCTCTCACACATCGACTGAAACCACTGCATTTTTGAGCTCTTAAAACATCGTAAAATTCGACCTGGAATCGCACGACATCTTTGTATGCCTGTACGACAAAAATAAACAAAGAGGTCAACGTTTTTCGACACCTGAAGAGGCGGTCGATGCGTTCAGAACGAATGTTTTGGATGAGAATGGCAAAAGTTTGCTAAAAAGTTTGTAATATGAAAGCATGATGAGTTAAGTCGTTTTAGCCATGTCCGTTTATCTGGACGTAGTTTCATCCGTCTGTACCTACGCGAATCTAGTCCTTCGGTTTTTGAGATACCGATTTGAAACTGTTCGATCAAAATGTAGTTCTTGTATCAAAGCCATTTTTATCTGACGAGAAGACTGAAGTTACGTTAATTGCAAAATCAATGTTAAATTTGGACTAATTTCTCTTGAGACCATAGTGGCAGATACACCAGTGAGGCTACTAAGCTTGTTACATAGACCTACAGATGTGATGCCAGTAAGTTCTGACCTGTGACTAGGGCAACAAGCTCTCTGTCGTGTTTTCGAGACTTTCCTTCCACTCACTTGCATATGGTCCTGGCGATCCTGCATGCCGTAAGGTATTCCATCTCACCCTGAACCGTTTGCCAGCTCTTTCGGAAATTTCGTAGTGTATCGTGTTTATCAAATTGGGTATTTCTTGAATTGGCCATTTTGGCAATCTCATCTACTATTTCATTTATGGGAACGTCCTTGCAGTCTGGAGCTCAGTATATATGCAGCTACTTTCCGGAGGGTCACACTGAGATGATCCTTTAATTGCCGTTTAGCTATCGACGTACACATAGAGTCGAACAGTTTTTTTCTCATTTAAAAAATTAAATATTTTATTAGAATTTTTTAATGTTGCATACCCTTTTAACAAAGAAATTCTGAAATTTTTGTAAAAAAAAAATATTTTAAAATTAGCCATTGCGGCGCCATTTCCGGTGATCCCTCGGTTGGCACGATAACTCCTCACAGGATTATTTAAAGTGAAAAAATACCTTTCTTATTTATAACCTTAACTTACAACTTGGACGAGGGAAACAAAAGTTAAAATTGCATTTTTGACAGACATTTCTACCAAAAAAAAAAATAAAATTTCAGTGAAAATTTCTCGACTTTTTTTTCAAATAGTTGTAATCGAAAAAAAAATCCTTCGTCTACGTTTTTAAGAATTGTATGTAAAATTACATGAAGATTGGTTGAGTAGTTCTCGACAAATCTTGCCAACCGACATGCAAAACATAGTTTCAAGAAAAACGCGTTCTCAATGCTGTATATCCGAAACTATTACTGGGATCAACTTGAAAATTTAGGAATTTAATTTAATGAGACAATAAAAAAAATCAATTTTTTGAATCCGTAAACCCATGCAAACCTTTAAAAAGGAAACCAGAAGTATATTTTCTAGCAAAAACGGCTAAGCTCTGCCGAGAAATATAAAATACCGTAATAAAGAGATCGCTGTTAGCAACATTTTAAGTGTCACTATTTTATATCCATATCTAGGATAAACTTGCTAATTTTTTATACCCTGAACAGGGTATATTATGTTTGCCACGAAGTATAAAGTATATATATAAATGATCAGTATGTTGAGCTGTGTCGATTTATGTAATCTTTTAATATATCGTTTTGAAATTTTGCAAACGTCAAATTTTTCATTTGATCGGAACTCACTATCAGCATCACCAGTTCTTGTATGCTGTCATACAAACTGAAAGATCGGAATCAAGGGCTTGTATGGAAAACTTTCGCATTTGACAATATCTTTAAAATTTTCTTTTCTAAAGGCAGCAATGTAATCTCAAAAATTGTTGGCGGCTCACTAGGTTATTTTCGGAATCAAAGGCTTGTAAAACTTTCGTTTGACGTGATAATTACTGTAATAATAATATAATCTCCGAAAAAATTGTTCAGATCGGCTTACTATAGCATATAGCTTCCATACAAACTGAACACATAGTTACTAAAAAAAATGCACCTGTGAAGGGTATATTAGCTTCGGTGCAGCCGAAGTTAACGTTTTTTCTTGTTGATTCTAGTTTCTCTCTAAGTCTAAAAATAAATCATTCGTAATGCATTTTTCATATATTTTCCGCCACGTGATTGTTATCACTTATCTAATCTAGTCGCAACGCCACCTTAACGAGCTTATCACGCTGCCGTGAACTGTCACTGAAAATAACTAAATAGATGCATATTTCAGCGCATTAATGCAGTTGATTAGCTGATTAATATATCAAAATAAACCAGGACACCGCCAAGCCAGTGCTAGGCAAAGCCACGACCACAAAAAAAAGCGGATTATGCAAAAATTTTATTTATTTCGCATTTGATTGGACGATGCGCAAATGAGCAACGCTTATCGGTTATCGCGTTATCGTCTTATCGCGATGTTGCGATTTGATTTGTGTGCCAGCGTCGCGCATTAATATGCAGCGCGCAAACGCGGGTAGAGTGTGAAGCCGCAGAGAGCAACAAGGCAAGTAGAGCAGCGTGCAGTAGAAAAGTATGTACGAGTGAGTGTATGTGTGCGCGCACGGCAGAAAGCGTTAAAGAAAAACTGCATTAAATTTGATTTATCACCTTGGTGGTGATTATGCAAATCATGCGCCTGCGCCACAACGCCACGGCGCGCAGCATAGCAGCGATACGCACCACTAAACGAAGGCGAGTCTACGCTGTGAGCGGACACAGGCGCAATGAGGTGGCGCGAACGCAGTCGTTACAATGATCAACGTTGTGTTGGAATTGTATTAGTGAGACTCAGCGGCCACTTAAGCGCTTGTTGGTTGGTACCGCCGTAGACCAGGCGGCTGCAGAATTATAAATGGTCCAGTCTAACACGGCCATTTCGGCGAGCCATCTCCGGCGCTTTGCCGATTGCCATTGGCTGCTTTGAAATTTGCCGCAACGCGGTGCGGTTGCGGTGTGCGTGTGCCTGTGTGAGTTTATGTGCCTGCTAACAGTTATCCCAACGCGATAAAATCACTGTGGCCGCGCGTAAAAACGCGCCAATCCACGCAGGCGCACTGGCACTCGCACTTGCCACAACCATCGGCATCGAGCGCGCTACACTAGTTTTCTTCTGCCGCTGCGCCACATATACGCGCACAGCGGATAGGCCGCCGATAGACACAGGCGTAAAGTAGTAAAAGGTGATTTATGTTATGCAAATGCATTCAAATTGTTTGAAGGATGCGATAAACTTTAGCCAGCCGCCTCCTTTTGCCGGCGCAGCGCTGTGCGCATGTCTGTGGCGGGGGTCGTTGCATTTCATTTGGCCACATTTCGCTTTGGTCTTCCCGCCTGCTCGTAGTGATATTTATCAATTAGTTTTTATTGATTTATGCACGAAATGCAAAATAGTGGATGAAATATGGTCAATATGTGTGGGGAGTGGGCGCATTATGCGTAAGATTTACTGCCGGCAATATATCTTACAGGCGATGCCACGCGTGTGCGGCGGCGCAGATAGGCACTTTTGTATATGTAAGTTGGCACAATGCCGCACGGCCGTTGATACGCACCGAAGAGGTGTAAATTAAGTGGATTACTTAATGAACTTATTGATCGATTTATCTTGATAAGTGGTATATATAGTGCGGGATAAATTTATCTCGCGGCGTCAATCACTTCAAGCAATATACAACTATGGATGTATATATATTACCTATGTGAGCGATTTAGGTCCCCTATCTTTACTGGAGCACATTACAAAAATTACAACTTTGCCAAAGCACTATTCTTTGTGAGAAATTCAAATGAAACGGGCTCATCAATTATCGATATGACGAAAAAACTCGAAAATAGTTACAAAACAATATTGAAGCTCAATCGTCTTCCCATTTCGCCTCCGCTTGCGTCAAATAAAGCCCCGAAATGAAACGATTAGAGACCTCGGAGTTTTTCGATAGAGCACTATTTCATAACTTTGTCAAACTTATCACTCCTACAATAAATCGTCAGCTGCAAATTAATATTAACTGCAATAAGAGATTACATGGGTATTTACTACAAGGTGCGTTCCAAAGTAAACAGGACTTTTTGAATCTAGCGCCCCCTGGTGGCGCCATCTATATGTCGACTGGTGCGTTAGAATCTGCTATCTTTATCGATTGTCCAGTGAGAATTTCATGACATTTCATTGATTGGAAGTGAAGTTATTACGTTTTAAGTGTCAGTATGTTCGTGTTATTAGTGCGAAAATGAGCTTCGAACAAAGAGCCTACATTAAATTTTCTTTCAAAATTTGTAAAACTTTTACCGAAACGTTTCAATTGCTGAAGCAAGTTTATGGCGATGATTGCCTATCCGTAGCAGAGTGCACGAGTGGTTTCAACGTTTTCAAAGTGGTCGTGAGGACATAAATAACGATCAACATGTGGGCCAATTAAAATCCGTGATCACCGGAAATTCCATCGAAACTGTGCGTGAATTCATCAAAAATCAGCCGAAATCATCATTGAAATTCATGGAAATGGAATTGAACATCCCCAAAACATCGATTTATCGCATTTTGACCGAACATTTGGGCTTACGAAAGGTGTGTGCACGGTTTGTTCCGCACAAATTGACTGACGACCAAAAATTGCTCAAAATCCAACATTCGAAGGACTTCATTAAAGAGGTCAATTTGACCAAAAATCACATTTCAACCATTAACCACTCCCCATATTCACCTGCTATGGCACCCTGCGGCTTCTTCCTTTTCGGAAAAATGCCTTTGCCCATGAAAGGAAAGCGTTATGCAGACGTAGAAGCCATTCAAAAGGCTTGCACCGGCATACTGGCGGCCATACCGGCCAACGAGCTAAAACACTTGTTCGACATGCTTTTGGACCGTGCAAAAAGCTGTATTGAAGCAAAAGGAGACTATTTTTAATAAAATAAATTGATTTTGCCGAAAAAAGCATTTGTTCTGTTCTTTTTTTTAAGTCCTGTTTACTTTGGAACACACATTGTATATTGATTAACGGTATAATTAGGTTTGTATACGCTTTTTTGCTGTTAAATTAATTAAATTAAACTGATGACCACAAAATTGAAGCTGAAATTGTTTTCTTCTTGGAGAAGCTCTTATAAAATCACCAAAAAGGTCTAATAAGTAAGCCGACTCAATGGATGAGTAAATTGTTTGTTAATTAAACCCATTATACCTAAACTCTTGCATTGAAACTAAAAAATAAAATTGCGTGCTCGAATTGTGAAGAGCAAAAATTGTTAATTGACTAAGACATTTATTACTATTTAATAGCAAAGCCAAATCTCATTAAATTTTTAATTACCATAATCTTTAATGAAAATAATTACTTTGCCGATCATCATATTTTCGACATAATTTTATTAACTATTTTATGTAATTATGAGGTATACTTCAAATAAGTATTAATACAACTTATGAAGTTAGTCATGTTTACCAATAAGGGCTTACGAAAACAAGTGCATGCAATGATTCTTTTTCCAAGGTTTCATTTTCAAATTTAATTAACTCTTTATGTCGCAAATATCATTTGAAGGTTGCAAAAATCATGATTTTATCTTAGCATTGCGACAGTAAAAGATTAAAAATATTCTCAAGCTTATTTATATAGATTTTATATTTTATTAAACGTCACGTTAAATTTTTCTATCAAGTTAGCGGAAAATACTAGCTTAACTATGTTGCTACTGAATATTGAATAAAGAAACGTGCTTCGAAGTAAATGACATGCGTGGGAATTGTGCGATAATAACTTTAACTATTAAAATAAAAATTTGAAAGGTTCACAATTGTATTACATCATCATTTTCACTTCGTAGTAGCGGGTAGTGATCTAGTGACTGATGCCCAGAAAATGCTGAAGTTATGGAGGGGACACTTCTTCAACCTGCTGTGGCAGTGAATGGCAGTGAAAGCATAGCACCAGATGATGGTGAACCCGATTTCTCAATTGATGACGATTACCCGCCTGAAGAACATTAAATCGGCGCGGGCCGATGGATTGCCGGAAAAACCGATAAAGGAGCATGCAACAGCTTATGGTCAGACGAAAGCATGTCCGACGACTGAAATTTAGGTGTGCTTGCACAATCCACAAAAAGTGAGACCCCACAATCTGCGCCAACTACCAAAGGATAAGCCTCCTCAACATCGCAAATAAGGTTCTATAGAGCGTATTGTGTGAAAGATTAAAGCCCACCGTCAAAAAACTGATTGGACCTTATCAGTGTGGCTTTAGACCTGGCAAATCAACAACCGACCAGATATTCACCATGCGCCAAATCTTGGAAAAGACTCGTGAAAGGTGAATCGACACACACCACCTCTTTGTCGATTTCAAAGCTGTTTTTGACAGCACGTAAAGGATCTGACTTTATGCCGCTATGTTTGAACTTGGTATCCCCGCAAAACTAATACGGCTGTGTAAGCTGACGTTGAGCAACACCAAAAGCTCCGTCAGGATCGAGAAGGACCTCTCCGAGCCGTTCGATACCGAACGAGGTTTCAGACTAAGTGACTCCCTATCATGAAGAAAATAATTCAAGCTGCAGAGCTTAATCGAGAAGGTACTATCTTCTATAAGAGTGTACAGCTGCTGGCGTACGCCGATGATATTGATATCATTGGCCTCAACATTTGCGTCTTTAGTTCTGCTTTTTAAAAACTGGATAAGGAAGTGAAGCAATTGAGTCAGATAATTTCGTCTATGGAACCAGCATTAACACTAACAACAACGTCAGCCTCGAAATTCAACGCAGAATAACTCTTGCCAACAGGTGCTACTTCGAACTGAGTAGGCAATTGAGAAGTTAAGTCCTCTCGACGTACAATGACCAAATTCTACAAGTTACTCATCATCCCCGTCCTGCTAAACAGTGCAGAGGCCAGGACGATGACAATAACTGATGAGTCGACGTTACGAGTTTTCGAGAGAAAAATTATACGAGAGATTTATGGTCCTTTGTGCGTTGGCCACGGCGAATATCGCATTCAATGGAACCATGAGCTGTATGAGATATGAGCTGTCGACATTGACATAGTTCAGCGAAGTCAGAAACAGCGGTTACGCTGGGTAGGTCATGTCGTCCGAATGGATGAAAACCATCCGGCTCTGACGCAGTAGCCGCTGGGGAAGCAGAGACCTGGATACAGTTGGAATCTTCATTTGGCGCCAAACAGCGTAATGGAAAAACGACTTGCGCGCTGTTGTAAACTCGGTTATAACCGCGTAAGCGTTGTCTACGCCAATAAAGAAGAAGAAATAGAAACAATATAATCTGGTTTAGGTCAGAGGGCTAATGTAGTCAAATGATGACTCTGCTATTTTTGATATTTGCATTCTATGATTAGTTTCTGTCCAGCAAATGTCAGCTCAACGAAACTTGAAAATATTTGCATATCGCCATATACTAGAGAATTATTATTTTAAAGCCATAAATATTAATAAAGTCTAACAAAAACAAAATAGCTTTCGTGACGCAGTATAAACGAAGCGTTAAAAATCCAATTTATCAGACGGCAACAAGTGGCAGCTTGAAGCTACAAAGGAGAAAGAAGAGACACAGTTCACTGCGGCCAACTCAACACTCTTCCGACCTCACTTCTGTAGTCTACAACCTACAATATGCCAGAGTAACGAGCACTGTACCACACACACACACACACCCATGTTGCTTTAACGAAACTTATGTACTCACTGTCAAGGTCGGAGGGTTAATAATTCACACCTGTGCGCTGTGTTCAATTTCCGTCGTAAAAGTAAACAACAGCAACAACAGCAGCAGCAAAACGCTGGCGAAAAAAATCAAATAAATGTCTTACAATGCAAACGCGTCGTAAAATAAATTGCCGGCGGCAACAACAACCACTATTACAGCAAGTACGGTAGCAGCAGTCTGCCAATGCACGAGTCGGGACGACAGCCGTCGTTGCAAAAATAAGAAAAATCAAGCAATTTTTTGGTAATTCCTATCTTCATTTGCCGCTGCGCGGGTTGTTGTTGCCGCCAACAAATGACAATTATGCATTTTTGCCGTGTCTTTTGCTCATTTCGCCTCAGTCATCGCCGTCGCATATTACTAAAAGTAAATTTGCATGGCTTGGCTACTGTTGTTGTTGGGTTTTCTCGCCGAATTCTTCACCAGGAAATTGCAGTGCAGTTTTTATTTAATTTTAATTTTTAATTTTATTTTTATTGTTTTTTTGTTGTCAAGTTTTCGTTCGGTGTTATTTTGTTAAGCCAATTGTGTAGATCCATGAATTAATGCGGAAAACACAATGCTGGAAAATGCATTTATGAATTTTTTTTTGGTTTAAACTTGAAAGTTTACGTTAAAGAGCTTTGTCTTATTTTCGAATTCCCAACATTGTTGAGCTTCCTTAAATCTACAAGTGAAATTATATCTATGTACATTAATCATCTTCGCCAGCTTGCTCATGCCTTGGATATAATGATGTGTTACGTGGAGATGGTGAGGCATACAAATTGTTTGGGAAATTCGACGGCATTTCAGTTGTATTTAAATTCAATTTGCTCTTTTCCGCTTTAAGGTGGAAACGAATTTTTTGATTGTGTTAATTTTCATATATTAAAAATAAATATATATTTTTTATGAATTATCAAAAGAGTGTGTATTTTATTTTTCTTTTCAGTCAAACCATCATTCAAAATGCACATATTTATTTCCAAAATTGCTTAACGCTCTTATGCGGCCATATTTCGTCGATTTCGGTCAATTGGACTACAGAGTGAAATAATGGAAAACTCGGGTTTAATACACTCACTAGAAGACAAGCTCCACCTAGAGTTGATCTGGATTTCCAGCCACAGGAACATTTTCGACAACGAAAAAGCAGACGAGTTGGCAAAGGCAGGAGCTTTCCTAAACGAATCCGAGGCAGAGTTGATACCAAGCCCGCTAGGATCGATCAGGAGAGAGCTCAATATACAATTTCAACAATTAGCAAACAACAGATGAAAAAATATAACGAAATGCAATATAACTAAGCAGATATGGTCAATATATGACAAGAAAAGAACTAACGACTTATTAAATAGGTCTAGGAAAAGTATAGCAGGGAACAAGGAAGCAGTTTTCCACTTTCTCTGTGAATGCCCAGCCTTATCACAGATCGTACACAGAACACTTGGAAGCCATCAAGCATCAAACCTTGAATGAATGTCTATAAAAAGCCTATCGGACATTAGTAACTTCATCAAAACCACAAAATGGTTTGAAAGGGAATGTGAAACGTGATAGCAATCACAAAAAGGTCTACGTCTAGTGCACCAAAATGGCACAGCTGATGCTAATTGAGCCCGAAATACAACCGGGCTGCACTCTTACCTACCTACCTATACTTGAATATCTCCACTGCTCCGAATCATCAACTCGTGTCTCATAACCAAACATTCGTGACTGAACAACATTCGTGATGTACACGTTAAGTTAAAATCTTTAGAGAACCTGCTATCTCGAACAACTTAACTTTACGGTCATCCAATATTATTTTGTGGACTTTTATGATATTTTCGTCGGTAGTACCCCTTTCAGGCGGTGCTCATTTCGCTCATTTCGCCACGTCGAAACTTAGTATACCAATTCTTGATGTTTGATCTACAGAGGCAGTGTCCGGGAGCTCGTCATCAACCCATCAATTGTTTGTTTCAACTTTTTTTGCCCTTGAAAAAGCAGTATTTTATCAACACGTGAAATTCCTTTTTATCCATTTTTGTCACAATAACAAAAGTTGCTTCACTCAAAATTATATAATTCACAAACTAATGATCCGACAGCTGGAAAAAAAATTATATACGCGCCTTTTGAAGGTTAAGGCTTACTATAATTCATTTGGTTTTAATTCTAGTAGCGCCATCTATGGCTGGACGGGGATTTTTCAGTTGATAATAATTATATAATAAACTTTCCCAGAAAAGCTAACTTTTTACACCTTATTTTGGCATACTACTAAATGACATTGAGGTTAATTCCTGGGAAATTAGGGTAACTTCTTCGTCTTATTACCTAAGGAAAAAGTGTACAGCCTCCCGTAAAAATTATGCAACATCAAACTAACAGGTGATCCAATTATAGGTACTTTTTTTTAATAACCCTTGTTTACAGATCACGCGTGAGTCATGTCAAGCTGTCATACTATTTTTATGCATTATTGTTTGGCATTTCATCAATTAACGTTCTGAAAATAATGTATTACGCGAGCTTCGCTCAACTTATGGTCAGCATAATCGGGCCACTGAGCATACCAATCGCAACACCATCATCTATCTAGAGATTCATTCATTATTGGATAATATCCGAACGAAAAGACCACGTCTAGCACGCGGTGAAGAGAATATAGCAGCCGTAGCTGAGAGTATACACGAAGACCGTGGAGAATCAATTTGACGCCGGTCGTAGCAACTCGTACAGACGTATGGAACGACTGGGTGCATTTTGCGTCTAGATCTTAAATTGAAAGCGTACAAAATACAGCTTGTGTAAGAACTGTAGTCGCTCGACCTTACCAAACGACATCGCTTCGCTCTTCGACTCTTGAAAAGAAATTTTTGTTTAGCGATTGGGCCCATTGGAGGCTGGTGCCATGTGTAGAAGTTCACGCAAGTGAGGAAAGTTCTCTGATCGCTAATCACATTGGAGTGGCCAGAAACGATTCTTTTACATATGGCTCAAGCAGCTTACGTCTTCCAGTCTTTGACCAAGTATCCTCTGGGTAGCCAAAGAACATCCGTTTGAAGGGGAGCTAAAGTGAGAAGACGAAACTTGCCCTCCACAGGGTTGTGCGCTGGGTTTGGGACCCAACACGTAAAAAACACACTCAATGGAAAAGTATAAACAGCCTAGGATGAGAGACCCCTCTTTTGATGACGACCATGGCAAACGAAATAAGGATTACGAATTAAGGGCTTGCACCTGGAATGTCGGGTCCTTAATTGGGAAGGTGCCGCTGCCCAGCTGGTTGATGTCCTCGTGAAAATAAAGGCTAACATCACCGCCGTCCAAGAAATGCGATGGACGGGACAAGGACTGAGGCGAGTAGACCTTTGTGGCATTTACTACAGCGTTCATATAAAAGAGCGCAAATTCGGTGTGGGATTCGTGGTGGGAAAGAGACTCCGTCGCCGAGTACTGGCATTCACCCCGGTGGATGAACGTCTAGCCACAATCCGCATCAAAGCCAAGTTCTTAAACATATCGCCGACTTACGTCCACGCCTCGACGGAAGAGAAGGACGACGTGACCAAATGAATTCTATGAGCGCTTGGAGCGCACCTATGAGAGCTGCCCCCGCCGCTATGTCAAAATTGTGCTTGGCGACTTTAACGCCAAGGTGGCAATAAAGGTATCTTTGGCACAACGATCGGAAAATTCAGCCTCCACGAAGAAACATCTCCAAATGGGTTGAGCCTGCAACGTTACAATCGACCATTATATGTACGGAATGAGATGGCTACCGAGAGCTGAAAAGGGAAGTTTCTGTGTTTTTTTCTTTAAAAAAAAGTAGGGGACATAAAAATGGATCACCATTTCATTTAATATAAGCATTACGCAAATATTATTGAGTGCCATGGTCTTTCCTGAATAATATTCAAAATAACAATATATAACTTATCTGATCAAAAATAATATAACTTCTTTGCACTTGAAGCATCAAAACAAAAATATTTATTAAAAAAATTATATATATTTTTTTTAATAAATTTTTAAAAATGTAGTGTTTATATAAATATCTATAGCGTTCATCGCTTTTATTTCGATTTTTTACCATTATTTATTTATTTAAGCAAAAATTGTGTCTTAATGTTTTCCTTTCACTTGCGTGCAGCAGCCCCATTGATACGGTTGCATGTTGCAATATTATTTTGTTTTTGTTATGTTTGTTATTTCACGGCACACCATTAAGGCCGTGTGCCTGTTTAGGTAGGTCGCTGGAGTATTTAAAAAGCAAAACAAGCTGACAAAAGAAGAAAACAAATTTGCTGCTAAACAAATATTTGACTTAACAAGTTTGCCAACTGCAATGGGCCCAAGTGCTTGACCTTTCTGCCTGCCACAATAATGCCAAAACCGTTTGTTTCTTGTCATCAGCCGTACAACAACAACAGTGACAGCAAATAATAAGCTGTGCAATATGCACATACTTATATGCGTGCTTAAGTGCGTGCTTAAAACTGCAGTGGACCAGTTTTTGACACTTACAGCCACTACAAGGTACCCATTTAACAATGGCATGGCAACAATGCCACAAAAAAAATTATAACACACTTTTATTTATTTACGACTACCTTTTTGTGCGGTTGTTTGCATTGCTGTTGGGTTTCCAACGGTTGCGCAAAAAATTGAATTTGACGCCGCAAATGACATTTGACAGTTGAAATTTGACACAATTGATCAAATGTAAAATATCAAGCGCGTACTCATGTGTGTGTGTGTGTGTGTGTGAACTCGTTTAAGTGCCTTATAAAAGCCGACCTAAGCAACAAACATACTTACATATCTGCAGCGTCCACTTAAGTGCAGAAACAAATTTTATTTGCATTAATGTTCATTTGTGTCTTGGGCTGTCAAATGCGCATTTATGGCACAACTTTATTTCAATTCTGTCGCAAAGGCCGCGTAAATCGCTGCTAGACCTGTCACACACTTAAAGTCCACGCTTGTAGACGTTTGAAGTATTTTTTGATGCAATACTTTATGAACTTATTAAAAATAGTAGAGCCTACAGAATTATTTTAGTTAGTTACTAACCGATAATTTTACACTATGTTGGAATATCATAAGAAAGAAAAACTATACTGACTACTATTTCTACTCGTCGAGGATTATTTTTCAATATCCAAACTACCTTTCGACGGCGAAAGTATAGTTTTCTCGTCAGTTACGGCCGCTCAAAGCCTACTCTAGATATACATATATACAAGTATATAGAATTACCTAGTTTGTCAAAAATTTTTAGATGAAATACGTTCAGGTGCCCCGAATACGACTAACCCGACGAAAACGTGTTAAAAAGTCTAGGATCTCGTATTGGCAGACCGTAGTAGGCTTGGAATTAGCAATCCAGAAAGTTGGCGGATTATCAGAAGGCAATACGGCTTATGAAAAAGAGGTCCACCATTGACGCACTATACAATGCTAATGCTTAATCAAGGTTCTTTGTGACATACGCGCTCCTCAATATCTTATGGAAATTATTATGAGTTATTTCAAAAACAGGCGACTATTATTCGATACTGTTAAAGGCACCAAGAGCTACTTTATTTTGAGTGGGGGACCGCAAGGCTCAGTTCTAACTCCCCTTCTACGGAACCTAATGTATGATGGGGTGCTAAGAAGACACCAACGAAAAGCCGTTAAATTAATTGCATACGCAGACGACCTTCTTCTGGTAGCAGTGGGTAAACACCTAGATGACCTTCGGAGCAAATGCAATGAGTGCATAAACGGTCTGCGCCAGTGGGTCTCCTCAATGAGTTTAGAACTGGCTGCTCAAAACACAGAAGTCTTGCTCAAAAGTACAAAGGAAAGTAGAAAAAAGTATATCTCTCACCGTAGGGGAGTGTGAGATTCATTCACAGCCACAACTAAAGTATCTGGGAGTAATAATTGACTCAAGGCTCAAATTTAAAGATCACCTAGAATACACTGCAGGTAAAGCGAATAAAATCCTAAACGCATTATGAAAAAGAAAAAAATAAACAAAAATAGAGGTTTACTACCAAGAGTAATGTGATCGGTTGTGTTATATGCGGCTCCAATAAGGCTCAAGGCGCTAGGCATTGAAGTATTTGCCAGACAAATAAGCACAGTGCACAGCCTGTTGACACTAAGAGTTATCAGTGCTTTCCGAACAATATCAAGTGACGCTGCTGAAGTAATAGCCAGTATGATGCCCATTGACAACCAGGGTGATGAATACGAGCAGATATACTAGTCTATAGGAGCCAAAAGAGAAGAGTGAGTCAAAAGATTAACAATATGGCAGCAGCGGTGCAAAACCTCACTCAAAGGACGGTGCACCCACAGACTGATACCGGACATCCATTCGTGGATCGACAGACGACCTGGAGACCTGGATTTCCACCTAACCCAAATACTATGTGGACGTGGGTGCTTTAAATGCTACCTGTACAGATTCCAGCACGAAATTAGTTCGAGTTGTCCGACGTGTTCAGAGTGCTTAGAATTTTTTCTTTTATTTTATTGGGTATGAGAAATCTGTCTGCAAAGACGGCCGTTTCAGCTCCCTCCAGACAGCAAGTGCAACCGTATGACCACTTTATAGCAGTGTTTAGCACTGTTTAAGCATAATTTAAAATAGTGTTAGCTTCGTTTCATGACTGTTGACAAAATCTGGGTTAACTGCTATACACCATATACCAAGAAACCGTTAAAATACTGGACGTCACCTCGAACTTGCCTCGAAAAATGCGAAGACTGTTCTAGTATCTAAAAAAAATTTTCATTTTCTGGGATCCGTTCTGCTGTGTCGAATTATTTAACATTAATAGTCGCGTCAAATAGCGAAGAAAAAAGTATTCTTTTACTATGTCGCTCCCAACAAATTGCTCCATATTTCGCCCTGCGCGATTCTTTTTTGTTTCATAACTTGAAAATATCACTCGTCGCCGAAATTTGAGTAGTATAAGGTAATCGCTGACCTCTTAAAAACGTATTTTTCAAATGGGTGGAAAAGTTGAAGCGTTTCTGGGTGAAGTATATTGAGTTAAAAGCAATAGAAGATGCGGTAATAATTGAACCGCCTTCTTAGATTAGTTATTATTGCTCATTCCTTTTTAAAGTATCATGTTTTTTTTCAAAATTGTACAGCTTTCTAAAGTATAGACACTCAGTTCATTCAGTTCTATCAACCCGTTGGAATGATCTACCGGGGTTCAAAACTGCAAAAGTCAAAAGTGCAAAACGGTCGATCGGAAGTACATAAAATTGAACTAAAAAATTTGAACTCGATAGAAGAGACTGTAGGAACATGATCGGAATACTAACTGGTCACTGTCTGGTGAAATACTAACTGGTCACAGTCTGGTGGGACTGGTAGATCGAAAATATTGCAGGAAATGTCTAGAGCAACTCACCAGGGAAACAATAGAGCATCTCTTATAAACGTTTGCATTGGCAAGGCTACGCTGTAAGCATCTGGGGTTCTCACGGTATGTTACACTGGATGAGGTTTCTATAGTGAGGCCGCAGAGTCTGTTGAAATTCGCGTCAAGGCGTTCTAAAGGATGACTACTCCTCATGGACCAAGTAACTGAACGCAATCTGGTATCGCAAAGGACCCATAATGGTTTGTGGGTAGCTTATTGGCCTACCAGATTAACCTAACCTAACCCTTAGGCTGTCGCACTAGGTGTTCCCCTTAAATAAAATTTAGAAAAATTTGAAATTTAACTTGCCATTTAATCTCTTTCTTTTGCCATCTTTTATGCAATTTTATTTGTTTTAATTTTGGTTAATTCTTTAAATATATTTGCATATAGCAAAAGCAAAAGTTGTTTTCTTATCCATTTTATTGTTTTCCGAAATGTTTCCTTCTTATTAGGATACTAAACTTTTTATCACGCGGATTTTTGCAACCGCTTTTTATGATTGTCTTAAATTATGTATAACGAACTGATTTTATCTGCAAGTTGATCCCATTTCAATTGCATAACCGTACAATGCTACGTTCTCAATAAATTGGCAACCAAGATATAAAATGCATATAGCATATACTACGGTGAAAACCGCATTAGAAAATTCAGTGTAAATATAAAATGCATTACTAGAAAAACGGTAAAAAACGGTACTACTCCTGCTGACTGTCTGTTTACACCCTGAACAGGGTGTATTAAGTTTGCCACAATTCACCCAGAAGGGAAATGGGAGACTATGAAGTATACGTACATTGTTCAGATTGATATCTCTAAGACTGAGGGACTAGTTCGCCTAAATAATGACAGATGGACAGGAAGACGTCAATATATAATAATATGTAGATCCTCAGTCTTTGAGATAGCGATATGAAATTTTGCTCAGGTCTTTTTCTCCTCAAGAATCTGAATGTCCTTGTGACGAAAACTTTCATTTGAGAAGATATCTTCAAACAATTTGGCATGGATTAGTGTTCAAGGTAATCTTACAATCTCCGAATAAATTGTTCAAATCACTCAAGTTCTTGTAAGACAACTTTTTTATATGTGAGTGGTATTACAGCTTCGTGGCAACCGTTTAGGTTCTCTGTGCTTTTTTTGGAAAAGTTCTAAACCACCGACGAAATCCTTTTAAATTAATTTTCCGAAAAATGGCGTATGTAATTCTGATGCTTTTCTGACTAGTTCAATTTCTTTCACTTTTATATCTAGTTTCATATTTCACTGCTGGGATGTGTGGTAACATACGCATGAATATGTATTGGTAATCAAATTGTCAAGTTTCGAGTTTTAGTTTTTTAACGATTCTTTTAATTAAGAATTCTACAACTTTATGTCACACTGATTGCAGCAAAGCAATGCATGCTTTATATCTGAACATTTCAACACACATACCTATTATTTGATTTATTTCAAGTGACAAGCAGTAGTTGTTTGAAAGAAATTCGAAAGCCAAAATCAGCACGTCGCCAGATGGGCGATTAATGAGCAACACGTTCCTTTAGCGAATTAAGAAATGTATGCAAAAATAATAAAAAATTGAATTTTGTAAAAAGTTCGTTTCAATTTTATATTTGTCGCACGAAACAATTATAGATTTTTGAATTAAAAAAGCTATTTTCGAATTTGCAACTGAATAGTAAGAAAGATGTAAGCGAAATCCAAAAATTATTAAAAAAAATATTAACTGAAAATTTAGAGATGAAAATGTTGAAATATTGATTTTTTTATTATTTTTGAATTTCATATTAAATAACAGTCCGTGCTGTGGAGTTAACTAAAAATTTGAATTTTTAAAATTTTCGAATTTCGAATTTCATATTAAATAACAGTCAGTGCTGTGGAGCTAATTAAAAAATTTAATTTTTTAAATTTTTCGAATTTCGATTTTCATATTAAATATTATATTAAATAACAGTCACTGCTGTGTAGCTAAATAATAACTTGATTTTTTTTTAATTTTTCGAATTTCATATTAAATAATAGTCAGTGCTGTGGAGCTAATTAAAAACTAAATTTTTTAAATTTTTTGAATTTCGAACAATCAGTGCTGTGTAATTAAAAAAACATTTTTAATTTTTAAAATTTTTCGAAATTCATATTAAACAGTCAGTGCTAATTTCGAATTCGAATTTTATATCAAATAACAGTCACTGCTGTGGAGCTAACCAAACATTTTAGTTTGTTAAATTTTTCGAATTTCGAATTTCATATTAAATAAGAGTCAGTGCTGTGGAGCTAACTAAAAAATTGAATTTTTAAAGTTTTTCGAATTTCGAATTTTGTATTAAATAACAGTTATTGCTTTGGAGCTAATTATAAATTTTAATTTTTAAAATTTTTCGAATTTTGAATTTCATATTAAATAACAGTCACTGCTGTGAAGTTGTTTTAAAATGTCTCAAATATGACTAACGATTTCATATTTGAGCTCTTCAGCATAATAAATTCACACTCATACATATGTATACTCAAATATACGCTTTTAAACGGTAATTTTCCGCTTGTAAGTAACGCACACCTCTAACTGTGTTTTTGCTGTTGTCACATCCTCTAACATTGCATGGCAATAATGAGAAAAAATGTAAACCAAATTAACAAATAAAAAAACTAATAATAAATATCCTCTATTTGCTGAAGCTATCTAATGCCTTAGGTGTCTGTAACAAGTGCCGACGCTGTAGTCACACAGTCGGAGCAACATTAGCACATGCGAAAGCGAAGCGGACGGACTTCAAACGATTCACTTGCCGCTGTGCGACATGAAACGGACGCTATAATTCACGTGTATTCGCAAAGCACACACACACACATACATACAAACATATAACTAAGCACTTTTATGTGCACTAATGCATCTGTGGCAACAAAAACCGGCAACAACAACATAAATCATTTGCGAAATGCAGAAAAGAAATAAGAGAAGCCGACAAACATACATAAGCGTTGCTGGAAATGTTTTTAGCGTTGTATGTTGTAGAGTGTAAATTTCCCATAGGAAATGTTTTCGAAATACAGACAGGACTAATTTTCTAGTATTGTGCGCTAATTTCCTTATTTTGTTTGAATTTTAACGGCAAATTGCTCTGATACTATTTAGCGATGCCATAACATGGATTTTCCTACTAAAACCAGAAAATTAGCCACTACCTCATTCAAAACCAAAGAGTCAAGTAATTTTGAATTTAGACTTAACTTTCGTACTTAAGAGAAAAGGTCAGTTTTATTATGCCTACGAAGATTTAATACGGATTGCGGGGATTTATGTGACTTTTGGGCTTAAAGAAATTAATTTGACTGATTGATTGAAGAGACAAGTATGAGAAGCAATAGACTTTCAGGGTTTTCAATTAGCCTAGTTTTTTTTTTTAATAAAGACTTATTAGACTTTTATATATTACTATGATTATATTATGACCTTACTTTTAAGACTTTCATTGCTTTCGGTTGAACCCAAATTATGTTGGGTGGCAAGTCAATCTATCGAAGAAATTCGCCAATCCCCAAATTGTTTTAATACTTCCCTAAGTTGATCATACGCCGATATATTGGCATTCAATTTGGCTGTCATATCTTTTTACTCGGATCTTAAATGGGTAAAACGTGTTCTATAACTCAACTCTATAGATGTATCAAACGTCATTCATATGAAGACATACTACTGTGGGTAAAAAAATGTAAAACTTTTTAACTTAAATTTTCCGCGAAAACTATTCGTCGAACTATAATATTTTTTCAATGTTGGTGTGACATCAGTGCCAAATGTGACATCAAAATAATTCTTTGTATTATATTTAGTAAACGCTAGTCTTTCTCAAGTACATAAAGTGCATTCGACGATTTTTACGATGTGTGAAATTATTCAACCAAAAAGTTCATTAAATTTTGTGTGCGGAATCAAATTTCTGGTGCCGAAACGTTCAGAATGTTGGAAAAAGGTCTTCGGCGATTATTGCTTGTCGCGAAAAAGTGATTTTGATTGGTATATTTATTTTTATATTGGATTTGGATTATTCAAAGAGGTTGAGAATGCGTTGACCATGAACCACGTCCAGGACGGGCATCAACAATAACTGATGATATAAAGAAAAGAAATTCCTGCTTGAGAATGGACGATTAACTGTTAAAGATCTTACTGGTATCCTTGGAATATCGGAAGGATCAGTGAAAACCATTTTAAAAGATCATTTGGGCTTAAGAAAAGTTCAAGAATTGGTTCCAAAATCACTAAAAGTTTTATCTGAAACAATGCTTCCCGACTATCAGGATGTCATGCAAAGTATTATTACTTGCGATGAGTCTTGGAGCTATGCTTACGACCCGGAAGCAGACAATTAGTCGGCCGAATATCGTTGCAAATGTGAGTCGAAGCCGAAATAACCATGTCATGTTTTTCTATTATCGAGAGGTGGTGCACTCCGAATTCCTTCTGACCGGCCAGACTGTCAACAAGGGCTATTAGTAAAATAAGGTCGGAATTATGGGCCGGCAACTCTTGGTTTTGTGACCTCGATAATACACCATCGCACACTGCATTGAATCCTCGTAAGTTTTTCGCCAAATTTTCAACCAATATCGTACCACAACCACCGTATTCGCCACTATGTCATTTTGAAAAAAAAAAAAAAAATCTGTGAAATTTTTTGTTTGGTATGGTCACCACCATTCTTTTCTTTAAAATTATTAGAATATGGGACTTAAATAAAATGGATTTAATGAGGTGTGCAGTTAAAAACATTTTTGAGAAGAGAAAAAGAACTGAATAAAAGTTGTTCCAAATACAAAAAAAAAATATTTTTTTTTAGGAAAATGTAATTAAATAATTTATAGTGAAATGCTTTCCTTCTCATATATTTAAAGGTACTTTTTTTCAAAATTTGAAATTTCATGACTCTTAAATTTTTCATATTGAGTCGAAATAAAAAAATACTTGTGCAACATTTCCCCTTAAAAAACATAAAAAAATATTTTGCACGGAAAAAAGTTTTGAATGTAAATTTTGGATGGAATGACACATAAATACATGATAGGGTTTCCGACGTTTCCTTTTGTGTGTTAATATACTCTGCTCAGGGTATACAAATTTGAAAACAATTTTCTGTGACTTATATGTTTGGATGACTACTCGTCTTAGACTTAGCAACTGAACTCAATCTGGTATCGCAAAGGACCAAACTGGTCCAAGCGTTGCTTGTTGGCCTACCAATTAACCTAACCTAACCTATATGTATGGATTTAAGATTGGTTGTCACCTGTTGGTAAATTTTATGTCAAAAAAATTAATGAGATTAACAAACTGCAATTACTCAAACTAAAGACGCTTATTTGAAGAAAGGTTGCCAGCTGAAACCGTTTACGTAGTTATAAATATTTCCAATGTGATCGAATACGTATAGACAATTATTCATATGTATATGATAATCGAATGATGAAGAATGCCTATTTTGATGTCTAAAAAAATTTAGTTTGAAATAACCATAGCAACATAAAGTAAGCTTGTCTTAGTCAACAACTATGAAAGTTCTGCTTCGAAAAATAATTATTAAAATTATCCTATTTTTGAAATTACCTGTACAATATTATCATGAAAAATATAAATTTATTTAAATTTTTCTTATTGTTTTTTGTTTTAGAAAATCCAGTGATAAAAAGGCGGTTTTGCTGAAAGCTGCAAAGTCTACAAAGTGTGATTTCGGTTTAATTCGAGAAATATGTGGTCATCTACCACATAGTGGATAAAAAGAGCATCAAGGAAGACATAAATATAAAAGTGTGGTAAGTTGTATCATATTTCTGCAATTTATTTATAAACGCCTTAAAGTGACCGACATATCCCTAAGTATTTTAGATAGGCTCATAGTTGGTGACTTGGATTTCACCTGAGCAAATGAGCACACAAAACCCAAAAACTACCTTTTATGTGCACTTTATCATGCGTGCGCAACCACAAACACACCGTGCATACATCTAAACATATTTGCACACGTTTATGGTAATCGCCGATGCATTGCATATCTAATGCGAAATCAGCGATAGACGAATGCGATAGGATCAAAATGTGATAAATGCCAAAATGACAATGTGGCAGCGTGGCAGCGGGGCAGCTCTCGACATTTAGCTGCCGCAGCGAAAGCTTTGTTCGCTCGCCTGCCCATTAAACGCGCGTTGCTGAGGTGCGCATGCGCAATGCGATTGCAGCGGTGTGATATACATTTTACGCTATTGTAAATATATTTTTGAAACACTTGCAAATGCATACCGTTATACGCATGTATGTGCCGTAATTTTACGTGTGCAACTGTGCGTAATGGCGTCCGAGTTTTCGATGCCAGATCGTAAAATCCTTTTAAGTCGCCACACACCACAAACGAACGTTTGTTTTTGAGTGGCACAACAAAAACAAAAACGAGTTACATAAATAACAACGCTTTGCCAGCAACAACATTACAACAAAATATAAATCAAAATCCAAAAAAAAAAACAACAACAACTATCACTTAAAAGTAGCGCACATTGCAATAAATGTCGCAATTTCTGCTTTAATGGCTATGCGCGTGCGCAGGTGTGTGTGTGTGTTGCGAAAATATGGGAGCGCGTGCATTTCATTGCATTACCATCTATTAAAGGAGCGTTAGCTTGTGCGTGTTTCGCTTTTATTTACGCATAGTGTACGCACTATTTATTTTTCATACATACATATACATTTTATATGTAACATTCGTATACATATGTATAGTATATACAATAAGACCTATAATGGTGACTGTAGCATGTGAAACTGAAGGATGCTACCATAGACATAATTTTTTTCATATAAAATTAATACAATTGTTTATTTCCTAGACTGAAAACTTTAATTAATTCATTAACTATAAGATGAGCTAGCTAAGAAAGGTGTGCAAATACTTTATAAGAACAAAAAACATTAACTTTTGTTACAACGAAGCTATAGTTCTCTTCACAAATACACAAATGTATTTACAAGAACTTTGACCGGTCAGTTTGTAGTGATTCGATAAACTGTTTATTCAGAGATTACATCATTGTCTTAGGCAATTTGGCGAAAATATCTCGTAAAATGAAAAATTTCTCGATTCAAGTACTTAGTAATTCCGATTACGATCGTTCACTGCACTCCATAGACTGGTATTTAATATCGAAAGAGCTCTTAAATATGTATAAGGAATACGCTCTTGGAGCATGCCTGTACATTTCTAGAGCGTTCAACAACGTCTCTACGGAATATATTATAAATAGTATCCAGTCAATAGGTGTTGATCCTGCTATACAACATTAGATCAAAAGCCTTTTGACCTCTAGATAAGAGGATAAGAGCAGAATGAAACGACGCTAGATTGACCAAGGAAGTCTGTAGAGGTACTCCGCAAGGTGGATTGCTATCTCTGCTTCTATGGACATTGACAATGACTGTTAAGGGGGTATTCTGGTTTAGAAGCCCGAATTTTAGGTATTTTTTTGACGCGATAAAAAAAATCAAAAATTATTTTGACTATCCATTTTTTTACATGCTTTTTATTGATATTCTAAGAATACAAAACATAAATAATATATGAAAAAAATAAAATTAAAAAAACTGCAGGTCGGCGAAGCAGAGACTGATGAAACAATGGCTTGTCCTGATGTACAGGATATAAATCCTTTCCATGACCTAAAATGAAAATTTATGCGAAATCTGTGAAGAGTAAAAGTGTAGTTATCATAATACGAAACGTTTTTGAAAAAAAAATTATTTTTCAAAATGGTGGATGTTTGAAAAAAAAGTTTCGTATTTTCCCTGTTTTTTTGTGGTTGGGAATCTCTCTTCGTAGAGCGATACTATAATATATGAGAAAGCTCTGTGTAAAATTTCATGTGAATCGGTTGAGTAGAACTTGAGATATCATGCACACCGTTTCTAGAAAAGTAGTTATGAGAAAAACGAGTTTAAAGTTTGAGAACTAGTCGCGCGCAGTCGGAGTCGGAGTCATAAAATGAGCTGTAACTCGGAAAATAATTTGAATTTCGAAAAATCCTCTTAGGGACATTTTCTTGAAGGATTATACCATAAAAATATGCAAAAAAAAAAAATCGATTTTTTCGAATTTCTAAACCAGAATACCCCCTTAAGAAATTTGAATGGCAATAGGGCCTTTTGCTTTAATAGTGGCATGTGTGAACGACATTGCAATCTTAATAACGGGTAGGTGTCTACAGACCATTGGCAGTATTATGATAACCACTCTCAATACAATCCAGGATTGGCATCGACAGCGTTAACAAGAAAACTCAAAATTCCTCTATGAAGGTTCCCTTCAATAAATAAGAAAGAACTATCTCTCAAGAAACACACCAAGTACCTTGGGGTTGTCTTGGATAGAAAACTGTTGGAAGAAGGTGTGAGAAAAGCTAGCAGCTTAGAATGCTGTTCCGTTGTGTTACCTAAAACTATTACATATTGTTCATAAAGACCTAATAATTCGACAGAGGACAGTTTTCTCCTGCTCTTCTGGTTCATCGAAAGCTTGGCCGCCGATATGTTTCAATCTCAACCTTGTAAAAAGTAGTATATTAAAGTTATCCAGACACTAGGATGTTTCTACCTCATCTTCATCTATATAGCTTAGATAATTTGCATGCGATGTTTTACTTTAACGCACGAACACAATGAAGGACAATTGAACAATGCCTATTAAGAACTTCTACACTACACTTTTACTGCTACAAGATGAATCTTGATAAGAGCAAGTAGTTGGGTGAATCTCCTGCATTCTATTGTTGGCCAGAAGGATTTCTCAGTCGCACAGTGGCTGGTAATCGATCAACGATTTCTAAGCTCACACGAAATTCATAGCACCAGTGCTAGAACGCAAGAGGATAACGAGGATTGAGCTCCCTCTCCTACTGAGAGCTCGTTAGCTTTACAGTATCCAGCAATTCCGCTGTGGTCAGGCACCCAAACAAATTCTAGTAAGATTAGACACTCTTTGACTAACTTTGAGCGCATAGTGTGCGAGTTCAATGCTAGTCTTGCCGCTCTGCTGTCGTTCACCTCTCTTACTCTTCTTTAATGACTTGACTTCTGCTTGGAAAACATTTTAGTGATTTGGAGGCTTAAAACTAGGCTTCACGTATATAGAGGGAATTGTCTGCTTCTCCTACTTTTCCTCCGAGCGTCGACCAATCCGTGAAAAGCTCTTTGCGCAAAGATAAGTATTTCATCATTATCATACTACTTGTAGTATAAACAATTATTGAAACAATGACCATACTGTATAAAATTTCACCGTACAGTTCAGTTTTGAAGATCCGATTGCCGTGGTTTGATTTTCCCTAATAGTATTTAAGTGGTACCACACTGCGGAATACTACTCGGCATCGTAAATAGAAATGGCGAAAAGTTTCCATTACGGTAAGATGTAGAAGGTTTTAAGAAGGTTCTAAAATACAAAGTTGCACTGCCTACCTTGCAGAAAGTTCCATATTCCACCTTTTTACTTTTCAGTATATGGTATATATACCATCTAAAGGACTAAAAAAGTTATTCCAACGAAAAATGTTCCCTACACGTTAAACATTTACTCGCCATATAAAGAATATTCTGACTGCCATTCATATCAAATGGATTTTGTACAAGATCTCTTAAAGAAGAGAAAAAATGTTCATCTCACTCTTAGTCCTAGTTGATTTATTGACAAAAATACAAATTGAAAGCAGCTTAAAACCAAGAAATTGTGCAGAAAAATCTAAAGTAGTTCTTCTATCAACGTTTAAGATGAATTCCATCTTTCTTTAGATATTATGCAATTTGCTTTTATGACATCATCAAAATTTAATTCATTGACTTTCAGCTTATGTCAACGAAATGACCAATAAAAAAGGTGTGGAATTTCAAGTGACCATTGTTTAGCTATTAATTGGCTAACACATAGCCGTAACTTTAAGTTTTTTTATATACTTGTAAATCTTTTAAAAATTTCTTTAGAATTGATTGCTTTCAATAAACAATGAGACAATTTAAGTCAACTGGAAATTTATTACACTGCTTAATGAGAGGCCACAGCTTTAAGGTGTTGGAAAGACAAATACTGTAGAATCTGTAAAATTTAGCAAATATTAAAACATTTATTTGCATAATTCGCAGTATAAAACATTTTAAAAATATTTCAAAATCACACTAAAAATATAGTATATTCATGCACTAATTTTTTTACATATAAGAGTCGAAATAACCTGATATGATACAAATTTTAGAATTAGTACTGTTTTAATATGCTAATCAGAACATATTATTTTTGCAATGCACTATAGCATATAGCAGCAATCGGTCGAAATCAACTCCCTGTATGGAAAACTTTTTCTTATTAGATAACAAGATATCTTCATAAAATTTGGCATGAATTATTGTGCAAAGTAATGCTACAATATCCGAACATATAGTTCTGTCATCTATTGTTATCTTTTTTTCGACAGTTTTTCGTAGAAAAAAATAGCAAGATGTAAAAAAAACTTCAATAGCGCAATAGAGAATGACGTTAAAAATATTCTCTTCAAATCGCAACAAGATATCTTTAAAACTCTTCTTTTGAGAGTGAAAACCGTTTTGAAAAGCACCATTATGAGAAAAAAGTTTGGAGTTAGAGCGTTCGCCATTCTGTTCACTTTCTACAAGAAACGCTGTAGCGACCGTATTAATTGAATTTCGATTTCAAAATTTGAGAGAATGTTTATTACAGTGTATACTATACGATAATGCAACAAAAACAAATAGATTTTTCAAAAATGTCACACTGAGACGATCCCTTAAAATATTCATCTCAACCAAAGAATGGAACTAAATCGCGAACATTTTCGCATGTTTATTTTTTACAACTTTCGACATGGACAATCTCAGGAAGAGTGCCTCAATGAACTTAATTCAATTTTTTGCTATGAAGCGCCATTAAAGACCCGTGTTTATCGATGTTATGGTGAATTCAATCCAGGTCATATATCACTCCAAGACGAATCTCGGTATTTTTTACGTTTTCACAAAATTTGTCGAGGAGTGGTGTCGATTGATCGGGAGAAATATTAAAAAAATACGATAGCTTTGAAACACGTCTATGAAATTGTGAGA
This sequence comes from Bactrocera neohumeralis, assembly GCF_024586455.1. Classification (NCBI taxonomy): domain Eukaryota; kingdom Metazoa; phylum Arthropoda; class Insecta; order Diptera; family Tephritidae; genus Bactrocera; species Bactrocera neohumeralis. The sequence goes on from NC_065921.1 coordinate 25,637,580, forward strand.
GATTATGCAACGTGGATTTACGCGTATGTGCCCTAAAGTAAAGATCAGTCGTCTGCATGGATGTTGCAAGAAGAGTCGGATCCAAGAAAAGTTTCTCGCGCAAGAAGCATTTCCAAACAGTTGCCTATTTTTTTTGTTTTTTGAAAAACTGCACTTGTCGACACCATACCACTAGAACAACGCAAAACAGTAAATTTTCACTGGTACACAATCATTTGTTTGCCAGCCGTCTTTCAACAAATCAGTCAACAGATGGATCACTCTTTACCACATCGACTGAAACAGCTGAAACTACCAAATTTTTCGTATATTTTACAAGACCTCCAGATATGTTGGAGTAGCCGAATGAAATCCTTTGTTAACGGTAAATGTTTTCTTGATATTTTGCTTTTCATTGAAGCCAAGTATTCTCTATTGTATTGGTGGTTGGAGACTCTGGTGGCTATTGGCTGACTTTAGTAAATCCTTTTTATAGAATTTTATTATTCGACGCTTATTATATAACGACGTTCAGGTTTTCTGTGAAGCACCTCAAAATTCCAAGCATCCATTAATAAGAAGCTGAATTGGGGGTGCTTAAGACTCGTTTGAATAAATGTTTATCCTTTTCTTAGCCAAACATGTCGGAAGAGGTTGAACAATATAAAAGTAAACTGAAGTGTTAGTTTATTGCTGCGTTTAATGCCAGATCTCTTAAGTCTCTATTGTATTGGGTAGTCGTATTTTGTCAATAGATGTGGTTGCAGTCGTATATCTCCAGCCCTACCAATCACATTGTGTCATACCATGTAGTGTTGAAAAGGTGAGATTTTAAGCTTCATTTAACCAAAGAAGGGAAAGAATGCCACGAAATCAATGAAATTTGTGAAGTTTACGGAGACGATGCTGTATCAGATCGTGTAGCACAACAATGTTTCGCTGGCTTCCATTCTGGAAATTTCGATGTGAAAGATGCACCTCACTCTGGTCGACCTATCCTTGAAAAAGTCGATGAAATTATGGAAAATATTAACCAGGACTGTCACATAAGCAGCCATGACATCGCTAAGGAACTTAACATTCATCATCAAACGGGTTTTAACCATTTAAAAAAGGCTGGCTAGAAAAAGAAGCACACATGAATTGTCTGTGAAAAATTTAATGGACCGAATTAACATCTGCGATTCTTTGCTGAAACGAAATGAAATCGAACCATTTCTGAAGCGAATGGTAACAGAAGACGAAACGTGGATCAAATACGACAACAATGTGCGAAAAAGATCATGGTTCAAGCGTGGTGGATCTCAACAAATGGTCGCAAAGCCAGGACTGACGCCTCGAAAAGTTATGCTGAGTGTTTGTTGGGATTGGAAGGGAATCATCCACCATGAGCTGCTCCAGCCTGGTCGAACGACTGATTCTACATTTTACTGTCAACAACTGATGAGATTGAAGCAAGCAATCGAAAAAAACGGCCAGAACTGATCAACAGAAAGGGCTTCGTCTTCCATCAGGACAACGCTAGACCACACACATCTTTGATGACTCGGCAAAAACTGAGAGAGCTTGGCTGGGAAGTTTTGATGCATCCACCATATAGCCCTGACTTTGCACCATCGGACTACCATTTGTTTCGAACATTGCAGAACTTTCTTAATGGAGTAAAGTTGACTTTAAGAGAAGCCTGTGAAAATTATCTGTCGCAATTTTTCGCCGAGAAACCAGACAAGTTTTGCACTGATGGAATAATGTCTCTAGCGGAAAATGGCAAAAAGTCGTCGATTAAAATGATACATATTAAAGTTCATTATAAAATAAAAAAAAAATTGAAGTTTGATTAGAAATACGAAAATACTTTTTCGACTACCTAATATTTAGAGCTATATCTAATCCTTTTTTAAGTAAATATCTTTAGCTTCTTTTGGTAATCTAAAACTTGACCCCAATGACCAACCCTAACCAACTGAAAATCCAGGCGAACTTCATGAGTTATATTATTGATTCAAATTTAAACCAAATAATATTTTGATAACCAGAACCACCCTAATGTAGGCATACCTTGAAATCTATATAAGCTTAAATACAGTGCGTACGTAAGTAAATCACCTGCAGGCGATCTAGTTTACACATTTCTATTAAAAGCAACAAGAATCAGTTGTCTAAAATCTAAACAAATGTCAGTGTCACTTGAACATTGTGTCGCGCTGTCGGCTTGTCTATCCATCGCGCCAATGTCCTATCTACACAAGCCTATCTAATTCGCAAGCGATAACCGAAAACATACGTATACATGTGTACATATCTATGTTGATGCTGATGTATATATGTATGTGTGTGTGTATGTGGCATGTGTGTGACACCACATAGAAAATCAACTGCGAAATAGAGTTGTACGCACATTTTGTCTGGCACTTGGGGGCACAATTGCTGACTGCCAATGTTCTGCTGCCACATTATGTTTTGTTGCATGAAAAGCAGCAACAACAACACCAGCAAATAAACAAGCATACAAGTCAAACAGTTAAACAACTGAAATCAGATCAGTTTACGAGATTTGTTTGGAGTTAGCGACAGTGTGAGCAACAACTCGCCAATGTAGCGCAGGGAGCGAAGCGCAGGGGCAGCGACAAGACCACATGATATCAGGTGACAGCTAAGGCGGCCGCGTTAAAAGGCGTTAGAAGGCAGCACATTGGTGACAGTTTCAATTGTGCGTATGCTTGCATGTGTGTCCGTGTGTTTGTGTGTGTGTGTGTGTGCGTGCATACTTGGCTGTAGGCTTTGCATTTTTCCTCATTTGCGCAGCTTTAGCCAACACAAGTGCTGATCAATTAGAAGCGGTTTTCAATTTAAATCTAATTTATGTGCGCGTTGCTTTATGTTTTTTTCAAATTATTTTCAATGCTTAAAAAAAAAATTTGTATTTTTTTAATTTTTTTATTAAAATTTTTTTTTTTAATTTTTTTTTAATATTAAACATTCTTTTTAAATTTTTTTTATTAACATTTTTTTTTTATTAAAAATATTTTTTTAAATTTTTTTTTTTAATTTTTGTTTTTAGCTTGGGAGCAGCTTTTGTTCTAACCTCTGCGTGCCCATAAATCATTTTGTTTTAAATTTTATTGCTTTAAAAATGTTTATTTTTAACAATAAAACCACTTTTATGTGTATATATGTATGTATGTAATACTCTCCAGCCATTCGTTCGCTCGACGTTTAGTCAATTTGACGCAAATAAAATATTTCATGGAGTCATTTTGCTTGTACGGCTTGTCGGCTTTTGTCAGTTTGACCATTTCGGTTCTTAAACTTATAGACAGCTTTTGTTGTTATTGTTGTTGTTGCGTTTTTTGCTGTTCTTTCGCGTTAAATATTGTTCAATTTGCGCACAATTAAAATTGCTAATTTTTAATAGCCGCTTGTTGTGGGTATACATTACACGTCAGCGTAATTTATTATTTAATTTCGCTTTAAAGAGTTGTTTCAAATGCATAATTTGACATATTTAGGTAAACTAAACGATAAATAAATAAATGGCCAGAAATTTGCTCACAAATCAGCGCAGTTTACTGACAGCGAGAATGTAGTCTGGTTGCAGACTGACATGTGTACAGACTCACATAGACTTAAAAATTTTTATAGTTGCATAATTTCCAAATTATTATTTTGTTTTTAATTTTATATAGTCATAATAGTAAAAAAAGTCTTGCGGTATTTTCGTTAGTTGGCGCTGAAAGCGCGTAGTTCTAGTTTTATTCGTCGCATCGGGTCATGCTACAGTAGAGGCCCGCTAATCCGGACATGGCCTAATCCGGATTCCACTGTAATCCGGACAGGGTTAAAAAACTTAAAATTTCTATTATGTCCCTTGTAATCCGGACCGACATTCTCTATCCGTATTCTCTAATCCGGATCACATGTTTATTATTCACTTCATTCGCTTTTATGCTTTATTGGTTTAAGTTTTTTTTGTTTTTTTGGGTCATGTGTATTATTTGTTATAATAAACAAACAGAAATTTATAAATATTTTTTCAAAATACGAGTACTTAGTTCTGATATGTCTTTGGTAGTCCGGATTTCCTTATATTCCGGATAGGGGCCGGTTTTAATTGATCCGGATTAGCGGGCCACTACTGTATACCTTTTTGGAAAGCTCATTTCACGCGCTAACAAGTGTTTGATTGATTGTCGTTCCTTTTAAGTCGTTCGTGAGTTATAGCGTCGCAAACATGGAGCAAAATGAAGAGAAAATACGGCATATTTTACGGTACTACTACGATAAAGGCAAAAATGCATCTCAAGCCGCCAATAAAATTTGTGCAGTTTATGGACCCGATAAAGTTTCCATTTCCACCGCAAAACGATGGTTTCAACGTTTTCGGTGTAGAGGTGTAAAATCGTTGAATTGGTCGAAAGAGACCGGCATAGTAGCAGCCGTAGCATCGGACAAGAGCTGGGCATGAGTCATCAAAAATTCATTTCAATTTCAATTAAAAAAAAAAAAAAAAATAATTCAATAAAAATACCGCAAGACTTTTTTGACAACCCATTATATAAAAGTTGAAGGTATTTTCTATGATTCTGATACAACTCATTCGTCTTTTTACAAAATTAAGTTTTGTTTATGTAGGGACCCAAACCATCTTACAACACAATCTGGCAAATTTTCCTATCAGCATTCGGAGTTCTATCCTGTCCTTCACGACTTAAATTTTTACATTGTAGTAGTAATCTGTGCCAATGTAGTAAAGATAGTTTGACAAATAAAATAGTTTTCCGTAAAAAGACTGAAGTTTGATCGGTAGGTTGTATGCTAGCTATAAAATAAAATGGTCCGATCTGAACAATTTCTTCGAGGATTGTAGCTGTCCTTTCCTATCCTAGATTCGGCTAATCTGGTAGGCCAGGAAGCCACGCGTAGAGCAGTTTTGGTCTCTTGCGATACCAGATGGAGTTCACAGACTTTTTTTCACACAGACTCTGCCGCACTATCGATACTTCCGCCAGTGTAGCACTGCGTGGGGATCCCAGATGCTTACAACGTAGTCAAGAGATGCCTCATTGTTTCTTTGGTTTCTTGCTTTAGACATTTCCTGCAGTCTTCTCGATCTGTTAGCCCCATTCTTCGGGCGTGTACCGCCACCAGACAGTGACTAGTTAGTAATCAAATCATGTTAGTACAGTTTCTTCTATATAGTGCCAATAGGAATTTTGGGTACTTCCGATCTAACGATTTGCGTATGAATTTTGCAGTTTTGAACCCAGGTAACTCGTTCCAACGTGTTTTGATTTTCTTCACCATGCTTCTGTCCAGATCGTTGTATAGACAATGCTTGGGTTTCCCAATGTTGATCGCGTTTTCGGTTGTTAGCCGTACACCATTATTGGCAATCTCGTCCACTATTTCATTGACCTCGATGCCTTTGTGGCCTGACACCCAGTATAATTGAAGTTGCTTGCTTCTGGCAACACTTTCCACTGCGACCCTGCTTCCAAAGACATTTTTGGCCGATAAGCGATACGGGGTTACTGCCTTGATTGCTGCTTGGCTCTCCACATAGATGTTGACTCTGGATTTGCCTGCAGGTGCATTAGAGGCCAGCTTCGCGACTTTCGCAATAGCAAAGACCTCAGCTTGAAATATACTGCGGTAGTCCGGCAACTTAAAAGGCCCCTAACTCTGGACAGTAGCTTCTTGGTGAGAAAAGGAAATGTGCAAAATTTCAGACCGATATCTCAAAACTAATTGACTAGTCGATGTTCGATAGGAAAGAGATGGATAAATAAGTATATTGGGAGAGCAATTGATACTTATATAGATCAATAAAGAGAGTGATAAATACGTATTTGAAGAGAGAGAGAAATAGAGAAGGGAATAGATTGATAGATAAATATATTTAAAGAGAGCGAAGTATAAATAAAAGAGGAATAGAAGGTATGTATTGAAAATTTAAGGTATATATTGCTATGGAGAGATACTTGTATTTTTTCAATATATACTACCCTAATATTGAGACACAGGAAAAAATAGAAAGTTGACATTGAAGCATATTCTTAATCTTACACTAATATAAAAATTCATTGTAAGAATATAAATTGCTGTGCACAGAATATCCCATTAAGCAACGGAATACGGGTGGTAACCTATGCAGGAGTTACCGGGGCTATTTAGTCAGAAAAGTAGCAACAATTTCTCCTAAAGATAAGTATCAAGCAGATTGGTATTTGGAACAGGAATAGTAATGTATATTGCGAAATTCTGAACTAGCTCAAATCAAACTATATCCTTTCAAGGTTGGATTTCAGTTGTTACTTCCAGGTGAGAATGCCTTCTAAGCGTGAATAGAGTAGACGTTTATAAGGGGAGGATGATACTAATTCAATATCTATAGACGAGTTCAAAAGGAATTGCAGTGTATAGACAGGAGTGTACTCCGATCTTTATATCTCTCACTATACGGCTACCAAACTCTGCTAGCATCTTCCAAGCGGAAGTAATAGGCATTTGTTCATAATTTGGATTTCCAGTCATAGGAAAATTTTCGGCAACGAAAAAGGAGACGAGTTGCCCAAGCCAAGATCATCTATAGACGTAACCGAGACAGAGATAGAGAACGCAATTCACATTTTGATCATATAAATTAGAACAAATGGAAATTTATAACCAAATATGGCAATACAAGAACTAAGGACTTATTAAATAGTACCTACGACTCACAGCTATCTAAACGGAGAATTAGTCATTTCGAGAACACCCAGTAGAAGTGAGCATGGGTTCAAAATGCTTGCTGCAGCGGCAAACTCGGAGGGAGTAAGGTAATGGTTCTACACTTCTGCTGAGAGTGCTCAGCTTTGTCACAAACCCGACATCGAACTCTTCGAACCCATCAGGTGCCAAGCCTTGAATGTCTATCTGCATTCATACTTGCCTACCTATTTCGTTAAGGGAATCTGCTATACTAATTCACCGCAAACTAGTGCTGTAAAATATATATTATAGACCGTTCCCATGGCAGGCGGGTCTACGTAATCGGAATGGACCTGCAGTTTTTCCAGGCAAGGACTGTCAACTCGACAGAATTCTGCCGCTACAACAACTACTATGATATAGATTAAATCAATACACCATCTTGGAGCGGTTCAACTCTTTCAAAAATAGGCGCTTTCTCACATTTCGGCGAGCATGTGCATTGCCCCTTTCAGTTTCAATCACTCTGTCACACAGAATACTGAGGTGTTTTAGGTTTGATTCAACCCCAAGACCGTTCAGAGCAGTTACGACTGTTTCCAGCAGGACGTTATTGAAAGCTCCCTCAATATCAAAAAAAGTACCAGCAACGAATTCTTTAACCTAAATGGCTTTCCCAAGCCATGACACGATAGTATGCAGGACAGTATTCACTGACCCGCCTTTACAATAAGCGTTCCTAATAAATGGTACCAGTCCATCAGTCTCTCTTGAGTTTTTAATAAGAAGGAGGGGAGGCCTGATGGGCCAAAAGAGAATAGTCGCTGGTGTTCTTTTTTCAGGAAACAATTTTTTATCAAAACATGAATTTCATTTGTTTCCATTTGTACTAACTCTTTTGCAATCCCATTTAATATTATATAATATTGTGTTGTCTGTGACTACTATTTGCGCAATATTTTATATTCTCATTAAGATGTCAGGGTATTCAACATCCGTTGACGCCCGAACTTCTCTCATCCATAGTATTATGAATTCAGTATTATTTTCGTTCACTAAACTAAAGAAAAAGCTTCCATAATATTTATGAATCAGTTGCTTGCAACATATATAAGTGGTCTAAATCCTAAATAAATAGAAAAAAAGAAACACGATTTTCTGCTAATAACAGCACAGAGTCATCATCATCAGTCAACGATTGAAGATCACGACAAACGTTTATCTAGCAGTCGCAAATAACAACAAAAGCAAAAGTGCATAGAAAAATTCTCTGGAGGCTATTGCTGCTGTGGCAGTTGCAGCTGCACGATAAATTGCCGCAACCAAACAATTCAAATTGATTCTATGCTTGATAAAATGGAAAATTTTCCTTGGTGATATGGCAAATTAAAATGAAAACTCCGCGTGATTTATAAAAAAAAAAAAAAAAAATACCAATAACAATTAACGTGCTGGCGGCAATATTTCGCAATGTTTCAATAACTGAGCATTTGAAGGGAAGCTCTCTGAGCGTAGGCGATCATTCGTGGTGCCCCTTAGAGTTGAAGAAGCAGTTGGATTCGTGGCAGCTGCTAACGACACGCATTGAAAGGCTTCGTGAGTAGAAGAAGGCGTGTTGGGGGTGTGCGCTACTTCCTTTGTTGTGAGCGCGGCAATTAAGCTTTCAATTGCAATTTATTTTTTTGTTTTTCGTTTTTTTATAAGTGTAAGCAATCTGTTGGTATCGTCAATCCAGCTGGTCTAAGCTGTGTACCGAAGTTGAGTGCACCGTGACATTGGATTGTGATGCGTCAATATTTTAGATAATGAGTGACTGCAACAAATGAGATTCATTGCTATTTGAATTTTGTAGTTTTGTTATATTCAAAACAAAACTATATATATACGCATGACTCAGCCACATGGTATGATTTTCGAAATTCAATGCCATTCTGTGCTTCGAAAAAATTAAACAGTTTTACATTCACTGTTCAGGATGGCATTCCACATCAACTGATGATCAACACGTCAATAAAATAAAGAAATTGGTGCCTGAGAATCAACGATTAACTATCAGAGATTTTACAAGGCATCGTTGGGATATTAGAAGAATCAAAGAAAACCATTTTGAAATCTCATTTGTGCCTGAGAAAAGTGAAAGCACGATTAGTTCCAAACTACATACTAAATTTTTTCGAAAAAAGGGGTCAACGTCTATGAAACAATGCTTTCTGACTACTAGAATGTCATGAAACGTATTATTACTGGTTATGAATCTTGGATCTATGCTTACGGCCCGGAAAAATACAATCAATCTCCGAAAATCGTGGCAAAGGTGAGCCGAAGTCTAGAAAACCATGTCAAAGCATGTAAAAAATCATGGTTACGTTGACAGTTTTCTTGATTATCGAGGTGTAATGCTTTTCGAACTCTTTCCGACTGTTCAAACTGTTTCGTTTGCGCGAAGTTATTCGTAAAAAGAGATCGAAATTATGGGTCGACAACTCCTGGTTTTTGCATCTTTCTTCGTGCGTTTTTCGCCAATTTTCAACCAATATCGAGCTGCAACCGCCGCATACGTCTGATTTTGCTCCATGCGTCTTCTGGCTATTTAGTAAACTCAAAGCACCTAATAGTAGTAAGTTTGTATGACGGCCATATGCTATAGTGGTCCTATCTGAATAGTTTGCTCTGTAATTATACAAACAGTCCATACCAAATTTTGTGAAGATATCTTGTCAAATAAAAAGGTTTTGCTTACATGGTCTTCATTTTGATCGTTAATTTTTTATGGCAAATTTATGCTATAGTGATTCGATCTGAACAATATATTTTGAGATTTTAGGGTTGATTTCGAAAATAGTACATGCTAAATTTCGTAAAGATATCTCGTCGAATATGAAACTTTTCTATACAAGGACTTGAATTTGATCGCTCGGTTTGTATAATACATATATCTGACCAGTGAGCAGCTTCTAGTTGAGAAAAGGACGTCTACAAATTTTCAGATCGATATTTTTACAACTATAGCATATATCTTTACACAAACAGACATAACTTAATCAGCTCAGCTTGTCACCCTGATAATTTATTGATATATAGTACATTTTATATTATTCTTTGTATAATAAACTATTCAATATTTGTGAAAATTTTATTTACGACTAAAGGCGAAAACGTTTTTGTCGGTATAAGAATCTAAGGGATTGTACTCATTTCATTGGAAAAAATAACGAATTTAAGGCTGCTTTCTCAATGTCTAGTTACCAGATTAGAGTTGTCTTAAGGGCTCAGCAGGGTAATCCGGCCTGTTTTTCAGATATTTTTTTCATAGAAATTTTTATTCTTCAATAGAACTTTTTTCAAATGTCATGAGGTATATCGTGGAGTGTATAAACAAATTTTTCGGAATTTTTTGATGATATCTGTCGGAGAAATGGCTGGGTGAATGAGATGCGTTTTTTCACTGGCGGACACGATTTCTCATGGTTAGATCATCTGAAACACAAAAACCCAATTTATTCTTAAAAAGTACGTGAATTGCTATCGTCCCGACTAGAATCATGAATGAATTTTGATAAATAAAAAAGTAATTAACGTTTTTTGTTTTAATTCCATGTTTTTTTTTACATAAATTTTGTCAAAACATTGTCAATAAATTATAAAAAATATGGGGACCATAGCCAGGCGTTTTCTTTACATTTAAAAAAAAAAATTAAGCAAATCGGTTGAGTAGTTCGACCGGAATCATGTCCGCCAGTTTAAAAAAGTGTGTTTTGAGAAAAACGCGTTTAAAGTTTGAGGTGTGCACTCCAAGCGCTCCGAACGTCGAGCGGTGTTATTATTTTTCGGCCTTTTTCGAAACCTTCCAATGGTAAAGTGGATTTCTACATTAAGAAAGGGAACAGAAAGAGCAAAAAAAAAAATTTTTTTTAAAAAGATTACCCTACTGACTCTTAAGAATACATCGCGAGAGAGTGCGTTTCATTTAGTACTTAGAACTTATGAAGGATTGTAGTGATTGTTGTTTAGGTTATCTATGAAGTAGTAAAGTTGTCTGCCAATTGGCGAAAAGCATTATCAATTAACAGATATTATAACACAATAAATCATTTCACAAAAGCTGGTGTTTAAAAAAACTTTTTTGTTAATAACTAAACTCGGAAGCTAAATATTGGTGGAATAGACATATAACCTTTATGACAAAGGCAGTTTCGAAGGTAAAAAAGGCAATTTAGCATTACTTACCAAGCCTATTAATTGTTTAATTTACAACTTTATATTACCAAGCAATAAGTTATACGTCCAATTCTCCACTCACCTATAAAGACAATAAAAAACAATTATTACAACAACAACAATAAAACACTTGTGAATAGGTAGGTAATACTAATAGATCTCATAATGAAATCAAATAAGTTTTTCTAACAGTTAGAAGTGTTAATTCCTTCATAACTCACGTTGTTCCGCCAACGGACCAATACTTTATCTTTCTGCTTTTACAATTAGCGCAAAAACAATGCGCTGGCTAAGTCCAAGAAACTTGCGTTGGATTATTGAGCAATTTGCATACAAACCCTAACCATTTGAGAATACCAGTAATGCAATTCTTGTGAACTCGTATAATAATAATTTGTAATTAATTGAAATTAAATGGCAACAATGCTTTATTACGAACGTTATTTACTTCTGTCAAGGTCGAACGGGTTTGGCTGAAAATTTGCTCCGCATATATCTTGCCAATGCTCTTAATTAGGTGTCAGCGCCAGTAGTTGATCGTTTAAAATAAATATACAATTTTTTGTATACATATGTAGTATTTATAAATACATATAGTATATACAAATACTTTGAATGAATAGGTTATACGGTATTACCGGGGTGAATATCTATCTCTACTTTCCATAAACTTACAATTGAACTGTGCAAGGGAAAAGCAAATGCATATTTCTTATTACTAAAACACGTTTATAATGTATTTTTTGAAAATTACCGTTATCTTAAAGCTGGGTGTGGTTATCACGTGGCTTTCTGTTAACTAATTTTAATGGCCTACAAGTACAGTGCGATTTATAAAATTGTTGCTGTTTTTTCTCAAGTTTTTCATACTGTTATATGGGTGGTAGTCAGAGACAATTTATAGAGTTCTAATAGCCATACCATAAACGGTATGCACGTATACTTACCGACCGAGAAGATAAAGAATGGAACGATTGATTTTTGGTTCAGATATTTTACTTCATGTGGTAAGTTCGTGCGGCAAATATAAAAAGTGTTCATTAATACTCTTCTTCTTACGCTTCTCGCTTACGCGATTATAGCCGAGTTAACAACAGCGCGCCAGTCGTTTCTTCTTTTCGCTACGTGGCGCCAATTGGTTATTCCAAGCGAAGCCAGGTCCTTCTCCACCTGGTTCTTCCAATGGAGTGAAGGTCTTCCTCTTCCTCTGTTTCCCCCGGCGGGTACTGCGTCGAATACCTTCAGAGCTGGAGTGTTTTCGTCCATTCGGATAACATGACCTAGCGTAGCCGCTGTCTTTTAATTCGCTGAACTATGTCAATGTCGTCATATATCTCATACAGCTCATCGTTCCATCGAATGCGGTATTCGCCGTGGCTAACGCGCAAAGGACCATAAATCTTTCGCAGAACTTTTATCTCGAAAACTCGCAACGTCGACTCATCCGTTGTTGACATCGTCCAAGACTCTGCACCATATAGCAGGACGGGAATTATGAGCGACTTATAGAGTTTGGCTTTTGTTCGTCGAGAGAGGACTTTGCTTTTCAATTGCCTACTCAGTCCGAAGTAACACCTGTTGGCAAGAGTTATTCTGCGTTGGATTTATAGGCTGACATTGTTGGTGGTGTTTACGCTGGTTCCAAGATAGACTAAATTATCTACAACTTCAAAGTTATGACTGTCAACAGTGACGTGAGTGCCAAGTCGCGAGCGCGACGACTGTTTGTTTGATGACAGGAGATATTTCGTCTTGCCCTCGTTCACTGCCAGTCCCATTTCTTTTGCTTCCTTGTCCAGCCTGGAGAAAGCAGAACTAACGGCGCGGGTGTTGAGGCCGATGATATCAATATCATCGGTATATGCCAGCAGCTGTACACTCTTATAGAAGATAGTACCTTCTCAATTAAGCTCTGCTGCTCGAATTATTTTCTCCAGCCGTAGATTGAAAAAGTCGGCCGATAGGGAGTTGCCTTGTCTGGAACCTCGTACCTCGGAGAGGTCCTTCCCGATTCTGACGGAGCTTTTGGTGTTGCTCAACGCCAGTTTACACAGCCGTATTAAATTTGCGGGGATACCAAATTCAGACATCGCGGCATAAAGGCAGCTTCTTTTCGTGCTGTCGAAAGCAGCTTTGAAATCGACGAAGAGGTGGTGTGTGTCGATTCTCCTTTCACGGGTCTTTTCCAAGATTTGGCGCATGGTGAATATCTGGTCGGTTGTTGACTTGCCAGATCTAAAGCCACACTGATAAGGTCCAATCAGATCGTTGACGGTGGGCTTTAATCTTTCACACAATACGCTCGATAGAACCTTATACGCGATGTTGAGGAGGCTTATCCCACGGTAGTTGGCGCAGATTGTGGGGTCTCCCTTTTTGTGGATTGGGCAGAGCACACTTAAATTCCAATCGTTGGGCATGCTTTCGTCCGACAATATTTTACAAAGAAGCTGATGCATGCTCCTTCTCAGTTCTTCACCGCCGTGTTTGAAAAGCTCCGCCGGCAATCCATCGGCCCCCGCCGCTTTGTTGTTCTTCAGGCGTGTAATTGCTATTCGAACTTCTTCATGGTCGGGCAATGGAACGTCTGCTCCATCGTCATCGATTGGGGAATCGGGTTCGCCTTCTCCTGGCGTTGTACGTTCACTGCCATTCAGCAGGCTGGAGAAGTGTTCCCTCCATAATTTAAGTATGCTTTGGGCATCGATCACTAGATCACCTTTGGGGGTTCTATAAGAGTATGCTCCGGTCTTGAGACCTCCTGTTAAGCTGGTGCATCTTTTCGTAGAATTTTCAAGCATTACCCCTGTCGGCCAGCTTGTCAAGATCTTCGTACTCACGCATTTCGGTCTCTCTCTTTTTTTGTCTGCAAATGCGTCTCGCTTCCCTCTTCAACTCTCGGTATCTATTCCATCCCGCACATGTTGTGGTCGATCGTATCGTTGCGAGGTAAGCAGTCTGTTTTCTCTCCGCTGCAACACGGCACTCCTCGTCGTACCAGCTGTTGTTTTACATTTTCCGAAAACCAATGGTTTCGGTTGCAGCTGTACGTAAGGAGCTTGAAATGCCGTCCTTATACCGAGTTGTTGACGAGTGCTCTCAGAGAGCAGAAGTGCTCGTCGAGTAGAAAATCGTTATGCTATCTGTTGTGATTAATACTACTAATAGCAAAAAATAGTAAGGTTTTGTTCATAATTTTAAAATCTTAATTTATCCTTGAACATCTATGTCGTCCCCCTCAAAGTAATCACACTTGGTCGCAATACACTTGTGCCAATGGTTTTTCCAATCCTTGAAACAGTTGTTCAAGTCAATTTCCGGAATAGCCTTAAATGCGCGTAGTGATTCACGTTTAATGTCTTCAGTTGACTCAAAACGGTTTCTCCGGAGCGGTCGTGTGAGTTTGCTGAAGAGTCAGAAGTCACAGAGAGTTAACTCCGGTAAATATGTTGGTTGCGGCATGATATTGGTTGAAAATTTGACGAACAACTCACGAATAATCAGTGCAGTATGCAACTGTACATTATCGTGGTGCAAAAGCCAAGAGTTGTGTCAAATAGTAATCATTGTTGACAGTTTGGTTGGTCGGCAGGAATTCGGAGTGCACCTAGATAATCGAAGAAAACTGTCACGTAGCTCGTCTTCAAGGCATTCTCGACCCATTTCAATCCGTTTTCCAACATTCTGAACGTTTCGGCGCGAGAAATTTCATTCGGTACACAAAATTTAACTGAATTAATTTTTTTAATAATTTCACGCATTGTAAAAATCTCCGAATGCACTTTATGTACTTCGGAACTAATGATTATTTTGACGTGACATTTAGCAATTATGTCAATCACAGTCCTACCAACCTGGGAAAAAATATTTCGAGGAATGGATTTTCGCGCGAAATTTAAATGAAAGAGTCTGGACAAACATTTTCGAGCGATGTGTTCCTGTGAATGCTGCAAGCCGAAAATGCAGCCTTCGCTAGAGCAGAAGTACGCGATTAAATTCAAACAGGCTTACCCAGATGTTGCTTTAGCAATAAGTGGTGTGTTTCGTTGGCAACAGGCCTTTTTGGATGGCCGGGAAGAGGTCGCTGATGAAGAGTAGAAGAATGAGCAAAACCAAAGTGAAAGCAATGTTCATTGTCTTTTTTGACATCAAAGGTATAGTCCACCATGAGTTTGTTCCTCCTGGGCAGACTACCGAAGGGTCGATCGGGTCCGATAAGACATCGACCTAACCAAGGCTGGCATCCCAACGATTTCGCAGCCGCCCTACAGCCCAGATGTAGCGCTTCCGGACTTTTTTTCTGTTTCCTTGCCAATGAAAGAGAATCCAAACAGCATACACCTCGGCTCTCAAGGTTATTCCGGAGAATATGTAATTACGTCACAATAGAAATTGACGGCTAGCTTGTTGCCGTTTGAATCATTTTGCTCGATGCACTGGCGGCAAGGTGTCATCGAAATTATAGAACTGTCAATTTGTTTATGAAAACGACGTTTTAGTATTCAAGAATTATTTCTAATACATTTAAACATGTGGATAATATGTTTTGTGAGATATTTCGAATCTATTATCGAATATGTTTTACATTTGAACTCTCATTTGTTTTAATAAGTGCTAAAATGGGTAGTGGTAAATTCATGCGGCCGTAAATTACATTTATTCTTCACTAATATACCTAGAAATAATATTATATTAGTGAAAAGTTTTTGCGATCGGTTTACCTATTATTTTTGGAGTAGGGTTTAGTAAATGGTGGTTTGACCCCTACACTCCTTGACTACAACACAAAAAATTCAACCTGTTAAGACATTTTTATTGCCATTTTCGATTTTCGCAACCAAAATAAGCCAGAAACAGCCTCTAAAATCACAGTCGCAAATTGACTGTAAACTAGTGTAATCGTTTTAATGAATGATTGCGTCAGTTCATTACAATGTACAACATTTATATTATGCAAGGGTGATTCGTAATAAACTCGATATTATAATTGATATACCTTGAACACTTTACATTAAGCTTGCCACGAAGTTTGTAACGCACAGAAGGAAACGTCGGAGACCCTATAAAATATAGAACATTAACTAAGGTAGCTATAATCTCGGTATAAATTTTCCAGATCGGACCACTACAGCATATAATGTATATAGCTGCCATACAAACTGAACGATCAAAATCAGAAAAAATATGTTTATGCTATTATGCTTGAAAAAGTGCACCTTTGAAGGGTATTATAACTTCAATGCAGCCGAAGTTAAATATTTTTCTCTTGTTGTAACTATAGTAGAATTGGTAATATTGGATCCTTAGTATATTTATTTTCTCATTTAAGTATCACACTAATGCTTTGCTATACTAATACATTTCAAAAATATTTTTTCTTCATATGAACCTGTTTAAATACTTTTTTCCTCAATCAATTTGGACAATCCTTTTGTGTCAAAGCTGTTTGTATTATTTCAACAATTGCTTGGGGAGTTGTTTCTTAACACGCCCACTGGCCAATGCTATGTATAATTGTCTGCAAGACACAGTTGGTAATAACCACTGGTGCTGTTTGGTGGGTGCGCTTTAATGTTAGCCGTCGTTTGTTGCTCCAAGGTGTTGCAATGACTGTTTTGTGCCGCTATATGAACACTTTGTTGTTTGCGCGATTGTTTTTGCAGTGATCGCATTCATCGGCGACAATGTGAATGCTTTCCATAATAATGCACACATGTGACCAACTGAAGTACGAATATACATACATATGTATGTACTATATGTGGCTGAACTGCTTCCAATTATAATGATAAATGGCATGGGATCGATATGGGAATGAGCCACCTAGCAAGCAATAGTATTCATATTAAGTTTATGACTTGTGTGAAACTAAGCATTTAAGTGACACCTACGCGCTAATTCACTGGTTTTTGTGAAATGATTTTTGACTGACATGGGAACACCCTGTTTGTCAGCCGAAATTCATCTATAGCGGATGTGAAAATGACAAAATGACTGTTTGTGCGAAGTCGCATGATTAATTTTAGTTGGGACGACAGATATTTTTTTCTTTTAAAAGGGGTTTGGTTTTGTTTAATATTTTTTTGGAGCTTCTGCATTTTACCATCTTTCTTTCTTTCAAAAATATTTTGTTTTACTCAAAAAATATTGTACTCAGATTGTGTGGTCTCCCTATTTGTGGATTGGGCACAGCACACTTCAATTCCAATCGTCGGGCATGCTTTCGTCTGATCATATTCTACAAAAAACCTGATAAGAAGCATGCACATCACTTATTCGCCACCCTTATTTGAATAGCTCGGCCGGCAATCCATCGGTTGCCGCCGATTTGTTGTTTTTCAGGCGCGTAATTGCTATTCGAACTTCTTCATGGTCGGGCAATCCATCGTCATAGATTGGTGAATCGCGTTCACCATCTTCTGGTGTTATGCTTTCACTGCCATTCAGAAGGCTGGAGAAGTGTTCCCTCCTTAATTTAAGTATGCTCTGGGCATCGGTCACTAGATCACCTTTGGGGGTTCTACAAGAGTATGCTCCGGTCTTGAAACCTTCTGTAAGCCGCCGCATTTTTTCATAGAATTTTCGAGCATTACCCCTGTCGGTCAGCTTATCAAGCTCTTCATACTCACGCATTTCGGCCTTTTTCTTTTTCTGTCTGCAAATGCGTCTCGCTTCCCTCTTCTTCGTTGCGGGGTAGGCAGTCTGTTTTCTCTCCACTGCGACACGGCATCTTTCATCGTATCAGCTGTTTTTTGCCTTTTTCGAAAACCAATGGTTTCGCGCGCAGCTGTACGTAAGGACCTTGAAATGCCGTCCCATAGTTCCCTTAAACCGTGTATGTAAACTCACGTTCTCACAAAAGTTCACAAATTCACTTTCATTGAATGATCATCTCATCTCAGATGAGGCCCATTTATGACTTAATAGCTTCGTCAACAAACAAAATTGCCGCTATTGGGTTGAGTTAAATCCTCCTGTGGTTAAGAAAATCCCCAAAACTTTGACCGTTTTGGTGCGGATTGCAGTATGGCAGCATCATTGTGCCTTATTTCTTTCGAAATGAGACAGGAAATGTCGCTATCATCAATATCGAGCACTATAACATGTTGCTGACTGATTTTCTTTTTCGGGAATTTGATGAAATTGACACTGACGATCTCTATTTCCAACTAGACCGTGCACCGCCTCATGTTTCAGGTCTAAGCATGGATACATTCCGTCCAAAGTTTGGCGTCTCGTTAATTTCGAGAAATGGTTCATGGTCAAATGGCAGCCAAGATTATGCGATTTAACGTCTCTACATTAATTTCTATGGGGATTTAACATATCAAAGGTTTACACCAATCAACCAGCAACGGTCGAAGAGCTCGAAAACCACTCATGCTTCAACGTCGTGGTTAGAGGGCATGCTGCGAAAATTATGCTGTGTATGATTTACCAGGCCGGCGTTATATATTATGAGTTGTTAAAGTCAAACGAAACCATCAATTAGGAGCGGTTGAGCCGAGCACTGTGCGAAATGCGGCCTCAATACTAGGAGAGGCGGGAAAAAGTGATTCTGCGGCATGACAACGCACGGCCTCACGTTGCCAAACCCGTTAAAACTTACAACGAAACGTTTAATGGGAAGTCAGACCCTAAATGTCATATTCCACAGATATCGCACTGTCCGATTATTATTTGTTCCGTCCGATGGTACGATGGTCTGGCTTAGAAGTATCACAAAACGATATCGAAAAATGGCTTGAGTCTTGAAACTATCACAAGATGAACAGTTTTACTCTAATGGTATTCGAGCATTGCCAGAAAGATGGGAAAAAGTAGTGCCTAGCGATGGGCAATACTATGAATAATTCATTTGTAAGAATTTAATTATAATAAAATGATATTTCATTGAAAAAACACGAGAACTTTTTCGCACACTTAATATATGGTATATTGGGTAGTCGAAAAAGTCCTTTCGTATTTCTAATCAAACTTCAACTATTTTTTTTATATTTATAATGAATTTTAATGAACCAAATATGTACCATTTTGGTCGACCACTTTTTGCCATTTTTCCGCTAGAGACATTATTCCATCAGTGTAAAAGTTTTCTGGTTTCTCGGCGAAAAACTGCGACAAGTATTTTTCACAGGCTTCTCTTGAAGCCAACTTTACTCCATTAAGGGAGTTCTGCATTGACTGAAACAAATGGGAGGTCTGGGCCATATAGTGGATGTATCAAAATTTCCCAGCCAAGCTCTCTCAGTTTTTGCCGAGTCATCAAAGATGTGTGTGGTCTAGCGTTGTTCTGATGGTAGATGAAACCTTTTCTGTTGATCAGTTCTGGCCGTTTTTTCAATTGCGTGCTTCAATCTCATCAGTTGTTGACAGTAAAATGTCGAATCAATCGTTCGACCAGGCTGAAGCAACTCATGGTGGATGATTCCTTTTCAATCATACCAAACACTCAGCATAACCTTCCGAGGCCTCAGTCCTGGCTTCGCGACCATTTGTGGAGCTTCACCTCGCTTGAACCATGATCTTTTTCGCACGTTGTTGTCGTATTTGATCCAAATTTAGTCTTCTGTTACTATTGGCTTCAGAAATGGTTCGATTTTATTTCCTTTCAGCAAGGAATCGCAGATGTTAATTCGGTCCATTAAATTTTTCACAGACAATTCATGTGGTACCCAAACATCGAGCTTCTTTTTGTAGCCAGCCTTTTTTAATTGGTTCAAACCCGTTTGATGATGAATGTTAAATTCCTTAGTGATGTCATGGCTGCTTATGTGACAGTCCTGGTCAATATTTTCCATAATTTCATCGACTTTTTCAACGATAGGTCGACCAGAGCGAGGTGCATCTTTCACATCGAAATTTCCAGAACGGAAGCGAGCGAACCATCAGTACTACAGGAACTGATACGTCTCCCTAAACTTCACAAATTTCAAAATATAGCGAATTTCTTCATTATTTTCACTCACTTTTGAACAGTTGTAGCTTTTTTCAACTTCCCCGAATTGAATTTATTTATTCATTTAACCAAAAATTCGCTATTCGACTGCAACGACATCTATTGACAAAATATGAAATACCTTTTCGACTACCTAATAATTATGTCTCTATACTTTACTATTTCAATCATTCTCATTTCTCATTTCAGATCATAAAAAACAGTTTATAAGTGTTTATATTGTGGAATAGGTAATACAGAAGTTCTTTTGTGTTTTAAAATCTTACTCGACGTGAAATTTTAATTGCAATAGTAAGAAATAAGTTAACAAAAAGAAAAAACATATGTTCAAGGTGATCATTGCTTAAGCGATTTTCTACAACAGCTGTCAAACCTTTCACACAATGGTAAGTGATCTTTAAAATAATCAACTGTTTTCCAGTGTTTATTTCAGTTTGTTTATTTTCTTTCATCAGCGATCTAGTAATAAGAAAATAATATGAAAAATTGTTGCAGTAAACCATTTTTAATATTTTTATTACCATTGATTGCAACAAAAATACGTACATACATGTATAATATGTATGTTTATTTAGATATGTACATAGCATAATTAGGTACGAAATGATCCGCCATAATGAAACAAATCAAGCTTATTGAGAAACACTACAGCATATGCTGAAGGTCAGTTCTACTCTATTTGAATACTGACTTTTAAAATTATGCTCAATTCATCACCGCACAATCACTTTTCGCCTGAATTGTTTTAAAATTTGAAATCAGTCTGTTACTATTTATTTTTCCACATATTTTATTTATTTAAACGAAAATGATATATTGCAAAGCGTTATTTATGCTAATTGCCACAAAATGTCTTCTTTAAATCACACAAATCTCAATTGAGAGTAAAAATATGCATGTGTATGTATGTGCTCCTTATGTCGATGTTTAAAGTGTCATTTTGGAAGCTGACAATTTACTTTTGTCCAGGTGAGAATGTTATGACGCTCTTGTTGCTCCAAAAATTCAATGCCTTCTCTTATACATACATATGTACAAATACATATGTTAATGCCAGTATTTAGTTAATGGATAAGTATGCTGTTGTACAGCTATTTTTATTTAACAATTCATTAATAGCTTTGAAGCTAAGTAATTAATTTTTCAGGTGTTTACAAACACAGAACAGACTTGAGAACAATTAAATTAGAGTAAGAAATACATCAGGAATTATCAGCAGCTGCTGTAAAAAATACAATCATACCAAGTAAGGAAGAGCTAAGATCGGGCGCAACCGAACATTTTATAAATCAAATAATAATATCAAAGCCAAGGAAATAACTTAAGGATCAACCAGAGGATCGAAATCTAACAATTTTATATATACATACTAGAGTGATTCAAAAAAAAAAAATTTTTTTTTCGTTTGGTACTCGGAAAAATAGGTTCCTAGACACCTCTAAGAAAGCCTCTCCAAACATGAGTTTTTAATTGTAACGGGAAGGTATTTTTAATTATCAGATAGAAAAATTTATATCTCGCTTCCAACTACTTGAAAAAATATCTTGTTCCTTAGATTTTGTAGGAAATTGAATGCTCTACAAAAAAGGTCTATAATGATTTTTTCGTAAACCCAAACGTTTAAAAGATATTAACAGTTAAAGTTTGATTATTTCTGGGAAAATTTTTTTATTTCTTATGAATTTTATAACTCAATGAAAAAAAATTTTTTTTTTGAATCACTAATACATACATATACTCTACATAACTCATAAACTGACCGCCAAATCCGACATAAGATTTGTAAGAAAAACGAAACTCATTATACGGGAGGTGGAGTAGTATCAACCCGATTTTATCTATTAACTGCCTGGGCTTCCTTAATCAATTGAAGTAAAGTCAGACGGATGTTCGAAAATCTTGATATTAGTTATTTGGGGCTTGATCACGTTTTCTACCAATTGTGTCTAATATAAGCACAAAGATATACTGTTATGATTAAAAAATGTTCTGTAATTTTCATTGAGACAACTCAACTATTGGCCGATATATCCAGCATCAAGTCACCTGGAAGTTCAAACTTCTTTATAATAGGTATATGGGGGCTAGGATCACCCCGATTCAACCCATTTTTGGTACACTGAAATACTATTGTCAGGATAGGTTTCTCTCTGAATTTCAATTGTATATCTCATACATTGACCGATATTTTCGAACAAAAGCCAACTATAGACACTGGGGCGGCTTGAACAGTTTTTTTGGATTGAAACATTTTTTGGTCAAAAAGTGGCATACTCTAAAGGAATTCGTGCAAAGTTTTGGCAGGTTATATCAATTGCTTCCTGATTTGTGAATTGCAAAGTGAAAGAATCAAATGGAATTTAAAATTGTGTTTTATGGGAAGTATGTAGGTGCGGCTGCAGTCCAATTTCACCCATTTTCATACTGCGTCATAGGAATATGAGAAGAATGCTACGCACTAAATTTAGTCGAAATCGGTCAGTTGGATTTCGAAATATGTGAGTTCAGCAAAAAGTGGGCGGCGCTAAGACAACGTCGTCTGGATCGCATAAAGCCCTCTCATACGATCTTGAGAGTAAATTTGAATGTCTCTGACGTAATTAGTTATTATTTATATATATGGGGAGTGAACGGGGTTATCCTCCGATTTCATCCATTTTCGCAAATTATAGTTTTATATCTTAATTTAACGCTTAGTTATGGCACTTTATATGCTTTCGTATATATATATATATATATATATATATATATATATATATATATATATATATATATTTGTACAGGATTACGTGAAAAATATGAAATCCGGTTGACAGTCTCTCTGTCCGTCCGTCCGTATATATTTATATATATATATATCTATCTCGCTTAGTTTTAGCTTAGTTTTAGGTGATACGTACAACCGTTAGGTGAACAAAACTATAATACTCAGTAGCAACATGTTGCAAGAGTGTAATTAAGCCATTTATTTGCTTCCTATCTTTTTTGTATCGAAAATTTACCCAAAATTTATTACTGCAAGAAATTAGCTGTAATTAATCTTGATAACTGTAACAAGTGCCTCATAACGGTTCACGCTGTCACTTTGTTTGATTGCGATTGTATTGCATTCCTTGATTTATAGATTTACGCTCACAAATTCCAAAATTTTTTCATTACGAGGACAAAACAATTACAGGCGTTTATGTTGTAAATGAACAAGGTGCGTTCCAAAGTAAAGAGGTCTTAAAAAACAGAACAAATAGTTTTTTCGGCAAAATAAATTTATTTTATTCAAAATAGTCTCCTTCTGCTTCAATACAGCTTTTTGCACGGTCCAAAAGCATGTCGAACGAGTGTTTTAGCTCGTTGGCCGGTATGGCCCCCAGTATGCCCTTTTGAATGGCCTCTACGTCTGCTCGACGCTTTCCTTCATGGGCAAATGCATATTTCCGAAAAGGAAGAAGTCGCACGGTGCCATATCAGGTGAATGCGGGGAATGGTCAATGCTTAAAATATGATTTTTGGTCAAATAATTGTCCTTCGAATGTTGGATTCTGAGCTATTTTTGGTCGTCAGTCAATTTGTGCGGAACAAACCGCACACACCTTTCGTAAGCCCAAATGATGTTTTGGAGATGTTCAATTCCATTTCCATGAATTTCAATGATGATTTCGGCTGATTTTCGATGAATTCACTCACAGTTCGATGGAATTTCCGGTAATCACGGATTTTGATTGGCCCACATGTTGATCGTCATTTATGTCCTCACGAACACTTTGAAAACGTTGAAACCACTCGTGCACTCTGCTACGGGATAGACAATCATCGCCATAAACTTGTTTCATCAATTGAAACGTTTCGGTAAAAGTTTTACCAATTTTAAAACAAAATTTAATATTGGCTCTTTGTTCGAAGCTCATTTTCGCACCGATAACAGAAACATACTGACACTTAAAATACAATAACTTCACTTCCAATTGATGAAATGTCATGAAATTCTTACTGGACAATCGATAAAGATAGCAGATTCTAACGCACCAGTTGACAGCGCCACCAGAGGGCGCTAGATTCAAAAAGTCCTTTATATTTTAGATCATATCTTGTAATACTTAATCAACATGTTGGAATTTTTCGTAATACGGTTAGTAAGACTATGTGGTGTTAGTGGTGCTACATAGTCAATAGTTACTTTGTCTTAAAGGAACTTCTAAGACAGTTTTGTGATTGCTTGACACAGTAATGATTGAGCACACATCGAAGATGGACACCAGATAGAGATAATACGCCTGATTTTACAGTATTTTTTCGATAGTGGCGAAAAGCTTACGACAACGTCAAACGAAAACGGATGTCGTCAAATCGCAGTGCGTCGGAGCAAAAGGTACCAAGCCAAGATTGACTGTCTAGAAGGTTTTGTTATTTCAAATTTTTAACTCTGATTTGTTCTGTTAACAATTGGACCGTCTAAAGGTAGTGGTCAGCTTAGCCCAATAGGAGTGAAATTGTCTTCCATCAGGCACACACACATCGAGAGTTACTCGCCAAAATTTCCGGCAGCTTGGTTGGGAGGTTATTATGCATCCAACTAATAGTTCGGATCTGTTACCGACTGACTGCTATCTATTCCTGTCTGTCCCTAATGATTTTAATGGTGGAAAATTCACCACATTAGATGCTTGTGAAAATCTGCTGTCCAGTTTTTTGTCAATAGGAACTAGGGTTTCTATAAGACTGACATTAAAATATTACGTTAAAAATAGTTAGAAGTTCTCGAAAACTCTTAATCACTCTCAACAGATGCTACTTTGGACTGAGTAGGCAATTGAAAAGTAAAGTCTTCTCTCGATAAATAAAGACCAAACTCTACAAGTCCCTCATTCACGTTCTGCTATATGGTGCGGAGGCATGGAAAATGACATCTGATGAAAAAGAAAATTTATTAGTATAGGCTATTAAATAAAAAAATTAACAAAAATATTTTGTGCCTCCTTGTTCTCGATTATTTGTCGGACTTTTCTTGATTTCTTTTTATGCTTATTTTTTCTTTGTCAAAAAAATCGCCCTTCTTCGTCTGAGCCGACGTTTATATAGAGTATGAATATACAAGTATATTAGGTTTGAAACGCTATTTAAAGAGCTATTTTAGACTGAGTCACAGATGGTGAACAGTGTGAGATGAGCAGGCATGTAAATGAGTTTGCTTTCTCTAAGATTTGAGAAAACTGTTTGATATGTCTGCCACAAAGCTGGATTAGCAGGGTTTATAAATGAGCTACTAAAGTATCTATGCAGAAAATATCTTATTACTCTTGATATTACAATCAAAATTAAGTTATTATTCAAGTTTGATGATTATTGAGCTACCGTTTGGCACAATATTAATTAAAGGTCGTGTTTATGTTTAATAATTTTGACTTCCTTAACTTCTCTTTACATCTATTATAAGTGTATCGAATTGGGTTTCATAACTCGTGTATTTACATTATTGAGTGTTATCAAAGTGTTGGAATGTCGCTGTTACTATTACTACTTAATGGGCTACAACAACTCAACTAAACTCCATTCAACTCAACTCAACCATTCAACTCAACTCAACTCAATTAAAAACAAGCACTTTTATTAACATGTAAATTTATGAAGTTATTTCCAATTTTATGTACACTTTCGTGCCGCATTTACCATAATTTCTAAAGATTTCGGCAAAATCATTAAATTGCCTGCTGCTTTTACAATTTACGGCCACATTTGACCCACTTTATGACCCATGAGTGATCGCAAAGTAGAAACTTTAAATAAACAACAAAATATGGCTGATACAAAATCAGTAGCGATGTCGGCGGCCTGACCATTTACAACAGCCATTCTAATAAAAATGAAAAATAAAAATTTTTCGAAAAATATTTTGCTTGCCGAAAATGTTAACAACTACTCAGCGTCTAACGAATTTAGCGATAAATTTTACAAAACACTATGTTTGTTGTTTTACGCATAAAGTATTAATAATTATTTGTTGCAATTTGCTGCGTGAGTTTTTTTAGTCTTCGTCTTTTTTGCTTTTCAACTTTGCATACTTATCACATTTAATTATATGTTGGCCAAGCTGTCACATGAAATTTAATATAATTGATGCCTGCAAGTGTTTGTCATGCCTACGCGTTTAATAAAAAATACTTTTTGTTTTTGCTTTTGTGTTTAGTTCTGTTTCACGCATTTAATTACCACTAACGCTGGCTGGAAAAATGAATTCATTAAAATCGTATTTATTAAAGTGCCCAAAATTCATACTCACTGTTTGAAATATGCTTGTAAATTGGTAATTAGTTAGTTTTTTCGGATTTTTCGAATGTAATTTTGGCACAGCGAAAAGTGATTGGCTGTGTTAATTATAGGTTGTTTTAGAATTTTTACAATATTTGGGTTCATTGTACGAAAAATTCATGTTGAATGGTTACATTGCCAATGCTGCGGATGCTGTATTAAGCATGTACATTTACTTTTCGAAGTTGGTGTTTGGAGCAATCTATTGGAGACTTGTTTTGGATGGTTTTAAATTTCGCTAATTCCATTCCGAAGCTATGCTCTTCCAAGCGTCTAAGTCTTACCCCCAGAATGCTGGACAGTCAAGAAGGTATTGTTGAGTTGTTTCTAGCTCATCTTCTTCCACACAGCTTCTGCAGATGGTGTCTGGTAAGATTCCCAACCTTACAGCATAGACGGCAGTCTATGGGCCATGATCTGTTAAAGGACTGCTCTCCCTAGACTTACTGAAGGCAAAGAGATCACAAGATCTCTTGCGATCGATCTTAGGTTAAAGGGATTTTGCGACAGCGTATGTACCGATGGTGGCCCAGCGCTGGCTAAGTTTTCGCGAAGCCCAGCTATTTCGTAGTCAAATGCAAGAGGATACGGCAGCACCGACCCGCTCCCATTCTACCGTTAACGGTTCTAGGGTGCCTTTTTTTGCTAGTTCATCAGCTTCACAGTTTCCAGCGTTTCCGTTGTGTCAAGTTTTTGAAAAAAGTAGCGAATTTTACGAAACCGAAATTTTGGGAAGTTTTGATTATTACCCTACAAATTTCAAGTCATTCGGTCAAGCCAGTTTTGTGATAAAGTGGAGCACTGATCCGCTCCCATTCCAGCGATAGCGGTTCTGGGATGCCTCTGCCAGTTAGCTCAACAGCTTTACAGTTTCCTGTGATTCCGTTGTAGCCTGACGCCCATACCAGTCTTATCACAAAGACACTCGATGCTATTGATAGCGAGGTAAGGCACTCTTTAACCAGCCCTGAACGCACTGTTAATGAGTTCAAGGCCGCTCTGCTATCCAAGTAGATGATTCCCTGAAGAAGGCTGTACTCCGGAGCAGTAAATCTATTACTACAGTTATGGCTGCAACCTCGGTCTAGAAGACACTGCAATAGTCAGCAAGTCTGAAGCTGGAGTTGATAGATAGCAGTAAACCTCTACACCAAACCCCCCCCAAACGTAAAGAAGCTCACTGTCTCTCTACTCCAACGGGTTTTCCCACCCACAACTCCCTCGCCGGTATATGGGTAGAGAAGGTGCCGCCAGCGTTCGGTTTGGCGAATTCATGATCTAAGCGATCCGGTATGAAGTCAAAGTGTGTGAGGATATCCGAGTGTTCAGATACGCGTTCTTTTAAGAACCCAGATATTCTGAATCTAAGAGTCACTTTCGCGACCATACACCTTCCGGTGATGTCTAAGGGGCACTATGTTCAAAATGGCGTTAAGAGCCATGGTTAGTGTGGAACTTAGTGCTCTCATGCTCATGAGCGCCGCCCTCGTTGAACGCTCTCCAGTTTCTTTGCAAGTGTGGTCTTTTCTAGGGCCCTGCACCACTACGACATATAACTGTGATTCCAACTTATCGATCGAAATCAAAAGCTTATATGGAAAACTTTTTCATTAACGAGATATCTTCAGAAATTTTTCCATGGATTATTTTCCAAGATAACTATGAAATCTCAAAAGAAATTTCTAGAGAAAAAGATTAGTTAGAATAGCATATAGCTGCCATACAAACTGACCGATCAATGTTGTTGTAAGAAAACGTTTGTAGTTCCGAAGGGTTTTTTTCTTGTTTTATATCACAATAGCGCTACATTGGATCAAATTAGATTTTTTAATCAAAATATTGAAAATTAATTAGTATTCTGGTTTTTTCTTAAAGATATTTACCATTGTTATAAGCTTTTAATTACTAACGATTAATTAAAAATAAATCTCAATCAACAAAATGGCTAACTTTTACTCTATTTCATATACTTCCTGCTTTTACAGCTTTATACAGAGTATACAACCAGTCTTCTAGGCCTCTTCTCACATCAAAAACAACACCGCCGGCAACCAGTACATTTTCCTATACGCGCTTGAGTGTGCTCGAGAGGCACTCACAAATAGAGCATGAAAAAGTGAATGCTGCCATTTCAATTAGCCACCCACCTGTTGTCTAGTAATTGTTTTTACACACTACAATATCTTCGTGTGTATAAGTAGGCAGTTGCGCTGCATGCAACCGTTAATTATTTTTTATCGTATATACCCTCATACATACATACTCGTACACGCTCGTATGTAGCATAGATTGATATATTTACGTTTGTTACTTCACTTGCTCGTGTTTCGTTTGCGGTCGGCGGCATATGAAGTTATAAATGGTGTAATAAAAACAAATCAATAGTGACTACCGTTAGTCAAATTATTGTTGTCCCAATAAAACTAAATATATTCCATGCATTCACTGACCCAAATTTAAATGCATTTGCAATTTGCCGACACTACTCTCGTCGTCTACGTTGTCGTGCGAAGTAGTTTAACTGTGGCAACCAGTTGCGTAGGCGCTGAAAGCTAACACTTGAACTGTCACTTTGACAGTCACTTGAGATTGTCAAGTGCCTTTGAAAGTATATGGTATAGTATACATTGAGAAGATGGTGCAATATTCGAACAAAAGCCAAGTATGTTGAATAATTTGACAGTTCAGTGGATTGTCTTGACACGTTGTTGGATTGCTTAATTTTCTGACACTTATTTTCATTATAAATATTGCATTATGCACCATTATTTATTTTAGTTAATTGTACGGTTGCGTAAAATGACAGCAGTGACCTTGCTTGTTTATGGCTTATTGTCTGGGATTTGTGGTTTCACTAAAGTTTAAATGTAAATATACAACGACTTTGAATTATGCCCTCCAAAGCTGTTCGATAAGCTCTTACACTATAAGTGAAGATAATTGTATTTGTTATCAACATCAAGGGGGACTTTGCTTTAAAAAAAATTCTGTTTGATTTCTGTGCTTTGGGCTCCTCACTAATATTCAAACGTCATAGTATCGCCAACGGTTGCTACATGATAAACTTATAATTTACTATCACATTTTCCTGTAGTTCAATAGTTCTTAACTTATTATTTCTGTAAAATCTGTGTTATTGTGCACAGTGTAGTGTTGAAAATTCTGATTCACCCATAAATGCTCAGATAAAAGTTTAGTTCACTTAATCCTCTTAATCTCTTAACGAGATATTGATACTTTTGAAATTCTTGCTTTAAGTTACAGAAATAATGTTTCCTTTCATTGTATTTTTATAGCTTGGGTATACTAAATTTGCCACGATGTTTTATAACACCCAGAAGAAACGTCTGAGGCTCTTTAAAGTATACCCCTGTCAAGAAAGTAACGGGAATTCTTCATTGCCCCCTCTCATTTCCCGTTTATATGGAAGACAAGTAAATTTTTTCTCTAGGTTGGTACAACTGTCCTTAATTATGATGCCAAAAATTAGCGCGATCTGTCAACCAGTGTGTTTACAGCAGCTGTTTATGTCAGTCGACCTCAGTAGTGTTTGTCGAATTTTTAAATTTAAATCAACGTATTTGTGTTAAATTTTGGCCAAACACTCAACAAATATCATTGAGCAATCACCGTATTCACCTGATATGGCCCACTGAAACTTTTTCCTTTCTCCACACTGAAATATCCACTTCGGGGAACACGTTTCGACTTAATTGAAGGCTTCAAAAAAAAAAAAATTCGACGCGAGAGCTAAAGACCACCCTGTAAAGTGCCTATAAAAAATGTTTTGACGATTAGAAGAAGCGTTGGCACATGTGCCTCGCTTCAGATGGATGTTACTTTGAAGGCGATAAAATAAATTTGGATGACGATTGAAAAAGTTTCGTTTTATTTATAAATTCCTGATACTTTCTTGACAGGGTGTATACATTACACATGACGGGCTTTTCAATAGGAGCGCTACAGAAGTAGACCAATAAGGAGAGCAAACGAGCGCATATTTTTCCCGCTCTTTTGACATTTCTCTTCAGTAAAGTTTGCCCTTTTGCACGATCCAACAACGAGTCGAAATTAGTAAAATTTACTTTCGAAATAGCGCTACATCCAATTTGTGGGCGTCATAATCGTCCTGTCAGATCAACAATTGAGCGTCTAGTGAACAAATTTGAATCCAAAGACACAGTACAAAATGTTCCCGTACCAGTGAGAGAAAGAAGTGCCCGTAGTGTTGAGAATATTGGTGCCGCTAGCGCATCAATTGAGGAAGACCCAAATCAGTCTCTCACATGTCGTTCTCAAGCGTTGGGCATCTTTGTGACGTCATTGTGGAGACGTACTTCTTTCGTGATGATCAAGATCGGACCGTTACAATGACAACCGAATATTTTTGGTCCGAATGGAATGATATGGACTTGTACTTGGATGTGGTTCCAACAGGATGGCGCCACAAGCGACATAGCGAATGTCACAATCGATTTATTGAAAACCAAGTTTGGTGAACGTGTTAACTCAGTCGATTTAGGTCGTGCGATATGACGACATTAGACTATTTCCTGTGGAGCTACGTCAAGTCTATGGTCTATACCAACAAGCCAGCGCCGATTGATGAACTTTGTACGAATATCGAACGTGAAATTGCAGTAGTTTCGGCCGATTTATGCTTGAAACCCGTCGAAAATTGGGTTCAGCGCCTGCACTTCTGCAAACGTGCCCGTGGTGGCTATGCAAATGAAATCGAGTTCCATACATAATGGCATCGAATGTACTTTCACAGGAATATAGGATTTCATTGGCATCCTAAAGCGTGTTTGCAATCAAAATCAAGTTCTTTTGTGGAAGACTATTTGACGACTATTTGTCAGTCACGTCCAATGTGCTCCTTATTTCTGCAAAAGCAACCACTACAGATAATCTTTGAATCTATTATTTAATACTATTTTCAAGAATGATTAGAGTATAAAAAATTGTTTCAGTGATGGGACGTTTATTGTGATTCTAACTTTCAGCTTGCTCTTTCGATTCCGACCGAAATTTCAAAGCCATTACATCAAACAGTTATCGTTGATCTGAAATCAGTCTTATGTTACAGTTTCTCCTAACTGTGTTTTTCAAACATTCCTCCATTGTTGCTCAAAAACGGCTTGACCGAATGACATGAAATTTATAGGATACACTCAAAAATTTCCATTTCGCAAAATTCGCTACTTTTTCTAAAAAAATCAAGCTTCAGTATATTCATTTAATAATATATTAGACCATTCCTTGCATTTAGGCTAACAGACTAAAATGTGGTTAACTGTTTTTGCTTCAAATAAGCCAATTAGGTGGAATCGTGGAGGGAATATGAGCCCTTTTTTTCGTGGTAGGAGTGTTTAAAACGCTGTAACTCATGTGCTACACAATATTTTTAGTTTAAAATTTATATTTATATAGTCGAAATGTATGTTAATAACTTAAATGGTAACTTAAAGCTCTAACTGCTTGCTGGTCATAGAAAAAATACTAAAAAATCTCTTAAAAAACCTGCCGTCACATGCGATGATCTGACCCCCTTAAAAATGTATCAAGTTATTTATATTCTTCGAAACTCAACTTAGTGTGCGTTTCTGGAAAAAAAAATATATATGCTAAGTTTATATGTATTCTCGTAATAATAAAATCAAACATATCTCGTAATTTTCAACACTTGCTCGCGAACGCTCGCTGTACTATCCATCGGTAAATGGACTGTATCAGCCGATTTCGTTGTTTTAGGTTTTTTGCCACTACATAAGTCGGGCGTTATATTAACGGCTTACCTTTACGGCTACGTAAACTGATTTTGTGAAATGCCAAAAGCTTCGTCAGGATCAGCAGTACCTCTCCGAGCCGTTCGATGCCAAACGAAATTTCAGCCAATCATACGAGCTGCAGAGCTGAATAGAGAAGATACAATCTTCTATAAGAGTGTACAGCTGCTGGCGTACGCCGATGACTTTGATATCATTGGACTCAACATCCGCGCCGTGAGTTCTGCTTTGTCCAAAATGGATAAGGCAGCGAAGCAAATTGGTCTAGTGGTGAACGAGGGCAAGACGAAATATCTCCTGTCATCAAACAAACAGTCATAGCATACGCAACTTGGCTCACACGTCACTGTGGACAGTCATAACTTTAAAATCGTAGATAATTTCGTCACCAACTCTTGCCAGCCGGTGCTACTCCGGACTGAGTAGACAATTGAAAAGTAAAGTCCTCTCTTAACGAATAAAGACCAAAGTCTACAAGTCACTTATCATCACCGTTCTGCTAAATGGTGCAGAGCCATGGGCAATCACAACATCTGATGAGTCGACGTTACGAGTTTTCGAGAGAAAGGTTCTGCGGAAGATTTATGGTCCTTTGCGCATTGCAACGGCGAATACCGCAGTCGATGGAACGATGAGCTGTACGAGATATACGACGACATTGACATAGTTCGGCGTCCGAATGTTGTCCGAATGGACGAAAACATTCCATCTCTGAAAGTATTCGACGCAGTACCCGCCGGGGGAAGCAGAGGAAGAGGAAGACCTCCACTCCGTTGGAAAGACCAGGTGGAGAAGGACCTGGCCACACTTGAAATCTCCAATTGGCGGCGAATGGCGAAAAGTAAGAACGACTGGCGCGATGCTGTATACTCGACTTTGACCACATAAGCGGTGTCTAAGCCAATAAAGAAGAAGAATAAACGAGGAAGCTTTTTTTATATTGAGCTGACAGATTTGTGGTTATAATTTTGAATAGCGCGTTTCCAGGGCCCTCTAGTAGTCAGTTTCTCAAAAATTAATTTTCAACAAGGTTGGTTTGGGTTGAATCAAAAGCGTTTACGGATTTTGAAATAATTTGTTACACTAAAATTTCGTTAATTAAGTGAAACTCCTTATTAATTACATATAATGATGAGGGCGTTGAAATATGTTTTTTAAATGAAACACAGTTTTTTTTCTTCTAGCTTAGTTTTCCTCCTATTTCTTAACTACATTTGCCACAACTGAAGACACCTCATTATATTCCAGCAAATAGTTGGCTATTGATGCTGCATAATGTGGACATGCCACTTGGCGAGTTGACTGGCCGGCGCTTGCAGTCACCTCGCCATAAATCACACTCAACGCGCCGACACGGGATATGCTACTGTGTTACGTTTAAAAGTAACAAGAAAACGGTAAACAAAAAATGCGCACATAAAAAAGTCAGGAAAATCATTTGTTGTCGAAGCGCTTCGACATTTAACGCCACGGCAAAATCGCGACGCGCCGCCAGCATTTCACTCTTCAGCGCATATGTCGGCGGATGGTTGCACGTCGCTGCCTCGCTTGCGTTAATTTTCATTTTTTTTGCTCGTTCTTCTTCTTTTTCTATGCCGCATTGAGATCTTAACAGGCGTTAAACGTTGGCGATGAAGACGCCGTAGTTACTAACTGCTGCGCACCGCGCCCCCTGCTGCCGCCAACCGCCCACAAGCAACTGTCTGCTTAAAGCCTTTCGCTTGCCGCTGGCTGCTTGTCGGCGCAGCTCGTGTGATCGCATTGTTCTGATGCGCTTCATCATCACAGTCACGCTCGCTGGCGCTGCGCAATGCGCACGTGTAGTCGTTGTTTTTTGCTATACTCATTATTATTCTTGTAATTTTCTGCACAAGACTGCTGTGTTGCACTTGCCGGTGTACACACACACACACACAGACACATAAATATAAACTTAGGCGAATAGCTTGCATTCTTCTGCAACAAAGCTGTTACTGCTACCGGCATCTCTTGCTCTGCTTGTTGCTGCCACTATCGTTGTTGTTGTTGTTGTGCATTTAATGATGTTGTTGCATGTTGTTTTGTCTGCCGCTTTGTATACATCGCGGCTACCCTGCTTTGTGTGCCGCCCTCATCATATTGCAGCCATGCATCTTCATTTTCCACTTACTTATACATATGTACATATGTATGTGTGTGTATGTTTGTCCGTCCGCTGTTTTGCGTTTCGTCTGGCGTTTGCTGGGTTTTCATGCCGGCGTTTGTGCTAGAAAACGTGTTGTCTTGATTTATGACTTTAACCCAGTTATGACGCAGATACACACAAACACACATACATACATACAAACACACATGCATACATACAAATACACACATATACATACAAACATATACACAAATGTATATACATATCTATATACACACCCTGACTCTAACAAATAAAGCCAGCGGCAAGCACAATTGCAATTGCTGCCGCCGCCATTGTCATTGCTGCCACTTTATTTGTACCATTGTAATTATTATTGTTGGCTTTAGTGGCATGCAACACTTCGTCGCTGGTCTGTGGGCGACCAGCGTTGTCGTGTACTCATTTGTATGTATGTATGTATGTAAGTGTGTGTTTTTTTTTTTAATTTCGTGCAACATGTAGTTGGCGTTGCAACAAATTTCATTGCTTCCGCAGCACTTTCGAAAAGCTCGTCCACATGCCACATTGCTTGTTTTGATTTTCTGCTATTTTTATTTACTTCTTTTTTCTCATTTTTTTTAAATTTTTTTCTCAGTTTTCATGTTCGTGCCGAATCTTCTTCCGCTGCACTTAATTCCTCGCAAATCTTCTAATCCATTTGGATTGGATTTATGTGACTACGCGAACAATGCAACATGCCACGGCGTTTCGCCTACATTCCGGCCAACGATTGTGAAATATTAAAATCAGCAATACGAGCAACAACAACAACAACGAAAAGCAGTAAGAATAGCATCATTTGTATTAGCCGCTTTATCCGCTTGTCTGTTGGCCATCCCTTGAGCAAATTTTCGGTCGCTCATGCGCTCAAACTCGAAACCCCATTTATCTTTTCCTCTGCCGTCGCTGTGAGTTTGGTTTGCTTGTTTCGTGTTATTTATGAAATAGTTTTTCGGTTTCCTAATCTGCGCTGCCACTAAAGTTGCAATTTTTTTCGGCCTCAGTAATCCAGTTTTCGAAGGTTTTGCTCGTAATTGCATTGCCAAAGCGAATTTTTTGAAATCACAAATTTAAATGTCGCAATTAGCAAATTTGTTGTCAATATTTAAAAGAACGGCGTGTAAAGTTGATTTACGTAGCTGGTACAATGCCGGTTGTCAAGTCAATTCGTTTTAAAATACTTATGAATTTCAAAAAGTCAATTGTTTTGTATATACATACATCGAATGTAATTATATATATCCAGAGTGTTCTCCAAAAATTTTAGATTGAACCGACAAAAAGTTTCGGAGATATCTCCGTATTTTTAAGCATTTTTTAATTTAGTCGGGTCCCAAAATTTAAACGCAGTTTTCTTGAAATGCTGATTTAAGAGATGGTGAGACGATTTCTCCAAACTGTTGGACCAATCGACTTAACAATTTCGCACCACCCTCTCAAATATATTTGGCATATAATGATGGAAGAAAGAAGAATTACAATAATGATTTAAATTTTTTAAGCCACTCTGAAATGTAAATTTTTCACGAACCATCTCGGAAGTGAAACGGCAACTTTGTCAGGTCCAAATTTTGACTAGCCGTTCGATTATTCCTGTATTCATATATAATTACGTAAAATAAATTTTTTTATAGAGACATAAAATTTTACATCCGAGGCGGTGTGAAAGCGCTTTATGGACGCTGGAGTAAAAACTGGTCGATGGACGTGGCAGCGCACACTTTCAGGTGAAATGAACTATCGCGTTACCCGCCCGACCAATTTTAACCAAACTTGGAAAAATTTGACAAAATGTGACATTCTTCTTATATTTCTATGTAGCAGTGCGAAAATAGGCGAAATTGGACGGAAACGACGACTACTTCTCATATAACACAAACAAATACGTGTTTTAGTTAAAACCTTAACATAGAATTTGGACGAAAGAAAAAAATGAAAATTGATTTTTTTTAATTAAAACTGCAGTGAAAATTTCGCGAAATTTTTTTTCAAATAGTTGTAATCGAAAAAAATCCTTCATCCAAGTCCTTAAGAATTGTATCTCAAAGATCTGTGTAAAATTTCATGAAGATCGGTTGAGTAGTTCTCGAGAAATTTTGCCAACCGACTTCAAAAACACAGTTTCTAGAAAAACACGTTTAAAGACGACGCACTTAGCCAACCTAGCCTCGAGCGCACTAACTCTCAAGGCTATATCTCCGGAACTATTATTCGGATCAACTTGAAAATTTAAGGTAATATTCTAGAGGTGTAGAATTTAATAAGATAAAAAAAACACCACTTAAAAATTAATCAAAAACGCATTGTTTATGACTCTCATGTGAAAACAATTCCTTAAGAAAAGGAGCTGGCTAATAAAAGTACTAAACTCGAAAATGTGACCTGAATGATCTTTTACTATGCGGCTTTTAGCTGTCCTACTGAGGGCTAGACATGACTTGGTATGCAATTTTAGGTATAATTAGATAAGACATACCCAACAATATAAGTTTGTGCGAACGTAGTCAGCAACTGTATATCTGCTTTGTTTAATGAATTTCTTTAATTTCTGGTGGATGAAAACCAGCGTATTTGTTGTAGTAAAACGAATAAAATAGTTTTAAGTAATTATACTTTAAATAGCCGTATGCCTTGATCTCTATAACAGAGTACATATTTAGGAATTTAATTTCAATGAAAATAGTTACACTTGGAAAAGAACTGAAGACTGTAAACATATAAAATATTGAATACTAAGCATTGCGTAATCTTAACCGAATCATATAAAATAACATAATGCAAAGTTATCATACTTGTATAAACTTCTGTTAGGTCTTAAGGGAACCAAAGTTGCCTAATACATACCATGTTCAGACCGACACTTAATCACACGATTTCGGCTGTTGAATGGATTATCCCACTAATCTTAAAAATTTATCAAGATTTCGCCATACAAAAATGACAGTTCCAAATTACTTCATTGAAATGATTTGAAACTGATCCACGCTAAATCTCTCTGTGCGACTCTGATTTTGCGCAATCTACTTGTCAGCACTGCAAATCTGTTACATTATCACAGCTGATTTAGACACTACAAAGGGAACAAAATGTAAATAAACAAATTTTTTTTTTAACAATGAATCTAATTTCATCTGAAAATCGACTTAAAAATGAAAAATGAAAAAATGCATCCATTATTTCTATTATATGGAAAATATTAAAAACATCCGTCTTTTTATTTCAAAATACTATATGACAATCTTTTCTTTTGATAAATATTAAGCGATATAAATTCTTGAATGTCAATTAAAGCTGTTTTTTGATCTTTCTAACGGCAGTGAGAACACTGTTGGGTTATGAAATGCTTAAATATAATCTAATCTTTTAAATTTTCGGTCTGAACTGGTATAAGGTGTAAACGCTTACCACATTTCATCGAAACTAACTATTTAATAATTACAATATTCATGTAAAACGCCCTATAGTCATCTAAATCTATCTGATGACGTTTATTTTATCGGCATCACTTTTAACGGCATAAAAGAATGTTGCTGTAAAGATGAGGAATTAATGAACTACTTCCTATAGCTTGAGTACAGGATGCTTCTTATTGAACTATTCGATTTACAGAAAGACTCCGAGTGCCACATTTCATAGTTTTTTAAGCATCCATATTTTTTAACAAGCTAGTAAACTATATATTACTTTCGAAAAAGGTTCACATTTCTGCTTAGAAATTTTTTAATTTGAATCCTCTTTAGAAAATTCAGGATCCTAACCCCTTGCTGCTACAATTTGTGATAATAGACCGAATTTTTTAATTTATATTTGTATATAATTGGTAGCGATTTTCGCTTGTTCAGTATTTTTTTAATATTTTATAGTCATATGTACTATATAAACCAGTACCCCCATCACCAACAACTCTTTCCATTTTTCCTTACTCTCCCTAATTTACTTCTCACAATTTTAATTTGCTCACTTGCTAAAAGTTCTTTCCTTTATTCTTTCTACTATTTAATCATTCACTTTTTTTATACTCTTGCAACATTTTGCTACAGAGTTTTATTCACCAAGCTGTTGTTTGCATCACCAAAAAAAGTTATATAAATCTATGAAATGATAACACTGGTATGAGTGCCAGGGCACAGCGGAGTCGCAGGAAACTGTAAAGCTGATGAGCTAGCAAGAAAAGGCACCTTAGAACCGCTATCGGTAGAATGGGAGCGGGTCGGTGATAGCTGGGCTTCTCGGAAGCTTGGCCAGCGCTGGGTCACTATCGGCACATGCGCTGTCGTAAAAGCCTTTTGACCCAAGATTGATTTAGTGATCTCTTTGTTCTCATTAAGCCTAGCTCTCCCTAGTTTTGGGGCTATTAACGTGCCATTGCCCTATTGGCGTCCATGCAGTAAGGCTGAGAATCCTACCACACGCCATCTGCAGAAGCTGTATGGAAGAAGATGAGGTGGAAACAAGTCAACACTTCCTTCTTGACTGTCCCGCGTTTGGGTGGTTAAGACGTAACACTTGGGAGCCCGTACCTTCAGACATCCCACCGCGCTGGCGGGAATGGAAATTAAACGTCTATGCAAATTTGTATTGGTTACTAAGCGTTTTACTAATTTGTGAGGTTGAACACAAGAGATCTTCTTTTCTATGGCCTCACAAATTACTACATATAGTAGTCCAATGCGGTCTCTGATCAGCTATCAAACCTAACCTATATAAATGACTAAATGTAAGAAGCAATAACTAAGCTCCTCAATAAAAGCAAAGTCTGCTTTTTAGAACAACAATATGCAGTAGCGTGGAGCATCTATGGTTAAATTTTTTTTAGAGAGTAGGTGTGCGCCCGCCCTTTAATAAGATGTTGAAACCTATGAGTACCGAATATGTACTCGTAGACCCCAGAGCCTAAGTTGTCTTTTGACAGAAAATGTTGGCCATTTGAAATTCAGAAATAATCTTTTTCTAAAAATAGTATGTTGGAATGTCAAAAATAGGTTGAATCGCGTCAATACTTCCCTTAGCCTCCCTAACAATCCTAGACAAATTTTCGTACTTCTGTCTAACTTTATACCGTATCAGCCCATATGCTAGTTATCTTAAGGGGTCAATAGGGTAATCTGGCCTGTTTTTTGAAATTTTGTTTCATATAAATTTTTATTCTACAATAGACCATTTTTCACATGTAATGAGGTATATCGCGGAGTGTATAAACAAATTTGTTCGGAATTTTTTTATGACATCTGTCGGAGAAATGGCTGGGTGAATGAGATGCGTTTTTTCACTGGCGTACACGATTTCTCATGTTTGGATCATCTGAAACATAAAAACCCACTTTATTCTTAAAAAGTACGTGAATGGTTATCGTCCCTACTAGAATCATGAAAAAATGTTGATAAATAAAAAAGTAATTAACGTTTTTTTTTTTTAATTTTTCCCCATGTTTTTTTACATAAATTTTGTCATAACATTGTCAATAAATTATAAAAAAATATAGGAACGCCAGGCGTTTTGTGAACATTTAAAAAAAATTAAGCAAATCAGTCGAGTAGTTCGACCGGAATCATGTCCGCCAGTTTAAAAAAGTGAGTTTTGAGAAAAACGCGTTTAAAGTTTGAGGTGTGCACCGAACGTCGAGCGGTATTATTATTTTTGGGCCTTTTTCGAAACCTTCCAATGGTAAAGTGGGTTTCTACATTAATTCTCATTAATTCTAAGGGTATAAGTGAAC
This sequence comes from Bactrocera neohumeralis, assembly GCF_024586455.1. Taxonomy (NCBI): domain Eukaryota; kingdom Metazoa; phylum Arthropoda; class Insecta; order Diptera; family Tephritidae; genus Bactrocera; species Bactrocera neohumeralis. The sequence continues at coordinate 25,677,398 of NC_065921.1, forward strand.
AGAAAATGCAAAAAAAAAAAAAATTAAATATTACCCTACTGACCGCTTAATACAATTTTGAGAGCGAATTCTATTGCTAGCGTTGCATCTTTGTGCATAAAATGGATAAAGGTGGTGAAAGTGATGTTGAATTTGCTTAGAGTGGTGCACTACAAGTACAATTAGACATTGGTGGGTCTTGTTGTTTCTGTTCTGGATTTTTCTTTAATTTCTCCAAAATGTTTGAACAATGTACATATAAAGTTAATTATAATATATATGTACATACTCATTTAATCCTTTACAGTTACATTGCAATGCATTTTATAATATCTGTAACTCAATCAACAATAAAGCCGATGACATGCACGAGCAGCAAATGAACAATGCAAAACAAAATGCGAGTACGATGGTCAACAAACTCAACACCCAACAACAGCAACAACAACAAAGTCAAGAGCAAGCGAACTGTAAGCAATGAGTTGCTGAGATTTGTTGTTATTGCAAGCTTCTTGCACTGCTGTTGTCGTTGCCGTTGCATGATTGCATTGTCAGAGCAACGTTAAGGTCACGAATAAACATAAATTGAATTGTTGCAACTTTATTGGTTGCATTCTTCTTGCTGTTTGTAGTTGTTGCTTTTAAGCCGTTGCACGTCTGCATACAAATGTTGTTTGTAATTTGAAAGCAAAGATCCTCCACTTCAATTGCATGCAATCTGCTTTGTTTTCCTTTATTTGCTTTATATTATTTTTTACCGCCAATTTTCATATGGGTTTTCTAAAAAAATTGTTGTGTTTTTTTGTTGCATTTTTTATTTTTTTCAATTATTTTTTTCTTTTTATTTTTTAATTTTTTTTTAATTTTTTTTTATTATTTTTCTTATTATTTTTTCTTATTTTTATTTTCATCTTCCTCCGTGTTGATTCATTGAGTTTAGTTAGCTTGTTTGTTTTGGCGTTTTTAATGGCCAACTGCCAAAAAAAAACAACAACAAAATGCATAATGCAGCTACCGTGCCGCAGATTGGCTCGGCTTAGTTCGGCATGTGTTTAATGGCTTGGATGACTTGGCTTGGCGGTCAACCAATTGGCCAAAAGCCAGACAGCTATGTTTCGTGCGGAAAAACAGTTAGTCGCATGACAGAGGCCAACTTGTGTCAGTTTTTGTTTATTCAAGAGTGGTCATGTCCGTTTTTATTATTGTTGTTGTTGTTGTTGCTACCAGGAAAAACATTTCTGTTAACTGCAACATTCGCTACTTTGCCAGCAAACGTTTTACGATGCAACACAATCGCCTTGTAGAAGCTACCAAATACAACTACGACAACAACTACAACAACGAGCAGTGGTAAGCAGCTACTCGCAGCAAACGTGTTGATTGTTGCTGAGTGACGTCTTGACAGGCGACGTGCTGAAGTGCACTCATTGTCAATTTCAATAAAATACCGTATGCGTTTCGGCTTAACCCGCTAGTCTTCGCCACTTTCAGTAGTGTAGTCTTCTGGCATTTTTTCTTCCGTTGCTTTGCAACTGACCTTTCTTACTACAGTTTGAAAATGTTTGTTTTATTATTTGTTTTATTTATTTATTTTTGTTGATTTTTTCATAAGGAAATTGCGTGTGGTGCGGAATTTTAATGCGTAGGTGGGTGTGTCTAAAGCGCTTGTTCCTAAAAATTAAGTAAAAATAAACAGTTGGTTGCGCTATGTAAGTGGGCTCTTAGCCAATAATTTATTTAAAAAAATAATGATTTAAATGCCTTTGATTTCTTGTGTTTAATGTGCAATAAGTGCACTTTAAATATATTTGTTTATTTTTTCTATTGCAACACTGCTGCTTATTATGCATATATAAGTATGCATTTGCATGTAGAGGCTTATTGTAGCACTTTAGCACCAAAAAGTAAGAGAAATAAATTTGGAATTTTTGGTATTTTTATACTCTTGTAACATGTTGCTATAGGGTATACTAGTTTTTTTCACCTCACGGTCACCTAAAACTAATCGACGTAGCTATAGAGTTATGTCCGTCTGTCTGTGCAAGCTTTAACTTGAGTAAAAATTGACATAACTTGATTAAACTTCGAATGCGCGTTCCTTGGTAACAAGTATGAGTTCATATATGGACATAATCGGACCTTTGCTACGCCCACAAAGCGCCATAACTAAGCACTAAATTAAGATTGGCAGAAGGAATCGCAGTGGGAAGGGGTACCTTTGGTACCCCTTGAAAAATTGGGGGAAACTTGACCTAGTTTCCTTATAACTAATATCAGGATTTTCAAACACCCGGCTGATTCTGCTCCACACATATGATTGGTGATTGCATGTGAGGGAGTAAACCCAGGGTGCATTTTTTTAATATGTAGTATCATAATAGTTAATAAATATAATCGGATCGATACTACCCCAACTCCCATATACTACATATAATTATTTTCTAACAAACCTTATACCGAATATGTCAGTGTATGAGTTATACAAGTACGTACTATATATTAGTAGTAAATGTACCGATTCGAAAAACACGCGAAGCATTAATTAAAAATTCACCTTTCAATTTGATCGTAGTAGTATGTATATATAAAAATGCTTCGATTCCGATCTTGTTGAGGTTAAGGTATTTCCCTGGGTTGCAAGCGTATAAAATGTTCGGTTGCATCCGAACCTTCTCCTTCCTTATTTGTTATTTTATCAATTAACCAATTTGCTTCTAACGAAGGGCAGACTTAAGTGCGGCCGCAGGCAGGCAACCTTCCACCTTACCTTCTTTATGCCTGCAGTCATGCAGACAGAAAACTTTATGTTTCGTTGGCCACATACGTCTAGAACACTTATGTTTCTAACGAGTTTAGCGATGGAGCAAGCAATGCGACAGTCAGCAATTTTTTGGATGTTGCTTGTCAAATTGAAGGTATAGAAGAGTAGGAGGAGATCAAAGCATTGGCATACAAAAAGTCATCAGTTTATGACAGAATTAATGCGTTTGCCTTTAAAACGTTACCCGAAAAAGTAATCAGCGGAATGCTCAGACTTTGATTTTGCCATTTCTCATCGCAATGGAAATGTGCTGATGTTATTGGAAGTGTTGGTAGACAAACAGTTTATTCCGAATCATCAATTTGGCTTCATCAAATTTCATTGAACAATGTTATAGAATAGAACACTTTATAACTGATGCTATGGAAAATAATAAATACTGCTCTGCTGCGTTCCGTGATGTTCGCCAAGCATTTGACAGAGTTTGGCATTTAGGCCTTTTATTCAAATTAAAGGAAAAACTATCAAAGACTTATTATTTGCTGTTAAAGTCTTACTTGCACAATCGGACGTTCTACGCTAGATGCCGTGATGCTGAGTCGGATTGAAAACCTGTTCGTTCTGGCGTCACCCAAGGCAGTCTACTCGTCCCTGTGCTCTACACTCTTTATACAGAAAACCTTCCAGGGGTCTACTCTGACTTTACAATGACAGCTACCTATGCTGATGATACTGCCCTGCTAGCATCAAGTGGCAATGGAATATGGAATATTGGCATCAATACCGAAAATTCCGTAAAAGTTGTATAATACCCTCAAGCACAAAAATTGACCACAAGTGTCTTTATATAGTCAGATGCTATCAACAAACAGATGCCGGAAATATTTGACGGTTACAATTGATAAGAAGCGCACTTGGAAAGATGACGTAAAAATAAATTGAAACTCAGCTAAGTTGGCGCAGCAATACTGGCTTCTCAGTCAGTGATCTCGCCTCAGTCTGAAGAATAAGTAGCTAATTTATAAGGTAATACTTAGGCCGGTCTGGACGTATGGCATTCAAATCTGCGCTAGTTCCCTTATTTCAAATGTAAAAGTTATTCAAACATTTCAAAATAAAGTTCTGCGCAACATAGTGAGGGCTCCTTTCTATGTGAAAAACGATGTCCTCCATCGGGATTTAAAGTTGTTTACTGTAAAGAAGAATTTAGCTTTTGCTTAGGATCGAAGACAGTATTTTTACATATATTTTTTATCATCAGATCCCAACAAATTAATTTTAGTTTCATTAGTTTTGGCTAGAAATTGAATATTCTACAAAAAAGTCTCGTGCGATTTTTTCGTAAACTCAACCGTATACAAGATATTAACGGTTGAAAGTTTATTATTTTAAGGAAAATATTTTCGTTTTGAATTTTATAACTCAATGAAAATAATTGTTTTAAATTGCAAAAGTCATAGTTTTGTAGGAAATTTTCTGCTCTTCGAAAATGATAACTAATAGCATATACATATGTACCTATTTTTCAGAGTACCAGGCGAGAAAAAATTTTTTTGTTGATCCATTTATTGTTATTCAGCTAAACATTGTCGCAAAGGATCAAAAGTGTTCTATACGTGGCTTATTGGCCTACCATATTAACCTAACCTAACCTAAACATTGTCGAATTACTATCGATCATTGTAATAGATTCGTACTTTGCAGTTATGAGAGTATCCAATTAAAAAAATAATAATAAATAAGAAAATAATGGTATTAAATTCAAGATTCAAGCTGATTGCACTTTGGGAACTTGCACTTTCTGGTGTGTTCATCGGCTTATACTATTCTAACCCAAAGCAAGAAGCAGAAGTAGAAAAAATATAATATCTTGGGCATTGTAAAATCAAAATACACGAAAATTCAAATACCAATGCCAAATATGAAATCAGAAATCGTAAGCTATTTCTCTAGTATACGGGTGAAGTAAGGAGCTGGTACCAATTCCTCGCCAGTTAAACATATTTTCTTTACATTCCATTATATATATTTTTAATTGTTAATATTGCACTTGGGCATGTGAACTTTTTCTCCTTGAAGTACAACAATCTCAGATTGCTTAATTGCATTAAATTTAACTGTCTAAATACGCGTAGCTCATACCAGGCACATTTATATTCAAGATCACACAAGTAGCCACATTAGTGTGCCACTTAAGTGCGTAAAATCAACAAACCCATTTGTTAAAAGCCACTTAAAATTATAAGTAATTGCATTTGTTATACATATACGAGCATATGTACACATATTTATATATACCATATGTACATATGTATCAATATAAATCAACATGATTTAAAACATAAATGTTACTCATACGACATGTATGACCGCTTGCCAGAGACAACAATGCAAGCGAGTAGGCGCGTTGGAAAAATAAAAGAATTACTAGAAAAAACGTTAACATCGGCTGCACTGCAGCTATAATACCCTTCACAGATGCACTTCTTATAACTTAAAATGGTGTAAAAGACCTTTGTTTTGATTTTGTGAGGTTCGTTTGTATGGCAGCTAAATGCTATAGTGGTCCGATCTGAACAATTTCCGCGGAGATTGTAGCGTTGTCTTGGAGAATATTCCGTGCCAAATTTCGGCGATATCTCGTCAAGTAAAAAAGTTTTCCATACAAGGAAGCGATTGTGATTGTTCAGTTTGTATGACAGCTACATCTTATAGTAGTCCGATCTGAACAATTTCCGCGGAGATTGCAGCGTTGTCTTGGAGAATATTCCGTGCCAAATTTCGGGGTGATAACTCGTCAAGTAAAAAAGTTTTTCATACAAGGAAGCGATTGTGATTGTTCAGTTTGTATGTCAGCTACATGTTATAGTGGTCCGATCTCAGCGGTTCCGACAAATGAGCAGCTTCTTGAGGAGCAAAGGTCGCGTGCTCAATTTCAGATCGATATCTCAGAAACTTAGGGACTAGTTCGCTTATATAGAGACAGACGAACGAACATGGCCAAAACGACTCTCTTTGTTGTACTGATTATGTTTATATTTTTTATATACTCTCTAGGCTCACTGAAGTTTTTTTTCGTGTCTTACAATTGACACACTTAAAATATCCTATTCAGGGTATAAACTGTTTAGGAAACAACAACAGCAAACAAATTGCAACGCAATCAAATGTAACAAAGGCAATTATTGGAAAATACAACACACCAGAATTACACGTCAATGCGCGGCGGCTATGTTTATCGCTACAATTAACGCGCCTATCAACAACAGTAACAATACAAATTCAATTTGCTGTTGTTGTTGTTGTTGTGGTTTGCCAGTAGCATTGCGCTTACAAGTAATTGCTATTGAATATTAAATGTTGCAATGAGACACTGGAAGAGTGCGTTGGCTACGCGCTGTCACTTTTGACTCCTGCGCAGCAACAAAAAAAAAACTTTAATTTGTATGTAAACTGTTGTGTGTGCGTGCACTTGCCGCTGACAGCCGTGAAAATGCGCGCGCCGCAAATTATAGTTGTAAATGACGTTGAAACGCGCTGAGCAATTGCCCGAGAGCAACACGTGATTTTAGTCTGTCCAATATATATGCATGTATTTCAATCGACATACATACATACATACACGCAGGTGTGCTATTAAATCATTAGATGCATATCGCTTTGTTTCTGCTTTTCATTGCTGACTAATATCTGCAATAAATTGCACCAGCACCTTTCAACCGAAAGCCACTTAGGCTCACACTGGTCCCCCACTCACTCAGGCGAAAAAAATTGGTGCGCTAGTCAAACAGGCCGTCATTTAGGCCATCAAGCCGCCTGCCCAAACAGTGTTTTGCCGAAATTTATTCCATCAGTCATCAAGCAAATTATGACAGCTTGCCAAAAGCAGCAACAACAATAAGCACAGTGCGTATGTGCTGCGCTCCAGCCGTACGCTGCGTCGCGCCAAGATCACACACGCCCAACTGCCACTTTTAGCTGCCATTGCCAGTGAGACGGCCAAAAGTGCGTATGTTGTTGTTGTTGCTACAGTTGATCTTGTTGTTGCTGCTCTGAAAGCGTCAATTGCCGTCAATGATGACGACCACAACAGCAGCGTCAGACAAATTGGCTGCTGAAAGGTAGTCAAATGGCGTTGCGCATGCGCGCGTGTGTGTCTCTATAAACCTATATGTGAGTATGTGTGTACTATATGTTAGTATGTGTGTAGTATATGTGTGTATATAGCAGTTGCTTGCATGTAAAATAGTTGATTTGTGCGTCGATTATTGCTTGTCTGCCAGCTTGATTGGTTGTTTCAGTTCAAATTGTTGTTGTTTATGGTTGCTGCTAGTGGGTTGTAGCTGCTATTTGCTGCTGTTGTTTTTATTGTTGTTATTTTTGTTGTTATATTTAACATTTTTGTTGCCGTCGTTTCGTTTAAGGCCAAGGCAGATCGCTCATTACACTCCAACTTGTTTGATGTATGCAAAACTTTGCTCTTTCATTTGAACTGACAGTTTTCATGTTTTTTACTTCAAATTTGAACCGAAAATATTGCTGTTTTGACTTATTGCTAAATTTGCTTGAATTAAGCATTTTTTGCTAATTTGCTGATTTCTTACTATGAGTAGTTATTTAGTTGGTGGATTGCGCGGAGTTTGAAAGAACTTAGCTTTAGCCATGGCTAGCCAACAGCTCACTAGTCTAAACGAACTTTTGTATTTCTTTCATCCTAGCAGCTTAATTTTTTTTAATTGGAGTCATTGAGTTTATAGAAAATATTACGTGTTGATTTGCTGAAAGCTAGACTTTCACAAAGATGATGATCCAGCTTTTATTTACAATAATCTTGTGCCCGAGATTCTTCTGACTTTTGGAATTTGTGAGCCCTCAGGGTAAATGGTCTGTTTCTTATCACGAAAATTACTTTCTTCACAACTTAAAAACACCAAAAGAATATTTTGGTACATTCCAAAACTTGTGGCAAACTATATAGAAAGTGACTTCTTACGTTACTTAACGAGCGAGAGAAGATTTGACTATCTTTTATTACTATCCGTTTATCAGCCTTATACACCTAAGTAATTCTGCATTGAACAGCACTTTGCAGAGGCAGGCTCAAGGTCCTAGGTTTCATCCACGTGGACAGGGATCACATCACCTCAGTAGCGCCCAGCAGGCTCCTGGAATTATTCAAGCTGCTGGACCTTGGTGACCATATGTGATACAGAAGAGGCCACAATAGACCCTATGTAGCAGTGCAATACCTCATTATTAACTATCCATTTATCAAATAGTCTCCGAACGAAACCAGTTGTACGACATAAATTTTGAACACGCCCCAACAAGCACCGAACTGGTTATGAAAGTGTGTAAAGAAAGCAAAAAAAAGTAGAAAGAAATTTGTATTTCGATATCTATGTACATAAGCATATACTAGATATACAGGTTTAGACTGAGAAATATATCATCTTATCATCCATTAACTGATCTTCAATATAGAATGATGATAGGCTTAGAAGACTTATTTTTTGCTCCATATTCCACGTGACTTCTCGATGAAGCAAAACAAAAAACAATTTTAGAAATTCTAGTAGAATTGTGTAGGGTAGGTTAGCTTAAGTTTGATGACTGATCCAAAGATCGCACTTGGACTACTATATGCAGTGACCAATAAAAATTTGTTCATGCTTGTGGTCATAAAAATTTGACTGCATTCCACCAGTTCGATGGGACGGCTTAAAGTGTGTTTAAACCTTGATCTCGCAAACGTGGGACACTCAAAAAAGAAGTGCTGAGATGATTCCACTTTGGTTTCTTTCATTCACCTTTTGAAGCTGCCGTCGGGTAAGATTCTCAACTTTGCAGCATTGACGCCGCATGGAAAATCATCTGTAGAACCCACACACTATGGAAGGGCTAGCCTTGCTGAGGGTAAATTGCTCGCTGGATCGCTTTCGTTCAAAGTTAGGCATTCCTTAACAACACTTGAACGCATGGTTAGTGAGCTCAACACTACTAGTATCGGCGTCCTGCTTTCGCATGCTTCTCTGAAGGAGGCAGCACTTCGCAGCAATAAATCTACGTCTACCTTAATAGCAGCAACTTCCTTGCAATAGTAAGCTAGTCTAAAAGTGAAGTTAATAGAGAGTTCCTGACAAAATACCCCTCCAACAATTCTCCCCTAATCCTCTGACCCATCATTAAAGAAGCTCACCTCCGCTCTCCTCTGACAGCTTGTACCCACCCACAACTCCTAGTAGCTATCTCAAAATGCGATGTTATATAGGGGATCCTCTGTTCTCGATGGCGATTGTCTAAAATTGATTTAATGAGTTTCAACATAGTCGCAGGTCGTTTATTGATAAGGTGCCTTAAAAATGCTTACCACGGTGCATAAGTGACAACAGTTCACGATCTCTTATTGGAAGACACCCTAAGGAATGTGCCATATAGCTGAGACAGTAGGCATTTCAAAATATCGCATGTTCATATCCTGAAAGAAATTCTAAGCTTGGGAAATTCATATGTCAGCAGGAAGCGCAAAACACTTCGCAGCAGCATATGTTGATTCGTTACCTTTGACAAAATGGATCTACCGAAACTCAGCAAGTCAAGGAACAGCCGAAACAGGGGCCATAGGAAGCTAAGATTGTCCTATGGGCTAAAAAGCTTATGATTATTGTCAGAAAGTGTGTCCCAGACTCATTTCCTATCTGTAGTGAGTAAAAAATGCCAGAGGTATATACTGTGTCTAATAATTGCTAATTATTGGGTTTATGCGGCGCCTATTTGGCGAACACAAGCTCAAGTTTCTTCTGTTACCACGACAAAATTAGTATACTCCAGGTTTTGTCTCTGGCGACTTACTTTTGAAAAACTTAGTAGACAGGTAGAAAATTGAGTCAAATAAATTTATGGAGCTAAAAGCATCTCGTTTATCATTGAAAAAGAATCGTTTTTTTTTTAATTTTCTTTTTTTTTTAACTCAGAAATACTAAGAAGCGTTCTCGCTTAATATAGTTGAGGACCCAAGCGAAGAAAGGTACGTTAGGTTAGGTTATTCTGTTAGGCCAGTAAGCCACCACGCATAGATCAATTTTGGTCCCTTGCGATACCAAATGGAGTTCAATTACTAGAGTCATGAGAGGTAGTTATTTTTTAGGATGTCTGCGCTTAACCCGAATTTTAACAGACTCTGTGGCCTCACTATTAATATCTCCTCCAGTGTATCATACCGTGGGGATCCCCAGATGCTTACAGCGTAGTCTTGCCAATGCGGAACAAGTGCACAAGAAGAGCTCCATTGTGTCGCTGGTGCCTTGCTTTAGACCTTTCCTGCAGACTTGATCTGTTAGCCCCATTCTGGGGGCATGTCGCCACCAGACAGTGACAAGTTAATATTCCCATCATGTTCCTACATTCTCTTCTACAGAGTACCAATAAGAATTTTATATACTTCCAATCTACTGTTTTGCACATGATTTTACAGTTTTGCATCCAGATAACTCGTTCCATCGGGTTTTGATTTTCTTTACCATGCTTCTGTCCAGATCGTCGTGTAGACAATGCATGGTCATCCCAATGTTAATCACGTTTTCGGGTATAAGCCGTACACCATTCTTGGTAATCTCGTCCCCTATTTCATTGTTTACGATGTCTGGCCAGTACAAGGGAAGTTGCTTGCTTCTGGCAACATTTTTCACTGCTGCACTGCTTGCCAAGACACTTCTGGCCGATAAGCGATACGAGGTTACTGCTTTGCCAGACCAGAGAGTTCAATGACTTATTGGTCAAAGTGGAGGTTCACTTATGATCTAATCTCGGCTAAACCGACAGTGCTCTAGTTACCGGGCTTGAGCTGAACTGCTATATTGGGATTGGCACCTAAAAGTTTTGCTCTTACTCGTATATCTACTTCTTTTGTATTGAGCCAGTTATGAGTTGGAAGACACTACTTAGTATATCATTATTTCTCAATGAATATTAAATATTTACAATTAATAACATACAAAAAAGCAACATTAAGACAACAACAAAAAACACTGCGAAATCAACATATTTGCAGTATTTTGAAAGCAATTTTCGATGCGTGCTGCCAACGCCTGACAGCTAATTAGCTTGCGACTTTAATAAAAGCTCAAAACAATTAGGCAAAACTGCCAACAAAATAGGCGACAAACTAGACAGCCAGTTAGTTATTAAGCAATAAGCGAATAGCAAACCCGACGAAACATTTAAATGCACTTAAAAGCTGTTTGCGCAAGAAAAATGTGAGTGGAACTGGAGACGGTGTAACGTCGCTCGCATAAAAGACAACAAAAAGCTTGAAAAAAGTTGCATTTTTATTTTTTTTTTAAATTACTTTGAAATGCCTATACACATACATATTTGTCAACGGCTCTTGTTAATTACCAATTGTTAGTGTACATGACAAATTTGTTGTGGCGAGTATGTAAATAATAAGCTTGAGTGGCAAGGCTACAGAGCGCAGCGCTGTCACTCAATAACTCAGCAACGCGTCATATACACCGACAAATGCCTATGTGTGGGTGTGACATTTATGACATTTTCAAAACAAATTGTTTCACTGCTTGAAGTAGAAAAAGAAATAAATTTTTATTGAATATTTGAAACTTCTTTCGCGCTGTAGGCATTTTATGCAATTGAGCTGAAGTACGATTGACGTGCCGCGTAAGTTGACTTATGGGGTACTTAAAATTAAATTATGGCCTGTCTTCGCCACTTAAGAAGGCATTGGAGTGCTGTTGCATAATGTGACTTTTAAGTGACGAAAAGTGAACTCACTAAGCATGAAAATGATTAGAAAATTAATGAGGCGGATTTGTGCTGTCAAGGTTAGCAATTTGTAGCTTGAATAGGAAGTAATTAGTGGCGCTTATTTAAACAAAAAAATATCACTAATGATGAAAGATAAAAATATTTGAAATTATATGTGATACGGCGAGGTATATTTTTGTAACAAAAATGGCGTTAAATGGTCAGAAGTATCAATTATATACTATATATACATATGTATATAATATAAGAGTGGCAAATATAAGATATATTCGAGAAGTAGTATTTGTCGTTAAAAAAACTGTAAGGCACTGAACCTGTAATACCGTTTTTGCACCGTCGATATGTCGAAGCTACAAAAACTTGATTCCGATCGTTCAGTTTTTATGACAGCTATATGCTACAGTGAGCCGTTTTGAACCATTTGTTCGAAGGTTATAGCATTGTTTCGGATAATAATGAATGACGATATCTCGACAAAAAAAAAAATTCCATACAAAAACGTGTTGCCTATAGATCAGTTAATGTGGAAGTTATATAATATAGTGATCTAATATCGTCGTTTTCGACAAATGAGCGAATCTAAGTGAGGAAAGAGCGTGTGCAAAATATACAGACAGACGGTCAATATGTTTTTCAATAGAAACGCTTCTAAAGTAAACCAATAGGGACAGCAAACGATGCTATATTTTTCCCCGCTCTTTTGACATTTCTCTTCGGTAAGGTTTGCCATTTCATCATGGAAAGATATACGATCTAATAACGAGTCGAAACTATTCAAATTTACTACAAAATTTGGCGTCAGTGGCCTCATCTTTAAAAGCGCTACGTCCAATTAATGGTCGTCATAATCGCCCTGTCAGATCAATAATTGAGCGTCTAGTGAAAAAATTTGAATCCACAGACATAGTACAAAATGTTCCCGTGCCAAAGAGACAAAGAAGTCGAGAATATTGCTGCCGCTAGCGCATCAATTGAGGAAGACCAAAATCAGCCCCTCACACGTCTTTCTTAAGCATTGGGCATCTATGTGACGTCTTTGTGGCGAATTTTGCGAAAAGATCTTGGCCTACATTCTTACAAGATCAAATTGACGCAAGAACTGAAACCGCTTGAACACCAGAATCGTCGTATGTTCGTGGATTGGGCTGAGCAACAACTTGAAAATGATCCGAATTGTCTTCGAAAATTCATCTTCAGTGATGAGGCTCATTTCTGGCTGGATAACCGAAAATTTTTGGCCCGAATGGGATGATATGGACTTGGACAATATGTGGTTCCAGCAGGACGTCGGCACAAGCCACACAGCGAATGTCACAATCGATTTCTTGAAATCGAAATGGTAAAGTCAGTTGGCCGCCTCGATCGTGCAATTTGACGCCCTCAGACTATTTCTTGTGTGACTACATCAAGTCTATGATCTATGTTAACAAGCCAGCAACGATTGATGAACGTACAAATATATAATGTGAAATTGCAGCAGTATTGACCGATTTATGCTGGAAAACCGTCGAAAATTCGGTTCAGCGTGCCTCTGGTGGTCATGCAAAAGAAATCGAAATCGAGTTTCATACACAATGGCATCAAGTGTACTTTCACAAGAATAAAGAATTTCATTGATATCCCAAACTTTTGCAGCGCGCTTACTGAAAATCCCATTATTACAGGGCTTCCGACTTTATTATGTATTACACACTTTGTTTCAAGCTGAATACATCCTGTTCAGGTATAAAAATAATTTTTAAAACAGTTTTACGTGGGGTAAAACTCGTTTTAGACTTTGGTGACTGCTATTGCGTAATGTCTTTTGAAATTGGTTTAGTTTTCTTACGACTTGACAAATTTGAATTTGCTGCTTAATGTAAGCAACAGTTTTCGATGTTATGCTACAACAAAAGATGATTCTCGCCACTCTAACTCTTTTAGAAAACTCTTTCTTGGCACCAATGGAAATGTTGTAGATTTAGCAGACTCTGGATGCGTCAGTTGTGAAATCATTAGATCATATTGTTGTGGCCCTATATCAGCTTAGTATAGAGGGGTTAAAGAGAAAGTAGTGATAAAATTCAGTGTTGGCTCACAGTGTCTGCCATTATAGAGATGCCATTAACACTTGGGTGAAATTATTATTATTTGTGGCTTCAAACGAAATCTTTCTAGATTCGCAATTAATCTTCCGTTTCATTCAAGGGATCCAGCGACGCTTCAAATAAGCTAGACGAGTCCATCAGACTGAATATTTGAAAAAAAAAATGTAATTTTTTTTTAGAGAAAAAAGAATATTATGTACTGTGCTCCTCTCTAATTTCATAAAGTCATGCTTTTACCATTGTCATGGTTAGGCAATTGAGACATCTGCTCTTTCTGAGTTATGAGGAAAAAACTTTTATTGCTACCTCTTAGTTCATCTCCATATTCTGACTTGTCGCAAATAATTAGGTTCTCTAATATTCTGTTCATAAATTATTATGTCTTCAATTGCGTTTGAATGCATCATAGATTTAGCCGGGTTTAAAATATAAGCAACTCAACCCTCCATCATTTCATTGAAGTCCGAAATGACCTGAGTAACTTTTATTTAGAATTTGTGTTTCTAGTCTTTTTGGACAAGAAGCGAAGCGGTTAGCCCTGTGCTTCCCAGGTATAAAATACTCTTCTATAGCATAATTCCCAAGAGTAGAGTAATTGAAATGACATATTTCAAAAAACAACAACAAAAAGCCCGGCCAGTGACCACTTGTATGCATTTTCTTCTACCATTATACACTTCTAAATTTCCTTTTCAAAAATAAAAAATAAAAACCGCCTGAACAATTAAGATTTTTAGCAACACGAATTTATCTGTTTACCGAAAAATATAAAAATCGATGCAACTAATCATGAAAATGCATACAAACCCATAGGCATTACATATGCAAAATCACATAGCGGACCACCCGTCGCTTGAGGTATGGCAATAGTGCCCCTGAGGAGCATGCCACTGGCCGTCGGTGCTAATCGAATTGCCGGCTCGTGACTGCGTTGATAGTTATGTTGGTGATGTTGGAGGCGCTGAGCTGTTTTAGAAGCGTAAATGTGCGAACACCGCCAAATATGCAAACAAATGACCACATGCGCCGCGTTTGTGTGTGCGCATGCGCAATCACTATTTTCGTGTTAAACGCACATAAATGCACACACAAAGGCATACGCGCCAATATATATGCAAGTTGTTGTGCCGTCGTTGAAGTGTGCGCTCATTCATGCTTGACATGCCACATCAGCGTGCCGCACGCCCCAACAACAGATAACCCATTCGCGGGTAGTAAAATATTGTGTGATTTATGCGAACGTTAAAGGTGACAAGGTCAGAAACGCTGTGTGTTGAGACATAAATTGGTGGTAGCGTTGAAAGCAGAAAATATTAGAGGTGGTAGAGCAGAAGAAGAAGAAAAACGGTGAGTTCGATAGTAACATTAAGTGAAAGTTGAAAGAAAGTATCGAAGTTATTGAATTAAAATTGTTCATCCCAATTTGAAGATCAGTTTGATGCTGCCTTGCTAATGAGTGCTCTTTTGAGGCTCATTTATTCATTTAGTATGAATGTTATTTAAATTTATACAATATCTTCGATGGCAACACTAATTTGGGATAATTTTTACATTTTAACTATGTTAATTATTTTGTCTTCTGCTAAAGGCAGCAATTTTAGTTATAATATTTTTGGGTCTTAAAATGTTTGTTATATGGCAACTCTTTCTTAAAAATGATTTTCTAATTTTACAAATTATTTCTTTGTCTTCTGCTATTACGCGCAGTATTATTTACAGCAAAGTCATAAAAATTTTTGTATGGCAAGGTTAGCTTAAAATAAATTCTACCTTTATCATTTCCCAAAATTTTTTATTATTAAAAATAAATTTTTTACGATTACTTTTTCATTTAAATTTATTTATTTTATACTCTTCTGTTGTTACGTTCGGTTGTTTGTAATATTATTTTATATATATGATCATAGAGTCGAATATTTTTTTGATGAAACTTGCAATTCCTTGGCTCTAAGATTAATTTGGGCAATTTTATAAAATCGTTTTATCATTTATTTTTTTCTCCTCTGCCCTAATTTTATTCATCTCTTATTTTCCATATTCTCATAAAACAACTAAGTCATTAAATTTTTTTATGTGGCAACATTTTTACTTTTCAATGAAATTTTTGTTTTCTTATTTTACTAAATAATTTTATCATTTATTTTACTCTTCTGCCAATTGATAGCAATTTTATATTATATATCTTTAAATTATTAAATTTTTGTTGTATGGCAACCCTGTTTTAAAAGTTCTTTTAGAATTTTATTAAATAATGTTATCACTCTGTTTTTTTTTTGTTTGCTGCCAATGCAAGCAAAATTATTTACCTCCATGTCTTAAAATCTTCGTCATATGGCAACCCTTTCCTCAAACTTAGTTTTAAAATATCCGCATTACCTTCATCATTTATTTATTTTGTCTTCTGCTATTACGCGTAGTATTATTTATCATTATGCAATATTTTTTTGCATGGCAACCCTTTCTGAAAAACTATTTTCTAATTTTACCAAATATTTTCATCATTTTTTTTCTCATCTGCTGCGATCTTATTTATCTCTTTTTTATATTTTTACTAAGTCATTAAATTTTTGTTATATGCGTGCAATATTATTTTTCTTTAAATCAAAAAATTAAATATAAAATTTTTGTCATATGGCAACCTTTTTCATACAATCATTTCACGATTTTACCAAATAATTTTATTAAATATTATTTTGTCTGCTATTGTGCGCAATATATTGATTATATCTAAATCAAAAAAAAAATTGTTGTCTGGTGGCAACTCTTTTTTAAAAAACATTTTCAATTTTGCTGAAAATTTGTGCGTAAACTATGCATAAAAATATACTGTCCATATAATTTTTTTAATATTTTAAAATTTTCAATAGTTGGCAACTCTTTTAAAAATTCGTTTTGTTTGTATCAAAAAACTATTATTTTTTAGTGATTTAGAGTTAATTTAAAAACATTTTATTAGACACCACATATATTTTATCATCTTTACATAATTTTCATCACGCCTCAAGTATGTTCTCTAATAAAATATCTCGTAAAATCAAGCAGCAAAATCACTGCAACAATATCATTTTCACATCGCGCAGTATCAAATAAAGGTCTCGGCGTATTAAAATTATATTATAAAGCTATTGAAGTTACATTGAGTTGAGATGAAGGCAAAACCCTGGTAATGAATATACAAAAACTAATAAAAAATACATTGAAAATAAGCGCTGTTATTGTAGTATTCTCAATAGTACTTCCTGCTATGCAAACATTTTCATGCTCACATGCCTCATTCGATGCTAATTCTATAGGCTGTTGATCATGGCGCTGTTCTCAAGTTCTAAAGAAAAGTGCGACGTAGTTTTTGCCTTTATGAAAGAAAATAATATCTTTTATTATAAATCATATTCGTTTTGTTGTTTAGGTTTGTATTACTGTGAGCTTTGTTCTGTAATTAGCTTTACATGCGCTTGGTTGATTCTTTAATTGAGAATTGGAACTGAGATTACTTCGTAGGATGTGAGCTTAGTTATACGAACTGCTTTGAAAATGTATCTTCTTGTTTCTTACTCAAATTACGAAAATGGAGGAAAGACACTACTAGTTTGTTGTTTCGTATTCTTAAACACTTCTTTAATAGAAAAAAATCCCTAGTAATTTTTCCTAATTCAATGATATTTTTTTTTATTAGTTAGACAGATTTTTTCCAAAAAAAAGCTTAACTTCTTCGAATTTTAAAGTATCGACCATTGATATTCAGAGATCACACTTGACGTGTACAGTTTGTTACAAATACTGGTGGAATATGTAAAGTGAATGTTAGGATTATTTATCAATGCCATATTTAGTTTACGAACTTCTGTTGATTTAAGTAGAGAGTCGGTATTTCTCGTACCTTTTTCGGAGTGTTCTAAACTTGGCTTCTGAAGGTACCTAATGCCACTCGAGAATCTAACCTAGCACAAGATATGTCGAATCCTCTCAGATCTTTACTGTAAATTGAATTGTCTTATTAGTGTTAGGTTGTGGCTTACAAAACGAGATCTTTCATCTGTTAAAGTAAAAATATTGAAAAGACTTGTTCACAGTATTCGTTCGTGAGTGGTTTTGATTGTTCATAGTGTGTAATTAAGAAATGTTCGAGATATAATTTTAGTTCCGATGCCTTTATGATTTGATCATTCAGTTTGTTTGGCTAGAATGGTTGTGCTTTGGACAGCAATCAGTGCCGAATTTCATGACGATACCTCGGCAAATAAACAAGTTTGACTGTGAACGGGCACTTTATAACGGGTTTTTCAATCGGCATACTACAAAAGTAGACGGATAGGGACAGCAAACTACGCCATATTTTTTTCCCCTCTTTTGAAATTTCTCTTCAGTAAGGTTTGCAATTTTATTATGGAAAGATATACGATCCAACAACGAGTCGAATTTATGGTCATCATAATCGTCCTGTTAGATCAACATTTAAGCGTCTAGTGCAAAAATTTTAATCCACAGGCACAGTACAACATGTGCCCGAGCCAGTGAGACAAAGAAGTGCCCGTAGTGTCGAGAATATTTGGCAGCAATAGCGGATCAATTAAGGAAGACCAAAATCAGTCTTTCACATGTCGTTCTCAAGCGTTGGCCATCTCTGTGACGTCGTTGTGGCGAACTTTGCGAAAAGATCTTGGCCTACATTCTTACAAGATCAAATTGGCACAAGAACTAAACCGCTTGACCACCAAAATCGTCGTATGCTCGCGAATTGGACTGAGCAAGAACTTGAAAATTATTCGGATTTTCATCGAAAAATCATCTTCAGCGATGAGGATTATTTCTGGCTGAATGGCTTCGTCCATAAGTCACCATTGCATATACTGAAAAAATTACGGATTGGTGCGGCTTATGGGCCGACAGCGTCATTGAGCTACTTCTTCCGTGATGATCAAGACCGGCACGTTACTGTGATTGGGAATTATTACCGCTCAATGATAACCTAATATTTTTGGCCCGAATTGGATGATATGGACTTGTATAATATGTAGCTCTATCATGACGGCGGCACAAGCCACACAGCGAATGTTACAATTGATTTATTGAAAACCAAGTTTGATGAACGTGTTATCTCACGAAATGGACCAGTCAATTGGGAGCCTCGATCGTGCGTTTTGACGTCGTTAGACTATTTCCTGTGGGGCTACGTGAAGTCTATGATCTATGCCAAAAAGCCAGCGACGATTGATGCTTGAAAACCTTCGAAAATTGGGTTCAGCGTCTGGACTTCTGTAAGAGTGCCCATCCTGGCCATGCAAAAGAAATCGAGTTTCAAACATAATCGCATAAGAAATATCTCAAACGAGTTTCATTAAAAAAAAACTTTTGTACATAAAAACCAAGTCGCATTGCAACAACAACATATTTGAATGTTTACTTTCAAAAAAATAAATTAGCAATAAATGAGATTCATTGATATCTCAAACAGCAGTGTTTGCGTTATATGCTAGGTGAAAAAAATATAACTTGTTTATAGTTTTAATTCATATACTATCGCAGACCTCTATAATCTAGTCTAAAAGTTTTGCTAACATAACTCAAGTAGTTTATGAGACACATACATTCAACCTAATGCAGGGCAGGGCTGCATTAGCTGATCTAGTCTTAATTAAAATTCATAAAAGCAAACATTGCCAGACGTATTTTGCAAGTCGCAGAAGTTGTTTTAATATTTCACCATTAAAAATAAAATATTTTCAACTCAACTATTTTCATCACTATTGCTAACGCCTAAGTCTGTACTTAACTTTAGTTAGTGCTGCACTTTCTAATAGTAAAAATTTCACAATTTTAAAATGCGATTTCTTTACTTGCAACAACGAAAACTATTACTTGCGAAACAACAAAGCAACAGGTGAATATTTCGTTGGCTTTTTAAATGTTTTTTTTTTTTTTATTGTTTTTATTGTTAAAGTATGTTTACTATAATTTGGTTAATGGCTCATTGGTTGCACGATTGTTGCTGCTCGCTGTGACGGCTGCCTGTTCAGTTGCCTGCTGTCACTCACCCAAGTTGGCGGACATTGCCGCCGCAGCTAATCTCAATAGCCAGCGGTCAAGCAGAGCAGATTGATGGTTACACGTCTTCATGTATGCTCATAAGTATGTATATTTATACAGTGTAGTATATAGATATATTTATACAGTATACATAGTTGTATTTATATGCTTTGGCCGTTGGTTGCGCATACTTTTGCCAACAGTCAATTGGCCATCCCCAAAATCTCAAATGCGCCCAAGTACAAGCGCATGCAAAGCTTGTAAGTAAAGATATGTGCGCTCTACTAGAAATTTATCTACTTATACCATTATGTATATATTTACTGCGCAAGAAATAGCCTGAAAACATACATTTGGCTTGCCTCACTTTGAACTTAATCAATGTGCGGCAAATGAAAAGTGAAAGATGTAACTGAGGTGTGCCCTGAGCCTAGCATTTACGCCGCTTGTGCTATTTTTTGCATTATTTTGCTTGCTCAGCTCAATGGTTTGCTCATTTACTAAGTGGTTGTAAAATTCACCAATTTGCTGCCCATTTCCTGTGTAATTATTGTGTATTTATTTGTGCTTTATTTTTAACAATTGGATATAAGTAAGTATGTATGTAGTATGTACTTGAGGGGTTTATGGTGAATTAAAACTTTCAATAAATATTCAATTTGGCGAAAGTTTTGCGCCGCTCATATAAAATAATTAACACTATATAAAAATAATAATATTTAATTATAAGCTTGGTTAGGTGATAATGGTAGCGACATCAACATCGAAGTTTTTTTCAGAGGTCTAGAATTAAAAAAATGGAAAAAATAGTGCCTTAAAGCACGCTTTAGGTTTCTAAAAACATTATTCAACTAGAAGAGATGAGGTTATGGTATCGATGCAAAAACGATCAAAGCGCGTTCAGAAAAATTCTTACAATATTTAACGTTGTTATTCAACACAATTCTTCGACTTTATCACTTTTCAACGCAGCGGAAATGTGCGGAGGTAATAATAAGATTGAAGCCTAATAAATTAGAAAATGACATTATCAGGTTGTTCAATAAGTTTTGTCCTTTGATAAGAAAAACACAATTTTATGATTCAAAATACACTCTATTATTCAGTATAATCTCCCTGAACATTAATACACTTGCTCCAACGATCCTTCAATCTGTGGATCCTATCCCTGTAGTGAGAATCCGGAAGGTCTGCAAAATACGCTTCAATAGCCGTTATGACCTCTTCATTTGATGAAAAATGCTTGCCACGCATACATTTTTTGAGTTCTGGAAACAACTGGAAGTCGATGGCGTCCACATTTGGTGAATACGGTGGATGCTACAACAATTCGAACTTCAATTCATGGATTTTAGCCATTGTCAAAATGCTCTTGTGATACGGTGCGTTGTCCTAATGAAAAATGATATTTTTTTCAGCAAACCGGGTCTTTTTTCACAAATTTTTTCCTTGAATTGGTCCAAAATGTTGCAATAATATTCAGAATTAATTGTTTTACCAGTTTGCAAGTAATCCACAAGCAAAATTGCTCTCGCATCCCAAAACACTGAAGCCATAACCTTATTGGCCGATTTCCGGAAACGAACTCGTTTCGAAGCCGAACAACCAGGTGCTCAACAATCTTTTGTCTGTTATTTTGATTCAGGATCATGGTGATAGACCCAAGTCTCATCCATAGTGACGAATCGTTGCACAAAATCCACTTTTTCCTTTTTAAAACGCTCCAAATATTGCTGAGAATGTCGCATTTGAATGTGTTTTTGTTTCATTGTAAACGAATGCGGCACCCATTGTGCACACAGCATTCTAAAACCCAAAATTTCCCTTAAAATATGGCTCACACTGCCTAATGAGACGTGTAGAGTCTCTACTAAATCTCTCTCAGCCAATCGACGATTTTCCAAAACCATATACTGTATTTTGGCTATGATTTCTGGTGTTGATGCGCTTTTTGGACGTCCTTCACGTGGATCGTCTTCAAGGCTTGTTGGACCACGTTTAAACTCAGCCACCCATCTTTCTACTGTTTTAGTTGTAGGTGAACAATCATTATTCAATAAATTTTAACATTCGTTCTGCACGACATTCAATTTTTTCACTCAGGAGTGTTTCTAGATATTCAGCAGGCTTTTGATCGTGTTTAGCGCCCAGGATTGCTTCATAAAGTTAAAGAAAACATTTTCCTTCGCCATTTTATCTACTGCTGAAATCACATTAGTGTGGTCGCAGCTTTTATGTAAAACATTGGAAAAAATTCATGTAAATACCTAGGAATGTATCTTGACCGACGACTTACGTGGGAAGACCATATCAAAGCTAAGAGACTACGATTTAAGATTAAGACAAATAAAATGTATTGGCTGCTTGGCACGAAGTCTGAACTCAGTCTTGAGAATAAAATTAAGTTATACAAAGCGATCATAAAAGCAGTGTGGACATATGGTATTTGGGCTACGGCTTCCAAATCAAATATTAAAATTGTATAACGCTACCAGTCAAGGACACTAAGCAGGATTGTAAATGTGTCATGGTTTATAACAAATGAAAATGTATATAAAGGTTTACAGATTAGTTAAATACGTAAAAGAGGAAGTAAATAGAGTATCCGTTAAATATTTAAAACATAAACTTAGTAATCACACTGCTACTTTGGCTTATTAGAAGATACTCAATAAACCCAACGAATCTGGACTTCACTCCGCTGCATATCGGTGAAGAAAAGGCTTAATAGGTTTATCTCAAAGAATAATATTTTACTAAAGGCCACAATGGAAATGAGATGGGGGATCTTCTGACGAAAAATATTACTGCTATACGAATCTGGTTCGTTTCTGTGACCAGTAGCGCATACTCTCTGATTGTCCGCCAATCACAAAAAGACGAATTCAACAGCTTTACAAAGTGTTGTGATGACAGGACTTTATATAGTTACACTGCTTAGGATTTCCTATCAGTAAGAAGGAACTATAATTTATATATATAAAAGAACTTTATATATGTTTCGGAGCTTCCAACAGTAAGAAGTAACTACTACTGACAGGAGTTTACCAAAAATTTTTCATTTATTACCTAACCTGATAATTATTTATTTTAACTTCTCGTTAGGTGTCGAATCCTGAAAGATTGCTTTCAATATTAATCCACTGTCGCTTGAGAATATAAAGAAACTTGGACCAATGACAAATTTATATGAAAATATATCAAGACTTTTACACTATTTCTTTTAAGATGTTTTCAGCGATGTTTTTAACGAGATCCTTTGGACAAAGTTTTTGAATTAAATAATCATACTTACAATAAATAAATGGTATTGACAGAGCATCACGGTTATCATAATCAGATATACATATTTAGTACAAACCTGTAAAAACAAGAAAAGTTAGTTTTTATTACATGTGAAATTATTTTATTTTTAAATTGCTAAAATATTTGTAATTAGAGTTGCCATCTATAAAAAATAAAATGTATACTATTTATACTAATGAAAATAAAAATACAAAAAAGGTGAAGATGTAATATAAAAAAGTTGAGTAAATGTTAAATATGTTTCAAACATTTTTTTAGAGTTGCCACCTGCACATAATTTTATAGATACATATATTGCATATGAATAATAAAATTAAGTTCAACTGAGCATTATAGCCTT
The DNA here is from genome assembly GCF_024586455.1 of Bactrocera neohumeralis. Lineage (NCBI taxonomy): Eukaryota > Metazoa > Arthropoda > Insecta > Diptera > Tephritidae > Bactrocera > Bactrocera neohumeralis. The sequence goes on from NC_065921.1 coordinate 25,700,679, forward strand.
GACAGACGGCAGCGTTAATCCGGATTAACTGCGCACTTAATCAGATCCAAATTTGTAGGTGACAGACGGCAGCTATGCGAGTTTGAAACTCTCATAAACAGCTCATTGTCCTTTTTATAATATTTTCAATGAAAATTGATAGAAGATAAACATTACAGTTGTTAGCCGACCAATTTTTACCAAACCATTTTTTATTACAAAAACATATCAACACATTATTTTTAAAACTGCATCATAACATAGAAGTTTTATTGATATTATATTGAGAATTTGATAAACAGCTGTCAGTTGCTTGTATTTCATGTACAATAGATGAAAATTGGCCATTTTTAACAATGTTGCCAACGAAAATCTCACAAACTCCCTAAAATTTTGAGAGTTATTTTTGGATTCAGTAACGGAGTTAGCTGTGGTAACTCCTGAATTAATCCCGAAAAATGCAATTAATCTGGTTTAACGCTGCCGTCTGTCAATGCTATTATTTGTGCGGGAAAACATAGTGTTTTGTAATTGCGAAATATAAGTAGCAAAGAAATATTTTTTTTTATATTCTTACTAATACAAAGGAAAACGAAAAAGGTATAAATAAATAGAAAAAATGCATAAAAATTTATAGGGTAGCCACATGAAAAAAATGTGTTTGATAAGAATTTCTTATGAATTATAAATTTGGGTTCAATTGAAATTTTTGTAAGGAAAAACTTTTTATTTTAAAATTGCGAAATAGGGTTGCCATCTATAAAAAAATTTAAAAAATATGTATATATTTACACTAATACAAGTAGATATGAGCGGGTGTGAATAAATGCAAAAAGGCTGCCAAATTTTGTATAGAGCTGTCACCTGTCAAACATTTGCTTGGTAAAATTGAAAACGAAAAAAGTATAAATAAAAAAAATTATAAAAACTTATTGGGTAGCCACATAAACAAAATTTAATTGATAAGTCTTAATATGAATTATTGGATTGGGTTTTTTTTCTAAAAACTTTATATTTTATTATTGCGAAATAGGGTTGCCACCTATAAAAATTAAAATTATATTTACACAAGTGCAAATAAATATGAAACTGGTGTAAATAAATGCAAATTGAGTTGCAAATTTTGTACAGAGTTGCCACATATAAAAAATTAATTGGTAAATTTTGTATATGCAAAATAAATTCAATTGAGCTTTATTTGTACGAAAAACTCAGATTTTATAATTGCGGAAATATTTGTGAATAAGGTTGCCACATATGTATGTATAGGATATAGCGTTGCCATCTGTAAACAAAATGAAATTTATATTTACACAAATTGCAAATAAATATGAAGCAAGTGTAAATAAATGCATATAAAGTTGCAAATTTTGTATAGAGTTGCCACCTATGTATAAAAAATTAATTGGTAAATTTTGCATATGAAAAATAAATTCAATTGAACTTTATTTGTACGAAAAACTCAGATTTCATAATTGCGGAAATATTTGTGAATAAGGTTGCCACATACATACATATGTATGTATAAGATATATGTACATACATAGGAACCGCCTATAAAAAATGAAATTTGTATTTACACCAATACAAATAAATATGAAGCAGATGTGAATAAATAAATAGTAAAAAAACAGTTCCAAATTTTATATAGAGTTGCCACCTATAAAAAAATTAATTGGTCAACTTTGCATATGAGCGATAAATCAATTGAGCATTATTTGTGCGAAAAAACTAAAATTTTATAATTGTGAAAATATTTTTAAGGTTGCCACCTATAGGAAATAAAATTTATAATATTTATACTAATGCAAATACATAAATACGTAACAGGTGTGAATAAATGTAAAATATAATGCAGACATTTTTATAGGGTTGCCAATTGCACAGAATTAATTAAATAAATTTTACGTATCAAAAATAAAATTGCTTGGGTTCAATTGAGGTACAAAATTATTTGCATGGAAAAAAATATTTTTTTATAATTTCATTCACGAATTTCGCTCTACATAAATATGAGAACTATTTGAAAAAAATTTTAAAACCGAAGTATTCTTGAATTGCCCTAAATAACACATGCATAATATAAATTCTACTTGAGTCCCGCTTAAAATAAATAACTGTTATTATATAATAATTAAATAAATTTCTACGATATGAACTGGCTGCAGTGGGGCGTGGAATGCCCCTACGCAAAGCGTGTAATACGAAACCGTTACAACCCACCAGCGAACAGCAGGCTTGTGTTGCGATTTGCAACATTGTAGCTGCAACATGTTTCGTGTATTTTTGGTGCTTTTTTGTGTTATTACATTATTTTTTTTTTTTTATCGACAGGACTGTGTAGTATCTTACGAAAATGTAACTGCAACAAGTGTGCTCATACTTTTTACTTCTTTAGCTTATTTTTCACCTGCTTTTAAATCCACTCACATATGCAACGCTGTGTCTGTTCGTCGGCTTCAAGGTCGCTACGCTGTCGTAATAACAGCGGTTCAACCTGTCCCAAACAGGCCATGTGGTAGGCAGGTTACAGCACTGCCGTTGCATATATGTGAGTAACTAGCGGCAGAAAGAGCTGCTTCAAAGCAAATTTTCGCTTATATATTATGAGCTGATGCATCTTTCTTTAATATTTGGTTTTTATGAATTTTTTTTTGTGTGTTTTTATGCTTTTAATACTCCTTTGTCTAAGTGGCAATTTTTCTTTCGCCAAAAGTGCAGCATTGTTTGCTAATATTTTCTCTCAAAACTGTTTTTACGGTACTTTCCTAAAGATTTTTCCTGCTCGTTTTTTTCTCAATATTTTATGGTACTTTTTGTAAGCATCACTTGCGCTTTCCCGCTGTCAGCTGAAGTTGTTGCAGCAGTCACACGCTCGCAGTGACAATAATGCTGTGAGTAAATGTTTGACTACAAAAATCGCTTGGCATATAAATTTTTAACGCCAAAAAGTATATAAAAATACAAGCGAAACTGTTTTTACATATTTTTCGTTAACTACCGGCGCAGCATCCTCAGCACGCAGCATCGTTCACCTGTGGGAGTGCGCGGTGTCGTTGAACTGCCGCAGCTGTCAGCCGCCAACAGCACACACATTACAACAATACGTTTTTTTATATTTTTTTTACAACTGTAATTTTTTGCTGAGCACCGCTTATCTTTATCGCCTGCTCATATCACCTTTTATTAGCGATTTTTTCTGTGCCTCATTTTCATTTCCGCAGCCTTCACGGCGCAGCACATTTTTGCTACCTTACAGTTGAGCTCAGTTTTTAGCGGCATAATTTCTTCGTTTTTTTCTTGTTTTTGTTTTTATAATGTGCTGCAACGACAATGAAATTATTCCAGCTATTTGTGTATTTTTGGTTGTTAATGATGTGACTGCTGTTGCCACTGTAGCAGCAGCATTTGCTGTTGTGTCTTTCCACTTTAGCTGAATTTTCTCGTTGCTATTGCTTTTATAGTGTCATCCTCTTGTTGTTTCTCCGCCTTACTATTATATTTTCTTTCTTTTATTTGGTTTTTGGTAGTTTTTTATTGCATCGCGCTCGGCTGCCGCAGCAACCTTGACTGAAGGTGAGCCACCGCCAAGCCAAGCCACCTTATGCGCAGGCGTTCACACTAATTGTTGCAATGAACCTGCGTTGCTTCGCCATACACTGGTGGGGTGTAGCGGCAGGAAGTGCAATTGCTTTGCAAATGCAACAGTAAAGCTTATGTAAGTAGGAAGCGTAAGCGCATCTTCCGTGTAGTAATTGTGGATGAATTATGACAATTTTTGTGAGAAATTGTATTGGTTTATAGCGACATGTGTGAATAGAAATATAAAAGTGAAAAAAACTTTAAACGCTTATACAAATCAAAATGTTTGTTGAACAAAAGTCTCCCTCCTATATCACATATGGTCACAAAGGTGCAGCACTCTCAATAATTCCAAGAGCTTGCTGGGAGCAATGGAAGCGATGTGAACCCTCTACACGTGGATGAATCCAAGTGCTTTGAGCTTGCTTCTAAAAATGTCTGGCAAATCTAGAATCAGGTTGATCATATCTCTAAATCTTGCTAGATTGTAACATCTCAATTGTAACTTAGCGTGGCGCATTCTTGTTGCCTGCTGTCAGTGCCGTTCTCTCCCCACTTTCTCCTCCATACGGAGCTTTGACTTTATAAGCTGAAATCCGGTTGCGATAGTTGGGTTGGAGGATAATTTTTGCACACTGACTTATAGCAAAGACTTCTGTTTGAAAGATGCTCGGCAAAAATCGTATTGGTATGCGGTCCCGTGATGCCTGCTCCAATGCCTTCCGTTGTCTTCGAGCCGTCAGTGTATCATTGCATAGTCTTCGTAACGCCGTTTCTTGAAAGAAGGTCTAGTGTTGTGTCTTTTCTCAATTCCCAAGTCACCGCTCTCAATTAGCTCATCTACTACTACTTTCCATAGTAGCAGGGATAGAACCACCACCTCCACCCTGCCTCTCGTAGTACCAAGACAAATCTTTCCCTCCCCCACAGTGGTTTCAGCTCACCTAGTACGCTGTACAGCCTCGATCCATCTGCCTTTTTGTAGCCGCCACATTCCGGTAATATATTCTCTTGAGACGCATTTTTTACCAACAAAATTATTCGACTCAGACAGAAATAGTTAGAAACTACTTGATGCCAGATCCAGACTATAAGATAGATGCACATGCACCTTCCAACCAAGCTCCCGGAGCTTCTGGTGAGTCAATATCAATGTATGTAGCTTCAAAGAGAACACAATTTCTCTTCTAATGCGCAAAGCTGGGCGCTTTTGGGTGATTGTTTACTTCAGATTGTACAATTTCTGACAATGCAGATCCAAATTAAGAGTTTGATTATAAGAGAGCACCTCATATAAAATATTTAAAGTATCCCTGGTAATCCGACCAAACACAGTAAAACTTTCCTGGTCGTCAAACCGTTTAGAAAGGCACCATTACTCCAATTTTAGCCGATTGGAAGCGCGTCGTTTTTTCCGATGTCCTCTTGCGCTCTAGCACTGGACCTATGAACCTCCAGTGAGCTTGACAAGCGCTGCTCAAAGATCATAACTTGTATAGATGAGAGATTCTACTGCCCCAAAGTAAACCAAATTACTTGCTATGAGGAAAGCCAATATTGGCGCAGTTGTAGGTGTTCTGACTGGGAATTGACCAAAAGGTACTAGATGGGATTAGATATTTTGACGAATGCTCTTTGCCAAAGATGTATGGAGGAAGGCGAGGTAAAATCATGTTGTGACATTCTCCTCTGTGGTCCGACTTTTGCCAGTCTGAGACACCTTTGGAGAACCTTTCGAAGGGGCTGGGATTGATAATGATCGCTATAATAATTTGTGGTGACCTTAAAACGTTTCATAGAGGCGATGCACTAGAAAGAATTTTTGGGTAACACTAAGGACAAATATCTGTCCAAGTGAGATCCATCGATTTTTTGGATCAACCCTATGACCTAACTCAACCTTTTTCAAGTCACCAAATTTTCATCACCAGTTGCAACAAGTAGGTATATATCTACGATCTCATAAAAGATTGTAGAAATTTTTTTTATAGATGTTTTGAAAATATAACCTTTTTTAGTCAATATAAGCATGGAAAGGGTTCATCCAGTATATTTGATTACCTACAATCGCTTAAGTTCAAGTTCTCCAGAGCAAATATTAAATTTGAAGGAAATAGAAAAATTGATATTATATGATCTCCAGTAATGTTGGCTTCTTTTGTATTTTCGTTAGGCAACATATCTTTATTAATCTTTACTTTACGTTCCCAGGAATTTCTGCTAGTCAGGGCACAAACTTCGATATAATCTGGAGTGTCTAATCCAATATAGCTATTACTGTGTTAATGAGACAATGAATGCTGCTAGAGGAAAGTGGATTCTCCACATTACCTCAATTTTCTTCCAATATCTGCGAATTGAAAATATAATTTTCCCTAGTTTTCACCTCCACTCACGTAAGTTAAGTTGTTTCGCCTTTTACAAAGCTATTTCTCATACGCTTAGTCTCATAATCTACCCTTGCTTGACCCGAAATGCGCTTATATAACACATTAAATATAATCCTTCTAATAAAAATACAAATAAAATACAGTGAATTGAAAGAAAAACCTACGCGGAAAAAGTTTGAGTTGACATTGCACGAACTGCACATTAAAGTGAGCTTAAAGTGAGCGCATTGAAATCTTATAAAAACTATATTAAGCATAACGAATTATGCAAGCCATAGGACTCGTGATACCTACTAAGTACACAGAAAGTGGCGAAAATGCAAAATTAAGGCATGACTTAAAGGCTTTGCTATGGAAATATATATTTGTGCACCGCCGCCGAAATTTTTCGCTACTATACCACCTATCTGGGCACATACAGACATTGTACATATGCATTTCCCATGCAGCAAGTTTGTGTCTTAAATCTTTCGTTTAAAATTCGCTACCTCAGCTTTTAAGATCTTTGGTGCGCCGTCGCCTATACAGGGCGTGTCAAGCGTTACATATACAGCGCACACAGCAAGGAAAAGTAGTTGGAGTATGGCGTGTTAGTGACAGTGCCCAGTATCAGTAGCTAGCGGCAGCAGCAAGCGTTGTAGCTAGGAAATAAAAGTGCAAACAAATGTGGGTTTGTTCAAGCGCGGCGCTGTTTCGTAGGTAAACCGAAGTGCAAATTGCGGTTTAAATATTATAAAATAAGAAAAGCAGTAAATGAGTTATAAGGCAGTAGCTGATAAGCAATTTAAAGTAAGTCTAAAAAGTAAATAAAGGCCAGCAATGAAAAGAGTTCAATGCAACTGAGATATGCGGAAAATAGGCGAGTTGTTGTGACAGTCATTGTCACCGATTTGGCGTGGTGAGGTAGTAAGCGATTACTGTCGTAGAGAAAAGTTATTTTATTCAATATAATTTAAATCTCAGTTCCCACAAAATATGTTTTATTTTTGTTTTTATCCAAAAACAATTTCTTAAAAAAATTTTGCTTTGAAAAACAATTACTATAATTTTAAATGTTTTTTTCTATAAATTTTTTCATTAAAATATTAATTTTTTTTTCAACAAAGCATTTTTATTTAATTAATTAAATTATATTCTGGTAAAAATTTGTTGTGAGTTCTTTTGTTACCACTTTTTTCATAATTTAATTTTTATATTAAATAACAAGCAAGCAAAAAATTTGGCAGACAATTTAAATATTTCAGTAAAATACATATTTAATTTGATTTAAATCGAAATTGGCTTCTCAAATAAGTTAATTCTTTTATCCGAAAATTGTAAAAAATGTTACTTTGAAAAATATCTACAAAAATTTAATTTAAATTCTAAATAATTTTGCTTCAAAAAAAAGTTCTAAAGAATTTAAATTATTTCATTATATTTTCTTATTAAAATTTTTTTTTTTAATTTTAATTTTTTTCTGAGCAAAATTTTGGAATGCAATTGATTTCGCGGAAAATAATTAAAATTTTTTAGAATTAGAATAAAAAATTAAAACTTTTTTGAATTTCTTTCAAAGTTTTTTATTATTCATTTTCAAAGCAAAATTTCTTTTCGAAGCAAAATTTTATTAGAATTTTTTAAATTGAAATTTTTAAAATTTCTTTTGAATTATTATTTTTTTCAATGCAAAGATTTTTGGATGAAATTGATTTCGAAAAAAAAATAAATTTTTTTGGAATTGATATTAAAATTTTTAGATCTTATTTCAAAGCAAAATGTTTTAGAATTTAAATTATTTTTTATTAGATTTTTTTCAAAGTAACATTTTTTATAATTTTTTTTTACAAAGCAATTTTTTTTTTCAAATCAAAATTTTTTAGAATTTGTTTTAAACAAATTTTTTTAAAACTTTCCGCTTTGAAAAAAAAAATAAAATTTTTTAGAACTGTTTTTTTTTTTAATAAATTATTAAACTGAATAAATTAATGTTTTTGTTTATAAAATATCAAATTTTAATCGCAAAAAATATCATATAAAAGTTTTTGTTTTAAACAAAAAATTGCAATTTATATAAGTAGCATATTAAATGTTATTTTTATATATTTAGTTCAACTTAATTTAAATTGAAATTTTTTTTTGAACTTATTAATTTTTTTGTTCAAAAATTCTATCCAAAAACATTTTTTTTAATGAAAAAAGTAAGAAAATATTTTGAGAATTTTTTTCTAAGACAAATTTTTTGATGCAAATAAAAACAAAACCAATAATTGGTAATTTTTAGTCAATATTTTCTTATAGTTTTTTTTAGGAAATTTCCTTACAAGAATACAATTTTTTTTCATATAGAATAAACTCATGCAAACAACTTTGTAGGCAATTTATTTCAATTAAATATTAAAAAAATTATTTTCGCAAAGTATTTTTATTAAATCCAAATTAATTGAATTTTTTGTTACACTTTTTTTCAATTATTTTATTTTCTGTTTTAAATAATTCCATTAAAAAATTTGTTTGTGTTTAAAAAAATGAGAAATTATTATTACTTTTTTTGAATTTAATTTCTTTTCATGCACCCACTTCTATAAAAAAATAATTATTAATAATTATTTATATAATATAAATAAATAAGAAATTTTTTCAAAAAAATTATTTTTTTTTATTATTATTTTTTTTCTTTTACTGTTATTTTTCAAGTTATTTAAAAAAATATATGTTTTTAGCAGACCTATTTTCAAAAATAAATATATCTTCACATAAAATGTGTTTACAACTAATTATTTTTTTAACAAAACTTTTCATGAATGACTAATTTTGTTTTTACTTTTTCATACGCAAAAATGCATGTAATTTCTAAACTGAATTTTTTAAAAATTGCTTCTTCCAAGTTTTCAGCGCATTGATTTTCCAGTAGTTTTTGCTTTACAAATCGAAATTAAATTTTTTATTGCTTATGATTCACTACATCATATTACATATGTATATGTATGCAGCATAAAATTTTCAGCTTCTGCTATCAGATATAACCAATATATAAGCATTTCATAACCAAAAGTCAAGTTTTGTTTCAATATGAGTAGTTTCTATTATATCTATTTCCTTCACCTGTAAACTTATGAAAAGTGATGACTTTGCATTTTAGGTGACTATATCTATATATTTTTTCTTTCCGAATTATCTTCTGTTTTGACAGTTTTTATATTTTTTCTTCTTCTCACCTGTCACTTCAATTGTCCTCTCTCAATAGAGCAAGGCTGTCACTTGTCAACAGCAACTTCATGATTAAATATCTCAAAGTTAATGCTAATGTCAACGGAAGATGTGCAACGCGTACGCACAAAAACTAATTTTTCACTTTAGTCTGCATTTAAATCACAATCTTTAAAGCGCTTGTTATGTGTTAATATTCAAAGGCTATAAATCACTAATTTGTATACACTTGTTGTATTTGTTGCTTGTGGTGTCTCGGAAAAAAATTTAAATCCTAAAATGGCGTAAATTAATATTTGTTAACTGCGGACTTTTAACATAATTGGTTTAAGCTTGTATTAATTAAGTTAGTTTAATATAAATTAGGTCAAAAAAGCAAAAACACAGTCAAAGTAATGGCCAACAGTAGTATGTTGACCAAAATGCGATTATTATTATACGATTTTTATACTGAATTTGGCTTTATTGCAGCCGGGAAAGCTGTTTTGGAGATATTTTTTTATCTATTTTATATTGTCATTAACTGAATTATAAATATAATGGACGCTAATTAAACATCATGTGGGAGCCATGAAATTCAATATGTTATAGGTAAAAAAAAAATTAAAATTAAATTTAGTTTCTATTGCAAATGTCTTGCGGTATTTTCACTAAATTTTTCCACATAATGCTTTATCGTTTACTAAATCCGTATTAACTTTTCAAATACTAACAAACTTTTTTATATTTTCAATATGTAAATAAAAACACTCTGAACATTCAAGATAATTCGTCATGAAAATAGGCATATGTTACCACACTACCTTAAATATTCACTGCTCCATTTCATAGGCATACATAAAGATGTATGTATATAAAGAAATATATATTATAGAATAGTGCAGAAGCATTTGAAAATGATAAAAATAGAAATAAGTTGATAGTATGTTGTATACCTTCGAAAGCGAAAGATAAAATTACATAAATTAAAAGAAAATAATTTACGGATAATTAGAGGTCCTGAAGAGAAAGGTGAGGGAGTAGTTTAATTTCTAAAAGTTACAACGGTTTCACACGGTTTCGAGCAAAACTACGATTCCTATCTTTTTTGTAGAAAAAAATAATTGACAATGTTGTAAGTAATGAAAAGATCTATGGCATTTTAGTAAAGGCTTTTTTCACATAACCTCGAAATTTATGTGAAAAATGCAATTAACAAAATTTTACGGTTTTTTATTTTCATATGGTACAAGAAATAGTTTTCTTTCACGAAATTCGGTCTGAACTTACCTTCTTATTTTCTAACTATACTGTATTTTTTTTAATTTAAAACATTAACAAGGTCTGTCGCAAAAGAAACAGGCCTGTTAAAAAAACAACAAAAAATTAATATTTTTCAAAAGTAATATTTTTTTATTCAAAGTAGTTTCGTTGTGCTTCGATAGAGCGATTAGCCCGGTCAATTAGCATTTCAAATGAGTGTTTAAGGTCATTTTTCGGAATGCTCTTGAGAATATCGGTCGTCGCCTTTTTGACAGTTTGTCCTGAAACCAGTTCCTTTCATGGGCAAATGTTGTTTTCCTCAATAGGTAAAAATCACTTGTCAGATCAGGTGAGTTGATGATTAATGGTTAAATGTTTTTGTCAAAAAATCAGTGACAAGCGTCGACCGATGGCACGGCGCATTGTCGTGGAACAGGCGCCAGGACCCCGCCTCACAGTATTGTGGTCGAGCGCGGTGAATGCGTGACAAAAGACGCTTCATAACACCAAGGTAAATCACATTAATCGTTATATATGTGTGGGGCTTTCGGTAACATACCCTCGTTTCGTAAAAAACAAATCAAAATTGTCTTTAATTTTCATTGTGTTTGGCTTTGTCATCCAAAAATGGTCCTCACGACATTCTTTACAGCGCTTGTTAAACCAATATTACTACAGGATAGGCATGATCAATCACTTTTTTTTGAAATGTTTCAGTAAACGTTTTCCCAAAAAAATTTAAAACAAAATCTAAAAATTGCGTTGCATTTTACGACCGATTGTTAAAGCTGCTGTTTAACATAATTGGTTTAACATCGATTAAGTTACCCAATTGTCTTAATTTAAAATGTCAAAAAGCAGATCAAACATTTCATATATCCAACATTAGTATGTTGAGCAAAATGCCACCAGAAATTATATAAAGAGTTTTGTTTCTTTTGCGACAGAATTTGGCTTTTTTTTTACATTGACGTAATATTGGAAAAACCCCAAATTTTCAAAAAAATATATCTGTAGTAAAACCTTATATTTTTTAATGTGACTATGACGGTATTAAAAATAAGGGGTGATCCAGGTAGAGGTTCTTTTTTCAATAGCTTTTTTTTTGACAGATCACGCGTGATTTGTGTCAAGCTGTCATGTTGTTTTTGTTCAGTATTATTTGGCATTTAATCATGGAAAGATTTGCTAAAGAAAAACGTTTACAAATCGTCCAACTTTATTACGAAAATTCACGTTCTGTAGAGGATGTGTTTCGCACTTCGCTCAACTTATGGTCAACACCATCACCCAAAATTATTGGATAATATTCGACCCAATAGACCACGTCCAGTACGCAGTAAAGAAATTATGGCAGCCGTAACTGAGAATGTACACGAAAACCATGGAGAGTCGATTCTTATGGAACGACTTGGCGTGTTTCATGTACAAAATACAGCTTGTGCACATAATGTATGTATCTTATAAGCGACATATATGCGCTATATTTGAAATAGTTCCAAGAAGATCCGACGTTTTCGAGCAAAATTTTTTTCAACTATGAGACTCAATGGGTATGTAAAAAAGCAAAATCAAGCCTGATTCGGAAGAAAAAATATTAGTTTGGTAAGAAAAATATCAGTTTGGTGTGGTTTGTGAGCTGGTGGAATCATCGGTCTATATTTCTTCTAAAATGTTACCGTTGAGAACGTAACCGTCAATGGCGACGGTTATCGCGCCATGTTAACCGACTATATGATACCTGAAATTGAAACTCGTGATCTCGACGATATTTGGTTTCAAAAAGACGGCGCCATTTCTCACACATTCGTCAATGTGTTTATTGAGAAAACACTTCGGTGAACAGATAATTTCAGGTTTTGGATCGTCAGTTACCAGACAAAATGCTCGAATGAGTCATCGAAAATTGGACTGAATGGATGGCCAACTGAGACGTAGCCGCGGTCAACATTTGAAAGAGATAATCTTCAAAAAATAAATACCAAAAAATGTTTTTTCGAATGATAATAAACACTCCACATTAAATTTGAAGTTCCTGTGTTTTTCCTTTAAAAGTAGGGAGCTTCGAAATGAATCACTCTTTGTACACATTACTGTGGTAAATTTGCTCAGAAACCCCAACAAAAAGACCCCACGGCGTGTAACAAACAATCCCGTTTTTTTTACATCTGCTTAAATAATTGTCTTTTCTTTTTTATTATGCGAGAAGAATTTCTGGAATTGCTTAAATAAATGTGTTTCTTATTATCTGAGAAGACAACTTTTCGCTTTAGATGCTCTAATTAATATTATTTCCTTTCCTATAATAACATAACTTTCTAAACTGTAGACACAATAACTCAGTTAAACTAAACTTGATTACATTTTTGACCAAAAATGGCATCAAAAGTAACACAACCATTAGTTAACTTATTAGCCAAAAAAAATTCCAAAAAATAATCAAATTGCATATTGCACTCATCGATAAGGAAGCAACTGCATATTTCCTAATATTTTACACCAAGATAAAAAGCTAATTAAAAGCTCAACTGAAGCGAATTAATAGCTTTATCTCATTATGCAGGGCTTGTTACTGCTGTTGCTGTTGTTGTTGCTGTTTTGCCGCTGTTTTGACTCCATTGACCGCTGCGTCTGCCGGCAAATTTGTTTTGCAGCGTTTTTCATCGCTCGCTGCTGTCGACGCGACTTTCGGCGATGACTCCATTACCAGCGACCACTACAAGCGCATATGACGTTAGAGCCGCGCGCGCTTATTGCCAAAGTGTTGAAATCAATTACTAGTTTTGATGGCTCCATTGCCAATATCAGGCAGCAAGCAGGCAGGCAGGCCACCGCCGCGCATCTAATGACAACCCCGATTTGCTATTTTTTGTCTTTTTTTTTTTGGTTTATGTTGCTGCTTTGTTGCTGCTTATGACATAATTGGTGTAGTGAATTATTCGTTTTGCTCTCGGCTTGTAATGTCTTTGCTGTTGCCTCTCCTTCTCCTCCTCTTTAATGTATTTGCATATATTGCTGGGTGCATAAATCCCCGAATAATCTCATTAGCCTTACTGGGTTATGTTTCTTTTTTTTAACTTTTTTTTAACTTTTTTTGTAGTGAGTCAAAAAATTAAAAAATTTGAATTTGTAAAAATATGCAAAAAAATTTAAAAATTAAATTTGTTCGAACCTGTTGTTCGAAAAATGTTGCTGTAGCGCCTCTTTGATTGCAAAACACTTACAGAGACTCAGTGTGGCTTTTAGTTCCACTGCAACCAACTGTTTTTTTGCTGTTATTATTAATTTAAATTTTCAGTTTTTTAATGTTGTTTTGCGCCAAATTATTTATAATTTATTATATAGATGGCATAAATTTTTATTTGGTGTCTAAAAATAAATTTATACAATTTATCACCAAACTAAAACTATTAGCAGAATGTCAACTTGTTTTTTGCTGTCCTCAATGAATATTTTTTTTCGATTAATTGTGTTGCATCTAAGTTTGTTTCAATTTAATGTGTTGGTCATCCATGAAATTAAATACAATATATCATGGGTGAATGAGATTTTGATTTAATATCGATTAACAGCTAATATAAATTACTAAATTACGTCAATTCTTGGAAAAAATCCGCCAAAAGAGGATCGATTCACACCACCTCTTCGCCGATTTTAAAATGAGGCAAGGGAGCTTCTTTTATGCCGCTATATCATGAATTTGGTATCTCCGCAAAACTAATACGGCTGTGTAAACTGACGCTGAGCAACACCAAAAGCTCCGTTAGGATCGGTAAGGACCTCTCCGAGCCGTTCTATATCAAACAAAGTTTCAGTCAAGGCGACTTCCTATCGAGCTATTTTTTCAATCTTTTATAAGAGTGTACAGCTGGTGACGTAGCCAATGATACTCGTACTAATGTCATCGGCCTCAACACCTGCGCCGTTAGTTCTGCTTTCTCCAGAGTGGACAAGAAAGCAAAGCAAATAGATGGGGCAGTGAACGAGGGCAAGACGAAATATCTCCTGTCATCAAACAAACAGTTGTCGCACTAGCGACTAAGCTTTCAAGTCACTGTTGACAGGTCGTAGTCGTAGATAAATTCGTCTATCTTGGAACCAGTATTAAAAACAACAACAATGTCAGCCTCGAAATCCAATGCAGAATATCTCTTGTCAACAGGTGCTACTTCGGACTGAGTAGGAAATTGAGAAGTAAAGTCCTCTCTCGACGAACAAAAGCCAAACTCTATAAGTCGCTCATAATTCCCGTCGTGCTATATGGTGCAGAGGCATGGACGTTGACAACATCTGATGAGTCGACGTTACGAGTTTTCGAGAGAAAGGTTCTGCGAAAAATGTATGGTCATTTGCGCGTTGGCCACGGCGAATATCGCATTCGATGGAATGATGAGCTGTATGAGATACACGACACCATTGACATAGTTCAGCGAATTAAAAGACAGCGACTAGGTTGGCTAGGTCATGTTGTCCGGATGGACGAAAACACCCCAGCTCTGAAAGTATTCGGCGCAGTAACCACCATGGGAAGAGGAAGACCTCCACCTGGCTACGTTTCGAATCTCCAATTGGCGCCACATTGCGAAAAGAAAAACGACTGGCGCGCTGTTGTAAAGTCGGTTATAACGGCATATGCGGTATCTACGCCAATAAAGAGGAGGAGAAGATATGTTAAGTTTGCCAAGATGTTTCAGCCCCCAAAATAAAACGTCAGAGACCCTATAAAAAATGTATATAAATTATTAGCGTGATGAGCAGAGTTGATTTATCCATGTACGCCGTCTTTATGTACGCGAATCAATTTTCGAAAAATCGGTCTGAAATTTTGCACACCGAAGTCGGTTGAAGCAGTGAACGCCCAAAAGGGGTTGTTACCGACGAAAGATGAAAGAAGTTCAAAAAATATTTTTGAATGTCCATAAAGTGAAGTTGTTCGAGATAGCAACCACTCTCTATGTTTTACCAAGCTAATTCACGATAATAAACGATTGCAAAAATCCACGAATTGGGCTTAAAATTACTTTTGCATCCACCCTATTCTCCAGATCTCGCTCCCAGCCACGGTTTCCTGTTCTCAGATCTCAAAAGTATGCGCCATGCGAAGGTGGTCGACGAAACTGAGGCTTATTTTGAAACAAAATACAAATTGTAAAGTTGAAGCGTCGCTACAGGTATAATCAATCTATCACACTTGAAGAGAACTATGTTGAGTAAAAAAACGGAGTTTGCCAAAAAAATGTGTTTTATTATAAGTACGTATGGTAGGCCGGGAATTTTTCAATTGACCTGTTGGGTTATTGTCCAAAAGAACGCTGCAATCTACGAAGAAATTGTGCAGATCGGATCACTGAACCACATAGTACACTAAGCAAATACCAAAACTGTGGACTGTACAATTTCCCTATCAAATACATATTTACCTTAAAAGCAGCAGCTTTCGATTGCTAAATAAATATAATTAATATTGTTAAAATAATTAGCGTCTTGACCGTTGCATTTTAAAACAGAGAAACCAGAAGCTGAAGTGATAGCAAATACCGCGCCAAAACGCCAATTAGCACACTAGAGCACACACACCTACAATATGTTATCAAAACATTTCACTTATTGGACAATTGCCAACAACAGCGCTAAATTTCCAGCGACAGCGTCAAGCAAAAGTAGCTGTACTGTTATCTGTGAACCCAACGGTGTGCCAAACTGGTCAGCGCAGCATTGACCAAGACAGCTTGTCACTTGACACATATCCAATGATGTCTATCAATAAATGGCTAACGCAGTGGAACACACACACGCACACACACATAAACACTTAGAGGCAACATAAGCGCGTGTGTTATTTCCTAACTTTCACTCGCACTTTAAACAAAAATGCGAAGAGCTGTGGAAGAAAAAGCAAATCAAATGAATTTCAATGCGTTTGCGCATATTTCCGCGCAATTCTTACACACTCATCCACCAAATGCGTTCAATACAAAAAAAAAATAATAAAAATAAACAAAAGAAAAAGTAAAGTGCCAACTAAGGCAAAAAATTAGAGTTTAACGATTTGTTTTGATTTTGTCACCGTCAATTTGGGTAATTGTTTGCATCATCGCCTATGGCAATGCTGGCAGCACGGCGCTATCACGTTGCTTCGGCTGTGATTCATTAAAAATAGTCGCGCTAAAGCTGCTTGGTTGCCGTTACTGCCGCCAACACACTTGACTGACTGCCTCAATGGTGGCCATGCGGCAGCGGCTTACTTTCTGCACGCACCGGACATGCATAAATCTTCGCTGTGCGGCCGTCAATCACTGCGCAGCCGTAGCAGCAACAGCTAACGCTGTGTTGATATGCGTCTTTCGGCTCATTTAAGCGCTAGAAAGTGTGTGCGCAGGCAATCACAAGCATCATGTTGGCTAGAAAAGGTAGCCTATCGCTAGATAATGGTTTGCTGCGGCTGCTGTTAACAACTGCTTGAGCTTTGCTTTAAGTCTAGCGCCGGCGGGCTTATTTGTGCACCGACGCTTGATTTACGATCTAACCTGACAAGTGGTGGCTAGCTGCCTGCCCATCTGGTTAGCTGTGCGATCTGTTGCTGATCGACATGCCGCTTGCTTGATTACTCTGACATACATATGATTATCTATGTATATAAGTATGTGTGTGTGCCTCGGGCATTCACGTGTAGGCCAGCAGACCATTGATCGAGCGATGCGTGTTATAACGATCGATATGCGACAAGTTGACATTTGATTGACGCTTGTCATTATGTAATAAGCAAGCGGCGTAATGCACGATAGGAAGTGAATGCCGTTAGTGATGTTACAGGAAACTTCATGATTCAATGCCTAGTAGTAATAATGTCCGATATGCTATACAGAGAGCCTTTAGTATAAAAACCTTCGGAGCAAAAAATAAAATATCCCGAAGGTTAGGTTCGGTTAGTCTGGTAACCACGCATAGATCAGCTTTGACCCTTTGCGATACCAGATGGAGTTCAGTTACTAGGTCCATGAGGAGTAGTGATGCTTTGATGCCTGCGCTTGACCCAAATTTTAACAGACTCTGTGGCCTCACTCTCGGTATTTCCTCCAGTGTATCATACCGTGGGGATACCAGATGCTTACAGCGTAGTCTCAGTTGCTTCCCTGGTGTCTTGCTCTAGACATTTCCCGCAATATTCTCGGTCTGTCAAGTCCAATCTGCGGGAGTGTATTGCCGCCAGACAGTGACCAGTTAGTAATCCAATCATGTTCTGCCTCTATCACTTCGAACAGCGGAGGAATGGTTTTGACGATTCAGAGCGGATGAAAACGACACTATGGATAAGCCAGCCGGCGGAAGACCTGTGACGACGTATACCGATCAAATCATGGAAAACATAGAGTTAGACTGGCATGTGGCATCTCGTGATATCCCCCGGAAGATCGGAGTTAGTCACCAAACCATTTTAAACCATCTGCAGAAGGCTGGATACACAAAAAAGTTTGATGTTTGGGTGCCGCATGATTTGACGAATCGGAATGAACTCGACCCATTTTTGAAGCGGGTGGTGACTGGCGACGAAAAATGGATCACATACGACAATATCAAGCGAAAACGGTCGTGGTCGAAGGCCGGTGAATCGTCCCAAACAGTGGCCAAGCCGGGATTGACAGCCAGGAAGGTTTTGCTGTGTGTTTGGTGGGATTGGAAGGAAATCATCCACTTTGAGCTGTTCTCATATAGCCAGACGCTTAATTCTACCATCTACTGCGAACAACTAGACCGCTTGAAGCAGGCGATCGACCAGAAGCGTCCAGAATTGGCCAACAGGAAGTGTGTAGTGTTCCACCAGGACAACGCCAGACCACACACTTCGTTGATGACTCGTCAGAAGCTACGGGAGCTCGGATGGGAGGTTTTATCGCATCCACCATATAGCCCGAACATAGCGCAAAGTGATTACCATCTGTTCAAGTCCATGGCGAACGCCCTTGTTGGTGTAAAGTTGAACTCAAAAGAGGCTTGTGAAAAGTGGCTGTCCGAGTTCTTCGCAAATAAGGAGGGAGGTATTCTAGACGGAAACAGATTATCGAACGAAACGGCGCATATTTGAACTAAATCCAATCACTGTAACACTTTTTAATATTTGACAACCTTATATTATATGTCAAAGTTGTAGGAAATGAAAAAATCGATAACCTTTGTTTATACACCATTTTCACATAACCTCAAACTTTATGTGAAAAATTCAAACAGCCAAATTTTGGGTTCTTTATATTTTGTTTCTTGTGCAAACATTTTTTTCTTTCACGAAATTTGGTGTAAATATACCTTCTTATCTCCCAAATATGCATCAACATATTTTTTTATTTAAAATACATACCATATATTTTTTTATATTTGACTTAATATCGAAAAAAACCAAAATTCAATAAAACATTCGCACATAAATTTTTTAAATTATTTTAAAAAATCAGCAGGCTTTATGTTCGTTGAAACCTCTGTTAGTATAAAAATATACACATTACTATGTTAAATTGTTTCGTAGTAGCAACTCTGTTGACAACAGCCCTCCAGCATTTGTGCACAATTAGCAGAGTTGTCACTTCGTACACTTAGTTTCATCAAAAGCCTTTCACTGCTCTTGTCGTTAACTGTCATCGATTTTTTGTTGATTGTCTATACAACAATGCATTCAAATAGTAAAAAAAAAAAATGGTTTTGCTTATTATATTATTTGTTCACATGTACAATACATACACACCAAAAGATATGAATACGCAATGTTACCCATTAATTCATTGACATACTTCACAGGGTTTTGACTTCTTTTTTATATTTTCATATGTCCCATTTGTAGGGCAACATAATTGAGTTACAATATACCTAATGGTTCACCAAAATTGCTTGATGATTTTAGTTTCAAATTGCATATTTTCGACACAATTTTTCCATTTTTAAATTACATAGCAACAAAATCATTTGCCTTACAGTGAGTGCAAACAAAGATAATTTGTTAATATTGCAAGGAGATAGCGAAGAAAATATGTAAAACTAAAATCACCTTAATTCAACACTCACACAGAGGTGAGCATAACCGAGAAGCCGTATTCAATTCGTCACTTCTCTGCTCGTTGCTTGAGCACTGCTCTGTTATCAAATTGAAAGGTGAATTTTGCCCATTTCATTTCCTTCAAAGTAATCTCCTCCCTCTGCAATACACTTATGACAACGAAATTTTCCAGTCATCATAGCACAATCCTCCATCGTCATGGCGATCAGAGCCTTCTTCGTTTCAGCTTTTATAACCTCAATTGAGCCAAAACAATGTCCTCGGAGTGGTCATGTGAATTTACTGAATAGCTAGATACTTTCAAAATTATCGGAAATTTACAAAGATGGTCTAACATGATACTAATATTTCTTATACGTATAGAATCTGAAAGTTGGTCTGTATATTTTTCCAAATTTCTTCATAGTTCTTTGGGGACATAAAGCTACTTCGAGATTAGAGTCTTGTGGCAGTGTTGTTGTGCATTTGCGATCTGCTGAAGATATGTGGTACTATGTAAAACCAGAGCACTCGTACAGTTAGGTTCCGTATCTTGACATAGAGCCGCGAACCCATCAAAAATCCATTGATGTTTTTTTATAATTTCCATTCCTAGTTTAGCTTTAAATGAAAGGTTTCACATCATTTTTTGTACCATACCATACCAGTAGAGTTCATTTCAGCAATTTTATGCTATATATAGATATAGACAATAAAATAAAAATAAAATATTTTGCTAACAATTGTCGTGTAATCTGTTGAAAGATGGAAGGGTTCTTAACAGTATATAAATTATTAATTTAAACTCGGCATTCATGATTTTTAAAAATATTTCGCTGTTAATTAACATTTGTGTTGTTTATATACCTAACATTTTCTAATTTATATTATTATATGGGCCATTCCATCAATTGGTCATCAAAAAGTTGTTTTTTTTTTTTGATTTTGAGCGACAACTTTGCATTTTTTTTTGCTGTTCATGGGATCAGAGTCCCACATTTTTGAACACTGATTCTTATGTAGAATTTAGCGAGGAATCGGACGGAAAATCAATTTTGAAAAAAAAAATTGGTGGAAAAGCACAAAAAATGGGATTTTTGGAAAAAAAATGTTTTTTTTTGGATTTTGAAAATTTTTTTGGATTTTGAAAATATTTTTATCAGAAAGCTGAGATTTTTTTACATAAAATTGGATAACTGCAAAATTTTTTTAAACACAATTTTGAGGTCGTTAAAAAATAAAAGAAATAATAATTTTTTTGATTGATCTCAATTTGAATTACGCGCCAAAAAACAATGGAGCAACTTTGACCACTAAAAAGTTTACAGATATTCTTATTTTGGTCTATATTATGATATTCTAAAGTTTCGTCAAAATCGGAGAACCACGGGTACAAAACCATGTCGCCAATTGATGGAATGGCCCATATATAATATTTTAAATAAAATTACTTTCATCTAAGTTGCGTAAATATACTTTTTCTCAGTTATTTTCGTTTAACTTGTACATTGTTGAAATATTAATCTGCTAAATTACTT
Organism: Bactrocera neohumeralis; assembly: GCF_024586455.1. NCBI lineage: Eukaryota > Metazoa > Arthropoda > Insecta > Diptera > Tephritidae > Bactrocera > Bactrocera neohumeralis. Next base: position 25,721,621 of record NC_065921.1, read on the forward strand.
GTAAAATTGAACAAATTATGCAATTAAAATTGCGTAAATGCCAAGTTCCGTTTCCGAAGCAACTTAAAATGCAATCAATCACAATGATATTCAAATTTTCCAATTAATAAATCGACTGTAGGCAAGGTCAGCAAGTAACAGTATACTGTTAAATGTGTATGTTAAGCTGCAAAAGCTGAACTTTGTTTATAAACATACAGATGTAAAGCATGGAGCTACATATATACATGTGTAACATGCGCATGCACATGTGATCTTATCTCATTATTAGTCACTTTCATCAATATTTTTTCTCATGCAAGCCCAAGGCACTGTTGCTCTGTAACACACATGCGACCAGCTGAACAGCGGCTTACAGTAGTTGGCCATAGAAACGTTTATGTCATGAACTAGTGCAATATGCAGCTGTTGTCACTTATTTTTAGAATTTTATACTTGTTGTTGTTGTGTTTTGCTTTTACGTGCTTGTTCTCCCAGCTCGTTTGCCATAACAATGCATGACATTAAAAATGCGCCAAATACAAGAATAACAATAAGAGTATCGCCGCAAAACTTGCTTTCGAGCAGCATAAAATTTGTTTAACGTACTTGACTTTAGCCGGCAAGCGCTCGGCATGATTATGAGTGAATTGTACAGTTGAACCATTTTGTCTGCCATAACTGGTAGAATCGTTTGTGGCGTCAAGGACGTTTAATGGCAGCGACAGACAAATTTACATAAGATCATAGTGATACATACATATATATGCATGTATATAAGAAATTATGTACATTTAATATATACATATTTATATACATATATTAAGGTTGTATATGTATATGCATAAATTAGGGTAGGTCAAAAACAAAGAAAGCAAATATTTTTTCTCGTTTGGAACTCTGAAAAATTGTTTCTAAGACATCTCTAAGCATGTTTGAGCTCTTAATTGTAACGGGAAGCTCTTTCGCCTTACAGTTTCTTATTTGTTTCTTATTATCAGTTAGAAAAATTCAAATCTCGCCTTCAACTATTTGAAAAAAATGTGTTGTTTCATAGATTTTGCAGGAAATGAATGCTCTACAAAAGGATCTTTAACATTTTTTTCGTAAACCTAACGTTTAAAAGATATAAAAGTTGAAGTTTGCTTATTTTAATGGAATTTTTTTCTTACGAATTTTAATAAATGAAAAAATAATTGCAAAACTCAAAGTTTTGTTACTGCCCTCCAAAAATGGATTTTCCCTATGAAACTTTCAGGGGACCAAGCAAAAACAATCGTTTTTTTTTTTTTTTTTGCCCACCCTAATATATGTGTACAGCAGCACAGCGTCAGCAATTGAGAGTAACTGCCGTTGTGGCCATCGATAGGATGTTGAAATGCGAATATTTACTGGTGCAATTTTATTTTTGTTTTTGTTCTTGCATTGCCTTTGCGATTTTGTTCTGATTCTAATCGCGCACCATAAACTGCACGCTGCATGCATAAATTAACATATATGTATATACGTATGGTTCTTGGCGAGGCAGCAGCACAGTTGCAGTTGCCACGAGAATGGGCGTTGCAATTTTGACAGCTCCAGCGAAGTCAACGAGACACTGGCGCAGCGGCGACGTGTCTTGTTGAGCGTAATTTCGGGCCAGACAAGTTGCCATAAAGACAGTATGTGCTTTTTGTCCATATAGATATGGTTGTATGTACATATGTATGTATGTATGTAAATGTGTACATGTCTAACTGTACAATTGTAAGTTGTCGCATGCGCTGGCATTTTGGCGAATGCGTGCGTGCGTGCAGCAAGTGCAGTGAAAATGTTTCGACAGCTTAACATTTTTCTTTATGTCACCATGTGAGTTTTTCAATTTAGTTTTTTCGATTTTTTTTTTTCGTCGCCCATTTTACACTTTAAATTTTGGTTCTAAATGGATTTTTAAACTGCAATTGCATTTCATTAGCATTTATATATTTCAGTGATAACGATCTTGATTGTGCTAATTGCATGCCATTAACACTTTGTGCGCCGCCAAGAGTTTTTATGCAACATTTTTTTTTTCTAAATTTTAGTTGTAGCAACTTTTATGCAAATTTTTGAAATTATTTTTTATATATTTTAATTTTTATTATTTTTAATTGTTTTTTTTTTATTTTTTTATTATATTCTAAAACTTTTTTATCTTTTTAAAGTTTTTTTTTTTTATTTATTTTATTTTTGTTTATTTATTTTCAATTTAAAAAAATTTAAATTAAATTTTGCTTTAAATTTTTTTATTTTTAATTGGATTATTATTTTTATTTTTTGTTATTATATTCTAAAACTTTTTTATCTTTTTTAAGTTTTTTTTTATTTATTTTATATTTTTATTTTTTTTTTAAGATATTTTAAGAAAAAAAATATTTTTATTTTGTTTTAAGAGATTTTAAGAAAAAACATATTTTTATTTTTTTATATATTTTTTTTTTTTAATTTTTTTCCATATGCTTAAGCGCAAAAAATGCAAAGTAGCATAACGCACTATTTCGTGCCAATTTAAATTAATTGCTTAACAATTGTCCATTGCCATTTTTTTCTGCAGCCATTTTTTATTTTTCACACTATTTTTTCGCAAGCCATTGTAAATGTGTCAATTTTAATTGAATGAAATCAATAGTCCATGTTCGTATCAAACCAACAAAAACAACAATCAACTCTGCATGTTTATAGAACAGTCGCAACACACAAAAGACTTAAGCAACGAACCCGCTTGTGCAATTGGCTTTATTTCGCTGCATATTGCTTTTGAAATTGACTGAAAGCTTTATTGGCCAAACGAAAACGCATATGCGTGTTTATAAAACAATTTCATAGCTTATCTACTGTTTAAGCAATATTTAAAAAAGTTCAATACATATTATCAATTCTGTATTATGTATTATTACAAATTTTCTTAGCCAAATATTTTGTTGATTTTCTTGTAGGTTTGATTAAGGCAGAATATTAATATCATATTTCAGACAAAACGTTGTTGCAAACTCAAATATAATCAATAAATTGTTGTTTAATGGCAAGTAAGTAAGTAGTAGTATTTTTCTTCTTAGCTCCTAGTTATCATACAATAGGCAGAATGTAACCTTTATACACTTGCAACAGAGCCTACATATCTCCTAAACCACTTAAGCTACAAATATTCCAATCAGCTCACGACAAATGCTTTTATCATCCCTATAGACACTTTAAAAATGGCTGAAATCGGAATATAACCCCGACGACTCACCATATAACGGTACTATAAAAAACTACTTAAAGTGCCATAAATCAATGACTAAATATGCCAGAGATATACAATTTTATACCCGAGCTGGTATTAGAGGGCTTTATGGAAGCCGGTGTAAAAATTGGGCAATGGGCGTGGTACCGCTCACTTCTAGGTGACAACCCATAGCTTGGAACCCGCCCAGATTGTCTATGGCATACGTTTCACAGTCCTATGTCACAGTGCAAAAGTGGGCGAAATTGGAAGTCATTGGGCTACGTGAGAGGAGTCAATGTCATGAAATAAACTGCATAATAGCTCACACGCACAGTGCGCTACCTACGAAGCGTTCGTGTGCTGAACTAAATATGAATAATAATAAAATCTCGATGTTCACACCTTAACGTCTCTATCATTGAAATTAGGTCCTCTTCACCCAAGTCAGATGGCAAGTGGAGTGATCTGCTCCTATTACATATTATTTTCAGGTTGTTTTACTAACTTTAATAGTTGTAAATATGCGACTAATTATTTAATTATCACTAAACCTATTGGAAAGTTAAAATTTTGTAATAGCTAAGCGGCTTTTCCCCTTTTAAAGGCTTTTCTTTAACCACTTACTTTTGAGCTACCATAGTTGGTACATATAAACTAAAAAAAAAACATTCAAAAATCACAAACTTAAAAAAGTTTTTAAAACTACAGCTATTGCCGCAAATTATGATATAAAAATCACATAAAATTTAAAAAATAAAAAAACAGCAAATTCCCATTAATTTGCTTTCAATCTCCTTATATGCCGAAATACCAAACATTTTATTGAATTTTTATTTGCTTACAAAACCCATTCACTTGCATAAACACGGCAAATATGCAGTTTTGCCATGCAACCAAATGAATACCGCCACCTAATGGGCCCGCAATGAAATGCAACAAATTTTTCTTTATTATTCAACCAGAAATGAATTTTTACATTGTTATGAAGAAAGCGACCAACATTCAACACACTTTTCACAACATACTTACATGTAAGATGTGCACAGCTAAGCTCACCGTATATATGAAAATGTGTATTAGGTATGTATATATGTGTGTGTGTGTGCATGTGTATATATATGTGTGTGTGCATGTGTGTCTAATAGGTGTGTTTGGCTCTATAAGGCAAAATTACGATTTTTTCTCCGCTGGCGCACAATAATTTCATTCAAACTGAACCGCAGCAGAGCTTCCTATTTACCTTAATAAAAATGATTAAGGTACTTCAGAGTTTTTTTTATATACATATATATACATATGTATACACTATGCATATATATGTATTATTTATGTGTTTCTGCAAGTAGATACATGTGTATTAGCGCGTATGACTTCACAGTCGGGAGTTATTGCGGTTGCTGTTAACTAAGCCAGCATTGTTGCATGCAATATTTTCAGTTATAAGTCTTTAATATTGCTAAAAAAGCTTGTTACACAGCATTTTACATATAAGTATATATTTTTAAAGTATAAATATACAAGCTCATGTGTTCATTAGCATTGTTAACAGCTGTTATTCCTCTTGCACATCTCACTTACTTTTATTGCTAACAAATTAATTTTTTTTTTTAATTTTTTCACTTGGTTCAGTGACCAATATTGCTTTAACTTGTTTTTCATAAGATTTGCGTGGAACAACAACAAGCGCAACAGCATTTATTAACCATTTATTACCGTTAGCAATATGTTCGCAGCAAAAATTCGTAGAAATTGTTATTGCTTTTAGCGGTATGCGATTACTTGGTCACTGTTATTGTTATTGGTTTTTTGTTGTATTGTTATTGTTGTTTTTGTGCGCTATTGTTATTGTTGGTTTTTGCTATATTGTTTTTTCTTATTTGTTCTTTTTTTATTTTATTCTTCTTTATTTTGTTTTCGTTTCTTGTTTGTTAAAAATTATGTAAAATGCGTAAAATAATTTATTAAATGGCATATAAATACATTAAAACCGTTTAATTAAAATACACAAATATTTTATTCATCAAAAACACCGAACAAAAATGTTTTTATTTTTGTAAATTTTTATTACAAAATATTTATTTATTATTTTACCAAAAAATTAGCACATTCGCAAAAAAAAAACGATTTTATGACCTATTAATTGCGCATTAATATCAAATTTATTTGTATTATAAACCGCACACACACACACATATAAATAAATATGCAGATAAGCCGTTTTTGCTCTGTAACCTTTTCGCCTGTTTTGCTTAACGCACATTTGCATTTATAACTGTAAAATGAAACATATGTAACGCGGCTTTGTTAATAAACATTTTTTGCGATTAAACCGTTATTTGTTGTGCTTTGTAATCAATAGCGAGCAAATTGTTGCTCTGCCACTTTTGCCAAAAATTGTAATAATGTTAGGAGGACAATGAACAGCGCGAAAGCGTTCACTTGCAAACGGATTTATTTCAAGGTTGAATGTGCAAATCTTACGAACAAATACGCGTACATTCATTCCAACACAAATTTACACTTGTGTTTAAAGCAAACCTGTACGCAAATGCCGTTATTTGCTCACAATTATTGCGGCTTGTCAAATGTTACAATAACAGTCAGCTGTAACACGCGTCTGTTAAGTTCAATGGTACCGATTTGCTGTGTACTGTTGTTGTAAGCAGGCTTTGGGGGTGAATGTGTGTACGTAGAAATGTAAATATTTATTACATAAACATATTATGTAATATATTTTTTGTTGTTTCTGAATTTTGTAATAACGCGATTTTTGTGATGTAAATATTAAGGCAGCATTTGAAGTTTGCCTTAGACGAGTTTCAGATTTGCTAATTGAGTTGATACACCCGACGCGTGCTGTAAAAGCGGTGAATTTGTATTTATAATTAAAAAAAATATTTTTTTCGGATGACATATGTATTTTGACCGGAGTTTTATAATTTTAACATGAAGAGAAATATAAAAAAGTTTCGAAAATTTTTTTCGCAACTAACTGAATTATATTTAGCATGGTTGTGCTAGTTTGACTGATTGCTTCCGATTTGCTTATTACAGATTATTACAGATCGTTCGTAACAAGAAATTTTACACAACCAAAAGGAAACATTGGAGACCCTATAAAATGTATAAATGATTAGCATGACGAGCTCGATTTTTTCCATTATGTATGGTATATGCGCGAACTAGTTCCACAGCTTATGACATATCGACCTTAAATTTTTATTTCTCACGTCTTTTACACATAGAGTAGCTGCTCATTTGTCGGAGCTGCAAACATCGGACCACTATAGGGTATAGCTGCCATACAAGCCGATCGTTCAAAATATAGTGATTGTATGGGAAACTTTCTTATTTGACAATATATCTTCACAAAGTATGGTTTAATCTCCGAAGATATTGTTAAAAATGGAACACTATAGCATAGAGATGCCATACAAACTGACCGAGTTAGTGACATAAGGAATGCAACTACGAAGGGTATTATTGCTTCGATTCAGCCAAAACTAATATTTTTCTTGTTTTCACTAATGAATATGGTTATTGTTATTTTGCTAAGTTTTGATTGTTTTGTGCACAATTCTGGCATTATTCAAGTTGGTAAATTTTTCGGTTAAAAAATTGGATAGCCATGGTTATGGCTACTTATCGCTTTTTAACATTTTGAAAATATGGCAACTCTATTCCGACATATTTTCTGTTTAAATCACGTTTGTAAGCTTTTCGGTTAAAATATTGGGTAGCTGATAACCCTAATTTAACGATTTTTAACATTTTGAAAATATGGCAACTCTATTCCGACCTATTTTCTGTTTAAGTCAAGTGTCGAAAATCTACAACAAGAGTTTAATCGTTTTCAAGTTTTCTAGTAATTTTTTCTAATTTCATAATTTTACAATGTTAAAATCCAACTCCAATTGTACGCTAAAAATATTTGCTGAGACTAATCCAATATCTAATTGTAACCTAAAGGTGTGTGCAGAAGCCTCATTCATTTACAATTGCATTTTGTAAAGCAAACTTCGGGTATACTTTAGTCTCTATAAAAATTTAATTGTACTAGATAAAGAAGAAGAAGAAGATATCCTGCTAATACCATCTTCTCAAATAAAATATACATTAGTTAAAATTTAAAATAATAAATATTAATTTTTTCTTAAGTGATGATAAGTAAAAATTAAATGCTTGACTTCTATTTAGTTGTTTTGGCACAATACTGTCAATAATAGGATGTAACAGAACTGTATGGTATGTTAACAACTACAGTGCACTGTTTGAGTAACAGTAGTTGAGTGATTTGCATACCATTTTCTCATATATAAGACGTTTTAGTTAAAATACAAAATAACAAATTTTAAATTTATTGTCTTAAGTAATGAAAGGTAAAAAATTAAATTCTAAACTTCAGTTGCGGTCTGTCATTTTAAAGCAACAACATCTATGTAGTTCTTTTGACGCAATACTATCAATAACATTGTACTGTAATGTAGGTATGCTAATAACTACAGCGCGCTGTTTGAGCAATTGCAGTTGAGTGATTCGCAATGTTATTCGTAAATGGTTTAATGTTTAACAAAATTTACATTTCATTTTAAACAAGAACAAAACAAAAGGAAAACAGCTGCGAATTGAAGGACATGTAATTATAATTAACTAATTATTTCTGTGCAACTATTTTTTATTTCTTTTCTAATTTTGCTTTAGGCCTTATAATTTACATGCTTAGCCAGCATTATACGAATTCTCAAACAGCTAACTCGCTGGCATTTTCCCTGTAGCTTAAAATTATTGCATTATAAAGAATTTGCCTCCAGATATTTGCTGTCAAGGTAGCCCTGCTTAAATCTAAAAACACATACCTTGCACGAATTTCATTTGTTTTATTTTATGCGCCCGCCAACTCTTAATGCACACTGAAATTGGGTCAATTATCGTGGCGAATTTGATTGTTTCTTAATTGTTATTGTTAGAAATATTTATAGATAAATGTATGTATGTGTATGCGCTAAGTGCAAGCTATAATGGTTGTGTATGAACATGTTAATTACAAACTCGTTTGTTCATTTCACATTACTGATTACTTGCATATTCGTTTCGTTTCTCACCTGTGCCGACATAGTACTAGAAACAATAGTGGTAATGTTAGCTTGCGCTTTGAAGTAGCTTAAAGTGTTCCACCACAACTAACATGTGTACTTTATACTTTATGTGCGTTATGAGTGTGTATAATGGGAGGCTTAAAATCAAGTACCATGCAAATGCGTATAAATATTAACCTGATCAATTACATACTACAATCACAATTGACCTTGAAAGAAGTGCAAGTGCTTAGATACTTGAATTTGAGTAGGCAATTAGTTATGCTCGTGATTAGTGTGAGACTGTAGTGTGCTTAGGCGAACATTTAGAAGAGTACAGAAATACTGAGAAAAAACAATTATTTATAGTATGATTGATAGTACATATTTAAAAAATGGTAGAGAAGTTAAGTGTATGTTAACATTGATTTTTGTTTTTTTCTATAAATTTAGAGTCATAAGTCCCGAAAGAAATCCGATTCCTTTTTCCTTATGCCTGGAATCAATTGTCAATTTAGTCATTTTTTGTAGCTCTAGACTGGCTTAAGCGTTTACATGAGTTTACGGGTTTCAAAAAATTTATTTAATATATATATATATATATAATATTATCTTATTAAATTCTACAACACCTCTAAAATATTGTCCTAAATTTTCAAGTTGATCTGAGTAATAGTTTCGGAGATACAGCCTTGAGAACTTGTGCGCTCGCGGATAGCTAGGCTAAGTGCTTCGTCTTTAAACGCCTTTTTCTCGAAACTGTGCTTTTGAAGTCGGTTGGCAAGATTACTCGAGACCTACTCAACCGATCTTCATGAAATTTTACACAGGTTTTTGAGATACCATTTTTGAAGACTTTGATGAAGGATTTTTTTTCGATTAGAACTATTTAAAAAAAAAATGTCGCGAAATTTTCACAAAAATTTTAATTTTTTTGTAAAAATGTCTGCCAAAAATCCAATTTTCACTGTTTTTTTTTCTTCGTCGAAGTTCTATGTTACGGTTTCAACTATAACACATATTTTTCACTTTCGTTGATTAGGTAGTAAGGAGTTGTCCTGTCAACGCGAGCGCATATTTTGTCCGAGGGGTTACCGGAAATGGCATCGCAATGGCCGAGTTTAAAATATTTTTTTTTTTGCAAAAATTTCAGAATTTCTTTGTTAATAGTGTATGTTTTTAACAATAAAAATTCTAATAAAATATTTAATTTTTTATATGAGAAAAAAGTTTTTGAAAAAAGGAAACCCATGCAACCCCTTAGTCACATAATGAGAATTCAATAGCTTAATGATGAAGTTAACACTCATCCAGCATATAGTGAGCTTTTTGGCAAATAGAGTTTCCATTTCTAAAATGTAAAAGTTCGAGGGGAAAATATAAAAATAATAAATGAATTTGCAGTTTTACAATTTTTTTTTTAATTTTTTTGTTTTTTTATAAAAAATGACTTCAAACTCTCCTTCAAATGGCATGCATCATAACTGTATTAAAGAAGAAATTAATAATTTTCATCAAACCTTTAATTTAATGCTAATAAAACAATAAATCAAACTGCCTGATTACATAACACCAAAAGTCTAAAATTATATATAATTATAATTCATAATTTCTTCATTTTCGCCTCACTTTCTTCGCAGTGAAATTCAATAAAAATATGTAATGCATTTAATGATCAAACGATTTCTGCGAAAGTGTGTGTATTTTACGCTTAGAAACTTCGATTATTAAAATTATTAATTTACAATGGCTGCGCTTATAACAGCATGGGAAAATATACCTGTGCGATTATAAGTATAGACTAAAGCATATCTTTCAAATGAAATAGTTTATCTTAATTACTGCATTCGTAATCTGTTGAGCTAATGTAAATTCAATTATTTTAGTTAATTATTTGATAAATGGAAATCTTTTCAATGGTTGCCTGTATAGGGAAAGGTAAAAGACTTTCATGCTGAAGAGCCATTCACAAATTTCATTTCGATTGTGAAATGCTAATTATATGTTTTGCGTTGGAAGCCGGAACGGAAGCATGGGAAAATAACTTTAGGGCTTATTTGTATTGGAAAGTTATAGGCTAAGCTTTTTCTCTTATCAAGAGTAGGTTTTTAGTCAATTAAATGTGTGTGTCAGTAGTTTTTGATATGAATATGCAATCGGTTATTATCACTCTAGAGCTTTAAAAAAGCGTACTTTCTTGTATTGTATACAAATGTATATTTTTTCGTATGTCAATTTTCTACAAACTAACAATGCTCAAACTCTGCAAGTAAAAAAGTGGCGAATCGAAGGCGACTTATACGATTAATTGTTTTATTATTGCTGTTATATTAATATACTGTTAATATTAATAAATATAGTAGATATTTGGCGCCGTATTTTGATTTGGACAATAACTTGGATTTGGAATTTTTATACAACGAAAATTTAAAAGAAAAATACCCGTAAAGATTTAGAACACTATTTCAAAGTATTTTTTTCCAATAGAATTACCAATATTTTTTATTTAGTACCCATGGTTTTTGAATAAACGCGTCAATGAATTAATGAAAATCATTTAGAATTAAGAAAAAACGTTAACTTCGGCTGCACCGAATCTAATATACCCTTCACAGGTGCATTTCTTTTAGTAACCATGTGTTCAGTTTGTATGGAAGTTATATGCTATAGTAATCCGATCTGAACGATTTTTTCGGAGATTACATTGTTGCCTTAGAAAATAATCTATATATCAAATTTGGTGCAGATACATTTAAAGTTTTCCATACAAAACTTGATTCCGATTGTTCAAAAATGGCAGCTATATGTTATAGTGGTCCGATATCGGCAATTTGAAGATGATAGATTTTTTGTAAACAACGTCAACTTAGTTTTTTAAAACTGTCCCATCCGTTTTTTTGTTAGAAATTATAGAAAGAAAACAAACAATGTATGTATATATTTTTTAATCTCTTTGGAATATATCTGCATTTATAAGCACCTTTGTATTACTACAATAATATGCATAAGCATTAAATTATTTATTTATTGGATTTTCTCGACTACCTTTGCATATGAATGTGTTGCTATTTAAATCAGATTATTAGTTAAGCTCATTAGGCATTATTGTTGATTTTCCAAGACAAAATAAAATACGCTTTAAATAGCTACAATAACGCACATTTCCAATGCTTTTTCTGAAGAATTTTGTTCAAAAGACTGAAGCAAAGTGCACTCATATACATATCTTCTGTATTTATATTAATTGTGAAGAAAACAGGAAAAATCGGTAACTTCGGCTGCATCGAAGCTATAATACCCCTCACAGTTGCATTTCTTGTAGCATAGAAGAGTATATAACGATCTTAATTTAGATTTTAAGTGGTCTATTTATATGACAGCCATATTCCTTAGTAAACTTATATCAAGTTTCTGACAAAAACTTGCAGTTTCTTGACATAACAATAAGGGTATATACAGAGAGGCTAAATTGACAGCTCGCCCACGGATAATTCAAATCTAAAGTTTATACATACATAAATATCCGTATATAGTGGTGGTAAAAGAAAACCCCAAACTAGTCGAGAATGTGTAAGAAGATATGTTAATAATGCCTTTAAATATATTGTTTGTAACTAGTTTTCGATAGTTTACAGTGCAATAAAGTTTCTAGATATTTCGTATGCATCCGTGACTACCTAAATCTCTTACTACATAAATTTTTTCTATACTCAAGCTGTAGTTCAGGTGAACTTATTCGTATCCTCACGCAGTGCTTTAACTAAGTCAATGACAATGACATTGATTTGCAGATTATACTCGTACCATGCATATCATGTGTCTAATTTTAGTGATGAAGAGCGAAGAATGAACTTATAATTTTTGCTGCATCCGATTTTATTGCAGAAACTCTCGCGAAATTTTGTCAAATGCAACTAACACAGATGTTATCATTGTATATTACGTTTGAAACCTTAAGGCAGATATTTTTACAGAAAATTATTAGTATTTTTACAGGATTCGCTGAGACAATTTGACATAAATTTACTCAGTGTCTTCGGTTTTCAAACGTACTGATCTATCTTAAACTATTAGCATTTGACTATTATCTAATAAAATTGACAATATGATTTTTGAAAACTTCCTTAGTATTAAGAAGAGCTAATATTTACAACAGACATTTTTTGAACGTGACCATTCAATATAATTGAGTTTAAATTAAGGGGTTAGGGGTAGTCAGAATTTTCAAAAAATTAATTTTTTTTGCATTTTCGTTAAGTGTAATATCTTAAAAATATTCTCAGAATATATTTCACGTTGATCCAATAATTAGTTTATGAGTTATTCGACAAATAACAAAGAGAGTTCGGACACTTCGATGCGCTAGTGTGAAACTTTAAACGCGTTTTTCTCAAAACTAAGTTTTTTGATCTAATGACAGCTGTAACTCGAAAACCGCTCAGTAGATTTTAATGAAATTTATACAGCTTTTAGAATACATTTTCAATTTCAAAAATTTCGATTTTTTAAGACCAATTTACTGTTGATTTTTTCCTAAAAATTTAGACAAATCTTTCCTGAGGCCGCCATTTTGTTAATTTTTGAAAAAAAAACCCTTCGATCAGGCCCGAGTTTATCTATTTATGAAACTAATTTTTTGTCCGATTGATTTTAGATGAAACTCCAAGGACTTATCGTTGTCACCGCAAGTCCTTTTTCTGGAACTGGGGCAACACAAACAACTATAACTTTGGAAATAAAATTTTTTTTTTAGAAATTTTCGTGACTTCAAGTTAACGCATTCTATAATAATGCCATATTACTACTCTTGTAAAATAACACGATTTAATAGCAAAAAAAAATACTGAAAATTCTCATTTTTTCGTGCCTCTGACTACCCATAACCCCTTAAAATATGCCTCTGTATGCTACTACTTCGCAGAGTTGCATTAGGGCTTTTACATAATTTTATTGGCGATTATATATTGCAGAAACAGTTGATTAATTGTTTGGGATTAAAATGTGTTTCTTAGTTAGTTGCTCAGTTATAAATAAAAACAAAAATATTTTTTTATAATTATAAATCTAAGTAAATCTAAGTACATCTATTTATTAAAAAGATCAGTTTCGTCATTATTTTCTTGATGGCAGGCACAATATTTACGTGATTTACATTTCTGGATTGAGTATGATATTTATAGTAAAATCATTGAATTCTCTTGATTATTGTAATGAGCGAAAACAGAACTACTAAGACATATTTATCATGGTAGCTAAACGATGCTAGGAAAATTCCGGATCTAATTGCAGTCGCATTAATCAATTGCATCCCAGTTTATACCGGCATAAGCCCAAATCATCTTAAAAATTTCTAATAATGAAGAGCTGAGCTCAGATCACTCCGCTCTCATTATCAATATGAATATGACTGTCGTGATCAAATCATACCGTATTTTTAGAAAAAGTCAAACAAAAAATTTCTAATAATGAAGAAAAGAGCTCAGAGCACTCTGCTCTCATTATCAATATGAATATGACTGTCGTGATCACAACTCATAAACAGCGTATTTTAAGTAAAAAGTCGAACATAAAAGTTTTCTAATATTAGCTTGAGTCCCACGTTAACCTTAACATGCAGTTAAAGCCAAACCGAGATTTAGATGATGCTGTGGAAAACTTCATCCACAAAATACATCAAACCGCTTCGTTAGCTTACCCTGCTATTTCATTCAAACCACATTGGACTAACAATTTAAAACGTCTTCTAAAGTGGCCAGATGTGGACAACTCATGTTGTAGATCTGACAAAAGAAAAGCCGACGCTTTTGGCAACCATCTTAAGAATATTTTTAAGCCATACGACCTTAGTAGTTACTATCAGCGTCAGAATATTAAGTCCTTTCTCGACTGTTTTTGTCAAGTAGCAATATCTCACGTAAAACTGACTGAAATGCAAGCAGTAGTGTTGCGATTGAAAAATTGTAAATCGCCCAGTCCAGATAATATTGATGCTGGGCAATCAACAAATTGCCAAAGAAATGTCTCCTATATTTAGTACTAATATTTAACTGTGGTTTAAGGCTAAGCCACTTTTTTAAGCCACGGATATGCGACGAAATTATATCGGGTGATTTTGTAAGAGCTTGATAACTTTTTTTAAAAAAAAAAACGCATAAAATTTGCAAAATCTCATCGGTTCTTTATTTGAAACGTTAGATTGGTTCATGACATTTACTTTTTGAAGATAATTTCATTTAAATGTTGACCGCGGCTGCGTCTTAATTCGGAAAGTCCAATTTTGGGCAACTTTTTCGAGCATTTCGGCCGGAATAGCCCGAATTTCTTCGGAAATGTTGTCTTCCAAAGCTGGAATAGTTGCTGGCTTATTTCTGTAGACTTAAGACTTGACGTAGCCCCACAAAAAATAATCTAAAGGCGTTAAATCGCATGATCTTGGTGGCCAACTGCCCATGCATCCCGAAAAATGCACTGTTTGGTGTGGTTTGTACGCTGGTGGAATCATTGGACCGTATTTTTTCAAAGATGCTGTTGGACGCAACGTTACGGTGAATGGCGATCGCTATCGTTCGATGCTAACAAACTTTTTGTTAAAAATGGAAGAACTGAACTTGGTTGACATGTGGTTTCAACAAGATGGCGCTACATGCCACACAGCTCGCGATTCTATGGCCATTTTGAGGGAAAACTTCGGAGAACAATTCATCTCAAGAAATGGACCCGTAAGTTGGCCACCAAGATCATGCGATTTAACGCCTTTAGACTATTTTTTGTGGGGCTACGTCAAGTCTTAAGTCTACAGAAATAAGCCAGCAACTATTCCAGCTTTGGAAGACAACATTTCCGAAGAAATTCGGGCTATTCCGGCCGAAATGCTCGAAAAAGTTGCCCAAAATTGGACTTTCCGAATGGACCACCTAAGACGCAGCCGCGGTCAACATTTAAATGAAATTATCTTCAAAAAGTAAATGTCATGAACCAATCTAACGTTTCAAATAAAGAACCGATGAGATTTTGCAAATTTTATGCGTTTTTTTAAAAAAAGTTATCAAGCTCTTAAAAAATCACCCGATAATACTTCCGAAGCGAAAGTCCGAGAACGATATATCATCTTACAGACCAATAAGTTTGCTGACAATATCCTCCAAAATATTTAAATGAATATTTCTTCAACTATTATTGCTAGTTCTTGTATCTCTTTCCGTCATTCCGTATTAACAATTTGAATTCAGGTATATGTAACAAATGGAAAATTGCTACCGAATCGTTAAAATCATATTCAATTGCCTGGAGGAGAAGCAGTACAGCAAGCATTTGACATTGTCTGACACGGCTGGCTGTTATTGAAAATAAAAATGTTACTGCCAGCTCCAAAGTATGTACTTATCTATTTCTTAGGTCATATGTAACGAGATTACAGACATTTCTATGTTTGAGTTAATAAACCGACATGTAAAAAATCAAAGTAGATGTTCCGAAAGGCACTATGCTTGGCTCAAAACTATATACGATTTGCACTGCAGACACGCCAGTGATAAATGACGACAATATAACTGTTGCCACATTAGCTGATGGCACCGCCTTTCTTACATTTGCTTACTCCGCAAACGAAGATTCTGAAATTGTTCAAAAACAAATGAACGAAGTAGAATACTGCAAGATTCACAAACTCAGTTCAAGATATGTAAATCGACTAAGCTGACGCCCCAACATACATATGTACATAAGTATATGCCATCAACCTACTGGACAACATTGAAGATACTCGCTGTCTGAAAAGGCTGCATCACTTAGAATTACCATTTAAATATTCAGTTTAATTGCTCTGATTGAGTTACAAAGTTATTAGGCCTACAACTTTGCTTCCGCCGTTTTCCAATAGATGTCTCTAGGGTCAAGAACTGGTCGATTAAATCATTCATATAGAATTTGGACATTTGTGTCAACACTAACCCAACAAAATATTTGTAGAGATCTTTTTGCATCCCAAATTTATTGTCAACTGAAAATGTCACTTTTTGAGCCGAATTCTCGACATTTACGGGAAACTTTGATTTTCTTTTTTAATTGCAAGAAAAGTGCGGCTGAGGCTCATCGAGCGCTTTCGAAACCGTACGGTGAGGCTGTCCTAAGTGAAAGAACATGTCGCGAATGATTTCAACGTTTTAAGAATGGTGATTATGAAGTCGAAGACCGGCATGGTGGTGAAAGGGAGAAGATTTTCGAAGATGCTGAATTGGAAGCTTTACTCGACCAAGATGCGTTTCAAACCCAAGAAGAACTGGCCGAATCGTTGCAAGTGGTACAGCAAGCCGTAACAAAACGACTCAAAACCATGGGGATGATTCAGAAACAAGGAAACTGGGTTCCTTACGACTTGAAACCAAGAGATGTCGAACGGCGCTTCTTTGCATGTGAACAGCTGCTTCAAAGGCACAACCGAAAGGGATTTTTACATCGCATTGTAACTGGCGGCGAAAAATGGGTCCACTACGATAATCCTAAGCGAAGAAAGTCATGGAGAAAGCCTGGACATGCCTCCACGTCGACAGCAAAACCGAACTGGGGCTGGGGGTGATATATTATGAGCTGCTAAAGCCAAGTGAAACCATCACAGGAGATCGATACCGAACGCAATTGATGTGTTTGAGCCGAGCACTAAAAGAAAAACGGCCACAGTACGAGGAAAGACACGATAAAGTGAAATGTGAAATCTCACCCCACCCGCCGTATTCTCAAGACGTTGCGCCATCTGACTACCACTTGTTCTGATCGATGGCACACGGTCTAGCTAGCGAGCACTTCAGTTCTTATGAAGAAGTCAAAAAGTGGATTGATACTTGGATCGACTCGAAAGATGAGGAGTTTTTTCGTCACGGAATACGCATGCTGCCAGAAAGATGGTCAAAAGTAGTAGCTAGCGACGGCCAATATTTTGAATAACATTTTTGTAACCGTTTTTATACAATAAGGCCTTAAACTTACAAAAAAAAACGGCGGAAGCAAAGTTGTAGACCATATATAAAGTAAAAAAAGTCCTTCCAAAATAATGTTATATTTTATGATTTTGAGGCACTCTTTTATCAAAAAATATAAACAAATGTAATAATTATCCTTACGACTTAAGCTAAGCTTCTGTGCTCGCATAACGTTTGGGCGAGTCGATTTAGCAAAAAATCATGTTGGACTTTATTTTATGGATGCTAAAATTCCTACAATAATAAGCTTTTATTTTCTCTATACAATAATCTTTTAAATACATTATCCAATCAAAATAAGAAAATATGAATATGTTTAAATGAGAAATCGAAAATCAGCATGCGCCACCTGTTAATATTAATACAATATTCAGAGCTCGAACTTTAGCAGCATTTTTATGCATCATTTCGGCCGATATTTTCATGGTTTCTAAGGAAAAAAAGTAAAGTTTCTTTTTAGTCCAGCCTAATACCTGTATATATGTACATACATACATTCACATTAAAATCTTTAAGAGTGTTACTTATGTATTTTCTTTTTTATGACTCGTTTATTATTGTTGTCACTAACAATTAAGTGGCTTACATGTGCGTTAACAGCATCAGCTGATTTAATAGCACAACAAAAAGTTAAAAAGAAAACGAAAACCACTCGAAAAGTGTTGAATTCATTGAGTCGAGCCATAACTCACACGTGAATAAATTAACAGACGCATTTGCTGGCAAACATCAACAAATAAACACTGCTCTCTTATGTCTGAGTATAAATAGCATTACTGGCCAACATATGTAAATATATGCGCGATTGTCCCGCTTGTTAAATTGTCCTCCATTCGACGACTTTGTCTGTCATATTGTGTAATATTTTGATTTCGATTTAATTGCGCTCGAAAATGCGCAAAGGCAAACAGTTGGAGATGAGCAGCAGCAGCCAAAACACTTTCCTTGGTCTCACAGTTCGGTTTGTGACATTGGTACTGTTGTTGTTGCTGGCAATGCAGCACATTTACAGCGATTGTTGTTGCTTTTCAATGCTGCATATTGATCATGTGTAAAATTATTAGTTAGGTGTGTATATATTTATCAGTATTCAAATGGGAGAATATTCATTACATGCTAAGTCGATTCAAAAGTTGGCCATCCATTTGTAGCACAGTGTTGGCAATAATAATAGAATGCAAATAACTATTTTGGTTCAACTGTTTAGAATACACTTGCATTTAAGTTTCGTTTTATTACAAAAATATGCATAATCATTGAGTTATTCATAATTTTTATTTATTGTATTTAAGCGACAACCTTTGCATATGAATGTGCTGCTATTAAAATCAGATTATTAGTTATGCTCATTAACTATTATAGTCGCTTTGTCAAAGACAGAATAAAATATGCTTTAAATAGTTATGATAATGCACATCTGAAACATATTTTTCCAGAAGATACAAGAATAGTGCATTGAGACACACACATCAAAGAAAAAAGTCTAAGTCTTTTGTAATGGAGAAACACTGCAGCTAATTTATACACACATTCAAGTTCATGTTACATTCGTTCGAAATACAAGAAAAATAACCACATAATGTAGTATATAAACATTGTGACAAAAAAGTATCCGAAACTGTATACAAAGCGAAAATATTTAATTATTTATCAATATTTATTTTATCACCTTCAAAGAAATCCCCAGTCCTCGAAACACTTTTCGTAAGCACTTTTTGAGATGGCCTTCAGCTCCTTCAGCGAATTTTGTTTTATCTCTTCGAACGACTGAAAACGGGTTCCACGGATATCCAATTTCTGTTTGGGGAGCAAGAAAAAATCGCACCAAGCAAATTCTGGTGAATACGTTAGCTGATCGATGGTATTCCTTGCGTTTTTGGCTTTAAATTCGTTCACAATCTTGGTACAATGCGATGGTTGATTAACATGGTGTAAAATCCATGAATTGTTCTTCCATAACACCGGACGTTTTCAACGGTTGTTCTCACGCAAACTCCTCTTTACAACCAAACAGAATTCCTTATTGACCGCCTGTTCCTCGGGATTAAATTCATGATACACCAAACAACGAATATCAGAAAAAACAATAAGCAACATTTTGATTTTTGGGCGGCTTTGACGTGTTTTTTTGGTTTCGGCTTGTTTTTTCCCTTCCATTTCAAATTCGTAAAACCATACTTATGTATGTCTCGTCGGCAGTTATAATGTTCTCCCAGAGCAAGCATAATATAGCGCCTTCGTAGGTCGCGTGTAACTCGAAAAATCCTTTATTTTTTTCTTTCAAAATGACATTGTGTAACCTTAAAATATGTAGTATAAATATACCCTAAAGTGTTTCTTAGATATTTTCCACAAACATATCCAACCAACTCAAAAATTTACTGAATTCCAGAGTTATTCACTATTTACGAGTATATATAAATATTTAAAATCGGCATAAAAGCTTACCCAGCCCATATGCCTCAGTTCATTCACTGAGCATTAATTGCTGATTTTGTATGTTTTTCTTCTATTGTTTTATGCTGTTGTCTAATCAACACACATTCTAACTCATAAATCTTTCGGCAAATTCAGTGATTATTAATGTCAAGGGTGCGCTTAAACAACATAAACTAGAAACCACAAAATTCACACAATATGAAGAAATCTTTCAACAATCTTTATTGCGCAGATTGAACTTCAAGAAATTACAAAGCAGCAGCGTAGCCAAAATAATTTCACACATAATTATCAACAAGTTTCTTTTATTGTTTTATAATGTACTTAAAAGTGAGCAAGAAATCGGATATGCCTGCATAGAAAATATATATATGTATATGCATACAGTAATGCATACAAAACAAAGATTTAAACAATTTATATTTATTTTAAAAGTTTAAATTTTTATTATATATCTATTAAAAATAAAGAAATTCATACTAGATTGAAAATGAAAATATACAAGAAAAATATTAAGGGAAAAATAATTTGCGGACAATGTGAAGTCGGGATAAAGAAGGCGTGGTTGAATTTTTATGGTTTGAAAACGGCTGATGGTAGTTTAGCCGGAAATATAGATTCGCCCATTTTCTAATTTTTCTGATTTTAAACTTTAGAATACTGAATAATATATATGATTGATATTTAAATTCAAATAATTGATGGCAACCCTATTCTTCAACGCTAGAATGAGTTAAACACACTTTATGGTAAGAAAAATATTGAAGCACTTGGACGCGTTATGAATTTAGCAAAATTAAATTAAAAAAAATCCAATATTCAATTTTTTTTTCTTCGTGCAATTCAGATGATCCTGTAAGGAGTTATCCTGCTAATGCGGGCAAATATTTTTTCCGAGGTGTCAGCGTAAATGGTGTCGCAATTGCCGCGTTAAAAAAATATTTTTTTTCAAAAAATTTAGAATTTCTTTGTAAAAAGTGTATGTTTGTAAAAATAAAAAATTCTAATAAAATATTTAATTTTTTATATGAGAAAATAATTGTTGAAAAAGGCTGTTTTTCACCCGAGGAAATCAAAAATATGTTGCAACCTATTGGTTATAGCTAAAATGTATATTCGTGACATTTTGAAATTAACTCATATCCAATATGTACTAGTGTAGCCAACTTCATGAAAAGAACTGTAAAAAGGAAGGGTGAAAATGGGAGATCTACGGCTGCATTTTTAATAACAGAAAAATTAATTTTGTATTTTCGGTTGTACAATTTTATTAAATATGAATAATTTATATTATTGAAAATATTGTGATGGCAACTCGAATTTCAAAAAAAAAAGTTGTTGTAAATGTAAAAAAGTCATAATTCTATTTTTTTTTATACAAATTCAAGTATATTTGTCTAACAATTTTTTTTTTATACTTTCTTATTAAATGTATTTTTATTTGATTTCATTAGTTTTTTTCCCAAAATGGTGATTTCAAAGCCGGTGACCAACATTGCTCGAAAACGGCTAAACCGTTTAGTCTCAAACTTTATCTCGAGCTTCTTAAATAATTTTTTAGTAATTAATCGAAGATTTTTTCTCAGCGATTAATATTCTTTTTTTTTGTTTTTATAAACAATTTAAGGTCGAAATTTTGGTAAAAAATTTATTTTTTTTTTGGAAAACTGCCATTTTGTCAAAATTTTTTATTTTGCTTATTCTTTCGAATAATCACTAGACTTAGCATTACTTTCACGAAATCTGTTTGGTTTTTAATTTCAGAGGATTCAGTTCTGAAATATAGTGGTCACCGCAAAATGCTTTTTTGGAGAAGAGCTCTCGAAGATCGGCTGTAGTTCCTTTCGAAATAAATATTTTTACTTATACTCAGTTTTTAAAAATTTTGGAACAATAAAATTAAAAGATTTCTAAGAAAAAAAAAATCTGCAAATTTTTCGTTTTTGTCGACGTGATTTTTACTTAAAAAACATCGTAATGATTTTTTTGTTAATCTAAAATAGTGTGTTATCAATTTTACTTCAGTTTTGACCCTAGCACATATCTACCTCTTTGTAGTGTTGCTAAGAATCTTAAATATGGATAACTTTTTAAATATTTTTTCTAAATATATAGTTTGTTCCTAAAGAGTTGCAACTCTAACTGACAAGTAAATTTTAAAGAACACTATGTTAAAAAGTATGTTTTACGATTTATACACAGTCTGGCAACCTCCTTCAGAAAATTTTCATAGAATTTCGTATAGAACTTATAATCACTAACTATATTATAAGAGATTATTCTATACTAATATTTACTGATTAATAAATTTAATTGAAATAAAAATTAGTTGGCAACTCTATTAAAAAAATATTCTGAACTTATAGACCTTTTTGACTTACTGCAAATAATAAACAAACTTTTTTTTCGTCTTTTTTACAGTAAAAATAAGTTCTAACATTGTAGTGTATTTGTTGTGGCTTGGCAGAGTGTTCGTGGTACACGCAATAAGTTCCCAGCCCTCAAGGTAGCGTCTGTCGGGCGCCTGCCATAGTGGCGTGACGACTTTTATTTGTTTTGCCAATGAACCAATGAAAAATTAGTAAAAAAATAATAAAAAAAGAAACCTTTTGTTTTTGCTTACAACAACAACACACTGCCGAAAAACTGCTCAAGAGATTGTCACGCAAAGAATTTTTTTTTCGATTTGTTATTTTTTTGATTAAAAATTCAACTCTTGGCGCTTATTGGATTTCAAATTTATTTGATAATTTTCAATTTTTTTTGCTCTTTGTTTTTGTGTTTTTTATTTATTTTTTATTTGTTCTATTTTTCTTGTTTGGGTTATAAATTTTTACTACCTTGAAGGAGTGCCAGAAAGACAAATAGCAAACTGCATTATGCTCTTAATCTGGTGCATTTTACTGCGAGCACACATATATACAAGTTTGTATATGTGTGTTTGCATATCACTTGCAGAAAATATGAATAAGTAGGTGAAAATATGTAACAGTAAACATAATTCAAATAACGCCAGCGCACAAGTGTGCCACACGTGAGCATACAACAATAATGTATAATTTACATGTACAAAAATATTATATGTAAATATATGTATATTATATTTATATTAGTATATATATACAGACATACATACAGACATACATCTATCTATATTTCCAACAATATTGTCACACAAACAACATTCACCAGCACTTGCCGCCGCCGTCGTGGCAGTTACTGTCGCCGACACGCGTCCGCGTCCATTTGTTGGCGAAGTTTGTGTCTGCAGTCTTTTGTTTCGGTAGCATTTTTCATTAACCAACAATCGGCGCGTAGAGTGCCACAGCACACGGGCCAATTTTTTTGCAGACTGCCTGCATTGTTTGCTGTTGTTGTTTTAATTATTTTATTTCAATTTTATACAATTATTTTCGAATGCTTCTATTGCCTTGGCAAGTGCGGTTTTTATGGTTTTATGGCGTCTTGTTTGGAGTTTTTGTTATTGGCGGTAGATTAACGGATTATGTAGGCGTTAGTTTATGAGGCAGCTGTAAGCTGTTGGCTTGACTCTTGCTTTTGTTACTGAAAGTAGTTAGTGTCGATTTGCGCTGAGCATTCGCATTGAAATATGCATTATTATATTATGTGTGTTTTATAGAAAACTGTTTTACAAATTTTAGAAAAATTCTAAGCATCTCTCACAGAGAATCTAAGAATTCTAATTACTTCTAAATTATTTGGCTAAAAAGTTAACTAAGCTGTGCATTGCGTTTAGTGCCGATCTCATAATAAACTTGTGGGTATCAATATATGGATGTTTATTAAGATGAAGTTTGTAATACCCAAAAAGACACACTTTCTTCCAAGGAAAACATTTTTCTTACAAAGTACGTAACGAAAATTAAACAAAAAAACGAAAAATAAACGGTATTTAGTACCTCAGTATAGTTACAGCTCCTAGCATTCCAATGATATGGATTTTCCAAAGGGCAAATAATTAATTGAGCCAGAAGTATATCGATTTAGATCCAGCACCGGTTCGTTTGGAAATTCAGCAAGTATTAGATGAAACGAAAAACACTGGCACTCTCTTAACGAAAGAAGAGATGAAACAAGAAAGACAAAGTAGCCTCAACGAATGGCTGAAACAGTGGGACGATATGTAGCTATGTGGTATTGCATAGACTTAGGTACATGTGTAAGACATCCAAGCTCACTTAATAAAATATTTCCAACTAAAATAATCAATATTGAGGATGGAATCATGTGTAGAAGTTCATGCATGTGAGGAAAGTTCTTTGAGCGGCATTCACTTGGTAATGGCCAGAAACGATTCTTTTGCATATGGCTCCAGCAGCTCACGACTTCCGGTCTTAGAGCAAGTATCCTTTGGGTAGCTAAAAAACATCCATGTGAAGGCGAGCTAAAGCGATAAGGCGAAACAGTTTAAGAATTAATATTGAAATTAATTTCCATAGTGGGCATTTGCTTAGTTTGAGACAGTGACAAGTGGGCTTCTGATTCAATCAGCAAGTTCATAAAGCATTTAGTGGATCGCCAAGAGGCATTTAAAGCTAAACAATACTAAGTCTCATACGTTAGGTTATGCAACAGGCAATAGCTAGATTCTCAGTAGGTAACTCGGTTAATGTTATCGAAGTATCTATATAACCAGTCGTATAAGAATGGAGGGAAACAGCAAGGTAGACGAGTTGGCGCACTCAGGGAACACAATTATTCTAAGCTGTCCCAGACCATTCAGCTGTTTCAAGGGTTCTTTGAAGCAATCGCAACTAAAGGAGCACCTCAGCTCTGAAAACACTAGCAACAAAGAACATACCACAAAGTTATTATGGGGTAGTGTCGATGGTAAACAGGCCAATCAACTTCTACTCCTTGACAATAGGGAACTTAGTAATATTATAGGGACAACATAGGGTACATCACTTTAAATCTCTAACTTTAGAAAACTAGATTCGGCGTAATGCAGAGTATGCGTGGAGGGTGATGAAACACTGGAACATTATCTTTGTAGCTCTGCGAATGTCCCGCTTTCAGAGACGATATGACTGCCACAACTTTCCAATACTTCAACATAAGAAACACTGGGCAGCTGAGGTGGAAAAAATCTGTTTTTTGATCAAATCTGCTGAGTTGCTCGATAAGGCTTAATTTAGTGGCAAGTGTTATTCGACAATTGGCTCGAACGCACGCAAAAAGTATAGATTTTAATGGAGAATATTTGTAAAACAATAAAAAATAATTTATTTATTTTTGTTCTTTAATACCTAGATATAAAATGCAAATCGCCTGTCTTTCAAAATAAACTGTAAATTTTTGTAAGGATGGATGGATTGGCTAAAACCTAACAGTCTACTAGAAGATATATGTATCATCTTATCGTTGAAAAAATAAATCAAAAATCGACAATATTTTTTTACCACAATTTTGGCAGCTGTTGACTGTCTAAACTAATACATCATTGCATGGAGAACTATTAACAGAATATGCAGAAAATTTTATAGTGATCGGATCATTCGTCCATAGATAATATCTTTAATATATGTTAAAGAGCCTCAGCAAAACGTTAAGTAAATGAAAATTATCAGTTACAACAAAACTTGTGTTAAAACTCGCTTAAAGTTCCGCTGAATTCCCACGAAAAACGGCAAATACCAACGCCACTGCTGTGGCACGACAATCGCATTTCAATATCAATCATTAAATCTGCAAATTCGAAAATGAAATTTCGCGGAATTTCCATAATTTAATAATGTGTTTGCTAGCAGCATGCAACAACAACTCCCTGCTGGTACTTTACAAGAAATTATGAATGCAAAGCAAAAAACAAAAACCGAAATCGAATGAAACACGAAGAAAGGCATTCAATCGGCGTTTACAAATCTCGAACGGTTTAAATGCCAAATAAAGAATGGCGGCAGGAAAAAATTCGGCACCCACTTATTACGCATGCGCAGGCACTTTGCCGCGCTTCTTGCTGCAATGCAACAAAATTTTTACTTGTTTTGGTTTTTGTTGTCGCTTTGCGCTTTTTGCATTGCAATATTTCGCTGTTTTGTGTCGCGCAGCGTACAATTATGTGTTGCATTTCGCTTTGTTGATTTGCGCCCATATTTTCTGCGTATTGGCCTTTCATTTTATGACCATAAAAAGCCAAACGGCAACAACTTGCAGTGGCAAACAAGAAGAAGAAGAAAAATTAAGAGGAAAAAAACGAGCAGAAAATGAAGTGAACTGAATTATATTCCGGTGAATTGCTGGCAACCGCATTTTATGCATAAATAAAATACGAAAAACAAAACAGCAATTTATGCGCACAACAACAACAGCAATAACAAAAGCGGCCGCAACAGCAGCGACTGTGGTCAGTATGTGGCGCATGCGCACAACGCGCTCAACGCTGCTTGCCCACCCAAATTGTTTTACTTCCCATAATTCAATTCATAAGTCAATGCGGTTGCGTCGCTTGGCGGCAGACGCCGTAGCTGGCCGCTGATGGTGTTGAACTGCCGGTCGCGAACTTGCCATTACCAACTCGGCAAACAAATGAGCGGCTCGAAACAGCGCGCGCGCAACAACAATTACAACGCCAATAAGCGGTGTAGCGGTGGTTTGTAGCTTTGCGGTTGATTTCTTCACTGCTGAGGCAGCACTGATTTAATATTTATTTATTTTTCTTGTTTGCTTTTAACTACAGCTTTACAATGGTTTTAGTGTTGTTATTTTTATTTTTATTTTTTTCTTTCTTTGTTACCTTTATTTGCTTTTTTTCTGCTCTCTTTCGCTGCGGTGGCTTTGACTGCAGGCCATCTTTCACTTTATCACCCGTTGTTGTGTGCAACGACAACAACAGCACTGCAAATTATAATAGCAAAAACAACAAATGGAAGCTGCAATAAAAGCCGAATTTGTACATGCACCGTTATGTGTTGGACGTGCAACACAGCGCTTGGACAGGTTCAATTGTTGCGCATCTTGCGGCAAGTTGGCGCAGCGCTTTGTTGCTCGCGACGTTGACGGCCAGTTTGGCGGTTCGGTATCAATAAAACACAATGTAGTGTATATATGTATGTGTTTATGTATGAACTCTTCGACTTTTATTGTTATTTATGAAACACTTTATGCAGCATGAAGTTGGCATCGGTGGCAACTAAACGCACAGCTCTGAAAGTTGAGGTCAAGTTGGGCATTAACATTTGTATAGTTGCTGTTGCTACTTTTAGCAAACATACACGCAAACATATATATATATATACATATATACAGTTGCGGTCAAATTCTTAGTACTGCTAGGTATTCATTTAATATATGTGATCATACTTTTTTATTACAACTTTTTTGTTGGAATGCATTTCAAAATAAGTTAGCTTCAGAAGTTGACATGAAAACATGCAACAACTTGTTTCGCTTGACTTGTTGTTTTTGTTACAATTGCGGGACTTTTTATTTGCAACGCGTTTTCGGTCAGTCAAAATCTTAGTAGTGCGTGAAAAAAGTGTTTGAAAAATTAAAAATGTCCGAAATTTTTTGTGAAAATTTAAAAATAACAGTGAAATTCATTTATTTAATTGAAGTTTTCGGTTTTAAAATTTTACTTTTATTCATTTAGAAATGTCGAAAAATAAGAATTGTACGCATGAGAAATGCGCCCTGATAAAAAAATTGCTTTCCGAGGGCAAAACTAATGTCGAAGTCCAAAATATTCTTAGTTGCTCACCAACAATGGTATTTAATGCTATCAGGTATCAATCAAGTAATAAAAAACGTGGGAGTAAGCCAGGAATGGCAGTAAGAGAAGTCAACTCCATTGTCAGATACCGAAGGCAGATTCCATATGCGGCTGCTACAGAGGTAAAAGGCGCCTTTAGTGTACCTATAAGTATTTAAATTAAATGCCGGCATTTGTGTGATCATGACTTGGGGGCCCCCGATCCATAAAAACGGCCGTTATTGTTTAAAACACATGTTGAACAAAGACTTTGATTCGCTAAAGGATATTTTAATTGGTCTTTGACTAAATGGTGGAACATTTTATGGTCGGACGAATCGAAAATTGTTAAGTATGGCGGAAAAAGATCGTGTCAATATGTAAGACGTCCACACAATACCGAATACCAGCCGAAATATACAACAAAAACGGTAAAACATAGTGGTGCGAGTATCATGGTTTGGGCATGTTTTTCTTGGCAAGGTATATGACCCATTTATTAGATCAAAGAAAGCATGACTGATGATCCATATGTCGAAATACTCCAGAAAACCATGCTGCCGTATACCAGTGAAGAAATTCCGCTTGTTTGGACGTTCCAGCAGGACAACGATGCCAAGCGCACAAGTAAAGTTGCTAAAAGGTGGCTTGAGCAAACCAATGACAAGGTAATGGAATGGCCTCCACAGTCTGCTGACATGAACCCCACAAAAAATTTGTTGACTGATGTCAGGGAGACGGTAACCCAATGTAAGTCAACATCGATCACGCACCTATAAGATGCTGTGAAGAACGCAGGGAGTCTATTTCCATCGAAATATGCCAAAAACTCGTTGACTCAATGCCACGACGATGTGCTGCAATATTAAAAAATAAAGGTCACACAACTAAATTTTAATTTCAATAAAAGACAATATCCAATTAGAAAAAAAAGTAAAAACAAAAAATTTTACTATGTTTTGGCGAAATTTCGGGTTTAATTTGTTACACTATTAAGCTTTTGAACGCCGAAATTCCTCATAATTTTTTTCATATATTTATAATTCATTGAAACTAGTTAAACAATGAGTTTTTTGTTGTGATTTGTTTTACTTACTGTTAGGGCTTTTATGGTAAAAAGTATTTTTTTTATAAAAGCGATATCTTATGGTTTTTTAACAGTTCGTCTTCTACATTGGCACACTACTAAGAATTTGACCGTAGCTGTATATATTAACTTCTGCTTACTTTTGGACTCAGACGTATAAATCCACGATTCACTTGTCTTTGCAAGCGTTCTCTGCTCCTGGTTCATAATATTAAGCTAACTAGGCAATCCTATAAATTCCCGAAAGAAATAGTGAGCGAGATTAAGGGTTGGAGAGTTTCCCAAACAGTTTGGCACACGAAAAAGCAAAATTTAAATTAGAGTGAGAAGAAAGCCTGTATCTTTGTATGATTGTCGTTTCTGAAAGTAGATTAAAGCCTACTTCACCTATCCTCCTGTCGAATTTTTCTTCTGAACTGAAGTCTCAGTGAAACCTAAATGCTCTGAAAATGCTTTTCATTCAGTTTATCTTAACGCCTTTAGTCTAATTTGACAAGATATAAGGTTGACGCCACCTTAACTTCAAGCCTGACTTTATGGTGAATATAAAAACTTATTATTGTGGTAAGTTATTAAGGTAAAAGAGTTAAGCGCTTCACAAAAGATTACATATACCAGACCATGTGCGATCTTCGATCAGCTATCTAAACTTACTTCTGCTAGTGTTTTATAGTCTTAACTACACTTTAGTGGCATTAATGCGATTTTATGTTATGGATATTCATTTCGATCTTTGAAAGTCATTATAAATAAAAATTTTCTGTACTATTTTCAAGCCAATTTATTTATAAAATTTCGATTTCAACAATGAATGTTAATGGTATTTTCTACATTTCACAATATTCACGAAATGTCTTTTAATTCCGTCTAGAGTCCTTTCAGTATCCCAATGGTTGGTAATTTTTTTAAACTCGCATAAAATCACGCCTCCATACAGCATGCCATTTCCTCAATGGCCTAAATAAAATAAAAGATTGCTTTATGCCACAGTTTCTTCTTCAGCTTTTTATCTTTCACTTACATAAGCTAGTTATATAGTATGTACTTAACGCCTCATAATGACAAGCACTTCATTGAGTTATTATTTTGGCGAAGGGAACTGACTTCGAAGTTGATAATCCACTTAACTGGAATTAATTTGCGCTCCTTTTGCGCACTTTTTCAAGCACTTTACCCCTTGCAATCATTTATAAAACAATTTTTCTTCAACATTTTATGAATGTTGGTTATTAAAAATACAAAAAGATAAAAAAAACAAGAATGCAATGTAAACTGACTAAGGTTCAGCAAGGCTCGAGAGGATAAAGTGTCGTAAAAAGTAAGGCTAAGTAAATATGCGAGTAGGAAATATGATATAAATGTTGAAAAATAAAGCCGAAATATTAATGATTGTAGAGACAAAACATGAAATAAAGGCGCGAAGAAATTATGATAATAAATCAACGAAAGACATTAAGAGCTGGGCAGTTAGTGAAACAAGTGCATGAATGAGTTTAACTGGAATTGCGGCATGTGTATGAAGCAACAAGTGTGGTTTTGATTTAAATTTTTGCATTTTAGGAATTTTTTTAGAGAACAGTATTTCTTTTCATAACATAATGAGATATATAAATAGACGGCTTGCCATCATATTTGGCAAGATATAGGTATGAAAAAAAAATATTGAAAACTGTTATCCGTAAAAAAGATCTTTTAGAAAGCAATTCAATGTTTAAGAGTCAAAAAGGCTGACAAAGATTGGCGCAGCTATAAGCCATTCAATAGAAACCTAAGAATATGAGGAATATAAGAACATTATTTTTTTGATTTTGGAGGCATTCCTTTTAGAATAATTCAAGTTATGTGCTGATAAATCTTAGATTTAGGATTTGATAACAAAGAACCACTCATAAAAAGATAGAATTATTATTTTTATATTGTTGCCAAATTCTTTGTCAATTCCATACGAATAACCCAATCTATTTCTCTGATCTTTTTCAGAAGCGGCTGATTTACTAATTCAGTGTTGGTTATGTTTAGGTCACAACAAATAAGAATACAGTAGCGTCCTCCTATATGTTGGTAAGTCCCTTTTATTCTTTATATTTAATTATATTATTTCATTAATAATTTAGTATGAAGGCCTAACTCTTCATGTAGCTGATAATACATGCTGAGTAGTCTACTTTCAATAAGTTCTGATAATACCTATATACCATAAACGTATCTTTGTTAAAACGTCTTTAGCAGTTAATATTTTGGACGTTTTATTTTGAAACGTTAAAAAAACTATACGTTGGTATACATTAGGTACATTTCGGGATTTGGCAACCCTAGTGTTGTACTCTGGAAGCCGACAATTTTATCGTAATGACATTTTTGATAGTATGCATCAGAAGTCTTTGACATACGAGCGCTATTTGTGTTGTTTACAGTAACTTAAAATATTCTTCTGGACCAAAAAAATTTCGCGCGATTATTTTTTACAACTTTTGACGTGGATTAACTCATCAGGGGATGCCTAGATGAACCGAATTCAATTTTTGACGATGAAGCTCCATCAAGTGCACTTGTTTGTCGATGGTATGGTGAATTCACTCCAAGACGAATTTCAGAAAGGTCGTCCAAAAGCAGCTTTGTTTCGGAAACTATTGATGCCCTGCGCAAACCGATATTGCAAGATCGTTATGTGACCTATGGTAAGATTGAGACAATTGATGGCATTAGTGGAACCAGCACACATTCAATATTGCATAGGCATTTGATTGTAAAAAATATCACATTGGAGCCCATACAATTTGTCGATCGGTCAAAAAAGGGCTAGTGTCGATTGGGCGAGAGAAATTTTAACAAAATTTTGGTGCCTAGAAGCAAGTCTATGACATCGTGACAAATGATGAATTGGGGTTTACGCGTATGAGCTCGAAAGCCGAAGAATTATCACTCTTCACCACGACAATGCCAGCTCTTACATATCGACTATAGCAACGGCATTTTTGAGTACTCAGAACATCAATTTGATGAGTCATCTACGATATAGTCAAGACTTGGTACCGAATGACTTCTTTATTCATGTACGAAAAAAATAAATTAAGAGGTCAACGTTTTTCGACACCTGAAGAGGTGGTTGATGCATTTGAAAGGCATGTTTTGAAGTTTTTGGCTTTTGAATTCTGCCAAATCTCTGTTCAAAACTGTTATATACTTCTTTCTGGATCAGCTCAGTGTTTTTAAGTTTAAAGAAAATTTCAAAAGGATTGATATATAAATTAAGATTTTCTCTTTTTTCTTTTTTTTTTTTCTTAAATTCCATGACTTACAAATATATATATTCTAAAAATATTTGAACGAATTCAACCTTTTTACCATCATCAAATAATTCATATGCCTAAACATTAACAGCGTTCATATGTTTACCAAATTTCAACATGGCATAGAATTAATTGAACTGCATTAGATCAGCAATGCAACCACACTTCTCCAACGCTGCCACTCCGTACAGCGGTTCAGTGCTTCAGCCAGTGCTGCCATGTCAACTGCCAACCCAAATTTCATTTCCACATTTCACCCTCACTCAGTGTCAGACCGGCGAAACAAGAGTGCATAAATCTCTAAGCCAAAATACGCACTCATTTGAGCAAATTCTACGCGACGACTTTGTATGGCAGCAGTGTCACATGCCACATTCCCCAAAGCCTAACATGCGTATGTGAAATATATAAATTTTGTCAAAATATCAGTTTGTTAATTTAAATATTTTCGCATATTTTCGACACTTGGGACAACTGACCACTGACTTTGTGCGATGGTTGACCAAGCAACCATTGTGCACGTAAACATTTGTATGTAGATGTAGAGGTATATTTATACACTCATTGCGTTGAAGGCAAATTTGTGCACTCACCCACGCCCCACAGTCGAGATTTTTGCTTTAAACAATAAACAATTGTTGTTGGTACCCTTCACTATGCAGTTTTTGGTGTTTGTTTTTTCTTTCATGCTAAACAGCAATTTGTTAAACATTTGGTTTACGTTCCAGCGCTAATCGCATTATGACGTTTACGGCACGGCGCTTTGTTTCATTGTTTACGGTGTTTATTAAGTTCGTTCGAATAAGAAAAAAAACACTCTTTGGAATTTATTATAATACAAACGCCACTAAACTTTATTAAAATGGCAGTATTGGTAGAGCATCAAAAGGAAGTAAATATTTCGAAGATAGTTTGAGCTGTCAGTGCATTTTAAAGTAAATTTATTTTTGCCAGTAGATATAGTAATTAAAGATTTTGCGCTCAACTCGGTCATTACTAGAGTCAGATTTCTCAAAGTCATAGAAGCAACTACTTGATCATACACTACACTGTGCTTTATACTTTACTGCGATTTTCGATACATCCACATTATATGACAGTCGCATATTAAATCGATGAAAGCGATGAGTTTTCCATATAAGCACTAATTTAAATGTTTTAAAAATAATGAGGCTCCCAATTGTTATGATTATTTTTAGAAGTCTTTCTTCAGGCCTTTGTAAAACTTTGCATAGTTCATATTGAAAATCGATTTTTAACGAAAGTTTTACTGTGAATAATTGCTGAAATTGTCTCTGTTAACAAATTGTAGAGCTTTTTTAGTTTTCTAATTTAATTTGGTAGAAAATTCTCTCTAAATTAGCAAAAGAATGTGGAAGTACTCGAATTTTATCAACTAATTTCGAAACTACTAATACTAATTTCGAACTTAGTAGCCAAGTGTTTTAGCAATGACGTTCTCAGAAAAATTTATAAGATTTGCGCCGTTTTGAAGCAATCGTTTAGATTTTTTGACATCAATTGTTCAAAATCCGGGTGTACGATAAAATCCGGATATAAATCCGCAAGACCTTCAACAGGCTTGAAAAATGCGGTAAATTTGGAAAAATCCGCAAAGCTGGTAGTCGTTTCTGACTTTTCTTTCAGGTTGTTATGAACTTCGTGGCAAAATTAATATATCCAGTTCATGATAGTATTTCCAAAAAATTGTAAATTTAACTTGAATAAAAAAATAAAAAAAATGATAGTATTTCCAAAAAAATGCTAATTGAGTTACCAAATATTGCTGTAGAGGTGCGCTCTTTACTCTTCAGTGAAATTCTTAGTTTCGTATACTATCCAATGCCATGGAAAAAGTCGCAGATTATCTTGTTAGATAAACCTGGAAAAGACTTATAAAAGTCTGTATGAAGACAGACCAATTAGTACTCTAGCCTTTCTTTCTAAGATATTTGAGAACGGAGTTACTATCAAAGATGTCTTCTTTCCGCCACGAAAATAATACAGTATCAACGAACCAATTCGGGTTTCGTGTAAAACATTGCACGATAGAGCAAGTAAATAGAATTACTAACGAAATAAGAAAAGCATTTGAGCACAGAGAGTACTGTTCAGCTATACTCCTAAACGTGGTTCAAGCGTCAGATCTAGCATGAAGGCCGTTTACGGAAAATCAAAAATGTTTTACCTTACGAATTGCATAAAACTTTGGAGTCATATTTAAGAAACAGGAAATTTACAGTTAAAGTAGCAGACTTCATATCAGAAGAACGAGAAAAAAGGGCTCTGTACATAATATATACAGCAGACATTCCAACAGCTAATAATGTACTGACATCAACTTTTGCGGATGACAAGCTTTAGTGAGCCGTAACAAATACCACATTATAGCATCAAGAATATTAGCCGAGCACTTAAGTTCTGTCGAAGAATTGCTATCCAACTGGCATATAAATGTGAGTGAACAAAAGAGTAAGCATGCTACATATTCGCTAAAATCAATATTTTACTATCACAAGCGAATGAAGTAACTTATCTTCACCTAGATCGAAGGCTCACGTGGCGAAAACATATATCGAGTAAAATAACTTGCATGAAGATAAGAGCCGCAACCGTAAATTGGCTTTTAAATAAAATCTCTAAACTTCGCCTAGACAACGAAGTGCTTCAATATAAAAAAAACCGATTTGGATGTATAACATTTAACTGTGGGATACGACCTAGTTGAACTTTGTATCGATATAATACAAAGATTCCAATCGAAAATGCTTAGAACAATCACGTGTTCGTCTTGGTACATAATGTAAATATCCATAAAGTTCTTGGTATTCCTATGGTAAACAAGTAAGGAAGGGCTAAGTTCGGGTGTCACCGAACATTTTATACTACATGATAAAGTGATAATCGAGATTTCATTATCCGTCATTTAATATTTTTCAAATACCGTATTTTTGTAAAGTTTTATTCCGCTATCATCATTGGTTCCTAATGTTTATACATTATACAGAGAAGGCATCAGATGGAATTCAAAATTTATATTAGAAGAAGGCGTGGTTGTGAACCGATTTCACCTATATTTCGTACATGTCATCAGGGTGTTAAGAAAATATTATATACCGAATTTCATTGAAATCGGTCTAGTAGTTCCTGAGATATGGTTTTTGGTCCATAAGTGGGCGACGCCACGATCATTTTTAATTTAAAAAAAAGTCTGGCTGCAGCTTCCCTCTGCCATTTCTTCCGTCCAAATTTCGTGTTTCTGACGTTTTTTGTTAGTCGATTAACGCACTTTTAGTGATTTTCAACATAACCTTTGTATGGGAGGTGGGCGTGGTTATTATCCGATTTCTTCCATTTTTGAACTGTATATGTAAATGCCTGAAGGAAACGACTCTATAGAGTTTGGTTGACATAGCTATAGTAGTTTCCGAGATATGTACAAAAAACTTAGTAGGGGGCGGGGCCACTCCCACTTTTCCAAAAAAATTACGTCCAAATATGCCCCTCCCTAATGCGATCCTTTGTGCCAAATTTCACTTTAATATCTTTATTTATGGTTTAGTTATGACACTTTATATGTTTTCGGTTTTCGCCATTTTGTGGGCGTGACAGTGGACCGATTTTGCCCATCTTCGAACTTAACCTTCTTATGGAGCCAAGAAATACGTGTGCCAAGTTCCATCATAATATCTCATTATATATTTTTACTCAAGTTACAGCTTGCACGGACGGACAGACAGACATCCGGATTTAATTTAAAAATAGATTCAGGTCTTTCACCTCTAGTTGAGGCATTTTCTGTCTCAAGAATGAATTACTAAAGTATTAGTCGCTTTTTTGTGAACGAAATAGCAGGTAATCGAATTTTTCCAAATAATAAAAAAATTACCGAAAATGTTTCTTGTATATATTTTTAATCTCAGGAGTATGGCTTTTCTCTACTGCTCAGATATGGCAACAGAAACTAATATTAAAATAATAATTCTTACCCTACTTATATGTCTACAATTCATTATTGCAGACTCATTTCACTTTAACTATAAAATAGTGTATTCAATTTAAATTAAGTATATGAATAATGCTTACTTTTAGTAATGCGAATAAATTAGAAAATGCATAAAACATTAGTTTCATTAACCAACTGATCCCGTTCAAGTTTAACACACTAAATCATTCCAGCTGAAAATTACAAAATCAGTTACTAGTAAAGTGTGAGTGCTTGTTGCTAAATTACCCTGAACATAAACAACATAATTAGCTTAATGAGTGCGGAGATGACTTGTAAGAAGTAATATGCAGTATAAGTAACTAGGCAAACAGTAAGTAGGAAAAATTTTACTAGAGCATAGAAACTAGAAAAATATGAAAGGCGATAGAAGTGTGATTGTTTACTCTCTCTCTCAACCTACATGTGAGCTAAATGAACTACTGAGCGTAACACTAAACAAACGCATAGAAATATGATCACAATCAGCGCTAATTCATAATATAGAATTTCAATAAATATTTCAATATTAGAAGGTGCTCATTAATCTCACTTTCTATGACACTTTTGATACTCGCATGTGTTTTTTCTCTTATAACTACATGTATGTACACATATGTATGTGTTTGAAGCATTTGATTAACGCCTTACTCACTGCATTCGTCTACCGTTATTGCCAACTAGAGCAAAAGAAAACGGTGAAAAGCCGCTTAGCGTGAAAAATAAACACGCCAGCCGCTTTTCAATCAACAAACAACAATTGAAACAACAGCGGCTAGCTCATTGTCACCAAATCCGTTACAGAAAGTGCAATTTCTCTTCTCTTTACCGGCACTTTTTCTACATAAAATTAATCAAATCCGGCATATGTTTTCATTTCGATCATTAAAAGCGAAAATAAACTTGAAAAGAAATAAAAATATTTTCTACAGGGTTAGAAAGACGGGTAAAAATATTAAAAGAAAACAAAATATATAAAAAAAATAAAAAAAATATTAAAAAAAAAAATTAAAAAAAAAAAAATTTAAAAAATTCCAAAAAATTTAAATTTCGAAAAAATAATCAAAATAAAAGTAAGTAAGTATAAACAAAACTTGCGATAAAAACTCATCACACCAAATAAAAGTTACGCAAAAGTCAAATAATTAAACAAAGCGCGTCAATAACCGCTATGTTGGCATTCCAAGTTCGTTTCCGAAGTCTTTTGTTTAACGTTGGCTCGCGGAAAGGTTTCGCTTGTAATTTTTTTTGCATTTTTATTACATATTTTTATTTTTGTTTGTTTGCTTCAAACGATAGATATTGCAGTTGTAGATGGTGGAGATTTCATGGAGAAATACAGTTGAGCTTCCATAACTCGAACTGCTATAACTCAAAGTTCTCCATAACTCGTACTTCTACAACTGGAAGCTTTCCATAAGTCCTACTCTTGAATTGGCAATAGAAGTTGAATTTTATACATATTGCCTTCCATAACTCGAAGTCTCGCTAACTCGCAGTTTTGTTTGTGGATTATGTTGATTCAAGTTAGTGAAGTTCAACTGTATCTACAAGCCTGAATGGAAACATATCCACATAAACATACATACTAACAATAGTTTGACGCCTCTTTTGATCTTGCAAATGAATATCT
Source organism: Bactrocera neohumeralis (assembly GCF_024586455.1). Lineage (NCBI taxonomy): Eukaryota > Metazoa > Arthropoda > Insecta > Diptera > Tephritidae > Bactrocera > Bactrocera neohumeralis. The sequence continues at coordinate 25,759,021 of NC_065921.1, forward strand.
CGATAGCGGACCATGGTTTCAGCACTTGAATTTTGCAGATTTTAATGTGTTTTTTTCTCTCAAGAAACTATCAGTTTTTCCAAAAAAAAATAAAAAAAAAAATTAACATAAAAATTATATATATAATATGTATGTATGAAATATATACTACTTTTTTCAATACCAGTTTCTTATTTGATTTCTATTAATTTGTTTTGTGTGTATGTGTTCCCTTTTGTACTCTCCGCCTGGCAAACAGCCATTTCAGTTCATTGACCGCTTTCTTCCAGTTTTTTGTAATATGAAATGAGAAATTTCAATTTCTTTCGCTTTTGATTAATTAGTTATGATTTTTGTACGTTTTTGTAACGTTTTGTTTGCATTCAAATTATTTTATGTTTCACCTCATCATGCCACAAGTTCACAACAAATCCCTGTGGCTGAATTCTATGTGAAATTTTCGGGTGATAAATGATGTTAATCTGCTATTCATAACTCAAATCACAATAAACGTATTTGTTGCTTTTCTCTTGCACATTTTTATATTTTTTTATTTTGTATTTCAGCGCTTTTAGTTTTCTATTTGGTTTCACTCATTGCCCGCGCTAAATGTCAGGCACCACAGAATTTGTTGGGTGGCTTTGGAGATATTCAGTTTGTATAAGCCACGATTTGTTTGAGTTCGGTATATACATACATTAGGGGACTATACCAGTGTGACAGTTTAAAATAATCGGTTTGTTTTTGCCTTTCGATAGTTTATATTTTTAAAAATACTCTGTGAAATTGGCAAGATCATATCTTGAATAGTTTTTGAATGGCAGCGTTCTAAAACGCTACCGCTAGCTGGTATAAATCGGATAGTTGAAACTTTAAACGCGTTTTTCGCGGAACGACATTTTTCAAAATTGCTGACAAATCAAATTGAAACTGATTATTCTTGAAAATATTTACTATACAATGACCTTCGATCCTTTTGATTGTTGAAAATTGTCAATTTGGCATTAAAAAACGACAATTTTTTACCTAAAAAAACGACACTTCTTTTCTGAACTACGCCATTTTGTAAATTTTTGATATTTTTCAAAAGTCGTACTTCATTGTATAGGAAATACTTTCAACTTTAATTTAATAATAATAATAATAACCAGTTTTAGACCCATGCTCTCTTATGCAAAGTTGTTCAGAATGATCCGCATAACATTTCTCGCTTATGCGATTTTATAGAAAAAAATCGACCCACTCTAATATACATACTCCTACATGTAATGAAATTTTTGCAGTTTATACGCTGATATCGCATAGAATCTAGTCTTTAATCGCAACTTATACTTTAGTGAAGTTTTAAGAAAGGCATATTTTGAAAGACTGCAAAATGTTCTCTCTAATTTCGAATTATGTGCAAATAAATTAGAATTTCTAGAAATGTTTTATTTTATTTTTAATTTAATTTACCCATACTCTTATAGGCATATATATATGTAGATTTAATTCCCCATTTTTTAGGATTTCGAAATGTAAATTAATTATTCACATAAATATTTGAGGCATAGGTGTATCCGCGGTGGCGCTCTGTTCCGAAATTCTTCAAAGTAAGTTCATCTCTTTTTGTAATCAAATATGTACCCGATAGATGGCGCTGAGGTTTAAATATTTCTTATTAATTAGGAGAAATTTGTTCCAAATTGATTTTAAACATATGGGCCATTCCATCAATTGGCGACATGATTTTGTACCCGTATTCCGTTCAAACAAAAAAATTACTATTTCTTTTATTTTTTAACGACCTGAAAATTGAGTTAAAAAAACTGTGAAGTTAAACAATTTTATGTAAAAAAATCTCAACTTTCTGATAAAAATATTTACTAAATCCAAACAAATTTTCAAAATCCAAAAAAAAAACATTTTTTCCAAAAAAAACAGTTTTTTGTGCTCTTTCACCAACTTCAAAATTCCAAACTTCCAATCAAATTCAAATTTGACTTTTCCATTCGATTCCTCGTTCAATTTTACATAAGAATCAATGTTCAAAAATATGGGACACTGATTCCATGAACAGCAAAAAAATAAATTCTGGTGGATACTCATAATCCATCAAATAATGTTTCCATCCATTAATGAACCATATGAGACATAGCCGCGGCCATTATTTCAAAGAGATAATCTTCAAAAAGTAAATGCCAGAGAATGTTCTTTCGAATGATAATAAACATTCTCCATTAAACTTGGGAAAGGTAAGGAATCTTGAAATGGATCACCCTTTAGTAATAGTATATTTTCTTCTATACAATTATATACATGCATTTCATTTACATATTTTCTGAAATATTTTATGATTTGCACACACTGTACTGCATTGCAATGTCAACGTGCCTTTTGCGTTCAAGTTCACTGTTTTCCATTTTCCAATCGCCGCTGACCACCACTTGGCACTTGATAACCGTATCAAACTCTCATCAATCTAGTGCACGGGTATATACATACATACAATATAGTATACGTTACTCATTATGTATACTATATTGTATATTTATGCTTTAGCCATATGAGTATAATACAAAAACTTTCCATATCCACGACACACTCGTAACATAAACTTTACAAATGTACTTTGGAATAGGGATCCCAGCAGGAAAAAATTGTTTTATGTAACAAATGGAGTGTTTTGTATCAGTTCGCTAACATTTAAGCCCTGAAAAGGGTATATAAAGTATGCCACGGCGTTTGTAACACTCATAGAATGCAAGAAAAAATGGTGGCGTGACAAGCTGAGTCGGTTTAGCTATGTCTATCCGTCTGTCTGCCTGTATATATGCGAACTAGTCCCTCAGTTTTTGAGATATTGATATGGAATTTTGCAAATATCCTTCAACTCCCAAAAAAGCCTATCATTTGTTGGAACTGCCGATACAGGACTACTATAACATATAGCTGCCATACAAACTAAGCGATTTAAATCAAGTCCTTGTATAGAAAACCTTTTTCATTTGACGAGATATCTGCACGAAATTTGGCACAAGTTCTTTTCCAAGCCAATGGTGCAATCTACGAGAAAAAATTTTCAGATGTGATCACTATAGCATACAGCTGCCATACAAACTTATCGGTCAAGCAGAAGTCCTTCTATAGAGAACTTTTTATTTGAGGAGATATCTTCACGAAATTTGGCACAGATTATTGTTCAAAGTAACGGTATAATCTTTGAACAATTTGTTCAGATTGGGCCACTTTGGCATATAGCTACCATACAAACAGACTGATCAAGGTCAATGTTTTGTTTGGAAAAGTTTTTCATTTTTCGAGATATCTTCACGAAATTTGGCATGAGTTATTGTCCAAGAAAGCGGTGCAATCTCCGAAAAATTTTTTCAGATCGCACCACTATAGCATATACATAGCTGCTATGCAAACGAACCAGTCAACATCAAGGCTTTGTATGCAAATTATTTTGTTCTTTTATTTAAGGAAAAACTGAATCTTCTAAATTTTTTTTGCTGTAGTTCACTTAATTATTTGCTAAAACAACATTTTTCAATTGCACAGCTGCTATTTAAGTTATACATAACTAGAAAAATGTGCTCAGAACACTAACTAACGGCAAGCAAAACTGCGATTAAACAAACAGGTTACTGATTTTTATTAAAAAATATAAATATATTATAGAAATATTTTTTGTTATGGCTTATATTCATTTATCTTAGAAAAATAAAATTTGGAATGCTTGCTATAAATACATATGTATGTATATTTAATTCTTCTTTTTTTTGTAACATTACTGTAGAAATGCGATCCACTTGCTAACTAATAGTTTAACCAATAATTTACCGGCAACTCACCAGCTTTGAATTCCTGAATGTCTCTGCTGGGCGCCCGTAAATTTTAGGCTTATATTTTACACACACACACACACATACAAATGTATACTTTTCATTATTTATATTTTCTTTCTATTGTGCTCCATGCGGCTTTTGTCTATTGCCAGCTTTAACTTTCGCTTTTTGTAATCCCGCGTTTTGTCTGTGTTGTTATTGTTATTTTGATTATTTTCTTTTCCATTTGGTCGTACAACTTATTGCCACGCTTTGCCATAAGAAAATATAAAATTAACATGTATAATATAAAAGTTATTAGTAATAGTAGGCAGGCAGCAGCAGCATTAGGGTGGCACAATTAGCTCTTCTACATTTGATGGTGTGTTGGCTAACAACAAAGAATGAATGAATGAATGAAGACTGGTGGACAAGTGTATTTGGTTTTTGTATGCATATATATTAGCTATGTAAGTGTCAAGCCATGCTTAGTATGTGCCAAGCTAAGTATGTGTCGTTGTGCGCTATCTTGTATTAATTATGAGCGCGCACAGAAATCTGCATAAATTAACGCTTCAACATAATGTTTTGTGGCGCCCACGCTGTATATCCGGAATACATACATACATACCACTATTATGTGAATATATGTAAATAATATTCCCCTAAAATTTTAAGTGATTTTCTTACGTGAAATCAGCCAAAGGCTTGTCTAGCTAAGCCGCTTGGCTTAATTATAAATGACCAAATGCGGAATTGAAATATTGAAAGTGTCAAACTGTGGACGCCGCACTGACAGTTATGGCTCGTTGACTACTGTTAAGCCTAGCGTGTCTTGTATTACGAACATGCGATTAATTTAGTGAACAAATGACTCAAACTACAAGCGGTGCGGGTCACTCTAATAAAAATTATTGAAAAATCTTCACATTGACCCAGAATTATTTTGAGCTCTTCATTGTATATTTTTTCCATATTTATCTAAAGCAAAGTTGGCTAAATTGATTTTCGCACGGTCTTCTTCAACTTGAAAACTTCCGAAAAAAAAAACAAAAATTCAAAGCGCTTCTTTACCTTTTTGTAGATTTTATGCGTGTTTTATGGCATGTTATTTTAATTTTTGAAAGTGTTACGAGCCGAAATTAGTGGCTATAAATCACGCTGCTGCTTATTTATAAATCTATCGAATTCCGCAGACATGCTAAAATTTTGCGCTATGAATTCATAAATTTAATTGTGCCGTCTTCAAGCCAATTTTTTGTTGTGTTTTTTTTTTTTAATTTTTTCTTGTATCTTTTCTTTTTTTCTTGTTTTTTTGCTTAATTTGCCTATTTTGACTCGTATGTTTTGCGTTTTTTTTAATAGCTTAATGCGCCATACATTTCGGTTTCACAATTTTACGCGCTTTTGTTTAGCGCGCCAAAAGAAATGCACTGAAAAAAGAACTTACTTGGAAACCCGTTTTACATCAACAATATTTTGGCAATGAAACTGACCTGCAAGTTGAGGTTGATGTTTCATTTAAGTCAATGGGTTCTGACACAAATATAGCAATGTGCAAGAAAAAAGTAATAATTTCAAGGTGAACTTGACAGATGGCGTAGTGCAGCCAGTCTTACACTGAGAGAACGCGGATATGTTCCAAATTGATAGTATATTATTATCTATCTTATCTCGAATAATCATGACAGTCAGTCTGATAAAATTTATTTTACAATTGGTGAAGCAAAGGAATAAGAATTCTGTACTACTATGTAGTATTAAAAGTGACAACCCTTTTTTCTCTTTCAATACAACGGCTTACCTTTTTCACTACAACAGAAATATAGTGATCAATCTGTTGAGTACCTGCTATGTAAATAGTATAAGAAAATTATTAATTTTTTGTGGGATTCTCAATCTTTCGAAGTCTCATATTTCCTTACTGAAATTCGAAAGGGGCTGCAGCAGTTAGACTACACCTGCTTTATACCTTATTAACCGCTTTTATCTGCGAGGGTAGATTAATCAGTTTAAACCTATGAAATAATGGTTGAACTCATGTTACATTAATCTGGTATTTACCTAAAATGCAAAATAACATAACATCACTTTTCATAAGCTTACAGGGGAAGAAAAAATTATATTATACATAGAAACCACAAATATTGAAACAAAATTTGAATTTTGGTTATAAAATGGTTATATATTGGTTATTATATCCGAAAACGACTTTAAATTTTTTTTGATGATGGTTGTTTTGCATTTTTGGTGACGATATAGTTTTAATATGAAATAAAGCTTTTCAAATCGACAGAAGAAATTTTATATCCATAATTGTCCGAGCATTTATAATTATATTTCGATTACTTAGCATTGAAATTACTCTATATTAATATGGAGAATTTTAGCATTACGATTACCTTAATCAGTATCGTATATTTCTTTTCATTTTTATTATTATAATTTATAGCATATGAGTAAATACTATATGTGACCTGAAACTTAAATATTTAAGGATTACATTATTTACATTTAAGTATTTATATTATATTATTTATAATTAAGTAAATAATTTATATATTTATTATATTTTTTGATTACAGTAATCATATAGTATTCTTTGGATATTTTAAAATACAGTTATTACTTATATAATCATATTGGTAATATTCTTGATTGTAATTGCATTAACAGTAATCATATATAATTTATGAATTTCAATTTTTGTAATGGTAATTTAAATTTAATATTAATTATAATTGCCCAGCACTAAGATTAGTTGTTGGTAATTATGGAACTTTAATGAAATTTTAATGTAAAGAGAAAGCAAAAAAGCCGTATAGTCATAATAATCATACTGAAATGCGAATGGGTAATCATGTTAATAAGAACGGGAATGATATCGATAATATTTAATGGAATGCTATTGAAAATTGAAAGGATGCAAGGATACAAACACTAGAATATGATAATGAAATTTATAGTAAATGTGATAATAATAAAGGTAATGATAATAATAATGGTAATGGTAATGGTAGTAAAAATGATTATTGTAATGATAAAGGTAATCAATTTTGAAAATGCTAGTGTGTTGATGAATACTGATACAGGTAATGATTGTGGTAATGCTTTTGAAAATGATAAAGATACAAGTACTGATTTTGAAATTTCTATTCAAATTTGTAGTGATTATGATTACAATGTGATGATGATAATTAAAGATCATAAAAATGATAATCCTAATGTTAATGATTATTATAATTATAATGGTTATGGTAATTATAAAGATTATCATGAAATTTATAGCAACTATGATTACAATAATGGTAAAGATAATTGTAATGATCGGGAAAACGATAAAAGTAAGTATTGAAAATGATAATTATAAAGGTAATGATAATTAAAAATACAATGATAATGGTAATTATAAAGACAATCATATTGAAAATGATGGTGATGAATACTGATACTAGTAATGATGGTGGTAATGCTTTTAAAAATTATAAAAATACTGCTATTGATATTGAAAATTACAATGAAAATGGTGACTATAATAGTAATGATAATTATAATATTAATGAGCATGGTAATTATAAACTTAATCACATTGAAAATTATGGTAATGTATACTGTTACTGGTAATGATAGTGATAATGCTATGAAAAATGATAAAGATGAAAGTAAGAAGTAGTAATGCTTATGCTAGTAAAAATGATAATCGTGCTGATATTGTATTGGTAACGATAATTACAATAAAATGTACAGGGATTATGGTTACAGTAATGGTAATGAGAATTATAATGATTATGGTAATTATAAAAGTAATCATATTGAAAATGATGGTGTTGAATACTAATATTGGTGAATACTTTTGAAAATGATAAAGATGAAAGTATAAAATGGTAATGCTAATGCTGATTATTGCTACAATAATGACAATGATACTTATAATTATAATAATTATGGTAATATAAAGGCTGAAAATGGTAAAGAAGTTTATCGCGGTTATGGTAATCATAATGGTAATGATATTTATAACTGTAATGACGCTGAAAATGGCAATTATGTTGATGAATATTGATAATGATAATAATAATTATAAGCAAAGTTAAACTGAGAATGATAAGAAAACTCCGAGGCTTAAGTATATACTTTTGAAATAATAAAGACTTTTAGGTAATCATTTCATAATTTAGCATGCAAAAAAAAATACAAAACAAAAGTACTTTTATACTTAGTTCAAACTTAAAATATTTTGCTGAAAAGATGTAGGTATATAAAGGAATATAGTATATATGTATGTAATTATATCGTGCAAAGAAAACCATTAAAACACTAAACAAACAAACTAGGTCATATAACTGCAGTACAGAAACAAGTTGCGGCGCTTTGAGCCAATTAGATTGTTAAATGCATAGCAAAAATAATACTAAATCAACAAAAACTGGTCGGATATTGTCATAATTAACACTAAATAAGTATTAAGCGCTTAAAGTATATTCATTTAGTGTGTCTAAGCAAATAGATATGAACCCTATGAGAACGGCGCCAGTGCGGGTATGCAACAGCTGCGCTTTTAAATAAAGATATATATAAGTATATATATATATATATATATATATATATATGTATTCATACGAGTATAACTTATACATATGTACATATATCTGCTGGTGTGCAGGAAATTGAACTCGTTATTGTTTCTTGGCCGGCAAAGAGTTTAATAACATTTCAATACTTTTATTTTTTTTAACTTCATTGACATAAATACCAATTCGCAAGCAAATGCAATAACAAAGAGAAAAAAAAAACGAAAAATGCAATAATATTAAATGGTTCAAAGCTGTTTATTGCAATTTTTTAATTATTTATGCAAAACGCTCAAACCAAGTAAGTTAATTAAGCCTCCAACGTGCCAATGTACTACTAGAATGGTTCACAGCAGTAACGACAACAGCGAGAGCAAGCAATTAGTCTAGTCTAGCGTAAAACGTAAAATATTTGCAGACCCGTCTTGAATGAATGTACCAGTTTGTGTTTGTTAAACGGGTGACTAATCGAAATGGTCATTTATTATTGATGCTTTTAATTAGTCGATGTGAAGTAGTGAAGGCGCTTCTGCAGTGTCATATGCCATTGTGCATGCATTTAATTTATTTGCAATTCTATCAACAGCTTCTTATTATATTTTATATCAGTTAGTTTTCAGTAGCAATTTTGCTACTTCATCTGCCGGCTGGCTAACTGATGCAATGGACTTTCGCAGACTTTTCTGTTTTGCGCCAATACTATTACATAAACTTCCGAAGTGGCGTCAGATTTTTAGACAAATTGTTGTATATGAACGCAAATGGTAATAATTTGTAGATTGTGTGGCCTTAAAAAATAAATTTTTTGGACAGAGTTGAAAATATTTCTTAAAAATTTTATGATTTAGCACGAGGTTGGTATTATTTTTAATTACAAAATACTTGTAATACTCAGAGTGTCTAAGATGAACATTCGAACGGCTCGCCATAAAAATCGTTGGCTCGAAATCGATTGTTTTCCAGGCCAAATTGTTCAGAATAATCCACAGAACATTTCCCGCATATACGATTTTTCCGGGTTTTTTGGTTCCTTGTAAATCGACTTACTCTAATGTACACATATATTTTCGGGATAAATTTTCTTCAAGTAGTTTTCATATTATCTCAAACATTTTTTTTAATTGCTAAAGGTATTTCTCTGATATGAAAATTTGTAAAAAATAAGTTTTTCTTTATCTTACTTATGTATAGTATTTATTAATATTTTATGTATTTATATATGACACCCTTTAAAATAGGTATTTCTTAAAAGTATGGCGCAATCCTCATGCTTTGTCAATATTTGCTTTAATTGTTATCAAATGAGTCTATGTTTGTTTTTTTTTCAAAAAATTGGTCGATTGATACTCTTACTCAGAAAGTAAAGATACCAGCGATCAGTTAATAGTGCAATCTATGGTATTTGCCCTGTCGAATATAAGCTTAAGGGTTTCAGGCGAATTAAGCTTAATCAACGATAGCGTTTTTGCTGAAAATTAATGTGTACTTTCGGTCTAAACAAGGTAGTCGGTTTCTATGTGCTTCTATTTGTTAAGAAGTCTTAATTAATCGATATCGTGAAAAGAAATTATTGCTCGATTATTAATCAGTCATTAATCAAATTAATATTTGGCGTCTAAATGTATTTTTTATTAAAATTATTTATAATCATATTTCAAATTTTTCGATTAATACCTATAAAATAATTTTTCGATAAGTATCGATAAAAAAAATTTCGATTAATACCGACAACTAAAAAAGTTTATTTGTAAAACAAAATATCGCTCTTTTTGTTCATCGATCATTTTCATATTTCCCCATATTTTTTGATAATTATTCGTTAATTTTCGATTTTTATCATTGAATTTCTATATTTTTTACCGATATTTACATATATAAAAACTGATCAAAATTATTCTTATCATTCAAAAAAACTTTGATTATATTCGCTTGGTTAAAAAAGAAAGTTCAGCAATGAAAAATTAAATACTGATATTTTCGTTTATCGATATTTAGCATTTATCGATATTTATCAGTTATCAATATTTATCATTTATCGATATTTATCACTAACCGACATTAATAATTTATCGTCATTTATTTTTTCTTAACTGTAAAGGTTTTTTTCTAAACCAGGCGAATATTATCAAAATTTTTGTTAAAAAAGATATAATATTTAGCATTTATCGATATTTTTTATTTTAACTGTAAAGATTTCTTTTCTAAACCACTCGAATCTCTGTGACATAATATTCAATACCAAATTACTAATATTTCTTCTATATATAATATTTATTTAGTCTATACTATATACATATGTTAATAATCTGTTATTTCAAAAAATTAATTTCAAAAATTTAAATCTAAATTTTACAAGTCTTCTCCATCCATAAAACCATCCATCATGGTTAGAAAAGCAAAAGCAAAATATTTTTTTTACAAAACATGCTCAAGGTAAAGCGTCAAGCAATTTAGTTTGCACACAAAATCGATTAAACGCGTTGACGTCGGATTGTCAGTAACTCCGTAAATTTCAATGTTTAGTGAAAAAATTAAAAATTAATGGCACTTGCCATATTTAATTAAGTTTCATTGCAAAATACAAAATTATTTGTATTACGTTTTTGAGAGTCACCTGATCTCGACTAAATGTGGGAGCTTGTGAAAATTGCAACAATGTTATGCCAAAATTAGATAAAACTAAATATCGCACACAAAATTTATTGGAACTTCTTTTTTGAATACTTACACTCATCGTAAAAACTGCCGAATGTCGTTTATGTACTTCCGAAAGAAAAAATTAAAAAGTCTTACTATTTTCTGCCCACAGTGGTATACACTAAAACCGGGCACAACACGTCGAATCATATACGCACCCACGGGTATTGCTAAGAATTACTACTACTAATTAAGAAAAAAGTAATAGAGTTTATACTAAGCGCCAGTCTCATAATTAAAATTATTATTTCGAACATTTCTCAACAACATAATTTGCATAATTAATTATATGGAAAGCGCTATGCGCACTAATAATAAAAACAGGTGTAGAACCGACTGTCAAAAATTTAGAATGGACGACTTTTCAAGTTGCCAAGCTGAAACTCTAACTTCATAAAGTAAAGTTTAATACTTTTTTTTTGTTTATGATATAACAGTGCTCTTTATGTTCAAATCGTATGTTACTTATGTACATAATCTGCTTATATTTCTAGAATTGTTTTAAAGCTGCTAACGTTGTAGATTTATTTTTTGTCTAAAAAGCAGATTACTATTTTTCATTTCACTTTTTATAAAGCTACATATTTCTTCCTCTTTATTGGCGCTACATACTTACGCCGACTAAGATGTTACGTAATTTTGTTAGTTGCATGCTTTGGAATTTTGAATTTGAAATTAGATTGCGTAAACTCACTTTCATATTAAATATTAGTCTTGTTAAGAAACGAGTTCTATTAAGGAAATTATTATGTTAATAAATTAGAGATTTTTTAGGTAAAAAAGAAAGAAAATGTCTGCCGGCTGGAATAAGTTGTGCACCCAAATTTGGATATCTTTCGTTGACAAGTTTGTTTTCTCCAAAAAATTCGTTGTGGAGAAATATTAATTTTACGTTTCATTATTATTGTACAGTTATTTCTACATTTGAAGTGAAGTCGACTACATTTCTCTCACAGGTCGATTCTCAAATAGATGATAGGTAGGTAGGTTGGTAGAGCGTCTGTCTAACGACGCACCTAGCCCTTTAAGAGGCTCATTGTGATACTACCGGAACTAAAGTCCCCTCACTCTATTGGCTCCTCTATGAAACACTCCAGTTTATCAGCACAAATGGTTTGTGTCACCACCCAGACGTCGTCAAAAACCGTCGACCGATAGTTGCGATTCTTTTTCTACCTAGAGCCGTACATTCCTAGTCTACTGGCATGTCTGCCAATTGGTTAATCACCTGTTAGCACTACTGCTAGAGCTCTTATATCTTTGCTTTTAAATTTTAATAGTCGATATCTGTGGCCAATATTTCTTTCATGCCACATTTGCCTTTTAGACGAGCAAGTCAGGAATTTCACAGACGCGGCTATGTTTATAACATATTTGTCGTTTAAATATCTGCAAGTAGCCAGAGGCATATAATTTCCTTACCGGCGTCTAATTTTAGCATGATGCTTGCTTGAAATAGTTCAGCTGCTTCACAGTTCACAATGATATCACTTTTAAATAATCGATATCGTGAAATAAAATTATTGCTACATTATTAATCAAATTAATATTTTGGCCCTTAATGTATGTTATAGTAAAAAAAATTATAATAATTTTTCGGTAAATATCGATAAACTAATTTTTCGATAAATATCGATAAACTAATTTTTCGATAAATATCGATAAATAAAAAGTTTATTTGTGAAATAAAATATCGCTTTTTATTTATCGATATTTGTCGATAAATTTTGTCATTTATGGACAATTTTCGATATGAGCTGATAATTTTCCACACTTATCAATAACTTTCGGTATTTTTTACCGATATTTATTATGTCTAAAATTAATAAATACGAATCAAAATTAATCATATCTTTCATGAAAACTGTGATTATATTCGAATAATCAAAAAGACCGTTCATCAATGCAAATGGACATATCGATATATCTAGAGTTTTTATATCATTGCTTTTACATTTAGTAGAAGTTATCAGAACTCAAATATATTAGAAATAATTCTAAATTATTTAGATCTCGCAGAAGTTCAATGTTCACAATAATTCCAAAGCTTTTATTCGAACTAAAAATAACTTGAAGATATTAGTTTCGGGTTCAATTCAAGGTTCTCAGGACTAACTAACAATCTAATACTACTATTTTCAAGTTTAAGTTTCGACAAGCGAAATACAGAAAATGAAACCCAATACCATATAAAAAAATTTAGTGACTTTTCTACCAGACTTCCATTGGAGACATTTTATTTTAAGATTTTATCAAAAGTTTTACTGTTAAGAAATAGATCTGTTATTTGATACTTGAAGGTCTCGTTAACGGAGAACGAAGAACGGAGAAGTCTATAGTAGTTCTTTTCTTTTACATAAGAAAAATATTGAGCTTCTGAACTATTTACTTTTGACCTCTTGTACGACTTGTGATGAAGCTGTAACGAAGGACGGATTTAATGGAAAGTCTTTTCATGAAAGAAAGTTTTACCATTGTCTGTCTTAGAACGAGCTCTGTGGACTAAAAAAGCTTCAGCTAGGTTCAACGAATTAATACTTAGAACTGTCAACTCTGCACTATTTTATATATGGTACAAAAATATTAGAGAAGCTTGTTAAACTAAAATTCGAATCTCCCACGTAACATCGAAGCTGTTGATTATTTTATGCTCATGCAAATGTAGAGACATTCCAGAAGACATAAGGTTACATCAATTTTCGAGGTTGGACCGGGTGGACAAGACTTTTTTTGACATTTAATTTAACAACAGTTTTTGAAAAAATTAATGCCAGTGAATAAAAAATTAATTGAGTATGATTTCTCAGTGTGCTTGCTTGAGTACATATGTATGTATAATTTTTTCTACAACCAACTTTTACTATTACGTACACTGATCCATTCTCCTTTAATTTTATTTACGTTCTCCTGTCCTCATCGAAAACTTGCCTCATGCGACACATCTACTAATGGCACATAGAAAAAATTAAAAAAAAAACAGCGCTCTAAAATTGTCGTGTTGGCATCAGAGAGATAGCAGTGAAACTCTTTTCTATATTAGACCCGTACTAAAATACCAAAATATTTTGCAGACATGACGTAGGGCAGCGATTGCAAAAGTATTGGTTGACAACATACATAGTTGCCGACCGAACCTTCATCAAACGCATCATTACCGAGGATGAAAAGCTAATCGTCACATCGAAACTGCCCTACAATCTAGTGAATAACTCCCCAAAAATTAACCGAAACAAAAACCACGTCAAAGTCGAAAGAAAATCAAGGTTATGTTCATTGTTTTCTTTGATTACCCTGCTGTGGTTCACCATGAATTCACTCCACAGGGTCAAAAGAACTGTATGAAGTTTTCCTTGGTTATGTTGAGGTGTCTACGTGAAGTTAAGCGATAATGCACTGTCACATTCTTGCAAGATTTTGACTGACTTTTTGTTCAAATATGAAAGATGAGTCATCGCGCAGTCACAGTATTCAACAGATTTGGCTACATGTGAGTTTTTTCCTGTGCTCGAAACTGCGAAATGTGCTTCGACGAAGGCACCATGAGTTGAGTTCAATGAAGACATTAAGAGTTATTTTATGCAGGCACTAAAAGTCATTGCAGACGGAACTTATAACAGATGATTATAGGAAATTAGATTAAATGTTTGTGCTTGTATTGGTTTGAAAGGAGAGTTTTTTTTATTTAAGGCGCTAATGATTTTTTTTTTGTCACTAAATACGTGAAAATGTATTTTTTTTGTCAGCCCGGCTCAAATTTGACTCATACTATAAGGAAGATTCAGTATAATAAATTTGTCTTTTTAGGCGTGAGTTATAAGTACTTAAGTCACATAGTATGAATAAATATCGAATCTTCAGGAACACCAGCTTATTCTTAGTTTTTCCCAACGGGCGATAAATTGTTTGAGTTCTAGTTGGTTAGTTGCGTTGTATTGTACAGATGATATTGCCAAGAAAACCATGGCACTTAGGGAAAATATAACAGCATACAAGCCATGAATGTCAACGAATTAATACAAGTATGTTTCTTAATACGAGTATGCTCTTATATGTTTCCTAAAGCCTTCCTTCCCTTCCTTAAGCTTCAAAAACTTATGATTGGACTTGCAAATGAAGCCACTACACCAATTTGCTAATATTAGACCACTTTCAATGGTAGTAGATAAAAATTTAAACATGCAAATTTGAAAAATGCTCTCTAACCCAAAGAATCTACATCCGCGTTGCCAACCACCGCTAAATGGTGCATAATTTTCTCAAATGCAATTTTTCACTCAATTAAATATGTTAATGAACAACAAATTTGAAGCGAAATTGCGGGCAGCATTCGGCATAGCATTAGCAGAAAAGAAACAAAAGCAACAACCGCTGAACAACCGCCAAGCATAATAGCAAAATAATAGCAGTAAAAGCGCAACAGGTTCGTTCTGCTCATACAACGCGCGCTATGCAAATGCAGTCCAATTACGAGCAAAATTGTGCGACACGGCACACCCACCAGCCAGCGACGCGACCAACGCGCACATAGAATGCGAATGTGAATGCGCATGCGACGCGGAATGGTCTAACTGACCGCCGCTGAGTGAACGTTAACGGTATGCTTGCTGCACTTGGTTAAACTAAGCTATGACCACGCATAAATTGACTAAACACATACATATATATGCGTATGTGTAAATATTTGTTGCTTGTTATGGGCGCTTATGGTCGGCTTATGGCACGTGTGCGGGTGGCTACGTCATGGCGTATACGTCACCAAAAGCATGCTGTGCCATATTAATAATATAAATACTAAAGTGGCCATATTATTATTGTTACATAACTTAGGCTTAATTAAATGCAAATTGTTATTGGCAAATGCGAAACGAAATCCTAAATTAATGCAGCACGGTAGTCACGTATCTAGTTATGCATGTATATATGGTATACATTTGCTTTGGTTGGTAATTTATTAACCTGCCATGCTTTTAAGGCCTGTTCTCAGACAAAAAAAAGGGCAAATAAAAGACCACAGTCGGCCAGTGTTATAAATTCTATGCTAATGCTAGTTAAAATTATTAATATATTATTTATGGCCAAAAGCAATACTAATGAACATGATAAAACATGCAAATTTTGTCTGCTAAAAACACGTACATAAATAAATTGGAATAAAACTACAAAAATCAAAATAAAAAATATAATGCTAAACAAACTCTGAAATCAGTCACCGCAATATTTACATTTGTATATATGTCTGTCTGTCTTTCATGTTCTTCGTGTATATGTAGGTCACAAAAAATTTACCACAAACCTGTTTGCGGCTTCGAAGTAAACAAATACATTTTTCAACCGCTTTATAAAGTGATTTTTAATTTTTGTTTTGCCGCCTTAGAACTGCGGATGTGCTGCTCATTAGGATAAACAATATTTTTTACACAAATTATAGATTTATAGCTTTGATAGTTAAGCGAATATATCACTGTACAAGAAATATAAAAATTTATTGGAAAGCTGGTCTCACCACTTATGATATTTGAAATTAACTAATTTTATTAAAATCGAAACTTAATGCCGAAAAGATCAAATAAAGTCGCACTTAAACGTTTCTACTTAAAACAAGCAGGATAATCTCTTGATAGACATGTAATTTATATAGTACTAAACATTCTGAGCTTTTAACCCACATGAGTCACCAGAAACTACCCGATCATGTACCGAAGCTATAAAACCCTTTACAAATAAAACAGTTTTTAAATAAGAAATTGATGTTGTTAAATCTATTTTTATGGCAGCTTTTTGCCAAGCGGCTAGATCTAAACATTTCTTCGGAGATTGTAGCGATGCCTGAGATAATAATCCGGGTATTTCCAATTTCCCGAAATTTATTACGAACGAACGCTGTCTTGACTGCAGAGCTTAATGCACAATTTTAAATAAACAAAACTGATTAAATAGTTCGAAATTGAAAAAATATTTGAAAATATTTGTTTGTAAAATTTATACCACTTAATTATAAAAAAAGTCGAAAAAATCTTAAACATTAGGTCGACTAGTTATTTTTATGATGAAATACCTTTCTGCGCAAACGCTAGTGTTTAAAGGTGCCTTTTTCGGGCATTGAAATTCTAAAAATTCATAACTCAAAATTTTCCATATTGAGTCAAAATAAAAAAAAAAACTATGTATGATCAATATTTTGCATCGAAGCACACACACAAAGAAAATTATTTTTTTCTTATTTTAGAAATTTTAGATGGAATGACCCATATTCTTTATTGAGTCGCTGATGTTTGCTTTTGATTATTACTAACAACGTGGCAAAATGAACGTTTCCAAGTGCCGAAATTGACCGCCTAAGAAATCGTTATTCTCGAAATGTTTTGTAAAAACATAATTTACAAATAATATTCACTTCACCTTGCACTTTTTTGTTATAAAATAAAAAAAAATAATAATAATAATAAATGTTAGAGCGTAAAATCACATTGGCTTAAAAATAAGGGCTGTACCGAAAAGAAACTGCACAGTTTCAATTCAACATTTCTTCGAAAGTAGTCATTTGATCACATTATAGTAAGTACCGTTAGAAAGCGTGATCAGTTCTGCTTCTATTATTTTTTCTTTCTCTGTCATTTGTAATATCACTTCCGGGATACCTCGAATCAAAGAGCAAGTGCGTCGGCAAATTGTGCACTATTATGTACTGCACCGAAAAAAATCATTTCATACAGAAAGCCAGCAAAACAGTTTAAATTCGTTGTAAAAGTTGTGAAAAATGTTATAATAAAGTTCAAGGAAACCTGTTCTCTGAACGATTTATAAAAAGTGGGCGAAAAAATTCCCAAGTGTTCAAAATCTTGAAAGATTGTGTTGGATGCGTTATAATGGACGATGAACCATATGTAAAAATGCACTCAAGAACATTACCTGATCCCTAATTCCATACGAAACTAAAAGATGTTACTAGCGACCAGACGGTGCCAACAATTGAAATGGAAAAATTTGGCGAGAAATTACTCTTTGCAGCCTTAAGGCCACTCCATTTTTCACAAAGGGTACTAATCGGCCAACAATTCTATGAAGAAATGTCTAAATCGTCGTCTTATACCATTTTATAAGAAACACATCGTGTCAACATTATTTTAGCCGAATTTAGCCACAATACACCACGCTCATTCCACTTTAGCTTTATTGAAGGCAAACCATGTCAATTTTGTTGAAAAAGAGGAGAACCCTGCAAATGCTCCAGAATTTCGCCCGATAGAGAAGTCTTGAGCAATTGTCAAATGGAACTTGAAAAAGGATCATCGAGTTGCCGAAAACGTCGATGAATTTAAAAACAAACTGGCTTAGGGCAAATCGTGTCGCTACAACAAAAGGTGTGCAGAATTTAATGAAGGAAATTAAACGAAAAATATGTAAAAAAAATTATTTATGTCTTTTTATGATTCCCAGCTCTCACCCAGTGAAATCCACAATAATTGTTTCTTATCCCACGAAAGAGCTGCTTTGAAAACTGCTGTTATATTATACATATGTATATAAAGACAGTGCCAAATATTTAATGAAGAGTATACAGAGTAGTCTGGAAACAATAAACTGGCATCAGGAAAGCTTCTGGCATTCAGTATTTCCAAATGATGTACGAGTGTACGAAATTGATGTAAAAATGTAATTAGTCAGGTGATTAAAAAATTGTCTAGAAAATCCTATTGCAATCGAATCATATTTAGCCCCCATATTTATACCCTCCCTTGGACACACCATTAGAAAATGTAAAAATTATTTGAAATTAATGAATATTTTTCTAAAATATAGAGCAATCAGTTTCTATTAAGAAAATGTTTTTTTTTTTATATATTTCAGTTAGCCAAATCTTTTGGGCAGCTTTATTTACATTTTAAAGCAGACATATTGCACATAAATAGTACTTTTAATTAACTCAGATTTTGTTTTTATTTTTTGCATAATTTTTTCTCGCCAAAAATCGGTTTAAAAAAATCACGAAACACAAAATTTACTTCTCCCCATAAATGTCAGGCGGTCTTATCAGCTACCTACATATGTAGTTGCATATATTCTTAAAACACTTTGCGGGCTGTCGCAATGACCGGAATAAAGTCTAATTTGTATGCATGCGCTGATTAATTAAAATGTTGCTTAATCTCTCAACAAGAACCAAAAAACAAGAACAAAAAACGACTACACAACAACTTTTAGCCGAAAATGAATTCTCTTAGTGCAGCACGTTTTGGCCACTCACTTTTGGTGTTTAGAAACAGAACAAAAAATAGTGAAAAATGACAAATTTCGGGCAATTAAAAGTAGTGTGCAGATTGTTGCCAACTGGATTTGCAACTTTGTTTTTGTTGTTTATGTCTTTTTTAAATATTTTTTATGTCTTTTTTAAATATTTTTTTTTATTTAATTTTTTTTTTAATTTTTTCTAAATATTTTTTTAATCACTTATAATTTTTTTTTCTAATTTTTGTTTATTTTTAATTTTTTTTTATAATTTGCTTATTTGAAAATTAACTCAATTCGCTAGTTTGTTAAATTTGCATCAAATATGTATCTAAATGTCGATTTGTGCTTGACAGAAACAAGTTCGTTGCTTAAGTCTTTCGTTTACATTCTTAACATTGGCTGTAAACTCCGGTGACGGTCAGGTTACTTTGTTTATCTATATAGTTTTTGGAATATTGGCAAGTCAGCAGCAAATATCGGTAATTAATATACATATATATATATGTGTGTACACATACATACTCATACAAAGCAAAAGCCAAAAAATATAAAAACAAAACACTCAAATAATAGCGCATGCTGCCACACGTTAGCTGCCAACGCCACATGTACAGCTTAGTTAAGCCGCTCATTTTTCAAAATTATTAGCTTTTGTCTGTTTTTCGAACTATTTACTGCCAAAACCGCTGTTTCACTACACTTTTTTTTCAGCATATTTCATATTTTTTCATTAACGACTTTAACTTTACGGCAACACCACTTACAGTACATACTTGTATATTTGCTTTAGAACGTGTTGCTTCCACTGCATAAACAACGGAGTAGCAGAAGAAGCGCAAAAAACGCCAAAAAATAATAATAATATTTTTACAGAAACGTCACTCACCTTGTTCGCAAATTTCCGTTGCGTGTGTTGTTCAATGTTTTTGCGGCCAATTTGAAGCTGCTGCTGCCGCCACTGCCGCCGACACCACCACCTGCACCACCGCCGCCGCCCAGTCCCAGGCCACCATTACTACCGCTATTCAGCTGGCTGGCGCTCGTGCGCGGCAAACGTGGATTACCGGCGCCGGTACGCACGGACGCGCCACCACCAACACCACCACCACCACCGATGCCAGCGCCAGCGCCGCTATTGCCATTACTGCCGGCTGCAGCAACGCTGCAACTATCGCTGCTTAACACCGCAAAGGTGCAGACGAGCAACAGCAGCGCGATGGTGAGCGGTGAGCGTTTGTTGTTGCGACAACAAATGGCAAGCCCACCGTCGCGTTTATTGTTGGTGTCAGCGTTGATGCGCAGCGTTTTGCTATTATTGCTGTGCATCGTTGTAATTTTCGTTGTTTTGTTGTTGTTGTGTTTTGTGTTGCTCTTGCTTTCGTTTGTAAGAACCAGTTCTTGGCCGCTTGCTGCTGTTGCTTTGCCGCTAGCAGCGGTTGTTGTGCTTGTTGTTGTTGTGGCTGCTGTAGTGTTGGCTTATAACTGACGTGCCGCTGTACTTGTAGTTGTTGCTGTTGCTGTTGCTTTTGCTGCTGCTTGGCCTTTAAGGCCGGCATATTGCTGTGTAAGTTCGATTATTCGAATGTTGCTCTTCAATTTTTTGTTTCACGCACGTTTCCTTTCTTATTTTTTTTGTTTTTTTTTTTTTTTTTTGCTTTGCTTTTTGTTGTAATTGTTGTTTTTGCACTATTTTTTCTTCTTATTCGTCACTTCTTGTTTTAACACGCCGCGTTTACACGTTTTCTTTTCACAATCATTCAAAACTTATCTGTGCGCACACACTTATTGTTGTAATTGTTATTTGTGTTTGCTGGATTTTTTTTCATAAGTAAAATTTGCAATACATATATTTAGCAAATGCACTAAAAGTGACTGTAAATAAGAAATAAATATATAAAAATACGAAATTGAAAAAGTGAATGGTCTAATGACTCGTCTCTATTTTTATCATCTTCCATTCTTCGGTGGACATTTATTTGGTATTTTTATTTTTTTTTTTTTTTGGTAATTATTATATGTTCAGAATTAGCTGGTTTGCTTTGCTGTTTCTCTTTGATAAGAACGGTTTATTTAAATCGATGCTTTGCATTTTTCGTAAAATACGGATATTTTCTCAAAAAATCAAATTTTGGTATTTTTAGATATTTTTTTTTCAATGTTAAAAGGCCCGTCTATAGGGATCAACAATGAACGGTTTTTAAAAAAGGTTTATTTTTTTTTTGGAATATGAAAACTCAAATTTTTATTATTATATGAATATGTTCAGAATTATTGTCATTTGAGCCCTTTTTACGTTTACGTGTATTTGCATGTGTTTACTTTCTCTTTGATAAGAACTTTTGGTTTATTTAACAAACTCAAATTTCATTTGAAGATTTGCTTTAAATTTCGAATACTACAGTTGATGAAAACAAAATAAAAAAAGTTATAACTGAAAATGTTAAACGGAAAACCCGCGTCTTAATAACTCTAACATTTAGTTGTAATACTGAAAAATTAAAAACGGACGCTTGAAACTACGACAGGAATATTTCGTCTTTTAATCGACATATCCACTGATAATATCCCATTTATTCCTGAGAGCTCATTCTAGCCATTTGATTGCTTTGTGCGTGAATTTGAGCATAATCGTGATAAACCCACTGTAATTGTTGCTAATCTACTAAGAAAACCCGTTGATACAAAAAACTGTTTAATAATAATTCGCTGAGTATTTTTTAACAAAATGTTAGAATTCTCAATACAAAACTAACTGAATTGCATTTAAATAGCTTTAATTGTATTTTTAAAGTCATCGCTTTCACAGTAACTTTGCTAAAGCCCCACATTTTTGATAATGAGACATTCAATAGCGAATTTGAAATCTTTAGATATGACCGGCTGAGCAGAATAGGAAATGGTGTCCTGTTTGTTGTACAGTCTTCAATTGCAACTGAAGAAATCGATCTTCCTAATGCAGACTTCATTGATTTTAAGTGTATTCGAATTTGCGTTAATAGTGGTCATACTTAAATAATGTTAGCTTATATACCGCCTCAATCAGACTTATATTATATGTATATATGTTGCATGCTTCTTTAATAAATAATGTTTTCTACATTGTCATGATTGTTTTTGGCGATTTCCAATTTACCGTGTCTATCTTGGAAATCTATTGATGATTTCATCATTCATGTTAGTACTCGCTTATGTTTTAACGAGTTTTTAAATGAAATGTAGGAGTTAGGTATTAACCAAATTAATTTAATTTCAAACAAGTTCGGTAAGTTCTTAGATCTGGTTTACGTTGATAACGCAACAATATTCTCTGTTGTGCGTTATGATGCTTTCATTCTGTCAGAGGACTCTTAAAATCATGCTTTGAGAATTATTATGGAAATCATAGCCAACATACTTGATAATAGTATACAGAATTTTTGTTCTCGATTCTACTTTGCGAAAGCTAATTTTAAGAAGAATAATTGCGATTACTTTACTTTCCAAAGTAATTTGACCAGATTACAGTGGCAATATTGGCAATATTGAATTGAGTGTCTCCCATTTTAATGAAACTATTTTAAATTTATTTGAAAGATATGTTCCGAAATGTATTGTTACTCAAACAATAAGTTCAAATTTGTGAGAGATTTTGTTTTCGAGAGATTTATGTAAATAAAAAAGTAGAAAGTCTCGTGCCAAGTCCTCAAACTGTCTCTGACCGCTTTTCATAAAGTAAAATATCGCCCGATAACTCTCCATTTCCCAGTAGTGAAGACACTTGCGGCTTTGCATAATACCACCAGAGCACTCAGCGTCATAAACGCCAAGCTAGTTCGTGGCCTAAATGAAAAATAACCCTGAGAGTGTACGATCCTAAAGTTGAGTTTGTCAAAATCAACACAATCAATCACTCAGCGTTACTAGAGAATGCCAAACAGTCTACGCTCGCTCAAGGGCTGAAAAGGCGGACCTTGAACTGTCTGAACGGTCGGCAATCATCCGTACAATTTCTAGGTAAAAGTTCTAAATTAAGTTGGGTTAAACAGGGGGTTCCGCAGGGTGGAATTTCCATCACCTCATAAGCAGATTCTTAAGGAAGCAACAAGCCTCGGATGAGAGACCCCCATTTTGATGACGACCATGGCAAACGAAATCACCCCCAATGAAAGGAAGCAACATAAGCAGATGATTGTACTGATTTTGACGTCAGTTAGCTCACCGCTCTTTCTCAGTTTTTTTTCTGCGATAAGCTATACACTCTACCCCACTAAATACATAGCGGCCACATTCACGAACTGGTTAAAGGAGTACAGAGTAGAAGCTAAAATTCCGACAGTTCACAAACCTAATATTGGATAGTCGAAAAAGTCTTTTCGTATTTTGTCAATAGATGTCTTTGCAGTCGTATGTCTCCAGTGCTACCAATCACATTGTGACCATACCATAGTGTTGGAAAGGTGAGATTTTAAGCTTAATTTAACCAAAAAAAAATTAAATTCGGGGAAGTTGAAAAAAAGTTACAGCTGTTCAAAAATTAGTGGAAATAATGTAGAATGCCGCACAAGCCACCATCGAAATGTGTGGAGTTTAAGGAGACGATGCTGTATCAGTTCGTGTAGCATAACAATGGTTCGCTCGCTTTCATTGTGGAAATTTCGATGTGAAAGAAGCCCCTTGCTCTGGTTGACCTATCCTCGAAAAAGTCGATAAAGTTATGGAAAAGATTAACCAAGACCGCGATATAAGCAGCCATGACATCGCTAAAGAACTTAACATTCATCATCAAACGGATTTAAACCATTTAGAAAAGACTGGCTACAAAAAGAAACTCGATGTTTGGGTACCACATGAGTTGTCTGTGTAAAATTTAATGGACTGAATTAACATCTGCGATTCTTTGCTGAAACGAAATGAAATCGAACTATTTCTGTAGCGAATGGTAACAAGAGACGAAAAGTGGATCAAATACGATAATAATGTGCGGAAATGATCAACAAATGGCCGCACAGCCAGGATTGACGCCTCGAAAGATTATGCTGAGTGTTTGGTGGGATTCGAAAGGAATCATCCACTATCTGCTGCTCTAGCCTGGTCGAACGATTGATTCTACATTATACTGTCAACAACTGATATTGAAGCAAGCAATCGAAAAAAAACGGCCAGACTGATCAACAAAAAGGTCTTCGTCTTCCATCAGGACAACGCTAGACCACACACATCTTTGATGACTCGGCAAAAACTGGGAGAGCTTGGCTGGGAAGTATTGATGCATCCACCATATAGCCCTGACTCCAAGAGAAGTCTGTGAAAATTACTTGTTGCAGTTTTTTACGAAAAGACTTTTTCGACTATCCAATATTTTAGGTGTCACATTCTGTCAAGTATTTTTTGGTTTTTTTTGTTTTTTTTGGAAAATAATTGCATCTAGTTTCTGCCTATTGTTGTTATTATTATTGTGGTTATTAAGCATTTTGATTGTTTTTATTTATTTAATTTCCTTACTCACGAGACATAACGATTTTCTAAGCATTCTACACACAAACACACGCACACAGATGTATGAAACGCATAAGTATTAGCATGCCGCTTGCATAGTATTTAAGCCATTTTTTCTACTTCTCGCGATCGGCGCTAACGCGCTCATTGAAATATTTCGGTAATAACTTAAAAGGCTGTCGTACAAATCTCCTTTTGAGAAGTTGTTCGGCTGGAAATTGTGGTTTCTATGCGGTGCGTCGCTGCTGTCACTTCAATATTGCAGCACTGGCATGCTGTGTTTGTTAGTGTTGTTGCTGTTGCTGTTAGTTTTATTCTTGTTTGTTTTTATTAGTGCTCAGTGTTTCGTTTGCCATTCGTACAATGCGATATTCAAACATTTCTATGATTTCAATTTTTGTTTTATTTATTTATTTTTTTAATTTTTACTCTACCTATTGTTGTTTTTCTAATTTTTTCATTTTTTATATTTTGTTTTTAACAATTCTGCATTCGTAATTGAGTAAATGAATTCGCAAAGACTTAATAAAGTACAAATTAGCTGTTATAATAGCTGAAAGCGATAAACATTAGTAAAATGCCATTAAAGTGTCATGTGAGTCAAGTGTTAGTCTCTTTATTGTCTGGCACGTGGATGAGGAGAAAAAGAAAGAAGCAAACAACAAAAAAATTGTATGCATAGAATTATGAATCTGTTTTTTATTGAACTGTTAATGTATGCTCTGTTGTGGATGTTCTCTTATGATGCGCTCTTTGGCAAGCCAATTGAGGTTAGATACAGATTTTGTTTCAATTGCAGTGAGCTGATATTCAGATAGTGTGCTAATATCTCAGTATTACTTTAAAAACGGTTCAGATTTTTGTGCGTCAATAATTAAATAACATTGACATTGACTGAGAAACGGAAAGGAAAGAAAAAGTGGGGAAAGTTGTGGCTACAAGTGCTTGAAATTCTCCGAGCGTAGCATTTTATGGGAATATATCTACCCCATAAAGTTGAGTTCTCTTTCCTCATCTATGGATCCTGGTCCTTAACGACCTGCTTAAAACACTTGAAGATCGTGGCTGCCGGGTGATTGCCTATGCAGACGATGCAGCGCTTATGGTCAAAGGAAAGTTCCTGTGTACCGTTTACGAGTTGACACAGGGGTATCGCAGCGTCGTAACAAATTGAGCAGTCATAAATGGCCATCGCAATCAACCCAAATAAAACCGAGATGAGTTTATTTACTTGAAGAAACAAGATCCCGGGGGCACCGCTGCCTCATTTGGGAGACATTTGTCTGCAACCGGCGGATACAGTGAAATATCTGACCTCATCCTGGATAGGAAGCTTTCATGGAAACCGAATATCAAAGAGAGATCAAGATAGACATCGATTGCCTTGTACTGCTTTAGAGGAGTCCCTGACAAAAGGTAGGGTTTCTCACTCAAAGTGGTTCTCTATGACACCATATTCAAGCCCATTGTGTTCTGTGGAGTTTGTATATAGTGAAGGGAAGCGGTTGGCAGAGAGGGGCAATGAGCTTCTTTACAGAACGGTCAAAGCTTGAGAGAAGGTTGGCGGAGGGGTTTACTGCCAGAAGCGCTCTATTAACTCCAGCTTCCGACTTCCTGACCTTAACGTTTTTCTAGTTTTTGCTTTGTTTACAATAATATAATATCATAAATAGAAAAACTTTAGATTATATATTTTTTTTTTGTGTAATAAATATACAT
Source organism: Bactrocera neohumeralis (assembly GCF_024586455.1). Lineage (NCBI taxonomy): Eukaryota > Metazoa > Arthropoda > Insecta > Diptera > Tephritidae > Bactrocera > Bactrocera neohumeralis. The sequence goes on from NC_065921.1 coordinate 25,785,500, forward strand.
CAAACTTCGTATTTTCAAACTTTATTGTTTTTAACTTTTAGTCGTTTTCAAGATAATCTTCTTCTCATCTTCTGAATTGCAGCAAACTTTTTATATAATTTAAACTAGTTTCAGTCCAAGTTTGACTTCTTAGAATTTTAAGCGAAAGACAACAGCCAAAAACGCATAGCAACGACTTTGACAAATTATTCGGATTTGTGACACAACATAAACAGTAACAGTTGGTGAGCGAAATATTTTCTTGATTAATCCCCGATCATTAACCACCAGCTGTGCTATTGGTGCTGACCGTTGGCAGCAACAAGTGATCGGGAGTACAAAGGCATATAAGCGTATGTTACATATGTGAATATGTGATCAATGACTTTCATTATGCATAGGTTAAACCATTTAGTGGAGGAATGAGCAATAAATATTGTATAATATTTTTCTTTGGTTTTAAATAGTTTTGGTCTCTTTCGATGAAGTAGCATATTTGTGACTAGTGAGAGGTTAGCTTTTAGGTCGAGTTTAAAAAGTAATTTAAAAAAAATTAAAATCTATATATTTTTGGTGGGTCTATTAATAATTGCAATAAATGAACTAATTTATTTCAATTTTTTCACATATTTGATGTATTGGCGCTTCCACATTTGTAGTAAAATTGTTTAAATTTTTAATCAATTTTGACTTAAATTCATTATATGTGCAGTTTTACTCCGATTTATTCATTTCTCTTTGATTTGCTTGCAGAAAAGTGAAAGAATAAAACGGAATTTAAATTTTGTTATATATTCCACGGTTATATTCCACGGTTTCATTTTCATACCGTAACATGTCAATGTCAAGATAATGTAATGTATCAAGTTTGGTTGAATAGGTCCTGAGATATAGAATTTCACCTAAAAAATGGTGGGGCCTCAGCCGTTGTACAATTTTGATACCGATTGCTATTAAGGGGGGAGCTTGCTTTAGAAGCTTCAAAAAATCGATTTTTTTTTTGCTTTAATCTCTTTAAAAATTATCTAAGGATATGTTCCCAAAGTTATAAAACTCGATATATTGTCGAAGTTAGAGGAGAAATAGTGGCCGAGCATCAGTTATATGAGCGCCTGGACAGAAAGCGAAAGCTTTAACACGCGATTTCTCGGTTTTTCATTTTTACGATTTTTCTTAATGGGCGGGCAGGATAGAAAAAACTAAACGCCATATGGAAGTTTATTATCTTCGACACTAAATTAATATATCTTCTAGTTAAACTAAAAAAACTAAGAAAAATCAGGTTTGAACATATTTTAAACAACATAAAGTAAAAAAATTTTGACTCCCAAAGGCAGAATATAAAAGATTTCGTATCATAAAAATTTGCGGATGATGTTTAAATGTATAACTATAAGCCCTAGATATTTCGCTTCAATCAATTACTTCTTTTCCTCCCAAAAAAATCCTCAAACAAATCAATTTTTTGAAGTCTCTAAATCAGGCTCTCCCCTTAAGACACTCCATACCATATAGGATGTGAAATTGTATGCCTCTGAAGAATTTATTTACTGATTTATCGCACTTTTAATATTTTTTTTACATAACCGTTATAACATGGTTAGTTAACGGGGGTTTTAACCGGTTATATGCATTTTATTTGGCTTAGCTTCTTTCTGTTTATTGAATTACATAATTATTTAAATTTTCGATTCATTTCTTTATTTATTAATTTATTTTGCTTATAATATATTGCAAATGCTAAAACAGTCCATACACTAGATTTTGTACTAAGTCGGCTTGTTAAGTAGAAAACGAACTATATTTCTTGTATAACTATCCTTATTATTATTAGTATTTTTTTTCTTCTTTTTATTATTGCTATTATTATTAATTATTATTATTATTTTTTTTTTTTTTGAATTATTTATATTTTTATTTTATTTAATTGATCCATCACTTTTTGCTTCAGAAGTTAAGCCTCACTTGATTCTAATGCTTAAATCGCATCTTCTCTTGCAACACACCGCAATTATTAGCAAAGCCTTCGGCATCATCTGCTTTTAATTCGGCTCTAATACTCAGCTGCGATCACATATTAATCATACGCACCGTTGAATGTCTAAGAAAACATTCTAAAATTTAACAGCACACAAATGCAGAACACTAAGTCACGTTCGCCACTTAACTACACACATACACATACACAAATAACAATGTAAATGCAATGATTTGCAACGTCAACACTTTGGAAAAATAAAAGCAAAACATCGCAGGCCCCAAGTAAGACAGATTTAAAATGAAAAAAATTGTTAAATAAAAAGCAAAACTAAAAGTTGAAATAAAAGCATAGGAAAATAGGAGAAAAAATCGCACAAAAGAGTCTGCTGACGACTGCGCTGTGGGCCAGTTTTGCAAACACACAAATTCTTAATAATTTTACGCTGAGACTGCTGCTGCTATGGTTGTTGCTGTTGTTGGAAGCTCGCTGCGCATGCGAATTGCCAAATGGAAAATTGCAAATGCAATCGCAACCGGCGCAGCCAAAGCAGCCAAATGCAAATGTAATTCAATGCTAGACGCTGAATTTGAGTATCAAAGCGCTGGCACCGGCCATTCAGTCAGCCACTCAGATACTCAGCCAGTCAACCAGCTAGCTAGCCGAAAGCCACTAGACTAAGCGACAAATAGACAACAGCGAGTGCATAGCCACAGCAGCAAAGCAAACCAGCTAAGGCGGCATAAAGCCGTTTGGCATAAAAGCTACGAAATGAAAACATAATTAATTTCAAAAAAGTACAGAATAATATTTAGTTAAGTCCACCAAAAAATGGAAAAATATAATATCAACTATAAACAAAATAATAATAATAAATAAGAAATAGAGTTTTTGGTTAGCGGCGGCTATCAATTTCATTTGATTTTTGTGTTTCTGCGTCGCGGCATTTGAGACTTTCGGTTATGGTCGGTTGCGCGACTGCGTTGAGTGGCAGACTTAGACTTGGACTTAGACGTCTTTGCTATGATTTAGTTTAGTCTAATTGCGCGATTTTCTGTTGTGGCATGAGTTTTTTACGAGTTTTTGGCGTTTCTTCAACAGCACTGTAGTCATTTGTTGGCGCGCAGTGTTGGTGTATATACTTGTAATATATGTAGTATATGTTGGCATATATTTATTTGTGTGCATAAGTATTTACTGCTTATTTACATGTTTACAGAGCGACATAATCTATTTATGCCACACTTTTTGCCACAAACTGACACACACACGCACTCATACATAAATATGCGGTCTTATGCACCCACAGACTTGGCGAACGCTTGCGCTCCTGCGCATATTTATGCTGCAAACTGTATATATACAATATTTTCCGAATACCGGTTTTTCATTATGTGCCACAGCAGCACTTGCAGTTTTTTTTTGTACAAGAAAAATAGTTTTTTTTGTAATTTTTCATTTGTTTTTAAACGGTTTTTTTATACTAACTCAATTGGAAATTGTTATGAATTAAGTTTCAAGTTATTCCAAATAAAAAAACAATTATTAATAATTGAATTTTTTAATTACAATTTAAAAAGTTTAATTTAATAAAAAAAATAATTGTAATTAAAAATTAATACAACTAATATAATAAATTAAAATTAAAAATAATTAAATTTTGTTGTTAATTGTTAAATTAGTTTCTAATTCAAAAAAATTAATTTAATAAGAACAATTGGTTTTAATTCAAAATTAATATTATTAGTTTTTTTAATTTTTGTTATTGAATTCAAATTTTTTAATTATAAATTAATATAAAAAATAATAACAAATTAAAGTATTTTTAATTTTTATTTGTTAATATATTTTATTTTTATTAATTTTCAAAATATTTTTTTATTAATTATTAAATTAATTTATAATAAAAAAAATTAATTTTTATTATCATAATTTTTTTATTAAATTAAATTTTGTCAGAAAAAATAACTTTAATTAAAAAATAATGCAACAAAAATTAAAATTTTTGTATTAATTTAAAAATGTTTGGTTATTAATTAATTTTTAATTTAAATTAATTTTAACATTCACACTCCAACACTATTAAGAAAACTATAAAATTTAATTTTATAAAAAAATAACTTTAATTAAAAGTTAATAAAAAAATTGAATTAAAATTTTTTAATTATATAATTAATTTCATAATTAATAAATAAAAATTAAAAATAAATAGTTTAATTTTTTTTTTATAAAAAATTATTAAAAAAAAATAATTCAATTTTTTATTTTAAACTTTTTTAATTTTTATTTATTAAATTACTTTTATTAATTTTTGATTAAAATTAATTTTTTTTCGTTAATTGTTAAGTTAATTTACAATTAAAAAACTAATTTGTATTAATTTTTATTTTTATTAATTTTAATTAATTTTTAATGTTATCATATTTTTGGTTAAATTTTTTAGTTATAAATTGAAATAAAATTTTTATAATTTTTTATCTATTAAATAATTTTTATAAATTTTTATTCAAAATATTTTTTTTAATTATTAAAATTATTTATAATTAAAAAACTAATTTGTAAAAAATTATTTATTTTTATAAATTTTTAATTTGAACTAATTTTTCTATTTATATATTATTTAAATATTTATGCACACTCCAACTTTATTAAGAAAAATGTTTTTCTAACATCCTTCGCTTGTTATTAAACTTTTACGTACTTTTTTAATCCAAAAAATATTATTAATTAATTATTTCGAATTATACAAAATTTGGTCTTCACTTTAAATTAAGAAATATTAGTAATTTAATTTTTTAATAACATTAAAGTATTTATTATTTTTAATTTAATATTTTTATTATTTTTCATTAAATTTAAATTTATAAAAAATTAATTAAATTTAAATTTATAAAAAAAATACTTATTTTATAAAAAACAAAAAAAAATATTTTTTTTATGTACACCGCAACTTTATTAATTATAAATATTTTTTTTAACATCCCTCCTTTTATTAAGTTTCTTTTTTATAAAACTAATATAAATTAACTATAATTAAATTTCTAATTATTATAAAATTTGGTTTTCAATTAAAAACATATACATATTTATGTTAACTTATATTAGTTTAGTTTTTTAATTAAAATCTATTTTTTTATTAAATTTAATTTAATTTTATTTGTGAAACTTTTTGTAATTATATTTAATTTTGTTTATGAACACTCGATTTTGATTAATAAATATAATTTTCTAAAATGTTTTGTATTATTAATTTTTTAAGTAGTTCATTAAATTCAAAAATTCTTCTTAATTAACTTTTGCTTGCACATTGGAAAAAAGAAATTTTTTTTTGTAATACTTTTATTCTAAATATTTATATTTTTAATTATTATTTTTTTTAACACCGCTTTTTTAACAAAAAATATTTGTAGCACCTTTAATTTATTTTTTTATATATATTTTTATTTCAAAAATTTTTAAAACATGCGTTTTGAGAACTTATATCTTTCTTTGAATATTTTTCAAAATTTTTCGATTTTTTCCACATGTCTTGAAATAATTTTTTTATATAAATTTTAAATTTAAAAATCCGCAATGCATTTTTTTTTATAAATTACAAATTTCGAATATAATTATATATCTTTTTCAAACATTTTCGCTTTTTCCACATATCTTGTTTACATTTCACAAATTTACAGCGATTTTTGGATTTTAGCATTTTGTTTTGGTTCAACACATTCATTTTCATTGCGGCCACTCAAAACTAGTAGCCGCGGTTGCAATCACTTTGAACGCCGCAGTTAAAAAATGAAACATAGTTATATGGAAAAAACCAGCAACAAAGATCATCAAGCTGTATGATCGAATCGTCGATAACCTCGGCGCGTTATTGAGCAACGTCCAAAAGTCGCAGCGGCTGCTTTACGGCCAAACAGTCGCTTAATCGTCGCTGACTATTTACTATGTTTATAATTATTGCCACCTTTGGCTATTTTCGTATATTATTGTCTTTTATCTAAAATTTGCTGGATATTTTGTTTACGCATATATTTATCGCAGCTATTTTTAGCCAACACGCACTGTTAACTGTAGCAAATAACATTTCAATTTCAAATTGCTTTCAAAAATTTGTATAAATTTGGCTTTTGCCCATATTATATAGATATATACACATATATATAAAAATTTAATGCAATTTTGAACTTCACACACCAATTTTCACAATTTGTAGTTGCACCAAATTATTTAAACCGCGTTTAGCCGCGTCTTCAACCGAACGCTTTAGTGGTCGATACAATTCTGTTAACAACAGCGCCAAGCGTAGCTGTTGTTAGTCGTTGTGTGAGGCGAGCGTAAAGCCACCAAAGCACCGCAGCAACTGTCTGGCAGCAGTCCAGCCTGGGTGTCTGCGGCTGTGGTGTGTTTGGTAAGCGTGCAGTGACAGGCAGCCGAGGTGGTAGGTGCGCGCATGCGCCAACGTTTATGCGTAGCTGATGCAAGAAAGACAGCCGAGTTGCGAATTGAGATTTTTGCGTTTGTTTGCTTTTGCGCTTTTGCTTTTGCATTGTTTGGTTGGAAGTATACATTTTTATTTTACTGACTATTGTATTTTTTAGAATCAATTATATGAATATTCAATTTTAAATGGGTACTACTGTTGTAGCTGTTTTATTTTCATCCTAAATTAGGGTAAATTTCAAGCTTAGAAGTTTTAGGTTACAGTACTTTAATTTGGCTTTAACTTTTTGGTAGCCTTTGATCTGAAATTTTGCTTACGTCCTTTCCTTCCCAAAAATATTTTCATTTTTTGGAACCACCAATGTGGACGATTATAGCTGTGATACAAACTGAGCGATGAAAAATAAGTTCTTTAAGTAACATTTTATAATTGTGAAGAGTATGATAGCTTCGGTGCAGGTGAAGTTAACGTTATTTTTATATTATTTTATATTATATATATTTTTTGGCATTGAATAAGAATTGTTTATGATTTAAAATTTATAACTTAGCCCAAATTATTTAAATTTTTATTATTGTTCAGTAGTTCTGATTAATTGCTTAATATTTAAGAATATTTAGTTACTAATTAATTAGTTTTAATTACTATTAATTAGTAATTAAAAAAAATTAATATATATTTTTTTTAATTTTTTTCGAATTAATTTTATTCTTAATTTGCATATTTTTCTTGCCTTGCTTAATTTTTTTTTATTTTAACTAAGTTATTTTCGATAACTAATTCATTATTAGTAAATTATTTGCTTATGACTTTAAATTTATAACTTAGCTAAAATTATATAAATTTTTTTATCGTAATTTAGTAATTCTATTTTCTTGCATAAGAATATAAAGAATATTTAATTACTAATTAATTAATTATAATTACTGTTAATTAATAATTTTAAAAAATTAATTAAATTAATTAATTTTAATTACTATTTAATTATTAATTTAAAAAAAAAATTTGTATATGTAAGTTATAGTTTTTTTCTTTATTTAATTATTTAATATGGTTAGTTATTTATTTGAAATTTTAAATTCCACTAACCTAAATTTTTTCTAATGAAACAGTAATTTTAATTACTATTGATTACTAATTTAAAAAATTAATTAAATATTAATTTTAAAATTAATATTAATTAATTAAAATTAATATTTAATTACTAATTTTAAAAATTGTTTAAATCGATTTTTTAATATTAAATTTATAAAATTTGTTTTATTTAATTATTTAGTTAGTTTAATTATTTGAAATTTTAAATTTAATTAAGTTAAATTTGTTTCTAGTGAAACAAAATTAGAATTTTATTATTTTTAAATTTTATAAATTTTTCTTATAGCATAATTTTTTTAAATTTAATTTATTTAGTAATTTCCCTTTACTTAATAATAATTGGTTTTATTTAATAATTTTTTGTACTTTGTTTTACTTAATTTTGTTTATATTTATCCTTTTATTTTTGGTGTTTTATGTCGTTGATGTGACAGCCCTTATGATGCAGAAGGCATTTTCAACCCCCTCATCCACGAAAACAAAATTTTTATATTATTTTATTCATAATTTTTTTTTTATGCAAAGTTTGAATAAAATGTATTATTTATTTTTTTATTTTTATTTTTCATATTTACTTTTTTAATTTAATAATATGGAAGCACTTTCCACACCCTCATCCACAAAAGCAAAAAGCACTTTTTAAATTATTTTATGAAAATTTTAAAGAAAATGTATTATTTATTTTTTTATTTTTATTTTACATATTTACTTTTTTAATTTAATTTTATGTATCTTTTCTTTAAATTTAAATATGTAAAAACATATTTTGTTTCATCTAAAAACGTAAATTCCTTTGAGCTCACAAAGAAATAGTTTCTTTTTTAAAAATATTCTTTTTGTTTTGGTGAATTGTAAAGCACAGCATCCGAACTGCCCACAATTCACCACGATGCATGGCCAACAGCAGCAGAAATACTCGCCAACAGTTAATTGCAGCCATTGAGTGCCAAAGTCAATCAAATGAAAATGAAACTATAAATGACCCAAAACAAAAGACATTCACTTTCAATTCGTGAACACTCAAATGAAAACAAAGTTTCACTCAATATTTGTACTCAGTCAGCACGCTCTATAACTCATTTAATTATATGCTCAGCTTCAGCGCTGAGCAGTTCGAGTCAATTGCTTATGCTTTTGTAAAAAGTGAGAGCATAATGCAACTTACTTCTCTATTTTGGTGACGAAAGCAAAAAAATGCTTTACTTTTTCTTTTTGTTTGTTGTTTTATTCATTTATTACATTTTTGTTTTGATATTTGCACTCAGTTAGTGAGTTGGTAGGCGTGTTGCTTTATTTGCGGCGAATTCGTCGTAATCTTTTTGTGTGTTTGATGTGGTTTAACTGGTTGCTTTTTTAACTTATTTCCTTTTTACTATAAAGTTTTTGCGGCGAATTGCAAGACAACTTATGAATGAATGCTTAGTGTTTTAGCTTTGTTGTTGTTTTCTAATTGGAAACCTGTTTATCTCTTGTATAATACTCGTATTAATACTATATTTTTATTGAGTTACTAATAAAGTAATTATAATCTTATTATAATTTCAGTTTCTCACAAAGGTTTTCTGGTAGAAAGTTGAAAGCTTTTATTTCTGTGAGGAAAATTAATTAAATTATATGTTGTGTTTTTAAAGAAACTAATTCTCAGCGCTAAATTAAGTTTGTTCTCGAATGTAAATTTTAGAATAGCATCCCCCGATTTCGGTGTTAAGATGGGTATGTTCGGAGAGGAGGTCCTCCAGATTAAAAAATATGTACATATATACTATACATATCCATAGTTGCCGCTGGCTTATAGTTTTTGAGATATTTACATTTAAAGTTCAAAAAGTCAGCCGTACATACCCAATTTGACACCGAAATTAAGGAATGCTTTTCTAAATCCCAGCCATTCTCGGTTTGAGGAACGAAAATTTCAACAGATTCATTGTCTCACTACGTATTAAATATAAGGGCGTCGTGATAGCATAGTCTTTCTTCGTGGATTACTGGCTCTGTAATTATCCTAGAACTAGTATTCTGCTTTCCCTCAGAACTATCAAGAACGTTGTGTTATTTATTTTGACTTTCCAGCCAAGGATCATTTACAGTGGATGCTAACAATACCGAGATCAAGCAGACGAAAACCCGAATGAACACTGTTGCGCGCAAAACTTGTTATTTTAAGAACCGCGGATTTTATGCTTGCAAAATCCATAAGAATTGAAACCGAACGACCATCAAGCGCGTCGTACATTTAATGAACGGGTCCACTGTTTGGTATGCTCTAGGGGCAGAGAGAATCATTGGTCCATATTGCTTAAAAAATAAAACCGTAATTACAGTCTAGTGAGATAATTTGCGGAAGTTTATGCCCTAAACGACGCTCTACAATAGGGCGGTTGGAATTTACAACCAGAAAGACGTACTTTTTCGTCAATTTCAAAGCTGCTTCTGACAGGACGAAAAGGATCTGCCTTTATGCCACTATGTCTGAATTTGGTATCCCCACAAAACTAATAAAACAAGGTTTCAAACAAGGCGGCTCCCTATAGTGCGATTTCTTCAATCTTCTCCTGCAGCAAATAATGCAAGCTACTGAACTGAATAGAGAAGGTACTATCTTCTACAAGAGTGTACAGCTGCTGGCGTACGTCGATGATATTGATATCATTGGCCTCAATAACCGCGCCGTTAATTCTGCTTTCTCCAGACTGGATAAGGAAGCAAATGGGTCTAGTAGTAAACGAGGGCAAGACGAAATATCTCCTGTCATCAAAAAAATAGTAGTCGCTCTCTCGACTTGGCTCCCACGTCACTGTTGACAGTCATAACTTCGAAGTCGTATATAACTTCGTCTACCTTGGAACCAGGATAAACACCACTAACAATGTCAGTCCGGAAATCCAACGCAGAATAACTTTTTCCAACAGGTTCTACTTCGAACTGAGTAGGCAATTGAGAAGTAAAGTCCTCACTCGACGAAAGAAAATTCTATAAGTCACTCATTATTCCTGTCCTGGTATGTGGTGCAGAGGCATGGACGATGACAACATCTGTAAGTCGGCGTTGCGAGTTTTCGATAGAAATGTTCTGCGAAAGATTTATGGTCGTTTGCGGATTGGCAACGGCGAATATCGCATTCGATGGAATATCTTATCATCTGTATGAGATATACGACGACATTGACATAGTTCGGCGTCATATCGTTCGTATGGATGAAGACCTTCACTTCGTTGGAAAGACCAGGTGGAGAAGGAGCTGATGTTAGATGCAGCTACGTCTCAGCTGGTACCTGCCTTAAGTCCAATTTTCGAAGACTCGCTCGAACATTTCGACTGGTAACTGGCAAATGACACCGTTGTATTTTCTGTATGAAATGGCAACTCTTGTATCTCTTCAGGTTGCTCTTCGTCACAAATGTGGTAATTTTTCTTGCTTACATACCCATCATCGTGATCTGTCAAAAAAAGGCTATTGAAAAAGTACCTCGTTTTGGATCACCCGTTAAATACTTTTAAATGGCGTCTACTATTAACATATTTATCCTTTTTTCTAAAAGTATATTTTTTATTTCTTAATACTGTATTTTTTTCCAGCACTTTGTGCAATCACTTACTTATTTTATTGCGTAATCATTTCACTTTGCTTATATAATTGCCCAAATAACTATGCATGATTAATGGCATTAAGTAACAGTGTGTTCCATGTACATATGTATGTATAAACCCAAATATTTATGTATGCTATGTACATACGAAGTAATGCATTTTGTATAAACGCTTTTTTGTAGACTTGCCGCGGTGACACTTTCCATTAGAAATGCATTTCATTTAAAGCATTATCGAGTGACATCTTAATCAATGAAGTTGCGAGTAAACAATATTTCCTGGTTCCATGCGCAGCCAACACCCACAGACGCCCATGAGGCAAACTATTAAAGGAGCGCCGAACACTAACACACACACAGCTTTGCTGGTGAGTACTGCTCTAATAATTTGTATACTCACGCAATTCAAAATCACACATAAACTTACATATATACATACATACATACATACCTGCGCGCATACACACATGTGTCGAGCGAAAATTGTTGCACGAACGCCGCATTTTCGCAATCAATCATTGACAAATTGGACAACAAAAACAAAAACTATTAACAAATAACGCATTTACCAACTGAGGAGAACAATAAAAACAATAATAGCACATATGTGCGAGTGCATGTAGTCGCATTTAAGCCAATCGCTTATCAGCCATAAGCCATCCGCCAGCAATGCAGCCAAAAACGTGCCACAAACAGCATGCAACATGTGACAACATGCAGCATGGTGCCAACAATTCAACCGTGCGATTTATTTTGCGCCCGTGCACTACCAAAATTTGCCGCTTACATATAGACGTGTATATAAATACATACATTCAAACAAATCTATTTATTGGAGTAAAGCTTCGAATAGCAGGTGACTGACTGTAAGGGGTAGGCGAAGCCTATTAAAGGCAGCGTATAATAAAAAGTAAAGCTCTGCAACTTTGTATATAAATCGATCGATTTATAGCCAATTCCTTAGCGTCGGCTGCCGCTCTTACTAAGCTCTTTTATTTATTTTCGCTGCTACTAAAGCTGCTTATGTTCGAGTCTGCTTGCCTGCGAGCCAGTTAAAGCCATCACTCCATTTCCCATCGATCGCCCGCTAAAGCCAACAATTATTCGCACACGATTTGCTCGCCGCGTTGTTGGTGTTTGTATGCGCACAGTTACAGTAGTGGCTGCATTAATGTGGCACTGATGCAATATTAATATACATATATTCATCATTTTAGAGCACACAAAATACAAATTTGAGAATTGTAGCAACAAATTGATTATTCAATAAATTTTTCTAATTCAATTTTAGAAAAATTTAACTAAAATCTTCAAAAACTTAGTGAGAACATAGAAGAGTTAATTTTTCTCATTATTGCGCAAAGAACTGTTTTTGGTTATTCCTTTCGACTATTGTCCGTTTGGCTCAATTACGTCACTTGGAAGGTTGGATTAATTATTTCAATACCTTCTTCTTCTTTATTGGCCTAGACACCGCTTACGTGATTATAGCTGAGTTTACAACAACGCGCCAGTCGTTCTTCCTTTTCGCTGTTTGGCGCCAATTGAAAATTCCAAGTCTAGATATGTCGCTCTCCACCTGGACTTTCCAATGGGGTGGAGGTCTTCCCCTTCCTCTGCTTCCCCCAGCGGGTACTGCATCAAATACTTTCAGAGCTGGAGTGTTTTCATCTATTCAGACGACAGCGCAGCCGCTGTCTTTTAATTCACTGAACTATGTCAATGTCGTCGTATATCTCATACAGCTCATCGTTCCATCGAATACGGTATTCGCCGTGGCTAACACGCAAAGGACCATAAATCTTCCGCAGAATTTTTCTCTCGAAAACTCGTAACTCCGTTATCATGCCTATTTTATCATCGTCCATGCCTATGCACCGAAGTAGCACCTAGTTGCAAGAGATGAAGTCGCCAAATAGGGAATCGCCTTGTCTGAAACCTCGTTTGGTATAGAACGGCTCGGAGAGGTCCTTCCCTATCCTGACCGAACTTTTCATATTGCTCAACGTCAGTTTACACAACCGTATTAGTTTAGCGGGGATACCAAATTTAGACATAGCGGTATATAGGCAGCTCTTTTCGACGCCTTTCGTGCTGTTAAAAATAGCTATAAAATCAACGAAGTGGTGGTGTGTGTTGATCCTTTTTTCAAGGGTCCTTTCCAAGATTTGGCGCATGGTGAATATTTGGTCAGTTGTTGATTTTTCAGGGATAAAGCCACACTTCTAAAGTCCAATCAGTTTGTTGCCGTTGGGCTTTAATATTTCCCACAATACGCTCGATAGAACCTTATATACGATGTTGCAGAGGCTTTTCCTTCGGTAGTTGGCGCAGATTGTGGGGTCTCCCTTATAGCTTATGCATACTTCTTATCAGTTCTTCGCCGCTGTATTTTAATAGCTTGGCTGGTAATCTATCGGCCCTCACCGCTTTGTTGTTCTTCAGGCGGGTAATTGCTATTCGAACTTATTCATGGTCGGGAATCAGGTTTACCATCTCATGGTGTTAAGTTTTCACTGCTTTTTAGCAGATGGGAGAAGTGTTCCCTCCATAATTTCAGTTTGGTCTGGGCATCAGTCACTAGATCACCTCTGGGGGTTCTACAAGAGTATGCTCCGGTCTTGAAATCTCCTGTTAGTCGCCGCATCTTTTCGTTGAATTTTCATGTATTACCTCTGTCGGCCAGCTTGTCAAGCTCTTCGTACTCAAGCATTTCGGTCTCTCTCCTTGTTTGTCTGTACATGCGTCTCCTTTCCCTCGATATCTATCCCATCCCCCAAGTGTCAATTGTAACGTTGCGAGGTAGGCAATCTGCTCCCTCTCCACTGCGTCAGGACACTCCATATCATACCAGTTTTTCTTTTGCCTTTTTCGAAAACCAATAGTTTCGTTTACAGCTGTACGTAAGAAGCTTGAAATGACGTCTCACAGTTTCCTTATACCAAGTTGCTGTAAGTGATCTCAGAGAGCAGGAGTGCAAGTCGAGTAGAAAATCGTTCGGCTGTCTGTTGCGATTACAATAAATACTTTTTTTAATATATTTATAATACCCAATAACCCTATATTAGTATGAGTATAATTACAAACAATGATATCTTGCCGTATCTTCCAACCTTGCGCTCACACTTCGTGAGTTTTACGAAATCGAGGAACTTGTTTTTCTTTCTTTTTGGGCGTTTGTTGACCAAGTTTTTGCCTAGTCAGAAACCGGAAAACAGTTAGGTTAAGTTTTGGTAAAATCACGGCACAGAAATATAATAGACATAAAACAAATCCGATAAAAATAGGGTTTTATAATAATTCAACTTCTGCGCCACCTAGCGGAATACTTGTTTTAGTAACAATCGTTATAATTTAAGGTCCGAATATCAGTACCCTTTAACTGTATAAGATACTGCGTCAATCCCAAGAAAAATCTTTACCGCATTTATTTAATAGTATCATAGTTTCTTAATGGTCGAAATTTCAATTTGAAAGCGTTTTGCCGATTCTTGAGATTCCTATTTACTATTTTTTTTTAAGATTTGCAAATACATACATATAATGCATTTGACATTTGATATTTCAAAGTGATGTACTTGTTGTACCCACAAGTTTATAGCAAGAACATAGCTTCGTCTCGTTAGAAATATACGTTTCCTTGAACTTACCGAAGATGTATGGGACCGCGAAACCATTAGCCTCTAGCTTTTGTCAGCTATTCTGTTATATTTATACCCTGAGCAGACTATATTAAGTTTGGCACGATGTGTGTAATACCGAAAAGAAAACATTGGCGACCCTCTAAATTATATACATATAGTATAAATGATCAGCGTGACGAGCTGAGCCGATGTAGCAATGTCTGCTTGTATATACACGAGCTGACTTGAGATATCGACCTGAAATTTTGCATATAGCTATTTATCTGAACGAGCGGAATACAGTAATTGTATGGAAATCTTTTTCTTTTGACGAAATATCTCCAACAAATTCATCTAAGGCAAAAATAGAAACTGCAAAGAAATGATTCAGATCAGATCATTAGAGCATAAAAAAGGCAAACTGAAAGATCGGTATCAAGAGCTTGCTTAAGGAAATTTCCATGGGTTATTATACAAGAGACCGCTACAATCCCCTTAGAAATCATTCAGATGTGACCAATATAACATTCAGCTGTCACATAAACTAACCAAACAAAAAAAAGTATGAAGTTCCTTGTATACCCCATTATGCTATACAAAGTCCTGTGAGGGTTATTATAGCTTTGGTGCTGCCCAAATTAACGTTTTTCTTGTTTCTTTTGTTTTACTTTCAATCCCTTATTGTTGCCTTATTTTCCTGCCCACCACTGTGCGCAGATTTGTTGATCAGCGTTTGTTCATTGCTTTTTGCATTTGTGATTGTTTTGCGCGCGTGTTGCACCACAAATCTGAGCCGCTTTTGTTGTCATGCGCTAAGCCATCAATTTGGCAGCTAAGGAGGTTGCTGTTGCTGCTGCCGTAACAATTGCCAACGGCCGCCTGTTGTCGGTCCACAGCCAATCGACAGTCATTGCCCTAGTTATTTTTTTCTTTGGCTTTGGCTTTAGATTTGCGGTGTATTTTCTGCTTTATTTGTTTTTGTTTTGCTTCGCTCGCCTTTGATCGATTTGTGCCAACGAGATTTTGTTATATTGGCTTTCATTTATTGCTAATTGAATGATGATGATAAAATGTGTAAATTTAATAGCAAATTGTTGGTGAATTCATAGCTCCCTGATGCAAGTTAAAGTCATATGTTTGTGTATTCATATGTACATACGTATATAATTGATAAGAAATTTCAAAATGAGTTTATTTACCAAACTGGAACTAGATATTATTGCAGAATGTTTGTACATAACATAGATGCATATGTATCTCCACATAGCAATTTCTTGAGTGGTTTCGTGGTATTCATCGATTTAATACAATTATACCTTTTATTATTTCCGACGCAAACGATCAATTTCATTAAGAATTGTATTTCATTAAATTGTCAGTTCTTTGAGTTGACCATACTTCGGATTCGGTAGAGGGCATTCCAGCTAACGAACAAGCAGTCAGTTGTCTCCGAGCACGTGGAGCGTCAGGACAAACATTTTCGCGCGACGTGTTTCTGTGAGTGGCGCAAGCCGAAAATGCAGCGCTCGTTGGAGCAGAGGTACGCGATTAAATTCTGTGTGAAACTCGGTCTGCGGCAGAGACGCTTGATATGATCAAGCAGGTTTATCCATATCTTGCTTTAACGAGAAGTGGTGTGTTTCGGTGGCACTAGACCTTTTTGGAGGCCGGAAAGAGGTCGCTGATCAATGAGCAAATCCAAAGTGAAAACGATGCTCATTGTCTTTTTTGACATCAAAGGCATCGTCCACCATGAATTTGTTCCTCCTGAACAAACCGCCAACGCCAAGTTTTACGTGGAAGTTCTCAAGAGACTCAAACGAAGGTTCAATCGGGTCCGACAAAACATCGCAGCCGATTGGAAGTTGCACCACGACAACGCCCCGGCTCACACCGCCTTTCTTGTGAACAGCTACTTAACCAAGGCCGGCATCCCAACGCTTCCGCAACCTCCCTACAGCTCAGGTGTGGCCCCGCACGGACTTTTTTTTTCCTTGCCTGAAAAGGCCGATGAAAGGTAAGCGTTTTGAGATGGCAGAAGGGAACCAAGCAGCATGAACCTCGAGTCTCAAGGCTATTATGGAGAATGTCTTCCGTGACGCCTTGCATCGACGCAGAAAGAGTCTATTTTGAAAGTTTTTAAAGAATTGCAACGATTAGTTCAATAATTTTTTTTTAATTGACTCAGTCCTAATACTTCCCGGACAAACTCTGTATGTATATAATCCGAACTGAGATTAGTATATTCGGTATATCGATGCTACGGAAACAGAAAGAAAGATTTGAAAGTAGGCGTAGTTTGTTATCCAGCCTCATCCAAAATCACACTATTCGAAGATAATGTATGTATTTATAATATAATGAACTGAATGTCGTCAGATTTTTGTAAGTTATGAAATTACACAGTACCATATCTGTTGCACTGTTTTTAAGCTGCAGGCAGCTCTAGAAGGCCTGTACTATTATCCTTTCATTCTCTCTCTCCTTTTCATATATGTATATACAGGTAGTTGATGCAAGAACGAGAAACGAGTTTAGATTAGGTCGTAGGGCACCAAAGGTGATGCAAGATCCTGCTAGGCAGCTATGAACGCTGGCCCTTTGTGACTCCCAAAACTATAGATCACCAAGGCTTTATACAAATACGAAGCTCTTTGTCCATACCACACATTGGTTAAATTGGCTAATATTAATCCCAGCAAATACATTAATTTTTCCAAAAGTATGTCTACCGAGTGGCTTGAACTTCACTGGCAACTGGCAAAAGCTCGATGGTTTGGAAGAAGATGTGTAGATAATTCCACCTCGCCTTCTTCCATACAGCTTTGGCAATTTGCGTTCGATAAGATACCAGTAGATAACCTCACCGTATGTGAGCCTTTTGGATACTTTCCAGTCAGAAATCCTATCACAGCAGCAAGTTCTGGCAGCTGCATAAGTTTTGGTGAAAAAAGTATAAAGAACAAAACATTTCAATGGGTCAAAATCTGTTAGAAACACTATTTCACTACAGTTTTAGTCCTACTATGCAAATAGAGTAAAAGCTTTTATTTTCATACCCTGAACATACCTTTAAGTTTGCCAGCAAGTTTGTAATATACAGGAAATCTCAGAGAGTATATATCATGTATCATGTCCGCCTGACTGTCCGTCTGTCTACCCGTCTATCTCTTTATCTGTATATACGCTAGTCTAACAGTTTTTGAGATATCAATCTGAACTCTTGTATACGTCCTTTTTTCCTAAGAAGCTCTCATCTGTTGGTATCGCCGATATCGTATCACTATAGCATAGAGCTGCGGAATAAAGTGCCAGAAAACTTTTTCATTTGACGAAATATCTTTACGAAATTTGGCATAGGTTATTGTCTAAGGCAGAGATGCAATCTCCGAAAAATATGCTCAGATCGATTAACTATAGCATATAGCTGTCATACAAACTGACCGATCGATATCAAATTTTTTAAGGAATCCAACTAAATCAGGTATTACTTCAGAACCTCAAGTGGACCATTTACATCCAGAAAATTAAATTTAACCCGGATCAACCGATTCGATAAATTTTTCTTTCCAATTGCATACAATAGTTTTTATGTTCGCGTGAAGTTTGATCTCCATATGTCAATTAATGTGTGTTTGGCAGCTGTTTGTTCACAACAAGAAAGATTTGGAAACTCTTAATAATAATAAAAAATGAAATTTTCGACAAAACTTATTAAACTAACGAAACAATTTTCTGATAAATCAGCTAGTTTCTAAATGTTTTGCTTTTATTTTTATTATTTTCTAAATCATATGAGCTTGCACTTGAAAAACCATGCACATACATATATCTACCATATATGGCACAAGCAGTATTTATTACAATGGTGTGCAATTAGTAACGAGCCGATCGATTGTAGACCGAACAAAACAATGGGAAATCAACGCCGAATGCTCAAGTGCCAACACAAACAAATTGATATTATGTGAAAACGGCGATATGGACTTCATTTTCCAACTCTTGTGATTAATTGCTGTGGGCGTAGACAACATCAGATAAGGCAACTCTAAACGCCGTAAACAATAAATCATACAAAAGAAAACAAAAACAACAAACAACGATAAAATCAAACACACAATTTCAAGTGGTGCAAAATGATTTGCTTGCAAGGCGTTCACTTTGTGGAAAATCTCACACAATTTTATATAATAATTCTGATTAAATATGTCTACGCCGAATTTTACGAAATATTTAAACTATTTCATTAATTTTCTTCTCTTAGATAACATAAGTAAATCAAAAAAACCGCGCATGCGCGAGATAAAGACTTTATGTGAATCTGTTAGCAGCGCTACCAGCTTCAGTGATCGTATATGTACGTATATCATAAATTATTAGTATCCACCATTGTTTTGCCATTTCTGGTGCGTATTCAAGCCATTCACTGCATTTTCGCAGCGTATCGCAACAAAGCATCTAAAGTATTCAAAAAATAAACGGAAAATATATTATTTATAACACCCAAATGTGAAATTCACATTCCACATCTTTTTTTTGTTGTTGTGATTTCGATGTCATTTTTCCACTGTGCGTAGCGTTCGATTTTGTTGAACTGCTTAGGTTGAAGTCGGCATACAAGAAGATCTCGAAACGTTTCTCAAATGAGAAATGATGGTCAAAAGCTGCTCCCCTCTGTCATATGAGAAGGGATCTGGAAAAAAAATTGCCTCGAAACTGTTACAATTAATATTATGTACTAATTAAAATACAAACGTAAGGTAGGAACAGTAAATCTGGTGAACCTTTTTAGATTTTCAAGTATATTTTCAGGACTGTTCGTAAGTAAACGAGGGCAAGACGAAAAATCTCCTGTCATCAAACAAAAAGTCGTCGACTTGGTCCCATGTCACTGTTAACAGTCCTAACTTCGAAGTCGTAGAGTGGGCAATTGAAAAGTACAGTCCTCTTTCAACGAAGAGAGACCTAGTTCTAAAAGTCCACTCCAAAATCTTCTCATAGGAATACTATTTTTCACGCATTTTTGACTGGGATAACCTTAAGTTGTTTCAACTAATTTTTGTTTTTCAATTCGTTGTTGAAGTATGAAACAAACATTCCCCAAATATCTTTAAGAATTCTCTCAAGTGTATAGACATTGTCCGGTTATAAAGCCAATTCTCTTTAAATTAATTAATATATTTTCCGAACTGGATATTTATATCGTGTTAATCGGAAAAAGTTACAGAACCGTTCGTAAATGATCGGAAAATCAGTCAAAATTAGATTAAAATGTATCGGAGCATTGTGATAATCCGCTTTGGCTATTTAACAATTTAAACTTAATACATTCGTGTTAAAGAGGAAGTACCTGATGATGTCTAAAAAAACCACCAAAAGTCAATTGTAAATAAAAGGCTTTCAGCTCCTTCAGCGATGTTTTTTTATCTTCTTGATCGACTAAAAACGGGTTCAAGGGAGCAGCAGTTTTAGTTTGGGGAACAGGAAAAAATCACACGGAGCCAAATGTAGTGAATACAGTGGTTGATCAATGGTATTCATTGCATTTTCGGATTATAATATTTCTTTTTTTTGAAGAAAACATCAGCTTTTTCGGGACGAGTCAAACAAGGAAGCGTTCATACCTAAAATATCCACCAAAATCATTCGAACGAACGATGTCGAGTTCTGTTGCCATCTCAAGCTATAAAAAATGCACCTATGAAAGGTATTATAGCTTCCATCCACCCGAAATCAACATTTTTTCTTGTTTTAAAGTGGTTTTTTCAGTCATTGAAATGACTTTGCAAAATTTTAGAACGCGAGGTATGGTAAACTTCCGGCATACGAATTAAGACTACCGAAAACTTATATTTTCTTAGAAAGGCGTGAGTTACGTAGCCTAACATAACAGTCTGGCAA
The DNA here is from genome assembly GCF_024586455.1 of Bactrocera neohumeralis. Taxonomy (NCBI): domain Eukaryota; kingdom Metazoa; phylum Arthropoda; class Insecta; order Diptera; family Tephritidae; genus Bactrocera; species Bactrocera neohumeralis. The sequence continues at coordinate 25,806,100 of NC_065921.1, forward strand.
CCATCCTAGTGGAGGGATTACGATAATAACTCATATGTACGTACGATATTAAGGTCTCGTATAAGCTTAATAAGAATATTATAAGTTAGTCTTAAGATTCATTTCACAAATGAATGTTGTATATATATTATACTAACATAACTCGTGCACAATATCAATGAAAAGCACATTTATATGTAGTTACTGTTATTTTTTCCTAAACATTTCATTTCTCCTTAAGCTTTGTTTATTTATTTCATTTTTTATTTACAATTATTTTTTCTTTTCCTTTATTTTTTTTATTTTTATCTTTTTTTATTTTTTATTTTTTTATTTTTTTTTTTCTTTTTGCTTAGTACATAAATACGTGTAACTGCGGTTCCCATCATTTGCACGCAGCTAAAATAAGTTTCCCAATTTTCACTAACCATTCATTTCTCATAAATTGTTATTGTGTATTTCAAATATTCGACAAAGGTAGCTTACTAACATGAGTTGATTATCTGCGAATGTGAATTAAGCATTATTCACAATTCTGGAATAACAACAGTAAATTATCAAGCAGAAATACGCAACTATATAAATATCTCAGCGCAAACAACGTTGGCTCGCACATACACACCAGTCTACTTGTGGTATGATGCTGCAGTTGTTGCATTTTTTTTATTGTTGTTGGTTTTTATTTTTAATTTTCCGCTAAGAGCTCTTTAATTTTGTTTTATCACTTTTAAACGCTTCAGTTTTTTCTTAGCTATTACATATGAACATGTCTACATACTTATTTATATATATATATATATACATATATACATTTGTTGTGGTTTGCCAGCGTCTTAATTGTGTTTTATTGCTTCTCACAATGTTTTATTTATTTCTTATATTAACAATTTGTTGATGAAGCCGTCACTGTCATTATACACCTGCGTACAATTTTATGTATTCATTTCAGTTGCTCACATACCCATTTATACATATATAAGTTATGTTTATACAATCATACGAAATTATGTTTTGCCACCTATCGAATACTCACACAAAAATCTAAACTGTTGCTGGCAACAAATTACAACATACATCTATGTATCTGTGTATATGTTTGTACGACTACGACTGTTTGTATTTTTGTCCATATTTAGATGTTTATAATGTGGCATCGCTTATTTCACGCCACTCGTAAAATTATTTTATGCGATTTTTTGCTATTTTGTTAGGCGATGAAGATAAGTGTAATTGTTTCTGTGATATTTGGTTGTTTATTTTCTTTTAATAAGGAAGAAAGAAAAGATGGCTTTTTTTCATTTTGTTTTATAGCCTACATTTTCACTCTTCCTCTTCCGAAATGTGTTTTTCCTACTTTGATTTCTACGCCCATATCCCACGATTTTTTTATAAAAAGGATTTTTTTTTGGCATTTGAGATGGTTAGGTTAGCCTAGGTTCGATGGCTGATCTAAAGAGATCACACGTGGACAGCTATAAGTAGTACTTTGGGAAGCCATAGAAATGAAGACCTCCTGTGTTCGAACTTATAAATTAGCAAAACGCTTAGTGGCTAATAAAAATTTGCACGTGCGTTTTATTTCCACTCCCGCCAGTTCGGTGGGATGTCTGAAGTTATGCGCTCCCAAGTGTTTAAGTCTTTACCTCCCAAACGCGGAACTGTACACCGGAGCAGTAAATCTACTGCTACCTCAATGGCTGCACCCTCTGCTTGTAATACACTGCAATAGTCAGAAAGTCTGAAGTTGGAGTTGGTGTCATCCCATCAAACTCAGGTGTCAGAATGCCGCAACCACCAAAATCCTATAGAGCTAGTCCTACGCATAATCCAATTTCAAAGCTAAAACCGTCCAGGAGTTGAAAGGACGTGAAGGCGGTATACGCAGGCTGCACTAACTTGGAGGCGATCTGCACAGCAAGAATAGATGACGATGCCCTTTTGCACTTCTGAAGAAAAAAGAATACATCATATTGCCTTTTTCGTTGGAACAGTTGTCCCCTTCTTCCGAGCAGATTTGTCTGGTGAAGTTCATTTTACCCCTTTGGTTGCTGGTGTATACCACTGAATTTATGTTTTAAGCAACTGCCATACAACGACACAGACATAACTTCTATTGCGCTTCAGAAACACTGAAGTGGTGTAACAATTGCCCTTCCCTTTGCTCTACCCATCCCGTCCACAGATTTCTCTATCCCATAATTTGCTGAAGGAAGTGACCCACACAGTTTTTTAGATGCCAACTCAGCTATATCACCCAACTTCAATCTGCGGCCGGCCAATAAATGATTATCGCTTTTTTTCTCGTTAACAACGGTGATATTCGTTTTCGGGGCTCCTGAGTGTGGCTCAACATGATACTTTTAGCTTATTGGTAAAAATAAAGAACCAAATATTTTGTTTTTCGCAAGATGCTCTGAAAAATTTATTCTTAGTCATCTCTAAAAGAGCCTCTGCGAGTATGAGATCTTATACGTAAGTGTAATGAGAAGGTCCTCCCCCTTGCAGTTTTCTATTTTGTTTTCTTGTTAGCAGTTACAGAAATTTACTTTTTTTACCCACCCTAATGGAAAATTTCATGTATTTAGTTCAGCGCATTAGCGATCCATTATCGTAAACCGTTAATATTCAGAAGAGTTAAATTCATAACTGATAAATAAACACATGAAACATTCTGAAATTAAAGTTTCCAACACATAACCATCCCTCTCTCATTTTACACCTGAGTACAATCATTTCATCAACCCACATCAAAAATTCATTGAACTGCTAAAATTTTGATTTTCGGGAAATAGATGCATGCCACAGTGACACTAAGCATGCTTACATAATAAATTATATTTCCTACAGAAAACTACTCTCACTTTCAACTTCACATTTAGTAGCGAACTAATAAAAAATTGGGTGATTTGTCGGTGAACAAAACAAACGGCTAAGTCTTAGCTATGAACATATTTATTTAAATGCCTATTAATATGTCACTATGTCACATTTATTGCATAATCATATAGTAAGTAATTGCATGGAAACAAATACTGGCATTTATATTTTAATTATGTCGGTTTTTCTGCATGCAATGTTCGACATTTTTGCACCCGAAACACACCAAGCACAAGGCGACTCCTTTTAAAATGTTTGCGTTCAAAAACAAAATGAATATGTAATAAATAAGGACTTACTACATTCGGACGGAAGCCCAATGAAAGTATTGAAAATTAAAAAACAAAACCTATATTTCACACAAAGATCCATCGCCTTTATCTCGTTCTATATAAAAATATATATTGCCCAAAAGTACCAGTTGAAATAATTTGAAATTACAGTTTTGCTTTGGAAATATTTATATGAGCACACTGTATTTCTTCAAATAAGACCTGGTATAATTTTTCCGTTTTCGAACTCAAATATAATAGTTTCTTGCTCTTCTTTTTTGTATATATATTTTCGGTTAAAAACAAATTCGTTAAAATGAATACAAAAATAAATTAATTGGCTTTGACATGGAAAGTTAAAAAGAGGCAGAGAAGGAGAAGAAGAAGTACGCACCTACAAAAAATTCGAATTTAACTTGTTCTAGATGCTTGATACAAGGACTTAGGACTTAGTGTAGTTTTAAGCTTGTTTGTTCCTCAACTACAAAAATTGTACTAATGCAAGGGCCCGTTAAGTAGGAAATAAGCCTCATTATTGCTGTGTACGATGGGTGTTCCGTAACTTTTCCACCAAATAACGTTAGATTTTGAAATAAACATTTGAGATTGGTAAACTACATGCCTTTGTAAGTCATTGCATTATATTTTACCAGAGAATTATTATTAATAATAGCTTTTAATATGAACATTATACCGGGTTTGGAATTCTGTAGATTTAGTATTAGTTTGTAGTAGAAGAAAATATCTCCAACTTAAAAATTACATATAATAATAAGACAATGGCACAATGGAAGCTGAGACCAAATCTTGCCCACTTAATTAAAAAGAAAAACTATGGAACTATATACATACATATATGTACATATAGTCCTTTGTAAAGCCATAGAAAAGAAGAACTCCAGTCTTCGAATATAAATAAATTTGCGAAACGCTTAGTAGGCAATACAAATTTGCACAGGTGTTTAATTGCCACTCCCGTCAGTTTGGTGGGATGTCTGAAAATATGCGCAGCCAAGTGTTTAAGTCTGACCTCCTAAACGAGGGACAGTCAAGAAGGAAGTGTTAAGTTGTTAGCACCTCATCTTCTTCCATATAGCTTCTGCAGATGGCGCCTGTTAAGATTCCCAATCTTGCAGCATGGATGCCAGTAAGGCAATGGTCTGTTAAAAGCCCCAAAATTTCCTGAGGGCAAAAAGATCACTTTATCTCTTGCGATCGATTTTGGGCCAAAAGCCTTTTTCGAAAGCGCATGTACCAATGGTGACCCAGCGCTGGCCAAGGTTCGCGAAGGCAAGCTATCTAGTAGCAGAATGCAAGAGGATACGGGAGCAACGACACGCTCCCATTCTACCGATAACAGTACTAGGGTACCTTTCCTTTCTAGCTCATCAGGTTTGCATTTTCCTGCGATTCCGCTATGGACTGGCACCCATACCAGTCTTATCACAAAAACTCGAGACTAGGAACTTCTCGACCAACCCTGAACGCACTATTAATGAGTTCAAGGCTAGTGTCGCCGCTCTGCTATCTTAGTGAATGTTCACTTCTCTGAAGGAGGCTGCACTCCGGAGCAGTAGATCTGCTTCTATCTTCATGGCTGCAACCTCGGCATGGAAGTCACTGTAATAGTCAGGAAGTCTGAAGCTGCAGTTGATAGAGAGCTCCTGACAGCAAACCCTCTCAACCAACCTTCCCCCCAAGCTTTGACCCATCCTCAAAAAAGCTCATTGCCCTTCTCCTCCAACGCCTTTTTTTCCACCCACAACTCCCTCATCTGTATATGAGCAAAAACGGAGCCTCTAGAGTTCGGTTGGGCGACTCCATGGTCCAAGTGATTTGGCATAAAGTCAAAGGGTGTGAGAATATCCAAGAGTTCAGATAAGTGTTCTTTTAAGAACCCAGATTCTCTGAGTCTGCTAGTGACTTTCGCAGCCATACACCTTTCAACGATGTCTACGGCCAACATGTGCAAGATGGCGTTAAGTGACATGGTTGGCGTGGACTTTAGTGCACCACACAGACTCCGTAAAACATATTGGACTTGACGATGGTGTCGTAGAGCCAGAAGATCACGTTCGGTGAAAGATCCCACCTTTTGCCAATGGCTTCTCTACCGCAGAATAAGGCAATCGATGCCTTTTTTGTTCCCTCTGCGATATTTTGCTTGCATGAAGGCTTTCTATCCAGGATGAGCCCAAGATATTTCACCGTATCCGCTGGTTGCAGACGGATGTCGTAAACGGAACTTTTCTTTAGCTATAAGTGCTATATCGTCTGTCTATTGACAACAACCGTTTCCACGTTGTCCACATTATACTCGGGTATAATAATATTTTGTACTGTCTCGTTTGTCATTGTCGCATTGTCATAGCTCTGTGCTCGTATTCCGCCGGTGACGTTGGCAAAAAACAATGAGTGTCCGACAATAATTGGCGCAAACTGTTGTCGCAATCACATACGAAGCGGCAGACAAACGCATTTATACTTTAATAATTGAATTGTAGCAGCAAAAATAATTGTAAAAAGTGTGCAAAGGAAAACAATAAATAAACGAAGAAATCAAATAAAATAAAATAAAATAGAAAAGTGCGCAGCAAAAAAGTGGCAATAACAAGTGGCTGTTGTTGCCAACGCTGCAGCGTGGACACAAATCAATTAAAACTAAGAGCATACAACGCTGACAGCAATAAGCGTACAAACTCGCAACAACAACAACAACAACAATATACAGAGACATTTCGTCAGGCTGCAACAATATGAGGCGCTGAGAAAAAAGTTGCAGGACAAAGCAGCAACTGGACTTTCAAATTCAATTTTGACTGCCGCTAAGTGACAATGTGCAAAAAACAACAACAACTTTGCGCATATGCAACTAGCAACAGCAAACTGTTCGCTGCTTGTTGCTTGCTGCTTTTGCTGTGACAACAAGTCAACTTAAGTTGCTGCAAGCGCTATTGCCAGCACCAGCTGCCGGCCAGAAGGTGAAAAGTGGCCAAAAAAATTGTGTTGCACCGTTCTGCTGAGCAATATATTGATGATGGCGCAGCTGGCTGGTGACAGGACAGCAAACAAATATCCACAGGTATATGCAACTATATGGCTTACTAGTTTGCAGCTGACGCATAATAATGTTGCGTCTGCATGTGTGTGTGAATGTGAGATCTCCTTCATGTGTGTGTTTGTTTGAGCCCCGACATGCCTTCACATGAGGTAGGCTACAATTTCAAACGCTTAAATCAACACACTACAAAGTTGCAATAGTTAGTCGCTGCTGCTGCTGCTGCTGCAACAAGAATTACAGCTACTTATAGTAAAAGCAACAACAACTACAACGGCGACAACAACTTTGTGCAAGCATAAATCGCACTTAATCACTATGCCAGCGCATGCGCGCCCGACTACTGTCATTGCAGTCACAGCCACAGTCACAGCAACAGCAATATGTGTTCTTGTTGTTGCTGTAGCATGTTGTTGCACACACAAGTGTTGCTACTGTTTACGACTGTGACTTATAATCAACTGACAACTGGCTATGAATGTGTTATGGCTGCTCTTATTTTGCTAGCAGTTAGTTGTTGTTGTTGTTGTTGTCTACTTTAAATAGTGACAGTGGCCACCGTCGCTGTTGTTGTTGTTGCTGCGCTACTGATGTTAATTTATCGTACAGCCACAGTTGCGTTTCTCTAATGAGCGTTCTAATTGCTGCTGGTATTGCTGTTGCTGCCACCACAACGATTTTTGCTGCCACACAGCATTGCTTGCAACGAACTCAGTTCAGCGAAGGCAATATTTGCATTAATATGTAAGTTTGCGCACATTTGTAGCAATTATTATATGGAGCATATGTGTGTGCCTATATATATATGTATATGTATATATATATACATACATATATGTATACCTGCTTGTTGTTGCTGTCGCTGGTCGCTTGTTAACACTCTTTCTTATCGCACACATGAACATAAATAATAAGTCGCCTATCAACCGCGATAAGACTAAGTCATAAGCAACATGTGTCCACTGTTGTTAATGCCGAGTCTCGCGCCTAACTGCGCTATGAAAATCGATATATGTATACGTGTATGTAGTGGTGTCCTCAGTGGGCTGCCCACTGCGTTTATTTTCCAACATGCGTAATAATGCCTACAAGCATTTATGCGCTTGCCACATTGTAAGTTAGCAGCAAAATACAGCTTAAGAAATAGATATTTTAGTGTTAACCAGGCTGCCCATTCTAGATGTTAATTATAATTGCTGTAGTCGTGCGTGCATTTACGAGAGCGGTTCGAAGAGTCTGTAATTATTGCTTTATGAGTTAGTTTTTGACTTCATATATAAGTAGTGGGACCACTTTTTTTGTACTTCTATTAACACATACTCTTTCCCAAGATTTTTATTTAACCTCTCCCTCTCTCTAGCTCTCAAATTTGCGCATAAATTCTTCGATCCTACTGTGATATACAAGGTGCATTCCAAAGTAAGCAGGACTTTTTGAATCAAGCGCCCCCTGGTGGTGCCATCTATATGTCGACTGGTGCGTTAGAATCTTCTATCTTTATCGATTGTCCAGTGATTTCAATTCATTTCAAATTTCCAATTCCAATTTCATGACATTTCAGTGATTGGAAGTGAAGTTATTGCGTTTTAAGTGTCAGTATGTTTGTGTTATCGGTGCGAAAATGAGCTTGGAACAAAAAGCCCACACTAAATTTTGTTTTAAAATTGGTAAAACTTTTACCGAAATATTTCAATTGATGAAACAAGTTTATGGCGATGATTGCCTATCCCGTAGCAGAGTGCACGAGTGGTTTCAACGTTTTCAAAGTGGTCGTGAGGACATAAATGACGATCAACATGTGGGCCAAACAAAATCCGTGATCACCGGAAATTCCATCGAAACTTTGCGTGAATTCATCAAAAATCAGCCGAAATCATCATTGAAATTCATGGAAATGGAATTGAACATCGATTTATTGCATTTTGACCGAACATTTGTGCTTACGAAAGGTGTGTGCGCGGTTTGTTCCGCACAAATTGACTGACGACCAAAAATTGCTCAGAATCCAACATTCGAAGGACATCATTAAAGAGGTCAAAAACGACAAAAACTTCCTTTACAATATTGTGACTGGTGACGAAACGTGGTGTTTCCAATATGATCGCAAAACGAAATGCCAGAGTGCTGAATGGAAGGCACCGAACGAGCCGAAACCCAAAACATCGCGCATGGAGAAGTCAAAAGTAAAGACAATGCTGATTTGTTTTTATAATTCCAAGGGTATTGTCCACAAAGACTTTGTTCCACCCGGCCAAAACGTTAATGCGGTATTCTACCTTGGAGTTTTGAAGCGTGTGGTGCGCCGTATTCGGCCCGAATATCGCGAAAATGAAAGTTGGCGTTTGTTGCACGATAATGCGCCGTCTCCTCGATCAGCGCTTATGACCGATTATTTGACCAAAATCACATTTTAACAATTAACCACTCCCCGTATTCACCTGATATGGCACCGTGCGACTTCTTCCTTTACGGGAAAATGCATTTGCCCATGAAAGGAAAGCGTTATGCAGTCGTAGAGGCCATTCAAAAGGCTTGCACCGGCATACTGGCGGCCATACCGGCCAACGAGCTAAAACACTCGTTCGACATGCTTTTGGACCGTTCAAAAAGCTATATTGAAGCAGAAGGAGACTATTTTGAATAAAATAAATTGATTTTGCCGAAAAAATCATTTGTTCTATTTTTTTTTCAATTCCAATGCCGAAAAATCATTTGTTCTATTTTTTTTAAGTCGTGTTTACTTTGGAACGCACCTTGTATAATGTATTGGGTATAAGAGGAAATAATCAACCATAGAAATGGTAGTCATTACATTGGGTTAATGAGCTTTGACCACGATCTGGATTGATTTAATTCATGTTCAGTTCTAAACCGCATTATTACGGATGTTTTCGGTAAAAGGCCAGCTATAGGCATAAGTACGACTATTTTTAGACATAAGATACCTTAATAAAACCTGTGGGCTTTTGATTTTTGTAATGTAAAATGAAGAAATCATGTGAAATCACTTATTATATGGGAAGTAGGCGTGGTTATATCCCGATTTCGGACATTTTCACAACAAAATATGAGAACGTCATCTACTTATTTATAATTATTTACCGTTATACGGGGAATAGACATGGCTAACATCTGATTTAACCGAATTCTGCGATGTGCTCTTTTAATATATTAAACACTTTTTAAAAGTTTTTAGCGCACTTATGTCCCTTTTCACCACGTTACCTCTTACCAGATAATGATACCCGGTTTTCAATTCGTCAAACTGGTCATTTATACTGTGATCGGTCGGAAGGAATTCAGAGTCACTGTCAAGATAACCTCAATTTTTGACCTGCTTTGACGTGGGTTTTTCAGTTTCGGCACACCTTTGCCACGATATTCGGCCGACTGATCGTCTGTTTCCGGGTTGTAAGCATAGATCCAAGAATCCTTTCATAAAAATAGTCATACCTGTATGTGTGTGCCTACATATTAGATTTTGTATCAGTTTAACAACTACTTTGCGATATGGAATGCTTAAGATGTATGTAAGTGAGCGAGATATCGATGCTTGCTGACGTTTCCGCTAAGCTTTCATATTATGACAGAGTTAACGAATGAGTGAGTGCGTGCTGGAAGATTTACTCAACGGCGCTTTTCTACATTCATTTATGTGCGTGCGTTCATAAACTCGAAGAATAAATTAAGGTTATCATAATCATAAAATTGAATTGCTTATGTCTACTGATTTTGAGGATGAAGTATGCGAGTGGGAAACTCGAGACCAAGAGGGAGATTAGTTGAAATGAATTAAACCGTTGATTCTTGCAAGGGATCTTCCAATCGTTTTCTGGCAGTCATCAACTCTATGGACACCTTGAGTAACTTCATGAGCCTCCACCACTCTGCTTGTGGCACCTGCAACCATTAAGCGGCTGACTATTCTTGCTTCTTCTTTTCCTTTATTGACGTAGATACCGCTTACGTGGTTATAGCAGAGTTTACAACAACGCAGAGGCTGTTGTTTCTTTTCATTGGGAGAACTTTTTTAAGTAGCGGGTCCCAAATCTAGCGCACAACACTTCAGCTCGCCTGCAAACGGATATTCTTTCCCAGAGGATACTTGGTCTAAGAACGGAAGTCTTGAACTTCTACACATGGCACCATCCTCCGACTTGCTATTATCGGATATACTTAACTCATATTGACGACCGTCAGTAATTTGGCAATTATATTATGTTTTGATTTTTTATAGGATAATCCATTCTTAATTCCTTAATTTACTGCAGACATATTAATAGATGGTATTAATATTCACAATAGACAAAATTTAACAGATTGAAGAATCCATGAATTATTATTATTAACATATTTTTACGAGGAGATCTTAAATTGAAAGCGTACAAAATACAGCTTTGCAAGAACTGACGTCGCTCAAACTTCCCAAGCGATATCGCTTCGCTCTATGTTCTCTTGAAAAGTTCCAAGAAGAGAGAATTCGGTTTTCGAACCAAATTTTGTTCAGCGATGAGGCCCAATTCTGTCTCAATGTGTATGTAAACAAGCAAAAATGCCATTTTGGGACGAAGAGCAACATAAATAGATTCAGGATCTACAATTTTATCCAGTAAAAACAACGGTATCATCGGTCCATATTTCTTCGAAAATAGTGCCGGTGAGAACGTTACCGTTAATGTCGACCGTTATCGCGCCATGATAACCATCTATTTGATGCCTGAAATTGAAGCTCGTGATCTTGGTAGCATTTGGTTTCAACAAGGCGACGCCACTTCCCACACATCGCATCAGTTAATGGATTGATTGAGAGAACATTTCGGTGAGCAGATAATTTCACGTTTTGTGTCAGTTGATTGGCCACCAAGATCGTGTGATATCACACTGTTAGATTTTTTTCTGTGAGGATATGTAAATCCTAAAGTCTATGCGAACAGTTCCACTTCGATTCAGGCTTTTAAACAAAACATTACGCGAGTCATTTGCCAGTTACCAGTCGAACTGTTGGAACGAGTCATCGAGAATTCGACTCAATGGATGGACCGTCTGAGACGTAGTTCTTTCGAATGATAGTAAGCATTCCCTTTTAAATTTGAAGTTTCTGTGTTCTTTCTTTAAAAAAGTAAGGAACCTTGAAATGGATCACCTTATATATGGAAGTAACATTGAATTTATCCAATTTAATTCAATGCATATTATTTTGCATAGATACCCATTAAATTATATGCTATTGCTGGGTTTTGGGCTTCTACTTATGTATTTAAACAAGTTGTTTGTTCGATTCGGTCTATTTACAAGATGGGCAAAATCAGATATTTTTTATTATTGATAAAATCTATATATTATATTGAACAGTTTTCTTAGCGACTGGGAACGTTTTATTTATTTCCAATTTTTTCCTGTATATCAATAGGAATACGTTAAAATTTTATTCATTACAACACGACCACAGCGACACCTAGCGCATATTTTTCTAAAATATCATTGCGCCAGTTTAATTGCAAATTTTATTCATAAAACACTCAACTAAATTGCGCTAAAAACCTGCTATTGATTGACATTCGAACCGCTTCTGACGAATTGCTGCATTTTTTTTTGCTTTATTGAGACTAATTATCGAATTTAGCAATAATTTTCGAAAAAAATTGTGTCATTGCCATAAACAATATAATTTACAAATTGATAACAATTAACATTGCTGCCAAATTTTAAACGAACTGTCATTAGTATTTTAATTCAGCCTTTAGAAATGTTCGTTGCGTTAATTTTGCATGTTTCTGGCGCAGAAATTCCGACATCGCATGACTCAGTTTCGTCAAACACGGGCGTCACTGTTGCTCAACCGAATTTACCATAATTACAAATAATTTCAATTTAAGAGCGCACACACACACACACATTCACACTGAACACTGGCCGTTATACTCGTAAACTATAAACTATAAATGCCACATACCAAAGTTTCAATTCCATCATTTTGCCACTTTTGATTGCGGAAAAAAGGCGAAAAATATATATGTGGCGATATATTTTTGTACAATTTAAATGCTGCAATTTTTTAGCATTTTCACACACACACATATACTATATATATACGCAGGCTCACTCGTGTACGTGTGAGTGTGTGTGTCAGCCGTCCACTTTGAGTGAGTATGTGGCTGCCGTACTGTCCGATTCGTTGGCATCACCTGGCAGCCGGTATCGGTATTGCCATCGCCATCGGCATCCACCACACCGGACAGCCGTCGCAAATTTCGCGTGCGATACACAATTCAAATCGAATCGAATCGGCGGCTGCAGTGCAATGCGAGCTGAGAGATTTTCTAGATTAATTGTCGGCTTGAGTGTAATTACTTGTTGCCAGTTGGATTAGCCAACACACTTCAGGGTAATTATTTACCATTCTTTTTTGTTTTTATATCTTTACTTTATTTGGCATGTGTGTATGTGCGTGTGTGTGTGTGTGTGTGTGTGTATTTTTAACGGTGCTTAACTGTTAGTGGCCATTCGAAGGGGTGTCTATCAAGCAAAGGCTTATTCAATTAGCTCTTTCAGCGTTAAGAAAGCGTAATGTGTCTGCTAGAAAACGCAGTAAAATGTTAGTTTGCAAAGCGAAAATAATTTGATTTGCAAACACACGCACCTGTGCTCGCTATCACGCCTTTACCGCATTCAAATTGTAAGCTAAGGAGTTGTAAAAGGATTGTGATAAGCTGGCAGGCGCACAAAAGCGCGAAATTGGCAGAAAATTATATATATGTATATGTGTATATATAATATTTTAATCTGTCTCATTTCCAGTTGGAAATTTAAGGTTAAGTAATTTTAATTTATTATAATTAAGACCAATCCATAGGCGAAGTTTACTTCGCATTTTGCGAATATTTTTATGGAAAGCTCATTATATGGTACATTGAACTGACTACGAAAGACTTAAGACACGAACTTGAAATTGGAATTTTATCGCGATTATTTTTACAAAAAACCCTTACTTACAACAAAACAATAAAAATAACGGTTTCTACTTAAAAAGAAAAAAAAACAGAAAAAACGTTAACTTCGGCTGCACCGAAGCTAATATACCCTTCACAGGTGCATTTCGTTTAGTAACTATGTGTTCAGTTTATATGGAAGCTATATGCTATAGTAATCTGATCTGAACAATTTTTTCGGAGATTATGTTATTACCTTAAGCAGTAATCCTTGTCAAATTTCGTGAAGATACCACTTCAAATGCGAAAGTTTTCCATACAAGAACTTGATTCCGATCGTTCGGTTTGTATGGCAGCTATATGTATAGTGGTCCGATATCGGCATTCCGACAAATGAGCAGCTTCTTGAAGAGAAAATGACGTTTGCAAAATTTCAAAACGATATCTTAAAAACTGAGGGACTAGTTCATATACATATATACAGACAGACGGACAGACAGACAGACGGTCATGGCTAAATCGACTCAGCTCAACATACTGATCATTTATAGATATACTTTAAAGACCGTGCTGGGAGACGTGCGACTTCGATAGACACCAACAATGTGACTAGTGTGCGCAAAGTTATGAACTCAGACCGTCGACTAAGTATTTATTTAGTTGCCCAGATGTTAAATTTATCAAAATCTGTGGTTCATGACATTATGACATGACATGGAGCACTTGAAAATGCGCAAGGTGTGCGCGAAGATGATCCAAAAACTGCTCACTGACGACTAGAAATTGCAGCGAGTGGAAGTGTGTTTTAAGCACTAAAAGAACTGATATAAAATTTTCAAAGGACATACATATATGTATAAAACACTCGTAAATTCAGTCAAATAGAAGAATACAAAATAATTTGTTTACCTTACCTTAATGGAGATGAAGCGTGACATCTTCTTAGTACTGCCTGAATACAGCAGCCAAACGTCGAGCGATATTCAGCCTCTAATGCAAAGACTAATGTAAAAAAGACTGAAGGGATTCGATTTTGTGAGTGCAAAAAAAATTATAGTAGGCATACGGCCGTTGAGCTGTAACTACGTTAGACATGTGCACTCTTCACTATTAAGAAATCATTGAAAAAATGCATCTCAAACAGATAACTTACAGATTCGTAGCTCAAATCTTGTCCCTTCTTATACATATCTCACGCACTACAGAACTTTGCCGTTTTATTTTAGAAACAAAATAAAATACTGTCTCCATTTTGGAATGTAATAAATAATCCTACCACTGAAGTTACAAATTGTAGCAAGATTAAATTGTAAATAAATCCAATCAGATCCGTAACTGAAAGTGCTAAGTTTGAAATGATGCGGCATGATAGGGAACTTGAACGACAACGTCATGCAACGTTTGAAGCTCAAAGGTGAACTTAACCACTGGTAGTCCCATTGGTGGCAGAAGCAAAAGTCATAATTAATACTTTTCTTCGGTTATTCTGCACACTTCCTGTATCGAATGCGAGCTCTAAACACTCTTTCTCGACACTTCGCCGCATGAAAACGTGGCTGATTTAAACAGACTGGGCTTTTTCCCACACATCACATCAATCAATGGATTTATTGAGAGAACACTTCGGTGAGCAGCTAATATCCCGTTTTGGGTAGACGATTGGCTACCCAGATCATCACACCGTTAGATTTTTTCCTGTCTGAAGTCTTTGCAGACAGTCCCGCTTCGATTCAGGCTTTGGAGCAAAACATCATGCGTTTCATTCGCGAAAAGCTCGAACGAGTCATTAAAAATTGTACTCAACGGATAGACCATCTGACTCATAGCCGCGGCCAAACTTAGAAAGAGATAATCTTAAAAAAAAAAAATGTCATCATGCGTTTCATTCGCTGGCGCAGTTATCAGTCGAAAACAAGCTCGAACGAGTCATTAAAAATTGTACTCAACGGATACAGACCATCTGACTCAGATTTTCGAGTCTGCGGCCAAACGCATAAGTTAGAAGAGACAAACGCTAATCTTAAAAAAAATCGATGTCAATAAGAATTTGTTCTTTCGAATGATAATAAACATTCCTCATTAAATTTGAAGTTTCTGTGTCTTTTCTTAAAAGTAAAAGTAGGGGACCTCGAAATGGATAACCCTTTAGGTAAAAAAAGATCTACAACTTTACATTAACACTTTTTTCACATGACAACAAAATTTATGCGAAAATTGCAAATATAAAAGTTTTTGGGTCCGAAAAGCCCTGCCATAGTGTATGCCATGTTCGTGGCTTAAGGGGGTATTCTGGTCTAGGATTTCGAAAAAATCGATTTTTTTTTTTGCATATTTTGAAAGTTTAGAAAGGATTTTTCAAAATTCGACTTATCTTCGGAGATACAGCCGATTTTGTGACGTGGCGTCCGTGTTCACTAGAATTGTCTCTAAACTTTAAACGCGTTTTTCTCGAAACTACTTTTTTTGAGGTGGTTGACATGATATCTCAAGTTCTACTGAACCGATTCCTTTGAAATTTGGTATATATCTTCTATATACAATGCTCTATCTTGTCTGCCTTGGATTTCCAAAAATTTTGATTTGAAGTATTTTTAAAAAATTCGAAAAGGTCGAAAAAATCGGGTCAAAAAAAAATTTTTTTTAAGTCGACGTTATTTTTTTTTTTTTTTTTTTTTTTGAAAATGGTCAACCCGATAACGACATCCTTACTAATGAAGAATCTTCTTGTTTTTTGTGTTTTAGATCTCTACAAGGGTTGAAATCACGTCAACCAGGACGCACCGTTTTTTTGAAGCCCCACTCCACCGGCCTGTATCTCGACGAATTTTGGTTTTTTTCTTGCAATTTTTTTTTTTTTTTATATTATTAAAATGTCAATAAAAAACATATAAAAAATGGATAGTAAAAATATTTTTCATTTTTTTATCTTAGTTTAAAAAATGCCTAAAATTCATGCGTCTAGACCAGAATACCCCCTTAAGAATTGTGTTATCTTATAACTGCGTAAAAAATTTCTTCAAAATAATTTTTCCAATTATCCAAATGAAAATATTTATAATAATTGTACAATATTTCAGTTTGCTCATTCAATTTCTATGTAAATTTTCGCAATTTTCGCAATTTTACACATTTTACCTTTCATCTCTTTTACAATTTTCAAAAAGAGCTGCGCAAGCTATTTTATAAATTTTTCATATTGCTTCGCGACTGTCAGTACTTTTTCGACACCAACAATTCGTACACGAGTCTTAAGTAATTTCGTTGACCGCGGCGGCAAACGCTTGGCGAACGAACGAGCGAGTGTTTTGACCCAAATCAGTAACGGGCTATTGTACCGCAATTATCTGCCCCCACTCACACATTCTCCGCATTTATATATATATATACATATATAGTGAGATAGTGTCCCAAGATTTGTAGCGCAGTGCGAAATCATGTCCGCCAATTTGCCGACCATCCGCAAACCCACAAAAAAATCACAAAAAATACAACAAAAATGTGAAAGAAATGGTAAAAAGTTGAGTAAACAAAATTTATTGCATTTCATTTATTTGATTACATTATTCGCACTTTACGCACGGCAATTAGCCAGTCTTGTAGTCTCTGCCTACAAACAAAAATTCATAATAGACAAATTAACGTAGGCGAGGAGGAGCAACAATATAATTACAATACGTAATAACAACAATCACAGCTAATTTAATGCGCCACGCTTTCGTTACAACGCCTGCGCTAACCTCCGTTTTGCCGGTTTTGCGGGCGCGTCAGAGGAAGCTGTTGGAGTTGTTGGCGAGTTGGTCGGTTGTTTTGATGCTCTATAAAAATAAATTTGAATGAAAGAGCAGCTCGATTGCTATGCCGTATCCAATTTGGCATTTTTCTTTATGACCCTTGACACTTGAACACATTGTTGTTGGCTTTAGTCGTTATTGTACTGTTTACTTTATGACCAGGCATGAAATACTTGAACTTTTACCGCAATCATAGCGTAATGTCGTGCCTCTCTTATGCGAACCTAATAAACTTATATAATAAAATAGCTTTTACTTCAATAAAAAATTTAAATTACAGCAAGCTTTAAGATGAAATAATATTTCTGAAGGATTTATGTTGTATTAGTGCCATTTTCATGGTATTTAATATTTCTCAGTTGGTCTGTCTAATATTACTTTCTATTATTCGTATAGTAGAAGTTTCATGATCATATCGAGTTTTCTCGGGTAAATACGACGCAACTCAATGCAAGAAGCTACAATGGGTTACTTCTAATGGTTGCAAAAACTTGTCACCCATTGGCATTACAGGGTAAACTCGGCAGCGAAACCAGCTACAAGATTGGCGGCATTAGGTGAATTCTTCACAAAAACCTTCGAACTTGGCTCGATAAGCAGGGATCGGTAAATGAAGTAGACCATATACTCTGAAATAGGCGGCCCACCAGCGAAACTTTCAACATCTACACGGATGGATCAAAAATTGCTGATGAAGTGGGCGCCTGGATCTATTGCGCTGAGCTAGATTTTAGCGACACTTTAAGCTACCGGAGTACTGCAGTGTCTTCCAGGTAGAAGCCCTGATCAGGACAGCTGTTGAGATAGCTAATAACGCAGAAAACGCAAAAGAACAACAATATATACATATGTCGATAGCCAAGCGGCAATTAAAGCAATAATTATACATCGCATTACGTCAGAAAATGTCCCTAGAAGCAGGGAGTCATTCGATATAGTGGCCACTGGAAGGAGACTGCATATGTATATTTGGGTTCCAGGCCACAAGGGCGTTCTAGGAAAGGATACTGCCGTTGAGATTGTTAAAAGGGCCATCCGTTTGGCCCCAAACCACTTCAAGGAAATATGCAACTCGCTAAAACCAAGACACCATGAAATTTCCGAAAGGATTGACAGACTAATCAGTGCGGGGTAATGGAAGGAAGACATGCTTTTTAATCAGATGATCTCGAAAACACTCCAACACCGTTGATATCATAGTCACAGATTATCACACACAGGCATCACTTGCGAGCCGTATGGGTATTGTTAACGATGACGTATATAGAGAGAGCAGGGATGAGGCATGAGAGAGACGCTGAAACAATTTCTTTGCTTCGGTCCGGCGTTACCTAGAACTCGACTTAGATTTCCAGCAGCTTTACAGTTCAAAATGCTTGATGAAGCATCAGATATCAAGTCCCTATTAAACTTAGTAAAAAGCGTAGGATGTCTGCGATATAAACTTCAGCTCGTATTAATACTGAGCCTCCATCTAGCATTGCAAAGTCCAGCGTGACATCCAGCCAGTATTACCTAACCTAAATACAAAACAAGTCTCTAGTAAAATGCAGTAAATGTTAATCCATCAATAAAGTAATTTATTAATCATATTTAATTAGTAAAGTATGGGCAAGACGATAATTTTTCTAATAATTATTAAAAAAAATGAGGATTGCGGTCTAAACTCACAGCGTCTCTCCCCAGCAAATTGATGAATTCCAATATACGTAATACTATTGAGGCGATGATCCGTATTTAGAAACATGGATCCAAGGGCCTTAGTCCTGCGCCTACAGAAATCCATTAGCAGGTGTTTTGGAAAATCGCAGAACCGGCAATTTGCACAAGAAGCTAGGCCCATGTTGAATAAGTGCTTCTTGAGTTTGCAATGGCCGGTGTAGAAGGCGATCAGTAGCCTGATTTTATCTCTTGGGAGATTGATTATGAATTTAAACCTTTTGAGGTTATAACCATTCATCAGCACCTTTGCGTGCCGCAAGCCTGGAAGGTGTTGCCAATGTATCTCCCTACCCACAGCTCATCATTGCGGAACTGTTCCTTTATGGTATATTGGTGGATGCTGCAGAGCGGGCAAGCTCATCGGCCAGTTCAAAATACCTCTGTGACCTGACACCCAAATAAGGTGCACATGGTTACGATCTGATAGACCATTAAGTCGTTCTAACTATACACTCCTGCACCAATAGCGATTTAACTCGTATGACGAGTTCGCCTTGAGTGCCGCTTGGCTATCGCTTAGTATAGCTATACGTTCGTTGCGATAGCCGCGTTGGAGGTTTAACTCTACGCACCGACTTATAGCAAATACCTCCGCTTAGAATATGCTCGGAAACTTAGCCGTCGGTGTACCACCTGATCGAGCTATCCCAAAGCGGAGTCGCTCCATTCGGCCTTGCTGCCGAGGGTGATCTTAAACTTCTTAGGAAGTTAATGCCGTGAAGAAGAGCCAGTTATGATGCCGCTTAATGCGTTGGGACGAGATTTAAGTCCATTTGAAGCAGAGTGTGCTTGGCGACCTGATCAATAACTAGATGTAGCGGGGTGAGCTCCAGCAAGACCTCAAGTGCCGCTGTCGGGCAGGTGCGCATAGCTCCATCACAGAAATTCGGGGAAATTGAATAAAAAAAATTACAGCTGTTCAAAAATGAGTGAAAATAATGAAGAAATTCGCTATATTTGGAAGTTTTTTATAAAAAAGAGAAGAATACTATGCAAGCAACCAATAAAATGTGTGAAG
This sequence comes from Bactrocera neohumeralis, assembly GCF_024586455.1. NCBI lineage: Eukaryota > Metazoa > Arthropoda > Insecta > Diptera > Tephritidae > Bactrocera > Bactrocera neohumeralis. The sequence continues at coordinate 25,825,746 of NC_065921.1, forward strand.
TTTACTGAGATGATGCTGTATCAGTTCGTGGAGCACAACAATAGTCGCTCGCTTCCGTTCTGGAAATTTCGATGTGAATGATGCACCTCGCTCTGGTCGACCTATCGTGGTAAAAGTCGACTAAATTATGAAAAAATTGCCCAAGACTGTCACATAAGCAGCCATGATATCGCTAAGGAACTTAACTTTCATCATCAAACGGTTTTGATTCATTTAAAAAAGGTTGGTTACAAAAAATAAACTCAATGTTTGGGTACCACATGAATTGTCTGTGAAACATTTAATGGACCGAATTAACATCTGCGATTCTTTGCTGAAACGAAATGAAATCGAACCATTTCTGAAGCGAATGGTAACAGGAGACGAAAAGTGGATCAAATATGACAATAATGTGCGAAAAAAATCATGGTCCCAGCGTAGTGCAGCTCAACAAATGGTAGGAAAGCCAGGATTGACGCCACGAAAGGTTATGCTGAGCGTTTGATGGGTTGGAAAGGAATCACCCACTATGAGCTGCTCCAATCGAACGATTGATTCTACATTTTACTGTCAACAACTGATGAGATTGTAGCAAGCAATCGAAAAAACGGCCAGAACTGATAAACAGAAAGGGCTTCGTCTTCCATCAGGACAACGCTAGACCACACACATCTTTGATGACTCGGCAAAAACTGGGAGAACTTGGTTGGGAAAGTGATCGAGCAAAATGGTACCATATTTCTTTATTTATTTATAAGTATAAATATAAAAAAAATTAATTGAAGTTTGATTAGAAATACGAAAAGACTTTTTAGACTACCCAATATAATAACTAACGAAAAATTATTGAAAACTTTTGTACATTCTCTCTGAATAATTTTTGAAAGAGAATAGATAATGCCTCAAATTAGATTCTTATATGTAAATATATCCTATGGCAATTTATCAGTTAAGTCCACCAACTGGCTCAGCGCCATCAATCAAAGTTTGCGAAAAAAGCGCACATAATTACATGAATGTTAAGAATTCATTAGTGAGCTGTGAGTAAATAAAATGCGTTGTCAGTGAAGTATGCAAATGCGGGAAAAAGCAGAAAACATTGCCAAAAATACATAAATTTACATACAAGTATTTTAAATCCAGACGAATTTTCCTGCCGATCAATTATAGCAAAAGCAAAGCCCACAAAACTTCGTGTGAACAAAAAACGCACACACATGGACACGCTTATGTATGTATATGTAGGTGAGCTTGTATCCGCATTGGCTGCGTGCGCCTTTCATTATTCAATACGCCGCATACCGTTGTGGCAAACAAATTTGTGAACATGCTCAACAAATGGCCGAAATGCGCTCGGTTCAGTAAACCAACGCCGCAGCAAATGAATGTCTGTGCCAGCGTACAAATTTCATGTACAAGTATGTAAATCAATTAAAAGGAACACAACGTCACTAGGAACAAATTGCAAATTCATTGTGTTGCGCAGCCGCAAAGCCAACAAAAAAGCAGCGGCGAAAAATAAGCAAGCGACGTATTGCATGTGGCTAACGAAAGGTGATAAAATACACGAATAGGCAGGAGCAATTTGAGCCACACACACACTCTAACACAACAAAAGCCCTCCCAAGGCAATGCTGTGCGCGTGCGCGAAGGCATTAAGATTTGCTTGGCGTGCTGCCACTTAACTTCAACAAAATCATTCACTCCCACACTGGCTGCGGATGACGTGGAACCAATTCAGCTGAAGGAGATTGCATATTTGTTAGCTATTAGGTTGTTTGTGTGTGTGTGTCAGTAGGTTGTGTTCATTTTCAAGGTGTTACGGGCGATTAAGTGATAACGTGTAGGTGTAAATTATTTTATTTTGAATCGCTAAGATCGTTTATACGAATCTTATCCTTATTATTAAGAAATATAGATATTACTGGGATGACTTTAGATCTTTAAAGATGTGTTAAGTCCAAAAATATTTATTTTCCTCATACGAACTCATTATTGAACTTTTATATTAAAGAATTAAAGCTATATGACATTCTCTGACTATTCTTATGGACGTAATCGTTGGCGAACGTAAATTCCGCAAGGTGATCGCAGCTGGTAATGAGCGTGACACCTAACGCCATGCCGATCCCTGGAATCACCGATCCCTGTGATCCCCTATCCCTATGTATCCTGAATAAGGGATCTCAATTTGGAGATTCGGCAAATGTTAAAACAACAAATGCGGACAAAAAGGATAGAGCACCTGAAGTCTTACAATCGGGATGAGTAAGCTTTGGACTACTGTCAAGGCTTTATCTAACCCGAAAAGACATGGTGAACGAGTTGAAATTCAATTCAATGGCAATGCCTTTTCGGGCCCGAAGAAGTACGTGAGCTATCTTAACCGGCAATTCACACTGCACCCTTCGGTAGACAAAGCCAAACGTTGTGTTACCCGACGGCTGCGCAAAATGCCAAAAAACTGCGCACCACTTACTTTCACCGATGAGGAGGTGCGTAGTGTCATCAATAGCAAAATCCTCCAAATCCTTTTGCCCTGATGGAATAAACATGCTGATGCTCAAGCGCTTGGTCGATAGTAAGCTTCAAAGGTCCTCAACCTGTCGGAAAAACGCAGACGAGGAAGCTTCAGACATGCCCGAACACTGCACTCTGGACTATAACGGGGTACCTCTTAATGTGTCGCATCGAACATCCAAACATTGAGGCCCGTATGCTCTCAGTTAAGGAGCATAATGAACTCGTATCCGAGCAATTTCTGCCATAAAGCCATAGACCGACTTCACCGACTCCCTCTCAGTGAATGGCGTACTTGGAGTCAAACCAGCACCCATTGCAGACGACGAATTCGAGTTGCCGCGAGAATCGAGAGTGACCCTTCGTTCTAGATACTGTGGCAGGTTAAACTCATCCAGAACTGACCCCGTCATAAAATAAATATGTCCAGCATGCAACTAGTCCCCTCATGATTCTAATCACATCTTTGCATGCCCAGCTAACCCTACACAGCTGACACCCGACCCCTTCGAAGCAGCGCGTTTCCTGAGCCTACCATCGTGACCTCAATGACAATTTGTGTGAACCTTTACAGACGAAAACATCAAGAAAGTCCACAAAATAGTTTTGGTTGACCGTTAAGTGAAGTTGTTCGAGATAGCAGATACTTCAAAGACATGCACATCATATCATTTACCAATATTTGGGTATGAGAAAGGTCTGTGCAAACTTGAACTCACTTTTGACCAAAAACAAGGACGAGTTGATGATTCGGAACTCGAGTTTTTGCTTCGATATGTGACAATGGATGAAGCATGGCTCCATCATTTATCTTGAAAAAATTATCTTGAAAAAGGAAGGATCATCCACAGCGACTAAAAGAGAGTGTTATTAGACCTTTTGAAGGACGATATCGCCGAAAAACTGTCGCAATTGAAGAAAAGGAAAGTGCGTTTCCACAAGTCAATTCACGGTGTCACAAGTCAGTGAAAACCACGAAAAAAATCTAAGAATTGGACTTCGAACCATATTCTCCAGATCTGGCTATCCGCGACTATTTTCTGTTCTCAGATCGCAAAAGAAGGCTCGCTGGAAAGAAATTTTCATCGAATGAAGAAGTGAGCGCATAAACTGAGGCTTATTTTGAAGCAAAGGAAGAATTGTACTACAAAAATTGGTATCGAAAAGTTGGTGGGTCGCTAAAATCCATATATCACCCTTGAGTTCCCTATGTTGAATAAAAAATACGAATTTTAGTAAAAAAATTGAGTTTTGCTCTAGTAGGTCGGGGACTTTTAAATTAACCCATAACTCTATACCACTTAAGAAATGAGAATATATAAATTTGTGACTTCGAAGAAAAAATCTGTGATCTCGCTTCATACCTACCCCTACTCTAATACTATATGTTGATAGATAAGGCTGTAGGCTACTCTAAAAATTAAATCTTCCTAACTTCTTGCTATTTCATTTAATTTTTTCTTACTCTGCTTATTGTACTTTTCTAACTGTTATCGTATCTTATTTTATTGAATTTTTTTGGCTAGCAAGTCACATTTGGCTATATACCAATCTCCCTGACGTGTAAACTGAAAACTGCCTCAATCAATTTCCCATAATTTAACTTTGTTGATTCGTAATTCATATTTTTTGTGACTTAGCTATCGCACCGGTTAAATCTAATGGACATGAAAGTAAATCAATATTTTTTGCACACATAATACCTGCAACACATACACAGTTATATGTACATATGTACTTCTTGGTAAAAGAAAATCAGCAAAGCTGAAAAGGTGCTTGATCGGATAGTTTGGCTATTTTAAGGCGGCATATTTTAGAAAGTAGCATTACGTGCGACTAACTACGCCCCCTTCACTGAACACACCAAGCACTAAAGCACACATATATACAACCAAACGTAGATACATACTTGGGTGTTGCTTATGTGCAGACGAGCCCAAATAAGCGTATGCAGGCTCCCGGCCACAACGGCCGAATAACACACATACTCCCAAAAGGCAAAAGCGTTCAATAAGCCGCAGGTGGTTGGGCAGCGTTCGTCAGAGACTGTTTATGCTGATGGTGGAGGTGTTGCCGTCGGTGCTTAAATGGTTTGGTGTGGTGGCGGCAATCGATCTCCTTGTAAATGCAATTACTTTTATTGTTGTGCTGCACTAAAGTGTTATTGTTGTTGTACTCGCTAGTCGCTATTGCTCGATTTGTATGAGTTATGCGCTGCCACAATTATTGCTTTGGAAATTTTTGTATGCGCAACATTAATTTTCTTGATTTTTTTTATTTTTATACCCTGCACAGGTTATATTTAATTTGACACGAACTTTGTAACACTCAGAAGGACAATTCAGGGACTGTCTAATCTCCACGAATTAGTTTCCAAATCAGCGCTACAATTTGCGAATAAATTGTTCAGATCGGGTCACTATAGCATATAGCTGCCATACAAACTGATCGATCAAAATGGAATCCTTATATGAAAAACCTTTTTATTTGACAATATATCTTCACGAAATTTGGCATATATTATTGTCAAAAGCAATGTTATAGTCTCTGAAGAAATTGTTCAGATCGGATCACTATAGCATATAGCTGCCATACAAACTGATCGACCAAAATCAAATCCATATATGAAAAAAAATTTTATTTCACAATACATCTTCACAAAATTTGGCATAGATTATTTTGTATGATAAAGCTACAACTCCAGCTCAAATTGTTGAGATCGGACCACTATAACATATAGCTGCCATACAAACTGACCGATCAAAAACAAGTGCATGTATGGAAACTTTATTATTTGTGGAGGGTATTATGAGTTCGGAGCGGTTAACCTTTTTTTTTATTGTTTTACTTCAGTTTTCATTTGCCTTTTATTGTTGTTGCAGTGTGATGTTTTTCGTATGTTCGTATTTGCTTGTAAATCAGGCGATTTTCGCATTTCGTGAATAATTCGTGTAAATATTTCATACAACACATTTTCTGGGTTATATGGTGTGTTGTGGTGTTGCCACCATTTAAAATGATTATATTTTATACATATTTCCCCCCTAAACAACCGTAAATGGCATGTGTATGGCACAATCGTCGTCGGCCGGCTAAGCAACATGTTGCAGACTTATGTTGCACAGCACAGCACGCCTTGTAATCGATTCGGTGCAGGCTGCTTAATTTGTCTGACTAACTTTGGTGGTTGGGTATGCCTTTGCCCATTACTTGCCGCCTACTGCCTTACGTAATTGCCAAATGCTGAATGTGGAGCGCGCTGAACGGGGCGACCGATACAACGCCGCAATGCCCAATAATGGGTATTACCATCATCACACCAACTCCAACTAAAATGCTGCTACACAATCATCGGTTGGCGGCGTTTACGTTGAATTATTATTGATCAGAAGTACGCGCGCACGTCAGCGTCATACGTAATGAGTGCCGCACTGTTTGGCCTGTGGCTGATACGGCGACTGCGCGACCGCGCGACCGCGCCATCAACAGCCACTCAACCTATAAACGCATGCGCGTCGCCGTGCGCCAATTTTCACAATCGCCGTCACTCGCAATCACATTCGCACTCGCGCGCGCGCACTTTTCGGTGCACGAAAATTCTGCTTTTTTCTGCAATCACACAAATTTACATTTTCATATGCATATGTATGTGTATGGGCATATACAGTTGAATGCATATTTATTTATTTGCAATTTATTTGTTTGGCCGCTCGTTGATTGACCATAAAAAGCTTTGAGTAAAAGTTAAATCGTATTTACGATAGTGTTGCTAATTTGATAGCCGATTTACTGACTGACTTATGCCGAACGCGTATGCAATTAATGAGTTTTAAATGTTAGTTAATTTTTTTCGAATTCGAATTCGGAAAATTTATGCTCGTTTTAATTAATAAACATAAAATATTGATTATTGGGTGTGTGTGGGGAAAGGTAGTTTTAAGATAAGATATAAATCGTTTTTTATATATACATACATATATATAGGTATGCAAATGTACCGGTATGCAACTATTGTGAAGTAATGAAAGCTGACAAATATAATGGCGCCATTGTAAAATTTTAACATGCCGCAGTATTAGTTACGTTTTTTAGTTGCTTCTTTTCTGGCATTCATTCACTGAAACGAGTTCGTGTCTTAAGTCTTTTATACAAGGGTTACTTATTGTACTAGGAAACTCAGGGCTTCTTCTTCTTAATTGGCGTAGAAACCGCTTAAGCGATTATAGCCGAGTTAACAACAGCGCGCCAGTCGTTTCTTCTTTTCGCTACGTGGCGCCAATTGGATATTCCAAGCGAAGCCAGGTCCTTCTCTACTTGGTCCTTCCAACGGAGTGGAGGTCTTCCTCTTCCTCTGCTTCCCCCGGCGGGTACTGCGTCGAATATTTTCAGAGCTGGAGTGTTTTCGTCCATCCGGACAACATGACCTAGCCAGCGTAGCCGCTGTCTTTTAATTCGCTGAACTATGTCGATGTCGTCGTATATCTCGTACAGCTCATCGTTCCATCGAATGCGGTATTCGCCGTGGCTAACGCGCAAAGGACCATAAATCTTTCGCAGAACTTTCTCTCGAAAACTCGCAACGTCGACTCATCCGTTGTTGACATCGTCCAAGACTCTGCACCATACAGCAGGACGGGAATTATGAGTGACTTATAAACTCAGGGCTTACCACAGTGAATTTCTACAAATACTGGGGCTTTCTTGTTTTCATATATCACTGCATATTATCTTCTGACATTGTGCCTTACATTTGTATAAATAACTAAGAGTGACTGAGCTTCGAATTTATCATAAAATCGAGGTTATAAATGATTTCGAATTCGACCAACCATGGATCTGTTTCGCTCCACGTTTGCTCTAATGGTTAATTGTGAATCCTCAGAGATGCCGTACAGTGCGCACCGAAGATGCTATTTCTGCAGTGTAGCAGAGTATTGAAGCAGACCTCAAAGAGCTCATCCACTTTAGCGCGCAACAATTGGAGCTGTGCCCATCCACTTTATGAAAGATTTTGGGAAAGGATCTTGGTTTGCGGGCTTACAAAATCCAACTCGTGCAAGAATTGAAGCCGAACGACTATCATGCGTGTCACACGTTTGGGGAATGGGCTCAAAACGAGATGGCCACCGATCCCGATTTTCACACGAAAATTGTATTCAGCGAAGAAGTTCACTTTTGGTTGAATGGATACGTTAATAAACAAAATTGTCGCACTTGGCGTGAACCAAAATGGAGATTAAATTTGGATTTTAGTCATGTGATTTTCAAGAAATTATAAAGTGTGTATCATTTCACGGTATGGCCAACAATTTATTTTTAATAACGAGTTTGCGGACATTTCTAATATGTCATAATTTCACTGTATTCCTGTGTCCGTTATTCGTCGAATTGTTAAAAAATTCGAGCGTACATTTTCTTTATACAATGTTCAAGTGCCAAGGAGTCTGGATCTGGCGGAGTACAAAACAGAGGTTTTACTCATAAGCAACAGGAAGGTGAAAGAACGAAGTTAGAATGAGAGTTCGAGATTACTTCACAGCCACAAAAGAGGAACAAAAGCGCAGAATTATACCGGGCATCCACTCGTGGATAGACTGACGACTTAGGGTCTAGCATTGCCATCTGACCAAAATACTTAGTGGACATGGGTGCTATAGCAGTTGCCTTTACAAATTCCACAATGACGTTAGTCCGAACTGTTCGACGTGTACAGAGTAGAAGAATCTGAACATGTATTATTTGATTGCACTCGCTTTTCAAATATAAGAGATAAACTAAAAACCAAATCCGGTGGTTGTTTTAGGTCGGTAACAACGCTCATGTGCCAGTCAACTGAGAAATAGAAATGTGTTAGCAAAGCGTCAGTATTCATAATGGCAGAACTGAGATTTCTTCATCAGATTAGGAGTCTGTCAGTCCGCACAATAGAAGAGACTTGAATGTCCTGCCCCTCCCACGAAGTAATACTAAACCGGTGGTTTCGTGGGAGAGTCTTGAGTTGGGAGTAGGTTAGGTTTAGCGGATTAAACGTAACTTCCTGCCTTCAATGCTTCCCCTTACTATAAAAAAAATTAGACAAAGAACCGCTTGAAGTAATGAAAATATTTCTGTCATGTGTTGCTGAAAACCACAATTTGTCGATTTTGAGGAAGATTTAGGCTTGCATCCGTATAAAATTTTTCTCACTCAAGAACTGAAGCCACTGAACCACCGTAAACGTCGTGAATTTGCTGACTTTGCCTTGGTAAAACTTGAAAACGATAACAATTTTTTTATGAAAATCGTCTTCTCTTCTGAGTGGTGCGGTAAATATACAAAACTTTCGATTCTGTTGCGAGGAAAATTCACAAGTTATTCATAAACAACCGTTCAGTTTAATTGACAGTTTGGTGTGGTTTTGGTCTGATAAAATCGCCGGTCCGTACTTCTTTCGTAATGAAGCTGATAACCACCATGACTGTCAATGGAGAGTGGTATAAATCGATGATAACCAATTTTTTATGGCCGCACTTGGAAGAAGTTGATCTGGACAACATGTGTTCCCAACTGAACGGGGCTATAGCAGTAATCTACCAGTTTTGACATATTTCTACCATCACTCTCAAATCCGGGCTGAACCAATCTCTCTGTTCCTCACTATAATTTTCAAAACTATCCCAAAATTTTTTCAAATGATTGCGACGATTGTCTTGGTTCTAATCTGCTCTTCGGCTCTGATAGTTTGTCATCATTTCTTCATATCTTGATAGTTAATGGTTACCGAGGAGAATTTCATTGAATGAAACAAGACATATTTCCGCATAATGTTTTGTATATTTCCTGTAAGGAATCTGACATCACATGATGTTTGAATATGCGAAAAAGATGTTCAGAGCCCTTAAGTTAAGATAAAATAAGTAAATGATGGTTGCCCCCCGACCTAAGGTCTATTTTGCCCTTTCCCAAGTCACCTAGCCCCAGCATATTAATAAATTTCAACTGTACTGTTAGGTGCTAGTGAGGTAATGTGTTTCCTGTTTCGAAACATGCATCCAAGGAATTTTATCCTGCGCCTGCAGACTGCTATGCACTCAATTAGCAGGTGTTTTGGAGTTTGAGGCTCCCTGTCGTAGAACTAGCAATTTGCACAAGAAGCTAGACCCATGTTATATAAATGCTTCCTAAGCTTATAGTGGCCAGTGTAGAATGCGACAAGTAACCTGAATTTGTTCCTAGGAAGGTTGATTATATTTTTAACCTGCTGAAGATACAACCTCCATTAGCAACTTGGCACGGCGCATGCCTTAGAGCTGTTTCCAATACCTCTCTCTGCCTACCTCTTCTTCCTTGCGGAGCAGCTCCTTTATGGTAATGAGGACCCACCGCGGCTATACCTTTATGACCGGGCTCCCATATGAGATGCACTTGACTACGTTCCGATAGACGATTCAGCCATTCTTTACACTCCAGCATCAGTAGCGATTTGATCTCGTACTTATGCCAAAGGCTTCTGCTTGAAAACTGCTCGGCAAATTTCCCACAAGTATGCAAGCGCGGTCCTACGACTCCTGCATCAATTCTCTCCGACGTTTTCGAGCCTTCGGAGTGCTGCGTCAGGCATTTGCGCATGGCACCGAACATTCTGATGCATGCAAGTACAGCTTCGAGCGAGCCACCGCCCCATACGTGATTATCGGTCGCACAATCATGGTGTACAACCACTGAGACAAACCTTGGCTTGCAGCCACAGGATTTACCAGCTAATCGATTGCTCACCATTAGTGCTTTAGTAGCTCTGACCATGGTCAACATGCTGTTTCCACCGCAGTGTGTGTCCCCAAAGGTTAGATTCCTGAGACCAAGCAGAGACCTACGTCTCGTAAACGATGGTCGCCTTCGAAGGGTTGATTTTCGGCTCAACCTCACTGCACTATAACCCTTATAATAACTGGAAATATAAACTTTATTTTTAACAAGCCACGAAATTATTAAAATATAAAATATGCACACAAACCGATTTGGAAACATATTGTTACTGTGCTATATTAACAAAATCAAAAGTCATAATTTCTCACAACCAACAACAAATTTTGCATACGCATATGTACATAGACATATGTGCCACTACATTTTTATTATGTCATCGGGTGTGTGTGTGTGTTTTTTTTTTTTGCTATTTTATGCCATCAATGCGTGCCTTTCAACATGTATTTCGCAGCCCATATCCATTACGCGCCACATACTTGTACTTAACATTTTGCCAACAAAAGTAAGCAATTTGCACATTTCTCACATTGCTTGCGCAGTTTTGCACCAACTCCTTATGAATTTTATGCATTATTTATGGGAAATTGGGGAAAATGCAAACAATGAAACATTAAATTATTATACACATATCCTATCACATTATGCTAGGCGAACATGGATAAGCCCGTAAATAATTCAGTCACATCCATTTCTACACTCGTGGACACGCAAACCTTACCACTATACTTTCTTAAATTTTTTTCGGACTTTTTCGTTCGTTCGGGAATTTCTGCAATTTTGTTCTTTTTTATGTTTTTAGTAAGCATAAATAAACTATTTATAATTATTGTTTTTAATTTATTAAGTATAATGAGTAAAACACAAATTAGCTTTTCTGTGCTTTTACAAAAGCGGCCGATTTTATTGTACCGACTAAACTTCGTGTTTTAATTAAAAAAAAAAAAAATAAAAAAAAAATAAATAAAAATAAAATAAAATTAATTTCAATTATAGTGGAAATGAAATTAAATTAAAAAAATAAAAAATATAATTTTTTCATTTCGAGCTCATTTTGTAAAGCTCATTATCTTTCAATTGATTTATCTATAGCTGAATGTGTTTTGTTTTTAATTTTTAATATTTTTGATTAATAACATGTCATTAACTTATTTTTAATAAAAATGTCTATACCGTAAAAAGTACCGCTATAAAGTGTAGTCAAATATGCACAATGCTTGAAATTTTTGAGTGGTAAGGTTTGCGTGGCCACGAGTGTGTAAATGGATATATATCTCTGTATTTCTTATGTTTGTATGTGTGTTGGTGCGTGCAACAGGAAAATATTACAGGCACTGTTGCATTGATTTTCGTAATTGTTTTAACGTCACATAAACAAAAAATGCATATGTTGCATGCCACACAGATTAATATTATATATGCATATGTATCTCGGAGTGTGTACGAGTTTGTTTTTTTTTACATTTGCGTTGAGTGGATTTGTCGTGTTACATTTTTAGCGCTTTTTGCGTTTTTTGTGTTAATTTTTTTCACTTTTTGTTTGCTTATTTTTATTATTTAATTTTTTCATTTCTACTTTTATGGCATTGTGCGTGTGTGAGTGCTTTGTGAAATTCAGAAAAAATTATGAAAACCATAAAATCGGCGTATTTATGAGGGTTCGGAACATGTTTCGCTGCCACACTTCCTCAAAACTGTTGCATGTTGCCGCTATTCGAAATCTAATGGGATTGCCTGAATGCCTCCAATGATAATTTATTTCATTTGCTTTCGCATATAAATGTTGTTACACTTATACATTTATGTACATAACGGTACACACAACTAAAACCGTAAATTGTTGCAAGTTTTTCTTTTCCTTCTGCTGACTGCTTTTTCATTTGTATTTTTTTGTTTTGTTTTTTGTTTTTATATATTTTCAATTTCTGCATTATGGACTTTTGCATAAATATGCGAAATTATAAATGAACGCTAGGTGGGTAGACCGTTACACATGTACGTACATATGTTTGTGTTGTTAATATTACAAAAATATTAAAAGCCGTGCATTTTAAAAAGCTGCCAAAGAAAAATCGCTCACTATTGAGAAATCCACTGTTGGCCATTATTTGGTAAATGAAAGTTGCCACACTTGCGCACAAAGCTGTTTTGTATATATGTACATACAGACATATGTATGTACACATGAGTATCTATGTAGTACTTTTACATATGCACATATATGTATGTACCTGCCTCTGTATTTGACCGTCCCGAATGTGCTCATAATATGACCGACATTGTTGCCACCAAATGTGCACCGACAAATCGGACAATGAAAAGATCACTTGTTGTTGTCCAAAAATTAAATGGAGACCATAAATCTACATGAAACGCTTTTCAATGTGCTAAGAATGGTCGACATCTTGTCTGCAGCAAGCATATTATCATCTCATTATCTGGCATGCTGAATTGAAAATTGACATACATATAACTATGTATGTACATAACGGCATTTAAGCATACCCTATAGGTAATCCAATTCGTTTGGAATTGCGTTTAAAAACTTAAAGCTTCAGCCACTTTTGCATGAATATTGAACTAGTATTCCACTAGTCGTTAGCGGCATATAAAAACTGTTTTAGTTTGCTTAATATTCCGTCCGATTCCAGAGCTTTAATTGTACTTATACCAAACAAATTTTCATTGGCCATAACAACAGCACCGTTAGTTCTGCTTTTTCAGGTTGAACAAAGAAGCGAAGCGTATGGGGCTGTTAGTGAACGAAGGCAAGATGAAATATCTCATGACATCAAACAAACAGTCGTCGCACGCTCGAAATGGCTCCCCTTTACTGTTGACAACACCCGGGTTGTTTAACGCGGGTGCTTGCTGACGACAGCCTTACCCCATGGTGCACAAAAGCACAGCGGATCACATCAATGCGTTGATCAGCGCCCTGAAAATGCCAGGTATTTTCAGTACCCATTGGGAGGGTGGAATAGACATACTTACCACCTTGATAGGGTTCGAGGCCCATCTAAAACCTCTGCCGTACTTTGGGTCCATTTGAGGTTTCACCACAGCCGCCACGATACTCCCTGAGGATCCCATACACACATTACATACACACACCACTCATACAAAAGCTAACAGAATTCCCAGCTAAATGTCCTCGCCGCTTTAACAACTCACGCTCAAACGACATGCAAAAATGCATTCGGAGGCCCATGCCTCGTGAGCAGAAAAGCCAGACTCAGACAAATACAACGTCCCGCATGTACTCATAAGTCGCTCGGCTGTTAGGACTATTGTCCCTACGTTATTGCCACCTACCCCTAACCCTATCATCTAGAAGCCTCCTGCCCCCAGATAGTCACTGTGGGCAGTCATAATTTCGAAGTCGTAGATAATTTCGTCTATCTTGGAACCAGCATTAACAGCAACAACAATGTGATCCTCGAAATTCAACGCAGAATAACTCTTACCAACAGACCCAAATTCTACAAGTCACTCATCATCCCCGCCTACTATATTGTGCAGGAGCATGGACGATGACAATGTCTGATGTGTGGGCGTCACGAGTTTTCGAGTGTAAGGTTCTGCGGAAGATTTATGCTCCTTTTCGCATTGACAACTGCGAATATCGCAGTCGATGGAACAATGAGCTGTACGAGCAATACGACATGGTTAAGCGATTTAAGAGACAACGGCTAGGTTGGCTAAGTCATGTCGTCCGAATCAGATAAATATAGACCAATAATTCCCTTTGCCTATAGTTCACACTAATCAGAGACTTTTTAACAATGTAATGGCATCTCAACAATAGTTTGTGGATTATCATCACTTCAAGTGCGACAATTTTTTTTATTAACATACCCGTTCAACCAAAAATGAGCTTCAACGCCGAACAATTTTTTTTTTTTTGTGAAAATCAGGATTGGCGACCCATATCGTTTCGGATCCATTCACTGAACGTGCGACATCACGCATTAAAGCAGCCTTGTATAATTATTTGTGCTCCGTCTGAAAGACAATAAGAATTCCTAAAATAAATTCGGTACTTGTAGACTAGAAAATAAAGAAATCTGGACAATTTTTGGTGTCGAATCAGTCCAGTAACTCCGCATAGTAGAGGCCGGTGACCATTTTGACCTCTTAAATGTAGTAAATTTATATCGTAGCTTGTGAATAATAGGAAACGATTAACTCTCTCCCAGTGGTAAGACAGCATGCGATTTCTTCAAACCAGATAGCGCTGGTTTGTATCGGTGGATTCGTGTTTCATCGACGATGACGAAAACACTTAAAAATTTCCTGCGATTTGCGCTTAAGCGTTTACATGGGTTTATTCGGGTAAAAAACAGCAAGCATTTCAAGCAATTTTGTTCTCATATTAAATATTTTATTAGAATTTTTTTATTGTTACAAATATACACCATAAACAAAGAAATTCTGAAATTTGTGGAAAAAATCTTTTAAACTCGGCCATTGCGACGCCATTTCCGGTGACCCTTCGGAAAAAAGATGCGCTCGCGTTGGCAGGATAACTCCATATAGGATAATCTAAGTGAAAAACTACGAGTTTTAGTTGAAACCTTAAATTAGAACTTAGACGAAGAAAAAAAAAAAAAAAAAAAAACTGAAAATTGGAATTTTGAAATGAAAATTTCGCGACATTTTTTTTTTCAAATAGTTGTAATCGGAAAAAAAAGCTTCGTCCAAGTCTTTAAGAATTGTATTTTAAAGACCTGTGTAAAATTTCATGAAGCTCGGTTGAGTAGTTCTCGAGAAATCTTGTCAACCGACTTCAAAAACACAGTTTCGAGAAAAACACGTTTAAAGACGACGCACTTAGCCTAGCTAGCCTCGAGCGCACGAGTTCTCAAGGCTGTATCTCCGAAACTATTACTCGGATCAACTTGAAAATTTAAGACAATATGCTAGTAGTGTTGTAAAATTTAATAAGACAATAAAAACCTGTAAACCCATGCAACCCCTTAAACTGAGTCATACTCGTACCTGGCTCACTTCACGCCGACAGCTTTCTCATACCCAAAATTTTGTGCAGGATAATATGCTTACTGTCTCTTATATCTCGCGCTCTTACAATAGGCTGTGTTTCCATGGCGATTATCATGTCATTTGTACTCTTATGTTATTCTTTGATCTAGGCTTTTTTGGAGCACTAGGGAGTGGCTGACAAAAAACAAATTTTTGACTTTCGATCGTTCTTCGAATACACTGAAATTTCAATAACAAGAAACGACCTATAATTTCTTTCTCAATTTTTCTGAAATCCGCTCGCACCACCACTGTCACCAGCGGTCTTCTGAAATGCTGACTTGTCAAAGAATAAGTATGCACCACATGATATCAAATTTCTCTTGCACTAGTGGCGCTATCGGATGGCGACGCCAATCGTTATCAGATCGCCCTTGTGCTATAGTATATACATATATATCTTTATTTCTTTATTATTGCTGTCCATCACATAAAAGATATAAAAATCGGAGTAAAAACTAAATCGTAAAATATACAAATTTGGATACTAATCTGGTTACTTAACACCGCTATCTAATACCACACCATGGATTATTAGGTAAAATTTTCGCTACAGGCCAGTTGCAAGTGCCCAAGCAGGCAATGGCCGAACGCAGCTTGGCAGGTGAATTACAAGCGCTACACATGCAGTGGCGCCACAATCACCACGCCAAACATAAACAGAAATACTAATGCCATATCAATAGCAATCACCAAATCGGCAGCAAACTACCGTAGTTTAATCAAAGCGTTCGTGCTGAAAAAAGCCAAACCACGAACCACCAAACATCGAAAAAGCCATACAATACATTTTCAGAACGCGCGGATTTTCGCTACCTAACGGTAAAAACAGTTACAGACAAAAAAATAAAATAAAAGCGAACAGTTGCTGCCCACTCTTTAACCACCTTTAAGGTGCACCAACAAAACACAGCGCTTAAGTACAAACAGATGTGTGTGTGTGTGGCTGTTTGTGTTTGCTGGCCAGCGTCGATATGCTCGAAAAGCGGATCAAATTGCGATTGCGCAATTGACTTGGCCAAAAGATCGTAAACGGTAGTTGTCAAAAAATTTATGCCAACATTTGCTGAAATAATTTGTCAGTCAGAAAATTATGCTTAGTACACACACACGCCTATAATGTGTACTCCAACAAACACTCTTACATCCATACACACACATATACATTTATGTGAATATATGACATTTCGGTGCATGATATCTGATTGTTTTACATTTTTTATTGCCCTCCGTGTTTCTGCCAAAAGTGTGCGCTCCACACTGCTGATTAAGGACATTCTCACAAGTGCAGTTTTTGCGCAATGCTAACTGTACCGTTACTTAATGGTGTGCTCTAGAATATACTAGAATAATTAAAATACACTTTTGGCATGAATACACGCATTTATGAGTACTTATGGCGGCTATTAAGCGTTCCTAGCAATTTAATGACTTAAAGACAGGCACACACACACACATATACACACGCACATTTATGTCTAATTAGATGCAGGGGTGTGGCCCACATAGTTCGATTTTATTACTAGTTTTATTGACATAATTGGCCAAGGCCGTATATAAATGAGTTCACCTGCATTGAATGAGAATTCTTGTGCGCCCAAGAAGTAGCCATTTTTGTTGGCAGCTGCTGTGGCTGAGAAAAATCATAATTGCCACTAACTTAATTACAATGTTGCACCTTAGTAGTATGTAATGTAAATGGTTAATTGCGTCGACGAAAATTACATTAAAATCATCCTTCAATTTAAAATATGGTATATAAACTCGTCCTAAGAGGCCAAATTTATTATATTGAGGTAAGAAACGTCGGATGATGTGGATCGCAGATCTTTATATTAAGAATATAAGGTTTAAACCAATTCCATTCATGTTCACTGGTAAACCAAATAATTTTCATGGAAACTTGTCACCCCTTTTAACCAAACTGTACGGTTCCTAGACAAGCAGAAAGACGAGAATCATTACATATGATATATTGATAATATTCGACCGAATTTAAGCTGATGGCTTAACCGCTAGTGCTATATATATACAAATTGTAATTGTAATTAAATTAACTTTTCAATTTAAAAAAAAAAAAAAAAAAAAAAAAAATATTCGACCGAATACACCACGTCCAGCACGCAGTGAAGAAAATATAGCAGCTGTTACTGAGAGTGTGCACGAAGAAAATAAACTGATGTATGGAACGACTTGCCGCTTTTAACGTCGATATCGATATCACTTTACTCCATATATGATATATTGGCGGTGGTAAGTGCACCTTAGGGAACCATAGTATGTGGAAAAAAATAGACCTCATATACCTAATTTACAATTTTCAAACTTCCTATTAGCTTTATACCATTTATACGAATTAATCACACTCCCGTATAAAGGGTGATCCATTTCGAAATTCCCTACTTTTTTTAAGAAAAAACAGAGAAACTTCCAATTTAATGGGAAATGTTAAACAGCGTATTCTCATGTAATCACTTCGAAAAATCGTTTTTTTTTATATTTTGACAGTAAAACCTATTGAAAACATGCTGTGAAAAATTCAGACCGAAATTCATAGTATTTGATAACTTTCGAGCATAATCGACTGAACGTGTCGTAAACGCGACTGTTTACTCAAAGCGCCAATCGAACAAGTCTGCAGCTGCTTCGTTTCTAAACGCATTTTTCTCGAATCATCATTTTATTGGTGGCTCGACCGGCCCAAAAAAATCGTATTCAACCGATTTTTAAAATTTATGGATGCGATGTTGGGAATTCTCCGTCATTTATAGTTATCGTCCCTACCAGAGTTGTTTATTTTCGAAAATATTTTCATTTTTTTTAAACGATTTTTAACAAAAAAAACAACATTTTCGTGACTTTTTTTTGAAGTTCGACATTTTTTTTTAATGAAATTGATTATATTTGGTAGGGACGAAAACCGCTTTTGCTTGTTTACATACCCATTGAGCCTGAAATGTGACTCGTCGCTGAACAAAGTATGACTCGAAAATATGGGATCTTCTTAGAACATTTCAAGAGTCCATACAGCGAAGCTTGTGAAGGTCGAGTGGCTTTAGTTCTTGAACAATCTGTAGTTTGTACGCTTTCATTTTAAGGTCTCGACTTAAAATGCTTTTAAACGTTCCACACGTCTGTTCGAGTTTCTGCGAACGACATCGAATCGACTCTCCACAGCCTTCGTGTACACTCTCAGCTACAGCTGCTATATTTTCTTCACTGCGTGTTGGATGTAGTCCATTCGTTCGAATATTATCCAATAATGAATGTTGGTTGTCAAGATGGGTGATGGTGTAGCGAATAGTATGCTCAGTAGGCCGATTATGTTGACCAGAAGTTGAACGAAGCGAGCGAAACATATTCTTTACAGAAGGTGAATAAAGTTGAACGATTTGTAAACGTTTTTCTTTAGCAAATCTTTCTATGATTAAATGCCAAACAATACTGAACAAAAATAACATGACAGCTTGACACGAATCGCGCGTGATCTGCCAAAAAATGCCTTGGAAAAAGGAACCTCTACTTGGATCACCCGTTAGTTAGACATTACAAAATCCCCAACAAACACGGTAATTTTTCAAACCCCTCCATTTCCTAAATGTTGAACTCCGTCCCTATCCGATTTATAGTATTCTCATTTGACTTAGATTGGTCCTCCTTCACTATCCAACATATTTATTGTTTTCTAAACAAATTATCTAATAAAATATATTTTTGTTATTGCAAAAAAGTTATGAACAAGATTTTGCGCTGTTTTAGCAATTCTCACAAAAAATTCACGTATACTATATAATATACATATGTACATACATGTATATGTATGTAATATGTGCGCCGTCATAGAAACACACGTAAATGGCGAGTAATGACCATAATTGTTGCAACTCTTTTATGTCATTATTGTCAATTTGCAATGCTATTTATCGCATTACTTGCAACACCAAGTTGGCAGCGTATTTTCACATACATACATACATACGTACATGAGTTGCCACAAACAACGAGCCCGCAATGGATTTAGCAGTTCCTACTCCCCAACTGGACATGTTCGTAAAAACTAACTAAATACTTGTATGTGTGTATGTTCATTTGTGTGTAAAAAGCGAATATGAGTGAATAGAAAGTAATGACAAGAACAACAACCACAGCTTAGGCAGCATGAAAAAGCAAACGACAAAGCTCGTTGTTATGTAATCGTAACTGTAAGTGGTCACTTTCTTGTATTGAACATGTTGTTGCAAAATAATATAAGTCCAAGCGAATAAATATGGCTGGAACAAAAGAAAAAACAAATGATCAATGGAAATCAAAAAACAAAAACAAAAATATGACTATAAAAAAAATCTGGAAACAAAAAAATCTGGGAGCAAAAATCATTTCAAAAATGAACTCAAGCAAAAAGCAGGCAAGCAATTGCTGCAGCAAAATCTCGGGCATAAAAAAATTATTCAAAAAACTGAAACTTACTTTTTTATTGTTCGATATCGCGCTGTAGTTGTTGTTACTATTTTGTTGTTGTTGTTACTATTTTGTTGTTGTTACTATTTTGTTGTTTTTGCTACTTTTGTTGTTTTTGCTTTTGTTGTTTTTTGTTACTTGTGTTGTATTTGTTACTTTTGTTGTTGTTGTTGTTACTTTTGTTGTGTTTGTTACTTTTGTTGTTGTTATTTGTGATGTTGTTGTTGTTACTTTTGTTAATTGTGTTGTTTTTGTTGTTGTTGTAGTTGTTGTTGTTGTTGTTGTTACTACATTGTTATTGTTGTTGCCACGTTGCCGCGTTGACCGACTGACCAAATGTCCGCATGCACCAATTCACCAATTGACCAGCTAGAAATAATTCAATCGCATCGCCAACATTTCGCTTGTGGCATGCAACAAGCGCGCGAATGTATCCATATACTTACATATATATGTATTTATTTATGAATGTGTGTTCACCTCACATATTGCGGGTGTTGCACGTGTTTCTTTAGCCATAGCTTCGTGTACGCAAACCTTTCGTTCGTTGACTTTTGCCCGCCGCAGTGTGTTTGTGTGTGTGTCTGTCATTTTTTTCTTCGGTCACACCGTTGCATTCGGCCTCTTGGCAACATGCTTGCAATTTTTTTTTCGTCTTCGTGTATTTTGTCGCTGTTGTATTTGAGAATTTATTGTCGCCAAGATTATCCGCACTGTTGGCGCTCTCAAATGGGCGCTGTTAGTGCACTTTAAATTTATAATCTGCCCCTCCAATCAGCGGTCATATTTCATAATTCGAACAAGTCGCTGGTAAGTGACCACAACTAACATTCATACATACATATGTACATACATACGCATGTGCATATGTATACCTAAATTTATGCATAGTACTAAATTGATTTCATAGGTCAATAAGATTGCTTAATGTCGCAACATGTTGCACAGTCAATAATAGTTCCCATAACGGTTTTTTGTGATATCTGAAACGATTCAAGATTGATATAGGCCTTTATATGTACATAATTCAAGTTGATCAGGAGTGATATTGATTTCCGGATGTTTGTCTTTCTGATAAACTGTCCAAAACTGATACCGCAACAGAGACGGGGCACTGTTCCACCCACAAAATAATATTGTTTAAGGATACATTAAGTGCTATGATATAAGAAGATGGTTCGTTAAGCTCTTACTATCGAAAAAACGGAGACGCTTAGTAGAACCTTTGGACGATTTGTCTCCCCCATGTATAATAGGACACACCTTGTGAATCCTTTCTGGTAGCCATACTAATCTAGCCGACGGACAGTATTCACATTTCGTGGCCTGAGGTGACTACTACCTGCGCAATATAGCCTTCAATCAACGACCAGCCAATACGAGATTTTAGAATTTTGCTATCCATATGAGAATTAATTCAAATCTTTGGGTCCGATTCGGTTGAATTTGACTGTATCCATACGGCAGTGAAATTTTTTTGCGATAACACATCCAAGGATTGGAGCTTAAGTGTGCTCTGCCCAATCCACAATAAGGGGGACCTCACAATTTTTCCAAAAGCTCATTAGCTGCAAGTGACCATATGAGTGATGACAATACAGCCTCTTGAGGAGTTCCCGTTTGCGCTAATCTGTGCAATCTGGCTTGGTTTTATTCTGCATTAATCTTCCTGCAGCTCAATAGAGCTTTTAACCTTATTTTATCATGGCGCATAAACTAAAGCCGCATCGTAGCCAATCATCTCCAGTTTGAGATGGAGTTCGGCAGATGCCAGCTTGCTTTTATTCAGAATCATTTGAAGAACCTTCATTCTCTTATTCGGGTTTCTTCACGTTGAAGCTCTAGCTCTCCTTTATCTACTTCATGGAGCTTTAATGTGGCTTCTATGATCTCACTTAGAACATTTTCCAAATTTAATTTTAATTATTTTTAATTTTTTTAATTTTTAAGGCTATGCATAGACTATATAAATTGAACAATATTATGGTAAGTGAAAATTTTTTTCACAAATAATTCGATTTATACCCAGCATTCTGGGGACGCCGTATTATTAGATTCTCTAAAAAGTTCGTATAACTAGTTATAACAAAAACATTTTGCTTGCAAGTTTCGATACTTTATTCAATCGAATGATACATCGAATATAGCGATCTTCTCAATTTTTGTAAAATTGTTTATCACTAACTTCAAAATGGATCTCAGTCCTTGCGATTACCTCTTCATTGTACAGACCATTTAGTGATTTTGTTGAAAAAACAGATATCCGTATTCGGTATCTATCTCCACTATTTTCTATTTTTAAAACCAAAAACCAATCTGGAAGTAGCATTTTATGTTAATATCCCAGCCATTCAAGCAGCCGTAACTTGAGCAATGTTAAGAAAAATCTTAAATTTTAAAATGTTGCGCATACGCCCCACCATATTTTATGTACATTTCATAGTTTCTATGTTAGAATGTTCAGTTTTATAATATTTGCATTTAATGTTGTAATTTCTATTTGAAAAGATAACGAAAATTAAAAAACAAAAAAAATATTTTTAATTATAATTTTATACTTACATACATATGTATTTACTGTATAAATATTGAAATTTTTTTATTACCAACTTGTTTATGAATTCAAAGTTTTATGTTATTTCAAAAAAAAAGCATTCAACATCTGTTATTTTATAGAACATGTAAATATTTATTACTGTTTTTAAATTTCATTGCTGTTATTAAATTTTAATGCAATATGTGTTCATATTCAATATTTTAATTATATAATTTCTATGAGAAATAGTTTTAAATGTTTTTCAAATACATATAATTGCTTGACAAGAAAAAACTGAAAACCACTGAAAAAGTAATATGTTAAAAATATTTTCTTTTATTATTAATAATAAAATAAATAATTTCATGTCACACTGTAAAAATAAAATAATAATTAATATAAAAAATCATATTTCTTTAAATAAAGATTTATTTTAATATTGGTTAATTGATTTCTAATTTTTGTTGGTAAGTAGCAATTTAATGTTCAAACAAACCAACATTATTCCTGAAACTACCAGCGCCTTCAGTGTTTGTTGTTTTAAAATATTCTTTTGTTGCTGCAAACATTGTGAAAAAATACCACGAAATCAGCAAACTCACATTTTACCAGGCGAACAGCAATAAAGAGAAGGTTTAATGTTCAAACAAACCATTTAAATGTTGATTCTTCCTTAAAAACTACCCAAAGTGACCTTATGGTTAAATCGCATGATCTGACAACTTGCATCCCGAAAAATGCACTGTTTGGTGTGGTTTGTACGCTGGTGGAATCATCACCGTATTTTTTCAAAGATTGTTGGACGCAACGTTACGGTGAATCGCTGGCAAACTTTTTTGCCAAAAATGGAAGAACTAACTTGGTTGACATGTTTTCAACAAGATGGCGCACATGCCACAACTAACCATTTTAGGGAAAACCATCTCAAGAAATGGACCCGTAAGTTGGCCACCAAGATCATGATTTAAAGACTATTTTTTGTGGGGCTACGTCAAGTCTAAAGTCTACAGAAATAAGCCAGCAACTATTCCAGCTTTGGAAGACAACATTTCCGGCTATTCCGGCCGAAATGCTCGAAAAAGTTGCCCAAAATTGGACTTTCCGAATGGACCACCTGACGCAGCCGCGGTCAACATTTAAATGAAATTATCTTCAAAAAGTAAATGTCATGAACCAATCTAACGTTTCAAATAAAGAACCGATGAGATTTTGCAAATTTTATGCGTTTTTTTTTTAAAAAAGTTATCAAGCTCTTAAAAAATCACCCGATACATATTTACTTTTGCTAAATGTAAAACTGCCGTGCACCCTGTGGCATGTTAGCAAAATACTTTCGGTCAACAAATTCGCAGTTTAGCAAGCGAACAGGAGCGCAAACGAGCTCGCCCAGCATAAAAACAAGGTGCATATATTTGTTAAATTCAAATCTACGCTGCACTCTGTGCCGAGATGCCTTTCCCTTCTTTCATGTCGGTTTTTTTCTTTTTCCTTCCTCGCAGAATCGATCGAACTAAACTGTCATTCTACCAGGCGAACAGCAATGCAACGAATGCCCTGCCAACCATGATTTTTCTTGTAATGTCATGTAAATACATGTAATATTCGGTTTGCGTCTTTGCTAAAATTCTTCTGCGCCCTCTGTTAACTTAAATATACATACATACATATGTATATGTTTGGATTCTGTCGACAAATATATTATATTTATGTATGGAGTTCACTAATATAACTATTTATTTCCACTGGCTGCCTGCTTGACACCGATGGCTTTAACCCTTTAGTTTTTTTGTTTTGTTTTATACTAAGGTGTACCATATAATCCCCACGAGCCTTAAATTTAACGAAATCAAATGTTAGAAGCAAATAAAAAAAATTCTGCGCTGCTCCAGAAAAAGTCGAAACGTGACTGCCGTCAACTGTCAACTCATATTTGGCATTATGTTTACGGCGGTGCACAAACAACATTTCACTATTTTGGGAATACTTGCAGCGGCAACCTCTGAATACAATCAATTCACGTATGTACTATATGTCTGTAGTTTATCTGCAAGAGCTATAATTTAGTAACAATTGTGAGCATTTAACGGTATGTTCATACATTTTGTGCAATTATTCTGTTAGCCATAGAAAAATTGTGTTAGATATACGGTGAATGAGCAAGCAGCCATAGATTGATGTAAATCAAAATTATTTTGGTTGTACTCTAAATAGATATGTAGGTATGTACATATCTACCATTGTAACTGTAGAGCACGTAAATTTTAAGTCGATAGAATGCGTGCAAAATTTATGATTGAATTAACCGTGTAATTATAGCAAATTGTTGATTTTAGGAGATGTCAAAATTGCTGTTGTAATAACGTCAAATCGTTTTGTCAGCGGGAAGTTGTTGTAATATGGAAAGGTAAACACTTCGCTTTTTAATTAGAAAATATTTAAAGATATAATATTAATTTTTTAATTTTTCATTAGCTTTTGACTACGTTTACATAAAATAAAGGTAATATGTTATATTTTATTTAATTGTAAAAAATAAAATAATAATAATATCTTTTATAATTATATAATATTATTATATATATGTATATTATCTAATTAGGTTATTTTTTTAATCGCAAAATTAGGCTATACGAATAATCGGTTTTCGGATTATTTGAATAATATCAAGATTCCTAATTTATATATTTATATACTGTTTTATTATATATTGTTTTTAATAAATTAAATATAAGCCTATCCAATTTATTTATTTTTTTTTAGTTTTGCCCGCTATGTATGTATGTAATACAACCAACTTTAGCTACACTGGTCACCCTGTCAAGAATCAAGTAATGACACCACACACAGATGTCGCTCAAAGTTTTCAGCGTCAGCTGTTTGCGCCACACAATATTTTTTTGCACGCAAGTGTTGTGTATAAAACTATTTTCTAAATAAAAGTGGTCTTCGCAGTAAATAAAACGATGAGTGAATTAAATAGTGAGGATGATGTATTTTTCGACGAACTAATAGAAGATGAGAATGCCGATGACGAATCTTTACCAAACTTTGCGTTTCCAAATCTCAAAGGTATAGCGAAATAAAGCGGTTACACGTGTTTATTTACATCTTACAAGCTATACCCATTAACAGGTGATCCTGATTTGCTTTGTGAATTCAACACTAATGATGAGAACACAATTGGTACTAGTGAATATTTGGACCAAGCCATCATAAGCAATTTAAGCACATTGGAATTCAAATGGAATAGTGAATGCTTGGTAAAATATTAAATGGAAGCTGATGTATGAACAAAATTTACATTTTTCCGTATATGTATGTAGATTTGTACGGAGCAATTTGAGGAGTACCAGGAATTGCTGGAGCATTGCAAACAGTTCCATAAAAATGAGTTCGATGAGTACACATGCACCGTCGGAGATTGTGATGAGTTAATTGCGGATGAGGATGCGCTTGCCAGGCACTTGGTATTGAGACACAGTGATTTGCAAAGGTAAGCCAAAAATATACAATTTTTTCTGGTATTAATATGTTATATTCACTATTTGGTTGCATTCTAATGGATTGTGTGTTTATATATTTTTTGTAGTATCAAAATATATGGCAGCTGTCCATTTTGTGATCTACGTTTTTCCAACTTTAATGAACTTAATAAACATTCATGCTATCGTAAAATTAATAGAAGGGCTTGCATACAGCCTTATTGCCAATATTGTAAGGAGGAGTTTGTCTCGCATAAAAGGTAAATATTTCTTAGTTTTATAAATAACTTTCATTTGAAATGTGTATTGGTGTATTTAAGATTCCTATTTCACCTGCAATTTCATTTGGCTAAACGGCGAGCCAAGGTTTGCATGATATGCAACACCGAATTTTCCGATGTGGAAAACTTTTTCCTACATGTAAATTATCAGCACGAATCACTGGATAAGTTGGCATGCAAAATGT
The DNA here is from genome assembly GCF_024586455.1 of Bactrocera neohumeralis. Classification (NCBI taxonomy): domain Eukaryota; kingdom Metazoa; phylum Arthropoda; class Insecta; order Diptera; family Tephritidae; genus Bactrocera; species Bactrocera neohumeralis. Next base: position 25,851,973 of record NC_065921.1, read on the forward strand.
AAGCATTAAATACTTGAACTTCTAAATACTATATTTTATAAGAACATTAAATAAATGATTTCTACAACAGCTGTGATCGCGTTTTTGCTGATTTGGAGACATACAGCGCACATGAAAACATGCACAAATCAAATCCGAAATACAAATGTGATGAATGCAGCAAAGTTTATTATAATAAGAAGTTATTACTAAAACACAAGGTGAGTAAGAAATTCGTAAATAAACAATGCTTAATACATTCATTCCATATTTCTAGGTTAATTTGCATTCCGCAATTGAGTATAAATGCGACTTGTGTCCGAAAATATTTCCAACTTTCCCTATTTTACAAAATCACTTGAAGTGGCATAATACAGAAGCTGAAGTCCACGTATATACTTGCACTAATTGTGGCTTGCTTGCAGGTGATTGTGGCAAACTACAGGCATGCATTAATTTATACATAAAATTATTAAATTTATAATTTCATAAAAAATTTCCTAACTTTTTAGAAACATACCGCAGATTGCTCCTCAGACTGCTTCGAATGCGAAATTGAAGATGAAATATTGACAGCGGCTTACAGCTGTCATTACTGCGCGCAAGATTTCAAGGATAAATTTTCGCTCAGCAAGCATCGTGCTACGGGCATACATAAAAGTGAGAAATTCATCTGTCCCATTTGCAATGAAGAGCTTGACAGTGTAAAAGCAAAGCGCTTGCATATGTATACGCATAAAAATTACAAAAATTTCCTAGAAAATCTACCACTTAAGCGCCTTCTAATGTGTGATGTGGGCGTAAGTTAATGAAATTCACAAAATGTCTGCATTTCAATCAAGATTTTTGTATATTTATAGGAATGCGAAGAGTGCTATAGTGACTGGGCTGCCTTGCAGCGGCACAAAACGCGCATACACAAATCAAATACATGCACAAAATGCAACCAAAAGTTAGCTGATGCAGCGGAACTGCAAAAACATATGAAGCAATGCCAAGCGACTGCATTAACATGTCAGTTTTGTGATAAAATATGCCCAACAAAAATGTCCCTAGCTGTACATGTAGCTAGAAGACATAATAATAGTACGTCGAATTTTTGGAAACTGCTTTCTTTATATTTTTTTGCATAAAAAAATTTTATAATTGCAGAAAATGTTGTCTGTCCACACTGTTCCGTCGGCTATAAAGATGAGCAAACCCTACAACAACACATAGAATATTCACACGTGCCTGCGCCTTGTACGAATTGCGAAAAAGTGATCAATTGCAAACGGAATTTGGAGATTCATATGCGTGTGGTGCATGACACAGAAACCAGATATTTCTGTACGCACTGCAATAAAGGATTTTATCATCGTTCGCAGAGAGATCTGCATGAAGAGAGTGTAAATATGTTGTTTTGTAGCCATGTTTATGTCTAAATACAAATTTGATTTGTTTATGGTATTTTGCAGGTGCATCCAGACTCGATCTACAAATGCGGTCAATGTAATTTCAAAACGAAATATGCCAAGTCTTTGGAAATACACATAGCGAAGCATTTGAAAAAGCTGGAGTTTAAGTGTCCGCACTGTGATAAATCATTTGGTCGCAAAAACACGCTCACTTTACACATCAAGCGACATAAAAATGACAAGCCGTAAGTAGTTTTTACTACAATTATTTCCTAAAGCTTAAACTGAAATATATTATTTTTCTACGTGTAGTTTTAGATGCTTCGATACCATTGTTGATGGCTGTGACGCAGCTTTCATCACACGTCCGCTGTTAAATAATCACATTAAAAGCAAACATTCCGTGCATCAGGTTAAGCCGAAGAGCGCGAGCGAACAAAAGCGGCGACTTGGAACGCAAAGAAAGTCGTGTATAAAGGAAATTGTTACGCAGGAGGCACCCTTTGAAAATACGGCAATGCTCGAAATCAACTCAAGTGGTACAATGTTGACTGCAGATAGCAGCTTTGCCGATGTTGCGGGTTTGTCACACGCAGTTGATGAGAATTACATGTTGCTCGTGGTGAATGATGAGCAACTGTTGGCACTGGACGGCACAGATATTTCAGCAAGTTAAAGATTTTCCATGTTTGGCTGAGGATATGAATAACAAACTTCCCCACAGTACATTTATATTCTAAAATTGTTTTGTTTTTGTTGCAATTTTAAATTGTTTTAATAAACAACTAGTTTGCATTTATATGATTACAAGCAACGTCTATGCTGGTTTTTATTACTTGCAAGCGCACTGCAGCTGAATTTATAAATATCTCCGGTCCATATACCTCGCGCCACGGCGCATTTATGTATTTCTTAATTGTTCGTAAGTTATACAATATGCACTTTTTTTTATTTGTTTTATATCTGATTTAAAACCACTACAACAACAAACTACACTTGTATATAAATATTTATATTATGTATATGTATATTGTACGTACATATGCCTTTGTGCCGTTGTATAATGAATTTGTATAGATATTGCATTTATAATTTGTTAAAACACACACAAACACTACAACTAACTGTACTCAGCCTACAAATAATTAATGTAGCGCAATCACGTAAATTTGACTGCACTTTTACATGGTATTAAGTGTGAATGTAATTAACAGAGCGTTTGCAAGAAAAATTGGCGTATTCCCGTTTAGAATGTTATGTTCGTAGCTGCTATGTATGTAAATATACATAAGAAATAAAATTGTCAACGTTAATTTGTCTTTTTTGATTTTTTGGCTTGTTTGGTTTTCAATTTCTCCTTCTTCTTCAGTTCCTTCTCCATCAGCGATTTGTACAGTTTGTAGCCGAAGAGCGCTGCAAAAAATATTAAAGAAAAAATAATAAAATTAATAATTGAAAGTTGCATTTAAAATATTAAATATATATAATCGATAAACAAAAGTCGATTAAGAAAAAAATCTTAGTGGCACAACCTAATTTATATGGAGCACAGCATTCCCATTATACGCACTTTATCACCAATGGCTTGGAAAACCAATTTAAATTTGGTATTTATGTTCCTCCACATAAAAATATTCCATATTTGTTAAAAACATAAATAATAAATGACATCACGAATTTTACATGGAACATTCGTCCATTTTAACACTCAATTGCCGATTTATCATCGTGTATCAGCTTTGCCAGATGCTAGACCAAGGTTCACATACAATTTCTGATGTCTGACCACTTCGACCAAAAGTTTTAAGTTGGCCTTTTGTTTGTGGCCTTGGTTTTATTCCAAAGACAAATTTTAAGAGAATATTGGAATTTAAGTGAAACTTACTTCAAGATCGATTAATGCACATACGGAGGTTTGTCCATAAGGGAAATAATGCATTCAAAAATAATGGAATCAACATTTTAATTATTATTTTTTTTTTACTTTGTAATCCCAAAAATTATAATTAAAAATAAATTTGAAATTTTCGAATATTGCATTGTAATAAATTTTAATCGCAAAAATCATATGAAAAACGTATTTTTTTTAATTTTCGATCCCAAATACCAGTTAAAAAAAAAAAAGAATTAGTCCAAATATAGCGGATCGAAAAGTTGAAAACATTTTTAACACCAAAAGTCGGATAAAAAGTAAAAATAAATTATATTAAAAAAATCAGAATGTTTTGTTGCTAGACCATAGTAAATCGATATCGGTGGTTCAGCCTTTTGGAGTGAAAAGTATGTGTGCATCAATGACTCAAAAACTAAAGGATTATTGCGCTCATATATGGTAAGCTTGTTACGCTGATCATTTATACGGGTGATCCAAGTAAAGGTGCTTTTTTCAATAGCCTTTTTTACGTCGAGATCTTAAATTGAAAGCGTAAAAAATACAGCTTGTACAAGAACTGAAGTCGCTCGAACTTCCCAAGCGACATCGCTTCGCTCTATGGGCTCTTGCAAAGTGCCAAAAAGGTCCGACGTTTTCGAACAAAATTTTATTCAGCAATGAGGCTCATTTCTGGCTCAATGGGTATGTAAACAAGCAAATTTGCCACATTTTGGGCTGAAAAGATTCAAGAGCTGCTAGTTCGTACAGAAAAAACAACGGTTTGATGTGGTTTATGGTCCTGTGGAATCATCGTTCTATATTTCTTTAAAAATTAAGCCGGTGAGAACGTAACCGTCAATGGCGACCGTTATCATGCCATGATAACCGACCATCTGATGCCTGAAATTGAAGCTCGGGATCTCGGCGACATTTGGTTTCAACAAGACGGCGCCACTTCTCACACATCGCATCAATCAATCGATTTATTGAGAGAACACTTCGGTAAGCAGATAATTTCACGTTTTGAGCCGGTCGATTGACCACTACGATCGTGTGATAGCACACCGTTAGACTTTTTTCTGTGAGGATATGTAAAGTCTATGCGGACAATCCCGCTTCGATTCAGGACAGGGAGTAAAACAACACGCGTGTCATTCGCTAGTTACCAGTCGAAATGCTCGAACGAGTCATCGAAAATGTTCTTCGGAATAACAAACATTACCCATTAAATTTGAAGCTTCTGTGTTTTTTCTTTAAGAAAGTAAGGAACATCGAAATGGATCCCCCCATGTATCTATATATTCTGTATGGTCTCCGATGTTTCTGTAACAAACTTAATATGTACATATGTATGTATGTACTGTCCTGTTCAGTTTATAAAAAAAATTCTGCGATTGGTGTAAAGTCCATTTTTAATTAAAATCAAATAAAGATTGTAATTTCTTTAAGTACTGAGACTGCATTATCTCTGCAATATAAAATATTTATATGTATGTACATATGTACATACAATGTATAATATTAGAGCTTAATTAAGCACACACGATTTATTTGGTTTTCATACCGAAACAAACACTAATAAACATACATTTAGTAAGAGATAATTATTTAGAAAAATCTTTTTTCGAAATGCCGCAATATTGTTGACTGAGAGATATTGGTTTAGAGAGAGTATTTTACTGGTTAAAAGCATCTAAACGAATTGGAAACTTCAAAACATGCTTAGATAGCAAATGTCAAGGTAAGAAGCGGAAAGTAACTTATAAAAGCCGTTAGACAACTTTCCTTTTTAACGTGCTGTTTTATGCGTGCGCGTTCAAAATAAACAAAAGATACAAAAAAATGTTAATTGTTTCGGCTAACTTTTGTTTTGAAGCTATGAACAGCTGTTGAAGAGTGGCAACTGATAAAAGGTTTCAAGAGTAATTTTGACAGATCAAAAAAAACAAAATTTTCCAATAAGAGTACATCTGAAGCGACACGGTTTCGCTATTACTCTTTTAATTTTCAACTTTCACTATAATTATTATTTAAGAAAAATCATCAATCGATTCAAATCGACTTCACAGTGTGCACAACACAATGACATGACAAATATTTTATCATTTGCATTAGATATCAATGAATTCCGATTAAAACACGTTGTAGCAGCGTGTGACCACTTGTTTGCGCCAAGCTTATGAAGCGCAAAACTACAAAATACACACATAAACAAAAAAAACTTAGGCAATAAATAATTAACCTTTGCACCACAAAAATTCAACTTTCAATGCTACACACGCAACTAGTTTAAAAAAATTATCAAAACTTCGCGCACAGCTATTAACACAAGCCTGTAATAATAAAAAATATTGAAATAAAAAAATAAATAAACAACTCGCAACACACCAATCACCAAAAGCACCGTGAATAACAACGCCGCCACAATGGAGTAATTGTAGACTTGTTGGAAATTCGTATATTGCATTAGCTTTTGCTCGGCATGCTCGATGGTGTTGCGCAGCGTATCCTTGGCGTTGTGCAGAAACTCAACACGCTCCTGACCGGATAGTGACTCGACCTTCTCCTGCAGCGCGTGAATTTTATTGAGCAACCGTTGTGCATAACTGTTATCACCGCCAATTCGGTGTATGATCGATTGCACTGTGCTTTGCAGCTGATCGATTATGTGAAGATGTTCGCCGCCGCCGGTTGCCATAATCGTCAGAACATATGTATGTATATATGCACACGCCGAGTCTGTCTGTGATGCTTATGTGTTTGTGTGTATGTAATGCAGGTTTGTGCACACCGGCGCGCAGCGTTAGAAGCACAAAAATTGTTTTGTACGAATGTGCTAAGTGACGGCGTTCAACTGGCAACAAATGTGAGTCCAACAAGTGGAGAGACCGCCGTTCGCTGGTCGCGCTTGAATACTGGGAGCACGCGAGCGACCGTGTTGTCTACAAGTATTTGGCTAGACGAACTACAAAATGCGGTGGGGAAGTAACAAAACAAAAAATATACCGAATGATAGCCGCTTGGAAGTTGGCGCTCAGCGTTTTTGTTCTTTATATGTACATACATATGTATGTATGTATGAGAATGTGTAAGTTTTTCTATTTTAGCTTTGCTCTATTTATTTTATTCGAATTCGGTACTCGCTCGAATCTTATCGGGAACACTGATGATTCGCTGAGGAAACTTCAACTTACACATGTGTACTTGCAGCCAGAACATATTACCGATAAACTATTATGTCAATACGGTTTATTTAACATACAAATAGAAATTTATGTGAGTAATAAATGTAACAAGCTTGCACTATTGAAATTGGTAATAGGTAAAGATAAGCGATATTAGATAACTCAAGCGTAATCGTTTGCGAAGTATTTAGGAAATTCTTTCTTTATACACATTTGTAGTCACAAGAAATTACCGCCAAAGCGATGTAACCAATCCAATGCACTACTAGTATAAACATCAGAATAAAACTTTGAACAAATAAATCTTAAGATAACGAATATGTAAATTCCAGTGCCTAAGAATGATATTTTACAGAAAATATCGCTCAATCTGTGCCAAGACTTCCCTCAAATATTGAACTTTTCAACTTCTGGGTTAAAAACCCCAAAAACTTAGATATTTGAAATTTTCACATACATTTTGAGGTTATATGAAAATGGTGTCAAAACAAAAATTTTAGATTTTTTGCAACTTAGACATATAACTTTTTTCCAAAGGACTCGTAGTTTTGCTGGAAATCGAAATAAACTCCTCTTAAGTATAAAAATGCAATCACCCTCTGCGTTTTCTTTTCCCGTCCCCAGATAAATTACTTGTTCTTTAGTTTTTGTTGTTTTGAAAAACAATAAAGCGGTTTTCGATTATTTAAATTTGGTTTGGTCCCTAATCCCGAAACATAAAAAGTAACCTACGTATTTTAACAAATGTTCCGTACCGTTTCCACGACAGTTGGGTCTACGTAACCAGATTGAAACCGAATTTTGATCCGACCAAGGATTTAAAATTAATCCAAATTATATGTTGAAATTAAGATAATATTAATACACATATTAAACGTTTTCGCGTTTTAAAATAAATTAATAAAGGTACATAGATCCAAACAAATGACAGTCCCAACAATTTAACACATTTAAAACCAATCCATTGTTGCTTACCAAACAGAAGCACAATAATCGCAATCATTGCAAAGAATATTGCATAATCCCAAGAGGAATGTACGGGTCCAGGTTGAGCATAGCGGCGCATAAAATCCTCTGCGGAGCCTTCTTGTGGATTATAAAGGTTCTCCTTAAGATTAGCCTTCTCCTCATCGCTTATACCGTCCATTTGTTCGATTAACTTCCAAACCTCATCCACACTGGGCATCTTAAAATCGCCCTTGGGATCACCGAGATTTCCATAGGGATCACCAGAACCAGCGGCAAGTGCTGCAACGTCTTCGGCGAATTGTTGTTGATTTGCTGGATCATTAGCCATTGTCAGCGTAGTAATTGGCTGTTTGTCAAATGTGTTTGTTCACTTGTTGTTTTGGTAATGTTCGTTCACTTTGGCACGCGAACTTCTTGTTCACAATTTAACTGGCGCTTTAACGAAATTCTAAGGCAATTTGCAATGTTTTTATTTTGAAAACGTTTATATAATATTTTTGTATTATGCAATAACTGGAGTATAATTTTATTGTTGTAATATAATATCAAAATGGAGCAGGATGTTTGCAGAGAGGGGTGAATGCAACTATAGTAACATAAAAAAATTGACAACAACAAAAATCTAATCTAAATCTAATGGGCTTTGACAGTAAATTTCGGATCGTTAATGCATAACATACAGTATATTTATTTGAAGTGGATTTTTTTATACGGTTTATTTTAAATCTTATATAAACAACTAAAGATGGAAGTTGGAAATAAAATGATATGATAGGTTTTTGTTTAAAAACAATTATTTTATAACAATCTAAGTAAAAATTATTTGCAAAAAGAAAGCTGTTCTAACAGATTCTCAAATATATTTTCAACATAACAGAAAAATAGGAACGGACCCGGTTTTTTATCCGGCCGGATGTTCATCGCGATGTTTACTACCGCTACAACAACAACTATAGACATAGCTGGGACAAAAGATACAGACTAGACTAGAAGTAGTCACAAAAAAATATTGAAATATTTTAGTATCCGATCCAATAAGACCTTTTGTTACGATCTATTGTACGTAACACGGACAGATGGATTTTCCTCCAACCAGAAGTATCAATCAGACATCATGTTTGCACCAATAAAATTCACTGAATTATTACCGTTGATTTTTTTAGAATAACAACATGATGAACATTCACAATAGTAATGGAACCCAACGATTTATTCAGCTTCACAAAGATCGCTCTTTGGATTAACAGTTCGCTAATGCATGCATGACTGACTAGTCGGAAAACCATTCAACATCATTGTACCCGAAATAGGAGGTAAAATTGGATAATACCAAATCTATGCGGCAAATTAGAAAGGTTAGCAAGGTCAATTAATATTTTTTTTTTCCAAATTTGATATAAAATATGTTTTATGAATGGTTCATTATGTACTGATTTTTTTAATTACAATAATATGAAAAATATTTTAAAATATATACATATATGTATGTATATCGGCATTTTGAAAACTACAGCAGTGCGCTAAACTTTAGAGTTTAACTTTTCTCCAATTTATTATGGCTTCACCAAAATATGCAATGAAAAGCACCACAAATTTTAAAGTTCAAAAACATCTGGCACCATTGCACTCTAGCTATTATTATACACTAGAGATAAAATTCAAACAGACCAGTCAAATTCAAGTGACAACTTAAGCAATGGATAGTAATAAGCAGTCGTGGCCGAGTGGTTAAGGCGTCTGACTCGAAATCAGATTCCCTCTGGGAGCGTAGGTTCGAATCCTACCGGCTGCGATAATTATTTTTTGTTTACTTTTTACAAAAACATTTTAAATTTTGAAATTTGTTGAACTTATTTATATTTAATATGGAATAATTATTATTTTAAATAATTGTGTATCCGCGTATTGAGGCTGAATTTATTTAAATTCGCCATATATACAAATGTATAATAACTGTTTTAAAATATTCCTGCGTTTCACTCCCTCTCTGCACATTATTTATCACTGCTCATCAATTACCACGTTTGTAAACAAACGCAAATTTATTTAATATGTTTTCAAAATATACTAACATTGTTTAAATATAATTCAAATTAATTAACCAATTAGAAGTTTTAAATTCGCAGCCACGTTGTAGTTCACTGAATTAGGTACTGACATTATTTAAAAGCATTGTGGTCAATAGGAGTATGCCGTGTAGGCATATCACTGTTTTGTAGATATTTAAATCATAAATAATAAATACATGAGATAGTATTCCAGCAGACCATAGAAAAAAATGCTAATCTACACAAAATAAATAAACTCTCATTTTTTGTGCAGATTTCTTGACAACGTCAGCATTTTTCGACCACCAACACCTTTACAATGGTCAGCAAAAAAAAGTAAAAGAAATAAATAATACATACTTATAAATGGAAGTATTTTTGTATACGAATTATATATGAACAAAAAATTCAGTAATTTAGAAATTAATACAATATTTATGTTAGTGTGTAAAATACATGTACATATATACATACATATGTACATATACCTACACATACAGCGGTATCGGAAGGAATACTATTGAAATATGATAAGATAGGAAAAATTTACTTTTTGAGACTGTTATACATACGTAGGGGAATGTGTTTAACTTAAGAGAACTTGCTGTCGGGGCTTCATTATCAGCTAGAATACTTTATAATACACTAGTAAAGTAACTTTAGCATGCATGCACTTATCAAATCATGTAGAATAGAAGTACACGAAATTGATTTTAAATTATTTGTTTCTATACGCGTACACAGAACACTAAAGAGTAGATCTAAAGGATATATGTGAGGATTGGGATAGTCTTAGTTAAATTGTATAATTCAAAAACGAGAATGCAACTTAAAGGTTTTATTTATGTTTGTAACAATTACAGCGTAGCATTGCAAAAAAAACTGATTTGTAAGTAATTATGTTAGATTCTTTCTTCTTCGATTATTTTTTTGTTAAAGGGTATATTTTCATCGGAAAATGTGAATGACCGCAAAAATGCAATTGGAAAAAAGAAAGCAACCGGTTTGTAGTGCAAATACAGTTCTCAGCGAACTTTTTTGTTTTGATAGCATAATAGGACGTGGAAAAAATAATTGAATAAAGTCTAAACAAATAAATAACTTAACATTAGACACATGACAGCTTGATAATCCTACATGCATTCTTTACTAGAATATATTGACAATATTTGAACTCCCACTTACCAGCTAGTCCAAATACAACAACAGCCGGTACATAAAATGCCAGATTGGGAATGCTTTGTTGGAATGGTGATGATGAATCAGTTAAATCAACCATTTTTTACACAATTAATTTTTAACAAAATAAACTATATAAATTAATTTAAGCAGTGAAGACAAAAAGTCCACTTGACTAAAGCTTCGTCTGGTTGAAATATTTGTAAATCAAATTGGAGTCTGTGATCTTCTGACAGCAAACAAATATGCATTGAAATGATATTCACAATGAGGTTTTGTTACGATTAAATATCGATAAATTTTTTTGTCTAATGAAAGCAAAAAACTAATGTTTAAATAAAGTTGTATGGTGCGTTTAACGCTAGAATTATGTTTTATATTGGTAACTTTATGGAAACAAAATTTTGAGTTTATTGGTTCGGTATGAACTATTTTCATTATTAATAAATGGGTTAATGGCATTTGACACCTTTAATATATTGAAGATATCAATTTTATTTTATAAAGAGAAATATTATATAATAACAACTTTAAATGTATTTCTAAACTGAATATATTTAAATATTTATTTATTTTCCGAAAGCTTCGCGAATTATTCACAATAATCAAATAAATCAATTACTTTCTTGTTTCCGTCATTTCTTTCGTTTGACAGCCACACACATTTTGACAACAGCTGGTACTTGACAACTTTCCGTGTGAGTGCACAAACCGAATTTTGCGAGTCGATTGGAAAACTTAAAAATAATTTCGAAATAATGAAGGCTATCTACAACTCTTTATTCAAAAGGACTTCCACATATGCCGTGGGAATAATGGCATCCGTGTTCTTCTTTGAACGCGCATTTGAAGTGGGGTCTACACAACTTTTCGAATCCGTCAATAAAGGAGTAAGTTGCAAATGATTTCAACCTACACAATTATGTAAGAACTTATTTGACAATTTGATTTGTTCATTATTTTAGAAACTGTGGAAGGATATCAAGGGCAAATACGAATAAGCTAAGAGACTTCAATGGCTTTTGGTACATTGTAACGAGGGAATACTACTTGCTATCAATGAATTAAAAACAAACATTCAATTAGAATAAATGTAACATTTATTACTAAACAAAAACGAAAAAAAATGTTTATTTCTTAGGTGTTTCCTCTGTCTTTGCCTGTTGTGCCGGTTGTAGGTGATCTTCTAATACATCCCATGGCTTTTCATGCCGCACAGCATCCCAAGGCAATGGCGCAACGTATCGTTCAGGTTCTTGCAACTTAACTCCATTTTCTTCCAATGTTTTCAGAAACTTTTCAACTTTACCTCCGGCAACGGCGTCAATATTGCAAGCCATTTCAGTAATGCCTGACTGAAGGCATCTCATTGCCAGCACTCGAGCAAGATTCACAAAAGCAGGAGTATCTGTGGTTTTGTAGAGATGCTTTTTTATTGCCCATTCCGAGGTGCTCGCACCGACAATAGGACCATTCTGAAAATGTCTGACTTCTGCAGTTACGTAACGTCCGCTTACAGTCAACTCCAACTTATGCCAAAACGAACGTCCAGGTTTTTCCAAAAAATAACCGTTGGGTTTATGTGCAATACGCAATCTCTCCAGATTTCTTGGATTTCGGTTTATTATGACTGGTTCTCCGGTGGGTTGGCTGATCTCCTTGATTTTACGCAAAACGCGAGAGGATCTAAGCGGTTGAAAATGGCCCGACATATTTTAATTGATAAATTAATTCAATAATTAATAAATTATTAGTTTTTGGAAAACAATTTTCTGGCTATGAAAAATATTGAATGTTGACTTCTTCAAAGGTGTGCTGCTGATAATAGCCGTTGACAGCATGTACAGATAATTGCGCTGATCTTTACGTAAATTCAACGACGGTGAATAATGTCCACTTTTTCATAAGAGCGTATTCTACTTTTTTAACGATTTCGACAAACTACTCTCTATATTGATTTTATTATTTTCCCATTTTAAGTAAATTATATTAACTATTATTTTAGCTTGTAATTATTAATATTACTATTTATTAATTATGCGAACTCGTCGCATTGACTATTCACCGCGAAATTCAGCCGTTCACAAATAATTCACAATGAAAATGTAAATATTTACGAATATGTACAAAATAAACGAAAACATAACAGCAAATGTCAAAAGCGCGTAAAAGATAAATAATTCTAATTAACTTTTGCAAAATTAAGGCATGCGCCAAAACAGGAAACATTTTAACAATCTGTGTTGACCATTGCCCATAATCGGATTGGGCACTTTGGTGGTTCGGTGTGGACATTTTGTCTTATAGTATTTTTAGCAGAGTTTGGTGTTTGAAAACGTGATACATATCAATAATAATGCTGTTGTCTGTGGCGGGATTAAATTTGTGTGGCCGAATGCGGCTCCTAAATCGTGGGAGTTGCATTGCCATGGCGCGCATACAGAAACCTTGCACTGCCGGATATCCAACTTCATCGAAAAAGGTGAGTAGAAACCTGCTACTTGCAAACAATGGCTTGAGGCTTCATTTTCAAAATCGATCCAATCAATTACCTTGAGCTCATGGACACTACTTTCAGAACACTTATGGTTATGTGACAGAGTGTCACGTCGATAAGTTGTTGAGTGGTTCTGTTAAGTAGGCGAACGCAATTACGACACAAAAGCGCGCCACGCATAAAGCATTTAAACAGTGCTAAACTCTGTAAATGCCATTGAGATTATAGGTTATTTGTTATATTGCATGTGCAGAATATATAGTATTTGAAGTATACAAGTTTGGACAAACATGTGTCATATAGTTTTTTTTGAACTCGTCACAAAATTTATTTTACATGTGTATATTCCATGGTTATCCAAAACCTAAATTGAAAGTGGCGAAAAACACATCTAGAAATGGATGTTTCCTTTTTAATCACATTTTAGAACTGTATGATTATAAACAATTTTTAAAATGCACACTATGTATTGGGATTTGGAAAGGTACTTTTTTGTACAAAAAACAATCAATTCAACTAAGAAATCAATTAAAATATCAATTAGGGATAAGCTTTTTTATTAATTGCTATATACACATACATACACTTTAATAATAATCGTTTTAATATTTATTAGTACTATTGTATCTCTTTACAAACACTAATATGTGAAAATATTTCTGAAAAAATATTTCTTTATTTCTTGAGATATAAAATATTAGTATTAATTGAATTAATTTAACCACAAATGAACAAGTTTTTCCGACGCTATTATATTTACCTTCACTTCAGTTTTAGACATTGTCTATGCAATAAAACGATGCAAATAAAAGCAAACCGGTGGTAAAAGTGTCAACACGTTTAGTGTGTAGTACTTTGCCAAGCGTGTCATTGCCGGCGAAACGATGACGAGTAAATTTGGGGTAGTTCAACGTTCTTACCCCCTATTTATATCGCACTACTGCGAGCGGTTGGATAATGTGGAATATGTGTGTGCATTCGTTCGACGGCTATCAAAAACTCAATGAGCACCATCACCGCACACAATGCTAGTTCGCTCTTTTGAGAGTTTCTTAGCTGACTCTATTTGATTTCTAGTGCTCGTTGCATGTTTTGCTGATTGTGGACTACCAGTCACTTTTGCAAATTCCCACCGTTTGGACGTGCGCAAAAACAAACATATCCGTAGTCTCGTGCGCGAACAATCTCCCTATTTGCGAAGTGAAGTAAACAAAAGATTTTATAAAACAAAGTAGTTTTTGCAGTTGAATTTAAGTTGTTAGAGAAAGTGGTGTGAAATTTCGATATAATATTAGAAATTTGTGTTGAAACAAAGAGAAAATCACTATAAAAGTCCTATTCTACATATATATATACATATATAAATGAATAGAAAATTTTAAAAGTGTATATTTTCTTTTGCAAATTTATAAAATATGCGGTGCTATATTTAGTTATGAAAAGCGTCGCGTCAACAACAAAACAACGTCAACGACAACGACCTGGCGACAGCATCGAAGCAACAGGAGACCTACCGAAATTAATTCATTCAATTTATGCACTTAGTTAAGAAATGTTGAAGATGTTGCATGCTTTTGCCACTTAACAACGGTAAATAGTATTAATTAAAATGTTGTTAAATTCATTGAAACAATCACACAAAGAATGCAGGAACAAACTCATAAATTTTATGGTACATATGTCTAGCATATTTGTAGTTACGCACAAAAAATCCACACTTTTCGCGACAGTAGTATTTCACTTGTTGTTATTGCGAACCTGCGTGGATACTACTTGTATAAATGCTTATATTTGTTCTAGTGGCACTGGTGGCGTATGAGTAACATAAATCTGTGTAACGGTGTAGCAACTATGTAAAAGTATGTACATACATATGTACGACGCGCGTCGTTGCTTCGGGCACTCATATCATTTTACAACTTCTCTCACGAACTGCAGTAAGAATGACAAGGGACGCAGCTTCCATTTTAAATATTTTTATTGAAGTAGCAACGAAGATAACTGTCAAACTTTTTGACATTTTTTGTTAAAAAGTATGATGCAAATATGTAATAAATATTCATTATTATTTACAAATAAATAGTATGGCAATTTTATTTCCTGATTGTATGCGGTAAATAAGTATGTAAATAGGTTGGGCCCACTTATCTTCACATTGTTAGCATATGCATGAGGCGTGCTTTGAAGTAGCAGCCGTATGAGTATTATTCATTGTTAAATAAATATGCTAAGGCCTAAGCAGCCACTTCCCTTAGTTTCCTAGTCTGTCTGTAAATTTATTTACAGGTCATATTTAAATAAATATATAAATATGCTAACTTTTCTCAAGCACATGCACGTTATTATACCCTGGATATGATTTCTTGAGTTTGCCACAAAGCTTTTCTCTCCAGGAGGTTTCTCATATGTCAGAATAGCTGACTGTCAACTCTGCATCATTTCTCGAAATTACTTCAAGAATGTTTTTTGCGACATTTTTTTTATTTTACAATATATTTTCATAAAATTTCGCATGGATTATTGTCAAAAGTAACGTTATAATCTCCAAATAAATGCTTCGGATCGAACCACTGTTTAGAATCTAAATGTTCAACATAGCAAAACTTCAAGTTTTTGCAACAATTATAGCAATAATAAATTTTAAAATATGTTCCGTTACAGTACTTATCATTTATTATAATAGTAAATAAAACAGTTCAGTTTAAGAAATCTCTCATCGGTATAATTGTAAAAAAAGTGAACTAAACTAAATCACAATATCAAGGAAAATTCTGTCTTAAGTGACAACAAATTCTTAGTGAAATTGGCAGACAAAAAACAAATAAAATAAATAAATAAAAAAATTTGCATTAAAACAAAAAATTTAAAACTATTTTAAGCACTCGCCCGCATTTTCATCGTGCAACACGCACTTTTTCGCACTTGTGTTTATGCAACAGATTCAGCGAAACAAAAAAGTGAATTTAAAAGCGTTAAAATATTGTTAAGCACTAATTTTTGGTATAAAAATATATATTGTTTAGCTGGCAGCGAAAATAAATATATAATTTTAAAACAACATATAAAATATTGACGAATAATCATTAATTTACGAGTTGCTAATTCTCTTGTGTTTATATGTATATTCTTTCCATTATCCACCGACATCCATTAAATACAACAAAAACAAAAAAAAATCGCCTTCATCATCGTTTTTGCCTACCGCCAGTTTCACGTCCAGCCTCAACAACAGCCCCAACCGCAGCAAATCGCTATGGGCTACAATATAGAGTGGATATTCCAACGTTTGCGGTGTCCTTCGGGACTTTGGTATATTGCTAGCCAAATTGCTATCACAGCGGTGGGATTGTTTGCTAAATTTGTACTGGGTAAGTATCGATGATAATAATCTATAATTTTATTTCTTGAAAAATGTGTGGTGGTATCGAAACTTTGGTTGTTACAGTTATATAAGAGAATATCTCACGTTTTTTA
The DNA here is from genome assembly GCF_024586455.1 of Bactrocera neohumeralis. Lineage (NCBI taxonomy): Eukaryota > Metazoa > Arthropoda > Insecta > Diptera > Tephritidae > Bactrocera > Bactrocera neohumeralis. The sequence continues at coordinate 25,868,574 of NC_065921.1, forward strand.
CCTTCGTACGACTAATTTTTTCTTTTTTTTTATATTTTTTAAAATGTGCATCAGCTGAATGTCTACATGGTTAATGGCAATTTATTCGATGTAAATTATTTTTTTATCCGATCTTATAAATTGTATAATATTTATAAAATTGTAACAAAAAGCTAAAAACTTTAGATTTTTATGTCTTTACAAATAGTGATATTATTTATCTTTTTGCTACCATCTTCATTACTATCCAATCAATCATGCTTGACAACTGACATAAACATTAGTGAAAAATGACTTGATTGATTATGAAATGAAATTTTCATGCAATTTTCACTTTTTATTTTTCTTACGAAAAATATTCTTGTAAAATATAAAATTTTGGTTCCTTAATCAATAAATTAAAAAACGTTAATAAAATCCTGTGTATATGTTATCAACATTAAAATATTTATCATTTATCGACTTCAGTATTTAGATTTGATAAGTAAAATCAGATAATGTAATCGCAGGTATAAAAAAATTACCTAACAATTTTCTACGTCGCATGTGCTGCGTACACTATTGATTATAGAATAAAATAATGGACTATGACTATGTAGAACATGTAATTGTTTACAAGAAATCTCACGACAGTATACTATATGTTTAACTGTTAAATGTTTTTTATTTAAATTAATTTAAAAATAATTAAAAACAAAATAAAGTTTATATTTTACAGGGTCTCCGACATTTCCTTTTGGTTGTTACAAACTTTGTGGCAAACTTAATACACCCTGTTCAGGGTATAAAAATATACTCGCGTGACAAAAGTGAATCTTAAAGATAAAGAAATGTTCATTTCACCAAGAAGTTGTGAAATATTTATGGCCTTGTGCTATAAAGATAGTGCCGATTTAGTAGAATGAGATTTGGAATAATCTGGGGACTCTTGCACTTAGCTCAAGTGCGAATTGCTATACAAAGCTTAATGCGGCATGAATTAGTCTTCCGATAGTGTCAAATGTTACCAGTATTAATCTCTCATTATAACTCGTGCCATTTATAAATATAAAAACTATGATTTTAAATGGTATAAGAATTTCAAATTTATTTTCTCTATTATTTATAAACATCCAAAGCTATTTTTTATTAAAAAAAAAACAGCTGAAAATGAAATTAACTAATAAATGTAAATTTTGATCTTCCATAGCCATCGCCCAATCTTTTTCTCAACGCTTTTGTAATTAAGCACTTTCCTATATTTACTCTATGACTTTAAGGCTTGTTTTAATGAAAAAGTAGGAAATAATTGGACCATGACATTAGACATTGTTTAAAATCAGATGTTAAAAGCTTTTGAGTTTACACATATTCTTGATAATGAATTTGCGTCAATCGCGTTATCTACACTTTTACTATTCCAAATGATTTTCTATCAGCTGTTTATTGTTTACATTGTATAAATGTAACTTATTGGCGCGTGGCTGATACATATGAAAAAGAGTTTAGAAATAACAATTGGGTAAAAAATTTCGTTATTTAATTTGTTTTTTTGCTGATTTTTATGGTTGGATACTTCGTAAATGCTTAATTTATTTACTCCAAAAATTATAAAATGCCATTCAAGCTGTGCCGATTTAGCAGTGTCCGCCTATCGGTCTACTAGTCCCTCAGCTTTTGAAATATTGATTTGAAATTTTGCACACATCCTTTTCTACCCAAGAAGCTGCTCATTTGTCGGGTCTGCCGATATCGGACCACTTTAGAGTAAGCTGTCATACAAACTGATCGGTCGACATCAAGTTCTTGTATGGAAAACTTTTTTATTTAACAATATATCGTTTTAAATATTGGCATATCCGAATTATTATCAAAATTTATAAAGAATGCCATAAAAGAGTTTAGAGGACCAAAATTTATATCGCCGTTACTTGGAAAGGTTGATTTTTATGGTTCACGTAGTACTTCATACAAATTTGATTGTGATACCAATATAGTAAATGCTTGATTTATTGCTTGCAATATAATTTTTATGATTTTCGCGCTCCCTTCAAATTCATCAAATTCGATTTTCATTTAATAAACAATTTAACTAATTTTTATAAACTTTATCAGTTTATAATAAAAATGCAGATAATAAAATTATTGTGTTTTGTTTAGCTCTTTGTTTTTGTTATTTGACATTCCACTTTCAACGACGCAAATTTATTACCCAAAACAAGTGAAGTGAGTTCAGAAATTAGAGTATTGTGGGTAATCACGTTAGTTTGATAAGTAAATATGCGTTGTTATAAATGTATTTTTAGAGTAAAATTTAAGCAGTGCACTGAACCAAGTGTCGCCACTTATGAGTGTACGCGCGAAGTCATTGTACTTGCACTCGTACGCGCTTTGTGCGCTTTCACAAAGGCAGGTGCGTTCGCTTAGTACGCATTAGAGTTGTGCTGCTGGCGTTGTGTATCGCATAGAGCGAGGTGCCAAGAGAGCGGAAACCAAATTTTTACGACAAAGATAACGTTCTTTATAATTTATATACTATGAAAGTTCTATATACTATATTTATATAAAGACATACATACATATGTTGTTTTCAATGTATTATTTTATCAAAAATTTGCGGTTGTACTAAATTTATTTGACGCTCTGCGCTCGAGGCTAGCTAGGCTAAGTGCGCCGTCTTTAAATGCGTTTTTCTCGAAACTGTGTGTTTTGAAGTCGGTTGGCAAGATTTCTCCAGAACTACTCAACCGATCTTCATGAAATATTACACAGGTCTTTGAGATACAATTCACTTAACACTTGAACGAAGAATTTTTTTTCGATGACAACTATTTGAAAAAAAAAAAAATTTGCGAAATTTTCACTAAATTTGTCAGTTTTTTGTAAAAATGTCTGCCAAAAATCCTGTTTTCAGTTTTTTTTCCTTGGTCCAAGTTCTAAGTTAAGGTTTTAACTAAAACACGTATTTTTTTCATTTAAGATAATTCTGTAAGGAGTTATCCTGCCAACGAGGCCGCATATTTTTTCCGAGGGGTCACTGAAAATGGCGTCGCAAGGGCCGAGTTTAAAACATTTTTTCCCAAAAATTTCAGAGAATTAAGGTCTTGTATGAAATTATTTGAGATATCTCCACGAAATTCAGCTCGGCTTATTGTTAAAGACAACGCTTAAATATATCTAGAAATTTTACAGATCGGACCAATATATCATATAGCTACCATACAAACTGAACAATCAAAATCAAGTTTTTGTAAGAAAATGTGTACCTGTGAAGGGTATTATAGCTTCGGTTCAGCCGAAGTTAACGTTTATCTTATTATATTCATAATCGCAAATTTTCACCTTATGACCCAATTACATAAAAGCATTTAAAACCATAAATTCAACCTTCAATTAGTATAAATTAAAAAAAAAATTATAGAAACATCAAAACAAAGCTTGAGAAAATTGAAGAAAGCTAGCATCATCAATATATTCTTATGAATGCCGAAGGTTAAGTTCAATTTGGATGAGGCAAAGTTTTACCGGACGGTTTTAATTGCATGTACGTAATGGAAATGGGAAAAACTATATGGAAATCAGCTATTTTATGCAAGCAAGTGCTCAAATGGGTACAATGACTATTCTCAATCTTTTTTTTACTTGAAGAGTAATATAACTCGAGAACTATAAAAATTGAAAAAATATATTTGTATAATAGAGGAGAGCTTCAAAACAAAGAGGCTACGGTTTAACATTATGAACGTGGAAAGTAAATGGCAGCAATAATAATTTTAAACGGTACATTCATAAAAATTTTCATATAAAAAATATTTCTAAGCGCAATTGTTGATCTATAGCAAAATAATTTTATTTTTATTTTTAAGTTATGCCATTCTTCAAATAAATAGGCGTTTTGAGAGCGTATACAGAGGTTGTCACGTGTTTATAAATGTACATATATCTTTGTATATATGTATAATCGTATATTTTAACCTTTAATACTTCTAATTTAGATTTATAACAAAAAAGATCGCTCACCAATTAGAAAAAATTCAGTGTGCTATTTTTATGCACTAGGTCGCCTATCTATTTCCTGCTATATTTGCTATTGTTGTAGTAATTATTGTCGCGCACACAGCAGACAAAGCTGATTCGAACTGACTCGAGACTATATACATATATATGTACATACATACATATGTATATGGTTTATGTAAGGGGACATCGCCGTGTCTGCTCATCGGTGCAACTGCACGCCGTCGCTCTCAATTCGTTTGTGCCGTTGATTGTAATTTTTGTTTTTGCTGTTGGAGTGTTTGTGGTAACGAGACGCTTTTGAGGTTCAAAAATGTTTTAGTTTAGTGTTTTTTGGTAGATAAATTCTCATTTTTATGCCTTGAACAGGGTATATTAAATTTGCTAAGAAGTTTGTAACACCCAGAAGCAAGCGTCGGAGTCTCTATAAAATAGTCGGTTTAGCTATCTTTATCTATTTGTCTATCCGTCTGTCCATCAGTCCCTCAGTTATTGAGATATTGACCTGAAATTTTACAGACATAATTTTTTCCTCAAAGAGCTGCTCATTTGTCGGAATCGCCGATATCGGACCACTATAGGATATAGTAGTTGCCATACAAATTGAACGATCAAAATCAAGGCTTTGTATGAAAAACTTTTTTATTTGACGAGATATCATTATGAAATTTGGTATGGGTTATGGTCCAAGGCAAAGCTGCGATATGCGAAGAAATTTTTTAGATCGAACTGCTCTAACACATAGCTGCCATACAAACCGAACGATCAAAATCAAGGCTTTGTATGAAAAACTTTTTTATTTGAGAAGATATTTTCATGATATTTGGTACAGAATATTATTTTCCAAGGCAACTCTACAAGCTTCGAATTTTGGACAATGATACATTCTTTTTCAGATCGGACTGCTATAACATATAGCTGCCATACAAACTGAACGATCAAAATCAAGGCTTTGTATGGAAAACTTTTTTATTTGAGAAGATATTTTCATGATATTTGGCACAAAATATTGTTTTAGACAACAGTACATTCTCCGAAGAATTTGTTCAGATCGGACTACTACAACATATAGCTGCCATAGAAACTCAACGATCAAAATTCGGTACTTTTATGAAATCTTTGGTATATGTGAAGGGTATTATAATTTCGGTGTGAACGTTTTTTTGTTATTGTTATTTTTTTATGTCAATAACTGTCGTTTGGCGAAATATCAGCTTATGGTATGGTTTTCATTGACATTACGCGTTGCAACATCGTATAACCTAACCCAACAAAATTCACGCTACAGATGGAAAGTAAATACATACAAACATACATTTGTGTTGCTTCTTTATGCGGCTCTTGAACTTGTTGCTCTGCTTCTTCTTGTATTTATTGTTATACATTTGTGTTTCTTTTGCTTTTGTGAAGACGCTGTGCTATTATTCATGGACGCTGCAGCTCGAACTCGAGCCAATGTCGGCGCTATCAGTATAAAAAATCGCTATGCCAGCCGAGCAAACAAAGTTTGCTCACACATATGAATATACATATGGACGTATATACTATGTACACTGCTGTAGACTGTATACTACTTTGGTAACGTGGTCAATGTTAATCGTATTATTTTTGCATATTTTCAAAGCGTCTGCCCCTGGCTCACATTTGCGCGCACTTTTTGCATTATTGTTTATTTCATCAACAATGTGCAGTCACTATATTATGTAATGACTTAGAAAAATATTTATTAATTTAGTGATAAAAACTTTAAAATCATTAGAACTTGAAGTGCGAACTACAGCGCTTGGTAATTAATACGGGGTTTGTTCAAAAAGTATCGTAATTTTTTTTTTCTTATTTCCAGATATTTTTTTTTTGATTTTGGAGAGGGAATCTTCGAATGATATCGCAGTTTTCCCGACGGTGTGCACGATTCGTATAGTCATTGCTTGTTATTTACCCCACGGAACTGCGTTAAGCATTACATCGTCAGGCCAAGCTTAGCCATTCGGCTCGTCTGGCACACCATTCTGGTCTACTCCTCATTCATCCTTCTGTTTTCGTTGCGTTGCCACTCTTTTCTTCTTAGCTCTTTCAGAACTACCCGACACTAGTCTCGATTCAGTTTCGTTGTCAATTTCTCTAGATCGACTCTCGCCTTTTCATACCGCCGGCAGAGATGTGCAGTACGTTTACTCCGTTGCTGTCGCAGAAGGAACAATTCTTTCCGTCGTCATGGCTATATTTTTTCTAAAACACCCGTGCCCCGTCAAAAACTGTATCAGGTAGAAATCTGTTTCCCCATGTTTCCTACCTAACCATGCTTGTAAACTTTTAATAGGCCTATGGATCCATCACGCCGTTGTATTCCATCGGTTTTGCCATTCGTTGAGGCTTGTTTGCCTCTCATCCTTCCCTTCCACCACCGTTAATCGCGTGCCCAGGCTTGTCGACCTATCATGTACTCTTTTGAGTTCCATGGTCATTACCTCTGGTGGCATGATGCCCGCTATAATTCCAACCGATTCGTGGGATACCGTGCGAAATGCGCACGTGACCTTAATGGCACTGAGTCGCATTCTAAACTTCGCTTTCTCAGCATACGTCTTCTGCTGTAGTGATGGTCCCCATATGGGCGCCGCGTACATCAGAATTGATTGGCTTTTCGATGTGGGCTTTGTAGCTAAGTATATTGCCTATTAGAACTCCTATGTAGTTTAGCGACTTTTGGGCCGTCAATATTTAGTTTGATGTCTTCGAGCTTTTTCGTGCTTGTGATCAGTGCAGCTTCTGTTTTTTGCCTAGCAAGTTGAAGGTTTGTTGGCGAGAGCCATTCTTTTATCGTTGGCGCCGCATGATTGTAGATGTTCTCAAGTAGGTCTAGATTTTCGCCGCGGTTTATTATGGAAAATAAAAACGTAACCTATTACCGTTGCACAATCTGGGCGCATCCAGGTTTCACATCAGGATGACAGGCACACAAACTTGTAGAAGAGTATCCCTGACAGGTCAAGGGAATTTAAGAACTTTATAGGGTATAACGTACGTCGTCAGTTTTCATCACCGTGATTAATTTTTTCTACTAATTCTTTTGTTGGCGACATGATAGCTTTTTCGCACAACCACTCCAGGTTAACGGGGTTTTCTTGTAAACTAGGCAATACCTCATTAATAAAATCATCGTCTTAGCTAATAATTATATATATTATCAAAGGTTATTTGGCCGTTAGTATCCGTCGGCAAGCGACCTTTGGCGACCTCGTGAAGCGTATGTGCGAAATGTTCAGACATATTGTAACCGCTCTACCTTAGTCCACAACGACAAAGCCTTAAGGCATCCGTTTATTTCGTCTGCCGCGGTATCTCGCTCAATAATCGTCTACGTCTACCGGAAATCACCTGGCATCAAGACGACTACTCCACGATTCGATTGCCCCGAATGTTTTGCAAGCTGCGATCCAGTGCTTCAATCGCTCGCTTGTGCCACATAAGCACACGATCAATTTGCACCATTGCAACAGAGCACCACGACTACTACTTTAGCTGATGTCGCAAATAACCCTTTCTTCACTTGCAAGGTTAAGCGGGAGCTTGAAAACTGATTGTATGGTACTGCCACCACTTAGCAAGCTTGAGGCTATTCCGAAGGAGGCAACAGCCAGCGCAACCACTGTGTCAGCAGCAAGTTAAGCAAGAAAGTTTTGCCAGACAACTCTAGACTCGCTGAGGTTTTAGAAATAATACCCACAAACAGTAAGATTTCGCTTAGTATACACCACGTCTGACCTATTGTCACCTGTCGAAAACTTGTTGGATGATTCAAATACCGACTATCAATTGCATGTGTAGAGAAAGCGACCTCTGTGTTGAACCTTGCCAGGTGTGTTTGTACATATGTAAGGTTTCTCCAATATTCAAAGCGTGTCATGCGCCCTGCGATGGTTAATTGGTGGATTGTATTCGCCGGCTTTCATTTCTTTTGATTTGCACTTTGATTTAAACTAATCCATGTAAATCGGTTTAATACTTTGCTCATTGCATTCGTAGAAAATTTAATTATCGGTTCATGTAAATTCAAATCACAGTCTCTTTTTTTATTTGCTTATAAATGCATTTAGTAAAGCTTCAACATTTCTCTAACTCAGCTCTATGTTTTTAAAGGGCGTTCTTTCAATGCTTAAGCTATTCTATTTGCTTAGACTTCATATAGAGAGAGAGGAAAAGAGAGGAAGAATAATTGCACTCGGCTGTATACTGAGTAATGGAGACATACATACTACATATGTATTTTGATGTCAGGATGTCGAGACAAGTTTATTTTCAGATGTCTGTGTCTCTATCCATTCATCTAACCGTCCGTGAGAGGGATACCTTGAGTAAAAATTGAGATGTTTTGATCAGTTGCACTTGTTCATTGACATCCTGAGGTGGTTGATATTGCAGATGGACGAAGTCGGATCGTTGCCACGCCCACAAATTGATATTAAGCGAAAAATGATAACGTGCTCTAACTAGAACCAAAAGTTGAGCTACAAAGAAGAGAACGATTGTAGAAAACACAGTTGTTTGTGGCAAAATTCGTTTGTTTTTTATTCAACATAGGGAACTTAACGGTGATACACTGATTATGGAGACTCTCTAACTTTTCGATATCATTTTTGTACTACGATTTGTACTTTGCTTCAAAATGAGCCTCAATTTCGGCGATCACCTCTTTATTCGTTGAAATTTTCTTCCCAGCAAGCATTATTTTGAGATCAGAGAACGGGAAATAGTCGTTGGAGCCAGATCTGCGGAGTACGCTGGATATGGAAGCAATTTGAGGTCCAGTTCATGGATTTTTGCCACATTTTATACCGACTTGTGACACGTTGCATTGTTTTAGTGAAACAACACTTTCTTTCGCTTCAAATGTGGCCGTTTTTTGGCGATTTCGTCCTTCAAATAATCCAATAACATTGTGTAATAGTTGCTGTTGATGGTCCTCCTTTTTTAAGGTAGTCAGATTGCGCACTCCAAAATACCGACGCCATAACCTTACCAGCGTTTTTACTTTCTTTGGATCGGGTTCATCGTGTGCAGTCCTTTGGATGACTGTCGATTTACATTGGGAGACTGGCGATTGGTATTCGGAGTGAAGTGATGGACCCATATTTCATCCATTGCCGTATATCGACCCAAAAGCTCGGGTTTATTACGCGTGAACATCTCCAAACACTGCTCCGAATAATCAACTCGTCGTTTTTTTTTTGGTCAAAAGTGAGCTCGCACGGCACCCACTTTGCACAGAGCTATCTCATAGTAAAATATTCGTAAATGATCATCTAACACCCCTCTCCCTATCTTATCCGACATCGTCGAAATCGTGGGCCTGACGTTAGATGATTTCGATGACAACCAACCTGAATCTTACCACTCAAGCGGGGATTAGATAACCGTTACAAAAACAGCAACCTCGAATAGGCATAGTTTTGAGTATTTTTTTTTTTTTGAAAATTCACAAAATCTTTGTAAAATATTCATATTTGGAACAATAAAAATTTTGATTAAATATTTCATTTTTTATATGAAAAAAAAGATTGAAAATAAGCCGTGTTTTGTTCTACAAGGTGATTCCAAAGTAAACAGGACTTAAAAAAAAACAGAACAAATTGTTTTTTCAGCAAAATCAATTTATTTTATTCAAAATAGTCTCCTTCTGCTTCAATACAGCTTTTTGCACGGTCCAAAAGCATGTCGAACAAGTGTTTTAGCTCGTTGGTCGGTATGGCCGGCAGTATGCAAGTATGCAAGCCTTTTGAATGGCCTCCACGTCTGCATAACACTTTCCTTTTCATGGGAAAATGCATTTTTTCGAAAAGGAAAAAGTCGCACGGTGCCATATCAGGTGAATACGGGGAGTGGTTAATGGTTGAAATGCGATTTTTGATCAAATAATCGTCCTTCGATTGTTGGATGCTGAGCAATTTTTGGTCGTCAGTCAATTTGTGCGGAACAAACCGTGCACACACCTTTCGTAAGCCCAAATGTTCGGTCAAAATGCGATAAATCGATGTTTTGGAGATATTCAATTCCATTTCCATGAATTTCAATGATTATTTCGGCTGATTTTTGATGAATTCACCCACAGTTTCGATGGAATTTCCGGTGGTCACGGATTTTGATTGGCCCACATGTTGATCGTCATTTATGTCCTCACGATCACTTTGAAACCACTCGTGCACTCTGCTACGGGATAGCCAATCATCGCCATAAACTTGTTTCATCAATTGAAACGTTTCGGTTAAAGTTTTACCAATTTTAAAACAAAATTTAATGTTGGCTCTTTGTTCGAAGCTCATTTTCGTACCGATAACACAAACATACTGACACTTAAAACGCAATAACTTCACTTCCAATCGATGAAATGTCATGATGCTATTCTTACTAGACAATCGATCGATAAAGATAGCAGATTTTAACGCACCAGTCGGCATATACCCAGGGGGCGCTAGATTCCAAAAGTCCTGTTTACTTTGGAACGCACCTTGTATAAAACCCATGTAGCCCCTTAAGAAGCTTTCTAAAAGTGATGTGATTTATCGTACATTCTTAATATGTGATAGATCAGAATAAGCCGAAGAGCTTGAACTTTCGTCGGCTACAGATAAAGCGTGAGAAGAAAAAACAAAAAAGGTTATTCGTTATAACCACAATATTTTAGAGAAATTGAGAAAATGAAAAATCTGAATGATGTTTCAGTGCATTTCAGATGCAAAGAGTCTAAGAATAAAATTATCTTCCCGATTATATGTACTTCTAAAATAGTTTTTTACAATCTTCCGAACATAAAAAATACCTTTCCTGAGAAGTGCTTATACATATATATATTGTATTTTATTGTTTTTCTATTGATTGCAGTTTTTCTCAACCGAACCGTGGTGTACAACAGAGAGAGACTGATAAATTTGATAGCAAAACGTCCAGCCGGTGTGCCGTTAGTCACAGTGTCAAATCATCAATCATGCTTCGATGATCCCGGCCTATGGGGTACAGTATTGTGATAAATATGTACAATTATTTGCATGCAATTTAACGGTATTAGAACAAATGTTTTACAGGTGTGCTTCCCGTGCGATATGTATGCAACACATTCAAGATACGTTGGTCGATGGCGGCGCACGATATCTGCTTCACCAATAAATATCACTCGACTTTCTTCATGTATGGTGGGTGTAGCAATACATTTAAATTAAATTACAAGCAAACAATTTAGTGAGTATATAATTTATTTAATGATTTTTCCTTTGCTTCTCCATATATGTAGGAAAATGCATTCCAGTGGTGCGCGGCAGTGGCGTCTATCAGGACGCCGTCAATTTGTGTATACAAAAATGTGCGCTCGGCCATTGGGTGCACGTCTTTCCCGAGGGCAAAGTGAACATGACCAAAGAGGAGATGCGCCTCAAATGGGGTGTGGGTCGTATCATATACGAATCGCCACGCATTCCGATTATACTGCCCATGTGGCACGAGGGCATGGACGAAGTGCTGCCCAACACTGAGCCATACGTGCTGAAGTGGGGTAAAAAGGTGACGCTAAATATCGGTCAACCCATAGACTTGCAAGATTTTATACAGGATCTGAAAGATCGTAAAGTGCCAGAGCCAGAGGCGCGCAAGTTGATAACGGACAAAATACAGGACGTGTTTCATGTGAGTTTTTGCAGATGATTAAAGTTGTTTTTTTTTTATTAAAAATATAACTAATTTATATTTTTGTTACAGCATTTGCGCAAAGAGACCGAAGAACTGCATAAAAAACGGCTATAGTAATTAAGTCAACTCGTTTATAATTATTTCGTTCACATTTTACTCAAAGCGATTGAGTATGAGAATTTATAAAAAATATATATTTATATAATTAACGATAAATAGGCAACATAAACAAGTCAAAAATGAGATATACACTTTTAGCTAATTATAATTTTTAATTTCAAAAACAAAGTGCAATATAAGACTTACTCAAAAAAGCTATACATAGAATTATGTAACCAAATTTGTAGAACACTTTAGTCAGTGTCTTAACGAAATTTTCTTATACTTGCTGCATTTTTATAAAACATTATTTAGATTGTCTGGGCAAAATTCTATTTCTTTCGCATACAGAATAGTAAAAATTAAGCAGCTAATCAATTACTTTGCAGTTAAATACTATAGAAATATGTCAACCTTAACGTATTGAGTAAGACTCCCATTTATGTTTATTAAAATAAGTCTATTTATGTAATAACGTCTATAAAATGATTATTGTCACTCATGTAATATTTATGTTTAAAATTTAATTGCTAAAATCAACAGAAAATTAATAATAATAAACAAAAACATTAAAACATATACATATATGTGCATGTATGTATGAATTTTATATAGCGCACGATGTTTTCCAAAAAACAACTTCTTTATAAATACGCTTAGATACGCGCTAAAACGATATATATTTATATATGTAAATACTCATATATTCATATATTTACATATACATATATGTATATATGCATACATATATGAAAATAGCATCGAATGCGAGCGTTAAGATAATCGTATGTCTGCGAGAACTAAAGTGTACGAACTTGTGAAAAGTGTCTGTGAGAAATGCTTTTTGTTGTGCTGAGTATTGAGCGAAACTAAAGACATTGAAAATGCAAATAAAAAACGTAATGAAAGCCAAAAATACTGTTTTTTTGTAGTTTAATAGCTCACCATCTATAAAAACCACACACGAAGAGCATCGCATGCAGGGTTTGTGGGTTTTAAATATTGGATAGTCGAAAAAGTCTTTTCGTTTTTCAAATCAAACTTCAACTTATTTTTTTTATTTATTTTTATACTAATAAATAAATAAACAAATTTGTACGATTTTGGTCGACCACCTTTTGCCATTTTTCCGCTAGTGACGTCATTTCATCAGTGTAAATTGAAATTTCGAAATTTCCAGAACAGAAGCAAGCGAACTAATGTGCTACACGAACCGATACAGCATTGTCTCCGTAAACTCCACACATTTAATTGGTGGCATGTGTGGCATTTTCCCTTTTTTATACAAAAATTTCAAAATATAGCGAATTTCTTCATTATATTCACTCATATTTGAACAGCTGTAACTTTTTTTCAACTTCTCCGAATTTAATTTGGTTTGGTTTTTTTGGTTAAATGAAGCTTAAAATCTCACCTTTTCAACACTATATGGTATGACACATTGTGATTGCTAGCACTGGTGATATACGACTGCAACGACATCTATTGACAAAATACGAAAAGACTTTTTCGACATATAATACATTTATAACATCCGCCTGACTTTACCCTATCGGATTAGTAATGGTATGTGGGGTACGTTAATGAATTTCAGGGAGCATTTTATTAGTATGTGACATATTCATGGTATGCAGTATTGGCAAAAATAGCTAAAATCGGGTCGATACTACCCCAACTCCCATATACTACATATGTATAATGATTTTGGTTTTTCTAACAAACCTTTTGTCGAATATGTCGATCAGTGTATGAATTATATATTCACATAGTTATCGGATTCCGACCCTCTGGTTAACGTTTTGCACCTTAAGGTATTTCCCTGCCTTTGATTCTTGTAATTTGCAAGGGTACAAAATGTTCGGTTATACCCGAACTTAGACAAATTTACTACAGTCACCCGGATTTCAACTCGTCTCGACATACTGATCATTTATACATATGTATATAATTATATGTATATCTAATCCCTCAGTTTTGGGAGATACGTTAGGTGAACAAATACAGGGTTTGTCCGGAAAGTAATAGCCTTTCCCCGCGACTGTACTTCGGAGCGTGCGCGCACTGACTGGATCCGGTAGAAGGCGTTCCTAGCTAACGAGCGAGCGGCTGGTCAGTTGTCTCCGACCACCTGGAAAGTCAGGACAAACATTTTCGCGCGACGTGTTTCCGTGAGTGTTGCAAGCCGAAAATTCCTCGTTCGTTAGAGCAGAGGTACGCGATTAAATTCTGTGTGAAACTCGTTAAATCTGCGACAGAGACGTTTGATACAATCCAGCGGGCTTACTCAGATGTTGCTTTAGAAAGAAGTGGCACAAGGCCTTTTTGGAGGGCCGGGAAGGGGTCGCTGATGAAGACCGGAAGAATGAGCAAATCCAAAGTGATGCTCATTGTTTTTTTGACATCAAAGGCATCGTAATCATCATTATGAATTTGTTCTTCTTGGACAAACCGTCAACGCCAAGTTTTACGTGGAAGTCCTTAAGAGACTCAAACGAAGAGTCAATCGGGTCCGACAAGACATCGCAGCCGATTGGAAGTTGCACCACGACAACGCCCCGGCTCACACCGCCTTTCTTGTGAACAGCTACTTAACCAAGGCCGGCATCCCAACGCTTCGCAGCCGCCCTACAGCCCAGATGTGGCCCTCCGGACTTTTTTGTTTCCATGCCTGAAAAGGCCGATGAAAGGGGATTCAAGCAGCATGCACCTTTGCTCTCAAGGCTATTCCAGAGAATGCCTTGCGTGAAGCCTTCAATGCTTGGAAATCGCGCTGCCGGTGCTGAATCGACGCAGAAGTAGCATATTTTGAAAGTTTTTAAAGAATTGTAACGATTACGATTGGTTCAATAGATTTTTTTAAATCGACTCAGTCCTATTAGTTTCCGGACAAACCCTGTATTGTTTTCAATGAGACAATACTTTTTTGGAGTTGGTCTTTATGACCGCCGTTGCTGTATATATACTTAAAAAGTGAGTAAGTCTCCGGAACAACGTTTGGAAGTCGTGCAAATTTTTTACCAATATAATTTTCAGCGTTCCCATAACAGTTAAGTCTACTTATTCGGAATAACCTCGGATTTTTTATCTGGTGGACGGTCAAATGGGCAGTTTTGCTGCAAATTATTCAAAAATGTATTCTTATAGAACTACAACAAAAACTAGCGTCTCATATAAAGATGCAAAATCGCGGGATTACATCTACCTTTATACCTTGGCATATACATATATAACCTCAGCGCAGATACCAGAAAGTGGTGGAAAACTCTTAAACTAAATACGTTATTACCCTTATCAGGTTGGACTTATGAAAAAACGTTAAAGGGATATGCAATCCGTCGCCACTTTTCTAACTTAAGGCCTAGTTCTTGCTTTATAAGTTAACTAACGCCGCACAGTGCGATTTAACAAGGCTGGACTGAGAATTTATTTGTGGGGTTATGTGAAGTCGCTTGTCTACACAGATACACCGGAGACGATTAACGCTTTGAGAGGAGATATTCCCCGCTTTATTGCTAACATATGACCCCAATTGCTGTAAAAAGTAGTCGAAAAGCTTCTCGGCTGGAATATAATCCAGCCAGCTGCGGCGGTCACTTCTCGGAAATCACTTTTAAAACTTAATGACAAACCCTTATCTTTATAATAAAGCTAAATTCTTGGCCATAACAAATTCATACAAGTATATTAAATTTTTTTATGCATTTTCAAAAATATTTTTTTATTATCGACCGTTTGCCACTTGTATTTGTTCCACTAAATCCACTGGGGACACTTTAACTTGTTTACAACGGAATCGAGACATTGACAAGTAAACAAAGTTTTTCTATGATCATTGTCAAATGAATAAAAATATAAACAAATTTACATACCGCACAAACAACCAAATAGTAACAAACAGTATTCCGTTAACACGGCGAATAAGAAATTACAAAATAAAAAGGAAAAAACAAAAATCCTTTGTTGTGACCAAAAATATAATTTAAAAATGTAAGCAATTAAAAATTCTTTCGATTTTCAGTATAATTATATAAATTTGTTTAAATATTTGTAATAATCATTGCACTTAATTTAGGGCTTTGCTGCAAGTTCCACCAAATACCGAACAAGCCATTGTGCTGAATACGCCCAATCGCAATGAGATACTCAAGGACGGACTGCCAACACACACAAAATACAAAATCCTGGGCCGTGGCGCCTTTGGCACCGTCTTCAAAGCGATTTATCGAGGTAAAAAGGCTTTTATTTTGTTTATGAATAATTATTTACAAACAAAATTTTCGAAGCTTAAATTGTTTATTGCTCACTTTGAAGTTATATTTGTGTGAAAAAGACATTTCACGTGGAATTGAAAGAAAGTAAATTGCTTGTAAGAAATTGAGGGTAAATTTACTGTGTGGCCAAATGCTAATAATAATTTTTATACCCTGAACAGGGTATATGAAGTTTGCTACGAAGTTTGTAACACCCAGAAGGAAGCGTCGGAGATCCTATAAAGTATATATGTATATAAATGATCAGTATGTTGAGCTGAGTCGATTTAGCCATGTCCGATCGACCGTCTGTCTGTATATATACGAACTAGTCCCTCAGTTTTTAAGATATCGCTTTGAAATTTTGTAAACGTCATTTTCTCTTCAAGAAGCTGCTCATTTATCGGACCGATATAACATACATACATAGTTGCCATACAAACTGAACGATCGGAAACAAGTTCTTCTATGGAAAACTTTCACATTTGACAATGTATCTTCACAAAAGTTCGCACAGGTTATTTTCTATGGTAATAATGTAATATACGAAAAATTGTTTAGATCGGCTTCCTATAGCATACAGCTGCCATACAAACTGAACGATCGGGAAAAGTTCTTGTATGGAAAACTTTTGCATTTGACAAGATATATTCACGAAATTTGGTACGAGTTATTGTTTATTGAAATTATGTGATATCGGAAGAAATTGTTCAGATCGGCTTACTATAGCATATAGCTGCCATACAAACTGAACACATAGTTACTAAAATAAATGCACCTGTGAAGGGTATATTAGCTTCGGTGCAGCCTAAGTTAACGTTTTTTTTGTTTTTGTTTAAAAATGCACGAAAATTAATTTATTAAAAATTATTTACATAATTATGTACCCGAAGGTCAACCGGTGGCTGTGAAGATCGTGCGAAATGTGAGCAAAGCGAATGCCCAATCGATGCGCAGTGAAATGCATATTTTGGGCTGGAAGCACCGCAATATTATACGAATTTTAAAAGTAAGACTATTTTTTCCAATATTCAGATGTTTGGAAATGTATAACTTTAAAAGCACGTGTGTTTTTTAAGGTTGAAACTACGCTGAATTTCGGCATTGTCATAATGGAGAGGTTGGTGGGTCAAAGTTTGCAAGATGTACTTGAGGCCACAGTGCTGCCACTGGAACATAGAATTTAGTGAGTATATAATTTTAGGTTTTTTTTTAAATAATTTTTAGAGGTAGAATGCGGTAACCTATAAAAGGTCCCAGGATCAACTCAAAATAGTTAGAATATATATTTTTTAATGAATGGTCGCGCCGTAATTTCGCACTGAAAATCCGATTCTGATTTGCCGGAACAAAACTTATTAAGAGATGAGTTAAGGAAGTTAGTTTGTAATTCTTTAAAGCTCTAAAAGGTATATTGAGTGACCTAATCTCTCAACTCGAATCCGTCGTGTCAAAAAAACTCGCATTAACCGAACTAATATACAGTGTTAGGGCTAAATTTGCTCTTATGTCTCTCTCTCTCTCTCTCTTCTCTCTAAGCATAACACTGGACATTCTGTCGGCCCTATCTTATTGCCACAAGCAGAATCTACTACATCTTGATGTAAAACCACAGAACGTGTTGATATCTTTCGTTGGTGTACAACAACATTTACGTGATGAAACACTAACAACTGCTTTCAGTCGCCGGCAATATGTCTGTAAACTTTGCGATTTTGGTGCTTCCTTGAAGATAGACTCTCCGATGACGTCACCTAAAGGCAATGCGCGCGTAAATATTGCATTACAAATTTTAGCAGACATAAAGTATTAATTGTAACTTTTAAAATTTTAGGGCACCGTGCGTTACATGTCTCCCGAAGCATTACGTGAGGAACCGCTCACACCGGCCACCGACATCTACTCACTGGGCATCACCATGTGGCAAATGCGGCAGCGTCGTTTACCTTACCACATCATTGCGTGCAATGAAGTGGTCGCCTATCAGGTCGTCAAAAATAAGCTACGTCCCGATAGCGCAGCTCCAACCAATCCAACAAACTGCACAAGTGTGGTGCATACGACCATGGATCGGCATCATAAATGCTATTGTGCCAACCTGACAGCGGAGGAGATCACTTATCATTCATTGGTGCATCTGACGAATGTACTTAATCGCACCAAACAACCCGAAGAACAGTTGCGCTTCTCTGATTGCAGTGCGGAAGAGTTACATCAGTCGGCTGATCGTCGGCCATTCGCCTCATTAAATGCGAAAATGAATGTTATGCGTAATTTAAGCAACGAATTGAATTGCAGTAAGTCGCCGATTGCCCAGAAGTCGCCAACAAATAAAAAACCAATAATAACACGACAGCAACAACAACGCAGCACGATGGGTGATGTTGTGGATCTGTTAGTGTTGTTTGAGGATATATTGCGCCTGCACGATCGCGACAAGGAACAAAGTTATGAAGCGATTTACAAAGCTTGCTGGTGTGACGAGCCGATGTTGCGACCGAACGCTTTGTTGTTGCGCAAACGCTTGGTAGAGTTGCTGTAGTACTACTTTATTATTTTATGTATTATATAATGCATTATTATGAGATATGTGTAAATGGCACTTTCATAACAAATGCTCTTTTATTGTAGTTTATAGTTTAATATGTCGTTAACCACTAGTTTTATTTTCAAATTGTAAGTTTTTAAAAAGCTCACGAAATAAATATGCGTATTAATTTTAGTTAGATTATACACAATTTGTTCAATGTTTCTTCGACAAAAACATATCACTTTAAAATTTTACACACATTCATTTGTAAGAACCGCCGATATCGGACCACTCTGGCATATAATAGAGGACCTGTCCATGCTTTACTGTGGCTGATACATAGGGGGTACTACTAATACGAGTACCATCTATATGATTTCTAGTCGGGCTCTACCTTTAAAAGGTACGCATAAAAATTTGGCAACTGAGGAACTACTAGCTAATGAGATATAGAATTTTGGGTGAAGCAACTTATGTTAGTTTATAAAAAAGGATTAAAAAGCATTTCGTGTGTTAATAAAGCATTGCTTTTTAGGGGAAAAAATACTGTTGATTTTGGGCTCTGCACCAGGCAAATAAACCTTTGTAAAGAGATTTGCAAGGCGAAATGAGCACCAAGGTCAATGAAGGTAGTGGACGCTCTGTGCCAAGTGGGTGCCGCGCAAGTTCATAATCCAAAAAACAACGAATTGCTGATTCTGAGGAATGTTTGAGTGCTTTCTATATGCACGCTCGCCGCCCCGGCCGGCCGGTGCCACCGCAAACGCTACGTCCCGCAATTTTTAAATCTGTAATATCTTCGAAAATATTCATTTAAATCAAATCGCTTCGAAATTTAGCCATTATTTGTCGTAAAAGTAAATGACAAAAAATTTTTTTTTTGATATCCATAAGAGATAGACTGACAGGGTTTGTCCGGAAAGTAATAGGACTGCGTCGATGTAAAAAAAAATTAATTGAACCAATCGTTCAATTGCGATTGTCTATACAGTTCTTTAAAAATTTTCCAAATAGGCTCCTTTTGGTTTGGACGACAGAGGGGGTCTCAAAATGCTTGCTTTTCATCGGCCTTTTCAGGCAAGGAAACAAAAATGTATACATAAGTACTTATTAGTATTATTACAATTCTTTTTTTAAGTAAAAAAATATTTATGATTCTTGCAAACATGAATTTTAAACAAATGCTTACGATTTGAAGTATAATTTTTGTATGCATGAATGGTATTGAATTTTAACATAAAGAGATAAAATGTCCCATGTCTGTCCCCTGGTTCCAAGTTACCTCCGCACCAATTTTCAGCCAAATCGGATCAGCCGTTCTTCAGTTATAAGTAGTGTAACTAATACGGCTTTATACATTGTTGTTTTCCTCGCTAGAGAGCTCCGATAATAAACGTGTCCGGTCGCTGCTAAATTAAAAGTGCTATGGGGAGACCGCGGTCTCCGATGCGCTATTTATAGGCACGCTCCCGTTGCCCTGGTCGGCCGGTAACGCTAGGCCCGCAATTTTTAAATCTGTAATATCTTCGAAAATATTCGTTTAAATCATATGCTGCCATATAGATCATATAGATATAGGTACAGAGAAAGCGACTTTGTTTTATACTATGTAGCTGCCGTACACACTGAACGATCAATATGAAGTTCTTGTATGAACAACTTTTTTATTTGTAAAGCGTATTCTAGCTTCGATTTTGGTTTTATTCCATATTATTATTTACTAGTACAACAATGCCGATTCTCATTACTACTATTAAACTTTCCAAAATAACACTATAATAATAAAATTGAAATTCAAGTACACTTATTTAAACTATTTAAACACTTGGGTTCCCGATTGTAATAGCTATGCATATTGCTATTACGTAACTTATTTTCTTCCACCGAGTTTAGATAAAATATTTCCATTTGCATTTATGTATAACCATAAATTTCAATATTTACTTTCCACAAAAACATAAATACATACATATATCGATTGATTGTTGTTGTACTTACTATTATTTGCCATTTCCGATATTGAAACCAGACCATATCCGTTGCTAAAAATAATGGCACAGCAAATTTAACTTTTATCGTGAGCCAAAAATGTAATTTCTTAAATCAATGACAGCAACTGAATTGGTATTTAGAAATTGTGAAATTCCATTTATTCGAAACTCACTAATTGTTCTAATTTCCATTAAACGATTTTATTGGCAAACTTTTTCTCTTAATACTGATTTACTTTCGATGCAAGTGCCTGCTTTCACATTTGACACTCTCATTTTGCAGATTTATTAATGAATTTAATTTAATACTTTTTTTCACACAAAACTTCATATACACTTTTCGAAGCGCACTATTTATGTGCTATTCTTCTTTAAAAGAGGAAAAACACTTTAATACTTTTACACTTTTGAATTGATAATTTAGCAAATTTTTTTATTCGGCTGCGATCGCTTTTGGCCTTTTCACTTTGCACATTGATTATTTAACTTAATGCTTTTTCTTCAGACCATGCTGCATATACACTTTGCGAAGCATACTTTTTCACTTGTAATTACTCTTTAAAATAATAAAAATAACACTTTTACGCTTTTAAATTGAAAATTTAACAACCTGCACTTTTCACTGGTGTTTACACATTCATTGACATTTTACTATTTGTAAACAAACTATCCCGCTACTTTCTGCGTTGCCAACCACTTATGCGGGTTCCGTTCCAAATTGCTATGTTGTTCCAAACTGATTAATGCAAACAGCTGTGATTCCAGCCGTTGTGTAGAAAAAATATTAAATTTGCTTTTAAAATTTGTGTGTCGTTGGTAAAAGTATGAGAGATAATAATTTTTTTGTTTGTAGTTAACATGAACATGTTGCAATAATAAAATTGCGTGATAAATTGCTTGCGTGTGCGCTTACCAAATTGAATTTAAATACATACTATTGCAGACTAATGAATTGTTTTTTTGTTCTCAATGTACACACCATAAATTATTTGGAGTGAATGTCTAAAACGTAGTAATCCTTTAGCGCCTCCGGGATATGTATGCGTGTGTTTTTCGATAACTTTGATATTAAAACGCCTGTTAATTTTTCCTCAGACTATCAATCACTTAAACTTTCGTTATTAAGTGACCTTATTAATCTTACCTCAGTGTATCAATTAATAAAACTACAACAATTATTAAATTTAATATTATTAATTTTATTTTTTCGTTCGATTTTCATTCAGTGTATGTATTTATTTGTATGTATTAATTTCATTCATCATAAGTGTTATGTTTATAGTTTTCTTTTAAATAAATATCTAATAGACATTTTAAATAAAAATAAAAATATGTTTTAACAGAAAATACATAGTAGTATTTAATAGTATACAAGTATGTAGTAAATAGTAGGTAAACTTTTAGCAACTAACTACACAGAGAAAAACCTAAATATATATACTTATACATATGTGATCGCTAAATAGTATATAATATATTACAGTTTACATACTAAATCTAAGATCTTTAACGTCGCTAATACACTAAAATATACAAATACGAATATATATATATAATTTTTATAATATATGTAGTAGTGTTTATTAAACCATACAAACTTTAGACTGACAGTAAGTAGTTTGTCTAAAATGTAATTAAGCATAGTAATTTAGTAGTGTTTAGTGTTTAACATTTTGTACTGACTACGCTACCAAGAAGGAGGAAAGAGGGAATAAACTGCGTTAAATAACTTGATCTACATACATGTTTACATATGTATGTATGTGTATGCTGTACTGTAGGTAAATAAGTAGTTGTTGGCTTACTTAATTTTGTTTGTAGTTAGTGTTAATTTGTGGTTTCATTCGGCGTTACTTAGCTCTTCAAATACTTAACTATTATATGCTTGTAAATATTTAATCATTACCACACTACATACTTATGCATGTGTGTATGCTGTAGTAGATGTATGTATGTAATACTTATGCACTTGTATTGTTATTGTTTACTAATATATTGTTGTCAATTGCATCATAAGTAGGATTCTTTCCAAATTGTCTATCGTGAAATGCCGAAAATGCAACGTTCAGTTGGCAGTGGTGTGTATAGTTTACAAAAAATTCGCCACTTTCACACTACACGCTACAAATTCGCATTATCTTTAGTTGGTATATTACTTTTCAGTTTTATTTTTTTATTTTTAAATACGCACAAGTACGTTGAAGGTGTACCGCTAACAATTTGCATGGAATATATGTTTTAATTATTATGTAGAAACCGTTATAACAATATATTTTTATGCTAACTTGCTTATTTGCTATTGCAATACTATTTGTTATTGTTTTTAATTTGTTATAAATTTAGTTTATTGTTTGCTGACTTGAGTTTATATATCTTTTACGCTACTCTATTGGTTTTATCGTCAAATTTTAGTTCGTCTGTTCGTTTGCTATCGCTTACAAATTGTTATACGTTTTATAAAAAGTTGTTGTTGTTTACTATATTTATTGACTACTACATAACTGCTATGTTTAGAGTTTGTTTTATTGATTTCTTTGTCTAAACGTTATTTTATATTTATTTTAGTTATTTTATGATTTCTGTTTACTTTTTTACTATTTCTGTTTAATTTTGTGCGGAAGACTACTTAACTTTAATAGTTTACATGATGTGACATAAGATTTTTTATCATTCGTTCAGCTACATACTTTACACCCTCCGTTCCTTGGTTCACAAACTAATATTTTTGACATTTGTCAAAAGAAAATTTGTTTTTAAGGCTTTACTGCTACAAACTAATGGAAATATTATTTTATAAAGCCGTTAATATCAGTTCAAATTATTGTGAATACGCCGTTATAAACAATTTATATTATATTTTTCCATAACTGCTTTAAATAATGTTTGATTATAATACAAAAAAATAATAGTCAATTAATTTTAACTGCAACAAAGCCATAAACAATTATTTGTTGAAAAATTTTCACACAAATCAAATGTAAATATATACACCTTTCATTTAAAAAATCTTTACTTTAGACAAAGACAATTTTTTTTGCAATTTTTAGTTTGAAAAATTATAGCAAATCGCTCAGTTTAATTTTTCCTTTATCACCAATAATATTATTTTGTAATTAATTATATAAATAAATAGTAATTATTTTGTACACAAAAAGTGTATATTAATTATTTCGAAATATTTATATTTTATATTAATTATTTTATACAAAAACAAAAAATTTATATTTCTCTCATTAATGTTTTAAATTATTTCAGAATCCCTAAAAAGTCAGATTACCATAATTAGCTTCACTTATTCAAATTAATATTTTACAAAAATTACATGCTTTGAATTTATGTATGTGTTAATTTTTAGTGTTCTACATAGAATAAATAATGAGTGTTACTTGACTAAGTGTTGCCATTAAATATTTGATTTTTTGTGTAATTTTAAATAAAAAAAATATATTTTAAAAATATTTATTGTAGTTTTTAATTTTTTAAGGCATAGAATTAGAAAAATATGAGGTGTAAATAGAATATTTGCAAAAAAATATATATTTTCAAATAAATATTAACTTAAATATAAAAAACAAATTAATTAAATATTAATTTAAAAATAATATTTTAAATTACATTTCTCTACTTTTTTAACTTTTTCTTATTGAAAAATTGAAAATTTGCAAATTTAATTTTAGCTTTAAATTTTAGAACTTTTTTGAAAATTGTAAATAACAAATTTTATTTCAAGTTTTGAAATTTAGAAATTTTTTTTTTTTTGAATTGAATGGGAAATTATTTTTAAGTTTTTGTTTTTTTTTTTTATTTTAAATTTTTGAAATTCTAACGCATTTGAAATTTTGAAAATATTTTTTTATTAAATGAACTAAGTTAAAAATTGGAAATTAGCTAATTTAATTAAAAGTTTTTCAGAACTTGTTAGTTTTACACGTATTTATGTATTTGAAACTCTGATAAGATTTTTTAAATTAATTAAGTTAAAAAATTTAAAATTTGCTCATTTAATTCAAAGTTTTTGATCTTTTTGAAAGTATATTGTTTTTAATATGTTTGTGTATTTGAAATTTTCAAAACATTTTTTTATTAAATTAATTAAGTTAAACATTTTAAAAATTTTGCAAATTTAATTTTAAGTTTTTGACTTTTTTGTAAGTATTAAGTTTTGAAATTTGAAATTTTTTTATTAATTTAATTAAGTTAAAAAATTGGAATTTAAGAAGTTTAATTTGAGACTTTTGAATGTTTTTAAAGCATTCAGTTATTCACCTATTTATGTATTTGAAATTCAGTCAAAATTTTTTTATTAATGCAAGTAAGTTAAAAAATTGAAAATTTGCTAATTTAATTTCAAGTTTTTGAATATTTTTTTTGTAAATATTACGTTTTTCATGTGTTTATGTTATTTGAATTTATCAAAATATTTTTTTATTAATTTAATTCAGTTAAAAAAATGGAAATATGCAAATTTAATTTAAAGCTTTTTAAAATTATTAACCTATTTATGTATTTATAAGTTTGAAAATATTTTTTTATTAATTTAATTAAGTCAAAAGATCAGAAAATAGCAAATTTAAATTTTTTGAAAATATTTAGTTTTTACATATTTATGAATTTGTAACTATATTCTACATATGTATGTATATATTTCAATATACATATATATTTCAAAATGAAAAATTAATTTTACATTACATACATTTATTAATCAAATTGACTCAAAAATTATAAGTTATTAAAATATAAATTTGAAAATTTTAACAAGAGAAATATTACAAAATACATTTTCAAACATAAAAATGCTTTAATTGATTTTAGTTATATTTTTAATTTATATTCTATTTATTTTATTTTATATTTTTTAATTTTAGTTTATATTTTTTTTATTTTTGATAAATATTTATAACAAAAAATAATTATTTGAAAAAAAAAAATGAGTTTAAATTACTTTTAAAATATTTTAGTATTCAATAAAGCTGGCAACACTCGGTCACATAACACTCAATGTATATATTTATCATCAGCTGTATATATTTATGCATTTATAAATTTATAAAAAAATCCAAATTGTTAATAAATGCAAAGCTTTCGCCAAATGCATTAACAAATTATATATTTATTCGTATGTACAATGCCCATTAAAGAGTAATTTCGTTTCGAAAATAACCAACGAGTCAACTGCCACTCAACAAACCATCATTTATTCCTGTACCGAGGAAAAAACTGTACATTAGAACGGAATTAACTGATAGGTATGTCGGTGAGTTGAAAGCATGTGTCACAACTACGCTGGCTTTCGCTATTCTGCAACCAAATGTGAGCACTCCCCACAAAACGAGGGAGTGTGGTGAAAATAGTGGAAACCACTTATCTTAATTTCAATATTTTAGATACATACATAAATATATGTATATATTGTATGTAAATGCATATATAAAAAGTGATAACTACAATATATGCTTTTTATAAACTCGTAGTACAGACAATTTGCAGGCAGTGTATTTTTATATTTCTTGATTTGCGTACGATTTTTGACTTGATGTTGAAAAAAAAAAATTTTTGAATTTCGCATTGAATTTTTTTACGCCGAAATACCATATAATTTTAATTTTTATAATATTGAAATGATTTTTTTTTTCAAAATTACGGTATTAATTATTACAATTATTTGTTGTTGTTAGTTAGTGTTTTTGTTTAGTTTTTGTGGAGTAGGCAGTTAGTTTCACTTTTGGTGTTATTTCATTGTTACTACTACGTGTTTATACAACAATTTGTTTTTATTGTTTTTGTTTTTAGAACTACTTTTGCGTACTCTTTCTTCGCTCAAATATCACATATAAGTCTTTTTTTATATAAATTTTGCTTAAATTAATTAACTTGTGGATTTCGCTTCAACCGTAACGGCATGATATACTATAACGGTTCAATTTCATTTTTATTGTTTTTGTTTGTTTGTTGTTATTATTACTTTATTTTATACCCTCAACCGCACTTGGCTAGCTCGCATAAGAACGACGCACGGGGACCGGTGGAGGAATTTTTGATTTTCGTATTGGCTGTTGTTGTTGTTGTTGCGTTTGTGTATCGCCAAATTGCATTGGCGCGTTTTGGTTTTGCTTTGGCGATGGCGGCGATTGTTGTTGCACGCTGGTTGGTATACGCGTCGGCGGTATTTTCGGCAAGCCGTTCACACAGTTGCGCACAATCTCCGTTTTCACTTCCTAAGATTTTAGACAAAAAAAGAAATAAATATTATTAGTTATTAAACATCATTTTAAGCAAATTGCTTGCTCACCTTTTTCGGTGACAACGGCGCTGTGGGCGAACCGGTCGGTGTTGTTGGTATGCGCTTCCAACCGCTGCTTTTGCGCCACGAGTTGGCCGGCCGCTGTTGTAGACGTTCTTGCAACTTGTGCGCGCTGGCGGAGCCGCCGCGACTCGCGCCGCCACTACCGTTACCGCTGCCGCCGACGATTGCGCCGTTCACGCTTTCGCTGCGCACCACACGCGGCGGCTTGGCGTCGTTGCCGTTCGTGTTTGCCGCGTTGCGCAGCAGTCCGTTCAAGTCGTTTTCGGTTTTGTGCAACATCGATTTGGATTTGACCATCGGTAGCGCGGGGCTGTTGGTGTTGGGTCGACGCAGTTCCGTGCGTATAATCGCCTCAATGCATTCTTGTTCGTTTAGCTTGTGCAACGTTTCGTTTTCCAGTTGCAAGTCTTCGATTTCGATATCACTGCTTTCGTTGCCACACAATTGTGTGTCCATTTCCTCTTCGATGCCGCCTTCGATAGTGCTGCCGTTCAGTTCGTGTTGCGTTGTCGTACAACGCGATTGTTCGTCCGATTCACTGGACGAACAGCTGGTCACTTGTGCGCGTCCCGCCTCGCTTGGCGTCGGGCTGGCCGCTTTCAGTCGATTGCCATTTAATGCGATTTTACTGCGCAGCCGTATACGTCGCTTCGACAAACTAGACGTTTCGTCTTCTTCGTCGTCGTCGTCCTCATCGTCGGTTTCGCCCTCGATGTAGGAGAAGAGACTGCGCGCCGAAGCCGAACGTATGTCGACAAGTTTGTAGAACTCGTTGGTGAATTCGGTGCGCGCAATGTCTTCATCTTCGGAGTAAACAATCTGCGAAAAAGCAAAAATGAGTAAACATTAAACCATGAATCGAGCGACTCGCAACGTGTATCAAACTCACCTTTTGTTGCAGCAATTGTGATATCGCCTCGGATTCCGAGTCCGTTTCCGCAGTGGTCGATGTGAGAAAATCATTCGAATTCCACATCCACTCGTTTTCACCATTTTGTCGCCTCAAATTGGTCAACAAACGTCCGCCGCGCATAAGTTGCTGTCCGTCGTCCAGCGTCACTACAGGCAACTCCTCTTGCGACATGCTCCAGTCTTCCATTTCAGTCGAACACGGTTCGGCCGGCAGTAGCCATTGTTCGGGCTCCTCCGGCAAATCTTCCAGATGTCCATTCGATGGCTGCGGTTGTCCGCTGCTCATCGTACAGTAGCCTTCGTCACGTCCCTTTGCCGGACTTGCTGAGAGCGCCGCATTTTGCGCTTCCAAATCGCGTACCCGATTCTTAAGCATGGTGACCTCTTCGCGTAGTATATCCTCTGCGACAATGGCATCCACTACCTTGCGCATTACATCGTCCAGACAACGTTCGTAATGACGTATGCTGCGTTTGAGCGTGTAATTCTCTTGTTGCATGGAACGTAGGAGTGTCTCTTGGTGGGTGATGCGGGTCTGAAGAGAAATAAAAAGAAAGGAAGGGTTTTAAAACTGAAAACGGCTAAAAACCCTAAAAGTTTCAGGACAGTAAGAATAGGCGATCTTGACCTAAATAGGCTATCTTGACCTAACCAAACTGGCTTTGAAAGCTTTAATAATTGAAGAGCACAGCGAAACCTCTGCCGGAACTGATATTGATAAAATATGTCAATGCTGTCATATTATGACTCAAAAAACTATTGGTATTGGTATAATTTTTTGTATATGTGTTCTAAAACCAATTCTCAAACACTGAAAAAACCGGATTTTAGAAGCTTAGTCAGCCAAATGTCTTTAATTAAGATTCATTCAATATTGAATTCTAAGTGCTCTCGACTTTAATGTTCCCATAGTCACCGTCATCCCTTTCCTCACTTATGCGAACTTCTACACATGGCTCCATCCTCCAAAGCGAAGGAAATGGGTCTGGCAGTGAACGAGGGCAAGAGAAAATATTTCCTGTCATCAAACAAACAGTCGTCGCTCTCGCGACTTGGCCCCACTTCACTTTTGACAGTCATAACTTCGAAGTCGTAGATAATTTCGTCTATCGTGGAAACAACGCAGAATAACTCTTGCCAACAGGTGCTACTTATGACAGAGTATGCAATTAAGAAGTAAAGTCCTCTCTCGACGAATAAATTCCTTATTCCCGTCCTACTATATGGTGCAGAGGCATGGATGATGACAAGATCTGATGAATCGACGTTACGAGTTATCGAGAGAAAGGTTCTGCGAAAGATTTATGGTCCTTTGCGCGTTGGCAAAGGCAATACGGTATAAGATTGAATGATGAGCGGTATGGGTTATAAGACCACATTGACATAGTTTAGCGAATTAAGAGATAACGGTCATGTCGCCCGAATGGATGAAAACGCTCCAGCTCTGAAAGTATTCGACGCAGTACCCGCCGGGGAGAAGCATTGGAAGAGGACGACCTCTACTCCGTTGGAAAGGGCAGGTGGAGAAGGACCTGGCTACACTTGGAATCTCCAATTGGCGCCAAACAGTGGGAAAAAAGAACGATTGGCGCGCTTTTGTCAACTCGGATATAACCGCGTAAAAATGGTCTACGCCAATAAAGAAGAAGAAGAAACTTGACAGCATCCCTCAAAAATATTTCAAAAATGTCTGAAAAGTAGTCACATTTGCTTTTTGTTACTAGATCCAATCTTAAGATGACAGAGTTTACGAAGCCATTGTAAAGACTGTGCTGATATGAAGTATCAAAATTGTCGGAATGGAGTTTAATATGTATTAAACGCATTTAAGTTATACTCCGTAGGGATTTATCCATTTTTCCGCAGTCGATGAAAGATTTAAGATTTTTAAGTGGTATTTATAGGGCTTAATCTACTTGCTTCAGATTATGTTATCTGTCTTCTTGAGGACTGGGTAGAGCCATTTACTGTTATAAATTTCAATCGAGGAAAAGCATTTATAACTGTGGCTGGTATAAGGGTAACTATTCTTTGCATACTAGAAAACTGTATATTTTCAGCACCTGGAGACTGACGATATGTCCGATATATAAGGTATTTGAAGACATACTGCCATTTTACAGATCTTCATTCTCATTAGAGGCTTTTAGTTCGTTAAACTTTGTAAATTGGGGAATCGAACAAACAACTGGTATAAATGAAATATACCGTTTGTCATCCAATCTAAACAGCATGGCAAGCGATTATACCAATTCAACGAAGTATCGAACCACTTGATTTCGAATCAACTAACATTAGCTCTACCTCACATGCAACAATTTTTTGTACTCTTAAATTTATTCTATTTTAAACACCTACTTAAACTGGCACAATAGATTTGGAATATTCTTGTGAATTTAAACAGCAAACTTACGTCATTGGCTACTTAGTGACTCTAGTTGCTAGCCGTTAATGCACAGTTATTGTTATTCTAATTCTAATTTTTTATTCATTGTTGATGCACGCGTGTGACTGATAGTGCTTAATATCTTCAATCAACAAGTCGACAATTTGTTGATTGAAGTCGGTACTCATTTGGAGGCGATTAATATTTCTGATGCGTTGAAATGATAATAAACCTACGGTGTCTAACTAATTTCGTAAAGTATATTATTGGGTCGGTTATTTATA
Organism: Bactrocera neohumeralis; assembly: GCF_024586455.1. NCBI lineage: Eukaryota > Metazoa > Arthropoda > Insecta > Diptera > Tephritidae > Bactrocera > Bactrocera neohumeralis. Next base: position 25,898,985 of record NC_065921.1, read on the forward strand.
ATTATTGAAGTTCTACATTATAGATTAAATTGGGTGTAATCGTACATGAGCTATTTTTAGATGTGTGACTTTCAGCAACGCGCCACTAGTTTGTTCTTTTCGCTGTTTGGCGCTAATTGGAGATTTCAAATGTGCCGCTAGGTCCTTCTCCACCTGATCTCTCCAACAGAGTGGAGGTCTCCCTCTTTCTCTGCTTCCACCGGCGGGTGCTGAATCGAAAACTTTTAAAGCTGGAGTGTTCTCTTCTATCCGGACAACATAAACTTGTCAGCGCAGCCGGTATGCCTTGAGAGAGGATTTTACATTTCAATTGCCTACTCAGCTACCTGTGACTAAAAGAGAAGAAGCTTCATCCGAGTCATTCGGACATATTTGGTTTAAGGGTTCGCTGAAGTTGAATTGCAGCGTCTGTTCAACACCTCGCCTAGCTGGGTTTTGGACCCGCCATGTAAAAACCACTTCCAATGAAATAGAAACAACAGCCTCGGGCAGCTCACTCAATTATATGCGCTTTAATTCTTCTTGAAACCCACACTACCAAAAAAAATACCTCTTTTAAAACTTATAACTTATTGTTTATAATTTACCTGGAGTGTTTTGTGTCCTGGACATGTTTGTTTTTGCTTCCGTTCTTTCGATTTTATTACACGATTCATGCTGTAAAGAGAAAAGAGAGTTTTTTTTTTTAAATAAGATAAACAAAAAACAGTTAAAGAAGATCTAAATTCTTTTAAAATTCTAAATTTGGGTATAACAGAACTCTTGTAACATGTAAGGATGAAAGCCAGGGAAGTATCTTGAGGTTCAAAACGTCAACCAGAAGATTGGGATATATATATATAAGATGCGTTCCAAACTAAACAGGACCAAAACAACAGAACAAATGGTTTTTTCGGCAAAATCAATTTATTTTATACAAAATAGTCTCCTTCTGCTTCAATACAGCTTTTTGCACGGTCCAAAAGCATGTCGAACGAGTGTTTTAGCTCGTTGGCCGGTATGGCCGCCAGTATGACGGTGCAAGCCTTTTGAATGGCCTCTACGTCTGCATAACGCTTTCCTTTCATGGGCAAATGCATTTTTCGAAAAGGAAGAAGTCGCACGGTGCCATATCAGGTGAATATGGGGAGTGGTTAATGGTTAAAATGTGATTTTTGGTCAAATAATCGTCCTTCGAATGTTGGATTCTGAGCAATTTTTGGTCGTCAGTCAATTTGTGCGGAACAAACCGTACACACACCTTTCGTAAGCTCAAATATTCGGTCAAAATGCGATAAATCGATGTTTTGGAGATGTTCAATTCCATTTCCATGAATTTCAATGAGGATTTCGGCTGATTTTTGAGGAATTCACGCACAGTTTCGATGTTGGCTCTTTGTTCGAAGCTCATTTTCGCACCGATAACACAAACATACTGCCACTTAAAACGCAATAATTTCACTTTCAATCAATGAAATGTTGTGAAGATTCTCACTGGTCAATCGATAAAGATAGCAGATTCTAACGCACCAGTCGACATATAGATGACGCCACCAGGGGGCGCTAGATTCAAAAAGTCCTGTTTACTTTGGAACTCATGCAGATATTTGACAAAAGGTTTGTTAGAAAATCGAATATATAAAATAAATACGTAGTACTATATGGGAGTTGAGAGTAGTAGCGACCAAGTTTTGTGTATTTTTGCCAATACATTCATACTCGTAGTATGCCACATACTAATAAAAGGGTAACCTCAGATTCATTAAGGTACCTCACTTCCCTGCCATTACCAATCATACTGAGAAAAGTCACTCGGACATATAACATGCTATATGGGGGCTAGATAGAGTTTTCACCGAATTTCATCTACTTATATTTTAGGTACAAATATACACTGTTATCAGTGAAACACGCTCTGTAATTTTCATTGAGATAACTCAAATATTGGCCGATATATGCGATACAAAGTCATCCGGAAGTTCAAAACCCTTTATATTAGGTATTTGAAGGCTAAGGGAAGTACTGGTTCAGTTCAACCGATTTTTGACATACAGACATACTATTGTCAGAGAAGTACTTTCATTGAATTAAATATATACTTATATCTCACACATTGACAGATATTAGTTGTAAAAAGTCAACTATAGGTACTGGGGTCCAATTATTCAGTACCTAGGGCTTTGAACAGTTTTTGTTTTGGATTTGGACAATTTTGGCTATAAGGTAACATACTCTAAAGATATTACTCGTGCAAAGTTTCATTTCGCCTAATAGCTGAAACAGCGAACAACGTAAACCAGCAGCAGGGGGTGGAGGGGGGTACATATGTAACGGCACTGATTTTAACTCTGACCGATATGGTAACCCTAGATAGACAGATAGTTACCGGGATTTCGACTGTCAACCTGATCATTTATATATACTATATATCCCTATATCTATCTCGTTTAGTTTTAGGTGATACGTACAACCGTTAGGTGAACAAAACTATAATACTCTGTAGCAATATGTTGCAAGGGTATAAAAGCTATTACTATATTCTTACAAAAATTTAATATGTAATTTTGAGATCTGATCAGTTAAAGCAATAGGCGGCTGAAGCATACCGGTAACTTCAAAAAAAAAAAATTGAAATCCAGGTGACTGACTAAACTTGGTATTCGGGTTCTTTGGCAAGGCGGAGTTCGTAGATGAGCGTAATCGGACCTCTGTCACGCCCACAAAACGCAATTAAAGGAAAACCTATAAAGTGCCATAACTAAGCACTAAAATAATATATGTATAAACTCTAATTTGACGCAGGGGATCGCATTAGCAAGGGGCGCCTGTGGGCAAACAATTTTGCAAAAGTGGCAACATCTCATATCTGAGGACCCGCACAACCGATGCCAACTAAATTTGGTATGTGGCAATCCTCTGAAATCCGACCCCAACCACGTCTACTTGCCATATAAAACAATTTTTAATTCCACTTGCTTCTTTCACTTTCCAGTACACAAATCAAGAAGTAATGAATATAACAGTACAAAACCTTGCACCTTAAAGTAATCCCTGATGACCAAAAATTGTTCAAATCCCACAAAAACCGTTCAAGCCCCTGGGTACCGAATACTGGAGTCCAAGTACCTATAGTTGACTTTTGATCGAAAATATCATTCAATATATATGATATGCAATTGAAACTCAGAGAGAATCCTTTCCTGTGCCCCCCCATATATGTATGTACCTCATATGAAAATTTTCGAACTTCCGGTTGACTTTATACCGCATACATAAGTATATCGAACAATATGTGAGTTATCTTAATAAAATTGGGAGAGCGTGTTTTTCTTGTAACAGTGAATTTCTTCTTAGAATGACTAAAATCGGGTGAAACCCCGTCCTAGACCTCATATAACTAACAGGCCTTATGTACTGGCTTTAATCTTTGCAAGTTGCAAGAGTATGAAGTGTGCGGTTATACCCGAACTTTGCTCTTTGCTAGACATAATAATTGTACACACATCTCTAGAAATTGGCATTATACTGAAACAAAGGTTAGAGACGATAAATGTGGGTGTGAATGCACCTACTACACACCCACTTTTTTCGCTTTTCAATAGCACTGCTAGAAATATGATAATGAAATACAACAAGTGCTTACATTAACTAAATTAAATTATCAAGACACTGCATGTTATTCTGCTGTACTAAAAAGATAACATAACTTTATTTATATAAAATGAACTGATAATGCAAACATTGATTGTGATTATAATAATTACTGTAGCATGTGTACGAGTATATGCACTTATGTATGTTAATTACTGAACTTGAAGCGTTCCATATTTATCACTGTGGAACTCGCAAGTCATGATTGGACCGCTGAAACCTCTACTTAAAATATACCTTCATTAAATCACAACCTTTTTGATTTTCGTCTGCGCCGGGCAGTGTTTTGCTGAGGTTCTCCAACCAGCTGACAATATTTGGGTATTTGCTCACATCAATACCGCACACGACAAACGTCGAGACAGAGGCAAACAAAGTGAAGTCGGCAAGCGACAAACTATCGTTAGCGGCGTACGTTTGCCCGTCCAAGAATGTGTTTAAGAATTCCAATTGACCCTCAAGTTTGGTCAAGCGCTCTGGCACCGGCGTTTGCTTATCTCTAGCGACGGGATAGTAGTAATCGCCAAAGCAACCATACAAGTTGAGGTCGAAGAATAGACGCTGGTTGACAACAGCCCGCTTTTTGGGGCATTTCGGGTACAGCGAGTCATCTTTGCCATATGCTTCGGCCAAGTAAATGAGTATGGCGCGTGATTCCCAAACCGAGTGGCCATTGTCCACCAATGTGGGAATGGTATGTTGCGGATTGATCTTCAGGAATTCGGGTGTCAAGTGCTCACCATTCTTCAAACTTAAGATCTTGCGATTCAATTCAACACCCAATGATTGGGCGAGCATTAGAATAGAGCGACAGGGCGCAGATTCGATGATGTAGTAGAAATCCATGCTGACTGAAATTATGAAAAATATTTATATTCACATAATTTTATATTTAATTTATATATTAGAATTTGCTTTTCTTACCTTGTGATTTGCTAAAACTCAGAAGATGCTTTCACTCTTACGAACTGTACACAACTGAGAGTTTGTTACAAATAGTGTTCTATTTAAAGGTTCCGTTAATACAATGTCACTCGAAGAATTACCGAGCGCGCATAAATTGATATATTATGTATAAATATATATTTATATTATGTATAAATATATATATATCTGTATAGGTTTTTCCAAGTGTGCGGATAGTTGCGTTAACCCAATAAACAAACTGGCGCCGGCATTCAATAAAGTTGAATAATAAAAAATTTTTTATACCCTCAACAGTGTATATTAAGTTTGTCAGAAATTTTTTAAAATTCCGAAGGATACGTTCGAGCTCTTATAAAAAATATTTATATAACTGATCAGCATGGCGGGCTGAGTAGCAATTCCCACAACAGGCGGTTCTACGCACTGTAATTGACCGGAATTTTATGAGGTCAAGCGCTGTTATTTCAGAGAGCTAACACCGTTTAGATCGATAAGTTTGTCTGTCTGTCCGTTCGTCTGTATATATGCGAACTGGGCATTTAGTTTTAGAGATATCGGCCGGAAACTTTACACAGATCCTTTTATCACCAAAAAGCTTCTCATATTTGGCAACCACCGATATCGCACCACTATATTATAAAGCTGCCATTCAAACTGTACAATCGGAATCAAGTTTCTGTATGAAAAACTTTTTCCAGCAAGTTTTTGGTAGGCCTTTGGTAGTCGAAAGATTTTCTCAAGTGGTCACACTGTTTCTCATACATTTGTTTACTGGGTTTCCTCGCTAGATTTTGTTGATTAACATATGTTTTGATTAACAACCGGCAATTTCCATCCCACTACATGTATGTGTGTATGTATGTGCATTTGTGGTGAAATTTTAATCGAAGCTGTTATAAAATGTATCACCAAGTGTAAAATTCGCGATAAGAGAATCGACACGCTCAAAGTGATATTATGAAGCAAATCAAGTGTGGTCCGTTACAAATTCTTAGATAAATTATAGTATACAGCTGTGAGCGGCAGTCCATTGTCGGCTGACACTCTCTGAGCGAGCTCCGAGTATACATATATACATATATACGTGTGTTTCACACATACCTGTGACCGCTACGAGGGCTGCATTCTATATTTTATGATTTGGCAATCTGACTGTAGCAACTCACAAGTTAAACGTAAAGTTTGACATTTTTGTATATAAACTCAGAACGAGAGCTATGTGTCTTGTTTACAGTCCCTTAAAATATTCATCTCGGCCACAAAATGGAAATAATTCGTGAACATTTTTGCGATATTATTTTTAAAACTTTCGAAGTGGATTAACTCAGCAAGAGGGCAACGATTAACTAAGTTTTTGGCGATGAAGCTCCAAGAGCCAGTGCTTATCGATGGTATGGTAAATTGAATCGAGGTCGTGGATCACACCAAGGCGAATTTTGTAAAGATCGTTCAAAATAAGTTGTTGTTCCAGAAACTATTGATGATATGCGTAAACTGATATTCCAATATAGTAATGTGACCAAACGTGAGATTGGCAAAACTATAGGCATTAGTGTGACCAGCATACATTGGATATGGCATGAACATTTGACTGTAAAAATTTTTTTTTTCGCGTTGGAAAATTGTGTGGGAATTTGTCAAACGCTCAAAAAAGACTCGATTGGTCGAGAGAAACGTACAAGCAAACAAACAAAAAAAAAAAAAAACGATAGCGGTGCTTCGAAACACGTTTATGACATCATGACTGGTGAATAATCATGCGTTTATACATATTGTACATATGATCCCGATAGTAAACGGCAGTTGACTGTTGGTCTTTCAAAATGATCGAATCCAATTAAAATTGTTCGTGCACGAAACACTTTCAAGTAAAAAAAATTGGAAATTTGGAAAAAATTGAACATGTCGCAACTATATCACAGGAACAACCTAGAACAGTAAATGCGGACTGTTAAACAACCAGTTTGCCATTTGTATTTAAAAAAAAATTAAGAAAATCAACGATCACTCTTTACCAAGAAAACTTTCAGAAATCGACTAAAATAATTGCATTTTCCAGCACTCAAAACATTGATTTGACGAGTCATAGTATAGTTTTGACTTGACACCGTTCGTAAAAAATAAAATAAAAGGTCAACGTTTTTCGACGCCTGAATAGGGGGTTAATGCGTTCAAAAGGCATGTTTTGGAAATACTTTAATCGAAACTGCAAAAGTCCTTCGACAATTGGCTCAATTGCATGAGTGAAAATGCTCGAAAGAGTCATCGAAAATTGGACTCAACGTATGGACCATCTGAGACGTAGCCGCGGCCAACATTTGAAAGAGGTAATCTTCAAAAAGTAAATGCCAAAGAATGTTCATTCGAATGATAATAAACATTTCCCATTAAATTTGAAGTTTCTGTGTTTTTTCTGTAAAAAAAGTAGGGAACCTCGAAATGGATCACCATTAACATTTGGGCATTACAAATGTGTGCACATATGTATGTATGTATATTGTACAATTAAGGACAACACCATGTCATGTGATACCATACTATATACAAACATACACATATACACATACATTTAATTAGCTAAATTAAATTTAACAAGAAAAAACGTTAACTTCGGTTGCACCGAAGCTAAATACCCTTCACAGGTGCATTTATGTTAGTAACTATGTATTCAGTTTGTATGGAAGCTATATGCTATAGTAATCCGTTCTAAACAAGTTTTTTAGAGATTACTTTGTTGCCTTAAAAAATAACATATGTATGTATACCAAATTTCGTGAATATATGTATCTTGTCAAATGTGAAAGTTGTCCATACAAGAACTTGATTCCGATCGTTCAGTTTGTATGGCAACTATATGCTATAGTAAACCGATCTGAACAATTTCTTCGGAAATTACATTGTTGCCTTAGAAAATAACATTTACCAAATTTCGTGAATATACATTGTCAAATGTGAAAGTTTTCCATACAAGCATTTGATTCAGTTTGTATGGCAGCTATATGTTATAGTGGTCCGATATCGGCCGTTCCGACAAATAAGCAGCTTCTTGAAGAGAAAATGACGTTTGCCAAATTTCAAAACGATATCTTAAAAACTGAGGGACTAGTTCGTATATATACAGACAGACGGACAGACAGACAGACAGACAGACGGACATGGCTAAATCGATTCAGCTCGACATACTGATCATTTATATATATACTTTATAGGGTCTCCGACAATTCTTTCTGGGTGTTACAAACTTCGTGACAAACTTAATATACCCTGTTCAGGGTATAAAAATTGCATAAAAGGAGAAGAAAACCCGAATAGAAGTTAGAATGAATGAATTCTCCCTCAATCTTTTTTGTCTCCCACCAACGGTGAGATTTGAAAGAAACTGTTTTGAGTTTTGTCGCCATAACAAAGACGCAAATTATGACACAATAAATAGCATTAATGAGGGTCACCTGTGGTTTGAAAACTTTAAAAAGTGGCTCTGACACCAAGTCATATTCACTCCAATTTGCATGGGACTTCACGCATACTTCCTACGGAATGCAACTTTAAAACGCATATGATTTTTTCTGGAAAACTTGCCAAGCTCCTTATATACACTAATATCAGGATTTTCAAACTGATTGACTTAACTCCTCAAAATTAACGCAACATTGCAATCAGTGTTTAGATTTTCCATTGTAATTTGTTTATTGAATTATAAAGTACATAGGAGAAGGTTATTTATGGAATAACACATCGGGCAATTGAGTTTGGTAGCTTTTCAAAACACATGCGCACTCGTTGTCGAAATTTTCTATGACTATTCAGCATACAGGTAAATGTGGCTGCGTTTTGTCAATGCAACGTTAAATCACCTGCTTTAAGACACGCGTGATTCTGGCTTTGTTGCAATAGACCTGTGATTTTAAACAATCCCATATGTCCAATGGTGTTAAACCACCTCATTTTCAAAAAAGTGTAGTCATATTATGCACCCCTATTATATTGATGGTTTACCGCTGAACATGAATGGAATTAGTATAGATCTTGGTATTAATATCATATCCGTAATATTAGGTTGTCAAATATCTCCCTTCCGCCCCCCATCTTATTTGCGAAGAACTCGGACAGCCACTTTTCACAAGCCTCTTTTGAGTTCAACTTTACACCAACAAGGGCGTTCGCCATGGACAGGAACAGGTGGTAATCACTTGGCGCTATGTCCGGACTATATGGTGGATGCGATAAAACCTCCCATCCGAGCTCCCGTGGCTTCTGACGAGTCATCAACGAAGTGTGTGCTTTGGCGTTGTCCTGGTGGTACACTACACACTTCCTGTTGGCCAATTCTGGACGCTTCTGGTCGATCGCCTGCTTCAAGCGGTCCAGCTGTTCGCAGTAGATGGTAGAATTAAGCGTCTGGCTATATGGGAGCAGCTCATAGTGGATGATTCCCTTCCAATCTCACCAAACACACAGCAAAACCTTCCTGGCCGTCAATCCCGGCTTGGCCACTGTTTGGGACGATTCACCGGCTTTCGACCACGACCGTTTTTGCTTGATATTGTCGTATTTGATCCATTTTTCGTCGCCAGTCACCATCCGCTTCAAAAATGGTTCAAAATACTCAAGAATTTAAAATTTGAAGTTTATTTAAATTCTCAAAGATAAGCACAACGAATGCGGTTGAAAGTTTTACACAACAGAACGTCCATTAAATTGACGAAATTATAACAGGTCAATTGAAAAGTCCCCGGCCTACCATAGTAAAACATATTTTTATGGCGAAATTGTTTTTTTTTTATTCAACATACATATGTACATATGTAGTTCCTTTCAAGGGTGATCAAACAAGCCTCAGTTACGGCGTTCCTCTTTTTATACGAAAACAATTTCTTGCTACCGAGCATTCTTTTGAGATCAGAGAACAGGAAATTGCCGCTGAAAGCCAATATCTGGAGAATACGGTGGATGCGGAAGCAATTCGAAGCCCAATTCATTGATTTTTTCATGGTTTTCATTGACTTGTGACACGTTGCATGGCCTTGGTGAAACAACACCTTCCTTTTCTGCAATTGTGGTCGTTTTTTCGACGATTTCGACTCTCAAACGGTCCAAAATGCTACATAATAGTCGCTGTTGATGGTTCTTCCTTTTTCAAGATAATGAAATTATTCATGCGTATTCTGAAATACAGACGACATAATCTTGTCATCCGACTGTTGAGCTTTTCGACGCTTTGGAGTGGGTTCATCGAGTGCAGTCCACTCGGATGACTAACGCTTGGACTTCGGAGCGAAATGACGGAGCCATGTTTCATTCATTGTCACGTATCAACGTAAACACTCGGGTTTATTACGCTTAAACGCTTCCAAACACTGCTCCGAAACATCGATTCGTCGTTGTTTTTGGTCAAAAGTGAGTTTGCGCGACACCCACTTTGCACAGAGCTTTCTTATACCCAAATAGTCGTGAATCTTATGATGTATACGTTTAGTTGACATCTTCAGAGTGCCTGCTATTTCGAACAATTTCAGTTTACGGCCATTCAAATTTATTTTGTAGACTTTTTTGGTGTTTTCGGCGGTAACAAGCTCTTTTACGCGTGCACTGTGTTCACCGTCTTCGGTACACATTTCATCACGTCTAAACTTAACTTAAGAATCATTGATGGTTGATTTTAATGGGGTAGTGTCCGGAAATTTGTTATTAGGTCAAGTTTTTGCTTTAACTGTATTTGTTCCTTTCAAAAGTCAATATTTTATCAACACGCGAAATTCCTTTTTAACCATTTTTTTACAATACAAAAAGTTTCTTCAATCAAAATGATATAACACACAAACTGATGACCTGACAGCTGTCAAATTTATACACGCGACTTTTGAAGGTTAGGGCTAACTAAAAGTCATATGGATTCAATTCTAGTAGCGCCATCTATGTATCAGGTCGGGTACTTTTCAATTGACCTGTTATGTTACTGAGCCCAAGGCAATAGCTTATGCCACATTTGCTTGTAAAAATATGTATGTACATATGTATATATACATACATATGTATGTGTATACAGTACACATGTACGAAAGTATTTACTTGGCATACGCCGGGGATAATAAACCACACAAAACAGTAGTAAACTACACAGCGCCCAAGAGATGGAGCTGATAATTTAGTTTGTAGACATAACTTTACAAGTTAGCAAATATACATAAACATACATACATGTATGTATAGTATGTATGTGTGACTAAATTTAACTGTAATAAATGCTACTATGCCACTATTTGGGCGGCCCAACAATTTAAAATTGCCCTAAAGAGATTAGATGGAGCGGTAAAATCACATGGAAATTACTACATACATATATCAATAAGTCTGTATGCATACAAGTGTTTCTGTCGTGCGTATGTGTGTCTGTATGTATTTAGAAATATTTGCGCAAATAGGCACATTGCTGCTTTTTACAGGGTAACTAGCAGTGCAATTTCCGAATTTTGCGCTCCCAAATGTGGGTGCTCAAATGGGCACATACGCTCAGATACTCATATGAGTCCAGGATTACATACATATACATATATACCCCGCTTACTTAGAGTATATATGCGGAAAAGCGCCGTAAATAACCGCACCATGAGCACTTGTATGATGAATTTTCTCGTGTAATTACGTTGTAGTTATGACTTTCGGGATCGAGTGTGTGTATATGTATGTATGTGTGTAGATATTGTAGGTTATACCGAATTTTGGACAACCCACAACCCTTAAGGGTACTTTATGCTGTTGTTAAGTGTTGAATTTACTTAAATAGCAGGTCAAATGCAGTCCTGAGGGCGGAAGCCACCACGAACTTTTCATTTTGCGGCGCTGAGAGTATTTCGTAGAATATTAGATGTGAGCGGATGGGGCATAGGTCAGCTGGGTAATTTGGTAATTGCGAAATTTGCATTCGGCACATAAACAATACACATACACATGTAGATATGTATGATTAGGTGAAATTTTTGATTATAACTCGTTGGCGAAAAGTTTGAGCTGGTAATAGCTATGTTTGGCGAGTTTGAAGCTTGGAGTTTTGTAGCTTTTGCAGTGTTTTCGTAGTAAATACGCTGAGATTGCAATGAAATTATACGTAATTGCATTGGTGAAGTGCAAATTGCATGGAAAATCGATTGCAGCTCAAATTGAGATTTGTTGGTAATACCGTTAAATACCGCCCTGCAGTCGAGCTTTGAAGACGATTTTACAGTTTGGAGATGAGAGAATTTTCGCTTTTTATACCCTTTAGCGAACTGTAAAATTTTCGACTTGAACTACTCAGTCGAACTATAAAGACCTCATGTGCCATCTTAGTGATAATTCGCGGCACATGAACCCTAGCTGTTTAATCCATTTAAAAAGCGTTAACTTCGGTCGCACCGAATCTATAATTGAAAATAAACGACTTAACGTATTTTACATCGAGATCTTAGATTGAAAGCGTACACATTATAGCTTTGGAAGAAGTGAAGCCTCTCGATCTTCCCAAGTGACATCGCTTCGCTCTATGGGCTTTTGAAAGTTTTAAGAAGATCCGACGTTTTCGAGCCGCAAGAGATTCAAGATCTGCCATTCCATTTAGAAAAAGAGCGGTTTGGTGTGTTTTGTGTCCCGGTGGAATCATCAAATCGTTCAAAAATGATGGCGGTGAGAAAGTAACCATCAATGGCACCCGTTATCGCACCATGATAACCGACTATTTAATGCCGGAAATTGAAGCTCGTAGTCTCGGCGTCATTTGGTTCCAACAAGACCGCGCCATTTCCCACACATTGCAGCAATCAATGGGTTTATTGAGAGAACATTTCGGTGAGCAGATAATTTCACGTATTGGGCCGGTCGATTGACCAACAAGATGGTGTGATATCACACCGTTAAACATTTTTCTGTGAGGATATGTAAAGTCTAAAGCCTATGCGGACAATCCCGTTTCGATTCAGGCCTTGAAGCAAAAAATCACGCGTGTCGTTCGCCAGTTACCAGTCGAAATGTTCGAATTAGTCATCGAAAATTGGATTCAAAGAACGCACTATCTGAGAAGTAGCCAAGATTTGCACGTAGTAGACGGCCAACATTTGTACAAACCTCGTAGCAAACTTAATATACCCGTCTTCAGGCAATAAAATAGTAAATAAGCTCCTGTTGAATGTGAATCTAATTAACTTTTCTTTATAAAATATATACTGTCCAGAGTTAGGTAAAAGGCATTTCAAGCTGAGGTCTTTGCCTTTGCGAAAGCCGCGGATCTCTAATGCACCTGCAGGAAATTCTAGACTCAAACGGCCAAGCAGTAATCAAGGCAGTAACCTCTTAATGCCTATCGGTCAGAAGTGTCTTGGGAAGCCGGGTAGCAGTGGAAAGTGTTGCCAGAAGTAAGCAACTTTACTCTACGAGATTGTTAAGAATTGTATACGGCTAACATCCGAAAAAGTGGTCAACATTGTCTATATGACGATCACGACAGAAGCATGGTAAAGAAAATAAAAACCCAATGCGTACCTGGGTGCAAAACCGCAAAAATTATGTGCAAAACGGTATATCGATAGTATACAAAATTCCTATTGGCACTCGATAGAAGAGACTGTAGGAACATGATGAGCAGATCGAAAAAACTGCAGGAAATGTCTGGAGCAGGGCACCAGGGAAACAATGGAGCATCTCTTGTGTACTTGTCACGCATTGGCAAAACTACGCTGTAAGCATCTGGGGTCCCCACGGTATGATGCACTGGAGGAGGTATCAATAGTGAGGCCGCAGAGTCTGTTAAAATTTGCGTCGAACGCGGGCCTACCAGATTAACCTAACCTAACCTAATGGAATGCAGGAAATGATATGATAGAATGGAATTCAGGAAATGATATGATAGAATAGAAGTACTTATGGTATGAGTTTGTTTAAAATCACTTTGCTCATGAATTGGCACATTTCGCTAGTGAGCACTGCTTAACCGGCATTCCATAGAATTGCATAATAAAGGTAGTCATATTGTTATGCAATCTTCTGTCTCGGTACTTCCATGCAGTTGTTGAGATTCGAGTGCATGCCTTAAGTACTTCGAATAGGACTCAACGATATCACTTGACATCATATTTATTACACAACGGCACCTTCTGTATTAAAATCGTAAGTAGTCGAGCTCTTAAGATCGATCTTTTTTGTTAGTTTGAAGTTAAAATATTGAATTTGGAAAAAATGGATGCTGCTTTAAGCCCAGTCTACGGATACACGGATACACATGATGCTTTACAGAGAAATTTACATTGCTTAAAAATCCTATTTCTTTAACCATAAGCTCCCTAAAAGCCTTTATCCTTTTACTGATCACTAGTCCGCACAGATTTTGTAACTGCAATTTCAAAATGGAATTTTTTAACTTAGTATTCATAATTGGTAGAGTTTCTTTTAAAACTCGAGTAATTTTCCCTTGTCAAGTGTATCTAGACTTACGGGTGTGTAAGTGTTTCACAGATGGCCGTGAAGAAGTTGAAGATGGCGAGCACCCCGGCTACTCCAGCACATCAACAACCGATGAAAACGTGGTAAAAGTGAAAGTAATGTTACCAATGATCGGCGAATCATAATCAGAGAAGTCGCTGATAATCTGCCATATCGATTTGTTAACAAAAACAGCGGCGAATCAAAGTTGCTCAAGAATCCCTGAATGAAGTCAACGACGGTGCAAAATCATTGAAACGTGGTATAACCGGAGCCAAAAAAATTGGTTTAAGGATATGACGTTGAAACTAAAACTCGGAAAAGGCGGGGCAAGTGCGTTCGTACGGGAAGTCTATGCTTACTGTGTTCTTTGATCTTAATGATGCACTATATCATGAATTCTTGGCCAACAACAATACTGTCACGTTGTCCAAGCATACAGATGCGTCAGACATGGTTCCGTGTTACTTTTTTATATTTCCAAAAATAAATAGAAGTTCAAAGCGCTAAAGGCTATCCTAAAATCGAGTTTGAGTGTTTCGACGATTGAAAGAAGCGCTGACATAAGAGCATAATACCGAAGGGGTACTATTTTGAAGGCGAATGAATAACTTTTTTTTTTTTCAAAAAACGAAAATTTGCTTTTGTTTTATCCATACACCTCGTAAGGGTATGGTAAAGGTATGGTTTGTAACAATCGAGGTATATGATTTTATCTATTTTTTAGAGCACTATATATCGCGCATGAAAACAGCTTCTATTTATATGTATCATCACACTTAGTAGTATGTAAACATATGCCCACTATGTATTACAATCTAAGTTGTTCTTATGATTATCTCAAATGTCTAAGCATAAAGTAATAAGAAAATAATAAGGAAATAAAAATTATTTTTTGGAACCTTGCACTTATCAAAATATATAAGTATATAATATATGTACTTGTTCATATAGTAGACAAATAAAAACAATATTTATGCTATTAATTCTACTACAATTCTATTTAAATTTGTTTGTGTATGTGTTAAGCAATAAAAACTTACTTATCCAATTGCTCTCGCAGCTCTTTCTCGAACGTTGGCGACACACAATGACTCTGTAATGAGTAAGTAAAAATAAAAATGATTTGAGTTTAAAATGTCATTATTGGAGAGTTAAAATTGTAATCACAAAGTATTGGAAATAATCATAAAATGCGACACCATGATTGGTAAGCAATAAAAAGCTGACGCTTTGCTATGTAAAAATCGTAATTATTTACAGTTTTACACGAGCATACATACATACTTGTACATTCATGCATACAAAGGAGTGCATACGAACGCCATTTACATAACTTTAAGTGCGCACATCAATTAAAAATTACATTAAAAAATTTAAACATATATATTTCTATATACATTAGCTTGGCTGTGGTGAAAAATCGAAGAAAATGTCAATTTGATTGACATTTACGAGCGCTAAAAAACAAGTATAAAATTTAAAATGAAAATTCTAAAACACTTAATGGCAGATGATAGTGCTTTGTAATCAAATTTATGACTTGGAAAAACTTTTTAATATTTTTTATTATTTTTTGATAGTTCCGTGTCATGACAATTGTGACAAGCACTTTGAATGGTCATAAATGTTGTTGGAAAAAAATTTTTTAAACGTATTTCGATGCACACCATAAAGTACATATTTTTTGGCTTCTATAAAAAATGATGGAAATAATCAAATTCACAAAATCTATAGAAATATTTAAATGCAATCTCCAAAAGACATGACTTCCCTGGTCAACAGAAGTTTAATCACAATGAATGGATAATTCCAATTAGTTCTGCTTTCTCCAGACTGGATAAGGAAACGAAACAAATGGGTCTGGTGGTGAACGAGGGAAAGACGAAATCTCGCCTGTCATCAAACAAACAGTCGTCGCGCTTGCGACTTGGCACTCACGTCACTGTTGACAGTCATAACTTCGAAGTTGTAGATAATTTCGTCTATCTTGGGACCAGCATTAACACCAACAACAACATGAGCCTCGAAATCTAACTCTTGCCAACAGTTGCTACTTCAAACTGAGTAGGCAATTAAGAAGTAAAGTCCAAACTCTACAAGACTCATCATTCCCGTCCTGCCATATGGTGCAAAGGCATGCACGATGACAACAGCTGATGAGTCGGCGTTATGAAATTTCGAGAGATAGGTTCAGCGGAAGATTTATGGTATTTTGGGCATTGGCAACGGCGAGTATTGTATTCGATGGAAGGATGAGCTGTACGAGATATACGACGGCATTGACATAGTTCTTCGGCTTAAGAGACAGGGGCTCTAGTGGTCAGGTCATGTCGTCCGAATGGATGAAATCACTCCAGCTCTAAGAGTATTCGACTCGCCGGGTAAAGCAAAGGAAGATGAAGACCTCCACTCACTTGGAAAGACCACGTGGAGAAGGAACTAGCTATACTTGGAATCTCGAATTGGCGCCAAGCAGCGAAAAGGAATAACCATTGGAGCGCTGTTGTAAACTCAGCTATAACTTCGAAAGTCGTGTCTACGCCAATAAAGAAGAAGGATAATGGGCAATTGCCAAGATCGAAGCCTATTTCCAAGCAAAAATAATAAGAAAGAGAGAAGTATAGCACGAAAAAGTTGGAAGATCACTATAATAAATAATAATAAAATCGAATTTTCGTTTCAGAACAAAAGTATTTTTGTTTGAAGCCACTGAAAGGCTAATTTTCGAAAATATCGATCTAATAGTGGATATAGTCGAGTCTAAACATCATGTAAGCATGATTTCGATTACCCAGGAGCTAAACATATCACAGAAAACCCGTTTTGAACTAAATGTTTAAATAAGGCTGGCTACAAAAAGACAAGTTTAAATAATTCTCAAAACGTGGTTGAATCCTTACAAAATCGACCCACTCCTGAAACGGTTCGTTAGTGGTGATGAAAAGGATGACATCAATAGTCGTGGTCGAATCGCGGCAAAGCTGACGCGAATTGAAGCCAACAAAGGAAGCCAGTTTTGGCCAATAGGAGAGGAAGAGGAATCCTGTACCATCAGGGCAATGTCCTACGTGATTCGTTGCAACAGAAAGAAGGGTACAATAGATTTTTAGCGGTGGTGCAAGCCTCAATTTATTTCTATCTATTCATCAGAACCATGCCACCCATACCGCTAGTGACTAGCTAGAAGATTCAGTAGCTTGCTTGGAAGGTTTTTAAGCTTGCCTGGAAGCATGTGATTGATTCCTCTTGCTGTGTATGTTGAATAATTTTTCTGCTGAAAATTTACTGTTTACAAAAAACTAGTGCGAAGGTTTGTTTGAGAGTGGCATTAAGAAATTATCTTCAATATGGCAACAAGTCATCGGACGAAACGACGCTCATTAAACTTAAATCATTCTGACTAACTTTAATGAGGTATCCGCTTACTCTTTTGCTTCAGTTCAACTCGCTAACTTTGCTGCTGCTTTCACATGTAAATTTTTTGACAAGAGAGCAGAGAAATGACCAATCGAACACAGCTTTCATCAACAAATAAAAAATCCATTTTTAACATTCTAAAGTGATTTCGGTATAGTATATTCATTTGTGACTAACATGAATGTGATTTTGCATTCCTTTGTTTCATTTCATAATTCCCGACAAGAGGAAGATTTGCAATGGTTACATACATATGTATATATTTATTATAAGCCATATTTCTTTGTATTAAGATATTTGTATATATGCATAACTACATATATAACATTTATTATCGACTAACATGATAGGCAATTTTAATGAAAAAATTCCCATCAACACTTCGTTCCACAGAATTTGTAAATAATTGTAAGGCAAGTTTCATACACAAATATAATAAATATGTATGGACTTATACAAATGAATAATTGCGCTTTCATAAACATAAGAAATATGTATGAAGATAAACATTTTGAAAGTTATTAAAATTTAATAAAATTAAGTTATTACTAGAGAAACTCTAAATTTAGTGCAATGTGGGAGGCATAGACAATTTATTATTAAGTTAATCACTCTTTAGATTCTATGATATTTTAAGTATTTCGCTGATCAATAAACATAGATGTACACTATATGCTTTACAGTTTCCTCTCTCGTTGAAACCAATGATAAGATTGTTGATGAAGGTACCTAATAGGAACTTATGGTAAAGCATTTCGGTGTTTTGAAATATAGTATAAGAAACGTAACCTATTTGATGTTTCTTAAATAGCAAAAGCTGTAGAACTTACTATTTACCACTTGCGATTGATAGAATGGTACTTGGTCCTAAATACAATGGTATTTGGTCCATTCTACAGTCTATTCTTTAAGAATACATATGTATATCAAGGACTATATTACATCTCATCTTATCTGAGTGAATATATCTAAGATCAAAAGAAAGTATATCGCTCATATTTCAGTGTCCAAATTTTCGAATCACAACATACTGATCTGTAGGATTTTATTTAGAATACATGGTAGAAAATTATTATTTGTAAAAACTCTACTCTATAAATGTGATTCAATATGTTCTCATTGCTTAAATTCAGACTTCGTGATAGATTACAGTATAGCAAAGCAGTTTTTTGTACGATTCAAGGCAAGAATGTCAAGGAGTGTAAGGCAAACGCACAAATATTAGTCGATTTTCTTAGTTACCAAATTGTATAACCGATTTAAGAGCACGGAATTATTTTTTTACGAACTATATTTTAGTACCTTTTTACATATGCGAACTATTGCCTCAGTTTTTGTAATATTGATTTGAAATTTTGCACACCTCTTTTTCTTCCGAAGAAGCTATTTATTGGTCGGAACCGCTTGTATTAGACCACTGTAGCATATAGCTGCCATACAAACCGAACCTTCAAAGTCAAGTTCTTATATTGAAACTTTTTTACTTGACAAGAGATCTTAATGAAATTTGACAAATATTATTGTTCAGCACAATGCTACGAGGGCTGCTATATATATTTCTGGTAACACTAAGTGTTGCCAGGTGCAATCTGACATTTCCATTGGAAAGTTTGACATTTTTTAGCATAACATCACTCAGAACGTTTTGTCATTTAATAGTGAATTGTTTTATTTACAGGAAATTAAAAAATTCATCTCAGTCAAAAAATGGAATTAACTCGTGAACATTTTCGTACGATCATTTTTGACAACTTTCGACGTGGATTATCACGACAAGAGTGCATTGATGAACTAAAATCTTTGCATGGCTATGAAGCACCATCCTATAGCACTGTGAAAAACTGGTACAACGAATTCAATCGTGGCCGACGCTCGCTCAAAGACTAATTCCATGAAGGCCGTCCAAAAACAGGCGTTGTGCCAGAAAACATCGATGCCGTACGTGAACTGATAATGCAAGACCGTCATGTAACATACCTTCAGATAGAGACATGCCTATGCATTTCTCCCACCAGCATACATTCGATATTGCATGACACCTGCCGTAAAAAAGGTTTGTTCTCATTGGATCGGAACAATCGCTCAAAAAAAAGGCTCGTGTGGATTGGTGTACATCACAGGTGACGAATTATGGATCTATGCGCATGAGCCCGAAACAAAACCGAATTCGACAAAAATAAAAAAAAAAAAACAAAAAAAAAAAAATAAAAAAAAAAAAAAAAAAAAAAAAAAACATTTTCGTTGATAAATATGCCTATTTACATTATTAGGCCAGAAATATATATAGCAACCTACGTATAACCTCCGAACAAGTTTTTCAGATAGGATCAATATAGCACATACATATGTAGTTGATATACAAAATGACCAATGATCAAAATAAAGTGTTAGAAAGAACATTTTTTTCTTTCTGAAGGGTTCTGGTTTGGGAGCAATCGAAGTTAATTAGATAAGGTTAGGATGCCTGATCAAAGATCGCACGTGGACTACTATATGTAGTCCTTTGTGAGACCATAGAAAAGAAGAACTTCTGTGTTCGAACCATAAATTAGCAAAACGCTTAGTGGCTAATAAAAATTTGCACGTGCGTTTTATTTCCACTCCCGCCAGTTCAGTGGGATGTCTGAAGTTATGCGCTCCCAAGTGTTTAAGTCTTGACCTCACAACCGCTGGACAGTCAAGAAGGAAGTGTTGAGTTTTCCCCACTTCATCTTCTTTTATACAGCTTCTGCAGATTGCGTCGGGTAGAATTTCCAGCCTCAGCCTAACTGTAGTGAAGGAAAAGAGATCAATAGATCTCTTGCGATCTATCTTGTGGCAAAAGGCTTTTGCGACAGCGCATGTACCACTTCTGCGAATCCCAGCTATCAGTAGTAGAACACAAGAGGATACAGCAGCACCGATCCGCTCCCATTCTACCGATATCGGTTCTAGGGTGCCTTTTCTTGCTAGCTCATCAGCTTTACAGTTTCCTGCGATTCCGCTGTGGCCTGGCACTCATACCAGTCTTATCACAAAGACACCCGATGCTATTGATAGCGTGGTTAGGCACTCTTTGACCGGCCCTGAATGCACTGTTAATGAGTTCAAGGCTAGTATCGTCGCTCTGCTATCTGATTTGATGATCACTTCTCTGAATGAGGCTGCACTCCGGAGCAGTAAATCTACTGCTACTTTAATGACTGCTACGTCCGCCTGGAAGATACTGATCAGGAAGTCTAAGACTGGAGTTGATAGAGATCTGCTTACAGTAAATCCCTCCAACAACCTTCCTCCCAAGCTTTGACCCATCCGTCGGGAAGTCTCTCTCCTTCAACGGCTCTCCCATTCACAACATCCTCGCCAGCGGTTTGGCGACTCCATGATGCAAATGATCCGGTATGAAGTCGAAGTGAGTGAGTTTTTCCGAGTTGTTCAGACACGTTTTCTTTTAGGAACCCAGACTCTATGTGTCCGATGGCATCTTTCGCAGCCACACACCTTTCGTCGATCTCTACGGGCAATAAGTGCAAGATGGCGTCCCATCTCAAGGTTGGAGTGGACCTTAGTGCATTACGCATACTGTTGAGCGCCGCCCCTTGAACGCTTATTTTTTTCAAATATTTCAATTTTATCGATTTTAGGCATTTGTTTTTGCTAGAGCTTTCGTTGACTTGCCTAACGATTCAAATTACGATCCGCGATTTGAGGTTTTAGACTCTTGGAATACTATCAAGAAAATAAAGTATTATATTAATTTATAAAATTTAATTAATGAGCATGAGTAAATAGTTCTAACTAGTAACTTTCCAGGGACAACCCAAATGTTCTGGTATGAAATGAATTGATTGGGAAACACTGACTTCCGTATGGTATATCTGCATTGTATGTATGCAGAAGCTTGCATACATACATATAATTTTATAAATAGCACTCATATCGATGTGTGTGTGTGTTGTCAAGCGGCTGAGTGAATGCGCAATGTCATTAATATGTATTTATGCGTGTAGTAAGTGAGTAAGAGTGCTTAATCAAGCGGAAGTCAGATATTAAAATAAAAGAAAATACTACTGCAGACGCATATGATTATAGATATCACACACACACACATACACGCGCGAACAAACTGCTGACCAGTGACATTTAAAAAAAGAATAATGTATATATGCACATATGTATGTATGTGTTAGTGCGTAAGTATGTAAATAAAATATAAGCATTGAGCCAATATCACAAGTGGCAGCCGGCAAAGGAAAGTCATCAAAAATCATTGTCGTAAAATTCTTACACGATTCTCTAGACTGGCTGCCGTCAAGTGCCAAGTGCTTGCGCTCCTCTGCTAAGCGTTTTTCTTGTATTATTTTAGCACTTTGTTTTGCTGAACGTGGAAGTTGCTGTACCTAGTGTTGTTGTATTTACACAAACCTACATATATTACTTTGTTTTTGTTGTTGCCGCGCGGGTAATCTCTTGTTGGTGGTGTGATTGGCGCCAAAGCCCAGCGGTTGGGGCAGCATTGGTGGCGCCGCATTTTGGGTGTGGGTGAAACTGCCGCCACAGCAATGAGATTAGACACAAGACAGTAGCTAAGCAAATGACATGTTCGTTTGACATGACATGACAGGCGAGTTGGCACGCCAGAAGGCTGGAGGTCGTCTCAGCTATTTTGTGGCGCTTTGTGCTTTGACGTCGGTGTTCTTACTTCTTCAGCCTAATCTCGCTATGTAAGTTGTTAGTGATATTTATTTTTTAACTGGTTTCTGGGGTGCAGTTTTGGCTTAGTTACAATCACCAAGGTACGTACTGATAAATACGTACATAGTATATGATATAGGGAGCGATAAAAGTATGAGCTATGCATGCTGAGGAACGGGGCTGTACTGTTCCATTTTTTTAATTAAAATTAACTGCAAGTTTTTTTTTTGAGATTTTTGGTATGGTGGACTTTTTTATATAAAAATTGGAGAAACATTTTTTTCCTTCCAATTCAATGAGTGTTTAAATGAGTAGGTATAAATTCCCCCTACAATTACACCGCTCCATCTGGAAAAGTAAGTGCACATTCTAACACACTTTATCTAATATATAGTTTCAAAGCTTGGGAGGAAGGTTGGTGGAGGGGTTTACTGTCAGCAGATCTCTATCAACTCCATCGTCAGACTTCCTGACTATTGCAGTGTCTTCCAAGCCGAGGCTGCAGCCATTAAGGTAGCAGTAGATTTATTGCTCCGGAGTACAGTTTCCTTCAGAGAAGTGACCATCCACTCAGATAGCAGAGCGGCTGGCCTTGAAATCATTAACAGTGCCTTCAGAGTTGGTCATGGAGTGTTTAACCTCACTATTATTAGCATCGAGTGTCTTTGTGATAAGACCGGTATGGATGCCGGGTCATGGCGGCATCGCAGGAAATTGTATAGCTGATGAGCTAGCAAGAAAAGGCACCCTAGAACCGCTAACGGTAGATTGGAAGTGGGTCGGTGCGCCTGTATCCTCCTGTGTTCTACTACTAGATAGCTGGGCTTCGCGTAAGCTTGGCCAGCGCTGGGCCACCATCGGTAAATGCGCTGTCGCTAAAGGCTTTTGGCTCAAAATTGATTGCAAGAGATCTCTTTGCCCTCAGTAAGGCTAGTCCAATCATGAGACAGGACATTCCCTATTCGCGTCCATTCTGTAAGGTTGGGGATATTAACAGAAGTCATATGCAGAAGTTATATGTAAGACGATGAGGTGGAATATGTCTTGCGTTTGGTAGGTCTAGACTTAAACACTTAGGAGCGCATATCTTCAGACATCCCACCGAACTGGCGGGAGCGGAAATTAAACGTCTGTGCAAATTTGTATTGGCTACTAAGCGTTTTGCTAATTTATAAGCTCGAAGGCAGCGATTCTTCTTTTCTATGGCTTCACAAAGGACTACGTACAGCAGGCCACGTGCGATCTCTTTAGATCAGCAATTTAACGTAACCCAAATATACCAAACCACTATAAACCACATCTGAGGACACCACACTCACACATCTCCCCACACAGGTCAACATAACACACCACACCACACCGCTCCTGTACACCTCCGCTAATAAAAAGGATGGTCTCTGCAGCAGATTCACTTCATTCGATTATACTTTCCGGCACGAAAGCGATTGTACGCGCATCCACGTTCTCGATCATACAGCGAGCCACCGCATTTGTCAGCTAATTCGACACGTTAGCGGTCCTGTGCGCTACGGCCAAATTGACACAACCTTCGATTTAGCACTCCTCTAGCAACATTGTGACGCCGGGAGGCCCTCAACAACTTCCTTTTTGATTATAAACTTCGTCGCGACGCTTATCGTGAGCGCTACAGGGGTACGATTCAAGTTCAGTCCCCGATTTCATCGGACACCGCTCGGATCGCGATTACTTAGTATTGCAGCCTAAAAACAGGCAATTTTTGGGAATAATTAAGGAACTGTATCTTTTTTGAAGCAAAACGTAAATATTTAAAAATCGAACTACACATGATCTTCGATAACGTTACGACAAAGATTTTCCAATGCCACAGTAATCCTCAAAGAATTATATGAAACTTGTTTAAATAAAGATATTTCACATATGGATAAGGGTTATGTGGATGGGTAGAAGTCGCTACAGAAGATCCATTAATTGATCGAAGCTAGAAGGGAAGTTTTGAAAGAGAGAATTTTCTGTAAGGAGCTCTCTTTCAGTCTTGAGTCTGCTTAGCGGGCGCTGATCGACGAACCACTACTGGGCGATTGCCAGATCCTTTTGACTTAGAGTAGACCAGAGGATATCTTCTCAACTACTTGCTCCCAATCGCAGGGCTTCTTACTGAACATTGCAAAATAGGCATTCATGCGGTAAGGTTAAAAATCTTGGCGGATGAAAGTTGTATTGAGGAGAATGAGGTGAAAACAACCAGGCACTTTGTCCTCCATTGTCCAGACTTTGCAATGCTCAGGTTGAAACAACTCGACAGTCAAACCTTTGGTGAACCAGCTGACTTAGCTGAAACTAACAAATTTGTGATAGGCTCATTTGATCAGGTCAAAAAACTGGTCAGGTCATTGTATGGAGAACATGCAGAAGTATTTGATAGTGAGCGGATCATTTGTTTCCGATTAACCACTGCTACAAATTTGAAAAATGCTGTTTCGAAAAAATGCGTTTGAAGATATACAGATACTCATAGAGCGGATTGAACGGCTACACTTACCGATCTGGATGGCTTACCATTATGGCTAAAGATGTCGCAAAAATTCCCAAAGCATCGACCAATCAAAGTAGAAATCTGAAAACTAATATGAGGGTACACATAATAGTTTTCCGATTTCCCGACTTCCCGATTCAAGGAACTAGATGAGGTATCAAAATTTGATATCAAGTCTTTCTTAAAGTTCGCAAAGAAGCGTTGAAATTCTGTACGAATACTTCAGCTCGAATTACACTGAATCTTTATCTGGCATTAGTATGGAATAGTAGGTCTATGACATAGACTCTATGTGTACCTATATTACTCTTTGTGGTACATGTTAGACTTCTGCATACCGGTTGGGAGTTACTCCATGACGTAGTGCTTACGGCGAAGGTATTATATTTAATAATTTATCTGAAGAAGTTTTATAGATATATAACAAATGTTGTAGAACTTGACTAAGCAAACTTTCCACTTCTTCTTCTTTAATACTATAGTATAATAAACTCCGACCAGAATATTTAAGGGTGGCTTAAACTGTCTAATTCACACTGGTTATTGTTGTTGTGGCGTTAAATAACAATATCGAGGGGTCGCCTCGACATTTCTTAGCCGGATAAAAATCTGGGTCCGTTCTAGTTACATAGACTATCGTGGGGTTATTTCGATTTTATCGCTGTTTATTTACGCCAGTACTCTTGAAATAACGTAGTCGTGTATTGCAATAAAAGGATAGATAGACTACTTTCAGAAGCTGATTACTTGCTTCAAAGAATGTCACCAAACTTGTGACAAAAGCAACGGTAAGAGGGAAACGAATCGACCTGCATTAAGCGAACATTAGGTGTTGTGATGGAAAAAACGATTTAATTCACACTTTTTTGACAAAAATTCCGGAATGAAAACTCTAATATTTTCAGAATATGCTAATATGTACTAAGTGGTTTTCCAATATTAACAGACAGCTAAGATTGACTGATCTTCCCAACCGAAGTTGAGCCAAAGGATTTGTGAGACTCTATAAACGGTTAAAATTTATTCAGTTAGACAATCCAACAGATTTCCATTACCAGTTTCAAATTATTAAAGATAAAAGCAATGCGCAGTATACCACATAACTCATCAGAGACAACAAACCGAAGTCATCGCCCACCTATTTACCAGCGTAGACTGGCTTCATGTATCAAGCACTTCATTTGAATATTTGAATTGCGAAGTTAAATGCAAAGCATTTTGCAACAATTTATCATTAGAAATATACGCATAATTGAATAGCTTAAAAAATAGCTCGAAGCAATAAAAATTTCCAAACGTACATATGTATGTAAGCATATACCACAGCATCGGAACAACCCCAAAACGCAAAGCAACCACCAGCCATCGATGCTTTCATCTAGTGAGTTAGCGCTGTGGACTCCACTGGGGGCGCAGTTGTCGCAAACAAATCAGCGAGATTTTGGAAATTCCGCCTTGTCATTCGCTCAAATAGGCACAGTTACCACGACGACTTGTCGGTTGCACGCTGCCATAATTAGCATAAATGAATCATATGAGCCATAAGCTGACGTATTCTATGGCAGAATCATAACCGATAACTGCGATGGCGAGCAAAACATGCATATTCACTTCACAGCGGGTGAGAGGGGTAGAGTTGAAGCGAAATTAAAATAAATTACAAGTGTCAGTTGAGCATATCCTGTGGATCGGACAGCCAGTCCGTCAGGCGTCTGTGCCGAAAATTTCTTTAAGCACGTCTGTCCGGGAGATTGTGTGTGGTTTGAGTGTGTGACCGAGAGAGGAGAGGGAGTGTGTGTGCATCTGCATAAATATCAATTTGATGAGTATTCAAATGGACTTCATAGACGCACAAGTACTTGAGTGATATAAAGCAACAGGGGATGCCATTTGCCGATGCCCTTTGTGATATTGTTTATGTTGTTGTTAGCGTAGTAATACAATAACAAAAGACATTTTTTTGGGAGTTTGTGGAAATTTGAATGCCGCTTGCAAGGGTTGTTGGCAATTTTCAAACAGTTGCACGAATTAACAAAACAAATCCTGGCAACATGTTGCATTGGTGCGAACATAATGCCATGTTTTGACAAAGCCCCGAGCATACCGCACAGCTCAGGCGCAAGCTGGCAGACCTGTGGGCGGGTGGCAAGCAGTGGATATGACATAAACCGGCTAGAGCGCCAACTTGGCTTTGCCGACTTTGGCAAACAACAGCAACAAGACTAGGCGGAAAGCAACGAGGCCTAGGAAAGGACACGAAGCTGGCGGGGGCGGCAGTGGCTATATCCGTTTGCGTGTGGCATGTGCACGTGCGCCGCCGAATGCACTGACAATGCGGGGTGGGGAAATTTTTTATATTTATTTGTTGCTGTTTTTGTTGGGTGTGGGTGCCAAGGTGGTTGTTTGGCTGGTTGCTTGGTTCGTTGAGCCCACCACAGCACAGGAAGGGCTTAAATTTTATACTTGTTGTGGCACATAGTCGCCGTTCAGCTTGAGTAGATTCGGCTTAACTTCGACTTTATAGAAAATATGAGGCGGAGATTTTCCGAAAATATGAACATGCGTAATATTTAATTAACATTAAGCATTAGCATTAAAATCACTGGGTGGTGGTGAGTCTATGGATTGCAAAGCCACAGATGAATGGCACGAAACACTTGCTGTTTTTCGTAATTTTGATAAATATGCATGTGTAAGAGTGTCTACAAATGAGTGACTGTTCGGGATTTGTGAAAATGAATTATGAATGTTGTAGATTTATTGTTGCCGTGCTGACATTTAGTCAGAGCGATGGGGAGCAGTGGAGTGCCGAAACTGTCAAAGCGTTGATTATTATTTGATTGCTTTATGCCTGAGCTCGCTGACCAAAATTGATTGCTAAATAATTGAAAGTGACCACAATTGCGCAAAAATAAAAACAAATTAATAAAAAACATTAACTTCGGCTGCACCGAAGCTCGAATACCCTGTATAGCTGGATTTCTTTAAGTACAGGAGAGTATAAAAGGATATTCATCTAGATTTTAATCTATATGCTATAGAAGTCTGATCTGCACAATATATCATAATTTATGCTCCTGCTGGAATACTTTTGCAGAAACCATCCCTGTAGCTCAGTGCTTACACCGGAGTCGCCTAGTAGGCACTTCAAGAGATTTTTCATTGATTACGTCGACGATATTGAACAGTACGCCGACCAGGCTTCAGACGTGACAAACTTAAGACACGCACAGACCGCCATTTACAGTAGAGCTATCAATACCTTCATCGACTCCCTCTTAGTGAATGGGGTATTTGCTTCGAAAATCTAGAGTAACCCTCACGCAACTTCGTTCTGAATATTGCAGCAGGTTTAACTCCTACTTATTCAGAATCGACCCCAATATACCAAATATATTATATATATATATTATATAAATATATATTCAATTGAAAAGTCTCCGACCTGTAAAATACATTATTTTGACAAAATTCGGTTTTTTTATTCAACATAGTTTTCTTCAAGGCTGATACACTGATTATAGCGTCCCTCCAACTTTGCGATACTATTTTTTAGTACGTTTTGTCCTTTGCTTCAAAATAGGCCTCAGTTTCGGCGATCACCTCTTCATTCGACAAAAATTTCTTCCCAGCGAGCATTCTTTTGAGATCTGAGAACAAGAAATAGTCGCTGAGGGGCCAGATCTTGAGAATTCGGTGGATGCAGAAACAATTCGAAACTGAATTCATAAATTTTTGGCCTCATTTTCACTTATGTACTTGTGACACGGTGCATTTTCTTGATGAAACGGTACTTTCTTTTTCTTCAAATGCGGCTTTATTCGTCGATTTTGTCCTTCAAACGGGTAGGTAACGCTATATAATAGTCACTGTTGATGGTTCTACCTTTTTCAAGGTAGTGCATAGCCTTGCCAGCCGACTTTTGCGTTTTTTCAAGCTGTGGAGCGGGTTCATTGGATGAACGTCAATTCGACTTCAGTGTGAAATGATGGACTCATGTTTCATTCATTGTGACATATCGACGCAAAAACTCGGGCTTATTACGCTTGAACATCTCCACACATTGCTCCGAATCATCAACTCGTCGTTGTTTTTGGGCAAAAGTGAGATCGCGTGACACCCACTTTGCACAGAGCTTTCTCATACCCTAATATTCGAAAATATTATAATGTACACGTTCAGTTCATTCACCAAATTTGGTATAGATTATTTTCTAAGACAACAATGTAATCTCCGAAGAGATTGTTCAGATCGGTTATCTATAGCATATAGCTGCCATACAAACTGAATGATCGGAATCTAGTGCTGGTATGGAAAACTTTTGCATTTGACAAGATATATTCATGAAATTTGGTATGAGTTATTGTACATACAAATAATGTAATCTCCGAAGAAATTGTTCAGATCGGTTAACTATACAATATAGCTGCCATACAAACTGAACACATAGTTACTAAAAGAAATGTACCTGTGAAGGGTATATTAGCTTCGGTGCAGCCGAAGTTAACGTTTCTTCTTGTTTAATAATATCTGAAACAATGAAAAAATCTTTAAACTCTTTAGTGCTCGAAAAGTAAATGTAACCAGTATAAATATTGTCCTACCGACAATATAACTGGTATAGTTTCTACTATTGAGTCAACTGTATACCATTTACGCCAGTCAATAAGTTTCTCACTTTATTGAAAAAAAAACATCAAACTTCAAACGTTCATCTCTACACACTATTAACCACTTACCGCATTGCAGCCGAAATTGGCGTATTTCACAGGTTTGTAGTGGAAACGTGGCATAACAAACATAACAGCTGTCAAATTGAAATTATCCTCAACAAAAAAAAAAAATGTAACCAACAAAAAAAAAACACTTAATTTCTTTCTTAATTAATTGAATATGCCGACTACATGAATTAGTATATTCCTTTATTGTTACGATTGCACTAAAATAATAAAAATTATTTATATTTTCGTTTTGCACACGTGTTCTCCCTTTTACACCAGACTTCTTGCGCGTTCATAAATAAATAAGTACAACAAGCAGCGCGAGGGGAAAATGAAAAATTAAATAACACAACAAAAAAATCGAGAATGAACCGTCGTAAATAAATAGTAACTAATGTTAGTGCGCTTTGGAAACCTGCCGCTCGCAAACTGAAAAGCAGCGCTGAAACTAGCAAAAGCGTCTTGCAAAAGGTCGTCGGCATAGCAATCCACACAAATGCTCACAAATAAATATGTATGCATGTATAAAGGAGGAACAACCCTCGCTAAAGTCGCGACATGTCGTGCAGCCGGCCGGCATCTCGTGACCACTCAGTCTCACAACCAGGCGGCGATTCAGACATTCAGCTGTTGGATGGCGCTCAGCTGTTCGTGACACTGAAATATTATTGTTGTTGCTTCCCTACAGGCAGGGAGTGTGAGTGCATCTCGGTGAGTGTAGTTGTTTATTTTGATTTGCCTTGTAATCGATTAGGAGTCGCGGGGGTTAACGGGTTTAAGTGATGGCAGGTTAGAGCTGGCGCTGCTGTCAAACTTTGACGTTTGCTTGGACGAGTTGCACTTTGATAAAAATTTTGAGTGAAAATATTTTAAAATATTAGAATGCCAGAAAACGACTGAAAACGACTGAATATACATATGTATGCCATAGTGCCTAGCTGGACAAACTGTGTGAGAAGGGATATACTAGATAACTACATATGTTCCAAATTCAAAAGGTCATTATCCAAAATTGGAAATGCCTTATTAATTTGAAATATAATGTTGACAAAATCAACAATTTTTACTTGAACTTGACGTACAGATGGGTCTAACGTTTTAATCGGATTTTAGGGCTGTAATTGTATCAAGGCTTCTTTAGGAACTTTTTCTTTTTTTGGACCTAAAAATTTGATGGATCCAAATTTTTAGATTGTTTTGTCGTGTATTTTCGGTTTTTGGCGAACAACCCGAGATATAGTCAAATTAGATTAGAGGGTGAAGCTTATGGAACCCAAGACTTGCCGGATCGATAGTACCAATAATAGTGGAAAGCCTGCGATGGATTAAACACCAAATATAAGAAAAGTTTAAGCTATAGTCTTTAAATCAGACAAGAAAATTGAAAAATATAAATGTACATTGGGACAAAAAACTAACCAGAAATTGTAATTAAATTCCCAGGTAAATGACATTGCAAAAAATTGTATATTGCTAAGTTGGTAGCACTGTCCTTAATAACTATGCCGAATATGAGCGCGATCTCTCGACCAGTTTGCTAACAGCAGCTGTTTAAGTCAGTATACCTCAGTAGAGCGTTGCCAATTTTACAACGAGTAACACTATCCAACAAAGATTTTGTCCCAAATTTTGTATTTCTAACCAAATTTCGTGTGCGGAATCATTGCGAATGTTGGAAAAGACTTACGGTGATACAGTTTTAACAAAAACTTAAGCCTAGAATGGTACAAAGCCTTCAAAGACGGTCGAGAGATCGATGAAGACATGTCTCGTTAGGGACGACCTTCGACCTCTTCAACTGATGAAAATATTAAAAAAAAGTGAAGGATATGGTGCTTGAAAATCGTCAGTCAAGTGTTAGAGAGATGGCAAGAGACCTCTCGCGAGTCTGCTCGAATGATTTTGGTGAATATTTTTGGTATGAAACGCGTTCTTGCTCGACTCGGCCCGATAACGCTGCATTTTTTTCAAAAATAATACCATAAAAAGGTCTTTTTGGACATGCTTGTTCGTGCGAATTCCGATCTCACATTCACATTATAGCTTCCGATGAAATATGGGTTTATGAGTGTGGCATGTAAACAAGTCAGCAATCATCATAATGAAGGGGAAAAACGAGCGAAACCAAAAAACCACGCCAAAGCCGCTCAAAAATTAAGGTGATGCTCATTTTTTTTCGATACTCGCGGTTTGGTGTATCATGAATTTGTTCTGGAGGGACAGACGGTCAATATGGAGTTATATTTGGACGAATTGTGGAAAAAAATTGGTGGACTTTACACAATAATAATGCAGCATCGCATCGTGCCACGATTGTAACCGAATTTAAAGCCAAAAATGAATACCATCGATCAACCACCGTATTCCCAGGATTTGGCTATTTTATTTGTTTATTTTTCTTCTTCCCCAAACTGAAATTGCCGCGCCGTTAAATCCGTTTTCAGTCGATCGAAGAGATAAAACAAAATTTACTGAAGGAGCTGAAGGCCATCCCAAAAAGTGCTTATGAAAAGTGTTTCGATGCCTGGAAAAATCGTTGGCGCAACTGTATTACATCTGATGGGGATTACTTTGAAGGCGACAAAATAAATATTCAGACAAGAAAATCGACAGATGAGATCAAAATTTAATTGTATTGTGGTATAGAATTCTTAAAGTTTCCTGTTATTAAATATTTTAATTGATTCCAAAGAAAATATGTACACATATACATATGTATATTATTGTGGGTAAAAAAATCGAATATTTTTTTAACATGGTGCTCTCAAAAATTGGTCGTTAGATACCTTTACGAAAGGCTCTTCAAGTATGAGCTCTTAATTGTAACAGGAGCATCCTCCGCCTAACGGTTTTTTCAAACCAACTGACAAGTTTAACATTTTTAAAAAGCAAATTCTTACATCGTGGAAACATTGAAAAACATGTTTATGCTTTTTTAAAATAAATGTATGAGAAGCTATTTTATTTATTCTACTACATACATATGTAAGTATATTAACATATAAATACGTAAGTTTGTAATATGTTTTCCTACACGGTTTTCATACGTAATCTACACGTTTGCGAGTTTATTTCAGCTTAATTGTGTAAAATGATATTTTATATGTGATTTTTTCAGTTTTAATAATCTTACAATGGCATTTTGTTCTGAAGGGGCATCGGATTTCAAAGCACTGTCAAGCATATTGTAGATTATTTGTCTTTTGTTTTGGGCTCATTATGCTATAATCAACATGACTTCTAAGCGTAACGTTTTCTATTTGTTTTTTTTTTTTATTTTCTCTGTTATTTTCCTTGACGTACAGGCACATAACGGCAAAAACGTTTGTTGTGTGTGTTATTTATAGAAATCAGGAAGTTATGTGCACAAATATAAAAAAATATAATTTTAATAATTTATTGCTGAAAAAATCTTTGAAAATCCTTCTTCTAGCCTTTCTACTGACTACTGACCACTGCCTGCAATGAAAATATTCTAAACTGGATCGTTAGGGTTTTTAAACCTTATTAATTCTCAGATAATGATTTCCGGTAATACTGTTCGGAAAAGCTATATTAATCCTTCGCATGCGCTTGCACTTGATATCATCTGGTGAATTTTGATTGTTGAGAAATTACATCAGTTGTTTCGTAGGTTCTGAGTAAGAAAGTTTTATGAGAAGTATTTAAAATATTTAGAACACACCCAAACATTATAACGAATACATAGCTCCCAAATTATGTCCATCAAATGTGAACCACCGAACAAAACTAAGAATTTTTTATTATTATCGTTTTCCATCACACCCGTTTCTATTATCCCTCTATGTTCATATGTATACTAGAGACAAAAAATTAATGAAGATACTGCTTAAGATATTTTACCGTTGTTAATAACTTACGTCAAAATTTTTATAAAATATAGGAACTTGATAGATTTAGATTTAGTCATCAGACCATTTCTCCAAAAGCAGTTTTTAGAACTCTGTCTATTGAAATAGTCGCTGTAGTCTTTTTACTATCTATCTTCAACCTTTAAGCACGTTTTCGTCATAAGAAAGCTTATCATGAAACCTATTGTCTTGTAGGAGTCTTGTCAAAACCTTGACTTTCTTTCTTATAAGATCATGGTGATCGTCCTTTATGAAGGGAAAAGTTCGGCCGTGCTTCTTCCTCTTCTATAGCCGAGTTAACAACAGCGCGCCAATCGTTCTTCTTTTTCGCTGTTTAGCGCCATAAACCAAATGTAGAAAAGTCCCTCTACACCTGGTCTTTCCAATGGGGTGGATGGCTCCTTCTTCTGCTGGGAATGATGAGGGACTTGTAAAGTTTGGTCGTATTCTTTTGGAGAGGAATTTACTTTCCAATTTCCTATTCAGTCCAAAATAGCACTTGTTGGCAGGAGTGATTCTGCGTTGGATTTCCAGGTTTATTCTATATGGGCCATTGAAAATATACCTTCGTCTATTGCCAATAAGATCCCCATAGATTTACTTGCAAAGGAGAGTACTCTAGCTACGGAAGAAAGACAGAACAGAAATACACAAGACAATAGACGATGAAGAAAAACTTAAACTATGGCAAGATCGATGGACAAAGGAGAGCTATGGAAGATGGATCGTCAAATTGATCAAAGATATAGAGATGGGGCACAGTAGAAAATACGGCGAAGTAAACCTCTATATAACACAGATGCTATCCGGTCACGGATATTTCCGAAAATACCTGTACAATATGGGAAAAACTGGAAGTCCTACATGTTACGAGTATATTTATTGAGACGACCCACTTGAAGATGCAAAGCACACCTGTTTTAAGTGCAACCGATGGAAAGAAGCACGGAGGATACTACAGGTAAGAAACAAGCTTGGACAACTAAAAAATATTCCGTATTTATAATGGAAAAAAATGGTAGCTAGCGGCGAAAATTGGGAACAAATTGCCTCGTATGTAGAACCGTACTCGCTTAAATATATCGCAGCCCTTCGAGATGGACGCGTCATGGTTATGTATTCTTCCACAAATTGTATGTAGAGTTTAATTCGAAGCTCTGAAAAGTGCGTTAGTTCTTTAGGGTTGTTCGGTATTAGTGCATACGCATGACAGCACTGCATCTGAGAACCCTTTTTTCTCAACATTGCAACAATCAAAATCAATAATTTATCGCGTAGAGTGGGTGTCATGTAGTTTGTTGTCACGCGTCTCACGAATTTTGCATTTAATTTTAACGCTCTTTAGCAATTTTATTGAAATAAGAGCATGATGAACGGGCGGAAAAAAGTATAATGAAACGGACCGAATGTCAAATAACAACTACAAATATTAATGCAAGCTTGTTTTGAAATAAATTAAAAAGGGGAACTTAACACAAGGGTAGTTTGCATTATTACAGGGTTGTTTTGCAAATGACACCAGACGGTAATGTGATGAATCATAAGTGCAAATAAAACGCGAAAAAACGCACGCAAACTATGCCATGCGAATGAATTTTATAGAGTTTGTGCTGAACTTCAAATGATGTGGTGTGTTAGGAACGAACATTTTTCCAAAGTTAGCAAAATATTGTAGTTTTTAGCAACCTTGAAGAGTTTGTTGAATTTAGAGTGGGTTAACCATATCGAATGATGAGAGTTATATGAGAAAATGTTACTATAAGTTTCGCTTAGAGTCATTATAAAATACTAACTCTTAAATTAACCGCAAAATGCTTTGGCCG
Source organism: Bactrocera neohumeralis (assembly GCF_024586455.1). NCBI lineage: Eukaryota > Metazoa > Arthropoda > Insecta > Diptera > Tephritidae > Bactrocera > Bactrocera neohumeralis. The sequence goes on from NC_065921.1 coordinate 25,934,014, forward strand.
TTGAGTTTTGACATTCAAGTCCAGGTCTTGATACCTTTAGAAGTTACGAAAAATTGCATAATACCCAGTAATATCTTCGGAGCTTTTTGTGCCTTTTTTGATTTACTGAGACGCTTGGTTAGAATAAGAAGGCCCGGGGTATAATAGGCTAGATGTCTCTCTGCAATCTCAAATTAAAGTCTTTATAGGTGTGATTGGTTGAACCGAAAGCTAGCCCTGAATTGACTGTTTCGATTATAACAAATATGACCCAACGTACCTTTCGTAGAAGAGACCGAATTTCATTCAGCTTCACTTTTTGACGTTTCGTGTCTTGGAATAAATTTTCTGTTGTCCAATAACGGCATTTTAGCTTAATAATACTGCCACAGCTTGAAATGGGTTTTCTGCCTGACTAAAATTTCCTTCTAGAAACCAGGTTCAGTGTCTACCGACAGTTTGACCACTTTTCAAGCGATGCGGACGTCAGGCTAACAATATTTTAATACCCTTCATAGGCTATATTAAGTTCGCCGCTATGTTTTTAACACGCAGAAGGAAACGTCGGAGACCCATCATATCCGGCTGTCTGTATTAGTCTCTCAGTTTTTGAGATATTGATCTGAAGTTTTACACATCCTTTATCCCCAAGAACTGAACAGTATGATCTTCACAAAATTCAGCTTTAGTTATTGTCCAAGCCAACGGTGCAATCTTCGAAGACGTTGTTTTCGTCTTAGCTTACCCTTCACAAATACAAAAGATTACTTACAAGAACTTGATTTTGATCTATCAGTTGGTATGGTAGCTTTATGCTTTAGTAATCCGATCAGAACAATTTTTTTGGTAATAAAATGAAGTTTCACGGATCGCGAATGCATTTTCCTTTACGCAGATATGGCTATTTTGCTGAGTAATAACTCATCCAAAAGTTTTTGTATCAGGTTCAGTGCCAGCCATTCTAACGATAGTTGGAATGTATTACAAGCGACGTGGACGGCAGGTTAACAGTATTCATTGCGCTTCAAAACGCTTCATAAAGTATTTCTACCACTGAGAGCGGCGACCATTAGATTCGGCTGGATTCTAGGTAACAGTCTTTCTGATAATTGAAACGTTCAAGCGTTTTGGTCATTCGAGCGTGTTGGTATTTGATGGCACAATAAATAATTTCAGACCCTTTGAAATCTATGGAAAAGATACAAAAGTGTGGAAAAGGGGGTGCCAAATAAATTGAATGAAAGAAAGCCGAAAAAACACTTGTGAAATTTTGCTTCAGAGACACGAAAGAAATCAGTTTTGCATCGAATTGTCACCTGCGATGAAAAATGGATTTATTTTAAGAATCGAGAACGGATAAAAGCATGGGTTAATCGGGGACAAGCATCAACATCGACTACAAAAGCAGATCGATTCGGTAAGAAGGCAATGCTCTGTGTGTGGTGGGATCAGAAGGGTATGGTATATATCATGAGATTCTAAAACATGATGAAGCTGATAATACTAATCGCTACAGGTAATAAAATAATCAATCTGAACCATGCATTGATCGAAAAACCACCAAAATGGACCAGCAACCGGCAAAGTAATTTTGTTACACGGCAATGCATAAACAAAAGTAAAATCGGTTCAGGATACAATCAAAGTACTTAGCTGGGAGCTGCTGCCACGCTCGCTGTATTCACCAGACTTCGCCCCTTCCAATTACCACTTGTTTTCATCGTTGGGATACGCATTGGCTGAGCAGCACTTCGATTCCTAGGCAAAAGTCGAACTTGGGTGTCTGATTGGTTTACTCAAAAGACGAACATTTCTATGATCACATGTTGAGATTCTCTGTACGGTTTTTCAATAAGAGCGCTACAAAAGTTTTTAAGTAAAACAAAAACGGGTTGGGATATCAATGAAATTCTTTATGTCATTATGTGTGGGTCTCAATTATTTTTTCATGGTCACCACAGCACGCTTGCAGAAGTCTAGACGCTGAACCCAATTTTTGACGATTTTCAGGCAGAAATCGGCCGATACTGCTGCAATTCACGTTCGATATTCGTACGAAGTTCATTAATCGTCGCTGGCTTCTTGGCATTGACCATAGACTTGACGTAGTCCCACAGGAAATAGTTCAACGTCTAAAGTCAAATCGCACGACCGAAACGGCCAATTGACTGGGCCATTTCGTGAGATAACACGTTCACCAAACTTGATTTTCAATAAATCGATTGTGACATTCTCTGTTTGGCTTGTGGCGCCGCCCGATTAGAACCATATATTGTCCAAGTCCATATCATCCATTTCGGGCCAAAAATATTCGGTTATTCATTGAGCGGTAGCGATTCCCATTCACAGTAACGTGCCGGTCTTGATCATCACGGAAGAAGTACGGCCCAATGACGCCGCCGGCGGCCCATAAACCGCAACAAACCGTAATTTTTTTGGGATGCAATGGCGATTTATGGAGTGCGTGTTTCGCTTATTGACAAAACCGTTCAGCCAGAAATGAGCCTCATCGCTGAAGATTATTTTTCGATGAAAATCCAGATCATTTTCAAGTTGGCGCTCAACCAAATTCACGGACATACGACGATTCTGGTGGTCGAGCGGCTTCAGTTCTTGCGTCAATTTGATCTTGTAAGGATGTAGGCCAAGATCTTTTCGCAAAATTCGCCACAACGACGTCACAGAAACGCCCAAACGCTTGAGAACAACGTTTGAGAGACTGATTTGGGTCTTCCTCATTTTTGTTCCGTGCCTGTGGATTAAAATTTTTCCGCTAGACGTTTAATAGTTGATCTGACTGGACTATATGACCACCATAAATTGGACGTAGCGCTCTTAAAGTTGAGGCCACTGACTCCGAATTTCGGTAGTAAATTTTAATGATTTCGACTCGTTGTTGAATCGTATATCTTTAGATGATGAAATGGCAAACCTTACTGTAGAGAAATGTCAAAAGAACGGGAAAATATGGGGTCGTTCGCTGTCAATATCGGTCTACTATTGTAACGTCTCTATTGAAAAACACGTTCATAATCATACACTGTGGAAATAAATATTGGCTAATTAGTCCTAAGCAGTAATTTATATAATAATTTCCACGGCATGAATTTTAAGGCGCCAAAAAAGAAGAGGTTATGAGAGTATGAGTATTTCTATTGAGTGATCAGATGAATAATATGGTTTATGCTAGAAATACTAAGATCTTTCTCTACGGTTTACTAAGTTATGATTTCAGCATACCTCTATGCCGTTTTGAACACTTCACCTCCGACCAAAACCTGTCGGAGTAGTTGAAATGCTGTAAAATTCACTTCAACTTAAAAATATTTGTACTCTAAATTCTTTAAATACACTTTCATTGACACACATATGACAAAAGTGCACACTTCGGTCCAAAAAAAAACTCAAAAATTTACTGTCAAATTCTCGAGCTGCGTAATTGGCTGTTGCAACACCTATTACACGCCGCCAAACCCGCCCAACACCTATTATCCACTCCATGTGCTGGATGTGGGTTGTCGAAAACATCCTTGCCACACGCTAATTAGCCGAGCTGTAAATTTTAATTAGAGGCAAAAATCTTAAAGTACACACTCGAATGTGGCATGTGTCCTTCCAACTGTAACCCCCTCCACACACCGCACACCCAGCATCCACCACGCACATTACAAGGCGCGCACACAGTTGTGCTTGGAGTGCCAAAAGAGTCACTTCAATGTTGGCACATGAATGCGTGAATTTTTCTGGGACATTAAACTGAACAGATACTTGAAATTAAGATGAACGAGCGCCGCAAAATCCCTCCCAAAAACAATACATACATTTATTTATGGAAAATAAAATGCGGCAAAGTACTGAGAAATCAAGAGGAAAGAAATAAAATAATCAGCGTGAACAAAAAGTTGAAAAACGCCGAATGCACTCGGGTATCAGCGGCGCTCAGACTGTATGACGCGAAATTAGCTTTCGCTTTCAAGTGGCAGCGGCATATGTTTGCGCAAACACGCCCACTTGCATGCATATAGACATACATATGTACAGTTTTTTTATAAAATTTCAAAAAGAAAGAAATTGAAAAAACATTAAGTAGCATACTTCGAGTGCGAGTGCGAGTACCCGGTACAAGCCGCGAATTCAACGCTGCATAATGCACTCAAGCACTCAAGAGTCTATTATTTAGTATGAGCGTGACGCGGAATCGAGCACAGTGGCAAACAAGTCCGTCAATGAGCTTATCAGCATAAAGGTGTTCTTAGAAGCAGACTTACATACATACATATGTGCGAGCGTAGAGTCCTTGTAGGAAAATTGACTGGTTCAGAACTAGTTATGGTCTAGTGTTTTGAACGCCATTACTATTTTGAATTGTTGTGTTTCTTCATAAAAGCTGCTGAGAGATTTTTCATTGTTATTTTATGTCACAAGAAGTCTCCTTTGAAAAGCCTTTTCGAAAGTTTCGAACTGGTAAGAAAAAGTCAAAATTTTCATAGCCGACGAAGAGAAATATTTAGCGTTTTTTGATTTTTTTCAATTTTACAATTACTGCATTTACTTTTCTGATATTCAAGGAAGCATGAAATGTGTTCTCTTTCATAGATTCCTTACAGTTTCAAATGTTGTAAAGTTCTTTGGTTCGTTGCCATTAGGAGATTAGTCGATATAAAAAGACGTTGTCTAAATATTTCTGTGAACTAGTTGAGAACTATCGCGAAGTCGTCACTTGAAGCGAAAAAAAGAATTTGTTCGTGTGTCAATTAATGATTATTATTGTAGGAGTTCCCTACAAAGTTTTGGCAATTTTTTCGAGTTATGGTAAGGTTAGCTTAAGTTAGATTCATTGGCTGATCCTCAAGATCCGTATGGATGAAAACACTCTCGAATTGGCGCCAAATTGCGAAAAGAAGAAACGACTGGAGCGCTGTTATTAACTCGACTATAACCGCTTAAGTGGTGTCTACGCCAGAAAAGAAGAGAAGATCTTCAAGTTAAGTAACTGACGTAATTACTAGATCTTATGTGTCGACAAAGCTCACTAACTTACCTTGTGAAATCTGAAGTGTTTTAGGACAAAGGATGTGACAGTCAAGAAGGAAGTGTTGAAAGGTTTCTATTCCGTCTATTTCCAAGCAGCCTCCAGTACTTTCAGTCGTTATGGTTTTGAACCTTACAAAGTGGAAAATGAAAGGGCAATGACTATGAACCGCTAAAGCTAGAGGTAAATTAATCCTGCTGAGACACAGTTATGTACGAGCGAATATGCATCAAAATTCCCACGATTCCATGAAATGCGGGTCTAAGTAACCGGAACGGAACCGTATTTTTATCCGGTCAAGCACTGTCAACTCGGCACCATGTCTTGAAATTACTACAGAAATTTTTTCTGCCGCTACAACAACAACAAGAAACTGTATCAAGAATTAAGTTGATACCGCTTACATTGAGGTTAGTCTTTCCTTAACTAAACTGATTCTGATATTACTGCGACTACACTAGCCTTGAGCTCGAAGTCCGTACGCTCAGATTTTGAGCTCAAAGCTAGCTGCTAGAAGGAAACTCATTTTTCTGTGGTTGGACTCTGGAGCATTAGATCTATAGGCACTGCTACTTTAATGGCAGCAATCTCGACCTGAAAAACGCTCAGATAGTCAGGAAGTCCGACACTATAGTTTTTATTATATAGTTCTTCCATTGAATTTCTAAATGATTAAACAAAATTTATTAGCTAAAAGTTTTCCGGTTCTGACAAAAAATAAATTTAAAAAAAAATTTGAATTCCACAATTTCCTAACGGGTTTCTTGCTTGGAGGAAGCTGCGAGCATAAATTTCAGAACCACATACATGTACGTCGAATCAACTTGAATAAAGTCTTATATTGAGTACACCTTGTAGCCTATAAAGGTTGTTTGGACGTTCGAGGCACACATACAAACATACAATTAAGCACACATACAAACAAAAACAAACTCACTTTCAGACACATACCGAAAGGAAGCTGTGCTCTCGGCCTAATTGGCGACTTTATAACCTTTTGTGAAGAGCTTCCAGCATGCTACGCACATATTTTCGCTTTTGTTGTGCGACCGGCACAAGCCTACAAACATACACACACACTCGTACATGATATTTGTGTCGTGTAATGCCTTGAGGACCTTACATTATTCATCATCGCTATTAACAAGCAGGTGCTACGTCGCATCATACACATTAATTCCATTCGCTCACCTCCTCGGCTTCTGCCGTTATGCGCGAGTCTGTGTTTAATGGAGCCGTTAAGAAGTGGCGCGTAGTTGGCTTAGCAGCAGTCACCCTTAAGTAGTAAGTTTGCGTAGTGCATAGCTCTCGAAAATGGCAATAATTCTACTCCAACCCATGCAATCTTGTCATTATAAGAACACGAGTGTGTTGTACTCCCCAACTTCAATTCAAAATTATGACAGGTTATACGGCCGTTGTCTAAACAACAGACGGACTTATTGAGTGCTTAGCTTTTGTCGCGAGTATTTTACAATTTTAAGGGTGACAAGCTGAAATGAGTTAGTGTCTGGGGGTATACCGAAATATGGGGGTATTGGTTTTATGACAGTTACCTTAGTGACATTTCATTAAATATGTCATTTTCGAGTTAATGGTTGGAGTGGTTGAGTCAGTTTTGGTGGATTCTAGCTAATAAACTTGCTACTTGCTGTTCAACGTTTCAAGTGAGTTTAGCGTTGATGAGCTTATACATTTTATAGTATTTAATAGTCATAAAATATGATGAAATTTGGGACCCTTCTGGGGGAAATATTTGAAAATTTATTGTATAATAAAAATGTATAGTTTTCAATCTAGTCAAAAATTAATTAGAAATTAAGGGACGCAGCGCCTTCAGGAAGTTAGCTCAAAGCGCAACACGCATAAAGAAGAGATAGATCAGTAAAGAATACGAGGGCAAGTCGAAATATCTCCTGCCATCAAACAAACAGTCGTCGCACTCGCTACTTGGCTTCCACGCCACTGTTGACAGTCACAACTTCGAAGTCGTAGATAATTTGGTCTATCTTGGCACCAGTATTAACAATGTCAGCCACGAAATCCAACGCAGAATAACTCTTGCCAACAGGTGCTACTTCGGACTGAGTTGGCAATTCAGAACAAAGACCAAATTCTAGCAGTCACTCATCATCCCTATCCTCCTATACGGTACAGAAGCATGGACGATGACAACATCTGATGTGTGGACGTTACGAGTTTTCGAGAGATAGAGGTAACGGCAGATATATGGTCTCTTGCGCGATGGCAACTGCGAATATCGCGTTCGATGGAACGATGAGCTGTACGAGATATACGACGACATTGACATAGTTCAGCGAATTAAGAGACAGCGGCTACGCTAGCTATGTCATGTCATCTGAATGGACGAAAATACTCTAGCTTTGAAAGTATTCGACGCAGTACCCGCCGGGGGAAGCAGAGGAAAACGAAGACCTCCGCTTCGTTGGAAGAAAGTGAGGAAAGATCTGGTTACACTTGAAATCTTCAATTGGCGCCAAACAGCGAAAAAGAAGAACGACTGGCGCGCTGTTTTAAACTCGGCTACAACCGCGTAAGCGGTCTCTATGCCGAAAAAAAAGGCCTGTTGAGTATAAAGAATACGCTTTTGGAGTATTTCTGAAAATTTTTGGAGCATTCAATAAGGTTTCTACGGAATTTATACTGAATAGTAACGAGTCAATAAGTGTCGATCTTGTTATAAAACGTTTTATCAGAAGCTTCTTGAGCTCTGGAAGGATAAAAGTAGAATGGAACGACATTAGAATGACCAAGGAGTCTGTATAAGCACTCTGCAGGTTGAGTGCTATCTCCGCTCCTATAAATATTAGTAATAAATAAAATATTAAGGAATTTAGTAGGCAAAACTCCCAAGATAGCGGCATATGCAGACGACTTTACGATCTTAATAACGAGAATGTGTCTATATACCATTAGCAGTATTATGAAAATCGCTTCCCCTGTTGAATCCGGGGAAAACGGAACTGCTTTTGTTTACTAGAAAATACAAAATCACTCCACAGAGGATTCCTTGCAATAAATGGACATAACTTTATCAACTGGTGATGTTAAAATGCGTTGAAATGATCGACTGCAAAAGTCATCAACAAAAATACACAAAGTTCTTGCTCACTATTGATAGGATAGACTGCAGGAACATGATTCGAAAAGTCACTGGTCAAAGTCTGGTAGCGGCACACATCTGCACAATGAGGAGATATCGAGGTGACTGCAAGAAATATCAAAAGCAAAGCACTAAGAAAACAATGGAGCATCTCTTGTTACTTGTTCCGCATTAGCAAGGTGGCCCCACAGTGTGAGACACTGAAAGAGGTAACAGTAGTGAGGCCGCAGAACCTATTGGAATCCGGCACTCTGTCAGCCAACGCTAAAGACCAAAACTGGTCTATGTATGGCTCGCTAGCCTACCATTCTAACAAACCTAATCTACTTGTGCACTTTGTATGATCTGATCAACATTTTTTAACAGGACTTGATGAGAATTATTGTTGTTTTTTAAATAACATAACGAAAGGGCTGCAACAGTTGCCTATTTCATGGCAGGCTTTGCACTTCATCTCTTCGAATTGAGATAAGGTTAACCAGTAAGCAAAATTTCATGGAAAGCTCAAAAAAATATTCAACGCAGTCTCGTTGAGTTCACTGGGCAAGTTACGCTAGTTAGACAATGGAGAAAACATAAATGGGGTTCCGAGAAATAATTAAGAATTTCATATACATCCTGCTCTAATGTTTTCTGAAACTGTCCAACCTTTGATTGTGCTTACTGCAAGCAAGCTTGATTCGTTATGAACTGTTGATTTCTTAATCATAATTTATCTGCATTCTTCCAATCATCGGGATATTCTTATGAAACAAATTGATAAGGCAGAATAAGAAATCTTTGTATAACTTGACATGTAATCATGTGGAAGGATTGTGAAGACTTCCAGGTCAGATCGATGTATGAACAATAGTCAGACACTTCCTCTTTGTTCAATACTTTAACAAGACCTAAACTTCACTGCAGCCTTGTATAGAAAGATCGTAAGTTTACAAATCTTATCATTTTGTCTTTAGTGGCTTGATTGACTTAGTTTTTAGCGCTGAGTTGGGTATTGCTCGTAGCTCACCGGATGCTTCTCGGAACTATTTGTGAGGCAGCTCAAACTAGATTAAGTTTTCTTGTCTCTTATTAGTATTTTGACTATTACTTTACTCTTTCACATTACCAGAAGTTAAAACCGAAATCCTCAGCATCACAGAACTCGTAAGAGTTTCTGGCAAGAAGATAAGAAAATGAAAAGTAGAACATAAACCACAAAATAAACGCGTCGGAAAATTCGCTGATAGTAATTGTTTAACTTAAGCGGCAGCTTCGACTAAGCTGCTTCATGGCCTCAGCTAATCTCAGAGGATTCTTTTCGCCACCAACCATAAGTAATTCTTATTGACTGCCTCCCATTCAACTTAACCACAACTGTGGCTTTTTCAACCGAATTAATCGATTTAAATATCGTCTTTGGTGTCAGCTATTTTTCTGGGTCTTTAATTAAAGGATTCCACACGCAGTGATTATTAAATTGTGTCAACTGCCAGCGCAAGGAAACGGAGCTACCAGATTATACATCCGCAATGCTGATACAAGCACAATGAATGACAAGTCGGACAACCGATACGGAGCAAAGCAAAAACAAAAAATCGCAAGGAAAATGGAGCGACTTCCGCTGAACAGTTGGAGCGCAAGAAGGAAGTTGAAAAAATCCCAGCAATAATCGTTATTTACAGCAGATAAAGGCCGCTACGAATGCGCAGGCGACAAAATGAACAACGCACACACATACACATACACAATCGAATTACCGGTACAGAGGCAACAACAAGAGAAGCAGCACTAAACCACGGGCGTTGGGGCCGAGACTGATCCACTTGGCGTAGCGCCAAAATTGGTGAAACAGCAGGGCGCTGCCAAGTGGCAGTGAATGACAATATAAAAAAATAAAAAGAAAACATTATAAATGTAGTGAAAAATGTCAGGAATAAAGGGCGAAATGAAGGCGCATCACTTTGTGAAAATCGATAAGCACAGTCCATGGCCGTAAAAGACAATAAATTTCTGCAGTAACACCCCGCCAGCGCTGCCAGCATACGCTCACACACTCTATGTAGTCATACTCGGTCTGGCGCTTGCAGTACCGTTATTGATGAGTGTTGAGAAATCCAAGTAGCCTGCGTCTGCTAAGCAAGTTCAGACCACCCACACTACTTGCCTGCCGTTGGCAAATCTCAACTGACTGAGGGCACTCCTTCAAGGGGCCGCTTCATTGCCGAAAAGCATTAGAAAATTTCTACGCCCTTACTAACTGAAACGCTGCGGTGATGTGACATATGTACATAACTTAAAATATACAGACATACATATAAATATGGAGTGTAATTGTTCCTTGGTAATGCAGCTGAAGAAGCTTTCGATACACTTATGTGCCAAGGGCGGTCCGATAAATACTTAGCCACAATACCCAATGGCGCCGTAAGAGAAAATCACGTTCTCGTAGACTGTGTCCACAATTTGGCTGAATCAAAATTGTAGTTTTGAGTTCATCGCATGGGGAAGAAGTCGTGTCCGCGGATTATAGAAAAATGGATAATGAACAATATCGGTCGGTGATTTGAATCTTGTGCTTCGAAAGGAAAGCGTCCAGTGAAATTAAATAGCGCTTGAATGCGGTATACGAAAACTCTCCTCTTTGGATGGCAAAGAGCTACGTCCTGCTGTCCCAAAAACGGCTACTAAAGAGGTTAACGGGACCCTCGATGTCGTATTGGCAGACCGCCAATACCACTTGTGAGTTTTTGATGAGCTACGTCCAAGTATCCGCAGAACGGCTCCTAAAGAAAGTAACGTGATCCTCGATCTTATATTAGCACACCGTGGTACAGTCAAAGTCAGAGCTATCTCAAAAGACCGCACGAGTTATATCCTGCATGAAAGGCTAGGCGTGAGAAATCTGATTTCGGACAACAAACCCAACCATGAAGTTACTCCATAACAGTATTTGTGTCGCTTAAGCGCAAACCAAAAGGGTTTCCATTAGTAACCGTCGATGAGACATGGATCGTCTTCTACACATCAGAGACCAAGGAAAATCGAAGCGGTAGATTTCACTCAGCGAATCTGTTCCGAAGAAGGCGAGGATCTTTCTTTCTTCTGGAAAGGTAATGACCAAAGTTTTGGATTAAAACTGGGTCAAATACATCCGTGCAAAAGGATGCATTTTTTTCCAAAATTTTCTCTTTTATAGTCTATTCACATATCGGACCACCCGCATATACAGTAGTATATACATATAGAGTATTAAACTTCGTATCTGTCGCTATATTCTAACGCTATCGCCAGTCTTTCCCTCTGCCACACTATGTGGCGCATTTTCACATCATAAACTCCGCGCATAATGGCATTTGGGCGCGTAAAATACGCGGCCAATTTCGGTAATTGTGGGTGGGTAAATACCGTTAGTGTGTGTGGATAAGTACAATACCATAAGTAGGTAGCTAGTTGATTTTCGATTCGCTTCGCCTCGGTTGAGCGGCTGTGGCGGCTTTGGCAGCGCCACTGCGCCACTTTGTTATTCAATTCAATTCAATTACTGAGCTGAAAGTACCGAAACATCGATGCGTTTGCCATTGTTGGCTGTTGGAGGCTGCTGTTCGACCGACATTGTTGCCTGAATAACTTTGCTGTTGCTTGCTCTGCAAAGCCCCAAATACTTTTTGGCTGTTCGCTTGGCATTCTCTGGGGTTGGTGTATGGCTCTGTTGCCGCAAGGTGTTTGAAAGTTTAACAGTTAGTGGTGTTGGTAATACAATTGGGTTAAAAATTAAGTAATTGAGGTATTTTGCATATCGATGGTAATGTGATGGAATTGTGTTGCATTTATTTATTTAAAAGAAGGTGGCATAGGTGATTGATATGTAAAGTTGTCAGTTGTTGTTGGTGCGGCCGTGGCAACAATTGTGAATAATTATTGCGGGAGTAACTCAGGAATAGTAAATTCAAAATTTTCAAAAGCAGCTGGATGCATTCCAAAGGTAAGAGATAAGAGAGGTTGTAAGACGCTTCAGCATGTTAAAAATGCTGTTAGAACACTACAAAAGAAGTCGTTTTTACATCAGATATGGGATGTAAAGCAGGTGAATCCTCGGTAACGCTAAATGACCTGCGACCTTTACGGGCTTGTAGAACTCTTATGGCCTAACGAACTCTGACCGACACGGACCATTCCTATGATAACGTTTTTTGGATTTGGTTGTAACTTGGGCTGATAGCCTTGGTATTGTGGCACCTTACTATGTAAAAGCGACACTTTACAGAAATGGCTGGTTGGTTAATGCCAAGGCCGCTTCCGTCTCGTTAAAGCCCTGGCAGGACTGAGAGTACATTCCCCTCGCGTCACCATTAAGTTGGTGTAGTAAGTGCAGGTTGAGTTGATGAGGTTCAGGTGGCCACGTCTTGGCCTCATCTCTGAAAAAACTTGGGATCACGAAAGGTGACTACATTTCGAGGAGGTTGATGGTGGCACAAATAATACAAAAAAGGACGTGGGAGGAAGTAGGTCGAAATCAAACTCTTCGAAAAGAGACGAGCAGTCTGGTGGGCGGTTACTACCTGAGAAGATGGCACCGTAAGATTGCGGGAGTAGGCAGAAACCTGCGAACAGGTAGCGAGAGCAGGATTTCGATACGAGGCAGAATTGCCAGCACCAGCAACAGAACCTCTGTTAGGCCAATTAGGATCGTGGAGGGTCCGAATACCCCGAAAATGACTTAGTGTTCCGGAAAAAAATTTGTGACGGCAGCGAAAAAGCTGAAATCTGATCGTCGCTTAGCAACGAAGATCTTAGAGCGCTACAACGGCAAGAATGCTGAAGAGAAGCTGGCCTCCACAAGCTGATAAGGAGTGTTAATGAACGGTGTGAGCTGTTGTCGCTACAGTGTAGAGTGGAACGGATGTGTAAAAGATCAATTGTACAGTAAAAATCTTTGGTGTATCGCCTTCGATAAATGTCATACGATTTTAATAATAAAAAGGGTTTTTTAACGGTACGAACTTTTCAACTTTTCTATAAAGAAAACCACTGGTAGCTGATGATCTTAAAGCTAAGGTCCCAAGAACTCTTAATAATTAAATAAGCCAATGGTCTTCCACAACCTTCCTAAATGATTATGCCAAAGAATATGCGGCTTCCCATGTTTCAAAAGTGTACAGGGTTTGTCCGGTAAGTAACAGGACTGAGTCGATTTAAAAAAATTTATTGAACCAATCGTTACAATTTTATAAAAACTTTCGAAATAGGCTCCCCGCGCGATTTCCAAGCATTGAAGGCGTCACGGAAGGCATTCTCCGGAATAGCCTTGGATCCTCTCTGACGTCTCAAAATTCTTGCCTTTCATCTGCTTTTTCAGGCAAGGGAACAAACAAAAGTTCAGGAGGGCCACATCTGGGCTGTAGGGCGGCTGCGGAAGCTTTGGGATACCGGGCTTGGTTAGGTAGCTGTTCACAAGAAAGGCGGTGTGAGCCAGAATGTTGTTGTGGTGCACCTTCTAATCGGTTGTGATGTTTTGTCGAATCCGATTGACCTTTCGTTTGAGTCTCTTGGGGACTTCCACGTAAAACTTGGCGTTGACGGTTGACGTTGACAGGAGGAACAAATTCATGGTTTACGATGCCTTTGATGTCAAAAAAGACAATGAGCATCACTTTGGATTTGCTCATTCTTCCGGTCTTCATCAGCGACCTCTTTCCGGCCCTCCAAAAAGGCCTGGTGCCACCGAAACACACCACTTCCTGCTAAAGCAACATCTGTGTAAGCCTGCTTGATCATATCAAACGTCTCTGTTGCAGATTTACCGAGTTTCACACAGAATTTAATCGCGTACCTCTGCTCTAACGAACACTGCATTTTCGGCTTGCACTACTCACAAAGGCAACTGACCAGCCGCTCGTTCGTTAGCTAGGAACGCCCTCTACCGAATCCAGTTGGTGCGCGCACGCTTCGAAGTTCAGTCGCGGCGAAAGAAAATCAGTCCCATTACTTTCCTGACAAACCCTGTATTAAGTGCTACGAAGAAAGTGAAAGAAATCATGTTGAAGTATCAAATTGTCCCAAAGTTGCTGAGACCATTAAGACGTCAATAAAAAAGGAGGTGATTTCGGAAATTTGATTTCCTTATCTATTAATGATGAAGACCACTGAGGGTCGAGTAAAGTATTTCAATAAACACAAAAATCTTGTGATTACGGCCGAGTGTCTGTTTATCTTAGTGACATCATTAAAACTTTAGCTTAAGTAACCTTTCCTAAACATCAAATGAAATGCCAGTTTAAGCTCTGCGCATATGTGCGTCCAGCTACCGATGGGTGTGAGTATCTATTTATGTATTTGTGATTTTATACACACACTCTGTGCTTATAGGTTTTATATTACGCTCTGGAGTACATATTTAACGGCATTCAAGCCAATCGCAAAACCCGGAATTGCCTGCTCCTGGAAGTCTTCACTGCGCGATTACTTGCTGCATTACTTTAGATTACCGTACATAATATTAGGAGGAGCGAGGAGCGTTAGTGATGGCTTTTCATAATGTGCCATTCGGACAGACAGTGGTCAGACACTTAATTCCGCATTTGAGACGTTAATTCGCAACAAAACATGCGTATAAACAATTGACAAATGGCATGGAATGGTGGACTGGCAACAACAACAACGGCAACACATGCAGGCAATAATAGTAACTTTGAACATATGTATGTATGGCATGTTTGTATGTATGTATGTGTGTATAACTCCCTTAATAGGGCGTATTAAAACAAACAGTAAATACTCCAAGTGACAACAAAAACAAACACTGAACAAACAAATCGCAAAGCGAGAAGAAGAAACACAATAATAGCTTGGTTTAGTAACCAAATACCCAAAACCTTGATGGAGCACGCATAGCAGGCGAACTCGGCTGCTAAATCCAGGTGTGTACATGTATGTGTGTGGATAGTATGTCATGCTAACCGACGAAGCAACCAACTAAAGAGGCGAGCATTCAATAATATTTATGTGGGGAAACCGCCATGTGTGCAGGCGAAGGAAAAACGGGGTTGGTTCACTGTATGCTCACGCGATCACGAACCGATAAGTACTTAAACTATGTATAAAAGAAACACGAAAACTTTAGAAAAATTATAAATTAATTCGAGCACAATTTTTCTTGAAGTTATTGTTGCTGTAACGACACAATTCTGTCGAGTTGACAGTCTTTGGTCGAATAAAAAATTCGGGTCCGTTCCGGTTGCGTGGAAACGGATTCTTCTTGAGGCCGATATGCTTGATCCGGCGAAGTTTCAACTTGCTTAACGTCTCGTCTGAAAAATATGTTGTCCGGAAGACTGTAAGGCCTGTGACGGCGATTATTTCTTCACTAAACTAAAATCTCTGTCCGGCAAGTAACATTTTCAAGCTTGAATACTAAAAGAAGTCGTACAGCACCAACTCTAAAGTTGCGGTGGAATGGACAATAGTTCGTAGGCTTAGTTCAACCACTCTGACCCTGACTTGAAGGTGTGAACCGATACATTGCCACAGTGGATGAGCTTTATTCCTTCAAAAAAATACACTTTCCTGCAAGTTGGTGACGAATCAGACCTATGTATCTAGGTAAACGTTATAGACCAAACCTTGTAAATCTCAGAAAACCTCTAGGGTCGACAGAATAGTATTCGTCTTCTTTGGAACGAACAAGCCTTGCTGGCATAAGTTCACTGTTTCTTGGTCTTTGGTGTGTGTCTGTGGATCTACGATTTCTCGACAGTCTTAAAATGAGAATTAGGCTTAAATAGCGTTAAAGATTGAAATGAAGTGGTCTCACAATGGCACTCGCCAGCTTTTCCTTCCCAATTTTCAGGCAGTATACCTATGACTGTTGTTGCCTTTCCATTGAGAGCGTTTTTTACGTGGCGGGTCTCAAACCCAGCGCACAACCATGGTGAGGGATGGTTTGCTTTCTCACTTTATCTCTACTTCAAACGGATGCTCTTTGGCTGCCCAGTGGAAACTTGGTCTAAGACCGGAAGTCGTGAGTTGCTTCAGTCATATGTAAAAGAATCGTTTCTGGCCACTCCCAAGTGAATGGCGCTCAGAGAACTTTCCTCACTTGCGTGATCTGTTACATATGACTCTATTCTCTCAGCTATCTTCGGACTCTGCTTAAATTCCGTTAAAAGCTGATGTGAAGTAGTCTCATGATTCCTCTCGACAGCTTTTCCCACCCAATTATTCAGGCAGTGTACCCGATGAACGACGCGTTTTTTCAGATATCTAATATTGAATAACTCCGCGGTCTACCAATACAAGATCGTAGACTTTCCTCTCTTTTAGGCGTTTTCGGAGAATCCAAACGTGGCATCCAAGTGTTCTCGCTACCAAAAATTTCTAAAATTCGCGGACTCAAGGTCAAAATAAAAGTAAGAACCACATTCGGCTGAGATTTTGTTGGCGAAACTCTTTGACCATAGTGCCGTTATCGAGCGGTGAGGCTAAGTACTTATCGAACCGCACTCGTACATGCGTATGTACGTATACAACAGGGTATCAGCAATGCTTTTCCAAGCATATTGGATACATTTCCTGCTTCAACCCAAACATTAACCGAATCAGTTGGGGCTAAACATTACGAGGGGTGGAGGGGGGCGTTTGCCAGTAACTCGGATGGGTGTTGGAATATTGTCTCGTAATTTACTAAACAACTGGACACCGTACATTCCGTTGGGTGCCGCAAAACAGTGGTTTGTTTATTTGCTACCTTCTTTCAATGGCGTGCAGCGATGGACAACTGAATTGTCGCAAATATCTAGAGCTGAAGAATCAAGCATTCACTTGTTTGGCAGATGTGCTTTAGACTATATACATGTATACTTATAAATACATATGTATGTATGTAAGTCCGTTAATGCTTTGGCATGTGTGCTAGAATGTTGTTGGAGAGTAATGTCCGTTTCAGGAAATTAAGTTGCCACATCAGCTTTGCGCGCTCACTGCCACATAACAGTTACTTCCTTATATTACTTCTAATGCATTCGGTGGGGTACACAACCGACCGCCACACTGACTGACTGACTGACTGAATGTCTGTTGACCATTATTGGCTATAATGTGAATGCATGGTTGGCTCATAAGTACGTTATCTATGGCAAGTAAATATATATTTATATGTCTTCTAGCATGTACTCTCTAGTAAAGGCGGGAGTTAGCTGATGGTTTAGTTCCTAAACTACTTCCATGACGTCTAGAATTAGCCAAGTTACTAATATTTATCAAAGAAATAAAAAAATAAATTATTTTTTGCTACAAGGTATAAAGAAGCTGAGCTCATCAAGGAGTTTGAACCGTATTATGTTCTAGCAAACGAATGAAAGAAATAGTTAAAAGCTTCCATCGTCTCAAGAATTGTTTTGTTTGTTCCTTTTATGAGACAAATAACCGCAATTGATAAAAAAGGTATACAATAAGAAGGACTCTGGCAGCCAGAACTAAGAAGTCTTTAAACTCTTCAACATAAATCCAAGTTCCAGAGGACAAGTGAGATGTCGAGTGTGTGAGCAAAACTAAAATTCTAACCGTTAGCGTGAGTTTAACTATAATTACATTTAGAATGTCATGAGATGAGATGACAGAACATCTGTAGAGACTTTAACTATCTTTACTTATGAATTAATTAACCGGCAGACTTAGTACCTTAAGGAGCGTTTTCTCAATGCCTGGTTAGCAGCCATCTGTCAGTTAAGTATTTCTTGCGATAGACAGCACAAGAACCGATGGTAGTACAAGCTCCCGCGAAACCCAGCCAGTAGAATACACAAGAAGAGTGGATCACCGACCCGTTCTCATTCCACTGTCAGCGGGGCTGGAGTGCCTTTCCCAGTCAGCTCGCCAACTCTGCAGTTACCTGTGATTCCGCTGTGGCTTGGCACTCGTACTAGTCCTAACACAAATTGATTCCATGCCTTTGATAACGAGGTTAGACATTCTTTAACCAGCTTTGAATACCCGGTTAGTGAGCTCAACGCTAGTATCGCCGCCCTGCTATCAGAGTAGACACTCACTTCTCTGAAGGTGGCTGCAAAGGCTTTGGAGCAGTAAGTTTATCGCTTCTTTAATGGCAGCAATCTCGGCTTGATAAGAATACAGAAGTCGGGAAGTCTAAAACTGAAGTTGATAAGAGAGTTTCTTAAAATACATAGCTTTGATCCATACGCAAAGAAGCTCAATGTCCCTCAGTTCCACCGGCTCCTATTCACTCACAACTCCCTCGCAGTTATGTGGGCAGAGAAAATATCGCCAAAGTGAGGTTTGGCCACTCCATGAGCCAAGAGATCCAGTATGAAGTCAAAACGTGCGAGGATAGAAATCCAGATTATCTGGCATGCGAAGTAAAATGAAACGAAATAAAATAAGAAAACAAGAAAAGACGTTAAGCTACAATACCTTTCACAAATGCAAAGACTCTTTGCAAGAACTTTGATTTGTCGGTTCGAAAGACAGCTATAGTGATTCGATTTGAACATGTTACTCGGAGGTTGCACCGTTGCGACCCATGCCAAATTTTGTGAAGATATCTCGTCAAATGAAAAAAACTTTCCATACAAGACGATCT
This sequence comes from Bactrocera neohumeralis, assembly GCF_024586455.1. Lineage (NCBI taxonomy): Eukaryota > Metazoa > Arthropoda > Insecta > Diptera > Tephritidae > Bactrocera > Bactrocera neohumeralis. Next base: position 25,952,725 of record NC_065921.1, read on the forward strand.
GATTCCGATAGATCACTTTATATGGCAGTTATATGCTATATTGGTCCGATATCGGTCGTTCCGACGAATAAGCAGCTTTTTGGTGAGAAAAAAACAGGTGCTTTTCAGAGATATCTCAAAATCTGCTAGTCCCGCCGTTCGCATATATACAGACTGAGGGACAGACAGGCGGATATGGCTGAATTGACTCCGTTCGTCGCGCTGATCACCTACACATATATTTTTTTTAGGGTCTCCGACGCTTTGTTTAGGGTACTACAAACAGCGTGACAGACTTAACATACCCTATTCAGGGTATATATGTAAATATCAAAATTTATTTAGTCAAAAATAATAAACAAGAAATAAAATAAAATTGAGAGAAATAAAAAATAATGAAAAAAAATAAAAAAAATAATAATAATAAAAAATTTAGAAACTAAAAATATTTATAATTAAAAACAGAAATTTTGAAATTTTTCATGGCTCATTTTAAAGCTTTCTCTCTCGCACTAACTTATTTTTACTACTGGGTATGCAAACAACATAAATGTAATGAATCTGCGAAGGAAAGTGTGTCTCTGTGTGTGTGTTTTTATTCTCACTTTAATTCAATTCGAACTTCGGCACGTTATAAACGAGTTCTATGCAGACCTGTCCGTCGACAGTTATTTACGAAAGTATGTTTGGTCGAAGTTGTTATCTGTCCGTTATCGGCAATTGTTCGTCGTTCATCGCCTTCGCTGTCAGCCGCATTGACACTTTGACGTCGACGGCGCCTATAAGTGCGCTTCGTTAGCAATTGTATGGGTTCTAATGCGAAATTCGCTCGCCCGTTGACCGTTTAGCCTTTTCTACTTATTTTGTGCGTACTTGCTTTCACTAACTGCTATTTTGTTTTGTTATTATTATTATTATTATTTTTTGTTTTATTATTTTTTTCATTACTTTGTTTTAGCACTATAACGAACAAATGCTACGGTACTCACATTATTAAATCTTTCCTGCAAGTGGGAAAGCGCTTCTTCTAGTTCGACAATCCGATTTTCCAGTACCTCCTGCGAAGAGAGCAGAAAAGAGAGAGAAAGAGAGTGCCAGAGATAGCAAAACAATAAACGATGAGTTTAAATGAAATTTCGTTACACAAATTAAATACTAAAGTTTACAATTTTAGGTTATGTGATTTTATTAAAATTTATTTTTGTTTTTTAACTGTGAACTTGACCGAATATGTGTATGTTTGCACCAATCTGTGTTGCGATTGTTGTTGTTGTGAGTGACACCGAATTATACACAAAATGAAAATTAAAACTAATGTAAATACATGTATGTATGTGTGTATATATGTATGTATGTATGTGTGAATGTTGCATGTTGTTTAAAATTAACGGTTGAGTGCGAATGCCTCTATGGACCATGACCGTGGTGAGGTTATGTACATACAAAAACGACAGATGAGGAAGCGTGATACTAATGTTTTTCTGAGACCATGAAGAAGCGGCTACAGATACTGATACGACAATTTTTATAGGGATTTTCTATACTTATGGTACTTTTGATTTATGTAAGAAAGGTTCTAATAATACTACTACTGGTTCTACCGAAATTTACAGAGGTCCAACTTTAGCTTTCGTTATAACAATCGGTTTTTTTATTCGACATTGATTTTATTAGAGATTTTATAGAGAAGATATATAATACACAGTTTTATAAACAGATTAAGGCTTTCAAAATACGTACTCGACAGTTTTTTTCTTCATTTTCGATTAATACTTTCAAATTGTTTATAATTATAGATTACAATTAGGTAACTATGGGTATAAATACAAATCTTGAATAATATAAGCCCACTCTCAAGGGGCCCCAAGTGTTTAGAGGAACACAAACTGAAGTTTAATGTTGTGCGACCCACTATGAGATCTTTCATTCCTGGAGACAAATAAAATGTTTACCTTCAAATAAACTAAAATATAATTTGTGTTTCAGGTCCTATGGTAAACCTAGAAACTTGGAGAAAATATATAACGGGTGATCCAAGTAGAGGTACTTTTTTCAATAGCCTTTTTTTGACAGATCACGCGTGAGTCGTGTCAAGCTCTCATGTTATTTTTGTTCAGTATTGTTTGGCACTTCGATTTGGACTGACGTATGGAACGACTTGGTGCATTTTACGTCGAGATCTTAAATTAAAAGCGCATAAAATACAACTGAAGCCGCTCGACCTTCCCAAGCAACATCGCTTCAATCTATGGGCTCTTGAAAAGTTCGAAGAAGATCCTACGTTTTAAGGCAAATTTTTTACATCGAGACCCATTTCTTGCTCAATGGTTTTGTAAATAAACAAAATTGACAACCTGAAGAGATGCAGGAGCTGTCATTTCATCCAGAAAAAACAACGGTTTTATGTGGTTTGTGGGCCGGTGGAAAAATGGATCAATATTTCTTCAAAAATGATGCCGCTGAGAGTGTAATCCTCAATGGCAACTGTTATTTCACCATTATAAACGACTATTTGATGGCCGAAATTGAAGTTCGTGATCTCGGCGACATTTGGTTTCAACAAGACGACGCTACTTCCGACACATCGCATCAATCAATGGATTTATTGAGAGAACACTTCGGTGCGCAGATAATTTCACTTTTTAGGCCGGTCGATTGGTCACCAGGATCGTATGATATCATACCGTTAGACTTTTTTCTGTGAGGATATGTAAAGTCTAAAGTCTATGGGGAAAGAAAAAATGTACAAGGCAAGGCTACAGTTTGCAAACATATTGCTCAGATCGGATCAATGTAGCATATAGCTGTCATACAAACTGACCGATCAAAATCAAGTCAGAGATCATTTTATAACCTTTTATGCCATAAAAAATGCAGCTGTGAAGGGTATTATAGCTTTGACGTAGCCAAAGTTAACGTTTCTGCTTGTTTTATACCAGTTGTAATTCTCTTTTTACTATCTGAGAAATAATATACAATTTCCATTCAGATTTCTGAGCAGCCGCTGGTCAAGTACGGCTCTGTTATGCAGCTATAAATGGTTAAAGGAAGTATTAAGATGTATTCGCGTGCACATCATAAATATTTATAAGTTCGCATGCATTCAATATATAAAATTCAGCATTATCGGCCACAAAACGTACTGCACATGCGCACAAGTGGTCGGCCGGTCAGCGTTCACACGCATAAGAACAACCACCAAACCGCATGTGCGCCACGCACCGCTGCACTGCGTCCGTGTGTTATGCGTCTGCAGGGCAATGAACTTGCGTACAATCAAAGCGTAAAGTGCGTCATAGTGAGGCAATAAAGTTGCGCTACCGGCCGACGGTCGACGGTCGAGTCCATTCAAGTTCAACTGGCATATGTTATCGAGTATGTATACGAGTGTGTAAGAATAAAAGTGCTAGTGGGCAGCGCAAGGAGAAAAAGTGCATATCTGGAAATCAAAAGAAAAAGAATATTGCAGCAATCACTGGCAGCGAAGACCAGCGCCTGTTCAGTGGTCGGACCGCGAACGTGACCACGCATTCGGAGCGGCCGGTAGCTTAGGATACTTTTCATTGTCGCGATTTTTGTGCGAATTTTAGTGCCGTAGTTATTTCTTTGATTTTATGAGAAAGTGTAGACCCTACAACTGTTGCTACTATTGCTGGTCGGCACGAAAACAACTACTTGTTAGTGGGTCTGATAAATGCGCGCCAGCGAGCTATTAGTGAAATTACAGGGATCAAAGAGTCAACAAAGCCAGGCAGTAAAGTCTGCAAGCAAATATTCAAAGCATCTACAAAGGTTCTTTGATATACAGGGTGGTGTATATTGTAGTTTCCGGCAAAAAAATTAACATAATTTTCTACTGAAAGTGTAGGTTAGGTTACTCTGTAGGGTAGAAAAGAATGAGCCATTCATAGACAAGTTTTGGTCCTTTACGATACCAAATGGAGTTCAGTTACATCGTCCATGAAGAGTAGTCATCTTCTAGGATGTCTGCGCTTGATGCGAACTTCAAAATACTCTGTGGCCTCAATACCGATACCTCTGCCAGTGGATCATACCGTCGGGACCCCAGATGCTTACAACGTAGTATTGTCAATGCGGGACAAGTGTACAAAAGTCGCTCCTTTGTTTCTCTGGTGCCTTACTCTAGACATTTCTTGCAGTCTTCTCGATCTGTCCGCCCATTCTGCCGGCGTGTGTCGCCACCAGATAGTGACCAGTTAGTATTCTGATCATGTTCTTACAGTCTCTTCTGTCTATTGCCAATACGAATTTTGTGTACTTCCGATCTTCCGATTTTACACATAACTTTTGCAGTTTTGCACCCAGGTAGCTCGTTACATCGGGTTTTGATTTTCTTTACCACTCTTCGTCCAGATCGTCATATAGACAGGTTGGCTTACATCACGGATAACTTGTTAACAGCTTTTTAAGACTCTACTTAGGACATTCTTCTTGTATGTGGCTGTTATAAAAACAACTGGGTAAGGAAAAAATACTCTTTAAGAAGAACTGTTGTCAACTTTGGGCTTCTGTTAGGGCTCCAGCTGAAAAAGCAAAGGCAAGACAGCCCGCGTGTATCGATTCTATAATGAGGGATCTATAATGAGGGATAACATAGCTTCCGGGATGAAAGATTACTGGGTCAGAAGAGAAGACTTTTCAAGAAGATTTTTGAAAACTGTAATATTTTTAGCGCTCCAGCTGAAAAGACAAGGTAACGAAGTAGATAGCTCGCGTGTCTTAAGTTGGTTCTAAGTAAATTATTTGAGGTCTTTGTGAAACCTTTGCATAGCGAAGATCGTAACAGGTCGAATAATTCGACTTAATGAAGTACCCTAAGTTCAAAGAGTCGCAAACCTTCTGGGATTTCTGGTATTGCTCTGGTCAGTTACTTTTAGGGACTTCTTATACCAAATACCACCTTCAAGCGCGATTGGTGCTCACTTATGGTATTTTTAGGGTAGAAAAGATGAAACGTTTGAATCTTGTTGGACCAAGATGGACATTGGAAACAAATTTTAACCTTGATGCACTTTGAAACATGTTTGGAGTTTTGATGGACCTTGAAAATGTGTTTGGACTTTGGTGGACTTTACAACATGTGTGGATCTTGATGAACCTTGGAAGCAAGTTTGGACCTTGGTGCAATTTGGAACAAGTTTGGACCTTGGAAACAAGTGTGAACCTTATTGGACTTTGAAACATATGTGGACTTTGATAGAAACATGTTTGGACCTTGGTGGACTTTGAGACATATGTAGGCTTTGATGGACCTTGAAAACATGTTTGGACTTTCATGGATGTTGAAACGTGGGTGAACCTTAGTGGATCTTGGAAAGAAATATGGACCTTGGTACACATTGAATCATGTTTTGACCATGGAAACAAGTTTGAAACTTGTGGGAATTTGAAACATGTTTGGACCTTTGTGGACTTTGACACGTGTGAAAACCTTAGCGGACTTTGAAACATATGTGGACCTTGGAAAAATGTTTGAACCTTGATGGATTTTGAAACATGTATGAAGATGGGTGGATCTTGAAAACAAGTTTGGACCTTGGTGGACTTTGAAACCTGTTTGAACTTTGGTAGACTTTGAATTTTGTGTGGACTTTGGCGGACCTTGAAAAATATGAGGTCCTTGATGGACCTTGGAAACATGTTTGAACCTTGATGGATTTTGAAACATGTATGAAGATTGGTGGATCTTGAAAACAAGTTTGGACCTTGGTGGACTTTAAAACCTGTTTGAACTTTGGTAGACTTTGAATTTTGTGTGGACTTTGGCGGACCTTGAAAAATATGAGGTCCTTGATGGACCTTGGAAACATGTTTGAACCTTGATGGATTTTGAAACATGTATGAAGATTGGTGACTTGGTGGACTTTAAAACCTAAGTTTTTGTGTTTGGCGATATCTCATTGCTGTTTGATATATCATTGACTTTTTATGAATTTCATGGGATAAAGCGCAGTCACAACCCAAATAACGAGGAGTTTCGAAAATACTTCTTATGTAGCACCCTTTATGAACAATAGGCACGCATGCATGCGACCACTTAAGCCCCACAATTTGCGGCAGCTGCAACTAATGCCGCACTGTAATTGCATAGTGCGAGTAGAAAGCAGCAATTGTCTAGCAAAACACAGCTTCAGTACTTAATATGAACAACAACAACACTACGGCAGCGATTGCGGCAAATCTGCGCTTGTGCGCATGCGCAAACACCCCACTGCACGACGAAGAGCCATTTAGAGTGCCACAAACGTATTGCATTGTCTGGACTTGGCCTAATACGGAGTGACGTTGGAGCTGGTGAAACCATGCAGCGCCACACACACAGACACATACACGCAAATAAAAATACTAACTAACTAGTTGGCTGACTAAGGCTTAGTGTGGTGGCTGCGAACGTCAATGCGATTTCCGCCGCCGTCATTGTTGCTGTTGCATGTATTGCTGTAGCTGTTGTTTTTGTTGTTGTTGCTGTTGCTACTGCATCAATAAGCATTAAGTATACAAAGGCATATTGCGTGTCTACCACAATCAGCTCATTGTCAGTGGTCTTGTTAAGTCGTTACCTGCAACTGCAGTTGTTTGCTAGTGTGCTGTTGTTGTTGTTGCGTATGCGCGTCAGTTGTTTGCTTTTGATTGCTAAATACGAGCAGTGAACGCGTTTCAGGTGAGCTCTGCTGTAATTGCACTGCACTGGCAACGCATACACGCACAGACACACCATTGTATTATATAATATATAGATGTGTGTTACCTAAGAGCTTAGTTGCTAATCGGAGCATTCTATATGAACAGCCAATAAGTATGCGTGAATGCAGTGTGGTATTTTGGCTGCGTATTTCGCAATCCATTTATTAATTTTCACATTTTTGTTCAAATATTTAATCAATGGCATTTGACGTTTTAACACTCCACTTATCTGCTGAGATATTTTGCAATATGTATGTGTGTATGTGTGTATAAGAGAAGTATTGCTCAATCGGCCATCGTGCGAAGGAGTTTAGTGTTTTTGTTGGCAACATGCTTAGAGACAGCTTTTTGTTAGGCTTTGAGGACTCAATATAATTTCTGAATTATTTATATAACGGGTGATCCAAGTAGAGGAAGACCGTGGAGAGACGATTCGACACCGCTCGCAGCAACTCGGACTGACGCATGGAACGACTGGGGCATTTTATGTCGAGATCTTAAATTGAAAGCGTATGAAATACAGCTTGCACAAGAACTGAAGCCGCTCGACCTTCTCAAGCGACATCGATTCGCTCTATGTGCTCCTGAAAATATCCAAAAAGTTCCGACGTTTGCTGACCAAATTTTGTTCAGCTTATGAAGTCCATTTCTGGCTCAATGGGTATGTAAGCAAGCAAAATTGCCGCATTTGGGACGAAGAGCAACCTGAAGAGATATCATCGAATCAACATTCCCCATTAAGTTTGAAGTTTCTGTGCTTTTTCTTTAAAAAAATTTTGGAACTTCGAAATGGTTCATCCTTGACATGTATTCCATGAGCCGAGAAGCCTTTGGATTGGCTGAGAGATCGCCTGATTTGTACACACGCATTTCGATCACTAACAAATCTAACCCTAACTAGAATGAAGTCAAAGCTTCATCGCACTTCAGCTAATATTTGTGAAGTTATTGATCTCAAATATATACTATCTTGGTTGAGAATGGAAAACAAGTAAAGAAGGTATAAATTCGAGTAGAAGATAGAAAATAGAAATAAGAAGAAGTTTGCACCACGACCTAGGGTCTATGTATGCCCTCTCCTCCATCAAATGTATTCCCAATGGCTCAGAACTCTGACGAATTCTAGGAACTTGCTGAACGCTATTAAGGTTATGTGATCCCTATCCACATAAATGGATCCAAAGGCCTTGAACCTGCGTCTACAAATTGCTGTGCAATCTAGAATCAGATCGCAAAACCCGCAGTTTGCACAAGAAATCATGCCCATATAGGACCGGTGCTGCTTGAGCCTGCAGTGCTCAATGTAGAAAGCGACAAGGAGATAGAATTTGTCTCCGCAGATCACGTCTTTGAACCTTGCTAGGTTGTAACATCCAATATAGTATATCCAAACTAGTTTAAAGGCTTTAAAGCTTCAGACTATCGAGTCGGTATCGAAATGTTGGAAGAGCGTCATGTGATATTATAGTTGGAAAGGTGAGATTTTAAGCTTCATTTAACCAAAAAAAAAAAAATTAAATTAGGGGAAGTTGAAAAAAAGTTACAGCCGTTCAAAAATTAGTGAAAATAATGACCAAATTCGCTATATTTTGAAATTTTTGCATAAAAATGGGAAGAATGCCACGCAAGCCTTCAATGAAATTTGTGAACTTTACGGAGACGATGCTGTATCAGTTCGTTGTAGCACAACAATTGTTCGCTCACTTCCGTTCTGGAAATTTCGATGTGAAAGATGCAGCTCGCTCTGGTCGACCTACCGTTGAAAAAGTCGATGAAATTATGAAAAAGATTGACCAGAACCGTCACATAAGCAGCCATGACATCGCTAAAGAACTTAACATTCATCATCAAATGATTTTGAACCATTTAAAAAAGGCTGGCTACAAAAAGAAGCTCTATGTTGGGGTACCAATGAATTGTCTCTGAAAAATTTAATGGATCGAATTAACATCTGCGATTCTTTGCTGAAACGAAATGAAATCGAACCATTTCTGAAGCGAATGGTAACAGGAGACGAAAAGTGGATCAAATACGACAATAATGTGTGAAAAAGATCATGGCCCAAGCGTAATGCAGCTCAACAAATGGTCGCAAAGCCAGGATTGACGTCTCGAAATGTTATGCTTAGTGTTTGGTGGGATTGGAAAGGAAACATCCACTATGAGCTGCTCCAACCTGGTCGAACGATTGATTCTTCATTTTACCAGAACTGATCAGTAAAAAGGGCTTTGTTTTCCATCAGGACACTCTAGACCACAGATATCTTTGATTACTCGTCAAAAACTGGGAGAACTTTGGCTGGGAAGTTTTGATGCATCCACCATATAGCCCTGACTTTGCACCATCTACTTTTTGTTTCGGTCAATGCAAAACTCCTTTAAGGGAGTAAAGTTGGCTTCAAGAGAAGCCTGTGAAATTTACTTGTCGCAGTTTTTTTTTATTGACGTTATAACTGAATTAGATTTTTCATTTCCATTAAACTCATATGTATCACACTTTCTGAATCATATGAGAGGCTGTTCTGAGAGCAATCAATTTTGGTAATGAGCACTGCTCATGCCGTTGTTTTTCTAGATTGGTATGACTGTCAGTGATCTCTGTGAAAAATGTCACATCAAAATAATCATTAGTGTTTAGTACACGCTTGTCTTTCTGAAGTACAAAACGCACATTCGGCGATTTCTACGATGAGTGAAATTATTCAACCAAGAAGTTCCATTCAATTTTGTGTACGGGATTAAAACCTTCAGAATGTTGGAAAAGATCTTCGGTGATAATTGTTTGTCGCGAGCAAGTGTTTTTGATTGAAACAATGGTTTCTAGGATGTCATGAAATGTACTATTACTGGCTATGAATCTTTGATGTATGCTTACGACCCGGAAACAGACGATCAATAGGCCAAATATCGTGGCAAAAGTGAGCTGAAGCCGAAAAATTACGTCAAAGCGTTCGATTATCGAGGTGTGGTGCACTCCGCATCGGTCAAACTGTCAACAAGGAATACTATATGAGTGTTATGCGTCGTTTGCGCGAAGCTATTCGTAAAAAGAGGCCGGAATTATGGGACGACAACTCTTGGTTTTTGCATCACGATAATGCACCGTCGCATACTGCATTTTTTCTTCGTGAGTTTTTCCCCAATTTTTCAACCAATATCGTGCCGCAACCACCGTATTCACCTGATTTGGCTTCATGTGACCTTCAACTATTCAGTAAATTCCAACGATCGCTCCGGGGAAACTATTTTGAGTCAATTGAAGACCTTAAACGTGAACCGCTATGCGCATTGAAGGCTAATCGGGAAATTGACTTTAAAAACTGTTTCAAGGATTCGTGAAAAGTTGGCAAAAGTGTATTGGGGTCAAGGCGGAATACTTTGAGGGGCCTACATACATTTTGAAAAATAAAGAAAGAATTTTAAAATTATGAACAAAGTCTTACTAATTTTTTGACCATAGTAAAAACACCCGCCGTTTTCTGACTGTCCACACCACCAAAGCTGCAGGTAATACCGTGACAAATCATATAAAATGTATAATCGACGATTTTTCAGATTTATCATAATTTTTCATAAGCTTATTATGAAAAGAATGATGACTGTATATTCAATACAAAAACACCTTATTGCCAGTTAATTGCTTTTTGAACAAAGTGAAAGAATATTCTGAGTGATTATCAAGCAGCGTTGCTCAAGTTCAAAAGTTCACATGAATATAATTCTTTTAAAGAATATGATTGTTTTTTTTTTTATAAATTATTATTCGAATGAACAGTTAGAGAATAACGCATGCGAGCCAAGACACCAAGCCTGCATGTGGGAGCGTTGTAAGCGATTGTGACTATGATGTATTAGACGTTCGAGTTTTTTATCGGCAGACTGACATCAAACAGCATGCGAGACGCGGCAAGAGGTCCAAATGCATACCTATACATATGAAGATTTGTATACAAGTATAATGGCTATGGAATTATGAGCCAAGAAGTACACATAAAAATCTATAGCTCAGTTGCATATAGGCATTACATTGCATGTAGGCATATATATGTATAACACATATTCATATATAAGTATAATATGTATGTATATAAGTATTTTTGTATGTTTGTGCATACTCGAAATGAAACACAGGTGTTCTTGCCCCAAGTTGCATGTCATGCCCACGAAACATAAAATCTCGCCTCGTTCTAATTACAGTGTTGGCTATTGTATGTATATGGTTGTTGTTGCTGCTCGTTGACTGCGCTTGCCTCAAATGTCGGTTGCAATTGAGATTATACTTTTCTTCTGCATTTTTTATGTTTTTTCTGACACTTTTTTCAATTTTTAATTTCAAACTCTACATATTTACGCCTCTTTTCCTTTGTATATATTCTAAACTTTTTTCTTGTTGCATGAAATTGCTGTTGTTTTTGTGTTATGTTTACTCTAGTAATCATATTTTTACCGTTAGATGTGTAGAAATGTTAAAGGGTTAAGGCATAACTGTGTGTTAATATGATTGTATATGGTATCAGCTTGCTTTGTGCATCTCTCTCATAAAGTTAGTGGCTCTTCTCAATGCTAAATTAGTTATTTAATGAGGTAAAGCAAGTCACTCATCATTTCAAGTAAATAAATGTGTAATTAACCTAGTTGTGTTCTACACAATCTTGAAATTATTGAAGGTTAACTAATGACTCGGGGGTTATACTTATGGTGTAAGTGACACTTTTGGCTTGAGCGCCGAAAAGCGTAGAGATTGTAGAGGCGATTAAAAAGCCTTAAAGACATAAATACATATAAAATTTAAGTCTACAGCACATTGAATGCGAACAGCATTGCTTTTTAGTGATTATGGCTACAATATCATTTACATCCTGAGCATGGTATATTAAGCTTACCACGAAGTTTGTAACACCCGAGCTGTGTAGATTTACACTTGGTTTTGTTAAAATCCAACTCAAAAGTCATCTTCATTTTCTTTTTGATTAAATTATGCTCTTAACCCAGACAAGAAAGATAGTTATGTGAGATCAAGCAAGGGAATTTCCTCAGTGAAGACCGAAGTGTGGAAGATTTGTGGTGTAATGCGATACATGTTTAAGGCTGAATCCCCATAACTTACGTGCCAAACCCCCGTTAAGCAAGTATTTAAGAGTTGGTATAGATAAGTTAGTAAAAAATCTCTAACAGTCGTTACAATGGGACCACAGTTTTAAACGGCAAGTCACGGCTTCCGAAACTCCAATACATTGAAAGGAATAGCGCGGAAACTAACACGTAAACACCGTACAACTCATAAGGCCTATGTATGTAAGGAAAAGATGATCTATCATATGTACACAAGAGTTTCGGTTAGAATTGTCAATTGGATCTTAATGAAATCATAGACATTTTAACCGAAATATCTGGTAGCGCTATTGGGTAACTAACCGGTGTCTTAACCGATAGGTGACTTATAAGGTAGTAACATCTGACATTTTTGTTAATAGTGTAAGTAATACTATAACCACCGTGCTAAGCACTGATGAAGCAGTTGAGAGCGGAACAATATGCTTTAATAGAAAAAGTTCTTACAACTGTTTAAGCGCTAAATAAATTTTTTTCGAATCAGTTCAGTAAAGACTGGATGTTCGGTATTATCTGTCATTTTGCGGAGTTATTCTGGTAAAATACTTCTTTTAAGGAAAATTCACGCTAGCTTCGTAATTAGTGATTCAAGAGATCTGAAGAGTAGCAGGTGAAAGTGTCTTATAGAAATATTTGTCTAAAAAATTTAGAAACATGTGACATTAGATCAGGTGGAGGTACTTATTTCAATAGCCTTTCTTTGATAGAACTCGCGTCAGTCGTGTCAAAGTTTTACGTTATTTTTGTTCAGTATTATTTGGTATTTCATCACGAAAAGACTTATTATGAAAACTCATGTTCAGTAAAGAACGTATTTTGCGCGCTTTGCTCAACTTATGGTCAACGTAATCGGATTACTGTGCGTATTATTCGCAACACCTTCACCCATCTTGAGACCCAACATTCATTATTGGATAATATTCGACCGAATAGACCACGTTCAGCATGCAGTGAAGAATATATAGCAGCTGTAGCTGAGAGTGTATACGAAGACCGTATGGAGTCGATTTGGCGCCTTTCGCAGCAACTCGGACTGACGTATGACACAAAGTGACGTTTTTACGACGAGATCTTAAATTGAAAGCGTACAAAATACAGATTGTACAAGAACGATCTTAGGAAGGGACATCACTTCGGTCTGTAGGGCTCTTGAAAAGTTCCAAGAAGACCTGAGTCAAGTTTTGATCAACGATGAGGTCCATTTCTGGCTTAATGGGTATGTAAACCAGCAAAACTGCCGCAGTTGGGACGAAGAGCAACCTGAAAAGGTTCAAGAGCAGCCATTTCATCCAGGAAAATGAATAGTTTGCTGTGGTGTGGACATGTAAAGTTTAAAGTCTATGCAGACAATCCTTGTTCATTTCAGGTCTTTTGGCAAAGCATAATGCGTGTCATTCACCAGTTACCACTCGAAATGCTCGAACGAGTCATTGAAAATTGGACTCAACGGATGGGCCATTTGATACCAACATTTGAAAGAGATAATCTTCAAAAAATAAGTGCCAAAAAATGTTGTTTAGAATGATGATAAACATTCCCCAATAAATTTTAAGTTTATGTGTTTTTCTTTAGAAAAAGGTAGGGAACCTCGAAAGGGATAACCCGTTACATGTAAGTATGCGGTTGAGTGCCTTCACAGATGGTTTTAGCAGTTATTGACATCCTTGAATGGACCTTTTGGTGTCAATGTTTCATAAATTTTCAAAGCGATATAGAATAATATGTATCATTACCAAACGCATTGACATTCATTAACAGCTAATAACCGCAGAATAATTATTAAGACCAGAGAATCTGACATATTAAACATAACATAAAACAAGTAAGGAAAGGCTAAGTTCGGGTGTCACCGAACATTTTATACTCTCGCACGATAAAGTGATAATCGAGATTTCATTATCAGTCATTTACATATTTTTCAAATACCGTATTTGTGTAAAGTTTTATTCCGCTATCATCATTGGTTCCTAATGTATATATTATACAGAGAAGGCATCAGATGGAATTCAAAATAGCGTTATATTGGAAGAAGGCGTGGTTGTGAACCGATTTCACCCATATTTTGTACATGTCATCAGGGTGTTAAGAAAATATTACATACCGAATTTCATTGAAATCGGTCTAGTAGTTCCCGAGATATGGTTTTTGGTCCATAAGTGGGCGAGGCCACGCCCATTTTCAATTTTTAAAAAAAGCCTGGGTGCAGCTTCCTTCTGCAATTTCTTCCCTAAAATTTAGTGTTTCTGACGTTTTTTGTTAGTCGGTTAACGCACTTTTAGTGATTTTCAACATAACCTTTGTATGGGAGGTGGGCGTGGTTATTATCCGATTTCTTCCATTTTTGAACTGTATATGAAAATACCTGAAGGAAACGACTCTGTAGAATTTGGTTGACATAGCTATAGTAGTTTCTGAGATATGTACAAAAAACTTAGTAGGGGGCGAGGCCACGCCCACTTTTCCAAAACAATTGCGTCCAAATATGCCCCTCCCTAATGCGATCCTGTGTGCCAAATTTCACTTTAATATCTTTATTTATGGCTTAGTTATGACACTTAATAGGTTTTCGGTTTCCGCCATTTTGTGGGCGTGGCAGTGGGCCGATTTAGCCCATCTTCGAACTTAACCTTCTTATGGAGTCAAGAAATACGTGTACCAAGTTTCATCATGATATCTCAATTTTTACTCAAGTTACAGCTTGCACGGACGGACGGACGGACGGACAGACAGACATCCGGATTTGAACTCTACTCGTCACCCTAATCACTTTGGTATATATAACTCTATATCTGACTCTTTTAGTATTAACACTTACAAACAACCGTTATGTGAACAAAACTATAATACTCTCCTTAGCAACTTTGTTGCGAGAGTATAAAAATTATAAATTCTTTGAAGTTGTAGTGTTACTCAATCAAACAAATTTTTTTTTACCAACACCGAACGCCACATAAATATTTTTCCGAAATCACTTGTCGCCAAGGTGACCACTTTTTTATGCAGCACAGTGTAATTGCATAAATTAAGTGAGTTATTTATAATGCAGCAACCGACACCTTTGAACAAATGAATTGTGTTGATTTACATGAAAACAGCTTTAACTATTAAGCGGGTAATTACTTGGAGCTATAATTAGAAAATATTTGCATTTGGAATTCTAAAAAGCTGAAAATAAACATTTTTTACACAATTTATACATGTAAGTATGTATGTGTATATACAAATTTACATAAATATTTGATAACAACTATACCATGTCATTAGCTACAATTACCACTTTTAAATGTAATTACAATAATCATAATTACCATAATTTACCCAAACCGCATACAAACTACAAAAGCACTACTCTTGAAAGATACATACATACTCTTGATTATAGTTGTATTAGTTTATTACTCAAATCTGCATTTACTTATTGTAAAAAGTGCATTGACAAGTTCTGGTTTGACAATCGAAGATGAGGAAGTTTATTTAGTGAATATTGAAATTTTTTCCGAATGAAGTAATTTATTTTTAGACATTTTTATTAGCTAGGTTATGTGACCTTAGCACTCTTCAGTGAAAATAATTAAAATAAAATTGTGTTACGAAAAATAAAGGTTGATAAAAGTCCGCATCACTAATGAAAGACTAAATTTTTGAAAAATATTGTCTACGAAGAATAAAACAATAGTTTTAACCGGGTTTTTCTAGAGAGAGTGATATGATTTCTTAAAAAAAAAGGAATGTACAATAATTCTTCGATACAATAAAAAAAAACAATCTG
This sequence comes from Bactrocera neohumeralis, assembly GCF_024586455.1. NCBI lineage: Eukaryota > Metazoa > Arthropoda > Insecta > Diptera > Tephritidae > Bactrocera > Bactrocera neohumeralis. Next base: position 25,968,289 of record NC_065921.1, read on the forward strand.
AATATAACATCGTTCAAATAGCCTCCACAACTTCTTTTACAGGAACGAATTCGATGAACTCAATTTTTGAGTACTTTTTCCACAAAATCAAGTCGTATGTCATAATTAGTACGTTTAATATTGACTTCTAAAACTTGAAGAGAGTCTGTTTTATAGCTAGAGATCAATGACTTCAAAGAAGTTATCTAAAGGTGTTAAATCACAACTTCTTGGAACCATTTAATGTCATAATTTCTCAAAATAATCGAAACTCCAAACTTTTCTTGTAATAATTCAGTTGTTGCACGTGCTGTGTGGCACGTAGCCACGTCTTGTTGGAACCGGATGTTGTCAAGAGCAACTTCTTCCAATTGCGGCCCTAAAAATTGGGTTTTATCGATTTATACCGCTCTTGACAGTAACGGCATCACCAGGTTCATTTCGAAAGAAGTACGAATGGTGTGAAGATTCCATCAGACCAAAAACCACAACAAACTGTAAATTTAGGTGAATGTAATGGCTGTTCATGAATAATTTGTGAATTTTCTTCGCACCAGAATCGACAGTTTTTTTTCCGCACCACTCAGATGAAAGTGAGTCTAATCGGAGAAGTTGATTTTCTTAAAAAAATCGTTATCGTTTTCAAGTTGTTCCAAGGCAAAATCAGCAAATTCACGACGTTTATGCTAATTCAATGGCTTCAGTTCTTGAGTGCGCACAATTTTATATAGATGCGCGTCTAAATCCTTTTTGAAAATTCGTCAGATTGCGGTTTGAGACGGTTCAAACTCTTGAGAACGCCTTGGAATCGACAAATTACGGTCTTCTTGAAGACTTGCCTGAACGGCAGCAATATTTTCATTACTTCGAGCCGTTCTTTGTCTTATTGGCACTTGGCACATTATGTAAAGAAAATGGACTCCCGAAATTTCCAACAATTCGACGAATAACGAGTACAGGTGAACAAAATTGCAGATCATGACATATTAAAAATGGCCAAAACGACACTTAGAAATCATATCATCTCTATAGGAAAATACGGTATAAAAAATAATATGTATCTGGCATTGGTTTCTTTAGTCAAGGCTAGTAAGAAGAAGTCTAAAAGAGAACTTTCCTCTGCTTTCACATGACAGAAAGTTTCTTAAATACATACTTGTATATCGCTAGCAAAGTAGTTAACGATTTCTCCTAGGCATAATAGTAGTGTAAATCTTCTGAACTCAGAGGCAATCGAAATCAAAATCAGGTTTTCATAAAAAAATTTTGAGATATACAAATTTTTCAAGAATAAGATTTTTATAGAACTTTATGGCTACTGAACAAAATTGCTCTGGGAGAAGTATGTAAAGAACACTAAGACATATCCATCGAGTTTGGGAGTGTATATGGTTAGAAGGAAGGGAACATCTCCTTTGATCATCTCCTTCAAATGCTGGAATTTTCAGCTCAAATAGTTTTCATAAACGTTTTAAAATAAGTGGAGTAGAATGCAGGCGAATTTAGATTTCCATTGGTTAAAATTAATAGCTGCATGAGTCTCAAGACCTCTCATATAAAAATATAATGATCAGCGGGTCTTCGACTAAATAGAAATTATTTAAATCATTTCAAGACATCTCTAGAAGCATGTCGATAATTTTGAGTAATTTGGACCTAAAGTCGAAAGTGCTTGGATAAATTGGTTGAAATTATGAAGTATTTGAATCTCAAGACCTCGCAGATAATAATATGACGAACGGTGAGTCTTCAATTATATAGAGATTTGAAATTATTTTAGAAGACATCCAGAAGCCTATCGATAGTTTCGAGTGATTTGGACCTAAAGTCGAAAGTGCTTGGATAAATTGGTTGAAATTAAGACCTCAAGATCTCGCACATAATAAAATAATATTCACGAGTCTTCAACTAAACCGATAAGTATTCGAAATTATCTAAATTATTTCAAAAGCCTGTCGACAGTTCTGAGTGATTTGTACGAAAAGTCGAAAGTGGCTAGCCCCTCATTAGATATTATGGTAATGCCAATAAAAATGTGTACCGGTAGAACCAAAAAAATATATTATCGAATGCAGAGTTTGATTTGGATTTTTCTAATTGATTACTTCTATAATGAAATCAACAAAATTCTTTTTAAAGAAAAAGAAAAACTTTAAGCAGCCAAGGGTTAATTACAACAGGAAATGCAGTAAAATTACTTATCAATGCACTTTTTTAATTATTTTTATTTTTTAATTTTATTGTTAGTTCTAAGGTTGTTAAAGATTAGTACACAATTTTATAACCCTTTCAGTTTTTTTTTATAGAGACTTACCCGATCTTTTCGATTTTGCGCATCGGAAATATCACTTTCCTGCGAGCGTTGTTGGTGTACTAGCTGAATTTTTCCTTGAGATATCGTTATGTAATTCGTTGGTGGAGAAAACGCCTGTATGTCGTCTTTATCGTCATCTTCTTCTTTTATATCTAGTGTTCTAGAAGAAGCAAGTAAAGAAAAAATATGAAAAATTAAATTTGGTAAACAGTTTCGGGGAGAGAGAAATTATGATGAAAATAGAAGGGCCCTCTATGACTCAGTGAAGCGGTTTCAGGCAAGAAGTATTATCCTAAATACAGAAGAGTCCTCTACGACTCACTTATACTTTACACTTTCCTCAAAAATATTTGAAAGCAACGAAGTTGATATTCATTTGACTTTAGTTCAATATATGGTATATGGGTATCTAGTAGAGTCGCATAACAGCTTGCTGTTACATTTCTCTTTCATTATACCAGTTTATCTTGTCATTTGTTGCTTTGATTTGCCCCTACCTTTTGGTGATTCGAAGACAGCAAATATTAGAAGTTTCTATTATTGTTTAGCTAAGAAATGTTTATGCTAGTTTTGGATAGCCAAAATAAGCTATATGCTCTCAAATGATACATATATAATCACAAATTGGATTGTGGCGAATCGAACATGCAACTGGTATAAATCGCTTAGACTGGTATAATATAAAGTGTTGAGTGCAAGCCACAACACAACTTTTTTCAAGTCTTTCGAAGCTCTGCTCTCTGAATTCAACTGGATAATTAAATTTTTTTTTGAAAAATCAGTATAGATAAAATATAGCGAACCTATGTGTACTTAAAATTTCAGTTATACCGTTATTTATTTACTTAATTTAACCCCTTTACAGTCAATGCTTATTAAAACAAGATATTCTGAACGTGATATTTATCTTAAGTGGCACAATAAATTTTGTTTGCATGTGATAGTAAATATATGCATACATTTGTACATATATGTGTATGTTTATGTAAATAATTCACCAAAATTTTGATTATAAAGCTAAAGCTTGTTTGCTCTACTTTTGTGGCATTAATCGCCCGACGATTATCTCAGCAAACAACTGCTTACTAGACACAATTTTTTAAGTGTTTCTATTTTCAGTACTGTGCCTGCATATTTACATACTTATGTACATACATAATAACACCATACATATATACATATATGCCTGCTCTTAAGTCTGCATATAAACGTTTCGTTGCACATAAGTCGATAAGCTCGCATTTGAAGTGCATTGAGAACAATTGCAGCTGTTCTTGAAGCCAAAGACATTCGCACACACACACACACACGTACACGACACGCATAAATAGAGCGGCACATGTGTGGATTAACAAATTATCGATTATTTGTTATTGTCAAAAGAAAAAGGTAAATGGGTTAATTGGTGTAGTCAAGTATGTAAATGTTGTTTGTGTTGTTGTAGAGCGATAAGAACCGAGGCAATATGGTGTTTGCAGCCTTGACAAATTTGGGACAAGTTGAAAATTATTTCTAATCTCTGGCAAGAGAACAATATTTAATGTTGCTATACGGTTTTCTGGTTCATAAAATATGGGTTTATCATAGAGTGCTGACAGATGCTGGAAACTCTTTCTCCAAACGACTAATGACAATGTATATGGCTGTGTTCTCTTAAGGGTGTTTATAGCGATTAAAGTAAAGCCATTATTGCCAGCAAAACTAAAATACATTTTTCAATACTTAGAGTTAATTGGCTACCATTTTCGATCTTAGTATATTCTACCCACAAATAGAGGACTTAGATGAGTCCAACTCGTTCATCATACTATTTTAGGTTAAGTAAAGAGGCTGATTTTTCATGCGTAACGAGTCTCACTTAGACAGCTAGAGACGTCGTTGCTATGCCCAGATCTCATACGTATGGTTATGTTTTAAAAAGACCGAAGAAATTTATTGAAATGACTAATATCAACTCCAGCCAATACGTCGGGTTCGTAGAAAGGATGGCTACTGAGATGTTTCAACCTTAATTTAGCGAAAACTAGGCAATAAAGAAGAAAGTGTCGAGATATTTACACCTCATAATTTTACTTGAATCTTTGAGTTGGCGTCCCCGTGAGTTCAAATCGGACAACGTCCAATTCGGACCCCCATCATTGCGGCGGTGTGTACTTTGTTAAGAGCTAGCAGTTCAATGTGCCTTTTATGTTCCACTCTGGGTCACAAGGCTTTCGTAACTTAACAAGTGCTGGTTGTTGACCAATATTTGCTGAGCTCGCTGCCATTTTTTGCTTGAAAGACACTAGAGTAGTCTGGTAGTCTGAAACCAGAGTTGATTGCGAGCTTCCAACAGAATTCTCCTCTTTCAACATTTCCTTAGAGCTTCGAGCCATTTGTGAAAATACTCACTGCGCCTTTCCACCAGCGACTTTGCTCCACCCACATATCCCTGGGAGGTACTACTGTGATCAAATTGAAAGGTGAAATTTGTCCATTTCAGCCAACGGATTTTCCAGTCATCAAAACACTTACAAAAAACCTCCGGAAATATTCCCAAATGTCACAAACATGAAAAATCAATAGACTAACGTCACCTTTTCTTGAACAATTCACCGATTTCAGGGTCTCATTGAGCCTTAGTTCTCAGAACGCATGTATATTTGCCTTCTTACATAAAAATTCGCGTTGAAACGGTACTAAGTTCTCCGAGGGCGAAAAGTTTGTAGAAAAGGAATCTCCTTTCTTACTTACGTTAAGAAATTTGCTCTATGGGCTCTTGAAAAAGAGCCGACGTTTCCGAACCAAATTTTGTTGAGCGATGAGGCGCATTTTTGGCTCAAATGGTATGTAAAGAAGAAAAATTTCCACATTTGGGGTGAATAGCAATCTGAAGAGATTTAAGAACTGCCATTTCATTCAAAAAATAAAAAATGATGCAGGTGAAAACGTAACCGTGAATGATGATCGCGATATGATTACCGACTATTTCATGCTTGAAATTGACGCTAGTGATCTCGGCGACATTTGGTTGCAACAAGACGGTGCCACTTCCAACACATGGCATCAATCCATGGATTTACTTGAAAAAACACTTCGGTGAGCAGATAATTTTACGCTTTGGGCCGGTCGATTGACCACCAAAATCGTGTTATATTAAACCGTTTGACTTTTTTCCTGTGGAGATATGTAAAGTCTAAAGTCTATGCGGACAATCCCGCTTCGATTCAGGCCTTGGAGCAAAACATCACGCTTGTCATTCGCCAGTTACCAGTCGAAATGATCAAACGAGTCATCGAAAATCGGACTCAACGAATGGATCATCTGAGACGCAGTCGCGGGCAACATTTGAAAGAGATAATCCTTAAAAAATAAATTTCAAAGAATGTTATTGTGAATGATAATAAACATTCCACATTAAATATTAAGTTTCTGTGTTTTTTCTTTAAAAAAGTAGGGAACTTCGAAATGGATAATTTATATTCTCTAGGCTGCGAAGTTTAAGTTAAGTAAGTTTAAGTTCACTTATGAGCAAAAGTCATCAATAACACCTTTTTTTTGCGAAATTTGGTTTCTAATTAGGATTACAACTACAAGGAAATAGTTTGGCTCATATTCATAAACAAAATAAAGTTTTGAATCGATTTTAGACACAAAAGTATATACTGACATAATATTTTTTGCACACTTTTATAACTCACTAAATGTGACTCAAGAACGCTAATTTTTTTAGGTTTCCGAAATGTATAAAAAAGGCTGAACAACAATCTTTCGATTTTTCTTAAAACAATAGGCAATATAATGAAGCTGTCCTTGAAACATAAAGCAAAAACAAAGAAACACACAAATCGCGAATGAGCTAATGCTGACGACCAAAAATTAATAGCCAATCGCTTGATGAAAGCGTCGATTCTAAATTAATCTTTGCATAATCCAATCTGTATAAAATGAAATTAAATATGCAAAGCAGTTGGGAGTGCCAAATATGGATTTCGTAATACTAAAGATAGAATTAAACAAAAAATCGATAGTCTTGCAAACGATTTAAGATGCCAAATATTTACAGCAAAAAATTCGAAAAAGTAATTTAATATATTTTGTATGTCTGTATGTGTAATACACTACAAGAAAGTTATTATATTATTTTATTTCTTGTTTTTGCTTTTTCTTCGGCAATTCTAACAACAACGTGCATCGCCTACAGTCGCTCGACTTCGCGTGTCTTGCCTGATTTTGGTTTCTTTTGCTTTTGTTGTATTCTTTAGCGATTAACGCTTAACTTTTTCTACATTTTTTCAACCCAACAAAACCGAAACTTGTTTTCCCTGTTTTCGTGTGTCAATCGATTTTGTGCGAAGTGAAAAATTTCATTCATAGCTTTTTGGTGAAGTGTTGACTTATGCGCTGAAAGATGACGGCGACAATAAAATGTATATATGTATGTATGAATGTATATGAGTACAACAAAAAATAAAAAGTGTTGTATATATGCAACAACAACAAATAATGTATACAACAATAACAATAGCATGTATGAGGTTCGCATTTTCAAAGTGGTTGGCGACTGCAACTAGTTGCTAGTTGTTGCTTTTCGTTTACTTAGACAAGTAGCCGCGCTAATAGTGTCTATAAGTAGTGACATGTGCACTTATGTGTATATCTATATAAAATATGGCAACGCTGTTTACAGTGCTGGTGAAAAGTGAGTTTACTAATAGCCAAAGAGATTCCATTATATATGAAGGAAGTGAAGAATTTTTAATTTAAGAATTGAAATTATTTTGGAATTATGAAAAATTATGTAAATTAAATAAAAAAAAAATTATTTTTATTAAAGCATAACTAAACTTATTAACGGTCCCAAATGAATTTTTTGCAGGGGAATTTTTTAAGAATTAATACCAAGTGCAGAATTTATTGCACGTCTTCTTGAAAATTTTCATTTTATGTTCATTAGAAACTTTAATTGAAGAGAGCATTAGAGTTAAAATTAAAAAAAAAAAATTATTTGAAAATTGAGTATTTTATTTGAGTAATTATTTTAAAATATATTACTAATAAAGCAAAATATTCAAGTAAATAAATTTAATGAAAAGATTTCATAGCAAAATAGGGTGTCTTTTGCCATTTTTCAATATCTTTCACTTTCTTTAAATTATCACCATGTCCTTGTTAGACCGGGCGTATGAGTAATGTGTATAGGTAGCGTGCGAAAAACTAAAAGATTCAGAAAACTCATAAAAAATTTTAGTTTTGGAAGCAATTTTATAAAGAGAATGCAAAAACGTTAATTTCGTTTGCAACGAAGCCAAAATGCCCTTCACAAATAAATAAGTTTTCATACAAAAACTTGCTTCTAATCGATTAGTTTGTATGGCAGCTATATACTATACTGGTCCGATCTGGAAAATTTCTTCAGATATTATAGCGTTGATTCAGAAATTACTGTATGTTAAATTTCGCGAAAATATCTTGTCAAATAAAAAAGTTTTCCATACAAGAACTTTAGCTCTATCGTTCAGTTTGTATGGAAACTACATGCTATTGTGGTCCGATCTGGAAAACTTCTTTAGAGATTATAGCTTTGCTATAGACAGTAATCTATACAACATTTCGTGAAGATATCTTGTCAAACAAATTAGTTTTCCATACAAAAAACCGAGTTCGATCGTTCAACTTGTATGGCAGCTATATGCTATTGTGGTTCGATCTGAAAAACTTTTTTGGAGATTATAGCTTTGCTATAGATAGTAATCCATACCACATTTCGTGAAGATATATTGTCGAACAAAAAACTTTTCCATACAAGAACTTGATTTTGATAGTACAGTTTGTATGACAGCTATATGCTATAATGGTCCGATCTGGAAAATTTCCTCAAATATTATAACGTTGATTCAGAAAGTAATGCATGTAAAGTTTCGTGAAGATATCTTGCCAAACAAAGAAGTTTTCTATACAAAAAAACTGAGTTCGATCGTTCAGTTTGTATGGCAGCTATATGCTATTGTGGTGCGATCGGAAAAATTGCTTTGAAGATTATAGCGTCTGCAAAATTTCAGACCGTTATCTCAAGAATCGAGGTTATAGTTAAAATTTATACTATGGTATATAAGCGAATAGAATGCTAAGAACTTTCAGTGATCTCCGCTGGGAGCTGATGTAGAAATTCTGAATTCTTTTTGCTCTTATAGCGGCATTTATTAATTCATTAACATTATTTGTGGACATTCATTCTTGTTCAGTTCTTGGTCGGATATAATACCTAGTCCATTCCATACTTAAACGAATAAAATGTTCACTTTATGTTTTTTTTTTTGTTAAAAATTTGTTGGTTGCTTTTATTTTCGTCAACATTGTACGCGTGAGTCAATATGTTTAAGTAAACTGCAATACAATGTATAAATATATATGTACATACATACACACATACTTATGTATAAATGTTAAGCTCACATTCGAGTCCCATATGTGCCAAAGCGGCAGCCACACTGCAGTCAGTCAAGCAGCCATTAAGTCTGGCTTGGCTTCGGAGCGAATGAATGAAGTTGGCTGTTCTGGCACTGCATTGCTGCGGCTGCCTGCGCCTGACTTATGAGCTTACATACATACATATATTGTATTTATGTTTTTTCTTGTGCTCGTGTGGCCATATGCATAGCAAATAAGCTGCTGAATGCAACATAGTGTGGCAAGAGACAACGACCGGTGGAAGCGGTGGCTTGTGGTGCGACAGACAAATAGCTGGTTAGCGAAAAAAAAGCTGGCATGCAGTGTAGTATATATATGTATGCATGTATTCATATACGTAAGTATGCATGACTGTGCGTTCATCCGCTTGCCTATATGCACTTTTCTTAGACTGTCTGTCTGTCTGTCTGTCAATTTTAGTGTTTGTTGGTTTTGCAACTTTACTTGTTGGTTTTGGTAAGAAACAAAAAAATCCAGAAAAAAGCGAAAATCAAAACAAGTCGTAAAGTCAATAATTTATTTGTATTTGTAAATGCTTTTTCGTTTTGGTTTTATTTTTTTTGTTTCGCTTTTCGTTTTTCCTGCGGATTTATGAGGACTGGATCGCCAACGCATTATGGCAAAGATCTCAAGATAAATGAAAAGTAATGGAAAAACAACAAAAAATATATAAACATATGTGGGTTGGTATATAAATACTTGTCTTTACTCAAATACGCTGGCAAGCAGACAAAAACGCTTACGAAAATTTTAATGAATGAAAAGTGCGGCCCTTTGTTTTTGTGAGACAACAACAATGCGCGTTATAGATGTTTTTGCATTATGGTGTTGAAAATTTGAAAAAGTAATACCTAAGTAACTAGTCCCAAACCAATTCCCAAGTGGTCCAAGCGAATATTAGCTTTACAAATGCATATCTGCTTCGATTGAAATATTTTTGCTAATTTTGTATAATTGAAACCAGGTTTTGAAGACTAGTCTCTTACAAATATCCCGTACTACATCAATTTGGCCCAGTACTACTCCCAAATGGCCCATAACTGCCTCTATTTCGAACAGTTTTCGTTTTTTATTACAATCAATTTAATTTATGCATGGCCATAAGTTGGACCACTACTACCTCTATTTGGACCAGTTATTTATTACAATCAATTTAATTTATGCATTGCCATAAGTACTCGTGTGCATTTAAACTTTCTGCTTCTAATCTTCTCACGATTTCAGAGCAGCTATGCAAATGTATTTCATCAACCAAACAACAATAAATTGTCTGCGGTGAAAGTGAAAATGCAGCGTGTGAGTCTTTTGGAGTGGTTTTCTTTGGTAATTGTTAGTAAACACCTAAAAAGCATAATTAAATTGCATAAATGCTAACTTTCATTTGAGTTATTCTGTAATGAGCCTTTCGAATACCTTAGCTAGTTGTTTCAAATACAAGTATATCTTTGCTTCTAGCATCTGTAATTTGCTTTCATAACAAAAATGATATTTAGCAAATGTCAGTGAGATTTTTTTGAAAATTTCATAGTCGGACCATATTACTATCTCTATTTAATTACTCATTTATTATTCGATGAAAGTTTTCTACTCGTAACAGTCAAGATAAGAGCAGGTAAGTTTTAACTTTTCATTTATATACCCACCAGATCGCCAGATAAAAATTGACACGGTCCGGCTAGTTAAAATCTGCTACGTGGAAGGCACCATGTCCCAAAATGTAAAAGTCAGTGGATTACCTGTTCGCGTCGTAAACAATTAGGGACCTAATTGACATAATGCAATTCGGTTTCCGGAAAGGACGAAGCAGAGAGTATACTATATGCAAATACTGTTAACAAAATAGCTGAAAAAGCATTGGAAGGGCATAAGTGGCGTTGGGGTGGCAAACAATACTGTGTAGTACATTGAAAACGCTTTCAATTATTAGAGCTCTGACTGAGTTAAAGGTTCCAGACTATCTTATCCGAATTGCGGCAAGCTACTTTGAAAACAGCTTACTGCTATATGACACTGAATTTGAACCTGAAACAGTTCCTGGATCAGTTCTTGGCTCTGTACTCTGGAACGTTATGTACAATTGCATTCTGAGAGTCGCGTTGCCGGATGCGGTAAAGATAGTAGAATATGCAGACAATATTGTGGTCTTAGTTGTAGCGAGAACCCTTGATGAGGTGAGGAACAAGTGTAATGAACGCATCAGCAATGTTAAAAATGGCTTTAGACTGCTGACTTACAAGGTGTGTTCCAAAGTAAACAGCACTTAAAAAAAAAAAACAGAACAAATGGTTTTTTGGCAAAATCAATTTATTTTATTCAAAATAGTCTCCTTCTGCTTCAATACAGCTTTTTGCATGGTCCAAAAGCATGTCGAACGAGTGGTTTAGCTCGTTGGCCGGTATGGCCGCCAGTATGCCGGTGCAAGCCTTTTGAATGGTCTCTACGTCTGCATAACGCTTTCCTTTCATGGGCAAATGCATTTTTTCGAAAAGGAAGAAGTCGCACGGTGCCATATCAGGTAAATACGGGGAGTGGTTAATGGTTAAAATGTGATTTTTGGTCAAAAATAATCGTCCTTCGAATGTTGGATTCTGAGCAATTTTTGGTCGTCAGTCAATTTGTGCGGAACAAACCGTGCACACACCTTTCGTAAGCTCAAATATTCGGTCAAAATGCGATAAATCGATGTTTTGGATATGTTCAATTCCATTTCCATGAATTTCAATGATGATTTCGGCTGAGTGTTGATGAATTCACGCATAGTTTCAATGGAATTTCTGGTGATCACGGATTTTGATTGGGTTGATCGTAATTTATGTCCTCACGATCACTTTGAAAACGTTGAAACCACTCGTACACTCTGGTACGGGATAGGCAATCATCGCCATAAATTTGTTTCATCAATTGAAACGTTTCGGTAAAAGTTTGAACAATTTTAAAACAAAATTTAATGTTGGCTCTTTGTTCGAAGTTCATTTTCGCACCGATAACACAAACATACTGACACTTAAAACGCAATAATTTCACTTCCAATCGATGAAATGTCAGAATACCAATTCTCACTGGCACAATCGATGAAGAGAGCAGATTCTAACGCACCAGTCGACACATAGATGGCGCCACCAGGGGGCGCTCGATTCAAAAAGTCCTGTTTACTTTGGAAAGCACCTTGTACATCCATGAACTGTGGACAGAGAGATCAACTCGTAAAGTACCAAAAGGCAAATGTTAAAACCACATAGTCAAAATAACGAAAACTAAAACAACAACAGCAACTTAACTTTATAAAACAACGAGTTAATTAAATCACAATCGAGGTGAAGTTTGGTAATTGTTAATTGAATTTACGAGTTAACTGCACAGCAGCACTCAACCAACAGTGACTGCCAATGGTATGCAGACAACGCATTGTTGTTGGCAACAACCATCGCCACCGAAGAGTTGCTGGCAGCAGTGAAGGCTTAACTGGTACATACTTATACTGTATGGAGGCTGCCACAAGTTGCAACAATTTTGAATATTTTTTTGTTTTTGTATCCGCAATTCTCGTATGCCGGACGGTCCGTCACGTGAGTGGGCCAATTTGCGAGTCGAAACTCAATGCGCACAAGAGTAAGTATTAAAGCGGGTCGATTTTTTTCTATAAAATATATGCATAAGAACGAACCGAGCTCTCGTAATTTTTGGCGGTTCACTATCGATATGGATGGCCTGAAGTTATTCTGCTGGAACACAATATCTCTCCTATTGGCCAAAGCGGGAAGCTTCTAAGCGATTGCTTCTTTCAAATAGTTCAATCCTTGACAGCACTGTTCGAATAAAGATTGTGACCGTAAGGTAGCGGTAGCTGATTAACTGACAATCCTTCCAAACATGTAGCAAACCATTTCTGACTGTCAATCGTGACTTGACCACATTCGCGGAAAAATTGGCGATTGTTCAACAGGCTGCGCTCATCAGTATATGTGGTGAACTATGAAACAACCCACTGAGTTCCCTAATTCCTTGCTGGTGAAGAAAGTTACAATGTGTATGCTCGCGAAAGATCTCCTCATACTCAGAGCATCTGAGAATCAAATTTGTTGGATTACGTGATCTCCGAGCCTAGACTGTTGTTTCTCTGGCATGCATCAACAAAATTTTTTGATCCTTGAAAAACTTTGGTTTAAAAATCGCTGGCTCGGTTTTAGACTCATAGTCTCTTCGGCAAAGTTATTCAGAATGATCCGTAGAACATTTGCCACATACGCGACTTTATAGAAAACAACTAAGGAAGAGTTAAGTTCGGCTACTATCCGTCGTTTTGGCTCTCTGTAAATCAACCCGCCCTAACGTGTATACGTGCTATATTCATAGTTTGTTCGCTACTTCGACTGAGATCTTGTCTGGCAACAACAACAAGTGGAAAGCAAATATTTTAACTGCTATGCGACCAAGTCCTGTTTATTGATTTCTGCTGGGGCTGCTTTGCATTTTTTATACTTGGAAATCGCAAATCAAAAGCGAGCAATTGTCCAAACACTCAAATAATCACCATACAATGCATGTATTTGGGGATAAGTGCTGTTTGGACATGGAAAATATACTTTTACGAGGGTAATTTTATATGTACAAAACGGATTTTTGGATGAAAGATATTTTTGTGGCAGAATAATAATGTATTACTCGAGTAGGTCTCTATTAAGTCACTTACATCTGTTTGCTAACTCTTTGAGAACTTCGAAAAAGTGGAATTTTTCCAGAGATCCTTCCACTGATCTATGGCCTTTTTTCGAGAACAAAAAGTAGTCAGCTGGGTTAGAAATCTGCACGAGGATCATAGTGATCTGAGACCCTGGTACTGCATTGTTTCAAATCATGGAAAATTTGTCCATCATCTTGAAGTAGGATTTATCGGTTATTTGAAAGTATAAAGCAAAAACATGCAATCTCAAAAGCAGGAAGTGAGAAATGGTGACCGAACTCGTTTTACGATTCAAATCGGCGAGAGTTGTTTGATCACACGAGAGACGTGTTCGAAGATTTTGCAATTCAAGATGATGGTAGAATTGACCAGGGTATAAGGGAAATGTTGACGGAACTCTCCCAGGGAGTTTGGTATTTAAATTGTGAAAAAAGTGGTAGAATTGACTAGAATATATAAGTTGAACGACTATCCAATTTCGTCAATGAAACTCGGAATCCTCACATCTGTTTCGGATAATATAATCGTAACTTATAAATGAGGTCCAATATCGCAGGAATCAAAGTCGATTAGTTTAAAAGTTAGAGCAGAAAAGAAATTGATTATTTCGACAAGCCAATGAATTTGAGAGACCCTCTCTTTTTTGATTTAGCATTACTCAGAAGGTCTAAAACCAGCTTTTTAGCTTTTACATTTTTTCAGAGATCGCCTGAGAATCCGAATATCAACCTAACTTCTAATTTAACCTTAGTTTAGGAAATATTTAAGTTTTGACATCACTTTAGGAAGGCTTGAGAACCCGAAAATCAACATATTTTTCGGCGGAGCCTATAGTTCCTTCCAACGGTATCATAATGTGAAGGATTATTTGAATAATGCTGAAGGCATTCTCTCGAAATCGATTTATATTTTTGGAGAACTTGTCTGAAAAGATAATTTGAAGGATCAGCGGGTTCCGATTTCGAAATCCGTCAAGTAAGCTCCGAAGTAAAAAAAGGAATACAAGTAAACGTGTGCTTGGATGAATTGAATAAACCTGGATTTCATCGGTCAGAAAAGTGGAAACCTTCCCTTATTTTGGATATGTATAAACATTTTTGTGGACCCAAAGGCTGAGACATATTGATTCAGCTTACACAAGAAGTGTGTTTCGGCACTGTAACTACGCTGGAGCTGCAAAATTTCGCTGACTTCAGCGACCACCCTCGTACATACCAATAACTGTCTATGCGCTTGTGGCTTATTCTCGTTAAATACATTTTTTGCACCCAAAACGGTAACTTGCTACATGCCACAACATTTATTTACACACATGTGAGTGTTACCAACCGCTGTTATTTGACTTTTGCTCGGCGCTGTGCTCGCTTGCAAGTCGACAGTAAGTGGGCATTTAGTTGGAAAAAAACTATTGGAAATATTAAAAAATAACTGTTTACTATTTACTTTGCATATTTGTGTGGTTTTTCGATGCTTTTTGTACAATTTTCCGGTAAACCTTCAGCCTCTTTGACTTGCAGCTGCTCGTGATTGTTAGCTTAGCGCTTATAGTACTGCTGTCAATAGACGTGTTTACGCTCGTAAAAAGTGCTTACCGCGGATCGCGACTTTCGTGTGCTGGCAGCCAGAAACAGTTAGCCGGAGTTGTTGTGTCAATAATGGCTTAGCACTCGCTTTGTTTATATTGCTGCAGTTACAAGTTGCTGTTTGTTTTTGTTATTTTATGCGTTAATGTGTTGTTTGTTATGAGGTTACTAGATTATTGCCTCAATCCACTTACTGCGGCTATTGAGATGTGAGGCAGTTGTTTCGAAAGGCTTGAGTTTTATGTGCCGCTTGCCAGTACTCACAGTTGCCATTAACTGTTGGTTGTTTAAGGTTTTCTAATTGAAGTTAATTTAACCCTTAACAGGTCACTAACACATTTATTTGGTTTATTTTATTGTTTTTTTTTTTTTTTTTTTTTTTTTTAAATATGAACCTCTGAACATAAAAATAAGTTTAGAATAATAAAAAAAAACGTTAACTTTGGTTGTACCGAAGATAGAATACCGTTCGGAAATAACGTTGCCTTAGATAGTAATTCAAGCCGAAATCCGTCAAGATATCTTGTCAAATAAAAAAGTTTTCCACTTAAGCACTTGGTTCCGATCTTTTAATTTGTATGCAAACTGTCAGTTTGACGAGCCGGAATCATCCGGGCACCTCTTAATAGACAGCACAGCAGTCTGTAGACGCAAGATTAAGGCACTTGGGTCTATGTTTCCGAAAAACGTTCGCATCCCCACCATGGCACCCAGTAGTATATTGGAATTTGTCAATGTGCTGGGGCTGTGTGAGTCGCTAAGACTGAGGGGAGGGCGCAATAGATCTTAGGTCTCGGTGCAAACCTTATTTATTATATGTATCTATATATGGCAGCGGCGGTTTCGATGAATAATGAGGTCATTTCTTCCTGTCTGCCGGCTTTAGTAAGCAAAGTTACCATATTTTTCTGCGGAACAAGAGATCTGCTTGAGACGGTAATTGTTTTTAATAAAAAGTCTTGGACGTCTGATGTGAAAAGGGTAACATTAACTGGTTATAAAAGTGTCCTGATTCGATCTCCATAGAGATCTTTTCATAAAGTTATATTAAAAGCAAAGTCTACACCAAAAATTCTCGAATCATTGATGAAAAAGGGGCTCTACTTTGGTCATTAAATGTGTATATTCTCGGAAATATTCTCATACAGATGAAGAACCAATGAAGAACCATTGCAACAGTGGATTTTCAGATTCAAATGTCTTATACTGTTAACTATTCTTCTTGCGCGCTGTTCAGAATGAGACTTTTGTATGAGATATTCTTATAAGAGATACTAGCAAGGCCCGAAAAAAGTCTGGGTCACAGTAATTCGGAAGCCGTTTTGAATATTTTTTTTTCACAGTACTCCAACCAACAGGTTGCCGGAGTAGGACATGCTGTTACCACGAACATTGATCACAGGTATTGAAATACTGTAGCGTTGGAACAAAAAAGTTGCCGGTTTGACGCCGTGATGCTATTAGGTACATGAAGGGACTTACTAATATTAGGCCGCCTCTAAACGGCGAATTTTATAAGAAGCGTTTTCATGGTTGATATACATATGTATGTACGGTTACTGTATTAAAAATGAAGTCTTTTCTGGGTTTTTTTAAAAATTTGGATAGGATACAGCTTCTGTTCTGTGCACAGTTTTGGTGTTACAGCACTTTCTTTCTCTTCAAATGCGTCAGTTTTTCGTCCTTCAAACGCTCCAATAACGCTATGTAATAATAAAACACTGATCCGTATCATCAGCTCGTCGGTATTTTTGGTTAAAAGTAAGCTCGCGGCATACCCTTTTTAGACACAGCTTTCTCATCATATTTGAATATTCGTGTCCATCATGTTTAAGTTGATATCTTTAGCGTGCCTGATATCTGGAATAATCAATCATTTTACGGTCACCTAAAATTATTTTGTGGACTTTTTTGATGTTTTCGTCGGAAACGATATCTTTTGCCAAATTTATACACGCACCTTTTGAAGGTTAGGGCGAACTAAAAACCATATGGAGTTAATTCTGGTAGCGCTATCTACGTGTCAGGCCTATTCAATTGACTAGTTAGAAAAGGCTTTCCGTTGGTTGCAAACCGTTGGCCGCTTACGTTTTCAGCTTGAGTTGCAGATATATTGGGTAGTCGAAAAAGTCTTTTCGTATTTCTAATAAAATTTTACATTTTTTTATATTTATACTAATAAATAAATAAACAAATATGTAGCCTTTTGGTCGACCACTTTTTGCCATTTTTCCGTTAGAGACATTATTCCATCCGTAAAACTTTCATCAGTGCAAATCGAAATTTCGAAATTTCCCAGAACGGAAGCGAGCGAACCATTGTTGTGCTAGAATAACTGATACACCATCATCTCCGTAAACTTCACAAATTTCATTGGTGACTTGCGTGGCATTCTTCTCTTTTTTATACAAAAATTTCAAAATATAGCGAATTTCTTCATTATTTTCGCTCATTTTTGAACAGCTGTAACTTTTTTCAACTTCCCCGAATTTAATTTTTTTTTTGGCTAAATGAAGCTCACCTTTCCAACACTGCATATATGGTATGACACATTGTGATTGCTAGCACTGGTGATATACGACTGCAACGACATCTATTGACAAAATACGAAAAGACTTTTTCGACTACCCAATAATTGCTATAAAAAATGCAACTGTGAGGGGCCTGCACCGAAGCTAAATATTTTCTATTTATGAACTTAAGGCCGCCAAATGGTGTCACCTCAACAATAATATTGTTTATCGTATAATGACTTTTGACACCAATTACAATAACAACAACTGACTAACTGCCAAAGATAAATGAAGTTTGCGTGCCGAGCTTCATAACATAATTTATTTAATTAATTTAGCATTTATTATGATAATTTCATTGATGCAAACTTAATAGAGTGGAAAATGTAAGCGCCTATGTATGTATGTGTATTTGTGTGTCTGTAGTTGGGTAATGCGATTAAACGTGCCGGCAATGAGTAACGAACGCATTTGCATAAAAGGAATAACCTCAGCTAACTGATTGCAAATTAAACTACTTAGTTAAAGGCGAGAAATCGATGAACTTTGTGCCGAAAGCCACGCACACACACAGATATATCCCTATGTATGTGTATACTTACACATAAACACATATAACTGCATAGAAGCGAGCAGACGACCGCAAATTGTGGCCTGGCTTACTAATCAATTTATTTTCGCATTACACACGCACACACACTCTTTTATTGTATATATGTGTTAGTACTTGCATACGTGTGTGTGTGTGATTGCGCTTATACGTAATTGTAATTTACTATGGTTTATTGCGCGCGCCACAAATTAGCATAAAAATCACAAGCACGCGGAATAAATGAATAAAACAGCCAAAACAACAACATGACTACCAACAACAACAACAAATATAGTATAAGTTAAACGCTAAGAAAGCGCCAATTGAAAGCTAAAAGCAGCAACAGAAATTACGCATAGCTGCACACAACAACAACACGCGACGAAAAGACGAGCGCGAGCGGCAGCAGCGGCAGGGACTGCGGCGGCACTTGCGCCACAAAGAAACTATCGCAGGCGAGGAGCAGCATGCAGTAGAAACGGGCCGTCAATGTCGCTGCTCTTTTGCACTTTGCAATTCAATTGCCGCCGTTGAGGCTCGCTTGCACCGGCACTGGCACGACTGGCATGTGGGGGGCAAAGGGTAAGTTGGTGCTCTGTGGCTGATATCATCGATGTGGCTTAGGTGCTAAGTGGTGAGGCATATTGTGTGCTATTTGCTGGTTGTTAGAAATTTATGCAGCAGATTCAAACACACACACACACACACTTATACATATAAATGTGTGAATGCATGTGCGTGTGAGTCATGTGGCTGTGGCTGTGGCAGTGTTGTTAATCGGCGCATTAGATTTGCATTGGCTGGCAATCTTGGTGAGTGTGCGCTTGCTATGCCGTGGCATGCAACAGGCCAACACAAATTACAGTTGACAGTCTGCAGCAAAATGCTAAATAAAAGATATAATTAAATGACAATGAAAGCGTTGACGATGATTTTATGCGTCAATTGGCAGCGCCAAATGTTTGATGATTCAGTTGCTATTATTATCGAAGGAGTGAAGAGCAAAAACAAAAACAAATATGGCTATGAAAGTATGTTTAGAGCTAATAGTAACCTTCGATTCGCCAAGCGTTAAGAGAGTTGCGAATCGAACAAGCTATATCAGGTGTTCAAACAGATTTACTACACTTGCGTTGCAACCTTGTGCTAATAAGTAATCTGCAGCTTTGGCTAATAGGAGATGTATTTGTCCCATCAGGACAAAGCCAGACCATCCTGAGACCCAGTATTCATTATTGGATAATATTCGACCGAATAGACCACGTCCAGCACGCAGTGAAGGACAATTTAGCAGCCTTAGCTGTACACGAAGACCGTGTAGGGTCGATTCGGCGCCGTTCGTAGCAACTCGGACTGACGTATGGAAGGACTTGGCGCATTTTACGTCGAGATCTTAAGTTGAAAATGTACAAAATACAGGTTGTGCAAGAACTGAAGCCGTTCGACGTTCCCAAGCGACATCACTTCGCTCTCTGGGCTCTTGAATAGTTCCAAGAAGATCCCACGTTTTCGAGCCAAATGTTGTTCAGCGATGAGGCCCAAATCTGGCTCAAAGGGTATGTAAACACGCAAAACTGTCGCATTTAAGACGAAGTGCAACCTGAAGAGATTCAAAACCTGTCATTTCATAAAAGAAAAACCAACGGTTTGTTTTGGTTTGTGGCCAGTGGAATCATTCGTGTGATATTTGGTTTCAACAAGACGGCGGCACTTCTTACACATCACATCAGTGAGTGTATTGAGAGACCACTTTGGTGAGCAGATAATTTAACATTTTGGGCCGCTCAATTGGCCATGAAGATCGCGTGATATCACACTGTTAGACTTTTTCCTGTGCAAATATGTGAAGTCTAAAGTCAAGACGGACAAACTTCCTTCGATTCAGGTCTTGAACCAAAAGATCACGGGTGTCAATCGCCACTTACCAGTACAAGTGCTCCAACGAGTCATAGAAAATTGGACTTAACGGATGACGTAGCCACGACCAACATTTGAAAGACATATTTTTCAAAAAATTAATGCCAAAGAAATTTCCTTCGAATGATAATACACATTCCTCATTAAATTTAAAATTTCTATGTTTTTTATTTAAAATAGTGGGGAACCTCGAAATGGATCGCCCTTTATATGTATTTGTATAATTAATTTTGATTTTATTTTTCATTAAATGAAAATTAAAAAAAAAAAATTAAAACTAGAATTGCGCCAATGAATGAAGTTGTACGGTTGTTTAACAACACTAAAAGGCTTATTTACAACGGTAAGCCAGCAGAAATGGTAATTTAGAGTTAAAACTTATGTTACACCCACTTAGCTCATTTCCGTTTTCAGCACACAATATCAAAAAACGAAAAAAATACAAAAACAAATTTATTTAAGTTTTCATTTTTAGCCTCAGTGGCGGCTGAGTAACTGAATAAACGCGGTTTGCAAAGTCCAAAACACCAAAAAAGGCAAAAAAAGCTACCAGACAAAGCTTTTAAAGCCATTTAGGCATTAAATCACTTCAACGCAGACTCCAACAAAAAAAAAAACGCGCAAAAACAACAAACATTAAATAAATAATATGTAATTGCGCTTATACGCATAATGATTTATAGACACCTACAAATTACCACAAAAAGTACAACAAAAAAAACAAAAAAAAATACAACAACAAAAGAAAAAAATTACAACAACAAAAGAAAAAAATTACAAAAGAAAAAAATTACAACAACAAAATAAATAAAAATACAACAACAAAAGGGAAAAAATTACAACAACAAAGCAAAAAAGTTTCGAAAAAGCAAACTTCAACTTCCGCAGCCATTAGCAGTTCATTGAACGTAATGAGCGATCGTTTCGCAATGGACATGAGCCAATCAAGCGTGAAGTACAAAAGGCGAGCGAAACAAATTTAACAAAAAAATGCAACAACAAATGTTGTAAAACCATAAAATTACTACAAATACGTATGTGTATGTGTGAGTACATATGAAATAATAGCAAAAACACAATTGTAAATGCCTTTAATTTATACATTTCAATGCAAAATCGAGCACATATGGTCGATCTGGCCACGCCGCCACTACGACAATCACGCGCCGCTTAACACTTTCAATTAGGCGCGCGGCAAATGAGTGGGCGCCACCACTGAAAAGGGCTGACGCGCCGCCACTTTTAGCTTTTTTCTACGCGCTTTTGTGCACAATTGATTGA
This sequence comes from Bactrocera neohumeralis, assembly GCF_024586455.1. Taxonomy (NCBI): domain Eukaryota; kingdom Metazoa; phylum Arthropoda; class Insecta; order Diptera; family Tephritidae; genus Bactrocera; species Bactrocera neohumeralis. The sequence continues at coordinate 25,989,599 of NC_065921.1, forward strand.
ATAGTCGCATTAAACTGTGGCAAGCCCTGCCAAATGAAAGGGTGAAGCAAAAACAAAGATTAAAAATATAAAAAAAAGTTGAAAAAAATATAAAAATAGAAAAAAAAAAATGAAAAAAATTGAAAAAAAAATAAAATAAAAAAAATAAAAAAAAATAAAAAAAAAAAAAAAAAAAAAAAATAAAAAAAAAAAAAAAAAAAAAAAATATAAAAAAAAATTAATAAAATTAAAAAAAAAAATAAAAAAGTTAATGAGAAATATAAAGCAAAAAAATAAAATAAAAAGTTCAAAACAATAAGCGCTTGTAATTAGTTTCAGCCTAACGGTTTTCCGTTTCGCTAGCCAACATCCCTTTCGGCCGGTCGTTTTAATGTAGCGCAGCAAATACGGTACTTCGCTTGGTACTAAAATTTACACGAACAAAGTAAAATACACAAATACATACATACATACAGGTATATGTAGCGGTACTAATTGCGCTAATTGAAAGCAATGAATCGGTTTCACATACCCGCTCTCGCTGCTAACTATAGCTAATGGTAAATGGAGCGTTTCGTGTCGGCGATAGGCAATCAAGCGCTATTTTGCACGTACTTAACGACGCTCGATTGCTATTGCATAATGTTGCGATAAAAATCAACAACAACAACACGAATAACAATGTGTTTATCTTTAACGCGCGATAAGTTGGATATGTTTGGTATTTTTCATGTGATTTTCTATATGTGTGCATACAGTGCACTGAACTTTTCTTGAACTAGTTATAGACTAACATGAAAGTAACGTGAAGCAACCCTGATAGGCAGTCTGTTTAGTATAACGCCTGCCTTTCTATAAAGTGTTTTTGATTGGTAAAAATTATTCAAAGATGGTAGATCTGAACGTTTTTGGCTGACTTAGCGGATATCTTATTTCAATACAAGAAACAGATTCCGGTAAGAATATGTGTTTAGTATACGCTTGCCTTTCTAAAGTAAAAGTGTTTTTGATTGGTAAAAATTATTCAAAGATGGTCGAGAATGCGTTGACGACGAAGCACGTCCGGGACGGCCATCAACATCAATTGATGATCTAAACGTCAATAAAATAAAAATGAGAATCGACGATTCACAATCAGAGATCTTACTGGCATCGTTGGAATATTGGAAGGATCGATGAAAAGCTATTTGAAAATCATTTGGGCCTGAGAAAAGTGAAAGCACGATTGGTTCCAAAATCTCTCAATTTTTTCGAAAAACAGCGTCGCGTTAACGCTGTGAAACAATGCTTTCCGTCTACCAGGATGTCATGAAAAGTATTACGGTCTCGTTTGGTCTTGGATCTATGCTTATGATCAATCGGCCGAATATTGAGGGAATGCTGAGCCGAAGCCGATAAAGCCATGTTAAAGCAGGCCAAAATCAAGGTTATGTTGACCGTTTTCCTCGACTATCGTATTCCGAAATTCTTCTGATTGGCCAAACTGCCAATAAGGAATACTATTTGAGTGTTATGGGTCATTTGCGTGAAGGTATTGGTAAAAAGAGACCGGAATAATGGACAGGCAGCTCTCGGTTTTTGCAACATGATATGCACCGTCGAATACTAAATTAATTCTGCGTGAGTTTTTCGCCAAATTTTTAACCAACGTCGCGTCGTTTCGTAACCATCTCGGTTGATTTAGCTGCGTGTGATTTCTGGATATTCAGCAAGCTAAAACGATCACTACGCAAGGGGGATTACTTTGAGGGGGGAGAGCGACATAGTTTTTGAAAAATAAATTAAGAATTTTAAAATGTTGAAAACATAAATCTTACTATTTTTTGCTCATAGCTGAATATATAGTAGACGATCTGCGCAATGCTCTGAGCCGGTTTAGCAATGTTCGTCTTTCTGTCTGTATATACACAAAGTTTTAGAGATATCGATTTGACAATTTTCATACGACTTTTTCTCCCCAAAAAGCTGCTCTTTTGTCGGAGCCGCCAATATCAACCATCATAGCTTACATCTGCCATACAAACTGATCGATCAAAATCTAGTCCTTTCATGGAAAACTTTCTTATTTTGCGAGACACCTAACAACTTCCAAGGAAATCGGTCAGAACGGACTACTACAGCATATAGCTGTCATACAAACTGATTGATAAAAATCTATAGCGAAATTATTTTTGAAAAATCTTTTTTTTTGTCCTGAATATATACTATCTGCAATGCTCTGAGCCGGTTTAGCAATGTTCGTCTTTATGTTTGTAGTATATACACAAAGTTTTAGAGATATCGATTTGACAATTTTCATACGACTTTTTCTCCCCAAAAAGCTGCTCTTTTGTCAGAACCGCCAATATCAACCTTCAAAGCTTACATCTGCCATACAAACTGATCGATCAAAATCCAGTCCTTTTATGAAAAACTTTCTTATTTTGCGAGACACGTAACAATTTCCAAAGAAATCGGTCAGAACGGACTACTATAGCATATTGTACCATACAAACCAACTAGTTAAAATCAATCGAAAAATCTTTTTTTTTTTTTTTTTTGTCCTTTTATACTATAGGAAATGCAGCTGTGAATGTCATCATAGCTTTGGTAAAACCGAAGTTAGCGTTTTCTCTTATTTTCACAGTCTTGAATAAGACGTGCTTCTAGTCATACTAATTGTCTTAATCATTTTATAATGGACACTGAAACCTTGCTTAGAGTTTTTGACTTGTTTCTGTATTTAAACACAATATCTAACCGCCACAATCTCGTTGTAGGAATTCAGTCATTATTATTAACGACTTTATTCTTCAAATATTGCGACCGAAATTTTTATGCTTCGACATCAAGTGATCTCAAGCGATAAATTGCTAACACAAATAATTTATTGCATAGAAAAATGAGACATTAAATAAATCCCACACAAAGTAAGAAGGAAAAACCCAACTAATGCTGACAACGCATCATTAATTTAGAAGTTTTAAAGCACGCTATCACAAAAGCTGGGCGGAAAGGCTGATAAAAATCGAAATATGCTATATAATGCAACAAACAAGAGCTGCCACAACGGATGGAATTGAGTAATAAAGAAATCAAATTAATGGACGTATGCAGATTAATTGAAATAAAATATTTAATTTAAGCATTACTGAGCGCTCTGAGCGTATGTTAGTGTTGAAAAAAAACTTGAAAATAGGAGTTTTTGTATCAAAGCAATACACCTACGTCTGACTGATCGGTGAACCGATTGCATTAAATCATTGCTGCGGTTATTTGATATGCATGCGATAAGATTGTCTTACTGTCTAGCAAAGTTACTAAAGCCATATGTGATAGATACTATATGAATGACTTACACCTGTGTTAAAACTATTTAAGGTATTCACATATGTATCTTGATATATGGTATATGTACATTAGAGTGGGTCCAAAAAAAATTCGAATATTTTGTTTTCCTTTCATGCTCTGAAAATTGGTTGATAGACACCTATAAGAAATATAACTGAATGGTCCTTCGCCTAACGCTTTTCTATTTTTTCTTATTATATGAATAAAACCGTTTTTCGGATTATGTGGAAATACGATTTTTTCGTAAACTTATTCGTTTAAAAAATTGTACATTAGGGTGGGTAGGTGTTTTGGATTATGTAGGAATACGATTTTTTCGTAACCCTATCCGTTTAAGAGATCTTAACGACTAAAATTTGATTATTTTAAAGAAAATTTCTTTTTGCACATTAGGGTGGATAAAAAAAAATTTCTCGCTTCGAACTTGGAAAAATTGGTTGATGGACACCTCTAAGAAAGGCAATCCAAGTATGAGCTCTTCATTGTAACGGGATGCCCCTCCGCCTAACGGTTTTCTATTTTTTTCTTATCATCAGCTAGAAAAATTCATATAAACCGGTTTTCGGATCATGTAGGAAATCGAGTGCTCTTCAAAAAGATCTCTAACGATTTTTTAGTAAGCCTAACAGTTTAAAAGCATACAATTAAAATTTTATTATTTCAAAGAATTTTTTGTACATTAGGGTGGGTCAAAAACCGCATAGCTTTTTTACTTCATTCTCTGAAACATTGGTTGATAAACACTTCTAAGAGCAGCTCTCCAAGTATGAGCTCTTAATTGGAAAACTAATTCTATAGGAAGAAGTGCATTTTTTTTGACCCACCCTAATGTACATCTAGTTTTAAATATATTCCATTTCATATTATAAATCGGAAAATTCCTAGTTTTATAGGAAAAAGCAAAAAAAAAATTTTTTTTTTACCACCCTAATGTACATCTATTTTTAAATATATTCCATTTCATATTATAAATCGGAAAACTGCTAGTTTTATAGGAGAAGCAAAAAAATGTTTTTGGACTCACCCTAATGTACATCTATTTTTAAATATATTCCATTTCATTTTATAAATCGTAGAACTAACAGTTTTATAAGAAAAAGCGAAAACAAATTTTTTTTTGACCCACCCTAATGTACATCTACCTATAAGTGCATATACAGTGTATTCCATTTCATTGTTGCGTTATTTATCTCCACTGCCGACATTCGTCAAATTAGAAAGGCAGTAATTTGTAAGCTGAGTGAAAGTACGCGCCGGTCTCGATTGATTGCATTTACTCACTCATTCATTCATTCGCTCAATCATACAACCATTCATTTCGTCATATGCAAGCAAATGCAAGCACACACACATGCGTTCACCGAGCGCATGGTTCAATGCATTTAAATGGCTGTGAGTAATGGTAATCACATGTGCTAACAAATTTACACATATTTATGTATGTAGGTTTGTATGTACATATGTATGTGTGCATGTACTAGAGTGTACTTTATGTAATTAACTGCAAGTTATGTGGCTTAATTTGGCTTCATCGTCATACTCTAATTAAGTTCGTCGCAAATACTTTGATGTATTTATTGCCAAGCACACGAACAAACAAACAAGCAAACACGAGGGCCAAGACATAAAATAGAATTTAAGTGCCCCTTTATGTGGTGTAGAAGACTAATTAACGGTTACAATATACTATCTACTAGTACGCTTAGTGTAGTAACATTTATAGTATCATAAGGCTGTGCACATAGCCGAGTGGAGTGCAATGCAGCAACAAATTTACGAGTGCTGCTAATATAATGTTATATGTAGTATATAGCACACACTTTGTAAACTCTTGGGCTTCGCAGAGTCATTGCTTTGCTACTGTTGCTCGCTGTTCCACTACGTGCTTAGCCTAAGATGTAAAGTTGCCAACCAATGATTGTTTTATGGAACGAAATACAGATGTACTCTGTTACGGTACCAGATAAGTAATTTACGGAGTTTACCGCTTTACTGTAAAACGTAACCCGATATATGTAAGTTAGTTTAGAGACAGGCTAGTGCGCCACGCGTAGGCCAGGTTTTGGGCCTTAGCGAAGGCAGATGAAGTGCGGTTCATGCCAGCACTTGACAAGAATTTCATTAGGTTCTGTGGAACTATCGATACCTCTTCCATGATTGCGCCCTCAATTGAGGCGTTTTCTTGCCAATGTAGGACAAGTGCATAAGAAAAGCTTTATTGTTTCCTTGGTGCCTTGCTTTTGGTATTTCTATCTCGATCTACCATTCTCATTCTGTATGCTTGTGCCATAATTAGACTGTCACCTGGGAGTATTCCAATCATGCTCCTACAGTCTCTTCCAACAAGAGAGCGCAGGAACTTTGTGTATCTCAGATCCACCGCTTTGAATATGACTTTTGTAGTTTCGATGCCGATAGGTCGTTTCATCGCGTTTTAACTTTCTTTCAAATACTCTTTTCTAGATCCGGTATCATTATCGGATGACAGCTATACACTGTTTTTGGCAATCTCGTTCACTATTTCATCGCTAACGATGCTTTTGTTTGCTGACACCCAGTAGAAGTGAAGTCGCTTGCTTCTGGCGACACTTTCTACCACCGCCCTGCTTCCAAGGAAACTTCTGGCCGATATCTGAAACCCTATATAGTTTCATCTCCGCTTTTTTTTAGAATATAATGTCTCAATATTCGTATGCTCTAGAATCGGCGATTATTAAGATACTATTTTTTTGCGCATGGATTTTAGTTAATAAAATCTGGTTATATAAGCAAATATATTTAGGAAGGGATATTTACAAACCGACAAAATTTTGCGTTTTCAGCAATGAGATCGATTAGATCAATTTGATAGCTCTCCGAAAAGTAAGGAAATGTAGAGAGAGGAAAAAGGATCTAAGCAAGACCATCGCCTAAACTGTGGTCTTGAAGAAAACGAATGCAAATATTCAGCCGTAGTAAGAAATAATTACGAGATTCTGAGTCACCACCACTAATAAAATATACTTTCAAGCTGAACATATAATGGCAGCTCTTGAAATTCTTCAGGTTGTTCTACGTCCCAAATGCGGAAATTTTGCTGTTTTACGTATCAATTGAGCCAGAAATGGGCCACATCGCTGAACAGAATTTGGCTCGAAAATGACGGATCTTGTTGGGCTCTTAAAGAGCCCACAGAGCGAAGCAAAGTTCATTGGAAAGGTCGAGCGGCTTTAGTTCTCGCCGTGAAATGCGCCAAGTCGTTCCATACGTCAGTCCGAGTTGCTGCGAACGGCGCCGAATCAACACTCCATGTTCTTCGTGTACGCTCTCTCAGCTACAGCTGCTATGTTTTCTTCACTGCGCGCTGGACGTGATCTATTCGGTCGAATATTATCCAGTAATGAATGCTGGGTGTCAAGATGGGTTATGGTGTTGCGAATAGTAGGCTCGGTAAGCCGATTCAGTTGACCATAAGTTGACCGAAGCGCGCGAAACACATTCTTTACAAAACGTGAATTTTCGTAATAAAGTTGAACGATTTGTAAACGTTGTTCAGACATTAGTCTTTCCACGTTGAAATACCAAACAATAAGAACAGAAATAACAAGACAACTTGACACAATTCAAGCGTGATCTACGTCAAAAAAAAGGCTGTTAAAAAAGTGACTATACTTGAATCACAAGTTATATGAGGTTTATCCTTTGAGTTAATATCTGGATGTACTAACAGCAGGTTGACAATTTAAGCAGTCAAAATTATGAAAATAATTTTTGGGATACTAATTTTTTTATTTTGAATAAGTGATAATGGGAGAAAGCCATGACTAAGAAACATTACTACAATTAATTGAACATTCCTTCTATTTGGACAGCATACAAGCATGTATGTATATGCTAGTTTAAGGGGATATTTGGGTTTTGAAATCTTTCTTATAGTATGCTATGTCTAGAATATTTTGCCAAAGTTTCAAAGCAATCGCAATAAAATTGTAGGAGATAGATCCTTCAGGAGAGCGGTCCCTTGCGCTAGAACGGTCGGCAACATCAATCTTTGATTGTGTGTTTCTCGAAACATCGTTTTTAAAGTCGGTGTTTAGGCTTTCTCAAAAACCAGTAAAGCGAATTTAATGAAATTTTTTACAGTTTTTTTAAATAGCATGAGCATGACTTCATGATTGATTGAAGGCTATGTTTTTCGATTACAATTAATTTTTCTAAAGCAATTTGTGGTCAAAAATTGGACTTAAAATCGTATTGTTTTGTTTGCAACTTTGACAAATTACGATCTATACTCATCTAGTAACCGATGAAATTTGTTTTTTTGATTTTGGATGAATTCATTGTCTCTTATGCTGACCACTGCGAGGAGACGTTTTTGAGCTGTGCCTCCGGAAACCAGCTTCCAATGGCTGAATTTCCAAATTTTTTTATAAAAATATAATTTTTTCACCAAATATTACTAACATTTTTCCTTTGATGTGCTCAAGAGTTATATCCAATTTATTAATTTTTTTATATAAAGAAAAGGTGAAAATAGGCATTCAAAACCCACGTAACCTCTTAAATCTCTTAGCTGAGAAATATAATATTCTCCACATGTTTTGTGGAAATATATTAAGTTAAAAGACCACAAGCTGTTGAAGCTTCAACAAGCTTACCTCATGCGGCACAATTATTCATCAAATTACAAAACACCTTGTCGTGTTCAAATCGTTAGTGTTAACCGCCAAGTATACAAGCAAATTCTAAAGAATTCTTTAAAGGGTGTGTCTGCACAGAAATTTGGCAAGTTGTGAGCCCTTTTTGTGTGTAATTCTTAAAGAGTTTGTACAATTTAATTGACTAAAACGAGTTATAGCCAGCAAAGCTTGCGCATTTAAATACGTCTTATGAATATACAGACAGACATAACTGATAATATGTAAATGTATACACTTGTGAGCATAATTATGCCTTAACATATGTCTTTGCTTAAAATTTTTTGTGGTTTTACAAAATTCCTTAATCTCGCAGGTACACAAACGCGCATATTTACACCAAAACACACACGTGCCACATTCGCTTAATCCGCGTGTTTTTCGGTGTCTTTTTCCAACTTGTCTGCAGTTTCTTAAGAATCACAGCCGCTTGGTCATAAGACACCGCCGCCTGTCGGCTTTTGGACGGAAGTCATGTTAACACTTTGTGCCCGGCTAAGCCGCCAGCAACAACAATAACAGCAATAAATAAATGCGGAGTTTAAGTTGCATGGAACTTAAGGTTTTTTGTTGCTTGCGGTATTTGAGGGATTGCTGCCTGCTGGTCTGTCACCGGCAGTGTCGCCACGTAGCGACAGGTTTTTTGCCCCGCACAAATGTATATTTTTTGCAATATTTTGTGTTAAATGCCTTTTTTCTCGTTTTTTTCGCTTTTTTTCTCGTTTTTTTCGCTTTTTTGCTTTGAAGTCGACAGGAAGCCCTTCAGCCGCAGTTTGGTAAATCGCTGCCACTCGGTTGACACTTTGCCCACAACACATTACGGCGCAGTGAGTCGCAAAAAGCGGCCGGTAATAAATTTGCAACAGTAATGTAAATCTACTATTATTTATTTATGCAAAAAATGGCAGCAAAAAGTTCATTGTTATGCGGTTTTACAGTATGCACAGGCATATTTAAATTTCCGTTGGAGCGTTCAATGCAGGGATCGCTTGAAATTTACTCGTACATATATACATACATATGTATATATAGATATATACGGGTGTAAAATAGCAGCTTTATTATGTAAATATATATTGCTGCAGTTAAGCAAATATTTAAATTGTAATTTAGTGGGGAAAGTGTTACAAAGTTCACCAATAGTTGTTAAAAAATTCTCTAGAATGCAACAAGCAACATAACTTGGTTAACAGATCTTACTGCCGTGCGGCTTTAAGAACATTTTTCATTTAATTATGAAATCTCTAACAACCTATAGACTAGGGTAGACATAATATATATTTGCTATATAGTATGTTTGGAACTTAAGAAGGTAAGTTTACACCAAATTTCATGAAAAAAAAATGTTTATACAAAATAAAAGTCAAAAAAAAAAAAACAAAAAACTGGGTAATGTGAATTTTTCACAACAATTTTGAGGTTATGTGTAAAAAGTCTGTATCCAAAAGTTATAGACCTTTTCATCAGCTACAACTTTGCCATACAATTTTTTTCTATATGACTGTTAGTTTTGAAGGAAATCGAGAAAATCCGTTTAAACCCTTAAGGGGTTATATACAGTTAGAATTTTCAAAAAAAATTTCTATTTTATTTTCTTAACCTATATCTACATCCGTATATATAAAATTTTGAAAGTTTTTGTTATTTATTTATTCACCTATTTTGTAACTCAAGAACGGCTGAGATTTATAAAATTGGTGGGAACGGTTTTTCCCAGGGTAAGGACTTAGAATCATCTCTCAAAAAAATCATTTTTTTTATCTTTCAAATAATAAGCATTTGCTCAAAATTCATGTTTGTAAGAATCATTTGAGTGTATTCGTACAATTTTAAACAGAGTCTTCTCAAAAATAATACAATTGCTAAATATTTGAAATAGAAGAAAAGAACTGCAACCAAATACGCAGTGAAATAGATTATAACTGGCTCAGTAATAAGTCGTTGAGTGTGTTGTTTTTGGCAAAAGTTGCGCCAAAACGATGTGTGAGCAGGGATCGTGGTGCAAAAGCCAATTTTTGTTCTTCCACAAATCCGGGCGTTTCTGGCGGATTGCTTCGCGCAAATTGCGCATAACTTGCCAATGAATTGAATTGGTAAAAATCGAAGACGATCCAAAACACGTGCAAGCAAAGCAGCTGTCAACAATTAAATGAACATTCAAAATGGCCGAGCTTGTCGGCATAAGTGAGAGACATGAGTACCAACGTAACGCCACAAAAAAATTCGAAATTCGAAAATTAAAAATTCACGATACTTTTTGAACACACCTCGTATATTTAAGAATACACACAAACAATTCCATATCATTCTGAGTGAATATTTTCGAAATTACACCCAAATTTGAAAAGGCATTTTTTTGTACTTGGAAGTACAAGACCAAACGAGAAACACGTTTTTTTCTCAAAATGGTAGTCACCGCAAAACGTCTTTTTTTTTAGAGGATTTTCGGATCAATAATTTTAAAAGTTTTCTTAGAAAAAATTATGAAATTTTTCACTTTGTCGGCCTTCTAATTGTTATAACTCCTGAAGAATTCAGACAACCCTCCACCACTTCGTTCGAGAAAACCTTATTTTAACACCTAAAAATTAAGCCACCCCGGTAATTTGAAGAGTTTTAACATGTTTAAAAAAATTATACGTGTAAATTTGAAGGTGCCACAGAAACTGTCTTTGTTCACTTTAAAAAAGGAAAATCAGTTAAAAGCTATTACTTGCTACTGTGATCAAATTGAAAGGTGAATTTTGTCCATTTCATCTCCTTCAAAGTAATCCCCTCCCGCTGCAATACATTTATGCCAACGAATTTTCCAGTCATCATAGCACTTGGAAAAATCCTCCGTCGTGATGGCCATCAGAGCCTTCTTCGATTCAGCTTTTATATCCTCAATTGAGTCAAAACGGTGTCCACGGAGTGGTCATGCGAATTTGCTGAATAGCCAGAAGTTACACGAAGGTAAAGCAGGCGAATGCGGTGATTGCGGTACGATATTAGTTGAAAAGGTGGCGAAATGATCACGAATAGCCAATGCAGTATGAGATGGTGCATTATCGCACTTCTTTGCTCAATAAATTCAGACATAGTAAAAGTCGAAGAATTCACTTTTAGAGTCTCACAAAACGACGCGTATCTCAAATCCTAATGAATATTTTGATATAAAATTTAGCATAGATGTCACTGACAGTACTGTCAACTTACAGAAAAAATTTACCGAAAACACGCGAAGTATAAATTAAGAATTCACCTTTCAATTTGATCAAAGAAAACCATAATAACACCGAATAAGATGGGGTTCGAATTGATCCTGTGACCAACTTATTCCATGGAACTATTCTTCAATGACTTTTTCCTGTTCTACGACTTCAAGAGAAAGCTTGCTAGAACGGCATGTAGTCGTTGGGGCTGAGTTCTAATATGAAGCACAAGTAAAAACAAAAATTGTACCGAAAAGTTCGAATTTTTTTTAAGGGATAGCATAAAAAAGACGATATTTGGGAATTTAAAAAACTGCTATTTTCAATATTGATGTATTGAGGGAATATGATAGTGAAAATCTTGGCTAAACACAACCCTACTTTAAGTGACATCTTTATACCAATTCGAGTACACGCCTTACTATATAAAATGGTCTTAAGACAGAGAGACTTATCTATAAACGTATATGTAAAGGCCTGACTACTATCGGGTGATTTTTTAAGAGCTTGATAACTTTTTTTAAAAAAAAAACGCATAAAATTTGCAAAATCTCATCGGTTCTTTATTTGAAACGTTAGATTGGTTCATGGCATTTACTTTTTGAAGATAATTTCATTTAAATGTTGACCGCGGCTTCGTCTTAGGTGGTCCATTCGGAAAGTCCAATTTTGGGCAACTTTTTCGAGCATTTCGGCCTGGAATAGCCCGAATTTCTTCGGAAATGTTGTCTTCCAAAGCTGAATAGTTGCTGGCTTATTTCTGTAGACTTTAGACTTGACGTAGCCCCAAAAAAAATAGTCTAAAGGCGTTAAATCGCATGATCTTGGTGGCCACCTTACGGGTCCATTTCTTGAGATGAATTGTTCTCCGAAGTTTTCCCTCAAAATGGCCATAGAATCGCGAGCTGTGTGGCATGTAGCGCCATCTTGTTGAAACCACATGAGTCAACATTTAAATGAAATTATCTTCAAAAAGTAAATGTCATGAACCAACGTTTCAAATAAAGAACCGGTGAGATTTTGCAAATTTTATGCGTTTTTTTTTTTTAAAAAGTTATCAGAGAGGCTTATCTAAAAAATATATATAACCCGATAGAATTAAATTTTTTAGTTAGTCCTAAACTTCAAAAAGTGCGTGTGTAAATTTGACAGCTGACCATCAAGGATTGCTGAGGCAAGTTTAGACGTCCACTGCTCAAATGAGGTTGTTACCGACGAAAACATCAAAAAAAAGTCCACAAAATAATTTTGGATGGCCATAAAGTGAAGTTGTTCAAGATAACAGCACTTTAAAGATATAGAGATTGGGTATGAGAAAGCTCTGTGCCAAGTGGGCGGCGTGCGAGCTCACTTTTGACCAAAAACAACGAGGAGTTGATGATTCGGAGCAGTGTCTGGAGATGTTCAAGCGTAATAAGCCCAAGTGTTTGGGTTGATATGTGGCAATGGAAGAAACATGGTTTCAGTATTTCACTTCGAAGTCCAATTGACAATAACCAGAGGGGACAGCACACGTTAACCCGCTCCAATGCGTGCAAAAACGGAGTAGATGGCTGACAAGGTTATGACGTCTGTATTTTGGGATGCGCAAGAATAATTTTCATTTAATTGGAAGAACCATCAACAGTGACTATAACATAGCGTTATTGGACCGTTTGAAAGACAAAATCTCAAAATTTGAAGAAAAAGTAAGTGTTGTTTCACCAAGACAATGCAAAGTATTCCAAGTCAGTGAAAACGATAGCAAAAATCCATGAATAAAACTTGTAATTGCTTTCGGATTCACCGTATTCTCCATATCTGGCCCTCAGCGCTTATCGGTGGGAAGAAGTTTTCATCGAATGAAGAGATGTTCGCTGAAACTGAGGCCTATTTTGAAGCAAAGGACAAATCGTACTACAAAAATGAAATCGAAAAGTTAAAGGTCGTAATCATTCAACTCTCTTACAAATGTGATAATAAAGCTCTAAAAACCATCGAAGGTAATAAATATAAATTTTAGAAAATATAAACGTACTGGTAAAAGACTACAACGTCACGTGAGATGGTTCGGAAAGTGAAGAAGCGACTTGAGCGAAATCCACGACGAAGTGCCAATCAAATGGCTAAAGAACTGAAAATATCCGACCGCAACATCCGACACATATTGAAAAATGAGCTGAAGGTCTAGGCCCATGATCTCACACCGAAGCAGCAACAAGTAAGACTTGAGAGAGCGAAGCAGCGCTTCGCTTAGCCGAAAGCGGTCAAATTTCGAACATTGTGTTTTCTGACGAAAAAATTTTTCCAATTGAGCAATTCGTAAACTCTCAAAACGATAGGGTTTACTTGACCGATCGTTCATACGAGAATCTAAGTCATCGGTTGGACACCTGGAGGCAGCACCCGCCACAAATAATGGTTTGGGCCGCTGTCAACGCAGATGGGCGCTCTCCAATTGTTTTCATCGAGCCTGGCGTCAAAGTAAATGCGACATATTATCAGGAAAGTGTTCTGGAGGCTGCTTTGAAGCCGTGGGCAAACAAACATTTCGGTCGCAAGCCATGGACGTTTCAACAAGACTCAGCACCGTCTCACAAAGCGCGAGTGAACCAAGAATGGCTGAAAAACAACGTTCCGAACTTCATTACGACCACACAATGGCTCTCGAATTCACCAGATGCAAATCCAATGGATTATTCTCTCTGAGCCATTTTGGAGAGCAAGGTCCGAAGTAAAAAATACACCAGTCTCGAGATGCTGAAGAAACATTCAGGAAGCATGCGATTCGTTTTTTGACCGTCTCAAGGCAATAGTTAAGGCAAAAGGTGGTCATATCGAGCAAAAGTGAATTGGTCCTGAATTTTGTACTTTAAAATAAACTAAAATTAATTTTTCCAAACCGAATTTATGGCTTTTTTAATTGGTTACACTTTACACTTCGAGTGCTGGACCCTGTATTAATGACGACACCATAGACATTTGAGGAACCAATATTTTGAACTAAAAAGGTCGGTTTTAAAATATTTAAAGCTCAACAAATTCAAGCAATTTTTCAAAGCGACAAAGGCCGAAGTTAAAATGCCGACCAAAGCCTACCAAAAATTAAATACAAATACAATGCTGCTTAAGCAAATGCCGCTAATGATGATCAAAGATAGCCTAATAGGCCTCATTAAAATTACAATGGCATATATTTGCGAAATGTTGCGGCAAAACAACAATAATTAACAACAAAAATGAACGAAGAAAAATGCAAAGCTATTTAAATACATGCGCAGCTGATAGCCGCTTCACACGCACGTCAATAGGCTTAATTAATGAAAACAAGTTCCCAAATAGGCCTCAAACTAATTTTAGTGGCATATGCATGTTTGTGTGTGTGTGTGTGTGTGTCGAGTCGCATGGTTTGGACTAAATTAAACAAGTTGGCAAGCAGTTTAGCGGCAGCTGTGCGTCAAAGCCGCGCCAAAAGCGCATTTCTGCTTATGTGTGTGTGTGCGTGTGTGTGTAGCGGCCAAAAAGGCGTGTTGCGTGCGGAATTTTATCAGCTATTTTGTATTTATATTTATTTTAACAACAAAAGCTGGCTTTTAACGAAACTTATTTATGCGCGCTGATAGCCACATCGTTAAACATATTTACGAGTGTGGAAGAAAAAAGCTAAAAAGCAACAAAGTGGAGTAAAATGGTGTCGCCAATGAACTAAGCAGCTGTTGAAATGGAAAGGTTAAATTGCAATAAGCGGTTTTCAATGTCACAAGACGCGGAAGACACCAAAAATTATAAGAATATAACGATATACATATGTATGTATGTATGTGCATGGATGTCTGGAGTGGTTGCCTTGCATGCTCCAAAAAGTTGTTGTTATTGCACTCATTTTGGTTGAAAATTGAAAGTCATTACACAATATTTTTTTCTTTGCGGACATTTACTTGCACGAAGTCGCACATTTGAGCATGAATATCTTATATACATACATACATATTTACATGTATGTATGTATATACTATTTATGTATGAAAGTATGTGTGTGTGCCTGTTAATCATAATAAAAAGTTAAAGATACTAAAAACTGAAATTAGTCAAGTTGTAATTGCATACAAAATGTGTTGGAACACATGCCTCTTTTATATCTATATATATACATATATGTACATATACATGTATTACTTTATATTCACACATCCACACTAACAAAAAATTGCACTTTAATTGCAAAATGTGCGCCAAGAGGCATTTCCAACTCTTTGTCAGCTTAATGGTTTGATCGGTCAGTTTGTATGGCAGCTATATGCTATAGTGATCCGATTTGATCAGTTTCTTCGTAGATTGCAGCATTGCCTTAGGCAATAATCCATGCAAAATTTCTTGATGATATCTCGTCAAATGGAAAAGCTCTCCATATAAGCCCTTGATTCCGATCGTTCAGTTTGTATGGCAGCCATATCCTTTAGTGCTCTGATATCGGCGATTCCAACAAATGAGCAGCTACTTGGAAACAAAAGGGCATGTGTAAAGTTTCGAATCGATATCTCAAAAACTTCGGGACTAATTCGGCCTGGAGAATCAACAACTGATCAGATATTCACCAAGCGCCAAATCTTAGAAAAGGCCCGTGTAAAAAGGTGAGACACCCACACCACCTCTTCGTCGATTTTAAAGCTGCTTTTGACAGCACGAAAAAGAGCTGCCTTTATGCCGCTATGTCTGAATTTCGTATCCCCGCAAAACTAATACGGCTGTGTAAACTGACGCTGAGCAAAAGCTCCGTCAGGATCGTGCAGGACCCCTCCGAGCCAATCGATACCAAACGAGGCCTCAGACAAAGCGACTCCCTATCATGTGACTTTTTCAATCTACTGCTGGAGAAAATAATACGAGCTGCAGAGCTTATTTAGAAGGTACAATCTTCCATAAGAGTGTACAATTGCGATGATATTGATATCGTTGGCCTCAGCAACCACACCGTTACTTCTGCTTTCTCCAGAATAAATAAGGAAGCGTAGAAAAAGAGTCTAGTAGTAAACAAGGGCAAAACGAAATATCTCCTGTGATCAAACACACAGTCGTTACACTCGCGACATGGCTTTCACGTCATTGTTGACAGTCATAGCTTCCAAGTCGTAAATAATTTTCTCTCTTGGATCCAGTATTAACACCAATAACTATATCAGCCTTGGAATCCAACGCAGAATAACTCTTGCCAACAGATGCTACTACGGACTGAATAGGCAATTGAGAAGTAAAGTCCTCACTCGACGAACAAAAATTAAACTCTATAAGTCAGTTATTATTCCCGTCCTGCTGTATGGTGCAGGGGCATGGACGATGACAACATCGGATGAGTCGACGTTACGAGTTTTTGAGAGAACGGTTCTGTGGAAGATTTATGGTCCTTTGAGCATTGGCAATGGTAAATATCGCATTTGATGGAACCATGAGCTGTACGAAACATACGGCGACATTGAAATAGTTTAGTGAATTAAAAGACAGCAGGTACGATGGCTAGGTCATGCCGTTCCAATGAATGAAAACTATTTAGCTCTGAGAGTATTCGACGTATTACTCGCCGGTGATAGCAAAGTAAGAGGAAGCCTCCATTCCGTTAGAAAGACGAGGTGGTGAAGGACCTGGCTTTGCTTAGAATCTCCAATTGGCGCCAAACAGCGAAAATTAGGAACGACTGGCTCGGCTATAACCGCATAAGCGGCGTCTACGCCAATAAAGAAGGAGTACATTATTATGCAACTATTAACGTAATTTAGCTTTCTCATGCCATTGACCATCACGTCATCGCATTGTTTACGCACACATATAAACTTGTATATTCATACATTTGTAAAAATATGCATTGACGACCAATTTTGTAATTTTACGATTTACTTAACAATTCAATGAAGTACGATTTGCCTTTTTAGTTAGCAGTTAAATGCGTAATTCGCAATTAAAACGAGTTGAAGCGCTTTCAATTAACGCACACATAGTCCAATAGACGCCCATTTACTTGCATATACTATATATTACATACAGATATCGAGGTATTAAAATGATATTGGAAGAGAATGCAAAAATGCATATGGACATGCATACATGTCAGTCAAAATTGCAGACACATACATATGTATAAATGCAAATAAAGGCTTAGCCATGGGCCGCTTTAGTGAACAACTAAAATAATTAAAGCCGATTATGAGTTGGTTGCTTCGATCTGTCGGCTTTGAAAGTGTGGTGTTGCATGCGATTTCGAGAGTATACACATATACACACACATGTTTAATCAAATGTGAATTGTATTTGAGTTATTAATTATTATTTCACACTGTATTTAAGTAATTTTAGCAATCCGTTAACAGGTCTTGCAAAAAATAGAAAAAAAAGTTATTTAAAAAATTAATTAATTTTCATTCCCCAGTCAAAGCTTATCAATTTGCTGTGGTTTTTAAATACTGTTTGCATTTTTTTGGCTCTCTCAGTGATGCCATATAAATTTAATTTATTTATTTTCATAATGAATTTTTAAGTTTTTCATATTAAATATTTGTGGCAGCGAAATTGTTTGGTGTAGTTGCATGCAATATTATTTATATTCATCAGCGCGATTAAAAAATAGTAAATTGCAATTAAAAAGCGAAAAAAAGCAATAATTTATGCTGCCAAAATAATAAATATCAACACTAAAACTCGAATATATTTATTTGAAAAACAAGTTGTTTTTTTTTCAACCATGTCATGTTGCACATATGAATGTACAATATTCTCATAAAAATGTACAATATTCTCTTAAAAATGCGTTTGTTAATGGTAAAATGTTCCACCTAACCAAGAATTAAAGGGAACAATTGGTTAGGTTACCGGTTAAATACCCAACAGCGATAACAGAGATTTCTGTTAAAATTTGTGTGACTTGTGTTCGCTTTAAACTGCTTTTGTTTACAGTAGAATATTCTATGTAACCAAGAATGAAAGGCACATATTGGTTAGATCACCGGTGAATTACCCTATAGTGCAGCCGGTGATTTCTGTTAGATTACCGGTTAAATACCCAACAGCGCTACCAGAGATTTTTGTTAAAGTTTCTATGAGTTGCTAATGTGTAATCGTTCATTTTTTTTTTTTACGCAAAGGCGTTAAGAGTTGCACGGTGTGTGTGTGTTAGTTTCCGCGTTAGCTCTTTAGCCGGCAGCCATGACTTGCTGTGGCAAAAAGTCAAATAAAGACTAAAGCTAGGAAAGTTTCAACCAGATTTTCTTCAAAATTTAGGTTCAGAAAATGATGATTTGATAGATATACCATATAAATTATATTTTTTTGGACTTTTAATCATTTGAAATAAATAACTAACTTTATTTTTCCATACATAACAATCTTTTACTAACGCAACCCCGTGGATATATTATGTTTTCTGAATATCCGAGACTTCACCAAACTTCTCTTTTGATATGAATATATTATAAAGAGGAAATGGAGCATTTTGAAAGCTATCACATGACTAATAACGAATATATTTATCATTTATCGAGCTTTTGCTAAACGCTTCTGATTTTTATTTGTCTGGAATTTTCTGGGTCTGTTTTCCATCATTCCTTACCCATAGTATTTCCATATATGATATGCCTTTTAGTCTGTCTTTCAATTTCCCTCTCTGCATAAACAAAAAGTCGAATGGTTTTGTCAGACACGAAGGTGGAGTCTCAAGACCGCTCGCCTTGCTTATTAGTGCTCTATGAAGGTGGACTCATATTACAGTTTCGAAAATAATAGGTCAAGAATAATCTTAACAATTCAAATAGTAAAAATGGGAAACAATTTCTAGAATACAATCACTGCCATCAACAACGAATCGAAATTATTAAAATTTACTACCGAAATGCGGAGTCAGTGGCCTCAACTTTAACAGTCGTCCAATTTATGGTAGTCTAATCGTTCTGTCAGATCAACAACTGGGGGTCTAGTGGAATATGAATACACAGGCACAGTACAAAATGTTCTCGTGCCAGTGAGACAAAGAAGTGCTCGTAGTGTCGAGAATATTGCTGCCGCTAGCGCATCAATTGAGGAAGACCCAAATCAGTCTCTCACACGTCGTTCTCCAGCTTGACGTCGATGTGGCGAATTTTGCGAAAAGATCTTGACCTATATCCTTACAAGATCAAACTGACGCAAGAACTGAAGTCGCTTGACCACCAGAATCGTCGTTTGTTCGTGAATTGGGATGAGCAACAACTTGAAAATGATCTGGATTTTCATCGAAAAATCATTTTCAGCGATGAGGCTTATTTCTGGCTGACTGGTTTCGTCAATAAGCAAAATATGCGATGCTGTTCAAGCAGCAACCCACACATACTTCATAAGTTACCATTACATACCGAAAAATTACCGTTTGCTGTGCTTTATGGGCCGGCGACGTCATTGGGCCGCACTGCTTCCACGATGATCAAGACTGGCACGTTAATGTGAATGGAAATCGCTACCGATCAATGATAACCGAATATTTTTGGCCCGAATTGAATGATATGGACTTGGACAATATGTGATTCCAACAGAACGGCGCCACAAGCCACATAGCGAATGCCACAATCGATTTATTGAAAATCAAGTCTGATGAACTTGTTATCTCACAAAATGGGCCAGTCAATTGGTCGCCTCGCTGCTACGATTTGACGCCGTTTGACTATTTCCTGTTGGGCTACGTCAAGTCTATGTTCTATGCCAATAAACCAGCGACGATTGATGAGCTTCGTACGAATATCGAACGTGAAATTGCAGCAGTATCGACCGATTTATGCTTGAAAACCGTCGAAAATTGTGTTCAGCGTCTGGACTTCTGCAAGCACGCCTGTGGTGGCCATGCACAAGAAATCGAATTCCATGCATACATAATGGCATCGAATGTGCTTTCACAAGAATAAAGAATTTCTTTGTTATCCCGAACCCGTTAGAAGGAATTATGAAATTTATTAGGGTAGCAGGTGTAAGTCGAGGAAGAAGTAATTTTATATACATTTTTTATCTGCAGGTCGTAGGAGAACAAACCTACGAGGCAATTAAAACAGTAGTATTTAGAAAATCTATTTTATTTACATAAAAGACAAAATTCTAAGAAATCATGAACACAAAAATAATATTTTTTTAATTCCAGCAGAGAAAACATGAATTAACTTTTTAATAGCTGTAACTTGAGAGTTCGGTATTTATGGAACAATGCAACATCCAATCAACGGTCATAAAGTTAAACACAATTTCGAGCTGTTAAATAGTCTAATTAATGATTCTTAAACGCATTTTAATGGTGCATAATTACTACCAATATTACATAAGCATTCACATAAAACTTTTGAGCTTAATGAACTTTTATGACCGCCACGAAGTACGAGTCGATTGGAAAAAAATGCAGAACAAAGCGCATATTGTCTTAAGACAATAGCCAGACTAAATGGCTGCACAAGTGGTCATAGAAATCCAGCAATAAGACGAGAAATAAAAAAATCGGAATAGGAGATGGAAAATTTAGAAGGCATACTTCCATGCATTCTGCGAAGTAGGAGAGTAAGTGTGAGAGAGAGAGCAACAATGCAATTAGTAATCTAAGGCAAGTTGAGCCAAATAGTGAGAAAATATGAACTGAAGACTCGTTAATGCCCACGGCACAAAGAAGTGAAAGACAAATGATAAATAATTCTTAAGTGTTGGAAAATGCATAAAAGAAGGAACATTAAAAGTAACAGCAGAAAGCGTGGTTATTGCTTAAAAAACACTCTCTAAAAGGTTATAACAGAAAACAACGAAGCCTTTCGACACACTAATGACTGAAAACACAGATCTTTCCCATAGAATTTAGTACGTGAGAAAACGTAAAGGTTTTAGTAACAACTAACGGAATGATAGGAAAAGTAGTCAATCATTTAAAGACAAAAATAACAGTAAACAATCATAAGTAACCGCATATAAATGCTGGTTTATTGCCGTGAAGAGCATTTTAAGGATGATGAAAGCTAGCTATGTGAAGGGGTTCAAACAAGGACACGCCGAAGTTTCTTGTTCCTTAAACTGCATTATTTAAAACTTGGATTACTGCGTCACGGAGGCTCCTAGTTGCGGCTTTTTCTCTGCTCACATAGCAACGAGAAATATGTGGACGGTGAGGAGTCGCTGTAGAAGAGGCGCAGTGAGCTTTTTGACGGATCGAACGCAGCTGGAAGCAAAGGTTGCAGGTGGAGCTTTTTGTAAGGAGCTCTCCGACAATCTTAGTTGTAGGCTATCGAACCACAATAGCGTTTTTCAAGCAGAAGTGGCTGTGAGATGAGCATTCACTCCGAGAGCAAAGTGACAATACTAATGCTAAGTAGGGTAACTGTGTTGGTAAAGGAGTTTCTGTTCTCACTAGAAATAGCCTCAAGCTATTTACTTCATCATCAGACTCGTTTTGCCTAGTGCCTTGTCTTAGCTGTATCGTTGATAAAGACGATGAGCAGGCCACGGTGGAAGCCTTGTCCTGTTCTCTTCGGAACTTCCGAATAGGACCAAGTTGGAATTCTACTTGACCAATGGACCTCACCAACATACGCTTAGCAGGCGCTGGTCCATGACCAGATCTTGTACGATTGTGAGATATTTTTGGCCTAGGGTAGAACATTGGAGTAAAGTTCATTTTTGCTGCAATCTTAGGGGTTCTTACTGGACATTGTCCAAAAGGCAATCAGTTGTAGTAAAAGTTGTATGAAGGAGGGTGAGGTGGATATATCCAGGCACTTTTTCCTCTATTGCCCAGCCTTTGCAAAACTAAGGTGGAAATATTTCGGCAGTCATACGTTCGGCGAACCAGAAGACATAACTGAAACTGATATTAGCCGCCTCAACAACTTTTGGATAGGCTAAAGGCGCTTTGTAGGGTTATAAGAGTCCTTAGAATCCATTTTTTAGAAGTTCTAGCTACCACAATGGACCGACTATAAGCTTTCCAAGTGAGATCACTGTTAGGATCGACTAAATAATAAATAAGTAAAGTAAAGATTCAATTTTTAACTGATTTCTCATAAAACAAATAAACCAAGCCTCAAAAAAAAGTTCAAATAATAGGTGTGTAAGCGCCAGTGCAAGTAAATAGGCGTTAACGCTGTGCAATTGAATTGTCTGTTGCGTTAAAAAAAACACAAATAGAGGAAATAAATTTAAATAAATGTTTGCGGTTTATCGCTGTAAGCGCCGCAAAGGGAATGGTCTCTATCAAATTTATGTGGGTTTTACACTTTGACTTTTTCGCTGTTCGCAAGTGCTTGGTAAACATGGGTACATACTTACATATACACATATCCCACAGTGAAACATTCGAGTAGCGAGTAACAAGCAGAGGAGGCATAACTTCGGACGAAACCGAACAATACATACCTTATGACACATAATATTTTACAAGGTGTGAACTCGGTACTCTCTAGTAAGAGAACACTATCGTCGGCATGTAGCGAACGTTATAATAGCGAGTTATGGCCCGATCTTCTTTTAGTACTCATTTATGAAAAAATCGATATATTATCAACTAAGTTCATTTACGGAGTTTAATATAGCCGGTCTCCAGGAGAACTTCCGATAAGCGTGTCTGGAGTTGAGAATATGTATTTTTTTTATACAGATCATGCATGAGACGTGTCAAGATGTCATGTTATTTTTGTTCAGTATTTTTTGGCGTTTCATTATGGAAAGATCTAAGCCTAAACAACGTTTACAAATCGTTGAACTTTATTACGAAAATTCACGTTCTCTAAAGAATGTGTTTCGCGCGCTTCGCTCAACTTATGGTCAACATAATCGGTATACTGACCATACTATTCGCAACATCATCACCCATTTTGGGACTCAGCATTCCTTACTGGATAATATTCGATCGATTAGACCACATCCAGCACGCAGTGAAGAAAATATAGCAGCCGTAGCTGAGAGTGTACACGAAGACCGTGGAGAGTCGATTCGGCGCCGTTCACAGCAACTCGGACTGACGTATGGAACGATTTGGCGCATTTGACGTCAAGATCTTAAATTGAAAGCTTACAAATACCGCTTGTGCAAGAACTGAAGCCGCTAGTCCTTCACAAGCTTCGCTTTATGGACTCTTGAAATGTTCCCAGAACCGACATTTATGAGCCACTCTTTGTTCAGCGACGAGTCACATTTCAGGCTCAATGGGTATGTAAAAAAGCAAAATTTCGCGTTAGGTAGGAAGAGATTCAAGAGCTGCCATTTCATTCAGAAACAAGAAAAAACGTTAACTTCGGCTGCACCGAAGCTAATATACCCTTCACAGGTGCATTTCTTTTAGTAAAAATGTGTTCAGTTTGTATGGAAGCTATATGCTATAGTAATCCGATCTCAATTTTTTTGGATATCACATTGTTGTCTTAGAAAATAATCTATACCAAATTTGTCAAATGTGAAAGTTTTCCATGCAAGAGCTTGATTCCGATCGTTCAGTTTGTATGGTAGCTATATGCTATAGTTAACCGATCTGAACAATTTCTTCGGAGATTACATTGTTGCCTTAGAAAATAATCTATACCAAATTTGGTGAAGATACATTGTCAAATGTGAAAGTGTGCTGGTGGCATCATCGGTTCATATTTCTTCAAAAATGATGACGGTGAGAACGTAACCGTCAATGGCGACCGTTATCGCGCCATGATAACCGACTATTTGATGCCTGAAATTGAACCTCGTAATCTCGGCGACATTTGGTTTCAACAAGACAGCGACACTTCCCACACATCGTATCAATCAATGTATTTATAGAGAGATTACTTCGGTGAGTTGATAATTTCACGTTTTGCTCGGTTCGATTGGATGTGATATCACACCGTTAGACTTTTTTCTGTGGGAATATGTAAAGTCTAAAGTATATACAGGCAATCCCGATACCTGTCGAAATGCTCAAACGAGTCATCGAAAATTGGACACAATAGATGGACCATCTGAGACGTAGGCGCGACCAACATTTTAAATAGGTAATCTTCAAAAACTAAATGTCAAAGAATATTCTTTCGAATGATAATAAACATTTCCTACTAAAATTGAAGTTCTGTGTTTTTTCTTTGAAAAGTAGGGAACTTTGAAATGGATTTCCCTTTACATTAGACCAAGAATGGCTCTGTATTTCATGAAGTACAATAAGGCTAGTATATTTTTGCTGAAAAACTGGCAATTTACATTTCAAGAGAAATCACCCAGCATGAATTATTAGTTGCAAGTATGTAAGTTGGCTGACTAATAGATTACGACTAGCCCATTTCACTGCAGGGAATTTACACGCTTGCGCCACTGATAACGCCAGTGACATGTGTGCGCCCCGGTTGCGTGTACTTTTTTGTTGTTATTCTTTCTTTTTTTCCTTTTTTGTTTTATTACGACTCTACACGTAGATTTGTGAGTACGTGACCCAGGTGAAATGTTAAATTTTATTCACTGAAGCAATAAATTTCTGCCTCAACTCATAATTTGTGGCACTAACCTACCCAAAGGAAATACGACAAGCACAAAAACAACAGCAACAACAACAATAATTGTTGTAATGAAAAGTAACTAATAAAAAAGTAGCAAATGTGTGTGAGTAAATGAAGAAAATGTTCACATACATACATACATATATATAAGATACAGAACAAAAACACATATACATGTATGTATGTATGTGTGTATGTATATATGGTACATATGTATATGTACTTACTTCCATCATTGGACTCACACATAGTGGGTGGCGACTTTAGTACTCCATGTTCCCCTATAATTTTTGACTCGCCCCGCCAGTATCTTCACCTTGCAACCACTCAATTACCTTTTGTCATGCAAATCTAATAAACATTTTCATTATTGGCGCACATTTGTCGGGTACGAATATGTATGAATAACGGTTAAAATAGTTTTTAAGGGAATATGAAATGTGTGATAGGTTTTCACCACTGTGATAAGCAGCAACTCAACAACACTTTTATGTTAATGTGCGCGTAGTTTAATTGTTCCCTGTAGGGCGGTGAAGTTAAAAATGAGGGCGTGAGAACTGTAAAATGCAAAAAATTAAAACAACTACTTCGTGTTAGCGATAAATGAATTAATTTTAGTTTAGCTAAGTGACCATTTTTAATCCGTGAATAGCATTAGCATTTTTATTTTCAGACTAGTTACAAAAAGGTTATTTTAGAACTAGTAACTTAACTACTTACTTTAAAAGTAGTTACAAAAATAATTACTTTTGAAGTAGTACAAAACGAGTTGCTTTAGTGGCAACTGAGAAAGTTTTGTATCTTCAAGTTTCTAACTATTTTCTTATTTTAGAGTTAGTTACTGAACTACTTACTCTAAAAGTAGTTACAAAAATATTTACTTTCGAAGTAGTGCCAAACCAGTTGCTTTAATGGCAACTGAGAAAGTTTCTTATCTTTAAGTTTCTAACTATTTTCTTATTTTAGAGCTAGTTACTGAACTCCTTACTTTAAAAGTAGTTATAAAAATAATTACTTTTGAAGTAGTTGCCGCCGTAGTTGTTTTACTTTTACTGATCAAGTTTTCTATTTAAAAATTTCCAACTATTTACTTTTTATTGTACTAGTTCGAAACAAGTTAGTTCACATGCTAACTGGAGACCAGTTCTCTGTCTCTCTTTAGAAACTAGTTATCGAAAATGTTATCCGGAAACTACTGACCCTTTAACTAGTTCTTTGAGTAGTTTGCTTTCAACACAAAGTCGGACTAGTATTTTTGGCATATTTGTTTTGAACAAGTTAGTTTAGAAATGCGCGTGCAATCATTTTGGTTTTGGAGCCGCCATCTTCCAAAAAAAAAAACAGAATTATCACAGAATTCTCGAGAAAATGATTTTGTCAAATACTCAGTGGAGCTTGGTACATTGTAATTGA
Source organism: Bactrocera neohumeralis (assembly GCF_024586455.1). Classification (NCBI taxonomy): domain Eukaryota; kingdom Metazoa; phylum Arthropoda; class Insecta; order Diptera; family Tephritidae; genus Bactrocera; species Bactrocera neohumeralis. The sequence goes on from NC_065921.1 coordinate 26,015,660, forward strand.
AAAATCTAAATTTTTCAATAATTTCTGAAGGCAGACCGGTTAAATCCAGTAGTAAAATCGAGGAATAGAAAAAATTATAAAGGTTGCCACCTAGCCGAAAGTAGTAAGTCTAAATTAAAAGACAAAAATGGCATGTGATTATCCAGCCGAGCAAATCTGAAGAAAGCTTATCACCTATATTACTATCACGCAAAATTTTTCAAATAATGTTGCCACATGTTCAAAATTTTTAATTATAAAAATTCACTTCAATATAAATTAATGATATTTTTGGCTTGCGCTTACAGTTGAATATATTTTTTGAGAAGCGTTGCCACCTTTTTAAACTTTTTTATTTAATGACATTTTAAAAATAAGTGAAATGAGACCAGAAAACATATGTTTGTGAGTATAAAAGTAACAAGCTTAGACAAATGTTGTAAAATATAAATTTTTTAAAGGGTTGCCAGATGTTTGAAAACTATAAAATTTTCTCAAATGAAAAATGTGATAATACAGCCAATGAAATCTGAAGAAAGCTTATCACCTTTATTACTATTACAAAATCTTGTGAAAAAGTGTTGCCACCTGTTCAAAACTTTTAAATAAAAAATTCAATTTTATAAAAAATAATGATGTTTTTGGCTTGTGTTTACATTTGAAAATATGTTTGAAAAGGGTTGCCACCTTTTCGAACTTTTATATTTAGGAAAATGTTGTAAAATATATTTAAAAGGAATTATTCAGCCGAGGAAATCTGAAGAAAGCTTATCACCTTTATTACTATTACGAAATCTTGCTCAAATAGTGTTGCCACCTGTTCAATATTTGTAATTAAATAATTTCGTTCAATATAAAATAATGCTATTTTTGGATTGTGCTTACAGTTGAAAATATTTTGGAGAAGTGTTGCCACCTTTTTAAAATTTTATAAATAGAAAAATGTTGTAAAATATATTTATGTATAATCAAATGAGTTTCTCAAAGGCTTGCCATATGTTTAGAAATTTCAAGAAAATATAAAAAACGTTTTGAAACTCTTCATATTATTCCTACAGGCTCTAAAGGATATCTGTGTGTACATATCTTGAATTATGGTTACATTCACATATCACACATACATACATTTAATGGGTGTGAGCTTTACACATTTATTACGTGAAACTCGAACGCAATGTTTACAGTTATATGCCAAAAATAAATACAATAAATCGTAACAAGAACTGCTATGAGGACACGTGCTAATGATTCCCTTTTATATGTATACCTGCGTCATATAAATACATACATACATGTATGTGTGTGTTTTTGCTTTGTTTTATTGGCAGACACGCCTGCGTCATACAATCGCATAATCGTATTCCCAAAGGCAATAGTGATATGCCATATACATTCCTCTCTTTTTTGCGAATATTTGCGCTTACAGTTATGCTTTAATTACATTAATTTGAATTTTAATTGCTTTCCGCAAAAATACCGTGAAACGGTACAATTTGTAAATGAAGTAGATGCTAATTGGCTTGAGCTTGCTTGATTTCATTTCACTGGACGAATTTAGAGTAGAAGTGCTTCAAATTTCAAATTTCAACTGATTTCAGATTTTGAACGGCTTAAAGGATTATTGACGCCTTCCCGGATTTCATTTCAAAATCTAAATTTTATTTCTGAAAAGACCACGATACTAAATGGAATGTAAACTTTTTTCATAAAAATTAAAAAGCATACCACGGATTTTCGAAATCCTATAGAATTGAACTTGAATACGGTCCCGAATATTGCCTTCGCTTCCAGAGATGTGTGGGAAGGGGGCGAGGAGGACAAGGACATCTTTTCAGCAAAAGGACATACTAAAATTCACTTTCCTCTATCAAATCACTGCAGTGTATTTCCAGCAGATATCACAGCTATTAAAGAAAGCTTTCTTGTTCTAGCAAGGAGTGTGCTCACCACAAGGAATATTTTTATTATACAGATAGCCAAGCGGCTTTCAAATCACTGAAGTCTCTTAAGGTTTTATCAAAGATACTGAAAGTATGCCTTGAACTCTTACTGGATCTGACATCCTATTTCACGATAAACCTGCAATGGGTTCCAGGACATGGTGATATTCCTGATAACTGTGAAACAGCTGAACTAGCCAAAGCAAGCGCCAGTCTACAATTAGGCTCCGGAAAAGGGGGAATTTATATTCCTCTGGCTACTTGTAGATATTTAATCGACAAACATGCGACACAACGATATAGCTGAGCATTGGTGGAGTAATTTCCTAACATGCCGACTATTAAAATTCGAGAGGAATGACATAAGAATCCTTGTAGGAGTGCTAACAGGTCACTGCTTAATTGGTAGACACTATATAAGGACTATTATAGAGGCTGTCAGGAGGTAGTAGAAGAGGAGACTATAAAAAACCTTCCATGCGAAAGCAAGTCTTTTTGCAGGAAATTAAACGCAACTATCGATCGAGGGTTTCTTGACAACGTTACAAAGGTTGCACAGATAAAACTTTCTGTACTGAGGAACTTCAAGGTCAGAGAGGTGGTTTTACAATGGGCCTCCTAAAGGACTAGGTACGTCGTCAGATAGACACTATACCTACCTACCTTCCTAACAATATGAGCTCCATTGTTATTATTATTGTAGTGGCAGAAAATATTCCGCAAATAAATTTGATGAATACTGATGTGTTGCCAGTTCTTGTCCGGAAAAAATTGGTTTTTGCATACATACGTAAAATCAACTATCGTGGAGATGGAAAGAGTACTTCGTCGGGATCTCCAGCGACGGCTAAGCGATATTTTGAGATCTTTAACGATCATAGATTCGTCTTAAGTTAATTACCTGAGGCTTCATTCTTGGACTGTTAAAGTGATTGCTAGCTTGATAATAAGCTTCGTAAAGCCGCTCTAATTATAGAATACTGTGCTATTTGAGTTATGATACCACCTTAAACCAACTACACCTACACTACACTACGAGTATAAATAGGTTTCAGCATGAAGAAAGAAAGGAAGATATCAAGATCTTAATATAGCTACTCAGTCTTCATATATGGTTTTCAGGTGACGTTCAGTGGAAGAAAATAGGAATATTGAGATTTTTGATTCTTCAATATATGTATATAGCTAAATATTGATGAAGTCTAATATCCGCTGGTACGAGTAATACTGCTAAGTGAAGTAGAAAGTTTCCGTTTCCTTGGGAATAAGGAAGTAAAAATGATTAAAAAACGAATTGTCGCAGATGAAAAAATCTTCAGAACAAACACTATTATAAATTAAAATTATTATTAAATATATAACATTGATATTATAGAAATAGCTGATCCATTGCTAACCTGTGAAGAAATTCGCATAACAATTACCCGCCTGAAGAAAAACGAAGTGGCAGCGGACGATGGATTGCCAATACGGCGGCGAAGAACTGGCAAGGTGCATGCATCAGCTTTTTTATAGAATATGGTCAGACGAAAGCAAGCCCGACGATTTAAATTTAAGTTTGCTTTGTCCAAAAATGGTGATCCCACAATTTGCGCCAACTACCGTGGGATAAGCTTCCTCAATATCGCATATAAAGTCTTATCAAAGGTAGTGTGTGATAGTCTGAAGCCCACCGTCAACAAACTGATTGGATCTTATCAGTGTGGCTTTAGACCTGGAAAATCTACTACGAGTATTAATCAGATTTTCACCATACGCCAAATCTTGGAAAAGACTCGTGAAAGGACGGTCGACCCAGACCACCTCTTGGTCATGTTGCCCGGATGGACGAGAACACTTTGGCCTTGAATCTTTTCAATTCAGTACCGGCCGGTGAAAGCAGTTTTTACAGCGGATGTTGATAAAAATGGATACATTATGACAACCCTTAACGACAAAAAAATTATATGTGAAAACTGGCCATCCAGCCAAATACTCGTATACCTGACGCCAAGATAATGCTCTATATTTGGGATGAGAAGGTTGTGTTATTGTGTATTATGAGCTACTGAGACTGGGTGAAACCATTAAAGGGTAATGCTACAGACAACAACTAAAGAAATTTAAACGAGTCATTGCTGAAAAACGCCCCGAATTTGCGTTTAGACACAAGACAATATATTTCCATGACAATGCTCTTCCTAATGCTGAAAGACTGTTTAAGAACTATTAGAAAACAGCGTTTAAGAGGCTTGGTCTCACGGCCTCATAGCCCAGAATTTGACTTCTTGACCTTCTGACTATCATTTTTTACGGCCAATGCAGAACGGACACACTGGAATACGGTTTAAATCAGTAAAGGGTAATAAAATTGGCTTAATTCCTGCTGGGCTGCCAAGTCAGCGCTGTTTTTTGATGATAGCATACACAAAGCTCTATTTCTTACATAATTTTGCGAAGAAAAAATTAAATGTAAATTTTCACCACCTAAAGTGCGCTGCACTTGCCACCATTTAAATGCAGCCGAGGTTATAAACTTAGTGCTAATTCATTTCCTTTAATTTTCGTGTTTTTGTGCTTACTTGGCGGCCCGTTAATGGATTTCCCAGAGCAGCAAATGTAATTATGAACACCAAATGTATAAAATCTGATTATGTCTAAGGCTGTGCATGTGTGTGTGTGCGTTTGTACATTAGAATTGCATAGGGTACTTACTTGCGCGCCAGACGCTTCCTTATGCCGGCCAACATCGTGCTGGAGCTAACGCTACTAACGCTGCTGGTGCTGCTGCTACTGCTAGGGCTGCTGTACGCCTCGGTGCCTGCTTGATTTTCCGGTCGAGTCGGCCGTTTCAGGCAATTATGCGCCGCTACCAATTCAATTCTCTCAATTTCTATGCTTTTTATTAAGATTTCGTTTCGTTCTTTTTTGCTTTCGTTTTGATTTTTGCTTTTATAGCTTTTCGATTTTTTGTTGTGTGCGCGCGCGATCGATTAGTGAGCGCAAAAACACCAACAACACCAAAAAGAAGAGGAAAAATTGCTTTGCTACTAAATTTCCGCCGCGTCTAATGGGCTGCGCTGCTGTTCTTCGTTGTAAGAAGCGCTAGTATAACATTTATTGTTGTTGTTGCAGCGGCCAGTCATAGCCACCAGGCGAATTATGAAATTTGTTTTTCTTTATAACAGCCACAGCCGCAGTCGCTGTTGTATCTGTTGGCGGTGAGTTCAACTGTTTTCATTCCCAACACTCGCGGTTGCTATTCGCGCGTCGCCGCTCCAGCATCTTTCCGCTGATAGGCACGAATTCAATTTCACGGATTTCACTTGCGCGATTTTCAAGTACAAATTACTTTAGTTGAATTTCATGTGTTTGCGCGTGATTAACGCGCCGCGCACTCGTCCGCTCGTCCGCGTTTGGAGAGTGGGGCGTTTGCCGCAAGTACACGCGCACTCACGCACGCGCTAGCTGCCTCACAGTATCAAATTCAGCAATAAGCAACTGTGTATTGCTAGACTGCGCTTCTGCTTGCAAGGACTGTGCGCTCGGCAGGCGCGCTTCATGCGATTTATTTGCTTATTATTACAAGCTTTTTTTGCATTTGCAGGAAAAATGTGTTATATATTTTGACTGCGTCTTTATTTGGTTACACGGCGCACCTCGGTCCGCAACACTTTGTGGCTATGACTCGAATTTCTTTGAGTTTCTTGGCTACGCGCGCGCCTGAAAACACTTGTTTGTGCCTTTGTGCGCCTTCCAAGCGGCCAGGCGCGTCGTGTCTCGTTGCAGTAGTGGCTGCGCCTCCGCGCTGCGTCGCGTTTGTAGTGACTCTGTAAATAACACAAGAAGACGAAGAGGAAGCATAAGAAAAAAATTCAAACCAGAAGAATTCACATATTATTTTTTGTATTTTTTGCTTTTGCAGAGTGTAATCGAAACTGCTGCTGACAGAGAGAGGAAGAAAGCGCGAAAGGCGCGCGCATTGTAGCGCGGCATGGCTGGCAGTCAACACAACGCGTTTGCTGCGCTGTGATTTATTGTGGGAAATTCGATATTTTTCAAAAGGCAGGCAGGCATACACACAATCACACATATATATATACATATATTTATATACATATTTATATCTTTCTTTTCATACGCCATCTGTAAATGAAGTGTTTATGCCAACATAAACACCGAAATGATGATGTGCGAATCTCTCGTGTGTGCGTACGCTCAAATTAATTACGTGGCATCTCTTTCATTACTTGGCGCTGCAGTAAAGATGCCTTTATTTAATTTTCAACAATTCAACTTCGTTTAATGATAAACTTTCAGCATTTCAATTATTTTCTTTTCATTTTTTCATATAAATAAACGCGCTGACTTGGGTCCCTTGGCGCTGGGTTGCTTTTGAAGGACTGCCATTACGCGCTTATACGTATTCACTATTCTCATTAGTGATAGTATAATACTATGTATGTATTGGATGGTGTATACTCGGTCCAAAAAAATGTCATTGAAGCTCTTTTTGAAATACATACAAACATAGTACTATTTAATTGTCATGAGTGATATTTGAGCTCTCAGTATAGCGAAATTGCTTCAATTTCACTCGGTCATGAAAACAATGGAAAATAAACACAGCTCGTTTTCTTTGTAAATGAAAATACAAATAAGTTTTTGTAGCCCTAGATAGTCATGTAATATTCGTAGTACAGTGTCTTTAAAATATGTAGTTAAATCTCTATTTCACGCCATAATTTATTTGATTAAAGCAGCTGAAGCTATACTAACTATATTGAACAATAGACGCCTTGGATTCGGCACTTTTCTATACAACTAGCTGAGCGAACGTGCCAAGAGTGGTTAGCACACGAAGAGAACGTTCTTCGGCGGTCAAAAAAGTTAAGGTATCGCAACTATTACGCGTTGAAGACTGTTAGCAAACACAAAAAAAGTCGAGGAATCAGCAAAAATCACTTAAACTGCCGTTTCAAGACGTTTAAAAGCAGCCCATTAACAGGTCATTTGAAAAGTCCCCAGTCTACCAAAGTAAAACACATTTGCTTGGTAAAACTCGTTATTTTTATTCAACATAGTTCCCTTCAAGGCTGATAAACTGACTCTGGCGAACCTCCAACTTTTTGATCTCATTTTTGTAGTACCATTTGTTTTTGCTTCAAAATAGGCCTCAGTTTCGGCAATCAACTTTTTTGACGAAAATTCCTTCCTAGCGAGCATTCTTTTGAGATCTGAGAACATGAAAATGACGCTGGGGACCATATCTGGACAATACGTTGAATAAGGGAGCAATTGGAAGCCCGATGAATGGATTTTTTCCATCGTTTTCACTGACTTGGGACACGGTACATTGTCTTGGCGAAACAGATAGTCCTTTCTTTTTCAAGGTAGTCAAAAAAACTACTGAAGGCGCATCCTTAAATACAGCCGTCATGCCAGTGGACTGTTGCGTTTTTGCGCGCTTTGGAGCGGGTTCATCGTGTGCAGTTCACTCGGATATTCGTGACTGTTATGAGATTCACGTTCAGTTCATATCTTTAGAGTACTTGCTATCTTGAACAACTTCACTTTATAGTCATCCAAATTATTTTGGAACAGCACAAGAGTCTATTTGAAGCCCAGTCCTATGGAACATATTGAAATGCCAGAAAAATCAGATTTAATCGGCGACACGGAAGACATATCAGCAGTAATCACAGTCCGAGACACAGAGGAAGCCCGAAGAAAGCTGAATCAGGTCATGATTCGGACGCAAACATGGTTTGACTCACATAACCCTTAGCTTGCTACAGAAAAAACAGAGCTACTACTGTCGACGTTTACTCAAGTTGCTATCCGGACTCGGATATTTCAGAAAGTATCTTCATAGCATGGGATTAGTCGATGATATAGACATAAGACGACGCAGAACACACATTCTTTAAATGTGTGCAATGACAACGGAAACGCATCGCCGTAGAATACCTGGTTGGCCCAATAAATGTGGACAATTTAATTGGTATCATAGTTGAGAGCTAAAAATGCTGTGGGGTTATCCAGAAATACCTATCAATTTTGCTACGCCGAAAAAAGCGGGACCTGGACGTACATGGACAGGTAAATTTCTCAATGACAAAAATGGAACGTCCTTATAAAGAAATGTAAACGCGGTTCCAAGGTGGGCGACGGTTCCTTAGAGGGGGGTTTTTAGTGACCTGCAAGTGGCTTTTTTGATGTTTTCGTCAGTAAAAACCTCTTTCGGGTGTCCACCGGGTTCACCGAATTCTGTGCTCATTCTACCACGTCTACCAATCCTTGGTTATGGATTCTCTTGGCAGTGTCCGGTGCAAAATTCACTAACTAATTATTAAGGGATGTCAAATTTGTACAGGTGTTCCAAGGTTAGAGCTAAATAAAAATCATATAGACTAAATTCTAGTGGCGCATTCTCGGAAACAAGATTGCCAGAAGTGCCACCCGCTATGTGTGTCGAGGCAGTACAGGAAATACGCACGTCGCTAAACCCGATACACGTTGAAATTTCCGCAAGGGATGGCAGACGAATCAGGGTGAGATGGAATGCCTTAAGGGTATGAAAAATTGTCAAGATCATCTGCAGGGGTACAACTAAAACACGTAAGATTTTTACTCACACGGTTTCAAAAAGACATCATACAGACGAGCTATATGTGAAGCTCCATGAAAAGATGTGTACCTTGTTGTCTTTATACTTCGTAGAGCTTCGAAGTAACTTAAATGTATGTATATATCTTTGTGTACATCTTTGTAGAGACCCAAGATCTTTAGGATTTGATTTTCGAACATTGAATAAAGCTTTTTAAATTCAGACACACATCAGTAGCTTTCTTTTGAAGTATGTGAACTGACCTGACCTCTTGCCATATTTTTAAGTAGTGTGCCAAGGGAACTCTATAACAATACTTAGCGCTGTTTTAATAGCCATGAAATAGAACAAGCAAATGTCTACAATTTGAGTGCTATTCTGCGGGCATATAATTTCAAATTTAAGCTTTCACAGCATAAATTCACTGAAACCGCCAAGATACTTTAACAACTGCATAGACTTTTTGCGAGAAAAGACACATTTCATGCACGGCAAAAAACTTTCTGCCGCCTAATGACCACTTTGCCACAGAAAACCGCCATAATTGAAAAGACAATGGGAAAAAGCAAGTAAGCGGCGTAACCGCCGTTAATTCTAAGCCTATCTCAAATGCAAAGTGCAGCATTTCCTGGCAAGTGTTTTTGTTTTTCACTCCCATTCTGATTGCAAAGCGCTGCCTCACCACAACGCAAAAAAAGCGAACCAAAGCAACATCACCGCCACCACCCACTCGCCGGGATCAGCGAACACACGTTTGCCGGTCGGCCGACCAACGCTCCCAGCTGAGTAAACCAGATTTTAATGGGCACCTCAGCATTTCAATCTCGGCAGCTATAATTTCATAAACACGCCGCGGAAGAGTTGCCATGGTGGGATTGTAATTTATGTAGCCACAGCACGGAGATAACGAACGTAATGCGAGTGAGAACATAGGAAAAATACAACTTACTTATATATGAATATACCCACATACATATATACAAGTATAATTTTGTTCGTAAGAGTGCATGCCGGCTCGGACTCCGACTCCGACTCCGCCACAGACTAGATGTGAGTAAATGAGTTGGAATAAAGCATTTGAAATGCCATTGTCAGAATCAGATAGACTCACACATATGTACAGGTCTGTATGTTTGTATTTATGTATGTGAAAGTAGAGAGTTGTTTTTCTACTTAGTCTGGGTTTACGCGGACCCGGGTCAGTTTGAACCGCAATGGAACTGCCTTGTTTGAAACTAGTCCAAGGCTTATGTCGTTTACACATTACAGCATTAATATTCCCAAAATTTCGACAATATTTAATTGTAACATATTATGTGGAGTTGCCACCTAATTAGAAATGTAAAAATTTTAGAAATAAATATCACACCAAACTAGTTCAAAGATCGAATCCGGCCTTACTAAATATCTGTTCCAGAGTTGCCACCTGATTTTAATTTTAAAATCTTGTCAATAGTCATATTAATATTAACAATATTCTATAAAAATATCTATTCTAGAGTTGCCACCTGATTTTAAATACAAAATAGTTTTACAATTGAATCCAGTACCAAGTATTGCCACCTATTTCTAATTTTAAATGTATGTACATATAAATATTATAACTAAATTTGCTGTAATAAATTGACTTTTCACAATTTTGCTTAAGAAAAGACAGTTTTCAATGCAGTTTAAGTTATTGCACGCCTAAATGTAGGCAATGTATTTTTTTATTTGGCGTTATTGAACCTCAAAAAACTGTTGTCTGCATTTATGGTCGCGTTAAAGCGTTACGCTCCCAAACACAGGCTAAATTTCATTAACTAACGTACCATACACGTATTTTTACAATATTAAAAGTAAAATTTTGCCTACATTTAGGGTTATGCTCAAAAAGAAGAATAACTCAAAAGCTAAAAAGGGCAGAAATCTGAAACCATTTATAACTAGAAAAGAGGAAATATGCGACAACGTCATTCGAATTCATTGAGTCCGTAGGTGAGATATATATTGTTTTGCAGAAGGATACTTCTAGACACCCCGTTTCGAATTCCCGAGTACTTTTCTGGTACGAAACGGTTTATTTTAGTAATACAGTGTTTCGGAGCACGCTTCGTAGCGTCTAATTAAAATTGTCTTAAATAGAGTACGACTCTCAATTTAAAAGTATGCGGCTCTCTTCAAGAAAAACAGGCAAGCTTGTTATGTAAAATATAGGTAGTAGCTAAGTTCATACTGCGACTTGGAATAAAATGGAATGATTAGACTTCAAATACTTGAACTTTTGCTTATTTTTATGCAAAATTTTTAAATTTTACAAGATTCTTTCTTCCGAAAACACATCAATTAGGGAATCCAAAATCCAACTTCAAGAATTTTTGTGTCCAGGAATATGCTTAGGTTAGGTAAAAAGGTCCAACCCCACCGGGATCTCACTTGGACAGCTTATAGCCAGTTCGTTGTGGTACTTAGAACTTCTATAAAGTTGATCATGAAGACCCTCTAAATTAATGAAGCGCTTTGAGTTGATCACAAATTTGCTGCAGTAGCTAATGACCGTTTCGGTTAGGTCTCTTGGTTCGCCAAAGACATGACTGCCGAGATGTTTCAACCACAGTCTTACAAAAGTTGGACAATGGGGCTGAAAGTGTTTTGATGTTTCCACTTCACATCCTTTTTTTTAAACAATTTTGACAGTTTGCATCCGATTGGATTTTGAGCCTTACGCCATGAATGTCTAGGTATATGAAAATGTCCAGTAAGATCTTCTACGATTGCAGCAAGATGAAGTTTACTAAGAGGCATGGATTTCTTTCGCCGTCATGTGGAGGCTGTTTCGCAGCCAACGACTGCTAAGGCTGCTCCTCGGCCAACGACTCCACCAGTGGCCAGTATAGGCGACTTGCAGGAAGTAACGAAATTATATGCATTAGAATCGAAAAAGTGCATAGTGGGTAGCTTAGTAACCGCTAGATGCAACTTGGGATCCAAATGGTTCGTCATTCCGAAGTGAGCGGGGCTAACGATGCCCGAACTCTTGCATGATAAAGTGATAATCGGCATAATACGTCATTTACATATTTTTCAGCTTCCAAGTTTTATTTCGCTATGAGCTGATATACATAATGTAACCGAGCTCTTATATTAGAGCGCACAGCAATTTCAACGTTGGTGCTGCCGCTCTGTTGTCGGCGTTAAACCTCCGTGAAAGAACCTGCCCTTCGGAGCGGTCAGTACTACTACTAATTTAACAGCAGACATTCCCAGAGTATGAAAATGTAGGGTGTAGAGCATGTTGAAGATTTCAAGGTTACGGAATCGTAAATAATGTAAAAGGTAGTAACTGGGCTCATTTGACTCTAAGCGCTACAATTTTATGCTTATAAACACACCAGTGGCCAGTATAGGCAAAGACTGGATCAGGAAGTAACGAAATTATATGCATTAGAATCGAAAAAGTGCAACGACAATTTTTTCCTAGTGGCCCTGATCACGTTGGTATATATAACCGGTATGTGCACTTGGCGCATAATTACAAACAGTTGCGTGAACAAAACTATAATAGCGTCCATTCTACAATTGTGGAAAGCAAAATGGCAATGTGGCAGAGGCGCTAAGAGAGCACAGGTGCGGAGTACAGTGGTGGCAAACGCTCACCGCCAGTAACGGCGGCCTAAAGGTGAGCTGAGTCAGTTGGTTGACTGTTTGTTTACTTGACTATTTTGTTTACTGGCATTTCGCTGCAGCGTTTGACTCTTCCAACTTCCACTATTTGTTGGTGTTGCTGTTGTTGTTGTTGTTTTAGAATTCATTGTCCATATTGTGAAGAGCAGCGTCTGTCGCCGTCTCGCCTCCCTTGTGTTCTTTGCAACGGCAATGTTGTCGTTGTTCCGCATTTGGTTTTAAATGCCACTTTGGGCTGGTTGTTTGTTGTTGTTGCCGTTCATTTAACGGAAACATGCAACAACATTCGATATGCCCCACCGCGCATGCAATTATCCAGCGTCAAGGGAGAACACAATAAACGACTATTTACAGATGTATGGCAACAACACAAATGCACGTCGGAGCACAAATGTCTGAATGTCTGTATGTATGTTTGTAAAAATATGTTACAATAGCACTCGGGAGTACCGTAGATACATACTTGTACATATGTGAGTCGCCTAACGTTGCCTGCTAACTGCCGCCGTTACTGCATGTGTGTTTGTTGGTTTTGTTGGCGTCGCGTCAACGGCATTGCGCAAACTCTTTCACCACTTGCCACTTGCCACTTGCAACTGCAGTTGTTGCGCTTTCTGCGCTCGCTGTTATCACTATTTGCTCAACTATGTACAAACCGATGAACATGGTCACAATGGAGCACAATAAAACAAATGAAGAGGCACATAAAAAAAAGCGTGCAAACAGATGTGCGAGTGGTAAAGTTACAAGCGAAGGTATGTTTGCACATTAGGGTGGGTAGTTTTTTCTATGGAAAGCATAGTTTGAGACCCTCTTTGGATATGGTTGGGTGAATTTGCGGCATGAGTCATCTTAGTACATATGCTATAAATTCTAGCTTTAGCAGCCTTTAAATTAGTTTCCATAAATCACTTTGAAATTATGGTAGAAGCTGAAATTACGATTAATATCATTGAAATAGTTGAGAAAAAATGATGATATATGTTTTTAGTTTTTCTGTTGTTATGGTTATTTTTAAAAATATATTTGTACCTGAATTCGGTAATCAGTACCTAAATACGGTAGTGATGCTATTCCGATTTTTTTTTGTTTTTTCTTTTCTTTTTAAACGTAGTAGATATTTGAGTATTATATTATGCTTTGTACCTGAATTCGGTAATCAATACCTAAACACGGTAGTGATGCTATTCCGAAATTTTTTTGTTTTTTCTTTTCTTTTTAAACGTAGTAGATATTTGAGTATTATATTATACTTTGTACCTGAATTCGGTAATCAATACCTAAACACGGTATTCATGCTCTTCAGAAAATTTTCGTTTTTTTCCTGTTGTAGTTGTTTTTAAAGATAGTAGAGTTTTGATAAATATATTATATTTTGTACCTGAATTCGGTAGTCGGTACCAAAACACGGTAGTCATGCTATTTCGTTATTTTTTGTTGTTTTTAAAGGTAGTATATTTTGAGTAAAATACTATATTATATTTTGTACCTGAATTCGGTAGTCTGTATCTAAAAGCGGTAGTCATGGTATTTCGCCAAATTCCTGTTTTTTGTTGATAGTTGGTTTTGAAGGTAGTAGAATTTTAAATAATATGATATGTTTGTACCTGAATTCTACCTGAATTCGGTAGTCTGTTCCTAAACACGCTAGTCATGCTGTTTGGCTATTTTTTTCTTGTTGTAATAGTTTTCTGTTTAAAGTTTGTAGATTTTTGAATAAAATATTATATTTTGTATCTAAAATCGGCAATAGGTACCTAAAAGGTACTTATGCTTTTTCGCTAAATGTTTGCTTTTTTCAATCTAAATATTACCTTAATTCGTTTGTACCGTAGTTCAGTATTCGTTTTTATTTAAGGTAACTTTATCCTGAAGAATACAAAATTTCTACAGTTAAGGTTTTGTACCAAAAATTAACAGTTAATTTCAGTTCCGTACCTTTTTCACACTCACACGATTATTACAAATCCGTAGCAGATAATTTGGCGAAACGACGTAGATTTCAATGAGATGAGTGATATGAAATATCCAATAGGAGTGGTGTACCGGAAGTTTGCAATTCAGCATCATACTGGGTACCGAAACTCAATAAAATATTTAGGTTTAAGATATTTTTTGTAATAAGACTTTTTTGCAAGAACTTCCCCAATAGTGATAGCATAAAATACAGCAAACTTATTCTCACTTTTTAGAATGGAGTGTTCGATTATGTATTATTGCTTAAACTCTTCAGAGGCTTCATCTAAAAATTTTCGATATTGTTGAAGGTTAGTGCTAGCTATTCAAGTATTTGAAAGTTATTTCCTGAAATTTAGAAAAAATATTCTGTATAGAAAATACACATACCTGGCTTTCTCTTTTCCATATCTCAAAAAAAAGTAAGTTCTAACGAAACTTAAATCAAAAGAAAATCGGTAAAGTTGAAGAACTATTTCAACTATTCAAGAACTATTCATGAACTATGAGATATAGAGTAGCGATTTGAGTGATTACTGACCTTATGTTGTTCTAAAATTGAACCATCGAATTTCAGCTCATTGTTCGTTAAACCTCAGGGTTAAGCACCAGAATCACAAATTAACTCAAGTTAATTAAAAAATTATGTAAACCTTAAAATCTGTGTAAGTTAATGTCATTCGAAATAAACAACTCAATAAACTCCGTTCATGTGAATATTGTTTGATACTCTAGGCCAAAATAGTAGGATGTAAATCGGGTTAATGAGAATATTTTGTGAATTACAAATTCCAGATGCGTTAGTTGTATTAGACGTTAAACTCCAAAGAGTTTGTGAAAAGTAAACTCATTTTGTATTGGCAATTTAAACTAGTAAACCCGAGTTAGTCCAAACTTTCTTTTAATCAGAAAGTATAGTATGTTAATGATACTTGACGTAAACATCGCAATAAAATCGGGTCACTGAGAATATCTAATGAATTGTTAACTCCATATATGCTAGTTGTGTTTTACGTTAAACTCCAAAAAATACCAATAAACTCGAATTACTCAAAAAATTTTGTTAACCATAAACTCTCTCTCTCTCTCATCACTTAGTGATATTCGACATAAACACCGCATAAACTCGAGTTATTGAGAATATTTCTTAAAATATAAACTCCATATATAATAGCAGTGTTTCACGTTAACTCCAAAATGGTAAAAAATGTCAAGTCTTTGGAAAGAGCGACTACAATCACCAATAAATTTTAAGATTGATGACCATGTCTGGGTTATATTGTTTGACGATAAGCCCTAAAGTAGTCAATAAACCCGAGGTAGATAGAAAGCAGAGGAAGAGGAAGACCTCCACTCCGTTGGAAAGACCAGGTGGAGAAGGACCTGGCTACGCTTGGAATATCCAATTGGCGCCAAGTAGCGAAAAGAAGAAAAGACTGGCGCGCTGTTGTCAACTCGGCTATAATCGCGTAAGCGGTGTCTACGCCAATTAAGAAGAAGAAGGTAGAAAGTTTAGTTTAGCAAATAAATTGGAGTACTGAGAACTATACTTGTTGAATAAGTTGCCTATACATTAGTTGTATTTGAAGTTAAACTCTAACTTATTAAACTCGAGTTTAATGGAAAAGGAGTAAGAAAATTGTACAATTGATAACTACAGACAAATGTATATCTGTGAGTACTCTTGGACTAAACACTAAAGTAGTCAATAAACTCGACTTAGTTAGAAAATTTAGCGAAAAAAAAACTCAGAGTGAACGTTACATGCCAAAATGGGTATAAACTAGAGTTGTCTCGTTGTCATTAGACATTTCGTCTAGAGCAAAAAACTTAAAGCATCCTAAGGAAATTGCAACAGAAAAGTAGTAAAATATGTGTATGAAGACTAAAAGGCAGCGACAATGTCCGGTTCTGTCTGACACTCTATGGTACTTAGGTACGTATCTTTCTCTACAGACATACATATGTATGTGTATGTATGTATGTTTACTTTGTGACAATATAATATATGATATGCCACAGTTTGAATTACATTTGTAAAGAAGAAAGCAAAAACAAAATCGCCATTGTGTAGTTCAAAAAGCTATTATTCGGCTAGAGCTAATAAAAGTATGGACATTTTGAGAGTATATACGGTGTCTACATACATATATACATATGTGCCAGAAAATGACTTTTATTGCATACACTGTTGCAGTGATGTGTGCGTGTATGTGTATGAAAAATCCAATTTGAATAGCCGAACAATAAGTAATTTGAATTTACTGCCGTCTGGCAAATGCACTGTGACTATTTTAACTACAGTCAGGACATTAATAAACGCGCCAATGCAAAGAAAAGCACAAAAAATTAGAAAAAAAACTGGAAAAATATATAAATATCTGTTTTTCATGCATATATACCGTTATTGTGCAAAATTCGCACTGGCATAAAATTCCAATATGCCGGCTTTGGCTTTGAGTCTTTTGCCTCTTCTTATGCTGCCTACATTGCATAGCTTTTTGTCATCACTCGCATTTTGAATGGCGTAAAAACTAAAGGAAAGCAATCAAGCATTTTTTTGCAAAAGTGCAGTGCGAACTAGTGAAGAGCGCACAACATTATGTTTAAACAATAGAACTCACACACACATACACATTTAGCATACAGTAGCGCCTAAAGTTACATACTAACTTTCTATGGCCGCACAATGCACACTACTTGCATTGCAACAGCTTTTGTTTCGAAACTTCATTTTTATTTTGTAGCAACTATTGCTAGGACTCTGCTACTATAATACTTAGTTGCTCCGGCTCTCATCAACACTGTGCTGCTTTCTTTGCTTTCTTTGCTTTTTTGCGTTGCCAACAATGGCAAAGTTTGAGTTCCAACAGTGTGTAAAGAAAGTAAGTAGCTGCAAGCTGAAGTATAAAAAAGTGTGAGGGGGGTTTGAAATATCACTGATTTTAGAGTTTAGAAAGTTGTTATCCAAACACATTTGCTTTTACATGGGAGTCCTTGGGTCCACAACAATTGGAGTTATGCGCATGAACTTTATGGCAGATTTTGCGGAAGCATCTTGGTTTTGCGGGCTTACAAAATCTAACTGGTGTAAGAATTGAAGCCATCAAGCGCGTCGCACCTTCGATGAATGGACCAAAAATGATATGACCACCGATCCCGATTTGCACAAGAAAATTTTATTCAGCGAAGAAGCTAACTCTTGGTTGAATGGGTGCGTTAATAAGTAAAATGTGAGTGATGCAGAATAACTCTTGCCAACAGGTGCTACGTCGGACTGAGTAGATATGTGAGAAGTCCTCTCCAAATTGCGCCAAAAAGCGGGAGGAAAGAACGACTGGAGCGCTGTTGTAAACTCAATTTCATATTTCTTCAAAAATGTTGTCGGCCATAATGTTAGAGTCAATGAGGAATGCTAGTGAGCTTTGATTATTGACTATTTCGGGTCTGAATCGGAAGTTCTTGGTATGGCCGACCTTTAGTTTCAACGAAACGGCGCTAAATGCCGTGTAGTCTACGAAACGATCAGTTTATTGAAGCAAACTTTTGGTGAACGCATTATCTCGCATGGTGCCTATGGTGTGGCCTCCAAGAACGTGCGATTTAAGACCGCTTGACTAAGTTTTGTGGGGTTATATGAAGTTGTTTGTCTACATAGATAAGTCATAGAGAATTAACGCGAAGAAAGTTTATTCGGCGAGTTATTAAAGTGATTTGCTGGGTCTGTCGGTTGGAATTTATTCGAGCTAGCCGCGGCAGTCGCATACTTCTAAAACATAATGTCAAAAACTTATATTTATAATAAAGCTAAACTCTTGGCCATAACATTGAATTGAATGTATTTTATTTCTTATTAAAAATATTTTACTCTTTAGTTTATTAAAACTAAAGTTATTGTTGTTGCAGTAGCGGAGATATTCTGGAACTATCTCAGAAATACCCCAAATTAACAGTTCATTTCCGTATATAAATCGGGTATATTTCGGTTACATATCCCCGAGTTAACAGTTTATTTTCATATATATATCGGTTTCGTTTCCGTTACATATAGTAGTATGTCCGACTGTCAGTGAAACGGTTCTAAAGGCTAAAAAAACATTTGATACGAGTACTAATAATAAAATTTTTTAAGACTTAACGCAGAAATCTCTTCTTTTTACCTTGGTATATTTTGAAGAACCCTTGATGGTTTAAATGAAACTATGTAGGAGGTGAAGTAAGTGAAGAAAAATACTTTTACCGGCTTTGATGATTATCTATGAAAAAATATTTCATTTTAAGACTATTTGTAGTTGCTGTAACGACAGAAAAAAATCGCAAAATAATTTAGAGATATTCTGACGTGTTAAAAATTCTTGGTCAGCTATAAGTCCGGGTCTGTTCCATTTATAAGAAATCGACTGCTTTAGGAACTGTTCCTTGAACTCTACTTTGAGTAGATGAATGATGAAATTTGTCAATATTTTTTGAAATACTTCAAATATCATCTGGGCACAACAGACCATAGATCACAGTGCTAATCCTCAATTATTTCTATCAACTGGTGCACAGCTGAACAGTATTTAAAACTCCGCCGAAGTGGTGCCCTGTTGGCATTTATGGCAAAATATTGCACTCCTCGAATATAATGAGAAGTTTTGCTTCAATTTATGACTAGAGCATTGAGATTGCTACAGAAATCTCATCAAGTTGTTGCTCGACAAATATTATTATTTTTTATTGATAATTATTTCTTGGAAACTACTTTTGAGAAACCTCAGGAGCGATTGCACTATGTTGGCTTCAATAAATCGAGCCTTATCTGCGTTTTGAATATACATACATACATACATACATACATATATACAAATTATGAAGGTTAGTCGAAGCTCATTAGCAGTCGTATACTATCCTCAAGTAGCTACAAATTTTATTCTTTAATACAAATATATTATCTAACGATGTAGGCTTGCATTTTTTAGCAATTTTAAGGGTAATAAAAAATCAGCGGCTTATCAGGTCAACCTCGTACGCATCACTTTCCTACCTAAAGACTTGCATTGTGTATTCTTTTGGATCATAGACTCAATAGTATACCAATAATGGCTCTGTCAAGAAGAATGAAGTTGAACTCCGAAGTGTGCAGTCACAAGGCTTAAGAAGCGGTGGGTGGAGGAGTCTTGTGCAAACATTGCGAGAAGCAGTGTACAAGAAAACACTTTTCAAAGTACAAAATATTTAGTTGCACTGCAACAAAAACAAAAGAAAAGCAAAAAAGAGGAGAAGTGGAAAAATGGGTAGCAACTGATAAAACAACGGCTTGCCACACTGAGTATCAATTTCAAAAAAAGAAAAAAAGAAAAGCAAAAACTAAAAAAAAGAAACAAAAAAAACAAAAAAACTAAAAAAAATTACAAACAAAAAAAACTAAAAAAAATACAAAAATAAAAACAAAAATCAGTTAGCCAAGGAAAAACTAACATCTGTATCAATTTCTTCGCCGGCGTCTAAGTCTCAGCATTCCAATAAGTTTTTCTTTCGCACAAAACTTTTGTAATGAAACACTGAAAGTGTGTACTCAACGCGTTTTGTTGTTATTGTAAACAAACACACACACACACATGCATTTATATGTAACTTAAATAAACCAAATATAAAATAAATTGGTTGAAGTTAAATATTTTTGCTTCAATATTTGCGTTAATCCAGGGATTTAAAAGAAAGCTAATGGAGTTTGAAAGTAATCACACCCACACACACATACATGCATCCCTACACACGGACGCTGGGAGTTTTGGTGAAGAAAAGCATTAGGCTGGTGTTGTTGTGCCATTTCGTGGCTAATATTGTTTGTTGTGAAAATTGAGGAAGATTAAGACTAAGAAGTTCTTGACTTAAGTTGAAATAAGAAAATCAAGTATTAACTTTTTAATAGCAGAGTTTTAAAATGAGATTGGCACAAGTCTATATTCACATCGCAGCATAAATTGTATTGAAATTGATTGGAATAAGTCTTGGAACTCATCATCATCATTTATTTTCGAAGATGACTTAAAGGTGTGGATTTTTAAGGATGTTGAATGTGACGCGGCCCGCCTCTGTGCAGCAAAACGCACAACAACAAACAAAAGACAGATTCGAAGTTGAGAAGCTGCATTCACAACAGACAGCCGAACGATTTTCTACTCGACTTGCACTCCCGCTCTCTGAGAGTACTCGTCAGCACCTCGGTATAGTGGAACTGCGGAACAAATGGCTTCAAACCATTGGTTTTCGGAAAAGGCAAAAGAACAGCTGTTACAATGAGGAGTGCTGTGTCGCAGAAAACAGACTGCCTACCTCAACATGTTACAATCGTGCTTGATGGGATAGATACCGAGAGTTGAAGAGGGAAGCGAAACGCAGACAAAAAAAAGAGAGAGCTTGGCAGGCAAGCTGGCAAGGGTAATGCACGAAAAGATGCGGCGACTAACAGAAGGTTTCAAGATCGGAAGATACTTTTGTAGAACCCCCTGAGGTGATCTAGTGACTTATGTTCAGAGAACCCGATTCCCCAAACGATGACGATGGAGCAGACGTTCTATTGTCCGACCATGAAGAAGTTCGAATAGCGTTTACCTGTCTGAAGAACAACAAAGCGGCGGTTGCCGATGCATTGCCGGCAAGGCTATTCAAAAAGTCAGACAAAAGCATGCCCAACGATTGAAATTTAAGTGAGCTCTGCCTAATCTACAAAAAGGGACCCCAATCTGCACTACCGACCCCAGAATCTGCACTAACTACCGAACATCGCATATACGGTTCAATCGAGCGTATTGTGTGAAAGATTAAAGTTCAACGTCAACAAACTAATACGATCTTATCAGTGTGGCTTTAGGCCTGGAAAATCAACAACTGACAAAATATTCACCATGCGCCAAATCTTGAAAAAAAAAACCGTGAAAAGACAATTGACACCTCTTCGTCGATTTCAAAGCTGTTTTTGACAGCACAAAAAGGAGCTGTCTAAACTTGGTATCCCCGCAAAAATAATATGGCTGTGCAAACTGCCGTTGAGCAATATCAAAAGCTTTATCAGGATCGGGAAGGATCTCTTCGAGCAGTTCGATATCAGACGATGTTTCAGACAAGGCGACTCTCTTTCGTGCGAATTCTTTAATCTACTTTTGGAGAAAATAGTTCGGGTTGCAGAAGTACATAAATAGAGAAGGTAGCTTCTTCTATAAGAGTGTAAAGCTGCTAGTGTGCGCTGATGATATTGATATCATTTGCCTCAACATCCGCGCCGTTAGTTCTGCTTTCTCCAGACTGGATAAGGAAGCAAAGCCTATGGTTGCTAACGAGGGCAAGATGAAATATCTCCTGTCGTCAAACAAACAGTCGTCGTACTCGCGACTTGGCTCCCGTGTCATTGTTGACAGTCATAACTTCGAAGTCGTAGGTAATTTCGTTTATCTTGGAACCAGCGTTGACACCAACAATGTCATCCTCAACGTAGAATAACTCTTGCCAACTGGTGCTGTTTCGGATTGAGTAGGCAATTGAGAGGTAAAGTCCTCTCTCGACGAACAAAGACCAACTTCTACAAGTCACTCATCATCACCGTCCTTCTACACCGTGCAGAGGCATGAACGATGATAACATCTGATGAGTCGACGGTACGAGTTTTCGAGAGAAAGTTTCTGCGAAAGATTTATGGTCCTTTACGCACCGGAAACGGCGAATACCGCAGTCGATGGAATGATGAGCTGTACGAGGTATACGACGACACTGACATAAATCTGCGAATTAAGAGACAGGAGTTGTGCTAGCTAGATCATGCCGTCCGAATAAACACATTCCAGCTCTGGGAATATTCGACGCAGTACTCGCCGGGGACAGCAGAGGAAGAGGAAGACCTCCACCTCGTTGGAAAGACCAGGTGGCGGAGGACCATGCTTTCTTTGGTATCTCCAATTGGCGCCTAACTGCCAAAAGGAAGAACGACTGGCGCGCTGCTGTAAACTCGGCTATAACCGCGTAAGCGGTGTCTACGCCAATAAAGAAGAATAAGGGTCTATTGAACAAATCACGCTCGGCCCGTTTTTGCTATTTGAAGTCATTCCCTTTAATAACTTCAAATATTTATGAAAAATAAATTGCATTCGTGGCACACACACAAACAAAACTCAGCGCTGAGCTTTACTTTCTTCATACTATTTGCAAAGGAATTGACGCAATCATCACTATTTTCCATGTCTATAAATAACGGTCGAATGTTTTCGTGCCTTTCCGTGCTGTTTTCCACGCGCTTGCCGCAAACCAAGTAGCTCAAAGGCAACTTCGCATAAATATGAATACAAAATTTGCATTTTCCAATGCGCAACCTTTGTTGTTGTTGCATTTTGTTGTTGCTACTATTTCTAATTAGTGACGTGCGACTTTGAAGGAAGAATCTGCAATTTTCCGCAAATATGAATCGCAATGGCTTTTGACAAAATATTATGCCGCAAGTCGAATTGGCGCGCGTGTGACGCTGCATGAAGAAGAAGAAGAGCGGGGGGCTACGGCGCAACGTTGTTTTTGTCGCCTTGCTGATGTGTCGCCGCGATCGTGATGACAACGCACGTTTCGTGCCACTTGTGGCGCGCGCGGTCGCCGTTTGATGTGCGAAACCACCAATCGACGAGCGCGAAGCGGGAGACGCTGCACTAGCGTACGTCGGACGCAGCGGCATCGGTGTTGGAGACAACGGCACAAAAGCGCTGGGTGGTCACGTAAATCAGTTGCGCTTAATGCTGCCGATTCGCTAATGCTAATGCGCGCCGCTTTCAATTTATGACTTGTTTATTCGCAACAGACACACACACGCATACATGCGTAGGTACGCGATTCAGTGCTGCCACCTAACTACATAAACACACATACATACATACAATGTGGACGCATTAAAATCAGCTCATCCACAAAACAGGCATGTGTCGCCCGATATATCGGCGCAAATCTAGGTTTTGTTTATTTTCAGCATTTGTATGTGCCATTGTATGCGTATGTGCATATGTGTGTGTGCGTGTGTGTTTATGTAGTCGTATTTATTTATTTATGTGACATTTATGAATTTTGTGCATTTTGCAAAACGCAAAGATCGCTTTGGCTGCAATATGAATTTTAAAATAATAAATATTGCAAATCGTAAACCAAGCAGAAGTCGCCCGTTTAGTTGGCGTCAGTGAAATTGCACAATTTCGTACTTTTTCGCAGCTGTGGAAAAATTTTGTAGGAAGTAATTATTTTGCTTATGATTTTTGCAATTTTCGTTGACACATTTCTTCATATGTCAATGTATGAACTGCACTTTTTCAGACTAGTTTCGAACTAGACCTTTTTGGATCAGATTTTATGCTGATGTTTTTTATGTTGGAAATGTTTATGCTTCACGAGTATATCATTTTTAGGAGCACATATTCAAGTTTTTCTAACTCTTGATCAGTCTAAATCTATTTTATATCCAACTCATTAAAAGTCTTTCAGAATGCAAATATTTTGCCAGAAGCCTTCTTTTTGCAAAGCAGTGAAGTTTCTAAAACAAAAACCGTTAACTTCGGCGGCACCCAAGCTAATATACCCTTCACAGGTGCATTTCTTTTAGTAACTATGTATGCGTTCAGTTTGCATGGCAGCTATATGCTATAGTAAGCCGATCTGAACAATTTTTTCGGAGATTACATTGTTGCCTTAGAAAATAATCTATACCAAATTTCGTGAATATATCTTGTCAAATGTGAAAGTTATCCATACAAGAACTTGATTCTGATCGTTCAGTTTGTATGGCAGCTATATGCTATAGTAAGCCGATCTGAACAATTTCTTCGGAGATTACATTACTGTCTTAGAAAAGAATCTGTACCAAATTTCGTGAAGATATATCGTCAAATAAGGAAGTTTTCCATACAAGAACTTGATTCCGCTCATTTAGTTTGTATTCCAGCTATAGCTAAACTGCTCCGATATCGGTGGTTCCAACAAATGAAGTTTGGTGAGAAAAGAACGAGTTTAAATTTGATATCTCGAAAACTGAGGAACTAGTTCGCTTATATACCGACGGACAGACGGGCATAGCTAAATCGAGCAAACTCGTGATGCTGACCATTTATTTACACACTTTACGAGTATACATATAGGGTCGTCGATATTACCTTCTATGTGTTACAAATATCACTACACTTAATATACCCTGTTCCGGGTATTAAAAGCAATACGAACAGCCATGTTGTTTCAAATTCTACAACGTGTAGCATCAATACCTTTGATTACTGAAATTTTAGAGAACAGAACATTAGAATTACTGACTTGTAATCTAACCACACCTAACTAATAACCCCAATATATAAACAGCATCTATGGCACGACCTGAACCTATAGTAAAATATCAATCTCGAAGTCTCAATAGAAATTTAGAAATAATACAACATATGCTCATCCATACTAAACGAGAAAGATTATTTGGAACCATATGGCTCTGAAGCTCTGTTAGGCTTTATAATCCATATTTTATTTAATCGTGGTTATCTTTTCAAGTCGGCAAGCAGAGCGATTTAGAGGCCCTTCCAAAAACCGTGCGATAAACTCTCAATATTCCGATATTAGCAGTCCGACAAATGAGCAGCTTCTTAGAGAGAGAACGTGTGAAGATTTTCAGATCGACATCTCAAAACTTGAGGGACTAGTGGGTGTATATATAAGACACACAACAGTTTTACGTGAGTACCTGTTTTTGACGGCCTAACTTCACGCTGCTTAAAGGCACATAGATCAAAACAATGCGTTGATCAGCGCCCCAAATAAAACATTATTTTTGCAAGTATTATTTGGCTCGAATTGCTCAGTTGGAACGGGCCTTTTTTCCACCTTGGTCGGGTTCGAGTGCGATCTAAAACCTCTGCCGTGCTGTGGGTCCGGCTTCCGGCCACAGTGCGACTCCACATTGAATTGAGTTTTCACTTCTACCTGCCTTTAGGTTTAAATCACAGGCACCACGAATCTTCCCAAAGAGTCAAACCCAATAAGCAAACTAACTAAGGGCTAACTGTTCCCTGAGGTACCAGATTTAAGTCACCGGTTAGACCTTGTAGCTTTTGCTATTAACAGTTGAGCACCCACCAAACAAAAAGATCTCTGGACATTTGTTGCTTGAACTTCAAATGGCTTTTCATTAGAAGGAAACTCTTTCAAAGTCTATCATATAAGCTCAAGCTGAGTATTATAGCACCATTTCTGGCAAGACTGTGCTGAAATTCCGAGGCAAGCCAAAAAACAGACATACACCTATTTCGACAGCCAGACCTTACAGCCAGCAAATTTTACACCCTGTCCGCTGGGGCTATATACTATAGACACACATACGGACGCGATTTAATCCCTGATCATTTATATTGAATTGTTCACTAAGTCATTTCGTTCGATGACGACAGCTGATCTTACTAAATTTCTTCGCAGCCAACTTCACACTTAACCGCTTTACCGTTATACTAAAATATTGCTAATATTAAAGTTGTCTAACGTGGCCGTTCATAAACACATGAAGCGTCTTGATTTAATTTCGAAGCATGAAATATGGGTTCCTCATATTCTTACAGTAGAAAATTTGCTTCGTCGAATTAACGACTGAGATTTACTTATCAAACGTCAAAGAATTGATCAATTTTTGAAGAGCGTTCTCTCAGGCGATGAAAAGTGGATTGTTTACAAGAATATAGAGTGCAAGTTATCATGGTCTGAAAAGCATGAATCAGCTCAAATCGCTTGGAAAACGGATAGATTATGTTGTCTGTTTGGTGGGATTTCACACAGATTGTTTCACTTGAACTTTTGCCTAAAATTACTAACATTAATTCTGAAGTGTGTTGTGATCAGCTGGACAAATTGAGCGAGTATGGTAAAGTCGATAAAATTAGGTTATATAGTATATGGTGTTCCTAAATATTTTTGCAGAAGTTCACGGCTTCCGAGTTTTTACCAATTTGCTTTTTATAATGTAGAGCTTACATGCTTTTAGAATAAGCAAATATCTATTTGAAGAAATCAAAAATGAAAATCGGATCGGATCTATTATCAGTGTTTAAAAAAGTATCATATACGAAATAGTTCGGAAGTAACTTACAACTTTAGTCGCTCAAGTCGATTAGTGTGAAGTTAGCTTTAGGGACTAAGCTTAGAGCTTCAGTTATCGGTTTGTAAGTTTTTGTTTTCACTACCCAAAGATAGTGAGTCTTCAGAAGGTACGAAATTCATATATGTAAGAACATACTTCTTGGGTAATTTTTTCGGCGTGCAATTTTTAAAGAGTCTTTATTCGCTAGTTTAGATGTATTAAAAGCTTACGGTGAATATATAGTAGTATGTATGTATAAACTATACATATTGCACAAGATGTGAAACATATATTTACATACATACATATATGTGTATGAGTTGAAGCGATTGCACCCATAAGTTCCTACATTCAATCGCTGCTCTCTCTCGGTTTTGATGTGCATTTCGCAATTACAAATTTCAATTTTTATTAAATTGTCCGCAGCCAGCGCAATAACAACAGCAAAAACAAAACCGCAACGACGACATTAGCATCGGAGTCATTGCTTCATTTATAATTAAAAACTTCTGACTTTTGAAGCACTTTGCTGCAGGAACTCACTCGAATCGGGTGGCCGCTGCAAATGAAGTACATACATTCCTCTTTTTGCTGTTTTGTGTTAGTAATAATGCTGTTTGCTCCCCTTTTTTAGCTGTTTTCATTTCTTAATTGTTGAGACTGCAATATGATTTGATTATTTATGTGAATTTTTTTATTGCGGCATTCCATTATGGTCCAAACATTGGCTGGATGAAATGTCAGAGGAGAAAACACAAAGTTAATTTAAATTGTAGGTGGCCAGCGGGGAAGGAAGGGGGGTAGATCAATTATTTTTAGAAATTAATTTATTGGCGGTAGTTTTAACCATAAAAGTTGGTGTCTTCTCCAACATTTTAGGGGTTTAATATTTCGATATATACGAGGTATAAAGCCAACCGGAACTTCGAAAATCTTTCTATTAGGTATACGGAGGCTGAGGGCAGTACTGACCCGATTCAACCCATTTTTGACACAGACTTACTATTATCAGGAAACGATTTTCTCCGAATTCATAGAATATATCTCACAGTTTGACCGATATTTTCGATAAAAAGTTCGCAAAAGCAACTTTGACCCACATAATCGGTATCTGGGGGCTTGAATAGTTTTGTTCCGATTTGGACAATTTTTGGTCATAAGATGGCAGACGTCAGAGGCATTACTCACGTTATCTTGATACATTTATTGGTTCTCGATTTACGTACTGTGAAGGGAAAGAATCAGACGGAATTTAAAATTGTGTTCTATGGGAAGTAGGCGTAGTTGTAGACCGATTTCACTCGTTTTCGCACCCAAAGCCAAGATAATATTATAAACTAAATTAGGTTAAGTTCGGTCGAGCAGATCCTGAGATCCGCACATCGTCCAATTTCGATCCAGGCTTTTATAAAGTCCTCTTGTAACATCCCGTGAGTTTTTATCATATCTCTGACGTATTTGGTTTTTAATTTATCGCGGTTTTAGTAGTTTTCAACAATACCGTTACATAGGGAGTACGTGGTCCAATTAAGCCCATCTACGAGCTCCGCCTTAGCCAAGGAACGTGTGTACCAAGTTTCAGCAAGATATCTTCATTTTTACTGAATTTACAGCCTGCAAGGGACGAACGGATAGACAGACAGTGACCCGGATTTCAAGTCGTCACGTCAACCTGATCATTCATATATACGTGTACATATAACCCTACATCTAACCCGATTTGTTATTATTAGGTTATTCCTTAAAGTATAATTATTACGAGTTATTTTGAAAGCAGGCGACTATTATTCGATACTGATGAAGACACCAAGAGCTACTGTATTTTGAATAGAGTACCGCAAGGCTCAAGTCCCTCTTCTACGGAACCTAATGTATGACGGGGTGCTAAGGAGACATCAACCAAAAGCCGTTAAATTAATTGCATACGCAGACGACCTTATTGTTATAGCACTGCCTAAACGCCTAGATGATTCCGGATCAAATGCAATGAGTGCATAAACGGTCTGCGACAATGGTTCTCTTCAATGAGTTTAGAAGTGGCTGAGCAAAAGACTGAAGACCTGCTCATAAGTACGAGAAAAGTATAGGAAAGTATATCTCTCAGCATAGAGTAGTGTGAGATACATTCACAGCCATAACGTAAGTATCTGGAAGTGCTAATAGATTCAAAGCTTAAATTTAAGAATCACCTAGTAGAATACACTGCAGGTAAAGTGAATAAAATCCTCAACGCTTTATCAAGAATGATGGTAAATGAAGGCCTTTACCTACCTTTGCGAGATCAATTGTATTATATGCGGCTCCATTATGGATCCAGGCGCTAGGCATTAAAGCATATGCCAGACAAATAAGCACAGTGCACAGGCTGTCGGCACTAAGAGTTATCAGTGCTTTCCAAACAATATAAAGTGATTGACATACAGGGTGACGAACACGAGCGGGTATATAAGTTATGAGAGCCGTCTATAGGAGCCAAAAGAGAAGAGAGAGTCAAAAGCTTAACAATATGACAACAGCGGTGGCAAACCTAACTCAAAGGACGGTGGACCCACAGACTGAAACCGGACATCCATTCGTGGATAGACAGACGAGATGGGCACCTGGATTCTACCTAACCCAAATACTAAATGGACATGGGTGCTTTAAAAGCTACCTGTACAGATTCCATCACCACCTTAGTTCAAATTGTCCGACTTGTTCAGAGTGTTTTGAATACTTTGAATATGTACAGGATTTGTCCGGAAAGTAATAGGACTGATTTTCTTCCGTCGCGATTGTACTTCGGAGCGTGCGCGCAACGCCTGGATTCGGTAGAGAGCCTTCCTAGCAAATGCGCAGGCGGCTGGTAAGTTGTCTCTGAGCATCTGGAGAGTCAGGACACACATTTTCGCGTGACGTGTTTCTGCGAGTTAGGCAAGCCGAAAATATAGCGTTCGTTAGAGCAGAGGTACGCGATTCAACTCTGTGTGAAACTTGGTAAATCTGCGACAGAGACGTTTGATATGATCAAGCAGGCTTACCCAGATGTTGCTTTAGCAAGAAGTGGTGTGTTTCGGTGCACCAGACCTTTTTGGCGGGCCGGGTAGAGGTCGCTGATGAAGACCGAAGACCAAAGTGAAAACGATGCTCATTGTCTTTTTTGACATCAAAGGCATCATCTACCATGAATTTGTTCCACCTGGACAAACCGTCAACGCCAAGTTTTACGTGGAAGTCCTCAAGATACTCGAACGAAGCGTCAATCGGGTTCGACAAGACATCGCAGCTGATTGGAAGTTGCACCACGACAACGCCCCGCCGAACACATTCTTTCTTGTGAACAGCTACCTAACCAAGGCCAGCATTCCAACGCTGCCGCAGCCGTCCTACAGCCCAGATGTGGCCTCCCCGGACTTTTTTGTTTCCTTGAAAAGGCCGACGAAAGCGGATCCAAGCATCATGCACCTTGGCTCTCAAGGCTATTCTGGGAATGCCTTCCGTGACGCCTTCAGTGCTTGGAATTTTTTTTTTTTAAATCGACTCAGTACTATTACTTTCCGGACAAGCCCTGTATAGAGCAGATTAGGCGTCCATCAGTCCGAACCCTGTATGAGACTTAAATGCCTTATCACTCCTAAGAAGTAATATTTAATTAGGTGGTTCCATGTGAGAGTCTGGAGTTGGGAGTAGGTAAGGTTTAGCGGCTTGCAGTTCCGCACTCCGGCCTGCTTAAAAAAGATTAAACATAAAAAGAAAGTGAGTTGAAAAATAACCCAGCTGCCGCAGTTGTGCATGGGCTAACTCAAGACACCCCCTTCTACCGTCTCATATATCACCCTTAACGAGCCACATAAAGAAAGTAAGCGCGACCTTGATTTCGTGACGATTTCACATCATCAAATTTTCCCAAATTACGCTTTCGTAAATCACAATTTGAGCTGCAATTTCTAAGCTTGCCTTGACGGCCAAGAAAACAACTTTGAATTTGGTAAACAAAAATATTTTCCACAAAATGCAGTCAAAGCTCACAACGTGCACATTTTCACCAAAGTAAAACCGCAATGCCAGCAATTTGCATAAATTACATTTCAGCATTTTTGGGTTTATTTTCGCGACGTAAAAATTTCAGTTATTTATTTTATAGCAAAAGCGACACAGCAATAACAACAACAACAACGAATAAACATGCAAATTGCACAAATTGTAGCGCTCATAAGAAAGTCATCACCTCGCACACACACACACACATACACAAACAACACCACTGACACCGCTTTGTAAGGCTGACAGCTAACAAACCGCCTGCACCGCTGCTTAGATAGCTTAAGACTGCCAATAGAGCTGGCAACGCTGGAGAGTGGCAGCGCAAGTGGCGGCAAGGCGGCTGGGAGCCCAATAAAACAGCCGCGAAGACACGGCAGCAGGCGAGCTGGAAGAAAAGCGCAATTTATGGTGTTAAATACTGCCAAAGGCGCTGCGTGTGTGTAAATATGTACATCTATATACATATACAGCTATGGACACATAAATAGCACACATCTGAATCCCATATTAATTCTAATTTTTTTTAATCCTAAAGTAGCTGAACAATAAAAATTTGGTATGTATCTACTTGTCACTATTATGAGGCTCATTTCCCTGCATAAAAATACTGTTTATTTTCTATTAAATTTTGTACGCGACAATTTTATTGCGTATAGTGTTGATTTGAGGTGGACACATAAATAGCACATTTTTAAATTCGTACTT
Organism: Bactrocera neohumeralis; assembly: GCF_024586455.1. Lineage (NCBI taxonomy): Eukaryota > Metazoa > Arthropoda > Insecta > Diptera > Tephritidae > Bactrocera > Bactrocera neohumeralis. Next base: position 26,046,624 of record NC_065921.1, read on the forward strand.
TTTTTTCTTTTAATTTTGTGTGAGGTTCTCGCATATTTTTAATTTAATTCTGCGAATATATAATTATTTCATCGATATTTCGTTAAAATGAGAAGGAAAAAAACATTCCACGCCGGAAAAGGGAGTCTTTATATCCAATATGAGCAAAAAAGGAAAAGATCCTGTCAAAATTGCTAAAATAATATATTGCTCTCCAAAAATGTTATAAAATGCTCTTTATGCAACAAAACAGACCCACCTTGTGTCAATAAAAAGATACCAAGAAAACCAGGACCACGTAAATCCGATATTTGTGTTGACAAATACATAGTACGGAAGAGCACAGCGGATCCTTTTAAGCCAACCAGAGAAATTATGATCGAAATTAATGACGAATATGGTGTGGACGTGTCCAGAAAGCTTGTAGGAAGACGACTCAACTTATCTCAACTTTTTGGACAAATTACCAGCAAGAAACCACTCTTGTCAAAACGCCACATCAAAATTCGACTGGCATTTGGAAAGGCCCACGGAGACAAACCAGCACAATTTTGGAAGAACGTGTTTTTGAGCGACAAAACCAAGATAAATAGGAAGGTTCCAGTTGGAAAATCATTTTTACGTCGTCCACAAGGTCAATCCCTTAAGCCCAGGTATACCAAAAAAACCATTAAGTATGGCTGTGGAAGTATCATGGTCCGGGGCGTGTTTCCATGGCATGGCATCGTGCCAATTGTTCGAATAAGTGGTAAAATGGACCAGTTTTAGTATTTGGATATACTGAAAAATAAAATGTATTTCAATCCATGCCCATAAACTGGACATTTATGCAAGACAATGATCCGAAACATACCGCAAAGATAGTAAAGTATGATCTCGGCAATAAAAAATTTAAAATTTATGAGTGGCTTGCGCAAAACCCAAACCTGAAACCAATAGAACATTTATGAATTGATATAAAGTTTAAAATAGCAAGCAAAAAATTCAAACATTTTGATGATTTATGGGCTGGAATTGAGGAGCCTTGGTATTCAATCCCAAAGGAACGATATCAAGAACTGGTGGACAGCATGCAGAAAAGATGTGAGCGGATGCTTAAAAATGATGGATATTGTACAAAATACTAACGAAATGAACAATCTTTTGTAATTTTTTAATAATTTTTATAAATTTTTGTACCTTTTTTTAAGCCCCTTTTCAGATTGTGCTATTTATGTGTCCAAGCTGTCATATAGGATATTGATGTTTTCGTCTTTTTTTGGCAATAATAAAATATTTATTGTTTCAGTGTTATAGTTATATTAAAGTGAATCATTTTTAAAATAAAACGCATTCCTCTTTAAATCCGTAAGTGATAAACCTAAGGAATAAATAACTGTTTTCTTATTTGATGACCAAGTGTGCTATTTATGTGTCCATGGCTGTATGTGTGTGTGGCAAGCGCTGCAGGAGCGACGCATGCCGCTTGAGTGCAGCCAGCAATTCAGCTGTCGGTTTGTAAAATTAATTCCAAATTTATGCGCACAACATTATCAAGGCGACAGGTGCTACTACAAGTGCCGGCAACGGTGTGTGTTGTGTGTGTGCGGCTGGCTGCCTCGAAATATGTGTCAATGCGCGGCGGCCTGCCTGGCGCTGCAGCCTTCACGTCGCCTAAGGCTTGGCGGCGCTGGAAAGGTGCTCCATAAATATGTTTATAAGAGCACACATACACATACAATGCATATGCAACACGCACACATATATATACATATATGTAAGTACACACACACATATAGAAGTGTGAGCAACCGCCAGCCACACGCACCTGAACTGGTTGGAAAATCGATTATTCGTTTTGTGGGTAATTGAATCAATCGTTGGTTCCGTTTTATTAATCGCTTGTTGCTGTTGTTGTTGTTATGCATGTTTTTTGTAACAACAACTTTGTTGTTGTTGCCTGCTGACGTTTAACATGTGCCATTTTCACGTTGTTGCAGGTCCGTCAAAAGTAGGTGACGTGTGCCACTCCAAGTTGATGCCGCAAAATGTGGCACATATCAAAAAGTTTATTTGTGCATGGGTGTGTGGCATGAAAGCGTGCATGCATAACGGTCATGTTGTACATGCCAGCGCTGCGTAGTTAGTAATCAGATGCGATTTCACTGATTGATCATGAAAATGATCCTTCGATTAGAAAAGCATAACGCGCTAACGGTATTTAATGACAATGTGAAAGCTCAACTCTATAGTCGTCCATGTGTACATACATATGTATGTGTTCGTTATACTTCAATTCACTTGTGCTTGGCTACTTTATTAAAATGCTTGCACGTTTTTGCGCTTGATTGGCGGCTGTCATGCCTCACCGTTGCAAGTCAGCTAATTAAATATTAATTAATTTTTATTAGGTTTTTGTTCCAAAAATTTCATCAACGGTATGTGGTAGAAAGGTGGAAGATACTGCTTTTATATCCTTTAGTAATGCTTTCTATTAAAACTATAAGCTATCCATTAAATGAAAACGAATTAATGTTGCAATAGTAGAGCTTTCATGAAAGCTCTTGCGAAAGCTTTTGAAAGTTTCCTCGTATTTTTTGATACACATATTTTGAAAGTTGGAAAAAGCTAATTTTATACGCTTAAGTAATGTTGCAAAAGTAGAGTTTCCATGAAAGCTGCTGCGAAAGCTTATGAAAGTCTCCTCATGATTTTTGGTATGCATAGTTAGCAAGTTTCAATAAACTACTTTTATATGCATTGGCAATGATTGATATTATAATTCTATACCGTGAAGTTTTTATAAAATTTTGGAGAAGTTGGAAATGTGGAGCTTTCATTAAAACAGTCACGGAAGCTTATGAAATAAATAATATTATATATTCTATTACCGTTTTCTAATATAAATAAATATGTTTTTATAACTAGTTTGAGAATTTCAGCTTTTATGAACACCAATGCGAACGCTGCATACTGTTTTTCGAAACTTTAAAAAGTTTAAGAAACCCTTAGTATAATTTATGCTATTTATAATAGAAAATATTACTAGAAGTATATTTTATAATCAGTTGTAGCATTTAAACTTTTATGAAAGCCTCTGAAGGCTATTTTTGGTATTCTTAGAAAGACTGAATAATCAATTCTTCTACATAGCTGGCAACTATGTAGTTATGCTTGATGTATACCATAATGATTCTTCTTTGAAAGCTATAACGAAAGTTTTCAGTTTTAGAATTTAAACTTTTATAAAAGCTTGTCAAAACTACTTTTGCTATACTTAGAAAGGACGAATCAACAAATTGCATATCTTCTGGTTATGTTTTTTATATATGTAAATATATGCTATTAAGTCTCTTTTATAGTTAGTTTGAGAATTTACGCTTTTATAAACTTCAGTGCGAAAGCTCATGAACGCCACTTACTATTTTTTGAAACTTAAAAAAACCTTAGTATAATATAAGCTTTTCATTATGGAAAATATTACTAGAAGTAACTTTTATAATCAGTTGTAGCATTTAAACTTTTATGAATGCCTGTGAAAGCTCCTTTTGGTATTCTTAGAAAGGCTGAACAAACCATTTGTATTTCTTCTAGTTATGCTTTATGTAATTGTTTACTATGATGTTTCTTCTTCGAAAGCTGTTGCGAAAGCTCATGAAAGCTACTAACTATTTTCAGTATATTTTGAGAAGTTCAAAAAACAATACATATGACTTCTATTGATATTTTCTGTTATATACATATGTATGTACAGTGATGGCCGCATACTTAGCACACTCGTACTTTTAAGAAAAAATGTTCCATAAAATTCATTTCTTGTATATCTGCTATAAAGAATATTTTATTATCACTTTTAGATTACAAATCTTTATGAAAGCTTGACAAAGCTGCGTTTTGGTATGCTTACCATAGGAAGGCTGCAGGAACAATTTGCGTACTTTCTAGTTGTGCTTTCCTATATAAATATATACTAACAAGTCTCTTTTATAATCAGTTTGAGAATTTAAGCTTTCACAAAAGCTTATCAAAGTTACTTTTTGTTATACTCAGAAAGGAGGAAGAAACGATTTGTGTATCTTCTAGTTATACTCTCATATATTAATGCTTACTATCAAATATTTTTAACAAGCAGTTTGAGAGTTTAAGCTTTCATGGGAGCTAGTGTGAAAGCTTCTGAATGCTATTGTTTAATATGCTAAAGAATTTTTTTTATATATTTTCCACTCTTCACACTATATACCCCTCTTTTGAGGTATCTCTTTACTCAATTGTAATAAATTCAGTCGAGAAATAAACCATGTTGTTGCTTTCAAATAATATTGATATTGATAAGAGAGCAGACTAAACTAAACTTAGAAAACAGTACGATCCTGCAAAGCTTCCGTATTATGAATAATTGCAAGGATTTTATTCAATGTAGAGAAATGGCTGAGGAACAGTGGTCTGAAGTATTTATACAGAAGTTCGGATGTGGAATCTTCGAACTGTCCAATGTACTGTAATTCGATAAGTCCAAAGACGATATCAAAATATTAAGCTAATCAAATTGATATGTTTTATATAATTTTACATAACTCAAATAGGTTTTATAGGAAGCCGAACCAATGTGGTTAAAATCCACATATTTTGACTGAGAAAAGTGGAGACAAGTTACCTTTTTTTTTGGTTTTATTCAGGAAGAATAACCTTTAGAGTGTTTTTAGACTTTAAACTTATTTTTTATACCCTCAATATACCCTGTTTAAGTTTACCACGAAGTTTGAAAACCCAGAAGGAATCGTCGGAGACCCTATCAAATATATATAAATGATCAACGTGACGAGTTTAGTAAATTTTGCCATGTCTGTCATGTCTGTCACTCAGTTTTTCAGATATCTATCTGAAATTTTGCAGACATACTTTTCTTCCTAAGAAGCTGCTGATTTGTCGGAACCGCTGATACCGGAACATTATAGCATATAGCTGTCATACAAACTAAAGGATCAAAATTACGTTCTGGTATGGAAAACTTGTTTATTTGACGAGATATCTTTTCGAAAATTGGCGTGTATTAATTTCTAAGAACACGCTGTAATCTCCCTAGAATTTTTTTATATTGGACCACTACATCAGAAAGCTGTCATACAAACTGGCCGATCAAAATAAAGGCCTTGTATGGGAAAACTTTTTCATTTGAAAAGGTATCTTTACGAAGTTTGTCATGTGTTGATGTCTAAGAAATCCGTGCAATCTCCGTAGAAATTATGCAGCTCGGACCACTAGTATAGCATACAGCTGCCATAAAAACTGAACGATCGGAGTGAAATGTTTGTAAGGAAAACTTTGTCATTTGATGAGTTATCTTTATGAAAATAGACACGGATTATTAATTTAGCTAACAGTACAAAATCTGCAAAAATTGTTAATATCGGACCACTATAGTATATAGCTGCTATACAAAGTAAACAATCCAGTTCTTGTTTGGAAGCTTTGTTTTATGTATTTGTGAAGGGTACTATAGCTTCGATATGATTTGATTGATTTGCGTTGAGTGCAATATACTGTTGAAAATTGTTTCATTTACAATTAAGCTGTGCCTTATACAGCAATAGATACAAATGCGACTGTCAACTTCCTACTTAAGAGTTGTTAGCAGAAAAACGCCAAACAATTACCACTAATTTCAAGGTACAACGCGTTAATTATTATAAGTATATTTATATATATATTTATTTTTGTATTATATACATTTATGTATGTATGTATGTGCATATGTATGTATGTATATACATATGTTTATGTATATGTGAGTAGTAACAATAATAAAAGTGCGTACTATCATTACTCATTAACGGGTATTATGCACTTAAACTGAATTATGATTGATCATTAGAGCATTTTCGAAATCATTAAACTTGCTGACAATGTCTCACAAGCGAAAATGTAACAGCAAAGATCTAATAACAATGCGAGCACAATTGAACTGGACGCTTCAGCAGTGACATGCAGATATGTGCATATATTAGGGTGGGCAAAAAAAAATTAATTTTTTATTAGATGCCGTGAAAATAATGTATTTTTGGTCACCCTAATGTAAACACATACATATGTAACATAAGTATTTTTTTCTCATTTTTTATTAGATGTCGTGAAAATCCCATTTTTTTTGGATCACCTTAATGTATGCACATATGTTAAATAAGAATTTTTTTTATTTTTCTTAGATGTCGTGAAAATTTTTGAACCACCCTAATGTATGCACATATGTTAAATAAGTATCTTTTTTATTTTTCTTAGATGTCGTGAAAATCTCGAATTTTTTTGAACCACCCTAATGTATGCACATACATATGTATGTTAAATAAGCATTTCCTTTAATTTTTTCTTAGATGCCATGAAAATATTCTATTTTTGGTCACCCTAATGTATGCACATATGTTACATAAGTATTTTTTTTGGACCACCCTAATGTATGCACATATGTTAAAAAGGTATTTTTTTAAATTTTTTTTTAGATGCCGTGAAAATATTGTATTTTTGGTCACCCTAATGTATGTACATTTTGTACATAGGTGTTTTTTATGTAATTTTTTCTTAGATTCCTTGAATATTTCGTATTTTTTTGAGCCAGCCTAATGTAATGTCACTTAGTAGAGGAGTATATGTATATGTATGTTAAACCCACACTTGGCCTAGGCATCGCCTCCAATCAACCTTTCAACTCGGTTATGATTAAATACCCATTCAAGGTTTTCGCAGTCGTTTGGAAAATAAATAAATTCAAAAAATAAAAAATAAACAAAATATGATTAAATAAAGAAAAATGAATTAAAATTGACAGAAACAGTCAAAAAAGCAGTCCAACATTTTAATTAAAAACTTAAAATGCGCTGCAGGCTTATTAACAAGTCGTTAAACTAAGACTGATTGAGGCCTGGAGAAGTACATGATATTGACTATTGTGACATACATATACATATGATACATACATACATATGTACATAACACACATATCACTAAACTCCAGCGTATGATAAAACCAAAGTGTGTTAGCGTCAAATTGTTGTTTAATGTGTAAACAAATACGCTTGTCGCGGTGCGTTTGAAATGAAAACAAAAGACGCGGAAATGAGTGTGACAGAAGTCAGCAAGAAAAAACAAAACAAAAAAACTTCGAAAAACAAAAACAACAAAGAAAAACCTAACAAATTGCTGTGGTGACAAAGTAGTGAGTTTGACAAGTGTATAAAAGCGTTTAAATTTACATATATACACATTAATATGCATGTATACTGTACACACCGACGTACCCCTTAGTGCAAGCATTTATAAGACCATATTTTTTAAGAAACTGTATATATTACAATAAAATTTCAAATGAAACTACGCGCAACAAAGCAGACTTGCGTGACATAAGAGCACACAATAACAACAAAAAAAAGCAAGAAAAAGAACAACGAACATGTTTTCAAGCCAAAGTTGTTGCTGATAATTTACTACACAACAAATATAAACTTTGAGCATATAACTATGTATATGTACAGTACATACAAGTATATACATACATACATACATACATACATACATACATATTACCACACCTTCGAGTCTAATAAAAAAGTATCTTACTAGCTGCTAGCAACTAGCTGCGCATAATATTCTAAGTTTGTGTTAGAAAACCTGTTTTTTTATTTACCTAAACTTTGACTACGTAATTTGCGCGAAAAGCGCGAGTTACTAAAAATAAAGATAACAAAAACAAAAACAACAACTATGAAGACACGCGTAAATTAATTTCGGCAAAGTGAGCTGAACTTGCGAAAAGTTCTTTTGTAGTGTGCCGCAGTTGTTAGATGTTGTCGAAATATTGCCAAAGCATTAATGTCAAAAAATTACTGCAGGAAATTGCAAAATCAAAATCAACTCACAAAAAATTACAAACAAAAAAAAAAAAAAAAAAAAAAAAAAAAAAAAAAAAAAAAAAAAAAAAAAAAAAAAATTAAAAAAAATTTAAAAAAAAACCAAAAATTAAAAAAAAAATAATAATTAAAAAAAGAATTAAAATAATAATTAAAAAAACAAAAAAAATAATATTTTTGAACCCCTGAACCCTCCATCACGGTTGGTTACCATAAGGGGTTACATGGCTTCACGAGTTTAAAAAAATCGATTTTTTTTATTGCCTTATTATATTCTACAACACCTCTAAAATATTGTCCTAAATTTTCAAGTTGATCCGAGTAATAGTTTCGGAGTTACAGCCTTGAGATCGTGGGCCAACTGCGCCGTCTTAAAAGTTTTTCTCGAAACTATGTTTTTGAAGTCAGTTGGCAAGATTTCTCGAGAACTACTCTACTGATCTTCATGAAATTTTACAAAAGTCTTTGAGATACAAGTCTTAAAGGCTTGGACGAAGTAAATTTTTTTCGATTACAACTATTTACAAAAAAAAAATTTTGCGAAATTTTCATTTTTTTGTAAAAATGTCTGCCAAAAATTCAATTTTAAGTTTTTTTCCTTCGTTTAAGTTGTAAGTTAAGGTTTTAACTAAAACACAATTTTTTTTGATTTTAGATGATCCTGTAAAGAGTTATCCAGCCAACGCGGATGCATCTTTCTTCCGAGGGGTCACCGGAAATGGCGTCACAATGGCCGAGTTTAAAATATTTTTTTTTTTTCAAAAATTTCAGAATTTCTTTGTTGATAGTGCATGTTTGCAACAATAAAAAATTCTAATAAACATTTAATTTTTTATATGTGAAAAAAAGTGTTGAAAAAGGCTGTTTTTATCAGAGGAATACTTAGTAACCCCATAAAGGAGATGCGAGAGGTATTGCCAACAACTCCAGGCCATGCACCATGCCAAGTTGCTAATGGGGGTTACAACCTTAGCAGATTTAAATACATATGTCATCAACCGCTCTAGGGATAAATTTAAACTACTTATCGCATTCTACACTGGCCACTAGAAGCTGAAGAAGCACTTATACAACATGGGCCGAGCTTCTTCCGTAAATTATCGGTTCTGCGACAGGGAAGTTGGAACTCTAGAACATCTGCAGACGCAGGTTGAAGGCATTTGGATCCATGTTTCCAAATAGAGTTCAAATCGCTTCGCTAGCACCCCGCAGTATATTGGACTTTATCAATATGCTGGGGCTAGGTGAGTCTTTGTTTTAAGGTTGCGGTGCATTCATCGTCCTTCAAAAATAATAAAGTTTCTATTCAAGTATTTGATTTTAATCGACCGTTGCCTTGGAAAATAATCTGTGTTGAATTTTATTAAATTGTATATAGCTCCTTGGGGAGAAAAGGACGTGTGCACTTATAAACGATAAAATTCTCCGAATTTCAATAACATATCTCACGGATTGACCGATATTTTCGAAAACATGTTCGCTGTAGGAACTTGGTTCCACATATTCGGTAGTCCGTTGTTGACAATTTTGGTCATAAGATTAAGGTTAATTAAAAAGTCTCCGATCTGACATATAGGTACTAGTAGAATTAAATCCACATGATTTTTGGTCTGACGTTGACGACCAAATAACTGTATGAATTTATGTTGAAAAGAAAAAAACAAATAAGTAAGAAAGGGTCAAGTTCGTTTAGGTTAAAATAAAATAGTTTTGAAATGACCGTTGTAATCATGCGCCTATTTTGCCTTATATCTTGACCAAATGTGCTTAGTAAATGCTTATGTAATATATAGAACATATCTTCGATCTACGAAAGTTTAAGGAGGGGAGAAAAATCAAACTGGTATAAATTTTAGAAACTGGTATAAATCTCAGAAAATGGTATAAACCAAAGAAACTGATTTCACAGATGCTAATGAAATCACAACAACTGAAAAAATTACAGTAATTTGTATAAATTACATGAACTGGTATAAATAACAAAAACTGGTATAATTTCTATATTAACCAAATGACAGAAGTGAATGCCCCCTTGCAAACAGTATGCTTAAGATTTCAAATTATAACAAATAAAACGATTTTGAAACCAACGTTACTTATGGCTACGCCCAGTATAAGCTGGATTTGACTCTCATCATAAATAATTGTCATTATACCTGTATATAAAAAGTTGTATTACTGTTATTGAAGCGAGAAAACGTCGAAAAAACAACTGGTATAAATAAGAAAAATTGGTATAACCAAATGCAGTTAAAACAAAGACTTGGTTTGATGACGAGCTTACGGACACTGTCCCAGCAAATTAACCAACAAGGATTGGTATGCTAAATTTAGACGTGGTGAAATGAGCACCGCAGATGGTGAACGCAGTGGACGCCCAAAAAATGTTGCTACCGACGAAAGTATCAAAAAAGGCCACAAAATAATTTTGGATGACCATAAAGTGAAGTTGCTCGGGATAGCAGGCACTCTAAAGATGTCAACTGGGTACATCATATCAGTCACGAATATTTTGGTACGAGAAAGCTCTGTGAAAAGTGAGTGCAGTGCGAGCTCACTAGTGACCAAAAAACGACGAGTGATGATTCGGAACAAAGTTTATAGATGTTCAAGCGTTATAAACCCGAGTTATTGAGTCGATATGTAACAATGGATGCAACATCGATCCATCAATTCCCTCCGAAGACCAATCGACAGCCTCTGAAATCCAATCGTCAGTACTCTGATTGGACTGCACATATTGGACCTGCTCTAAAGCGTTGTCGCATCACTCGACTGGCAAGTTCATGGCGCCTGTATTTTGAGATGCAATGGAATAATTCTCATTGACTACCTTGAAAAAGAAGCACTATCAACAGCGAATATTACATGACGTTACTGGACCGTTTGAAGGACAAAAGCCAAAAAAGGGATGTATTTGAAGAAAAAGAAAGTGAAGTTTCACCAAGACAATGCATCGTGTCAAAATTCAGTGGAAACTATGGCAAAAATCCATGAATTGGACTTCGAATTGCGCCCGCATACACCGTATTCTCCAGATCTGGTCCCCAGCGACTATTTCCTGTTCTCAAACCTCAAAAGAATGCTCGCTGTGAAGAAAGTTTGGCATGAAATGTCAGTGTATGCCGTCGTTCGAGGTTCAGAGACAAAGTGACCACATCTGCCATTCAAATATTTTTCCAAATTCCTTAGCTTAACTTTTAACAATACTCCGAAAAGAAAATTTCAAAATATATTGCAACTAGAAAGAGCATCATCGAATGAAATTAAGTGTTTGAGCATAACTACCTTTCTAAACCGCCGAAGAATACAAAAACTTCCGGAATTATTAGTTTCTTAATATTTACTCCGCTTCGATGCTGATTGCGGACCGTCTTACTACAATAATTAAAGGGCGTGCACCACTGACGTAAGTACCCATGAAAAAAATCACTCGCACCAACTGTTGTTCCAAAAAAAAAAATTCAATAATTAGTTCTTGTCTACTCTTCATGCTTTCATGTTAGAATTTTCATAATCACCTAAGGGTTAAACAGCAAAACTCATCAAAATTAACAGGAAATCTCATTCATATTTTCACACACACACACACACACACAAATAGAAATGCTGTTACTCTTCGTATCAGCATTGCAACACTCGGAAACATGTGAAATCGGCACGCAAGATAACACTTAATGCTCGTTGTACTGAAAATGGGAGTAAGTACATTCTGAAACGCATACCCCGCTTCATGTTTGTTGGTATGTTGCAAGCATGTAACTACAAATATTACTCAACGCCTCTTTCGCTTAGATAATCTAAGCGCTACACAGAAAGAAGTAGCCAAGAATAGCAAAAGTATTGCGGTACTTACTATTTACTCGGCTCACATTGTTAGATTACTGAGGAGTGAATATGCATTACTCGTACATCTAAATATACACACATAGAGCTATACATACATATTTACTTTAATTGAGTTAACTTAGTAAATATTGAATGAGAGTTACAAAGCTAACTTCGGTCCCTGTAGTGAAAATCGCCGAAAGTTTCAATAACTCAATTTTTGAATAATTCCTAATGTTTGTTTTTCAAATCAGGCAAATGGCAACACTATTCCGAAATATTTCACTAAAGCCCTAAAAGCATTTCTTATTATAGCGATATAACCAAATTTTGAATTTTTTCGTTTTTGATTTCGTTTATTCGTTTAGAAATTTAATTATGGTGGCAACCACGTTTCTAAGTTTTATATACATATGTATATGTATATAAGCATGAAAGTACTATATTGAAATTTTCTAACAACAATAAATTGCAAATTGTTTTTGTGTTACTTAATTATGTAACAGGTGGCAACCCTCAAAAATATTATTTTCTTTCTATAACTTCAAAAATAACTTTATTTTCTAACGCTTTAAAAGCACTTTTTATTATTTCTACAAAATTAAAATTAAAAAAGGTGGCAACTACGTTCTTAAGGTTTCATAACAAGACCTTTAAAGCATAAAATTACTTTATTGAAATTTTTTGACAACAGCAAATGGCAATTTAATTGCTTTTGACTTAAGTATGTAACAGGTGGCAACCCGCAAAAATGTTATTTTTATTCTATAACTTCAATTACTTTAAAAATTATAATAAATCCTTTAACCACACTGTTTTGGGATATTTTTGCCAGCTATTTAGGTATGAAATTTTAATTTTTTTCCTTTACTATTGATTTAGAAATTTAAAAACGGTGGCAACCACGTTATTAAAGTTTCATAACAAGGCTTTTAAAAGCTTAAAATTAATATGTATGTTGACTTTTTATAACAACAATAAATGTGAAATCGTCTCCTTGTTACTTAATCATGCAACAGGTGGCAACGCTCAAAAATATAATTTTCATTCTATATCTTCATTAACTCTGAAAAAATAATAAATTTCATAAACATACTGTTTTGCAATTCTCTTGATTTTATTTAATTATAAAAGCAGGTGGCAACGCTACATATTTTTATTTTACAACATAAAAATTATGAAAAGTTTGAAAATTCATAGCGTACCGTTTTGTAAATTTATTGGTTATTACTTATTTATATACAAGTAAGCAAGTTTATAAGGTGGCAACACCTAAAAACTATTTTTTTTCAGCCTAAAAATTTTCAGCTAATTTATAGAAAATAAACAAAAAATTTCATTAATTATTTTTTGCCATTTTTATTATTATAAAAAAACATATGGCAACCATTTGTATAAATTTTTTGGTTTTTGTCATCTTGATAATGAAAAAATCTAAATTAAAAATTTCATTGATTTTTTCTTGTTTTTGTTTTATTATCAGAAAATAATAAGTTTATTGGTTATTACTTAAGTATATAAGCAGGTTTATTAGGTGGCAACACCTAAAAACTATTTTCTACAGCCTAAAAATTTTCAGCTAATTTATAGAAAATTATTATTATCAAAAAAAAACAAGTGACAACTTTTTTTTGTTTTTTTTACTTTTAGTAATCCCGATAGTAAAAAGTCTAAAAAAATTTCATGAATTTTGTTTTATTGTCTAAATAAAAAATTTCATGAATTTTTTTTTATTTTTTTTTTATTATTACCAAAAAATGTGGCAACCATTTTATTATTTTTTTGTGGTCTAAATGAAGAAATTTAAAAATCTTCAAAAAATTCATTAACAATTTTTACCTTTTTTTATTATTATAAAAACACATGTGGCAACCATTTGTATATATTTTTTTTTGGTTTTAGTAACTTCAACAATGTAAAAATCCAACTGGAAGCTTCACTAATTTTACTTTTATTAAAATGTTGTTAAAAATTGACGAACGCATGTACCGACCAATAATTTTCCTACTGGGTCTCTTTACAAATGAATATGCCTTTGGTGCTGCTATACAGAATCAAAGCTATAGCGGAGCTTGAAAGAAGACCCACAAACTCTGATTCGTGTCAGAATCTTATCAAAGCTAGAGCTGAGAAATCTCGCTGTGATAGGCATAGATACACATACACACAACTGTGTATGCGCAGATGGCATGTGTGCTTGTGGCAACGCAATAAAACGCCAAAAACAGATAGCGAGGCGAGAAGTGTCATCAAACAAAGTAGCAGCAAAAGGCGAAACAAGAACAACAAAAACACAACTACCTACTCACAATCGTACAATTTTGTGGTAGGCATCATACTACATAGGCATACAATTGCTTATCTATGTGAATATGGGTGTGTGTGTGTGCGCGAGTTTGCCCCAATTTCGCTGGAGTTGCAGACGCACGCTCGTATGATTGTGATATTACTGCCATATTTGTTCACATTTGAGGCTTATCACACTCAGCACACTTACAACAACAACAAACGGTGGCATAACATAGCCCAGCACAGTATGACTTGGCGTGGCATGGCATAAGATCGGAAGCCGCTTAGGGCGCTGTGCGTTTGTTAATATGTTCATGTACATACATATGTACATATGTGAGAGTAGCTAAGCCCCCAAGTGTACAATTTATTTATAATTTATACGCGTTTGTTGTTGTAAATGTGTGTGCAACAATGTTGCCGGCGGCTATTGTCGCTAGCAGTCAGTCGGTCGACAGCATTTCGTCAATGTTGCCGTCGAACAAAAGCAAAAATCGCATTTGGGCAAAGCAGAAAGCAACGAAAAAGCAAAAGCAACAACAAAAACAACACATTCAAATCGGTAAAATATGCAGCAGAACAACTCTCGTGCCACAGTCGCATAAATAATACGCGAAAGCATTGTGCTGCCAAAGCCGCATGCCAGCTGCAGATCGGCACCGGGAGCGTATTGCCAACATACTTACACATATGTACATACATCTAGAAATTCATGTACATACATACATACACACATACATATACATAAGCCGCTGAACTGTGTGGCATGCATGTTGTCTGCGTTGCTGTTGTTAGTAGCAGCAGTAGTAGTTGTTGTTGCTGTTGTTGCGCCAGCTATTTTGCGATTATCATTATCATTCACGCACACATATCATACGCAAATACGCGAAAAGCTCATAAATTGCAAGCGTTGTGAGGCAGAAGCATAAATAGCGAACGTCGGCGGTTTTGTTGCTGCAACCGACACACACACACATATGCATACAAACATACTATATCCGCGTATGAATTTGGATTTATCTCGGTGTCTTTTTGTTATTTTGTAGTTTGTTATTTGTTTGTTGTTGCTGTTAACATTGTGTGCCACATTGTCATAATTTTACGCAGCTTTTATTGTTGTTGTTGTTAGTGGCAGATATATATAATTATGCATATCAGCAAATTTATAAAGCGCTCACACATTTACATGTAAACATATGTACATACATATGTATATGGATATGTGCGTATGTGTACGCTTAAATATTTCCTTTTGCGCCCTTTAGGTACTGTGCCACTCCGGTATTTTTACGTTGACGACCAAATAAGAGTAAGAATTTATGTTAAAAAGAAAAAAAAGCAAAATGAGTAAGGAAGGGTCAAGTTCACTTGGAACCGACCATACATTCATATGATCTTATATGCTTATGTAACATATGTACATATAGACGAGTTTTTCGATTCGCCAAAGTTTAAGAAGTCGCAACTAAATCGAACTGGTATAAGTCTCATAAACTGGTATAAATAACAGAATGTGATATAACTTTCATAAACTGATATAAATCACACAAAACGGTATAAATAAGAGAAACTGGTATAATCACTATGTAAACCAAAAGGCATAGTTTGATGCCCAGTTATAAACAGTATGTTTAAGATTTCAAATTATACCAAATAAACTAGCATAAATTGTAGAAGGTGGTATTTTATTCTTAAAATGACACAATCACACAAACTGATAGAAACCTCAAAAACTGGTATAATCACTATATAAACCGAAAGGCACAGATTGATGCCCAGTTATAAACATAATGCTTAAGATCTCAAATTATACCAAATAAAATGGCTTGCTCAACATTTCCAATTAAACCAAATGCAATAGCGTCGAAAATACCGTTATAACCATAAGGCTTGTTGTGTCTTATATCTTGCTCAGATGATCTTATATGCTTAAGTAATAAATAGAAGATGTCTTCGATTCGCCAAAATTTACGGAATGGTAACTAAATCAAACTGGTATAAATCACACAGAAAGTTGTGTAAATCCTTAACACTGATATAAAACTCAGAAAGCGATTTACACTTCTTAAACTGGTATAAATAACACAAACTGGTATAATCTCTTAATGAACCCAATGGCACAGGTTGCTAAGAGTAAGCAGCTTCATTTATACATATATTTCTTTTCTTCATTAAAGTTTGAGGGCTGGCAAGTCGAACAAAAAATTGGTATAAACTGGTATAATTTAGGTGGTATAATCTAAAAGAGGTAGAATAGCAACCGATATATACACATGTAATAAAACCTTCTGATATTTAAAACATGTTTGAGATACATATAATCTTTTCCCAAAAATTATGTCTTTATTCCTTTACTTTTAACTCCTTAAATTTCTCTTAAGCAGAAATATTGTTTCCCAAAGCTCAAAGCAGATGTTTGCTCTTAACATAATCAACTGCATTTATACATAGCTATATAAATAAAAAATTCTTCTTTCACTCGTAAAATCAGGAGAAGTAGCGAAACGAACAAGCAACTAGTATAAACTGGTATAATCCTGTTGAGAGATCCTGTATGAGATTTTAAACAGATATGTACTATATATCGATTTTGACTCAAATGTAACAATCTGGACGATATTCTTAACGATCTACGAAATTTAGAAACGGTTGAAAACCTAGTGGGCTGCTTTTCATTATCAACTTAACAAATACATTCCAACTTTATCTTAATTATAATCGATCTAAGTGTCCAGAAACACAAAAGACACCATTTAAATACACATGGGTCCACATTATCTCTATTTCTTTATGTCCTTTCAAACAACCGTTGTTCAACAAAGCCATAAAACCCTTGTACGATACATTACGCTCGGCTATGATAAACATTTTTGGCAAATGAGCTAAAAAACGAGCACACAGCACATTAAGCAGCAGAAAAATTTTGCCAGCGGCTCATTGACTTACTGTCCTACTCTGTCGTTCTTTCCGTGTCACTCATTCTACCCAGTACATGTAAGGCAAAAGCTAGGGCGCAGCATTATCGTAAATTTCACGCAAATGTACTAACATTTACATATTTAGATATGTATGTATGCATATGACTCGGCTATAAATAAATGTATATTTGGGTAAAAGTAAGACTGCTCTTCAATAGAACTCTACTTGGC
This sequence comes from Bactrocera neohumeralis, assembly GCF_024586455.1. Taxonomy (NCBI): domain Eukaryota; kingdom Metazoa; phylum Arthropoda; class Insecta; order Diptera; family Tephritidae; genus Bactrocera; species Bactrocera neohumeralis. The sequence continues at coordinate 26,063,746 of NC_065921.1, forward strand.
CTAGGCTCGCAAAACGTTAAAAATAGTTAAATGACACCGCACTGAGGGGTAACATAGTTGGTGAGGACACGTTAATTATTTTTGGTTTTAGATACTTATCTAGGCATACATTTATGATATTAACAGCTCACAACTTCCAATCGTAGACCAAGTATCCTCTGGGTAGCCGAAAACCCGTTTAAACCATCCATTTGAAGGCGAGCTAAAGTGAGAAGGCGAAACATCCCTCCATAGGGTTGTATGCTAGGTTTGGGACCCGCCACGTAAACAACACCCCGAATAAAAAGATCAAAACAGTGTGTCTACGTCAAGAAAGAAGATGAACAGACATTAAAAAAGACCTTATGAATGAGACAAGAGTGATAGCGAATGCATCAACAGTTCGCCGGAGGCTTGAAAAGACAACAAAAAACGGCCGACGTCTTGCAAAAACACTTTTTTGAGCAACGAATGAAAAAACCGCCATATACACGAGCAAAAGCGCATGAAAATTGGTCGGTTTAACATTGGCAGAGCCAATTTTCTCGGATGATATCCGCCAGGGAGAAAGGTTCAGCGGATAATCCTAAAAATCACAGTACGCCAGGCAGTCAGCAGGCTGATCTGGGGCTGTTTTTATATGTTTATAGTGGAGTTCATGAATGGGATTAATTGAAGGGAGGAGTCAACTGTGAGGCCTATTCAAAAATGCTGGAAGCCAACATCGAATAACGGTATCAACACCAAAACGAGGCCACCTTTCAGAACGATGCTGCGCTATCTCAGTGCTCAGCCATGCCGCGGGTCCATCCATCTAACCTAATCTAATTTTGATCTTCTACCTTGCCCCGATTTAAAACCCAACGAAAACCTATGGATGATTATAAATGACCAGGTAGCCGCACAGAAGTCGAAGAACCAAAAGGACTGTATTCTGCCTTTTTGAAGATATGATGATATGGAGCTCGGATTACTGCATAAGCTCATATCGTCAATGTCAACAAGAATGGCTATGACTAAAGAAGGCATGACAAGGTACTGATTGAAATATTTCACAATAAATAGAGTAAAATTGTGAAATAAAGACAAAAAATTTCTTGATTTTAATAAAATAAGCGATTATAATTTTTTCCATGTTCTAAATCTCAAAATATTGTTTCCCAAATTAGGAATGAATTATTTCTCTCTACAAAAAGCTCAAAGTCTCTACTTGCAACTACTTTTTTCTTATCTTTATTTATCAAACATTTTCACAATGCAATGCAGAAACCCCAACCACCATTAGCCACACACCAGGCGTGGTTATTCATTGTCAATGTGATTCAATGAAAATTCCATAGAAAACAAAAAAACAAAAGCAAAAAGCAAAGGGCGCCTCAACGCTTATCACAAATAATTAATTTCCAAAGAATTACCAAAGTAATTTATGTGTAATGCAAGCACATTAGTTAAATTAATTAAATAACGACTGGCATTTGCCATCAATCAAAGCAGCAAAAACGAGCTACAAAAACAAAGACAAATAAATTGAAACAAAGGAAACGTCAACAAAATTAGCAAGTATATGCCATTAGGTGGTTAGGCAGGCGTTTAGAATATCAGGAAGTGACGGATTTTTGGTAGATTGGTTGAAATACTAGGGGGGTTCATAAGTACCCGAAAAAATTTCATTATTATTGCTTTGTGTGAATCATTACAGCATTGTATTACAAGATATGCTTTTGTATTTTAATTTTGGTGACGTTTGGCGAGTCTTATAGGGTGTTCCACAAGTTCATATTTTTAATAAACAGCTTAAAAAATTTTATTTTTTAAGTTAGGAGCAAATTTTGGCATTACAAACGTGACATTTCCACAGAATAAAGCTTTTGATGGAAATTTTTTTTATATTGGTGACGTTTATTGATTCTTAAAAGGTGTTCCACAAGTTCATATTACTTAATAAACAGCTCAAAAACTTTATTTTCCAAGTGGGGTGCAAATTTTTGCAATACAAACGCACCATCTGCATAGAAAAAAACCTTTGAAAAGAAATTATGCTTAAAAAATCTTTAATTTGACTTTTAAGGACCAACCTAAGACCAAACTTTGTTTAAAACAATGTAATTAACGGTATATAGGTGAGCCAAAAGCAATTTTTTTAGTAAATTGATAAGCAGTCGAGTAGCTGAGTGCCTGTGGATTGCAAAATTGTAGTGAAAATTACAAAAACACAAACAAATACATAACTGTTATCGAACACTTATCGATTTCGTAATTCAACTAAAGTGCTCTCAACTCAGAACAACTGCGCTAAATGAATGAATGTGAGCGCAGCTAGGTTCGTAAGCACGCTGGTGTGGGGCTGAGGGCTTAAGGGATTGCAACATACGTTTCCTAGATACATATCTACATAGACACATACCTATTTACTTGTTAACACTTATCTATAAAACTATTATTTCAATATGAACTCTATCAGCAGTCAACAATATCTACTTGAACCACACTTAATCGGCGGCAAAAAAATTGTCTGGCTTACTGTCTCTCCTTCAATGTAAACATGCATGTTTGCGTGAATCAACCGCTGTGACGTTTCAAGTGCCGTTGATAGCCACAAAATATGAAATTATTAACTATAACACTGCGTACAGTGACAATGAAAAGTATGACGCTGAAGATGATGATGATGATCAGGCAAATAAAACAGAACAACAAAAATCAAGAAAGCAATTAAAATTGCAGCAACAAATGTGTTGTAAATTATGTGTGTTTGTGTTGTTGTGAATGAAGCGATCATTAAGGCAATTGACAAGTTCACAATCACCATACAATTTACTTCTCAAGTCCACACACACATGCAAACACATATATTAATACAGGCGAGTTTATTCACACACTTTCTCGCACTCCGAAGTCCACGAGGGCCCACTTCGGTTACCGAGAGTGGGAAAAAAGGAAATTATAAGTTTTATTTTCATAACAAGCATTGTTCAGACGCATGTTTTTGTTGTAACAAGCAATTATTGAAAATAAAAATGAATGCATGAATGAGTTGGTGGGCAGGCGGCAAGGCGAAAAGTTAAATATGCGTGTGTACAGATATAAATAATAGACCTCTGTGACAACTTACAAGCAGTAAAGGGTGTGTCAATGGGTATTATTGGTGTTACTTATGAAAGAATAAGTGATATATTACAACAAATTGAGTTTTTTGGGATAAAATATATGAGCAAATAGAAATTATTTCGATAGTTTCTAGATATCAGATTTATGGCTAATTTTTTCTTGAAGGTAAGCTTAAGATTTTTCATCAAAATATTCTTTGTAGAATATGGTCGAACGAACGCATGCCCAACGATTGAATTTTAAGTGTGTTCTGTCCAATCCACAAAAAGGGAGATCCCACTATCTGCGCCAATTACCGTGTGATAAATCTCATCAACATCTCATAAAAGGTTCTAGCGAGCGTATTGAGTAAAAGATTAAAGCCCACCGTCAACAAACTGATTGGACCTTATCAGTGTGGCTTTAGGCCTGGAAAATCCACAACTGGCCAGATATTCACCATGCGCCAAGTCTTAGAAAAGCCCTGTGAGAAGAAAATTGACACGCCTCAGCTCTTCGTCGATTTCAAAGCTGCTTTTGGCAGCACGTAAAGGAACTGTCTTTATGCCGCGATGTCTGAATGTGGTATCGCCGCAAAATTATTACGGCTGTGTAAACTGACATTGAGCAACACCAAAAGCTCCGTCATTATCGGGAAGGACCTCTCCGAGCCATTCAGCCAAGGCGACTCCCCATAGTGTAACTTCTTCAATCTACTACTGGAGAAAATAACTCGAGCGACAGGGTGTACAGCTGCTCGCGTACGACGATGATATTGTTATCATTAGCCTCAATAACCTCGCCGTTAGTTCTGCTTTCTCCAAAATTGATAAGGAAGCGAAGCAGTGAACGAGGGCAAGACGAAATATCTCCTGTCAACATACTAAAAGTCGTCGCACTAACGACTTGGCTGCCACGACACTGTCGACAGTCATAACTTCGAAGTCGTATATAATTTCGTCTGTCTTGGAACCAGTATTAACAGCAACAACAATGTCAGCCTTGAAATCCAAAGCAGAATAACTCTTGCCAACAGCTGCTACTTCGGATTGAGTAGGCAATTGAGAAGTAAAGTCCCCTCTCAACGAACAAAGACCAAACCCTATAAGTCACTCATTATTCCCGTATTGCTAAATGGTACAGAGGCATGAAAAATGACAATATCTGATTAGTCGACGTTACGAGTTTTCCAGAGAAAGGTACTGCAGAAGATTTATGGTCCTTTGCGCTTTGGTCACGGTGAATACCGCATTCGATGGAATGATGAGCTGTATGAGATATACGATGACATTGACATAGCTCAGCGTATTAAAAGGCAGCGGCTACGCTGGCTAGGTGATGTCGTCCGAATGGATGAAAACACTTCGGCTCAGAAAGTATTCGACACAGTACCCGCCGTGGGAAGCAGAAAAAGAGAAAGACGTCCATTTCGTTGGAAAGACCAGGTGGAAAGGTATCGGTTACACATGAAATCTCCAATTGGCACCAAAACGGTGTCTACGCGAATAAAGAAGAAAACGATTTATGAAGAAGTACAATAAAATGCCAGCTGAGTTCAAAAAATTGCGATTATGCCATACTTTGTGACAAACTCAATAATCCCTATTTGGATACCCTGTATACGTGAATAATGTCAATGTACTTTAAACATATGTAAACAAGATACAAAACGCATCACAATTATGGCAAGCAATCATAAAAGTAAAAGCATATCTCTACATATACATATATATTTAAGTATATATTATATGTATGTATGTATGAACATATATATTTGTTGTTATATATGACTAACCATCACATAAAATGCACGTGGTTCGGTTTAGAACCTTGCTTTTTAGGAGGAAAGAAAGTAGATGGTTAAGATAACTTTTCGATAATCTTTCAAAACATTTTTGGATACAAAAATCTTATTTAAAAGAGTTTGATGTTGGTTTGGATAACAACATGACCTTTAAACTCTTATTTAACTTAGCATAATGAAAAGGTTCTCTTTCACAACAAGGTTCAGCAGTTTGTTGATGCAGCAAGTATTTCCAAACTACTCAAGTTCTGAAAACGCTAGACACAAATATTTTACACACATGTAAGTATGTAAATATAAATATTTTCGACCTTTTGAAAAATACTAAAAAATCCCAAAATTCTAACTTCCTCAAGTCAACAAAAAAAAACCACAAATTATGAAGGTCGACTTAATTGCATTAAATATGGGAGCCAATACCTGACAGGTTTAATGAATAAGGGCGCGAAGGTGTCATGTGCTGTTTGTATATTTGAGGGCGGTACCTGAAGCAATGAAAACGTAAAATACCAGCACCCGCACCATAAGAGGAAACAGATGTTGCGCTTAGAATATTTTTTGAAGAGTGAAGGCAGCTGGCTTTGGGACACTTGTGGGAACTACAAGGGCGAAACAAAAATAGTTTCACACAAATTTGTGAACATATGTACAAGTATCTACATACATATGTACATACTATATCTACTTGATGTCTATATGAAAATATCGTTCAACGAAATATGTTGAAATAGCAAACGAAGTTTGGAAAAATCAGTGAAAAAATTAAAAAAATATATTTAAAATGCTTGTGACTGCAACACTTCATTGAAAATTTTATGAAAAGAACAAGTTTTATAGTAAACGTGCAAATATTTAAACAACAATAATTTATTGTGAAAGAGTTACAGTTAAAGAGAGTTTGATGATAACTTGCGATAATCATATAACTGCTTACTCTTTATTTATTATTGGTTTATGCCAGTTAATGTGCTTTTTGCCAGTTGTTTGTCCGATTTGCCAATTTTCATATGCAGGCAGATCGAATAAAGCTGCAACGACTTTATTTTCCATATTTTGAGAATTTTAAAATAAAAATTAACGTATCAGTTTCGCACACTCACAACAAATAGTCTGCTTAAGTTGCCCAGACGCCGCAACAACAATAAAATAGGTAGTTAGTCATATGCAGTTGCAGATAATTGGCTACAATAACAGTGTGTGACTGACCTCTAACGTTAATTAAATTTCACATTGCTTGATGATTTTCTAAAATTGGCTAATTATAGTGCAGGCGCTAGCTTAATGAGCCACTGGCGCTAGCTGATGGTCAACAGGTATCAGTAGTTGCAATTTTATTTGCAAATTCAATGTCAAGTAGTGTGAAGGGCTTTATGTTGTACATAATATATTAAAATATTAGTGAAAGCAGTAAAAAAAGTTAATCCGTTAAAAACAACGCGAGAATTTACACTGCGTCATTAAGTGAATCATACTAAAGTATAAAATTAAGTAAATTTAATTAAAAAGATTCTAAACAGAAATAATTAAAATTTATTCGAAACAGGAAATTTATTTGAATATTAAGTACTCGTACTGTTTATTAAGTGCCTAATTTACAGTTAGAGGCCGCAAAAAAACTTATGGTATATTATGCTTGTCGATGCCTTAAAAAAATGCAGCATTGTGAATTAAATTATATTTGTTATAATAAACAAACAGAAATTTATAAATATTTTTTCAAATGGACTCACAAAATAAAATAATAGTGAATAGTGAGGTATATTCATTCAGTTATTCCTTTTTTAAGCTCAAATATAATGCGCTGAGGAGGGCGAATCCAACAAGGCTGGTATCAAAAAAATGGTGAAGTCTCTAAGACAATTCCTTTTTTTCTATGTTGGTACTTATTTTTTATTTTTGGCAATATATGCAATATTTTATTTTTCTGATTTATCAGGTGAAAACAGGCAACCCTTGTTTATTTGCAGAAATCGATAAAAGTGTTATTAAAAAGTTAGAAGACTAAAGCCTCTATGAAAATGTAGCATTATCGTTACTAAAACAGAATTTTTAAAGTGTAGCTACATTATACTATAAAAATCATTCTAAAAAATTGAACTAACAACAAGTGGGGATGGGCTAACTAGGCTAGGTTTTGCAAAACTTCGCTAAAACTACTAAAAAAATGTTACTTAAGAATTCAACATGCATTAACAGAGAAAATCGAATAGTTTACAATCCAGTTTGGTATCTTATCAGTTTTGTTTGTTCGGGAAAGGTATTTTTTTCGACTACAATTATTTGAAAAAAAAAGTGTCGCGAAATTTTCACGGAAATTCCAATTTTCAGTTTTATCTTTTGCCCAAGTTCTAAGTTAAGGTTTTAACTAAAACGCGTACTTTTTTCACTTTAGATGATCCTGAAAGGAGTTATACTGCCAACGCGGGCACACATTTTTCCGAGGGGTCACCGAAAATGGTGTCGCAATGGCCGAGTTAAAAATACTTTCTGCTAAAAATTTCAGAATTTCCTTGTTAACAATAAAAAATTATAATAAAATATTAAATTTTTTATATGAGAAAAAAATTGTTGAAAAAATACTGTTTTTTACCCGGGGAAACCCATTTAACTCCTTAAGCAATTTAAAAGTGTTCGAATAACTTTTTTTCAGCAAGTTTGGTTGAAATAGCTATAGTGGTTTGTGGGATATGCTCATTATCTATTATACGCCAATTTACCGTCACTTGTCACTGGGATACATTTGTAGCAAATAACGGTTTCGTATCTTAATTTTGAGCTTAGTTATAGCTCTTTACATATTTTCGCTTAATGTCATTTTGTTGGCACGCCTATGAACCAAGTCGCCCTTATGCAATGAAAACTTGCCTTAAGTGCCAAAGACCTTATAGTCAAAGATTAGCCACGATATTTCAATAGTTATATGTGGATACAACACTTTGACCTTGATCTTGATTTGTTTTAGGTACCACAAACAACATTTAAGTGAACAAATTTATAATATTCTATAGCAAGATGTTGCGAGCGTAAAAAACTAAAAAAAAAATCTAAAGATCAAATTCGATTATTCAGAGCTCCAGTTTTATATAAATAATTTCATAGTCATCTTATTAAAATTTCGATTTTTTATGTTGTCAAAGTAAAACTATTTAGCTTTTGTGAATACAAATTTGCACCTAATAATCAAAAAAAAATAATATCGTAGAAAACATAACGAAATCGCACAATTTTTATAAGAAACTGTTTCATAGCATATTTGTTCATATTTGCATAATTTTTGTAAATTTTCTTTAATAATTTTATAGCTTTTTTATAATTTTTTGAAATAATCACTTTTTACCAACCAAAAACCAGTGTGAAAATTCGTAATTCATCATGGATTTACTCTCCTACCATCTTCTACGAAATTCTATGACTATTTTATAATTTTTTATTATCACCAATCAATCATTTATTCACATTTGCCCAACTTTTAGGTGCTAGTGCTCCAAATAGCACAAAACTTATTTGAATTTAAATGTATTTTTTTTATTTGGAGCATTATCTTATCACCGAAAGATAATTAAAAATATATTAAAACTTATATTTGCATATATTTACCTCAAAAATTACGACGCTGTGAGTTGAAATGTGATTTTTAACAAATTTTCTTCTAAACTTGTTTGCCTTCGTTTAAATTTCTTAAAATTCACTTGTATTACTATAATTAGCACAAGAATTTCTGTATTTTATAATCACTTATTAAGCCTATTTGCATTTATCGCGTACAACAATATTTGTATATTCATGTATGTGCATGCAGTAACTTGCAGAACAATTTCTTTGCAATAAATCTTCGCTTATCGCTCACAATTCAACACTTTCACAATTTAGCGTAAATTTCTGCAACAATTCAGCATTTAATAAGCACATTTGCCCACAAATAAATAATTTCCATTTTACACACACTTCATTTGCGATAAACGCATACAATGGCGGCTCATTACTTGAGCTGGCCGGCCTTTGGCTTGTGACTCCCGGGTCTCGCCAACAACAAGCACAGCAATCCAAAAGGGCGAATATGCACGATAATTAACTTTTCTTCGTTGTTGTTCACTTGATTTTGATGAATTATAATGAATTTATTCGCGTACGCGTTGTAAGTAGTTTTTTCGATTTTGCCTTTGCGACTTTTTTTTACTTTTTTATTGCCTCTTGAGTTTACTTTTTTGCTGTGTAATAATAAATTCAACAACTGCAACGCAAAATGAAGCACAACGAATTGCCGACACAAAACGAACACACCGACACTTACTTGTTACAAAATGCAGCACAAAAAGGGGGAGGGTAACACGGCACTACGTACAAAGTGCAGCGGCAGCGCAGCGACCAGCTGACGTTTATTATTTATTGTATGCGCTACACTTATGTTTGTATGTGTATGCACGTCTAGGGGGTCTGACCGGTCGTTAATGTTGAGAATGTTGCGCGTTTGCCGGCAAAATATGCAACAATTGCAGAAATGCTGGACGCGGTGAGTACTACGACTGCACTGCTAGCTGGCAGCTGCGGCACCGACAACTGCCACGATTTCGCGACAGGTGACAGCTGTCAATATTTGCCCCTGCAACGCACACTAGGGATTAACTATTGCTCACGCACATTTGTTGCGACACAATTTTCCTCGTTTCTAGTAGTATTTCTAATGATTATTTCCATTCAAATTAAATACACCGAAAGTTGCGAGGTTCGTAGCGAGAAAATATGTAAGACACACGCGCACGCACTTGAATATCGTTTAAATTATAGTTGGAGAAAACATATCAAAAATTACTTTGGAGTGTTAGAAAAATTGAAAGAAATCATAAAACCGAGCGACGAGAAGCGAAGTTATTTCACACAACATCCAAACTAAACGAACAGACGACGAATACTGAATTCGCTGCTGCTGCTGCTGGCCAAATGCTACGCCAGTTACTTGCTACGACTCCAGTGGCAAAGGCAAACCAGCTGCGGTGCACTGAGAGCGCATGCATTTGCGTGGCGGCAGAGAGCGTCTTCCGGTGTGGTGTTTGCTAGTATTGAGCGGTACGCGTTGAAATGGAACGGAGAAGAGCAACAAAGTTGTGTGGGAGAGACCAATTCGTCTGAGTTTTATTTAAGTAGGCACGAAATGGTAATGAAACGTTAGGTTTTATAGTAAGCGTTGGGTGGTGGGGGGCATTTGCATTGTTTGTGGAGGTCGTTGGTGCAGAGCGCGTATAAGAGTTTGCGAATGTTGTGAAAGAGGAGGTGAAGTAAAATACGAAAATGCATTTGTTTGTGCTGAAGTCGCAATCAGCTGTGCGGCGGCGAATTGGGGTGGATAAGACGTGTGTAGAAAAACAAAAAAACACAACAAATAAGAAATACATAAATAAATGAATCTAAGAATCATAATAATAAATAAACTAACAATTTAATTGCAAGTAAAATTAAATTAAATTAAAATTAAACATAGAGAATCAAAATTAATGATATGAAGATAGTTTGATAATTTTAAATTAATTTTTTTGCACGAAAAAAATATTGTATGTACATTCGCGTTAATGCCTGTGAAACAATGCTTTCCTACTACCAGGATACCGTGAAACTGGCAATAAGTCTTCGTTCTATGCGTACGACCCGGAAACTGACAATCAAGCGGCCGAATATTGAGACAAAAGTGAGCAGAAGCCGAAAAACACATGAAAGCAGGTCAAAAATCGAGGTTATATTGGCAGTTTTCTTTGATTATCGACGTGTGGTGCACTCCGAACTCCTTCCGACCCGCCAAAATGTCAACATGGAATACTATTTGAGTATTATGGGTCGAATATGTTGGTATCTTTATAGCAAAACATGTTGAAACTGTTCTAGATTATGGATGTAGGAGTAAAATTACTTGTACAACCAATCTTATAGAAAGAACTGTACAGTTTGAGCCAACTAACGCGCAATTTTAAGGTGTGAGTATGACTCCTTAATTTAACTAAATAACTGGTCAATTACAAAGTTCTCGGCCACTCATAGTTTTCCAAAGTTTGTTTTTGTCTATTATTCATCCCCTCAAGAGTAGTACATTAACTATAGCGACCCTTCAACTTTTCGATTACAATCGGCCTCAGTTTTGGCGATCACCTCTTCATTCGACGAAGATTTACATATTTCTTTTGTTGATTGAACTAAATTCTTTTTTCAAGGTAGTTAATAAAAATTATTTCATACATATCTCAAAATACAGATCCCTTAACTTTCCCTGCCGACTGTTGTGTTTTTCCACGTTTTGGAGCGGGTTCATGGTGTGCAGTTCACTCGGAAGACTGTCGATTGTACTATGGAGTAAAACGATAGAGTCTTGTTTCATCCATTGTCACATATCGAGACAAAAACTCGGGCTTATTACGCTTGAGCATCTACCAATCTTTGATGTTTAATTTTTCTGGGGCAGTGTCGAGAAACTACGGAAATAACACTACTCCAGCGTACTGAATGGCAGTGAAAGCATAACAGCAAGAGATGGTGAACCGGTTTCTCCAATCGATGACGATGGAGCAGGCGTTCCATTGCCCGACCATGAAGAAATTCGATTAGAAATTATCAGTTTAAGTATAACAACTGATAAGGAGCATGCATCAGCTTATTTATAGCATACGGTCAGACGAAATCATGTCCGACGATTGGAACTTATGTGTGCTCTGCCCAATTCACAAAAAGGTAGACCCCACAATTTGCGCCAACTACCGTGGGATAAGTCTCTTCAACATCGCATATAAGGTTCTATCGAGCGTATTGTGTGAAAGATTAAATCCCACCGTCATTAAACTGATTGGACCATATCAGTGTGGCTTCAGCCCTGAAAAATCAACAACCGACCAGATATTCATCATGCGCCAAGCGTTGAAAAAGATGTATGGAAAGAGAATCGACACATACCATCTCCTCGTCGATTTTAAAGCTGCTTTTGACAGCAAGAAAAGAAGCTGCCTTTATGGCACTATGTCTGAATTTGGTGTCTCCGCAAAACTAATACGGTTGTGTTAACTGATGTTGAGCAATACCGTAAGGATCGAGAAGGACCTCTCAGAACCGTTCTGTACCAAACATGGTTTCAGACAAGGCGACTCCCTTTCATGTGACTTCTTCAATCTACTCCTGGAGAAAATAATACGAGCTGCAGAGCTAAATAGAGAAGGTACAATCTTCTACAAGAATGTAAAACGTGGCATCGACATCATTGGCCATAACAACGGTGCCGTTAGTACTCCTCTCTCCAGGCTGGACAAAAAATGAAGCCAGTGTGTCTGGTAGTGATCGAGGGCAAGACGAAATCTTTCCTGTCACCAAACAACGAATCTTCGCATTCGCGACTTGGCTACCTGTTGACAGTCACAAATTCGAAGTCGTAGGTAATTTCGTCTATCTTGGAACCAGTATTAATACCAAAAAAAAAAAACGTCAGCCTCGAAATCCAACGCAGAATAACTCTTGCCAACAGGTGCTACTTCGGACTGAGAAGGCAATTGAGAAGTAAAGTCTTCTCTCGACGAACAAAGACCAAATTCTGCAAGTCATTCATCATTCCCGTCCTGCTATATGACAACATCTGATGAGTCGGCGTTATGAGTTTTCGAGAGAAAGGTTCTGCGGAAGATTTATGGTCCTCTGCGCATTGCCCACGGCGAATATCGCATTCGATGGAACGATGAGCGACATTGACATAGTTCAGCGAATTAAAAGACAGCAGCTACGCTGGCTAGGTCATGTTGTCCGAATGGATAAAAACACTCCAGCTCTGAGAGTATTCGACGCAGTACCCGCCGGGAGAAGCAGAGGAAGAGGAAGACCTCCACTCCGGTGGAAAGACCAGGTGGAGAAGGACTTAGCTAAACTTAAAGTCTGCAATTAGCGCAAAACTGCGAAAAGGAGAAACGACTGTTGTAAACTTGGATATAACCGCGAAAGCAGTATCTACGCTAATAAAGAAGAAGAAGAAGTGTCCGGAAACTCATCACAAAGCCAAGTTTTTGCTTCAACTGTATTTTTTTCCATTCAAAAGGCAATTTGTTATTAACACGTGAAAGTACTTTTTATTACTTTTTTCACAACAACAAAATTTGCTTCACTGAAAATGATTTCATTCATAAACTAACCACCCGAAGGCTGTTAAACACTCGTCTTTTGAATGTTATACCATGTTCAGACCGAAAATTTAAAAGATTAGATTACATTTAAGCATTTCATAACCCAACAGTGTTCTCACTGCCGTTAGAAAGATCAAAAAACAGCTGTTATTGTCATTCAAGAATTCACATCGCTTAATATTTATCAAAAGGAAAGATTGTCATATAGTATTTTGAAATAAAAGCCGTCTTTTTTTAATATTTTTCATATAAATAATGGATGCATTTTTTCATTTGTTAAGTTGATTTTCAGGCGAAATTAGATTCATTGCTTTAAAAAAAATTTGTTTGTTTACATTTTTTCCACTTTGTAGTGTCTAAATCAGCTGTGATAATGTAACAGATTTCCACTAAAGTAGATTGCGCAAAATCAGAGTGCACAGAGAGATTTAGCGGGATCAGTTTGAAATCATTTCAATGAAGTGATTTGGAACTGTCATTTTTGTATGGCGAAATCTTGATAAATTTTTAAGATTAGTGGATAATCCATTCAACAGCCGAAATCGTGTGATTAAGTGTCGGTCTGAACATGGTATTAATGTTAACTAAAAATCATGTGGGTTTAATTCTATTAGCGCCATCTATGTATCAGGCCCGGGACTTTTCAATTGATCTGTTATTTGTGCTTTCATATTTTATTGACTAAATTCAATTGATTTTAACTTTAGTTTACAAACATTTTAATCAAGCAATGGCTAGAGTTATGCACAATAAATTTGCTTCTTCGGTAAGCACCTATGTATGTATGTACACAAATACATACGTACACTTATGTAATAAAACCTTCGCCATGCTAAGTTCACCAGCCTGCAACTGAGTTTAAGGACACTCCGCATTTGGTGATTTATGCAAAAACAACAAAGAAAAACGATTTGTTTATTATGAATTCGCATTTCAATGCCTTTGTCCTCTGGTTGGCAGCGCACTCAGCAGAAGCCTAACTCTGAAAATTATGGCCTACAGAAAAATGTGAATGCGCAGCAAAAAAGCACAAACAAATTTGAATGTACAAGTGTTTGTACTTAGGTTTGAATGTATGTATGTGTTTATATGTATGTATGTATATATATATATGTATATATTTTTTTTTTTCACATTAATATTTGTATTTATGAGCTTTTAACGCATTCTCTAACATTTATGCGGAGAAAAGACACATACACACATACATACATGCAAACATTTCAGCATTATGTGGCACAAAGGGTTTTGAACTTTAGGACATTGTGCCACTTACGATAGCGAATGTTCACAGCAGCAATGACACTCCATTCAACCGGCAGCAGCTCATTCATTCATTCGCTCATTCGCGCAATCTGGCATTTTGGCATTTGCTTTATTCGCATTTGCTGAGCACTTTCTTGGCCCAGTTATTAGCGAGCCAAAATAATCAGTCATTGTCTATTCAAACACACACATACATACATATGTATATACATACATACATAATAATAATAATAAATATTGTACCCAAATATTTATAACAGTGTGTCTGTAAATCTGCTTGTAAAAATATAATTCTGATTTTGTGCGCTTTTGATACCAACTCCATTCTTAAGCGCCTAATCTCGCGAGCACAATCAATAATCAGCAATAAAATTTCGCTGCTATTGTATATATACATACATGTATATGTAGATAAGTATGTTTGTAAGTATCTTAAGCCATGTGACTATTGAAAAGTTTATGGCTCTTCAGCTGGGTAATATGGATGAGGTTGAGGGGAAGGAAGGCACTTGATAACTTTTTAATACCTTCGATGCATAAAAACAGGCGTACAAAATATCAGAAGTCGAACTCCACATACATACATAGATACATATACATATGTACTTATATTCATACATACATATATGAATATGTACTTTTATATAGCAGTCTTCGGCATAGGTAGCACAAAGATTTGATAGCTGGCGCCACCAAAGCTGGAAAGAAGCGCGAAAAGCAGAATTTTTTTGTGCACATACACACACTTACTTGTGTTTATGTGTGCGCTGCAGTAATAAGGAAAAATCTGGGTCATGCGAATGACTTGCTGGAATCTAAATAAATTTGCTACACTTATACATATGTATATGTGTAATACATTCAATATACAATACCGTATCGAAATCAATAAATATTGAGTTAAGATTTTTTCTTAAAGAAAAGCGGATCTATTTCGGTGTGGTGTGATAATTCAATAAATTTCTTAATTATACCGTTTGATGATCTATTGCTTACTTAGTTTTTGATAAAAGATCACTTATAAAGGATTCATAGAGACGCTACAAAAGTAGACCGATAGGGACAGCAAACGACGCCATATTTTACCCGCTCTCTTGACATTTCTCTTCAGTAAGGTTTGCCATTTCAGCATGGAAAGATATACGATCCAACAGCGAGTCGAAATTATTAAAATTTACCACCGAAATGCACAGTCAGTGGCCTCAACTTTAAAAGTCATCCAATTTATGGTAGTCATAATCGTCCTTTCAGATCAACAATTGAGCGTTTAGTGGAAAAATTTGAATCCACAAGCAGAGAACAAAATGTTCTCGTGCCAGTGAGACAAAGCAGTGCCTCTAATATAGAAAATATTGCTGCCCCTAGCGCATCAATTGAGGAAGAACCAATTAGTCTCTCACCCGTCGTTCTCAAGCGTTTTGCATCTCTGTGACGTCGTTGTGACGAATTTTGCAAAAAAATCTTGGTCTAAGTCCTAAGATCAAGCTGACGCAAGAACTGATGCTGCTTAGTCACCAGAATCGCCGTATGTTCGAGAATTGAGCTGAGCAACAACTTGAAAATTATCCGGATTTTCGTCGAAAAATCATCTTCAGCGATGAGGCTCATTTCTGGCTGAAAGGCTTCGTCAGTAAGCAAAATATGCGTTACTAGTCAGACAGCAGTCCACACGTACTCTATGAGTCACCATTTCATTCCGAAAAAATTACCGTTTGGTATGGTTTATAGGCCGGAGGTGTCATTGGGCCATACTTCCGCCGTCATGTTCAAGACCGGCACGTTAGTGTGAAAGGGAATCGCTACCACTTAATGATAACCGAATATTTTTAAGCCCGAGATGAATGATATGAACTTGGACAATATGTGGTTCCAACAGGACGCCACCACAAGCCACACAGCGAATGCCACAAACCATTTATTGAAAACCAAGTGTGGTGAACGGTTATCTCACGAAATGGCCGAGTCAATTGGTCGCCTCGATCGTGCTATTTGACGCCATTAGACTATTTTCTGTGGGGCTACGTCAAGTCTATGGCATGTGCCAACAAGCCAGCGACGACTGATGAATTTCGTACGAATATCGAACATAAAATTGCAGCAGTATCGATTTATGCTTGAAAACCGTCGAAAATTGTGTTCAGCGTCCGGACTTCTGCAACCGTGCTTAGGTTAGGTAAATAGGCTGATGTTCCTAAGACCACTAATAATCCCACTTGGATTGCTAGAGTCGCTTGTTTGTTGTGATGTCCAGATGAAAAACACCGTCATATATCTACAACACTCCTAGAGACAGCAACAAAAAATATATTGAGCTGGGCGATGCTGAAGCACTCCAGCTAATTCGTCGGGATTGTAGAGTGTATGGCAACCTTAGTCTGTCGAAAGCTTGACAATGAGAGCTGGAATGAAAAAGTGTTTAGATGTTTCCACCTTATCTTACCTCCTTCAACTTTGACAATTTTCGTCCTCCACAATCTTAAGCCTCACCGCGTCAGTGCCAATGGGGTAATGTCTAGTTAGGAGGCCTAATCTTGCTCGTGAGTTTCGATCCATCGGTGAAGAAGCTTACTGCGCCTCTTCTCCAGCCACTCCGCATCAGGGATGCAATCGAAGTAAGGGAGGATTCCGGAATGTCAGCAGCGCATTTACCGGCAATGCCCACGGAGGCTATATATAGAATGGCAGTAAGTGCCATAGTTGATGTTGTACGTAGTGCACCGCTGATCCCAATGAGAACCGCTTGTTGAACACCTTTTAGCTGTGCGAATTTACCAAGCGACCGAAATTGGCTTCACTAAGATTTCGTAAAGCCAAAGCACAACTCTAAGAGATAACCCACTTCACTGGTGTTCATCCGACAGCCTCGTCCCTTGAGTTCTTTCAATAAGCCGTTTACAACTAAGATCCAGAGAACTAAAAGAGAGTCCGCTAGGAAAGATGACGCCCACCAACCAGAACCCTGGTTTTATTGACATTTCACAAGTCATTTACAATTAAGATCCAGAGTAAAAGAGACAACCATTTTCTGTTGCAGTATTTCTTATGCGTGCAGAGCAGGGGCAAGTATGATGTCATTAGGACGTACTAGAATGATTTGAACCAATTTAAAGTGCTAGGCTGTGAAGTAACGCTAGTCTAGAAATGCAGAGAAGGCCGTTTCGTCGACCTAAACCTACTTCTTCTGTGAAATGGTTTCTTGGAAAATGAGCGACCTGGCGTAAATTTAACGACACCTCGCTGCTCGAAGTCAGCGCTTCCCGAAATGGTTCCTCAGTCCTCTCCAGTAGTGTGGGTTGATTCCTCGAGGGTGTAGTGGCGTAGTAGTAGATCCACTATAGCTGCCGCCTCTAGTTTAGCTCCGTTATAAATTTCCCCCACCCTTGAGACAGCTTCCTTGTAAAGGGATGCTGACCGTTCATCAGCATACTTAATAATATGTTGAAGCCCATGGTGCCATTTTCGCATCTTGGAGGTGGTCCGAGATTCCCCCTGACCACCTGACCATAAAGACTGCAGATATAGCCGCCGCTTTTCGCTTCCACTCATCGCGGGAGATGGTGTCATCTTCTCTGCTACAATCCAACATCCCGAGTTAAATAAGTAATTCGGTAAGTTTAGCGATTTCGCTAAAGGTTGGTGCCGCTCCAATCCGCTACTTCTTGTCGAGGAAGGCTTCCTCCTCGTTCTCTGTCGCTTTAAAGCAGATTAGCATATCGCTCGATCTTCCTCTGTTTTCATATTCGCCGCTCAGCACTCTCTTAGCCCACTCACGTGTGCTGGCATGTTGTTCAGATTCCTGTCCACCATTCTTGCCACCGTAGAGCTCTACGATCTTCATCTTCGTTGCTAAGCGACGATCGGATATCAACATTTTTAAACTTCTCGTTAAAAGTCACTGGCTCGAAACCCATAGTCTCTTAGGCAAAGTTGTTCCTAATGATGCATACGCGATTTTATAAAATAAAACATGTATCTTTAAGTCATCTTTTCGGTTTTTTGTGTAGAACATGTGACTTGAAATTAGTAGTCGTGTTAAAAATATCTTAGCAATAAACGTTTTACTTACGAACTAGTGACGTCTTCGGCTTTCATGCAGTCGAATTTATTCATTAAAACGGGTGATCCAAGTAGAGGTGCTTTTTTCAAAACCCAGATCAAGCTATGATGTTGTTTTTGTTCAGTATTGTTTGACTTTTCATCGTGGGAAGGCTTACTCAGTAGATATGTAAACAAGCGAAATTGCCGTATTTGATACGAAGACCAACTTAAAGAAGTTCAAGAGCTGCCATCTCATTTATCAATTGAAGCTCGCGATCTCGGCCACATTTAGTTTCAACAAGACGGCGCCACTTCTGACACATCGCATCAATCAATCGACTTATTGGGAGAACACTTCGGTGAGCAGATAATTTCACGTTTTGGGCCGGTCGATTGGCCACCAATATCGTGTGATATCACACCGTTAGACTTCTTCCTGTGGAGATATGTAAAATCTGAAGTCTATGCGAACAATCCCGCTTCGATTCAGGCCACGGAACAAAGCATTACGCGTGTCATTCGCCGGTTACCAGTGGAAATGATCGAACGAGTCATCGAAAATAGGACTCAACGGATGAACCATCTGTAGTCGCGGCCATCATTTGAGAGAGTTAATCTTCAAAAAATAAATGCCAAAGAATGTTTTTTCGAATGATAATAAACATTTCCCATTAAATTTGAAGTTTTTGTGTTTTTTCTTTAAAAAAGTAGAGAGAGAGAGAGCATATATGTGTGTGTAGATTATTTTAGGTTTTCAAGTGACTTAAATTTCTCAAGCAAACATTTGTCACACATCAGCAGGTGTAAATTTTATGGCCAGAAAAATGAATGCACAGCCGCATACAAAGCTAAATGGAAATATTATATATATATTGAACAGTGTATCACAACCAAAAACAAATTGAGAAATCATTTCACATGCAACTGTCAACATTATGAAATCATAAAAATGCTTCAATCCAGAAAATCAAAGTTTCAGCTCACAATGATTGCTACTAAGTTTAAATTGATACGTGCATACATGCATACAAATAAAAAGCATAATGTTTGCATACATGCATGCAAGTATGTGTGTGCATGTTGTACGTGTTGTGTGTACGTTTTCTTTTAATTAAGCAATCGGCTTCCAATCGACGATCAATAAACTCAGATTGATAGCTACCAAGATAGAGGCGTCAGGCAATCTACACATACCGATATACATATGTATGTTTTTGTAGATATGTCTGTCTATATGTATGTACATAAAAACATAAAATCGCGCCAATATCAGTTTGTACATACATATATGTATGTATATGTGTATTGGTGCATCAGTTTGTATTTACATAAATGCAAGTGATTTATGCTGAAAAGGTGAAAGCGTTGCTTAAATTAAAGTTTACCAATAAACTTAAAAGAGCACACAATTGGAGCTATACGTGCATGCATACTTACATACACATGGTCATACATACATACATATGTATGTATGTACATATGAATTCAACTGCCGTTCAATGCTTTTTCGAAAATACCCAAATGGAAATGGTGTCTGAGTCGATTTGTACAGCTGCAGGCTATAATGATCCGATCTGAACAATTTCTTCGGAGATGGTGGGTCGGTCAGCTGCTCTACAAAGCAATATTCTATAGTGATCAGATTTTAGTGATGTCGCTAAATGAGTAGATTCTTCGAGAGAAAAAGACGTCTGCGTAATTTCACTTTCGATATTTCAAAAGATGGCAAAATCTTTTTCATCTTCTTTGGCACTACAACCGTGTGTTGGTCTTGGCCGAGAACACGAATCTTCGCGAGTTACCTTTTTTATTTCAGACAGGTCGCTATGCACTTGATCCTTCCTTTGGATGCGTGGCGCCCATGCTTCCGATGGCCACATATGGGTGTCGAGTCAAAAGAGCTTTTCCGTCGAGCATCATCTTAAATGCGAACGACATGGCCTAACCAGCGCTTCGTTGAAGTTTTATGCGCTTTACTATATTCGTGTCATTGTAGAGCTCATACATTTCGGGACTCCATCTTCTTCGATTCTCTATGGCTGCGCAGATCTTGCGAAGAACAGTTCTTTCGAATGCTCCAAATGTATTCTCACCTCGAGTTGTCATCGTCCATGTTGCTGCGCCGTATAATAGGACGAGAGTGTAATTTTGGTTCATCCAGAGAGGGACCACCAGGCTAAGATTATTGTTGGAATTCTGGTTCCGAGATACACAAAGTCCCTAACTTTTTCAAATGTATAGCTGTCAACAGGTACGTGGTTCCCAAGAGGCGAAAAATCTTTGTATGTGGCTTCCAGGTACTTTGTCTTGCCCTCGTTCACCGCAAGATCAAGCTCTTCATCTCTTTTTCTGGACTTGAAAAGGCTGCGTTGACAGCTCTGTTGTTAAGGCCTACGATGTCAACATCATCTGCGTACCTCAGTAGCGTTGTACTTTTAGATTGGGCAGTGCCACTGCGAATCAAATGAGCCGCTTATTATCACTTTTTCCAGCATTATATTGAAAAAGACGCATAAGAGATAATCACTCTGTCTAAAAGCTCGTTTAGTATCGAACGGCTCAGAGACATACATCCCGATTTTAACGAAGGTTCTGCATACCAAATTTAGACATGGCAGCTCCTATCAGCACTGTCGACAGCGGTTTTGAAATCCACAAGAAGGTAATGGGTGTTGAACTGTTTGTCAAGGGTATTCTCTAGCATTTGACATACTGTGAAAATCTGGTCTATGGTGGATTTGCCAGGATTTGGTCTAAAACCACACTGATAAGATCCAATAGGTTTATTTACAATGGGCTTAAGTCTTCTACACAATACTGTCGAAAGAATCTGATATGCAACGTTGCCGGTTTTAAACAGCTCAGCCAGTAATCTATCGGCCTCTGAGGCTTTGTCGTTCTTAAGTCATCTTAGAGCCGTTTTCAACTTGTATTGTTTAAGTGGCGGGACGATATTGTTGTCGCGGTAGATTCTTGTTGCTGGGTCATCTTCATCCATCGCAGCACTGCCTCCGCCATTTAGCAGGTTCGAGAAATATTTCCTCCATGTTTCGAGTATACTCTGTGTATCTGTTAACAGGTTTCCATTCCTGTTTTTACAGAAGACGGCTCGGGCTTGAAACCATTTGTTTGCTTCCTTAATTTCTGATTAAATTTTCGGGCTGACCTCCTCCTAGTGGTCACGTCTTTCTGCCTCTCTCTTCTTTTTGCTGAAAATACATCTTTCTTCTAAAAAAAACTAGCTCGCATATATACCGACGGGGCTAAATTGACTTAGCTTGCCACGCTACTGTGTGGCACGTCTTGTAGAAACCATATGTTATCAAGATCAATTTCTGCCAATTGCGGCCATAAACAGTTAGTTATCAACAATCTATGCCGCTCTCCATTGATACTGGCTTCATTTCGAAAGAAGTACGAATCGGTGATGAGGTAGGCTAACCAGACCAAAAACCACACAAAGCTGTCAATTTAGGTGAATGAAAAGATGATTTTCCGGAAAAAATCGTTTTCGTTTTCGAATTGTTCCAATGTAAAATCGACAAATTCACGACGTCTAATG
This sequence comes from Bactrocera neohumeralis, assembly GCF_024586455.1. Classification (NCBI taxonomy): domain Eukaryota; kingdom Metazoa; phylum Arthropoda; class Insecta; order Diptera; family Tephritidae; genus Bactrocera; species Bactrocera neohumeralis. The sequence goes on from NC_065921.1 coordinate 26,085,620, forward strand.
GCTTCAAATCTTGAGTGAGAGCAATTTCATACGGATCTAAGCCCAAATCCTTTCTCAAAATCCGCCAGATTGTGGTTTAAGACACTACCAATTCTTTAGACCGTCTTGGAATCGACAAATTGCGTTCTTTTACAAGACTTGACATATTAAAAATGGCCGAAACGACACTGAAAAACCACATCATTCCTATTGGAAACCCCGGTACTTTTTCTAAAAAAAGTTCTAAAATCTTAATAATCTGCGGTAAATCTCGCTGGAGTTTCATTTCTGAGCAATATTTAATGAAAACAATTTCCTACGGGGCACCCTATAAGCATTAAAATTGCGACTCTGATATGCATATCTAAGTTTTTGTGTTCATTTCTAAGCGCAAAGTGTTTGCTGTGAGTAAACCTTGGACTTGATTGAATTTAATTGTGACTGCCATTGAAGCAAATACTAGAAATTTGACTTAACACATACCGTAAACAAATGCACCGCTCAGCTACCGTAAATGCATACAAATAACCGTAACTGTTTTATTATGAAATATAAAGTTTTATTATTCTTATTCGAAGTTTGTTCAAAGTTTTCATTGCAAGTGTTTGAAGTTGATTAAATAAAAACTCTTTTTGTATGGCATTACCAGAAAATTTAAAAGCGTCTTTACAAGGCGGCTTAACACGAAGCTAGTATTAACAGGTCAATTTAAAAGTCCGGCCTACCAAGGGAAAACACATTTTTTTAGCAAAATTCGTTTTTAAATTCAATATATGTAGTTCCCTTCAGGGGTGATACACTGATTATAGCGACCCTCCAACTTTACGATACATTTTTCGTAGTAGTAGTTTCGGCGAACACCTCTTCATTTGACGGAAATTTATTTCAGCAAGTATTCTGTTGAGATTTAAGAATAAGAAATAATTGCTGGAGGCCAGATCTGGAGAATACGGTGAATACAGAAGCAATTCGAAGCCCAATTCAATGATTTTTGCCACTGTTTGCATGTTTGCATTGACTTGTAACTTGTTTTAGGCGATTTCGTCCTTCAAACGGTCCAATAACGCTATGTAATAGTCGCTGTAACTCTGTGCATATCCCAAAATACAGACGCCATAACCTTGTCAGCCAACTTTTGCGTTTTTCTACGCTTTGGACCAGGTTCATCGTCGGCAGTCCACGCGGATGACTGTCGATTGGACGAGTGAAATGAAAGAGTCTTGTTTCATCTAATGTCACATATCGCCGCAGTAACTCGTCGTTGTTTTTGATCAAGAGAGAGCTCGCGCGACACCCACTTTGCACAGAGCTGTTTAATAGCCATATATTCGTGAATGATATGATGTACACGTTCAGTTGATATCTTTAGAGTGCCTGTTATCCCGAACCACGTCACCTTACGGCCATCCGAAATTATTTTGGGGACATTTTTAATGTTCCCGTCGGTACCAACCTTTTTAGGGCGTTCACTGCTTTCGTGGTCCTAGGCACTCATTTCGCCTCGTTCAAACTTCGCAAACCACTTTTCAATGGTTGATTTCCATGGGCTGGAGTCCAAATAATGTTGACCAATTCAAACTTTGGCTTCACGAAATTCCTCTCTATCCATTTTTTACAATAACAAAAGTAGCTTCACGCAAATGATATAGTTCATAAACAGTCATCTCAAAGTGGCTTTTGAAGCTTAGGGCTAACTAAAAATCATATGGATTTAATTAGAGTAGCGCCATCTATGTGTCAGGCCGAGAGCTTTTTAATTGACCTCTTTATCTTAGGCCTCAAAACGATTTGATTTCACCGAAACCTGCAGATTGCAGTTGAGCGATTAACGTATTAAGAAATCCTACAGCGAATCCCAAAGTCAGACTTACTGATCATTCGTCAGTTTTGTTAGTGACTTCTGGATTCAAGGTATACAAAGATATTAGCGACAATTACTCGGCTTTCCGTTTACCTATTGCAGATTCTTGCCTATATGTTCCGATTTTAATATCGCGCGTTTTCCTCAAAACTCTACAAAAATCTAAAATTTGTTCATTTATTCACTGGATATGGAGAAGGCGGGACTTGAAAAGCTACGGGAAGATGCAGAAAACAAACATATACTCGGATAGTCAAGTAACACTGCTGGTGTTGTCAATGGTGAAGATGAATTCGAGTGTAGTCAACAATTCCTGGAAGGCTTTTTGCTTACTGGCAGGTCCCTGTCACAGGAACATTTTCGGCAACGAAAAAGTAGACGTGTGGGCCAAGCTCAGATCCTCTTTAGACGGAGTTAATATGCCTGTTGGGTACGGTTGAGAGAGAGGTTTATTCGCAGTTTGAACGAATAGCTCAAAACAGAAATCAATAACCAACTGCTCGATAACAAGACTAGAACAAAGTCCTTATTAAATGGGATCAGGAAAAGAATATACAGACTCACAGCTGCTATAACGGAGAGATGGCCTTTCAGTGTATATGTGCAAAAAAACGGGGTCTGTCTTATAACAATATTTGTCGCAGCCGCAAACTAGAATAGAATAATAAAAATAAGGAAATTTTCCTTTACTTGTTAATGCCCCGCTCTAACCCAAACTCCACACCGAAACATCCTGGAATCCATAAGGCACCAAAACATGAATGGCTGTGTAAAAAAAAGCACAACCGAAATAAGAAGAACATACCGACTTAGTTGTTGTTGTTGTTGTAAAGGATAAGCTGGCATCGACGAGGTCGGACCACAGGAAAAAGGGTGTCAGATGTGTTGGGCAAAGAAGTGGTTTCTGTCATACGGGGACTCGTTGCTCGCTGAACATATAGGAGTTTATCTGCTTCAATTCCCACAAGAGCCGGTTCTACATTTCCGGAATCGACCCGGATTTTATCCGACCAAGGACAGTAGTCTTGGACATTTAATCTCATGTGGATCGGTAAGTTTTAGATTACCGACTTAGTCATATGTTGTGGTAAGTTCTCAAGATGCTTAGTCGATCTTTTCCCATCTGAAGCTATATAAATTCCCTATTTTGGTTTGACCTTTCTATCTTCCAAAGCAATGAGCTCCAGTTCCCAGTTTTCTGTTATACCACTTTTACAGTTCCTTAGTTGGGCCATCTCTTCGGATTTTATATGAATTTCTCCGCAGCAACCTTCTGACAACGTTCTCAAATTAGTCTCTTGACAGCTATGAGACAATGTCCATCGGATTGATTTGGTTTTCGCTTTTGAATCTGATATTTTTATCATTGAAGGTGTATTTCTCATACTCGTTTAATTCTGTTGAACCACTGTGTAAGAGTAAATGGATTGATATCCAGAGACGGACGATAATAATGTTTTCCAAAGTTGTTGTTACAGCAACGACAAACTGATCTTCTTACGCATTCGGCATTAAACGCGAGTCTCCGTCCGACGATTCAAGATTTGTTGTTAGAATTTTCTACTTATCGTATCGGTAATTCTTCTTCTTCCTAACTCAAAGCGTAGCATTCATGTTAAATTCTATGAATGCAAACAAACCACAGACACGTAAAATTACTAACTTCAAATTTAGCATAAAATCAGTCTTAGTGCCATGACCGATTACAAACGACTTAACCTTACTACTAACAAGCAGGCTTTTTACCAACGCTCCACTACACTATACCGACTGTTGTCAGTTACTGACCTATACCACACCTCAGCCACTAATTATGTGGATATTTAATATGTCTGCAAAACGCATGTCCTTGACCTTACTAAGCTACACTATGAAACATAATATTTATTTATGGACTTGGCTGCTCCCATCGACAGACAGGCGACGGCCAGCGCTTAACCGATTAGCATTTCAAATGGCAGCGATTATTTTTTTTCTTCACAGAATTACAAATCACAATGTGACAATAAAATAAAGTAAGCAAATTTTTATTTTTTTCTTCAATTTTGCATTTACATGTAAATCAGCGGAGCTTTGCAAGCGCTTCGCCTTATAACACTCTGGCACTGCTGCAGCAGCTTCCTTCGAAATTGCAAATTTAAGCAGACAGATTTGCATATTCAAGTACGAGAACGGCTTGATTGGACAGTGATTTTGTGATTTTCCATGTGATTGCTCTAAATGCAACACTGCGCAAGACACAGCTATTATAACAGTGCTGACTAATAGTTTACATAGGTTTCAGATTCCAGTAATCAGTTTTATGAGCAACAGAAGTCTAAAGTTGACAACATCGGTCGGGATCCACAAATGTTGGCAGTGATCGTTTATTGGGGAGTGGAAGAGAGGTGCTGACTTAGATGCCCGTCAGTTTAGAAACCTTGTTCGCCCATCCCTTTCATAACGTAAAGCTTGGTTCAACTTCGAGCAAAAAATCGAAGTTGCAATAGAACAGGAACGTTAGTTCAGAAGGTCAATGGGGGTAGGCACTCCTAAGAAAGCTGGAACGCTATCAGTTACTGGATGCATAGCTATCATACTAAGACTCTCTCTTTGAAAATATATGGTTCGTCTAAGAAGCTATCAAACCAAGCATTCATTTCAAGAAAATAGAACGAAAGTAATTTCATTTTGCTTTCTTATAAAGATATGGGACATTATGTCTTAAAAATGATATCGGGCTGCCGCGCTCAATTTTTAACCACTTTTTTCAGCAATTGGGACCATATGTCAGCAACAGCGCACTGAATATTCTCTTCCAAGGCGTTCATCGTCTCGAACTCATTTGCGAAGACTACTTAATCCATACAACCCAACAAAAAATAGTACTTGGTGTTAAATTGAACTATCCTAGACGATCACGATCCACGACGTGAGATAATGCGCTAACTTTGGAATAGAATTTTCAGTGATTGAAGAAGAGCATACCGAAATTTGAGATTATTTCTCTGAATTTCTCAAAATCCCAGTGGGCTTCTTGAAATAGAGACTGTAGGCCTCACTGGACCAGCTAAGGAAGCGTTAGTTTTGATAATATTACAGTCGCCTTTTGATTCATCTGAGAGGTGTGGGGTCTTTGCTTTCAACAAGTTTCACTTTTCAGTGTTTTTAGAAGTGCTAACTGGACACTGTCCGAACAGTATACAGGCGGTAAGACCGAGCATCAGCTGTTTGTTAGAAGATGAGATAGAATCATCACAACATTTTCCCTTCGATTTTCCCACTTTTGCTTCATAAAGGCTTTAACCTTATACTTTTAGACATGCAAAGACCAGAGCAGAAATAAAAATAAAACATACAAACAGATTTGTGGTAGGTTGAGCGCGTTTTGTCGATAGCAGACAGAAGTTTTTCGTCAGTCTTCACAAAGGTTTGTATATAATTGTCATGCTGAGGCGTCAGTCTGTCGTCTGCCTTCAGAATGCTCTGTATATAACAGTTGTGCTGATATAATAGTTGTGCGGAGGGGTCCCAAGCAAGCTTAAAGCAGACACAAATGCCATCGTGTCGATATTAGGTGAGGTATGATGGTTTTCTAGTCTATTCCTTCGAGAATTCCATTCAAGTATAATGAAAAGGTTCATTGTCGGAAGGTTTGGGTCACATTCTATGGGATTAATTCTTATTTTTAGAGCCTTAGTGATCATTTGAGCGGAGAAAAAAGTAGAAACCTTTAGAATTTACTTGAGTATATCGAGCTGAGATGAATCTAATTGTGGAAATTAGCCAACTTCAGTTAGAAAATTCTTTATTCTCTTTCTTCTTTATTGGCGTAGACACCGCTTACGCGGCTATAGTCGAGTTTACATCAGCGCGTCAGTCGATCTTCCTTTTCGCTGTTTGACGCCGATTGGAGATTGCTAGTGTAGCCCAGTCCTTCTCCACCTGATCTTTCCATCGGAGTAGAGGTCTTTCTCTTCCTCTGCCCAGCGGATACGGCGTCGAATACTTTCAAAGCTGGAGTGTTTTCATCCATTCGGACAACATGAGCTAGCCAGCGTAGCCGCTGTCTCCTAATTCGCTGAACTATGTCAATGTGGTCGTATATCTCGTACAACTCATCGTTCCATCGACTGCGGTATTCGCCGTTGCCAAAGGACGATAAATCTTACGCAGAACCTTCCTCGCAAAAACTCGTAACGTCGATTCATCGGTTGTTGTCATCGTCCATGCCTCTGCACCATATAGCAGGACGGGAGCAATGAGTGACTTATAGAGTTTGGTTTTTGTTCGTCGGACCTCGTAAACACAAACCCATTCATACGAACTCGAACGTATATCTGAATTTATATTACAGCACAGTCTCTTATTCATAGAAATTTCGACTGCTGCTGCAAAGCTGCAAAATTCAATGCAGTTCATTGTGAGTGCGGCTTAAGACGCAATTTATGCAAATAACAGTACATAAATATGTGTGTAGAGAGGTGAAGCACTGTGCTGCCGAGTGGGTGTAAATAAGTTCTGGAAATATATCGTTTTTCGGCAAGAGCCACGCGGAGTCAATCTTCAAGTGGCTCAACTGCTCGCTGCAATTCAGTGGCGTGCAACGCCTCGAGGAGCAGCTGCTGCTGCTGCCAATAAGCGATTGCGAGACTCTAGCCGAGCTCTTGAAACGGTGCGTTGCACCCGTTATGGCAGCGGCAGCACAACAGCAAGAGTCAGCAGTCAACAGTCAGCGTTGAATAGACGACAGTCGAGCCACCAGCAACCAGCAATTTGTGGCAGACGCAGTTTTGCTGCTGCGCAAAGTGTTTCGCATAAGCTCACCTACTAAAATTGCAACACCAACAACAACAACACAGACAATAAGTAACAAGTGGCACGTTCAACTATTGTTTGTTGTGCTAGAATGCTGCGCAAAATAACCTTTTTCCTTCGAGCAAATTGATTTTTACTTAGTTTGAATTATTTTGCGTTTGCAGCTGTGTTGTTCTTGTTGTTGTTGGCTGCTAAATTCGTGCGATAAATGCATTCACATAAATTTACTTCGCTTGCGGCGCAGTGACGGGAAGCAAATCGTAAAGTGTCTACCATACACACACACTCACACTAATATATACAACTTTGTTGCCACATATCTTCGTGTGTGTGTGTGTTGCATGCTCAAGGTACTCACATGCCTAGGAATGTTGCATATTGACGGGTGTAGGTGGCATTTGAGTTATATGTATGAAATTTTCTTTACACGATTATTGCATTAAAGCGTGTTGTTGTTGTTGCTGTTGCCGGTGCGGTGTTATGGTTTAATTCGTTAATAGGCGTGCGGGCAACAACAGCAGCCATAATGTCAGCAACGGCAGCGTATTGTTAAGAAATTACTTGATTGGTTTGTGTCAGTTTTCGGTTAAGTACATCGGTTGGCATTTATGATTTTGCATAGTCAACAACAAAAAAAGCGCAAAACAAAGAGTTGCCAGCTGTCTAAAGAAAAATAATAACACTTTTTATTTATATGAAAGATATTTAACAATCCAAATATTATTTCTTAAACAAATAATAGCAAAAAATGTTAAGAAAATATAAAGAGTGATCGCTTTCGAGGTTCCCTACTTTGTAAAGAAAACAGAGAAACTTCAAATCTAGTGGACATTCTTTAGCATTTATTTTTTGTGGATTATCTCTTTCAAATGTTGGCCGCGGCTACGTCTGAGATGGTCCATCCGTTGAGTCCAATTTTCGATGACTCGTTCGGGCATTTCGACTGGTGACTGGCCAATGACACGCGTGATGCTTTGCTCCAAGACATGAATCAAGGCAGATTTGCCTGCATAGACATGAAACTTTACATATCTCTATAGAAAAAAGTCTAACGGGTTGATATCATAAGATCTTGGTGGCCAATCGACCGGCCCAAAACGTGAAATATCCGATGTGTGGAAAGTGACGCGGATCTTATTGAAACCAAATGTCGCCGAGATCACAAGCTTCAATTTCTGGCATCAAATAGTCGGTTATCACGGCGCGATAACGGCCGCCGTTAACGGTTACGTTCTCACCGGCATCATTTTTGAAGAAATATGGAACCAATGATTCCACCGGCTCACATACCATACCAAACCGCTGTTTTTTCTAGGTGAAATGGCAGCACTGGAATCTCTTCAGGTTGCTTTTCGTCCCAAATGCGGCAATTTTGTTTCTTTACATACCCGTTAAGAAAGAAATGGGCCTCAACGCTGAACAAAATTTGGCGATCGCCTTCTTGAAACTTTTTGCACAAGTTGTATTTTATACGCTTTCAATTAAAGATCTCGACGTAAATTGCAGCAAGTCGTTGCATATCTCCGTCTGAGTTGCTGCGAACGACGCCGAAACGCCTCTCAACGGTATTCGTGTACACTTTCAGCTGCGACTGCTACACTTTCTTCACTGCGTGCTGGACGCGGGGTCTATTTCGGTCGAATGTTATAAAATAATTAATGCTGGGTCTCAAGATGGGTTATGGTTGACCATAAGTTGAGCGTAGCGCGCGAAACACATTGACCATAGAACGTGAATTTCCGCAATAAAGTTTAACGATTTGTAAACTTTGTTTAGGCGTAAGTCTTTCCATGATGAAATGCCACATAATAAAGAACAAAAATAGCATGACAGCTTGACACGACTAACGCGTGATCTGTCAAAGAGGCTATGGAAAAAAGTAACTCTACTTGGACCACCCGTTAGTTGAGTGGATACGTAGATAAAAAAAGTTGACGCCTTTGAAATGATGATAAACCACAAGTCATTGTTGAGACGCCGTTACCTCGTCAAAAAGTCACTGTTTGGTGTGCTCTATGGACAGAGAGAATCATTGGTCCATATTTTTTGATAAATGATTTCGGCCATAGTGTTACAGTAAATGGAAAATGCTATAGAGTCATGATTAATCACTTTTTCTTCCTGAATTAGAACATGTTGATGTGAATCAATCCGTTGAAGGAAGCTTTTGGTGACCTCCAAGATCGCGTGAATTAACATCGCACATTATTTTTTTGAGTTTTGTGAACTCGCTAGTTCACGCACATAAGCCAGAGACGATTTATGTCTTGGAAGATAATAAGGTGCCTTATTGCTGACAGTTACTGACGGCCCCAGTTGCTGCAAAAAGTGGTCGAAAATTGAGCCTCTCGGCCTTAAAACCTTTTTAAAAATCTTGGCAAACCTTTCTTATTATTGTATATGTAGCTAAATATTTGGCCATAACGCATTATCTGTATTCTATTTCTTCTTGAAAACCGCATGTCTAAAAAGAGGCACATGGAAAGTTGTGCGCTATCATTTGAGGGTGCATGGAATACTGGATACAGTTTACTGAGTCAAACATGGACAAAACTTTGTATTCGTACATTTTAAATTCACCAGATCCATGAATTGGGCTTTGAATTGCTTCCGCATCCACCGTATTCTTCGGATCTGGCCCCAGCGACTGTTACCGGTTCTCATATCTCAAAAGATTGCTCGCTGGTAAGAAATTTTCGTCGAATGAAGTAGTGATCGCCGAAACTGTGGTCTATTTTGTAGCAAAGGACAAATCGTACTACAAAAATGGTATCGAAAAAGTTGGAGGGTCACTATAAACAGTGGCTGGTGTTTGAGAGTGTACGATAAGCTCCTTAACTGGAGTGAGTTGCAAGGCATCGAGTATGAAAAATATGTTCAGGATTTGTTATTTCCTGAAACCTTAAACTTTCTTAGTCGAATGTATAGTAAACTTGAATTTTATTCCGACAAAGTTTTTTAAGTAAGTAAGTATATACATAAGACACGTCTCCAGTGTTTTAGATGTGCGTGCGCTCCGAGGTCCTAACATCGACTCGGACCACTATCTTGTTGCAGCTAAGATTCGCACCCGCCTCTGTGCAGCAAAAACACAAGGAAGGTTCGACGTCGAGAAGCTGCAATCACAACAGACAGCCGAACGATTTTCTACTCGGCTTGCACTCCTGCTCTCTGAGAGCACTCGTCAACAACTCGGTATAAGGGAACTGTGGGACGGCATTTCAAACTCCTTACGTACAGCTGCAACCGAAACCATTGGTTTTCGGAAAGTGCAAAAGAACAGCTGGTACGACGAGGAGTGCCGTGTCGCAGCGGAGAGAAAACAGGCTGCCTACCTCGCAACGTTACGATCGACCACTACACGTGCGGGATGGGATAGATACAGAGAGTTGAAGAGGGAAGCGAGACGCATTTGTAGACAGAAGAAGAAAGAGGCTGCAATGCGTGAGTACGAAGAGCTTGATAAGCTGGCCGACAGGGGTAATGCTCGAAAATTCTACGAAAAAATGCGGCGGCTTACGGAAGGTTTCAAGACCGGAGCGTATTCCTGTAGAACCCCCAAAGGTGATCTAGTCACTGATACCCAGAGCATACTTAAATTATGGAGGGAACACTTCTCCAGCCTGCTGAATGGCAGTGAACGCACAACACCAGGAGAAGGAGCACCCGATTCCCAATCGATGACGATGGAGCAGACGTTCCATTACCCGACCATGAAGAAGTTCGAATAGCAATTGCCCGCCTGAAGAACAACAAAGCGGCAGGGGCCGACGGATTGCCGGCCGAGCTATTCAAACACGGCGGCGAAGAACTGATAAGGTGCATGCAGCAGCTTCTTTGTAAAATATGGTCGGACGAAAGCATGCCCAACGATTGGAATTTAAGTGTGCTATGCCCAATCCATAAAAAAGGAGACCCCACAATCTGCGACAACTACCGTGGGATTAGCCTCCTCAACATCGCATATAAGGTTCTATCGAGCGTATTGTGTGAAAGATTAAAGCCCACCGTCAACAAACTGATTGGACCTTATCAGTGTGGCTTTAGACCTTGAAAATCAACAACCGACCAGATATTCATCATGCGCCAAATCTTGGAAAAGACCCGTGAAAGGAGAATCGACACACACCACCTCTTCGTCGATTTCAAAGCTGCTTTCGACAGCACGAAAAAGCACGGATGAGTCGACGTTGCGAGTTTTCGAGAGAAAAGTTCTGCGAAAGATTTATGGTCCTTTGCGCGTTAGCCACGGCGAATACCGCATTCGATGGAACGATGAGCTGTACGAGATATACGACGACATCGACATAGTTCAGCGAATTAAAAGACAGCGGCTACGCTGGCTAGGTCATGTTGTCCGGTTGGACGAAAACACTCCAGCTCTGAAAATATTCGACGCAGTACCCGCCGGGGGAAGCAGAGGAAGAGGAAGACCTCCACTCCGTTGGAAGGACAAAGTGGAGAAGGACCTGGCTTCGCTTGGAATATCCAATTGGCGCCACGTAGCGAAAAGAAGAAACGACTGGCGCGCTGTTGTTAACTCGGCTATAATCGCTTAAGCGGTTTCTACGCCAATTAAGAAGAAGAAGAAGTATATACATTTGATATATTGTACATACTTTACTTTAATATCACATTCATTCAAAAATAGTCACAGCATATTTCTTTTATTCTTGCAGCCTTCGAGTGCTGTTGCTGTGGCATAGTTTTGTAATTATAATTTTTGATTTCACTTCTGTTTTTAATCGCAATGCACGCACACACTCATTCACATTTATAGAGGATCGCTCGCCTTGCACACTTTTATCGCAAGTGCTTGACTACTACGCATTTGTTATTTTGCATTGCCAATGAAAAGCGTACATATCTATACTAGGGAGAACCATTTTCAAGGAGTTTATGAAAGATTTCTCGTAATTTTGAAAACATGTTTTGAAAATAAATGTGCGACATAGATAGAAGATAGAAAATAATTGAGGTTTTGCACTGCGACCTATGATCTATTGTGCCCTCTTCTACATCACTATGTCAATCTAGAATCACGTGTTCTGTAGTTTTCCGTTCCATGTCGTAAAACCGGCAGTTTGCGCAAGAGATTATGCCTGTTTCTGAAGCCTGCAGTACCCAGTACAGAGCGCGACAAGGAGACGGAATTTGTCTTGAAGGAGGTTAATTATATTTCTAAACCTTGGTAGGTTGTAACCTCCGGCTTCTTATTGTCTGCTGCCAGTGCCGTTCTCTCCCCACTCTATCCTCCGTGACTAGCAACTCTTTTTTGGTGTGGGACTGCGCCTCAACGCATCATTCCAGCCTTATCATACTGGAAGCCGGCGCCGAGCAGGCTAATTCGCCAACCATTTCATTTCCGGCTACCCCTTTATGCCACGGCACCAAGATCAGGTTGCGAAAGTTCCGTTGGAGATTGTTATCTGCACACTGACTTATAGTAAAGACTTTTGCTTGAAAGATGCTTGGAAAACATCCATTGGTATCGATAGTTTGGGCGGTCCCGCAATGCCTGCTCCAATGCCTTCCGGTGTTTTCGAGCCGTCAGTATATAACTGGATAGTACTGCCCTCAGTAGTAGGTCGAAAATGGTATCACTCCACTCCGCCTTACTGCCACGAGTAACTTTAAAAATCGTTACGAAGTTTACCCTCTTCATAACGCGGTCTCTTCAAGAAGGGCCAGAAGTGTGTCTTCTCCTAAGGCCTTCATTTGTTGAGACTTTGCCTTTGAAGTTGTAGATAATTTCGTCTATTTAGGAACCAGTATTAACACCACCAACAATGTCAGCCTGGAAACCAACGCAGGATTGCTCTTGCCAACAAGTGCTACTTCGGACTGAGTAGGTAAAGTCCTCTCTCGACAAACAAAAGCTAAACTCTATAAGTCGCTCATAATTCCCGTCCTGCTATATGGTGCAGAGGCTTGGGCGATGACAGAACCGATGAGTCGACGTTACGAGTTTTCGAGAGAAAAGTTCTGCGAAAGATTTATGGTCCTTTGCGCATTGGCCACTGCGAATATCGCATTCGATGGAACGATGACCTGTACGAGATATACGACGACATTGACATAGTTCATCGAATTAAAAGACAGCGGCTACGCTGGCTAGGTCGTGTTGTCCGGATGGACGAAAACACTCCAGCTCTGAAAGTATTCGACGCAGTACCCGGCGGGGGAAGCAGAGGAAAAGGAAGACCTCCACTCCGTTGGAAGGGCCAAGTGGAGAAGGACCTGGCTTCGCTTGGAATATCCAATTGGCGCCACGTAGCGAAAAGAAGAAACGACTGACGCGCTGTTGTTAACTCGGCTATAATGGCGTAAGCGGTGTCTACGCCATTTAAGAAGAAGAAGAATTGATGAAGTAGAAAGTAGCATTTTCTACGCAACATATTTAGATAATGCCTAAATTTGGACAAAAGACAATTTTGTTTACGTTTCTTTACGAAATATATGCCATTCGTTAAGTTACTTTGGCTTTATTTGAGGAGATCATGGAAAACTCTGATTCTAGGATATTAGCTAAGATGCCGACGTAATGCAATTAATGACCCTTACTCTGTTAGTTTGTTCTCGTCCATTTTCGGCTACTAATAGGTCAGTTGAAAAGACCGACAGAAACGACGTCGAGTAGAGGTCGCAAAAGAGATGCTGGACAATCAAGCTAAGTACTTTACATTCATTAAACCCTTCATCACAGGTTACGAGAAATGGGTATGTGAATAAGGCGTCGAAACTGTCCAACAATTTAGCGAATGGTTCTTCAAAAATTAGACGAAACTGAAAAAAAAAAAACAAAATTCACTGAAGTAACTGAAGACCAACCCATCCAGGCTTATGAAAAATCATGCTTCTTTTGGCTTAGAAGCCCATTTTGGAGACGATAATAAAGATTTTTAATTAATGTAGCCTACAGTCAAACTGAACGATCGGATTCGGATTGGCTTGTATGGAAATCTTTTTCATTTGACGAGATATCTTTACAAAATTGTGTGAATCATGGATAACTGTTCAAGGCAACGGTACAGTCTCCGAAGATGTTCTTCAGATCTGAACGATCGGAATCAACTACTTGTAAGGAATCTTTGTATTATTTTTATAAGTCTTCCTTGACAGAAAATGGAAACGAGTTCATAGATGGGCGTAAGCGGACCGGATCAGATAGTATGAGATGTCTTTATAGAATCCGGTTTCAAAATTGGACGATGGGCTCTTCCTTTGTGAAATCATATATCTCGGGATAGAATTTTTAGATAAAAGTAAAAAATTAAGAGAACGTGAATTTTTGATAAAATAACATCTTTATGCTTAGACTGAATAAAATCGGTTGAAAACTTGCCCTAGACAAGAAACTTATAAGTAGCAAGCCATAAGTTAAGGAATTACCTGGGCTTTAATATTTGCAAGTTGCATGAAATATTCGGTTTTACCCAAACTTAGCTCTTCCTTGCTTATTTTTCTTGTTTTAATTTTTTTAAGTACCACCTTAATGTAAGCAGACTTATTTATCTGAATGTAAAATTTTTTGAAGTATATTATGTTATTTTTACTTTGTGCATGCATATATATGTATGTATATTTATAAGTACTAGTGTTACATGTGCGGTTTGTAAAAAAAAATATATTTTTCTAACATGCTTGATTTGTTGCAAGCTCTTCAGATTACAACATTTCCTTCCACTCCGAATGCAGGTCACTACGTCATGATATGCCCGACGGCGATACTATATGCGCAGGCCAACATACAAATTTACGTTGCATACCTACATACATTGTAATAATTAGAAAAGCGGACAAGCAGAAAAACATACTAGAAGAGCGATATAAATATTCAGAAAATGGAAGGCCGCAACAGATTTAGAATTGCATAAATCGACATTTGTGGTGGCATATGAGCAAAAAATAGTAAGATTTTCTTCATAATTTTAAAATTCTTAAATTATACTTCAAAATCTATGAGGTCTTCCTTAAAGTAGTCGCCCTTGTCTCCAATACAACTGTGTCAAAGGTTTTTCTAATCCTCGAAACAGTTGTAAAAGTAATTTTCCGGAATAGACCTCAAAGAGAGTAGGGATTCACATTTAACGGCTCTTCAATTGACTTGAAACGGTTTCCCAGGAGCAGTTGTTTGAGTTCTCTGAATAGCCAGCAGTCACACGGAGCGAAATCGGGCGAAAACGGTGGTTGCGACACGACATTTCTTGAAAATTTGGCGCAAAAGTCACGAAGAATCAATGCAGTATGAGACGGTGGATTTGTCGGCTTATATTTCTGGCCTCATTTTACAAATAGCCTCGAGCGAACGACGCATAACATTCATATAATATTCCTTGTTGACTGTTTGGCCGATCAGAAGGATTCCGGGGTGCAACTCACCTCAATAATCGAAAAATCGAACTGTCAACATAACCTTGATTTTTGACCTGATTTGAGGTGTTTTTCTGGGCTTCAGCTCACCCTTGCCACAATATTTGACCGAATGATCTTATGTTTCCGGGTCGTAAGCATAGATCAAAGATTCATCGTCAGTAATAATACCTTTTATGACATGTTGTTAGTCGGAAAGCATTGTTTCACAGACGTTAACGCGACGCTGTTTTTCGAAAAAATTTAGTGATTTGGGAACCAATCGTGCTTTCGCTTTTTCGACCCAATTGATCTTTCAAAATGGTTTTTACTGTTGGTTCCGATATTCCAAAGAGGCCAGTATGATTTCTGACTGTTAATCGTCGATTCCCAAGCTTCAACTCCTTTATTTTATTGTCGTCTTGATCTACAGTTGGTGTTAATGGCCGCGCTGAATGTGGTTCGTCGTCAAGGCGCTCTCGACACGCTTTGAACAAATTCTACCAAACAAAAATACTATCTCTTGGCTCGAAGGCCTTATCCAACATTCTATACGTTTCGGTATCAGAAATTTGATTCCGCACACAAAATTTAATGGAACTTCTTTATTGAATAATTATACTCACTTTAACTGCTTCACAAAGAGAAGCCTAGACTAAACACTAATGACTATTTGGATGTGACATTTGGCACAGCTGTCATTGACAGTCATGTCAACCCAGTAAAAAAATATTTTATCAAAAAAATTTCGCTCGAAATTTGAATTAAAAAGTCTTACCAATTTTTGCCCAGGATAGTATAAGGCAGCAGTGTGATGCTATTATTGTTTCTTTAATTTGTATAAAAATATATATATATATACATAAATATGTATATATGTATGTTTATGGTACATTGAAAAATCATTTTTGCGGCGCATGCGCAAATCACTGAACTGCACAGCGCCGATTTGCTTAAGACTTTTGCACTAATAAGCATTTGTTTGGCAAGTAATTTAATTTTGCCACACATACCTACATACATATG